>NC_086445.1:975593435-976938572 GCF_028390025.1 Pseudophryne corroboree
TCTTCTTGATACATACTACTATAGTAGCTTACTGTAGCAGTCTGCGGTGCTGCTGAGCTGACAGTGTCCAGCAGGTCCGTCATCAGTCATTACATAATAAATATATATACCTGTCCGGCTGCAGTACTAGTGATATTATATATATATATATTAATTTCATCTCATTATCATCCAGTCTATATTAGCAGCAGACACAGTACGGTAGTCCACGGCTGTAGCTACCTCTGTGTCGGCAGTCGCTGGTCCATCCATAATTGTATACCACCTACCCGTGTTTTTTTTTTTTCTTTCTTCTTGATACATACTACTATAGTAGCTTACTGTAGCAGTCTGCGGTGCTGCTGAGCTGACAGTGTCCAGCAGGTCCGTCATCAGTCATTACATAATAAATATATATACCTGTCCGGCTGCAGTACTAGTGATATTATATATATATATATTAATTTCATCTCATTATCATCCAGTCTATATTAGCAGCAGACACAGTACGGTAGTCCACGGCTGTAGCTACCTCTGTGTCGGCAGTCGCTGGTCCATCCATAATTGTATACCACCTACCCGTGGTTTTTTTTTGCTTTCTTCTTGATACATACTACTATAGTAGCTTACTGTAGCAGTCTGCGGTGCTGCTGAGCTGACAGTGTCCAGCAGGTCCGTCATCAGTCATTACATAATAAATATATATACCTGTCCGGCTGCAGTACTAGTGATATTATATATATATATATTAATTTCATCTCATTATCATCCAGTCTATATTAGCAGCAGACACAGTACGGTAGTCCACGGCTGTAGCTACCTCTGTGTCGGCAGTCGCTGGTCCATCCATAATTGTATACCACCTACCCGTGTTTTTTTTTTTTCTCTTTCTTCTTGATACATACTACTATAGTAGCTTACTGTAGCAGTCTGCGGTGCTGCTGAGCTGACAGTGTCCAGCAGGTCCGTCATCAGTCATTACATAATAAATATATATACCTGTCCGGCTGCAGTACTAGTGATATTATATATATATATATTAATTTCATCTCATTATCATCCAGTCTATATTAGCAGCAGACACAGTACGGTAGTCCACGGCTGTAGCTACCTCTGTGTCGGCAGTCGCTGGTCCATCCATAATTGTATACCACCTACCCGTGTTTTTTTTTTTCTCTTTCTTCTTGATACATACTACTATAGTAGCTTACTGTAGCAGTCTGCGGTGCTGCTGAGCTGACAGTGTCCAGCAGGTCCGTCATCAGTCATTACATAATAAATATATATACCTGTCCGGCTGCAGTACTAGTGATATTATATATATATATATTAATTTCATCTCATTATCATCCAGTCTATATTAGCAGCAGACACAGTACGGTAGTCCACGGCTGTAGCTACCTCTGTGTCGGCAGTCGCTGGTCCATCCATAATTGTATACCACCTACCCGTGGTTTTTTTTTTTTTCTTCTTGATACATACTACTATAGTAGCTTACTGTAGCAGTCTGTGGTGCTGCTGAGCTGACAGTGTCCAGGAGGTCCGTCATCAGTCATTACATAATAAATATATATACCTGTCCGGCTGCAGTACTAGTGATATTATATATATATATATTAATTTCATCTCATTATCATCCAGTCTATATTAGCAGCAGACACAGTACGGTAGTCCACGGCTGTAGCTACCTCTGTGTCGGCAGTCGCTGGTCCATCCATAATTGTATACCACCTACCCGTGGTTTTTTTTTTCTTTCTTCTTGATACATACTACTATAGTAGCTTACTGTAGCAGTCTGTGGTGCTGCTGAGCTGACAGTGTCCAGCAGGTCCGTCATCAGTCATTACATAATAAATATATATACCTGTCCGGCTGCAGTACTAGTGATATTATATATATATATATATATATATATATTAATTTCATCTCATTATCATCCAGTCTATATTAGCAGCAGACACAGTACGGTAGTCCACGGCTGTAGCTACCTCTGTGTAGGCAGTCGCTGGTCCATCCATAATTGTATACCACCTACCCGTGTTTTTTTTTTCTCTTTCTTCTTGATACATACTACTATAGTAGCTTACTGTAGCAGTCTGCGGTGCTGCTGAGCTGACAGTGTCCAGCAGGTCCGTCATCAGTCATTACATAATAAATATATATACCTGTCCGGCTGCAGTACTAGTGATATTATCTATATATATATATATATATATTAATTTCATCTCATTATCATCCAGTCTATATTAGCAGCAGACACAGTACGGTAGTCCACGGCTGTAGCTACCTCTGTGTCGGCAGTCGCTGGTCCATCCATAATTGTATACCACCTACCCGTGGTTTTTTTTTTTCTTGATGCATACTACTATAGTAGCTTACTGTAGCAGTCTGCGGTGCTGCTGAGCTGACAGTGTCCAGCAGGTCCGTCATCAGTCATTACATAATAAATATATATACCTGTCCGGCTGCAGTACTAGTGATATTATATATATATATATATATATTAATTTCATCTCATTATCATCCAGTCTATATTAGCAGCAGACACAGTACGGTAGTCCACGGCTGTAGCTACCTCTGTGTCGGCAGTCGCTGGTCCATCCATAATTGTATACCACCTACCCGTGGTTTTTTTCTTTCTCTTTCTTCTTGATACATACTACTATAGTAGCTTACTGTAGCAGTCTGCGGTGCTGCTGAGCTGACAGTGTCCAGCAGGTCCGTCATCAGTCATTACATAATAAATATATATACCTGTCCGGCTGCAGTACTAGTGATATTATATATATATATATTAATTTCATCTCATTATCATCCAGTCTATATTAGCAGCAGACACAGTACGGTAGTCCACGGCTGTAGCTATCTCTGTGTCGGCAGTCGCTGGTCCATCCATAATTGTATACCACCTACCCGTGGTTTTTTTTTTTTCTTCTTGATACATACTACTATAGTAGCTTACTGTAGCAGTCTGCGGTGCTGCTGAGCTGACAGTGTCCAGCAGGTCCGTCATCAGTCATTACATAATAAATATATATACCTGTCCGGCTGCAGTACTAGTGATATTATATATATATATATTAATTTCATCTCATTATCATCCAGTCTATATTAGCAGCAGACACAGTACGGTAGTCCACGGCTGTAGCTACCTCTGTGTCGGCAGTCGCTGGTCCATCCATAATTGTATACCACCTACCCGTGGTTTTTTTTTTCTTTTTTCTTCTTGATACATACTACTATAGTAGCTTACTGTAGCAGTCTGCGGTGCTGCTGAGCTGACAGTGTCCAGCAGGTCCGTCATCAGTCATTACATAATAAATATATATACCTGTCCGGCTGCAGTACTAGTGATATTATATATATATATATTAATTTCATCTCATTATCATCCAGTCTATATTAGCAGCAGACACAGTACGGTAGTCCACGGCTGTAACTACCTCTGTGTCGGCAGTCGCTGGTCCATCCATAATTGTATACCACCTACCCGTGTTTTTTTTTTTTCTTTCTTCTTGATACATACTACTATAGTAGCTTACTGTAGCAGTCTGCGGTGCTGCTGAGCTGACAGTGTCCAGCAGGTCCGTCATCAGTCATTACATAATAAATATATATACCTGTCCGGCTGCAGTACTAGTGATATTATATATATATATATTAATTTCATCTCATTATCATCCAGTCTATATTAGCAGCAGACACAGTACGGTAGTCCACGGCTGTAGCTACCTCTGTGTCGGCAGTCGCTGGTCCATCCATAATTGTATACCACCTACCCGTGTTTTTTTTTTCTCTTTCTTCTTGATACATACTACTATAGTAGCTTACTGTAGCAGTCTGCGGTGCTGCTGAGCTGACAGTGTCCAGCAGGTCCGTCATCAGTCATTACATAATAAATATATATACCTGTCCGGCTGCAGTACTAGTGATATTATATATATATATATATATATTAATTTCATCTCATTATCATCCAGTCTATATTAGCAGCAGACACAGTACGGTAGTCCACGGCTGTAGCTACCTCTGTGTCGGCAGTCGCTGGTCCATCCATAATTGTATACCACCTACCCGTGTTTTTTTTTTCTTTTTTCTCCTTGATACATACTACTATATTAGCTTACTGTAGCAGTCTGCGGTGCTGCTGAGCTGACAGTGTCCAGCAGGTCCGTCATCAGTCATTACATAATAAAGATATATACCTGTCCGGCTGCAGTACTAGTGATATTATGTATATATATATATATTAATTTCATCTCATTATCATCCAGTCTATATTAGCAGCAGACACAGTATGGTAGTCCACGGCTGTAGCTACCTCTGTGTCGGCAGTCGCTGGTCCATCCATAATTGTATACCACCTACCCGTGGTTTTTTTTTTCTTTCTTCTTGATACATACTACTATAGTAGCTTACTGTAGCAGTCTGCGGTGCTGCTGAGCTGACAGTGTCCAGCAGGTCCGTCATCAGTCATTACATAATAAATATATATACCTGTCCGGCTGCAGTACTAGTGATATTATATATATATATATTAATTTCATCTCATTATCATCCAGTCTATATTAGCAGCAGACACAGTACGGTAGTCCACGGCTGTAGCTACCTCTGTGTCGGCAGTCGCTGGTCCATCCATAATTGTATACCACCTACCCGTGTTTTTTTTTTTTCTCTTTCTTCTTGATACATACTACTATAGTAGCTTACTGTAGCAGTCTGCGGTGCTGCTGAGCTGACAGTGTCCAGCAGGTCCGTCATCAGTCATTACATAATAAATATATATACCTGTCCGGCTGCAGTACTAGTGATATTATATATATATATAATAATTTCATCTCATTATCATCCAGTCTATATTAGCAGCAGACACAGTACGGTAGTCCACGGCTGTAGCTACCTCTGTGTCGGCAGTCGCTGGTCCATCCATAATTGTATACCACCTACCCGTGTTTTTTTTTTCTCTTTCTTCTTGATACATACTACTATAGTAGCTTACTGTAGCAGTCTGCGGTGCTGCTGAGCTGACAGTGTCCAGCAGGTCCGTCATCAGTCATTACATAATAAATATATATACCTGTCCGGCTGCAGTACTAGTGATATTATATATATATATATATATATTAATTTCATCTCATTATCATCCAGTCTATATTAGCAGCAGACACAGTACGGTAGTCCACGGCTGTAGCTACCTCTGTGTCGGCAGTCGCTGGTCCATCCATAATTGTATACCACCTACCCGTGTTTTTTTTTTCTTTTTTCTCCTTGATACATACTACTATAGTAGCTTACTGTAGCAGTCTGCGGTGCTGCTGAGCTGACAGTGTCCAGCAGGTCCGTCATCAGTCATTACATAATAAATATATATACCTGTCCGGCTGCAGTACTAGTGATATTATATATATATATATTAATTTCATCTCATTATCATCCAGTCTATATTAGCAGCAGACACAGTACGGTAGTCCACGGCTGTAGCTACCTCTGTGTCGGCAGTCGCTGGTCCATCCATAATTGTATACCACCTACCCGTGGTTTTTTTTTTCTTTCTTCTTGATACATACTACTATAGTAGCTTACTGTAGCAGTCTGCGGTGCTGCTGAGCTGACAGTGTCCAGCAGGTCCGTCATCAGTCATTACATAATAAATATATATACCTGTCCGGCTGCAGTACTAGTGATATTATATATATATATTAATTTCATCTCATTATCATCCAGTCTATATTAGCAGCAGACACAGTACGGTAGTCCACGGCTGTAGCTACCTCTGTGTCGGCAGTCGCTGGTCCATCCATAATTGTATACCACCTACCCGTGTTTTTTTTTTCTCTTTCTTCTTGATACATACTACTATAGTAGCTTACTGTAGCAGTCTGCGGTGCTGCTGAGCTGACAGTGTCCAGCAGGTCTGTCATCAGTCATTACATAATAAATATATATACCTGTCCGGCTGCAGTACTAGTGATATTATATATATATATATTAATTTCATCTCATTATCATCCAGTCTATATTAGCAGCAGACACAGTACGGTAGTCCACGGCTGTAGCTACCTCTGTGTCGGCAGTCGCTGGTCCATCCATAATTGTATACCACCTACCCGTGTTTTTTTTTTTCTCTTTCTTCTTGATACATACTACTATAGTAGCTTACTGTAGCAGTCTGCGGTGCTGCTGAGCTGACAGTGTCCAGCAGGTCCGTCATCAGTCATTACATAATAAATATATATACCTGTCCGGCTGCAGTACTAGTGATATTATATATATATATATATTAATTTCATCTCATTATCATCCAGTCTATATTAGCAGCAGACACAGTACGGTAGTCCACGGCTGTAGCTACCTCTGTGTCGGCAGTCGCTGGTCCATCCATAATTGTATACCACCTACCCGTGGTTTTTTTTTTTTTTCTTCTTGATACATACTACTATAGTAGCTTACTGTAGCAGTCTGTGGTGCTGCTGAGCTGACAGTGTCCAGGAGGTCCGTCATCAGTCATTACATAATAAATATATATACCTGTCCGGCTGCAGTACTAGTGATATTATATATATATATATTAATTTCATCTCATTATCATCCAGTCTATATTAGCAGCAGACACAGTACGGTAGTCCACGGCTGTAGCTACCTCTGTGTCGGCAGTCGCTGGTCCATCCATAATTGTATACCACCTACCCGTGGTTTTTTTTTTCTTTCTTCTTGATACATACTACTATAGTAGCTTACTGTAGCAGTCTGTGGTGCTGCTGAGCTGACAGTGTCCAGCAGGTCCGTCATCAGTCATTACATAATAAATATATATACCTGTCCGGCTGCAGTACTAGTGATATTATATATATATATATATATATATATATATTAATTTCATCTCATTATCATCCAGTCTATATTAGCAGCAGACACAGTACGGTAGTCCACGGCTGTAGCTACCTCTGTGTAGGCAGTCGCTGGTCCATCCATAATTGTATACCACCTAACCGTGGGTTTTTTTTTTCTCTTTCTTCTTGATACATACTACTATAGTAGCTTACTGTAGCAGTCTGCGGTGCTGCTGAGCTGACAGTGTCCAGCAGGTCCGTCATCAGTCATTACATAATAAATATATATACCTGTCCGGCTGCAGTACTAGTGATATTTAATATATATATATATATATATATATATATATTAATTTCATCTCATTATCATCCAGTCTATATTAGCAGCAGACACAGTACGTTAGTCCACGGCTGTAGCTACCTCTGTGTCGGCAGTCGCTGGTCCATCCATAATTGTATACCACCTACCCGTGTTTTTTTTCTCTTTCTTCTTGATACATACTACTATAGTAGCTTACTGTAGCAGTCTGCGGTGCTGCTGAGCTGACAGTGTCCAGCAGGTCCGTCATCAGTCATTACATAATAAATATATATACCTGTCCGGCTGCAGTACTAGTGATATTATATATATATATATATATATTAATTTCATCTCATTATCATCCAGTCTATATTAGCAGCAGACACAGTACGGTAGTCCACGGCTGTAGCTACCTCTGTGTCGGCAGTCGCTGGTCCATCCATAATTGTATACCACCTACCCGTGTTTTTTTTTTTTTTTCTTGATACATACTACTATAGTAGCTTACTGTAGCAGTCTGCGGTGCTGCTGAGCTGACAGTGTCCAGCAGGTCCGTCATCAGTCATTACATAATAAATATATATACCTGTCCGGCTGCAGTACTAGTGATATTATATATATATATATTAATTTCATCTCATTATCATCCAGTCTATATTAGCAGCAGACACAGTACGGTAGTCCACGGCTGTAGCTACCTCTGTGTCGGCAGTCGCTGGTCCATCCATAATTGTATACCACCTACTCGTGGTTTTTTTTTTCTTTCTTCTTGATACATACTACTATAGTAGCTTACTGTAGCAGTCTGCGGTGCTGCTGAGCTGACAGTGTCCAGCAGGTCCGTCATCAGTCATTACATAATAAATATATATACCTGTCCGGCTGCAGTACTAGTGATATTATATATATATATATTAATTTCATCTCATTATCATCCAGTCTATATTAGCAGCAGACACAGTACGGTAGTCCACGGCTGTAGCTACCTCTGTGTCGGCAGTCGCTGGTCCATCCATAATTGTATACCACCTACCCGTGTTTTTTTTTTTCTCTTTCTTCTTGATACATACTACTATAGTAGCTTACTGTAGCAGTCTGCGGTGCTGCTGAGCTGACAGTGTCCAGCAGGTCCGTCATCAGTCATTACATAATAAATATATATACCTGTCCGGCTGCAGTACTAGTGATATTATATATGTATATATTAATTTCATCTCATTATCATCCAGTCTATATTAGCAGCAGACACAGTACGGTAGTCCACGGCTGTAGCTACCTCTGTGTCGGCAGTCGCTGGTCCATCCATAATTGTATACCACCTACCCGTGTTTTTTTTTTCTCTTTCTTCTTGATACATACTACTATAGTAGCTTACTGTAGCAGTCTGCGGTGCTGCTGAGCTGACAGTGTCCAGCAGGTCCGTCATCAGTCATTACATAATAAATATATATACCTGTCCGGCTGCAGTACTAGTGATATTATATATATATATATTAATTTCATCTCATTATCATCCAGTCTATATTAGCAGCAGACACAGTACGGTAGTCCACGGCTGTAGCTACCTCTGTGTCGGCAGTCGCTGGTCCATCCATAATTGTATACCACCTACCCGTGGTTTTTTTTTTTTTTCTTGATACATACTACTATAGTAGCTTACTGTAGCAGTCTGTGGTGCTGCTGAGCTGACAGTGTCCAGGAGGTCCGTCATCAGTCATTACATAATAAATATATATACCTGTCCGGCTGCAGTACTAGTGATATTATATATATATATATTAATTTCATCTCATTATCATCCAGTCTATATTAGCAGCAGACACAGTACGGTAGTCCACGGCTGTAGCTACCTCTGTGTCGGCAGTCGCTGGTCCATCCATAATTGTATACCACCTACCCGTGGTTTTTTTTTTCTTTCTTCTTGATACATACTACTATAGTAGCTTACTGTAGCAGTCTGTGGTGCTGCTGAGCTGACAGTGTCCAGCAGGTCCGTCATCAGTCATTACATAATAAATATATATACCTGTCCGGCTGCAGTACTAGTGATATTATATATATATATATTAATTTCATCTCATTATCATCCAGTCTATATTAGCAGCAGACACAGTACGGTAGTCCACGGCTGTAGCTACCTCTGTGTAGGCAGTCGCTGGTCCATCCATAATTGTATACCACCTAACCGTGGGTTTTTTTTTCTCTTTCTTCTTGATACATACTACTATAGTAGCTTACTGTAGCAGTCTGCGGTGCTGCTGAGCTGACAGTGTCCAGCAGGTCCGTCATCAGTCATTACATAATAAATATATATACCTGTCCGGCTGCAGTACTAGTGATATTTTATATATATATATATATATATATATTAATTTCATCTCATTATCATCCAGTCTATATTAGCAGCAGACACAGTACGGTAGTCCACGGCTGTAGCTACCTCTGTGTCGGCAGTCGCTGGTCCATCCATAATTGTATACCACCTACCCGTGTTTTTTTTTTCTCTTTCTTCTTGATACATACTACTATAGTAGCTTACTGTAGCAGTCTGCGGTGCTGCTGAGCTGACAGTGTCCAGCAGGTCCATCATCAGTCATTACATAATAAATATATATACCTGTCCGGCTGCAGTACTAGTGATATTATATATATATATATATATATATATTAATTTCATCTCATTATCATCCAGTCTATATTAGCAGCAGACACAGTACGGTAGTCCACGGCTGTAGCTACCTCTGTGTCGGCAGTCGCTGGTCCATCCATAATTGTATACCACCTACCCGTGGTTTTTTTTTTTTTCTTGATACATACTACTATAGTAGCTTACTGTAGCAGTCTGCGGTGCTGCTGAGCTGACAGTGTCCAGCAGGTCCGTCATCAGTCATTACATAATAAATATATATACCTGTCCGGCTGCAGTACTAGTGATATTATATATATATATTAATTTCATCTCATTATCATCCAGTCTATATTAGCAGCAGACACAGTACGGTAGTCCACGGCTGTAGCTACCTCTGTGTCGGCAGTCGCTGGTCCATCCATAATTGTATACCACCTACCCGTGGTTTTTTTCTTTCTCTTTCTTCTTGATACATACTACTATAGTAGCTTACTGTAGCAGTCTGCGGTGCTGCTGAGCTGACAGTGTCCAGCAGGTCCGTCATCAGTCATTACATAATAAATATATATACCTGTCCGGCTGCAGTACTAGTGATATTATATATATATATATTAATTTCATCTCATTATCATCCAGTCTATATTAGCAGCAGACACAGTACGGTAGTCCACGGCTGTAGCTATCTCTGTGTTGGCAGTCGCTGGTCCATCCATAATTGTATACCACCTACCCGTGGATTTTTTTTTTCTTCTTGATACATACTACTATAGTAGCTTACTGTAGCAGTCTGCGGTGCTGCTGAGCTGACAGTGTCCAGCAGGTCCGTCATCAGTCATTACATAATAAATATATATACCTGTCCGGCTGCAGTACTAGTGATATTATATATATATATATATATATTAATTTCATCTCATTATCATCCAGTCTATATTAGCAGCAGACACAGTACGGTAGTCCACGGCTGTAGCTACCTCTGTGTCGGCAGTCGCTGGTCCATCCATAATTGTATACCACCTACCCGTGGTTTTTTTTTTCTTTTTTCTTCTTGATACATACTACTATAGTAGCTTACTGTAGCAGTCTGCGGTGCTGCTGAGCTGACAGTGTCCAGCAGGTCCGTCATCAGTCATTACATAATAAATATATATACCTGTCCGGCTGCAGTACTAGTGATATTATATATATATATTAATTTCATCTCATTATCATCCAGTCTATATTAGCAGCAGACACAGTACGGTAGTCCACGGCTGTAGCTACCTCTGTGTCGGCAGTCGCTGGTCCATCCATAATTGTATACCACCTACCCGTGTTTTTTTTTTTCTTTCTTCTTGATACATACTACTATAGTAGCTTACTGTAGCAGTCTGCGGTGCTGCTGAGCTGACAGTGTCCAGCAGGTCCGTCATCAGTCATTACATAATAAATATATATACCTGTCCGGCTGCAGTACTAGTGATATTATATATATATATATATATTAATTTCATCTCATTATCATCCAGTCTATATTAGCAGCAGACACAGTACGGTAGTCCACGGCTGTAGCTACCTCTGTGTCGGCAGTCGCTGGTCCATCCATAATTGTATACCACCTACCCGTGTTTTTTTTTTCTCTTTCTTCTTGATACATACTACTATAGTAGCTTACTGTAGCAGTCTGCGGTGCTGCTGAGCTGACAGTGTCCAGCAGGTCCGTCATCAGTCATTACATAATAAATATATATACCTGTCCGGCTGCAGTACTAGTGATATTATATATATATATATATATTAATTTCATCTCATTATCATCCAGTCTATATTAGCAGCAGACACAGTACGGTAGTCCACGGCTGTAGCTACCTCTGTGTAGGCAGTCGCTGGTCCATCCATAATTGTATACCACCTACCCATGGGTTTTTTTTTCTCTTTCTTCTTGATACATACTACTATAGTAGCTTACTGTAGCAGTCTGCGGTGCTGCTGAGCTGAGAGTGTCCAGCAGGTCCGTCATCAGTCATTACATAATAAATATATATACCTGTCCGGCTGCAGTACTAGTGATATTATATATATATATATTAATTTCATCTCATTATCATCCAGTCTATATTAGCAGCAAGACACCGTACGGTAGTCCACGGCTGTAGCTACCTCTGTGTCGGCAGTCGCTGGTCCATCCATAATTGTATACCACCTACCTGTGTTTTTTTTTTTTCTTGATACATACTACTATAGTAGCTTACTGTAGCAGTCTGCGGTGCTGCTGAGCTGACAGTGTCCAGCAGGTCCGTCATCAGTCATTACATAATAAATATATATACCTGTCCGGCTGCAGTACTAGTGATATTATATATATATTAATTTCATCTCATTATCATCCAGTCTATATTAGCAGCAGACACAGTACGGTAGTGCACGGCTGTAGCTACCTCTGTGTCGGCAGTCGCTGGTCCATCCATAATTGTATACCACCTACCCGTGGTTTTTTTTTTTCTTTCTTCTTGATACATACTACTATAGTAGCTTACTGTAGCAGTCTGCGGTGCTGCTGAGCTGACAGTGTCCAGCAGGTCCGTCATCAGTCATTACATAATAAATATATATACCTGTCCGGCTGCAGTACTAGTGATATTATATATATATATATATTAATTTCATCTCATTATCATCCAGTCTATATTAGCAGCAGACACAGTACGGTAGTCCACGGCTGTAGCTACCTCTGTGTCGGCAGTCGCTGGTCCATCCATAATTGTATACCACCTACCCGTGTTTTTTTTTTTTCTCTTTCTTCTTGATACATACTACTATAGTAGCTTACTGTAGCAGTCTGCGGTGCTGCTGAGCTGACAGTGTCCAGCAGGTCCGTCATCAGTCATTACATAATAAATATATATACCTGTCCGGCTGCAGTACTAGTGATATTATATATATATATATATATATATATATTAATTTCATCTCATTATCATCCAGTCTATATTAGCAGCAGACACAGTATGGTAGTCCACGGCTGTAGCTACCTCTGTGTCGGCAGTCGCTGGTCCATCCATAATTGTATACCACCTACCCGTGGTTTTTTTTTCTTTCTTCTTGATACATACTACTATAGTAGCTTACTGTAGCAGTCTGCGGTGCTGCTGAGCTGACAGTGTCCAGCAGGTCCATCATCAGTCATTACATAATAAATATATATACCTGTCCGGCTGCAGTACTAGTGATATTATATATATATATATATATATTAATTTCATCTCATTATCATCCAGTCTATATTAGCAGCAGACACAGTACGGTAGTCCACGGCTGTAGCTACCTCTGTGTCGGCAGTCGCTGGTCCATCCATAATTGTATACCACCTACCCATGTTTTTTTTTTCTCTTTCTTCTTGATACATACTACTATAGTAGCTTACTGTAGCAGTCTGCGGTGCTGCTGAGCTGACAGTGTCCAGCAGGTCCGTCATCAGTCATTACATAATAAATATATATACCTGTCCGGCTGCAGTACTAGTGATATTATATATATATATATATTAATTTCATCTCATTATCATCCAGTCTATATTAGCAGCAGACACAGTACGGTAGTCCACGGCTGTAGCTACCTCTGTGTCGGCAGTCGCTGGTCCATCCATAATTGTATACCACCTACCCGTGGTTTTTTTTTCTTTTTCTTCTTGATACATACTACTATAGTAGCTTACTGTAGCAGTCTGCGGTGCTGCTGAGCTGACAGTGTCCAGCAGGTCCGTCATCAGTCATTACATAATAAATATATATACCTGTCCGGCTGCAGTACTAGTGATATTATATATATATATATTAATTTCATCTCATTATCATCCAGTCTATATTAGCAGCAGACACGGTACGGTAGTCCACGGCTGTAGCTACCTCTGTGTCGGCAGTCGCTGGTCCATCCATAATTGTATACCACCTACCCGTGGTTTTTTTATTTCTTTCTTCTTGATACATACTACTATAGTAGCTTACTGTAGCAGTCTGCGGTGCTGCTGAGCTGACAGTGTCCAGCAGGTCCGTCATCAGTCATTACATAATAAATATATATACCTGTCCGGCTGCAGTACTAGTGATATTATATATATATATATTAATTTCATCTCATTATCATCCAGTCTATATTAGCAGCAGACACAGTACGGTAGTCCACGGCTGTAGCTACCTCTGTGTCGGCAGTCGCTGGTCCATCCATAATTGTATGCCACCTACCCGTGTTTTTTTTTTTCTCTTTCTTCTTGATACATACTACTATATTAGCTTACTGTAGCAGTCTGCGGTGCTGCTGAGCTGACAGTGTCCAGCAGGTCCGTCATCAGTCATTACATAATAAATATATATACCTGTCCGGCTGCAGTACTAGTGATATTATATATATATATATATTAATTTCATCTCATTATCATCCAGTCTATATTAGCAGCAGACACAGTACGGTAGTCCACGGCTGTAGCTACCTCTGTGTCGGCAGTCGCTGGTCCATCCATAATTGTATACCACCTACCCGTGTTTTTTTTTTTTCTTTCTTCTTGATACATACTACTATAGTAGCTTACTGTAGCAGTCTGCGGTGCTGCTGAGCTGACAGTGTCCAGCAGGTCCGTCATCAGTCATTACATAATAAATATATATACCTGTCCGGCTGCAGTACTAGTGATATTATATATATATATATTAATTTCATCTCATTATCATCCAGTCTATATTAGCAGCAGACACAGTACGGTAGTCCACGGCTGTAGCTACCTCTGTGTCGGCAGTCGCTGGTCCATCCATAATTGTATACCACCTACCCGTGGTTTTTTTCTTTTTCTTCTTGATACATACTACTATAGTAGCTTACTGTAGCAGTCTGCGGTGCTGCTGAGCTGACAGTGTCCAGCAGGTCCGTCATCAGTCATTACATAATAAATATATATACCTGTCCGGCTGCAGTACTAGTGATATTATATATATATATATATATATATATATTAATTTCATCTCATTATCATCCAGTCTATATTAGCAGCAGACACAGTACGGTAGTCCACGGCTGTAGCTACCTCTGTGTCGGCAGTCGCTGGTCCATCCATAATTGTATACCACCTACCCGTGGTTTTTTTTTCTTTTCTTCTTGATACATACTACTATAGTAGCTTACTGTAGCAGTCTGCGGTGCTGCTGAGCTGACAGTGTCCAGCAGGTCCGTCATCAGTCATTACATAATAAATATATATACCTGTCCGGCTGCAGTACTAGTGATATTATATATATATATATATATATTAATTTCATCTCATTATCATCCAGTCTATATTAGCAGCAGACACAGTACGGTAGTCCACGGCTGTAGCTACCTCTGTGTCGGCAGTCGCTGGTCCATCCATAATTGTATACCACCTACCCGTGGTTTTTTTCTTTTTCTTCTTGATACATACTACTATAGTAGCTTACTGTAGCAGTCTGCGGTGCTGCTGAGCTGACAGTGTCCAGCAGGTCCGTCATCAGTCATTACATAATAAATATATATACCTGTCCGGCTGCAGTACTAGTGATATTATATATATATATTAATTTCATCTCATTATCATCCAGTCTATATTAGCAGCAGACACAGTACGGTAGTCCACGGCTGTAGCTACCTCTGTGTCGGCAGTCGCTGGTCCATCCATAATTGTATACCACCTACCCGTGTTTTTTTTTTTTCTTTCTTCTTGATACATACTACTATAGTAGCTTACTGTAGCAGTCTGCGGTGCTGCTGAGCTGACAGTGTCCAGCAGGTCCGTCATCAGTCATTACATAATAAATATATATACCTGTCCGGCTGCAGTACTAGTGATATTATATATATATATATATTAATTTCATCTCATTATCATCCAGTCTATATTAGCAGCAGACACAGTACGGTAGTCCACGGCTGTAGCTACCTCTGTGTCGGCAGTCGCTGGTCCATCCATAATTGTATACCACCTACCCGTGTTTTTTTTTTCTCTTTCTTCTTGATACATACTACTATAGTAGCTTACTGTAGCAGTCTGCGGTGCTGCTGAGCTGACAGTGTCCAGCAGGTCCGTCATCAGTCATTACATAATAAATATATATACCTGTCCGGCTGCAGTACTAGTGATATTATATATATATATATATATATTAATTTCATCTCATTATCATCCAGTCTATATTAGCAGCAGACACAGTACGGTAGTCCACGGCTGTAGCTACCTCTGTGTAGGCAGTCGCTGGTCCATCCATAATTGTATACCACCTACCCATGGGTTTTTTTTTCTCTTTCTTCTTGATACATACTACTATAGTAGCTTACTGTAGCAGTCTGCGGTGCTGCTGAGCTGAGAGTGTCCAGCAGGTCCGTCATCAGTCATTACATAATAAATATATATACCTGTCCGGCTGCAGTACTAGTGATATTATATATATATATTAATTTCATCTCATTATCATCCAGTCTATATTAGCAGCAAGACACCGTACGGTAGTCCACGGCTGTAGCTACCTCTGTGTCGGCAGTCGCTGGTCCATCCATAATTGTATACCACCTACCTGTGTTTTTTTTTTTTCTTGATACATACTACTATAGTAGCTTACTGTAGCAGTCTGCGGTGCTGCTGAGCTGACAGTGTCCAGCAGGTCCGTCATCAGTCATTACATAATAAATATATATACCTGTCCGGCTGCAGTACTAGTGATATTATATATATATTAATTTCATCTCATTATCATCCAGTCTATATTAGCAGCAGACACAGTACGGTAGTCCACGGCTGTAGCTACCTCTGTGTCGGCAGTCGCTGGTCCATCCATAATTGTATACCACCTACCCGTGGTTTTTTTTTTTCTTTCTTCTTGATACATACTACTATAGTAGCTTACTGTAGCAGTCTGCGGTGCTGCTGAGCTGACAGTGTCCAGCAGGTCCGTCATCAGTCATTACATAATAAATATATATACCTGTCCGGCTGCAGTACTAGTGATATTATATATATATATATATTAATTTCATCTCATTATCATCCAGTCTATATTAGCAGCAGACACAGTACGGTAGTCCACGGCTGTAGCTACCTCTGTGTCGGCAGTCGCTGGTCCATCCATAATTGTATACCACCTACCCGTGTTTTTTTTTTTCTCTTTCTTCTTGATACATACTACTATAGTAGCTTACTGTAGCAGTCTGCGGTGCTGCTGAGCTGACAGTGTCCAGCAGGTCCGTCATCAGTCATTACATAATAAATATATATACCTGTCCGGCTGCAGTACTAGTGATATTATATATATATATATATATATATATTAATTTCATCTCATTATCATCCAGTCTATATTAGCAGCAGACACAGTACGGTAGTCCACGGCTGTAGCTACCTCTGTGTCGGCAGTCGCTGGTCCATCCATAATTGTATACCACCTACCCGTGGTTTTTTTTTTCTTTCTTCTTGATACATACTACTATAGTAGCTTACTGTAGCAGTCTGCGGTGCTGCTGAGCTGACAGTGTCCAGCAGGTCCGTCATCAGTCATTACATAATAAATATATATACCTGTCCGGCTGCAGTACTAGTGATATTATATATATATATATATATATTAATTTCATCTCATTATCATCCAGTCTATATTAGCAGCAGACACAGTACGGTAGTCCACGGCTGTAGCTACCTCTGTGTCGGCAGTCGCTGGTCCATCCATAATTGTATACCACCTACCCATGTTTTTTTTTTCTCTTTCTTCTTGATACATACTACTATAGTAGCTTACTGTAGCAGTCTGCGGTGCTGCTGAGCTGACAGTGTCCAGCAGGTCCGTCATCAGTCATTACATAATAAATATATATACCTGTCCGGCTGCAGTACTAGTGATATTATATATATATATATATTAATTTCATCTCATTATCATCCAGTCTATATTAGCAGCAGACACAGTACGGTAGTCCACGGCTGTAGCTACCTCTGTGTCGGCAGTCGCTGGTCCATCCATAATTGTATACCACCTACCCGTGGTTTTTTTTTCTTTTTCTTCTTGATACATACTACTATAGTAGCTTACTGTAGCAGTCTGCGGTGCTGCTGAGCTGACAGTGTCCAGCAGGTCCGTCATCAGTCATTACATAATAAATATATATACCTGTCCGGCTGCAGTACTAGTGATATTATATATATATATATTAATTTCATCTCATTATCATCCAGTCTATATTAGCAGCAGACACGGTACGGTAGTCCACGGCTGTAGCTACCTCTGTGTCGGCAGTCGCTGGTCCATCCATAATTGTATACCACCTACCTGTGGTTTTTTTTTTTCTTTCTTCTTGATACATACTACTATAGTAGCTTACTGTAGCAGTCTGCGGTGCTGCTGAGCTGACAGTGTCCAGCAGGTCCGTCATCAGTCATTACATAATAAATATATATACCTGTCCGGCTGCAGTACTAGTGATATTATATATATATATATTAATTTCATCTCATTATCATCCAGTCTATATTAGCAGCAGACACAGTACGGTAGTCCACGGCTGTAGCTACCTCTGTGTCGGCAGTCGCTGGTCCATCCATAATTGTATACCACCTACCCGTGTTTTTTTTTTTCTCTTTCTTCTTGATACATACTACTATATTAGCTTACTGTAGCAGTCTGCGGTGCTGCTGAGCTGACAGTGTCCAGCAGGTCCGTCATCAGTCATTACATAATAAATATATATACCTGTCCGGCTGCAGTACTAGTGATATTATATATATATATATATATTAATTTCATCTCATTATCATCCAGTCTATATTAGCAGCAGACACAGTACGGTAGTCCACGGCTGTAGCTACCTCTGTGTCGGCAGTCGCTGGTCCATCCATAATTGTATACCACCTACCCGTGTTTTTTTTTTTCTTTCTTCTTGATACATACTACTATAGTAGCTTACTGTAGCAGTCTGCGGTGCTGCTGAGCTGACAGTGTCCAGCAGGTCCGTCATCAGTCATTACATAATAAATATATATACCTGTCCGGCTGCAGTACTAGTGATATTATATATATATATATATATATTAATTTCATCTCATTATCATCCAGTCTATATTAGCAGCAGACACAGTACGGTAGTCCACGGCTGTAGCTACCTCTGTGTCGGCAGTCGCTGGTCCATCCATAATTGTATACCACCTACCCGTGTTTTTTTTTTCTCTTTCTTCTTGATACATACTACTATAGTAGCTTACTGTAGCAGTCTGCGGTGCTGCTGAGCTGACAGTGTCCAGCAGGTCCGTCATCAGTCATTACATAATAAATATATATACCTGTCCGGCTGCAGTACTAGTGATATTATATATATATATATATATATTAATTTCATCTCATTATCATCCAGTCTATATTAGCAGCAGACACAGTACGGTAGTCCACGGCTGTAGCTACCTCTGTGTAGGCAGTCGCTGGTCCATCCATAATTGTATACCACCTACCCATGGGTTTTTTTTTCTCTTTCTTCTTGATACATACTACTATAGTAGCTTACTGTAGCAGTCTGCGGTGCTGCTGAGCTGAGAGTGTCCAGCAGGTCCGTCATCAGTCATTACATAATAAATATATATACCTGTCCGGCTGCAGTACTAGTGATATTATATATATATATATTAATTTCATCTCATTATCATCCAGTCTATATTAGCAGCAAGACACCGTACGGTAGTCCACGGCTGTAGCTACCTCTGTGTCGGCAGTCGCTGGTCCATCCATAATTGTATACCACCTACCTGTGTTTTTTTTTTTTCTTGATACATACTACTATAGTAGCTTACTGTAGCAGTCTGCGGTGCTGCTGAGCTGACAGTGTCCAGCAGGTCCGTCATCAGTCATTACATAATAAATATATACACCTGTCCGGCTGCAGTACTAGTGATATTATATATATATTAATTTCATCTCATTATCATCCAGTCTATATTAGCAGCAGACACAGTACGGTAGTCCACGGCTGTAGCTACCTCTGTGTCGGCAGTCGCTGGTCCATCCATAATTGTATACCACCTACCCGTGGTTTTTTTTTTTCTTTCTTCTTGATACATACTACTATAGTAGCTTACTGTAGCAGTCTGCGGTGCTGCTGAGCTGACAGTGTCCAGCAGGTCCGTCATCAGTCATTACATAATAAATATATATACCTGTCCGGCTGCAGTACTAGTGATATTATATATATATATATATTAATTTCATCTCATTATCATCCAGTCTATATTAGCAGCAGACACAGTACGGTAGTCCACGGCTGTAGCTACCTCTGTGTCGGCAGTCGCTGGTCCATCCATAATTGTATACCACCTACCCGTGTTTTTTTTTTTCTCTTTCTTCTTGATACATACTACTATAGTAGCTTACTGTAGCAGTCTGCGGTGCTGCTGAGCTGACAGTGTCCAGCAGGTCCGTCATCAGTCATTACATAATAAATATATATACCTGTCCGGCTGCAGTACTAGTGATATTATATATATATATATATATATATATTAATTTCATCTCATTATCATCCAGTCTATATTAGCAGCAGACACAGTACGGTAGTCCACGGCTGTAGCTACCTCTGTGTCGGCAGTCGCTGGTCCATCCATAATTGTATACCACCTACCCGTGGTTTTTTTTTTCTTTCTTCTTGATACATACTACTATAGTAGCTTACTGTAGCAGTCTGCGGTGCTGCTGAGCTGACAGTGTCCAGCAGGTCCGTCATCAGTCATTACATAATAAATATATATACCTGTCCGGCTGCAGTACTAGTGATATTATATATATATATATATATATATTAATTTCATCTCATTATCATCCAGTCTATATTAGCAGCAGACACAGTACGGTAGTCCACGGCTGTAGCTACCTCTGTGTCGGCAGTCGCTGGTCCATCCATAATTGTATACCACCTACCCATGTTTTTTTTTTCTCTTTCTTCTTGATACATACTACTATAGTAGCTTACTGTAGCAGTCTGCGGTGCTGCTGAGCTGACAGTGTCCAGCAGGTCCGTCATCAGTCATTACATAATAAATATATATACCTGTCCGGCTGCAGTACTAGTGATATTATATATATATATATATTAATTTCATCTCATTATCATCCAGTCTATATTAGCAGCAGACACAGTACGGTAGTCCACGGCTGTAGCTACCTCTGTGTCGGCAGTCGCTGGTCCATCCATAATTGTATACCACCTACCCGTGGTTTTTTTTTCTTTTTCTTCTTGATACATACTACTATAGTAGCTTACTGTAGCAGTCTGCGGTGCTGCTGAGCTGACAGTGTCCAGCAGGTCCGTCATCAGTCATTACATAATAAATATATATACCTGTCCGGCTGCAGTACTAGTGATATTATATATATATATATTAATTTCATCTCATTATCATCCAGTCTATATTAGCAGCAGACACGGTACGGTAGTCCACGGCTGTAGCTACCTCTGTGTCGGCAGTCGCTGGTCCATCCATAATTGTATACCACCTACCTGTGGTTTTTTTTTTTCTTTCTTCTTGATACATACTACTATAGTAGCTTACTGTAGCAGTCTGCGGTGCTGCTGAGCTGACAGTGTCCAGCAGGTCCGTCATCAGTCATTACATAATAAATATATATACCTGTCCGGCTGCAGTACTAGTGATATTATATATATATATATTAATTTCATCTCATTATCATCCAGTCTATATTAGCAGCAGACACAGTACGGTAGTCCACGGCTGTAGCTACCTCTGTGTCGGCAGTCGCTGGTCCATCCATAATTGTATACCACCTACCCGTGTTTTTTTTTTCTCTTTCTTCTTGATACATACTACTATATTAGCTTACTGTAGCAGTCTGCGGTGCTGCTGAGCTGACAGTGTCCAGCAGGTCCGTCATCAGTCATTACATAATAAATATATATACCTGTCCGGCTGCAGTACTAGTGATATTATATATATATATATATTAATTTCATCTCATTATCATCCAGTCTATATTAGCAGCAGACACAGTACGGTAGTCCACGGCTGTAGCTACCTCTGTGTCGGCAGTCGCTGGTCCATCCATAATTGTATACCACCTACCCGTGTTTTTTTTTTTCTTTCTTCTTGATACATACTACTATAGTAGCTTACTGTAGCAGTCTGCGGTGCTGCTGAGCTGACAGTGTCCAGCAGGTCCGTCATCAGTCATTACATAATAAATATATATACCTGTCCGGCTGCAGTACTAGTGATATTATATATATATATATTAATTTCATCTCATTATCATCCAGTCTATATTAGCAGCAGACACAGTACGGTAGTCCACGGCTGTAGCTACCTCTGTGTCGGCAGTCGCTGGTCCATCCATAATTGTATACCACCTACCCGTGGTTTTTTTCTTTTTCTTCTTGATACATACTACTATAGTAGCTTACTGTAGCAGTCTGCGGTGCTGCTGAGCTGACAGTGTCCAGCAGGTCCGTCATCAGTCATTACATAATAAATATATATACCTGTCCGGCTGCAGTACTAGTGATATTATATATATATATATATATTAATTTCATCTCATTATCATCCAGTCTATATTAGCAGCAGACACAGTACGGTAGTCCACGGCTGTAGCTACCTCTGTGTCGGCAGTCGCTGGTCCATCCATAATTGTATACCACCTACCCGTGGTTTTTTTTCTTTTCTTCTTGATACATACTACTATAGTAGCTTACTGTAGCAGTCTGCGGTGCTGCTGAGCTGACAGTGTCCAGCAGGTCCGTCATCAGTCATTACATAATAAATATATATACCTGTCCGGCTGCAGTACTAGTGATATTATATATATATATATATATTAATTTCATCTCATTATCATCCAGTCTATATTAGCAGCAGACACAGTACGGTAGTCCACGGCTGTAGCTACCTCTGTGTCGGCAGTCGCTGGTCCATCCATAATTGTATACCACCTACCCGTGGTTTTTTTCTTTTTCTTCTTGATACATACTACTATAGTAGCTTACTGTAGCAGTCTGCGGTGCTGCTGAGCTGACAGTGTCCAGCAGGTCCGTCATCAGTCATTACATAATAAATATATATACCTGTCCGGCTGCAGTACTAGTGATATTATATATATATATATATATATATATTAATTTCATCTCATTATCATCCAGTCTATATTAGCAGCAGACACAGTACGGTAGTCCACGGCTGTAGCTACCTCTGTGTCGGCAGTCGCTGGTCCATCCATAATTGTATACCACCTACCCGTGGTTTTTTTTTCTTTTCTTCTTGATACATACTACTATAGTAGCTTACTGTAGCAGTCTGCGGTGCTGCTGAGCTGACAGTGTCCAGCAGGTCCGTCATCAGTCATTACATAATAAATATATATACCTGTCCGGCTGCAGTACTAGTGATATTATATATATATATATTAATTTCATCTCATTATCATCCAGTCTATATTAGCAGCAGACACAGTACGGTAGTCCACGGCTGTAGCTACCTCTGTGTCGGCAGTCGCTGGTCCTTCCATAATTGTATACCACCTACCCGTGTTTTTTTTTTCTCTTTCTTCTTGATACATACTACTATAGTAGCTTACTGTAGCAGTCTGCGGTGCTGCTGAGCTGACAGTGTCCAGCAGGTCCGTCATCAGTCATTACATAATAAATATATATACCTGTCCGGCTGCAGTACTAGTGATATTATATATATATATATTAATTTCATCTCATTATCATCCAGTCTATATTAGCAGCAGACACAGTACGGTAGTCCACGGCTGTAGCTACCTCTGTGTCGGCAGTCGCTGGTCCATCCATAATTGTATACCACCTACCCGTGGTTTTTTTTTTTTCTTTCTTCTTGATACATACTACTATAGCAGCTTACTGTAGCAGTCTGCGGTGCTGCTGAGCTGACAGTGTCCAGCAGGTCCGTCATCAGTCATTACATAGTAAATATATATACCTGTCCGGCTGCAGTACTAGTGATATTATATATATATATATATATATATATATTAATTTCATCTCATTATCATCCAGTCTATATTAGCAGCAGACACAGTACATTAGTCCACGGCTGTAGCTACCTCTGTGTCGGCAGTCGCTGGTCCATCCATAATTGTATACCACCTACCCGTGGGTTTTTTTTTTCTCTTTCTTCTTGATACATACTACTATAGTAGCTTACTGTAGCAGTCTGCGGTGCTGCTGAGCTGACAGTGTCCAGCAGGTCCGTCATCAGTCATTACATAATAAATATATATACCTGTCCGGCTGCAGTACTAGTGATATTATATATATATATATATTAATTTCATCTCATTATCATCCAGTCTATATTAGCAGCAGACACAGTACGGTAGTCCACGGCTGTAGCTACCTCTGTGTCGGCAGTCGCTGGTCCATCCATAATTGTATACCACCTACCCGTGGTTTTTTTTTTTTTCTTCTTGATACATACTACTATAGTAGCTTACTGTAGCAGTCTGCGGTGCTGCTGAGCTGACAGTGTCCAGCAGGTCCGTCATCAGTCATTACATAATAAATATATATACCTGTCCGGCTGCAGTACTAGTGATATTATATATATATATATTAATTTCATCTCATTATCATCCAGTCTATATTAGCAGCAGACACAGTACGGTAGTCCACGGCTGTAGCTACCTCTGTGTCGGCAGTCGCTGGTCCATCCATAATTGTATACAACCTACCCGTGTTTTTTTTTTTTCTTCTTGATACATACTACTATAGTAGCTTACTGTAGCAGTCTGCGGTGCTGCTGAGCTGACAGTGTCCAGCAGGTCCGTCATCAGTCATTACATAATAAATATATATACCTGTCCGGCTGCAGTACTAGTGATATTATATATATATATATATTAATTTCATCTCATTATCATCCAGTCTATATTAGCAGCAGACACAGTACGGTAGTCCACGGCTGTAGCTACCTCTGTGTCGGCAGTCGCTGGTCCATCCATAATTGTATACAACCTACCCGTGTTTTTTTTTTTTCTTCTTGATACATACTACTATAGTAGCTTACTGTAGCAGTCTGCGGTGCTGCTGAGCTGACAGTGTCCAGCAGGTCCGTCATCAGTCATTACATAATAAATATATATACCTGTCCGGCTGCAGTACTAGTGATATTATATATATATATATTAATTTCATCTCATTATCATCCAGTCTATATTAGCAGCAGACACAGTACGGTAGTCCACGGCTGTAGCTACCTCTGTGTCGGCAGTCGCTGGTCCTTCCATAATTGTATACCACCTACCCGTGTTTTTTTTTTCTCTTTCTTCTTGATACATACTACTATAGTAGCTTACTGTAGCAGTCTGCGGTGCTGCTGAGCTGACAGTGTCCAGCAGGTCCGTCATCAGTCATTACATAATAAATATATATACCTGTCCGGCTGCAGTACTAGTGATATTATATATATATATAAATTTCATCTCATTATCATCCAGTCTATATTAGCAGCAGACACAGTACGGTAGTCCACGGCTGTAGCTACCTCTGTGTCGGCAGTCGCTGGTCCATCCATAATTGTATACCACCTACCCGTGGTTTTTTTTTTTTCTTTCTTCTTGATACATACTACTATAGCAGCTTACTGTAGCAGTCTGCGGTGCTGCTGAGCTGACAGTGTCCAGCAGGTCCGTCATCAGTCATTACATAGTAAATATATATACCTGTCCGGCTGCAGTACTAGTGATATTATATATATATATATATATATATATATTAATTTCATCTCATTATCATCCAGTCTATATTAGCAGCAGACACAGTACATTAGTCCACGGCTGTAGCTACCTCTGTGTCGGCAGTCGCTGGTCCATCCATAATTGTATACCACCTACCCGTGGGTTTTTTTTTTCTCTTTCTTCTTGATACATACTACTATAGTAGCTTACTGTAGCAGTCTGCGGTGCTGCTGAGCTGACAGTGTCCAGCAGGTCCGTCATCAGTCATTACATAATAAATATATATACCTGTCCGGCTGCAGTACTAGTGATATTATATATATATATATATTAATTTCATCTCATTATCATCCAGTCTATATTAGCAGCAGACACAGTACGGTAGTCCACGGCTGTAGCTACCTCTGTGTCGGCAGTCGCTGGTCCATCCATAATTGTATACCACCTACCCGTGGTTTTTTTTTTTTTCTTCTTGATACATACTACTATAGTAGCTTACTGTAGCAGTCTGCGGTGCTGCTGAGCTGACAGTGTCCAGCAGGTCCGTCATCAGTCATTACATAATAAATATATATACCTGTCCGGCTGCAGTACTAGTGATATTATATATATATATATATTAATTTCATCTCATTATCATCCAGTCTATATTAGCAGCAGACACAGTACGGTAGTCCACGGCTGTAGCTACCTCTGTGTCGGCAGTCGCTGGTCCATCCATAATTGTATACAACCTACCCGTGTTTTTTTTTTTTCTTCTTGATACATACTACTATAGTAGCTTACTGTAGCAGTCTGCGGTGCTGCTGAGCTGACAGTGTCCAGCAGGTCCGTCATCAGTCATTACATAATAAATATATATACCTGTCCGGCTGCAGTACTAGTGATATTATATATATATATATTAATTTCATCTCATTATCATCCAGTCTATATTAGCAGCAGACACAGTACGGTAGTCCACGGCTGTAGCTACCTCTGTGTCGGCAGTCGCTGGTCCATCCATAATTGTATACCACCTACCCGTGGTTTTTTTTTCTTTTCTTCTTGATACATACTACTATAGTAGCTTACTGTAGCAGTCTGCGGTGCTGCTGAGCTGACAGTGTCCAGCAGGTCCGTCATCAGTCATTACATAATAAATATATATACCTGTCCGGCTGCAGTACTAGTGATATTATATATATATATATTTATTTCATCTCATTATCATCCAGTCTATATTAGCAGCAGACACAGTACGGTAGTCCACGGCTGTAGCTACCTCTGTGTCGGCAGTCGCTGGTCCATCCATAATTGTATACCACCTACCCGTGGTTTTTTTTTTCCTTTCTTCTTGATACATACTACTATAGTAGCTTACTGTAGCAGTCTGCGGTGCTGCTGAGCTGACAGTGTCCAGCAGGTCCGTCATCAGTCATTACATAATAAATATATATACCTGTCCGGCTGCAGTACTAGTGATATTATATATATATATATATTAATTTTATCTCATTATCATCCAGTCTATATTAGCAGCAGACACAGTACGGTAGTCCACGGCTGTAGCTACCTCTGTGTCGGCAGTCGCTGGTCCATCCATAATTGTATACCACCTACCCGTGGTTTTTTTTTCTTTTCTTCTTGATACATACTACTATAGTAGCTTACTGTAGCAGTCTGCGGTGCTGCTGAGCTGACAGTGTCCAGCAGGTCCGTCATCAGTCATTACATAATAAATATATATACCTGTCCGGCTGCAGTACTAGTGATATTATATATATATATATATTAATTTCATCTCATTATCATCCAGTCTATATTAGCAGCAGACACAGTACGGTAGTCCACGGCTGTAGCTACCTCTGTGTCGGCAGTCGCTGGTCCATCCATAATTGTATACCACCTACCCGTGGTTTTTTTCTTTTTCTTCTTGATACATACTACTATAGTAGCTTACTGTAGCAGTCTGCGGTGCTGCTGAGCTGACAGTGTCCAGCAGGTCCGTCATCAGTCATTACATAATAAATATATATACCTGTCCGGCTGCAGTACTAGTGATATTATATATATATATATATTAATTTCATCTCATTATCATCCAGTCTATATTAGCAGCAGACACAGTACGGTAGTCCACGGCTGTAGCTACCTCTGTGTCGGCAGTCGCTGGTCCATCCATAATTGTATACCACCTACCCGTGGTTTTTTTTCTTTTCTTCTTGATACATACTACTATAGTAGCTTACTGTAGCAGTCTGCGGTGCTGCTGAGCTGACAGTGTCCAGCAGGTCCGTCATCAGTCATTACATAATAAATATATATACCTGTCCGGCTGCAGTACTAGTGATATTATATATATATATATTAATTTCATCTCATTATCATCCAGTCTATATTAGCAGCAGACACAGTACGGTAGTCCACGGCTGTAGCTACCTCTGTGTCGGCAGTCGCTGGTCCTTCCATAATTGTATACCACCTACCCGTGTTTTTTTTTTCTCTTTCTTCTTGATACATACTACTATAGTAGCTTACTGTAGCAGTCTGCGGTGCTGCTGAGCTGACAGTGTCCAGCAGGTCCGTCATCAGTCATTACATAATAAATATATATACCTGTCCGGCTGCAGTACTAGTGATATTATATATATATATTAATTTCATCTCATTATCATCCAGTCTATATTAGCAGCAGACACAGTACGGTAGTCCACGGCTGTAGCTACCTCTGTGTCGGCAGTCGCTGGTCCATCCATAATTGTATACCACCTACCCGTGGTTTTTTTTTTTCTTTCTTCTTGATACATACTACTATAGCAGCTTACTGTAGCAGTCTGCGGTGCTGCTGAGCTGACAGTGTCCAGCAGGTCCGTCATCAGTCATTACATAGTAAATATATATACCTGTCCGGCTGCAGTACTAGTGATATTATATATATATATATATATTAATTTCATCTCATTATCATCCAGTCTATATTAGCAGCAGACACAGTACGTTAGTCCACGGCTGTAGCTACCTCTGTGTCGGCAGTCGCTGGTCCATCCATAATTGTATACCACCTACCCGTGGGTTTTTTTTTTCTCTTTCTTCTTGATACATACTACTATAGTAGCTTACTGTAGCAGTCTGCGGTGCTGCTGAGCTGACAGTGTCCAGCAGGTCCGTCATCAGTCATTACATAATAAATATATATACCTGTCCGGCTGCAGTACTAGTGATATTATATATATATATATATTAATTTCATCTCATTATCATCCAGTCTATATTAGCAGCAGACACAGTACGGTAGTCCACGGCTGTAGCTACCTCTGTGTCGGCAGTCGCTGGTCCATCCATAATTGTATACCACCTACCCGTGGTTTTTTTTTTTTTCTTCTTGATACATACTACTATAGTAGCTTACTGTAGCAGTCTGCGGTGCTGCTGAGCTGACAGTGTCCAGCAGGTCTGTCATCAGTCATTACATAATAAATATATATACCTGTCCGGCTGCAGTACTAGTGATATTATATATATATATATATTAATTTCATCTCATTATCATCCAGTCTATATTAGCAGCAGACACAGTACGGTAGTCCACGGCTGTAGCTACCTCTGTGTCGGCAGTCGCTGGTCCATCCATAATTGTATACAACCTACCCGTGGTTTTTTTTTTTCTTCTTGATACATACTACTATAGTAGCTTACTGTAGCAGTCTGCGGTGCTGCTGAGCTGACAGTGTCCAGCAGGTCCGTCATCAGTCATTACATAATAAATATATATACCTGTCCGGCTGCAGTACTAGTGATATTATATATATATATATATATTAATTTCATCTCATTATCATCCAGTCTATATTAGCAGCAGACACAGTACGGTAGTCCACGGCTGTAGCTACCTCTGTGTCGGCAGTCGCTGGTCCATCCATAATTGTATACCACCTACCCGTGGTTTTTTTTCTTTTCTTCTTGATACATACTACTATAGTAGCTTACTGTAGCAGTCTGCGGTGCTGCTGAGCTGACAGTGTCCAGCAGGTCCGTCATCAGTCATTACATAATAAATATATATACCTGTCCGGCTGCAGTACTAGTGATATTATATATATATATATATTAATTTCATCTCATTATCATCCAGTCTATATTAGCAGCAGACACAGTACGGTAGTCCACGGCTGTAGCTACCTCTGTGTCGGCAGTCGCTGGTCCTTCCATAATTGTATACCACCTACCCGTGTTTTTTTTTTCTCTTTCTTCTTGATACATACTACTATAGTAGCTTACTGTAGCAGTCTGCGGTGCTGCTGAGCTGACAGTGTCCAGCAGGTCCGTCATCAGTCATTACATAATAAATATATATACCTGTCCGGCTGCAGTACTAGTGATATTATATATATATATTAATTTCATCTCATTATCATCCAGTCTATATTAGCAGCAGACACAGTACGGTAGTCCACGGCTGTAGCTACCTCTGTGTCGGCAGTCGCTGGTCCATCCATAATTGTATACCACCTACCCGTGGTTTTTTTTTTCTTTCTTCTTGATACATACTACTATAGTAGCTTACTGTAGCAGTCTGCGGTGCTGCTGAGCTGACAGTGTCCAGCAGGTCCGTCATCAGTCATTACATAGTAAATATATATACCTGTCCGGCTGCAGTACTAGTGATATTATATATATATATATATATATTAATTTCATCTCATTATCATCCAGTCTATATTAGCAGCAGACACAGTACGTTAGTCCACGGCTGTAGCTACCTCTGTGTCGGCAGTCGCTGGTCCATCCATAATTGTATACCACCTACCCGTGGTTTTTTTTTTCTTTCTTCTTGATACATACTACTATAGTAGCTTACTGTAGCAGTCTGCGGTGCTGCTGAGCTGACAGTGTCCAGCAGGTCCGTCATCAGTCATTACATAATAAATATATATACCTGTCCGGCTGCAGTACTAGTGATATTATATATATATATATATATATATTAATTTCATCTCATTATCATCCAGTCTATATTAGCAGCAGACACAGTACGGTAGTCCACGGCTGTAGCTACCTCTGTGTCGGCAGTCGCTGGTCCATCCATAATTGTATACCACCTACCCGTGGTTTTTTTTTTTCTTTCTTCTTGATACATACTACTATAGTAGCTTACTGTAGCAGTCTGCGGTGCTGCTGAGCTGACAGTGTCCAGCAGGTCCGTCATCAGTCATTACATAATAAATATATATACCTGTCCGGCTGCAGTACTAGTGATATTATATATATATATTAATTTCATCTCATTATCATCCAGTCTATATTAGCAGCAGACACAGTACGGTAGTCCACGGCTGTAGCTACCTCTGTGTCGGCAGTCGCTGGTCCATCCATAATTGTATACCACCTACCCGTGGTTTTTTTTTTTTTCTTTCTTCTTGATACATACTACTATAGTAGCTTACTGTAGCAGTCTGCGGTGCTGCTGAGCTGACAGTGTCCAGCAGGTCCGTCATCAGTCATTACATAATAAATATATATACCTGTCCGGCTGCAGTACTAGTGATATTATATATATATATATTAATTTCATCTCATTATCATCCAGTCTATATTAGCAGCAGACACAGTACGGTAGTCCACGGCTGTAGCTACCTCTGTGTCGGCAGTCGCTGGTCCATCCATAATTGTATACCACCTACCCGTGGTTTTTTTTTCCCTTTCTTCTTGATACATACTACTATAGTAGCTTACTGTAGCAGTCTGCGGTGCTGCTGAGCTGACAGTGTCCAGCAGGTCCGTCATCAGTCATTACATAATAAATATATATACCTGTCCGGCTGCAGTACTAGTGATATTATATATATATATATTAATTTTATCTCATTATCATCCAGTCTATATTAGCAGCAGACACAGTACGGTAGTCCACGGCTGTAGCTACCTCTGTGTCGGCAGTCGCTGGTCCATCCATAATTGTATACCACCTACCCGTGTTTTTTTTTTTCTCTTTCTTCTTGATACATACTACTATATTAGCTTACTGTAGCAGTCTGCGGTGCTGCTGAGCTGACAGTGTCCAGCAGGTCCGTCATCAGTCATTACATAATAAATATATATACCTGTCCGGCTGCAGTACTAGTGATATTATATATATATATATTAATTTCATCTCATTATCATCCAGTCTATATTAGCAGCAGACACAGTACGGTAGTCCACGGCTGTAGCTACCTCTGTGTCGGCAGTCGCTGGTCCATCCATAATTGTATACCACCTACCCGTGGTTTTTTTTTTTCCTTTCTTCTTGATACATACTACTATAGTAGCTTACTGTAGCAGTCTGCGGTGCTGCTGAGCTGACAGTGTCCAGCAGGTCCGTCATCAGTCATTACATAATAAATATATATACCTGTCCGGCTGCAGTACTAGTGATATTATATATATATATATATTAATTTTATCTCATTATCATCCAGTCTATATTAGCAGCAGACACAGTACGGTAGTCCACGGCTGTAGCTACCTCTGTGTCGGCAGTCGCTGGTCCATCCATAATTGTATACCACCTACCCGTGTTTTTTTTTTCTCTTTCTTCTTGATACATACTACTATATTAGCTTACTGTAGCAGTCTGCGGTGCTGCTGAGCTGACAGTGTCCAGCAGGTCCGTCATCAGTCATTACATAATAAATATATATGCCTGTCCGGCTGCAGTACTAGTGATATTATATATATATATATTAATTTCATCTCATTATCATCCAGTCTATATTAGCAGCAGACACAGTACGGTAGTCCACGGCTGTAGCTACCTCTGTGTCGGCAGTCGCTGGTCCATCCATAATTGTATACCACCTACCCGTGGTTTTTTTCTTTCTTCTTGATACATACTACTATAGTAGCTTACTGTAGCAGTCTGCGGTGCTGCTGAGCTGACAGTGTCCAGCAGGTCCGTCATCAGTCATTACATAATAAATATATATACCTGTCCGGCTGCAGTACTAGTGATATTATATATATATATATTAATTTCATCTCATTATCATCCAGTCTATATTAGCAGCAGACACAGTACGGTAGTCCACGGCTGTAGCTACCTCTGTGTCGGCAGTCGCTGGTCCATCCATAATTGTATACCACCTACCCGTGGTTTTTTTTTTTCTTTCTTCTTGATACATACTACTATAGTAGCTTACTGTAGCAGTCTGCGGTGCTGCTGAGCTGACAGTGTCCAGCAGGTCCGTCATCAGTCATTACATAATAAATATATATACCTGTCCGGCTGCAGTACTAGTGATATTATATATATATATATTAATTTCATCTCATTATTTATCATCCAGTCTATATTAGCAGCAGACACAGTACGGTAGTCCACGGCTGTAGCTACCTCTGTGTCGGCAGTCGCTGGTCCATCCATAATTGTATACCACCTACCCGTGGTTTTTTTTTTCTTTCTTCTTGATACATACTACTATAGTAGCTTACTGTAGCAGTCTGCGGTGCTGCTGAGCTGACAGTGTCCAGCAGGTCCGTCATCAGTCATTACATAATAAATATATATACCTGTCCGCTGCAGTACTAGTGATATTATATATATATATATATTAATTTCATCTCATTATCATCCAGTCTATATTAGCAGCAGACACAGTACGGTAGTCCACGGCTGTAGCTACCTCTGTGTCGGCAGTCGCTGGTCCATCCATAATTGTATACCACCTACCCGTGTTTTTTTTTTCTTTCTTCTTGATACATACTACTATAGTAGCTTACTGTAGCAGTTTGCGGTGCTGCTGAGCTGACAGTGTCCAGCAGGTCCGTCATCAGTCATTACATAATAAATATATATACCTGTCCGGCTGCAGTACTAGTGATATTATATATATATATATATATATATATTAATTTCATCTCATTATCATCCAGTCTATATTAGCAGCAGACACAGTACGGTAGTCCACGGCTGTAGCTACCTCTGTGTCGGCAGTCGCTGGTCCATCCATAATTGTATACCACCTACCCGTGGTTTTTTTTTCTTTTCTTCTTGATACATACTACTATAGTAGCTTACTGTAGCAGTCTGCGGTGCTGCTGAGCTGACAGTGTCCAGCAGGTCCGTCATCAGTCATTACATAATAAATATATATACTTGTCCGGCTGCAGTACTAGTGATATTATATATATATATATTAATTTCATCTCATTATCATCCAGTCTATATTAGCAGCAGACACAGTACGGTAGTCCACGGCTGTAGCTACCTCTGTGTCGGCAGTCGCTGGTCCTTCCATAATTGTATACCACCTACCCGTGTTTTTTGTTCTCTTTCTTCTTGATACATACTACTATAGTAGCTTACTGTAGCAGTCTGCGGTGCTGCTGAGCTGACAGTGTCCAGCAGGTCCGTCATCAGTCATTACATAATAAATATATATACCTGTCCGGCTGCAGTACTAGTGATATTATATATATATATATTAATTTCATCTCATTATCATCCAGTCTATATTAGCAGCAGACACAGTACGGTAGTCCACGGCTGTAGCTACCTCTGTGTCGGCAGTCGCTGGTCCATCCATAATTGTATACCACCTACCCGTGGTTTTTTTTTTTCTTTCTTCTTGATACATACTACTATAGTAGCTTACTGTAGCAGTCTGCGGTGCTGCTGAGCTGACAGTGTCCAGCAGGTCCGTCATCAGTCATTACATAGTAAATATATATACCTGTCCGGCTGCAGTACTAGTGATATTATATATATATATATATATTAATTTCATCTCATTATCATCCAGTCTATATTAGCAGCAGACACAGTACGGTAGTCCACGGCTGTAGCTACCTCTGTGTCGGCAGTCGCTGGTCCATCCATAATTGTATACCACCTACCCGTGGTTTTTTTTCTTTCTCTTTCTTCTTGATACATACTACTATAGTAGCTTACTGTAGCAGTCTGCGGTGCTGCTGAGCTGACAGTGTCCAGCAGGTCCGTCATCAGTCATTACATAATAAATATATATACCTGTCCGGCTGCAGTACTAGTGATATTATATATATATATATTAATTTCATCTCATTATCATCCAGTCTATATTAGCAGCAGACACAGTACGGTAGTCCACGGCTGTAGCTACCTCTGTGTCGGCAGTCGCTGGTCCATCCATAATTGTATACCACCTACCCGTTTTTTTTTTTTTTTCTTTCTTCTTGATACATACTACTATAGTAGCTTACTGTAGCAGTCTGCGGTGCTGCTGAGCTGACAGTGTCCAGCAGGTCCGTCATCAGTCATTACATAATAAATATATATACCTGTCCGGCTGCAGTACTAGTGATATTATATATATATATATATATATATATTAATTTCATCTCATTATCATCCAGTCTATATTAGCAGCAGACACAGTACGGTAGTCCACGGCTGTAGCTACCTCTGTGTCGGCAGTCGCTGGTCCATCCATAATTGTATACCACCTACCCGTGGTTTTTTTTTTCTTTCTTCTTGATACATACTACTATAGTAGCTTACTGTAGCAGTCTGCGGTGCTGCTGAGCTGACAGTGTCCAGCAGGTCCGTCATCAGTCATTACATAATAAATATATATACCTGTCCGGCTGCAGTACTAGTGATATTATATATATATATATTAATTTCATCTCATTATCATCCAGTCTATATTAGCAGCAGACACAGTACGGTAGTCCACGGCTGTAGCTACCTCTGTGTCGGCAGTCGCTGGTCCATCCATAATTGTATACCACCTACCCGTGGTTTTTTTTTTTCTTTCTTCTTGATACATACTACTATAGTAGCTTACTGTAGCAGTCTGCGGTGCTGCTGAGCTGACAGTGTCCAGCAGGTCCATCATCAGTCATTACATAATAAATATATATACCTGTCCGGCTGCAGTACTAGTGATATTATATATATATATATTAATTTTATCTCATTATCATCCAGTCTATATTAGCAGCAGACACAGTACGGTAGTCCACGGCTGTAGCTACCTCTGTGTCGGCAGTCGCTGGTCCATCCATAATTGTATACCACCTACCCGTGTTTTTTTTTTCTCTTTCTTCTTGATACATACTACTATATTAGCTTACTGTAGCAGTCTGCGGTGCTGCTGAGCTGACAGTGTCCAGCAGGTCCGTCATCAGTCATTACATAATAAATATATATACCTGTCCGGCTGCAGTACTAGTGATATTATATATATATATATATTAATTTCATCTCATTATCATCCAGTCTATTTTAGCAGCAGACACAGTACGGTAGTCCACGGCTGTAGCTACCTCTGTGTCGGCAGTCGCTGGTCCATCCATAATTGTATACCACCTACCCGTGGTTTTTTTTTTTCTTTCTTCTTGATACATACTACTATAGTAGCTTACTGTAGCAGTCTGCGGTGCTGCTGAGCTGACAGTGTCCAGCAGGTCCGTCATCAGTCATTACATAATAAATATATATACCTGTCCGGCTGCAGTACTAGTGATATTATATATATATATTAATTTCATCTCATTATCATCCAGTCTATATTAGCAGCAGACACAGTACGGTAGTCCACGGCTGTAGCTACCTCTGTGTCGGCAGTCGCTGGTCCATCCATAATTGTATACCACCTACCCGTGTTTTTTTTTTTTTTTTTCTTGATACATACTACTATAGTAGCTTACTGTAGCAGTCTGCGGTGCTGCTGAGCTGACAGTGTCCAGCAGGTCCGTCATCAGTCATTACATAATAAATATATATACCTGTCCGGCTGCAGTACTAGTGATATTATATATATATATATATTAATTTCATCTCATTATTTATCATCCAGTCTATATTAGCAGCAGACACAGTACGGTAGTCCACGGCTGTAGCTACCTCTGTGTCGGCAGTCGCTGGTCCATCCATAATTGTATACCACCTACCCGTGGTTTTTTTTTTTCTTTCTTCTTGATACATACTACTATAGTAGCTTACTGTAGCAGTCTGCGGTGCTGCTGAGCTGACAGTGTCCAGCAGGTCCGTCATCAGTCATTACATAATAAATATATATACCTGTCCGCTGCAGTACTAGTGATATTATATATATATATATATATATATATATATATATATATTAATTTCATCTCATTATCATCCAGTCTATATTAGCAGCAGACACAGTACGGTAGTCCACGGCTGTAGCTACCTCTGTGTCGGCAGTCGCTGGTCCATCCATAATTGTATACCACCTACCCGTGTTTTTTTTTTTTCTTTCTTCTTGATACATACTACTATAGTAGCTTACTGTAGCAGTTTGCGGTGCTGCTGAGCTGACAGTGTCCAGCAGGTCCGTCATCAGTCATTACATAATAAATATATATACCTGTCCGGCTGCAGTACTAGTGATATTATATATATATATATATATATTAATTTCATCTCATTATCATCCAGTCTATATTAGCAGCAGACACAGTACGGTAGTCCACGGCTGTAGCTACCTCTGTGTCGGCAGTCGCTGGTCCATCCATAATTGTATACCACCTACCCGTGTTTTTTTTTTCTCTTTCTTCTTGATACATACTACTATATTAGCTTACTGTAGCAGTCTGCGGTGCTGCTGAGCTGACAGTGTCCAGCAGGTCCGTCATCAGTCATTACATAATAAATATATATGCCTGTCCGGCTGCAGTACTAGTGATATTATATATATATATATTAATTTCATCTCATTATCATCCAGTCTATATTAGCAGCAGACACAGTACGGTAGTCCACGGCTGTAGCTACCTCTGTGTCGGCAGTCGCTGGTCCATCCATAATTGTATACCACCTACCCGTGGTTTTTTTCTTTCTTCTTGATACATACTACTATAGTAGCTTACTGTAGCAGTCTGCGGTGCTGCTGAGCTGACAGTGTCCAGCAGGTCCGTCATCAGTCATTACATAATAAATATATATACCTGTCCGGCTGCAGTACTAGTGATATTATATATATATATATTAATTTCATCTCATTATCATCCAGTCTATATTAGCAGCAGACACAGTACGGTAGTCCACGGCTGTAGCTACCTCTGTGTCGGCAGTCGCTGGTCCATCCATAATTGTATACCACCTACCCGTGGTTTTTTTTTTCTTTCTTCTTGATACATACTACTATAGTAGCTTACTGTAGCAGTCTGCGGTGCTGCTGAGCTGACAGTGTCCAGCAGGTCCGTCATCAGTCATTACATAATAAATATATATACCTGTCCGGCTGCAGTACTAGTGATATTATATATATATATATTAATTTCATCTCATTATTTATCATCCAGTCTATATTAGCAGCAGACACAGTACGGTAGTCCACGGCTGTAGCTACCTCTGTGTCGGCAGTCGCTGGTCCATCCATAATTGTATACCACCTACCCGTGGTTTTTTTTTTCTTTCTTCTTGATACATACTACTATAGTAGCTTACTGTAGCAGTCTGCGGTGCTGCTGAGCTGACAGTGTCCAGCAGGTCCGTCATCAGTCATTACATAATAAATATATATACCTGTCCGCTGCAGTACTAGTGATATTATATATATATATATATTAATTTCATCTCATTATCATCCAGTCTATATTAGCAGCAGACACAGTACGGTAGTCCACGGCTGTAGCTACCTCTGTGTCGGCAGTCGCTGGTCCATCCATAATTGTATACCACCTACCCGTGTTTTTTTTTTCTTTCTTCTTGATACATACTACTATAGTAGCTTACTGTAGCAGTTTGCGGTGCTGCTGAGCTGACAGTGTCCAGCAGGTCCGTCATCAGTCATTACATAATAAATATATATACCTGTCCGGCTGCAGTACTAGTGATATTATATATATATATATATATATATATTAATTTCATCTCATTATCATCCAGTCTATATTAGCAGCAGACACAGTACGGTAGTCCACGGCTGTAGCTACCTCTGTGTCGGCAGTCGCTGGTCCATCCATAATTGTATACCACCTACCCGTGGTTTTTTTTTCTTTTCTTCTTGATACATACTACTATAGTAGCTTACTGTAGCAGTCTGCGGTGCTGCTGAGCTGACAGTGTCCAGCAGGTCCGTCATCAGTCATTACATAATAAATATATATACTTGTCCGGCTGCAGTACTAGTGATATTATATATATATATATTAATTTCATCTCATTATCATCCAGTCTATATTAGCAGCAGACACAGTACGGTAGTCCACGGCTGTAGCTACCTCTGTGTCGGCAGTCGCTGGTCCTTCCATAATTGTATACCACCTACCCGTGTTTTTTGTTCTCTTTCTTCTTGATACATACTACTATAGTAGCTTACTGTAGCAGTCTGCGGTGCTGCTGAGCTGACAGTGTCCAGCAGGTCCGTCATCAGTCATTACATAATAAATATATATACCTGTCCGGCTGCAGTACTAGTGATATTATATATATATATATTAATTTCATCTCATTATCATCCAGTCTATATTAGCAGCAGACACAGTACGGTAGTCCACGGCTGTAGCTACCTCTGTGTCGGCAGTCGCTGGTCCATCCATAATTGTATACCACCTACCCGTGGTTTTTTTTTTTCTTTCTTCTTGATACATACTACTATAGTAGCTTACTGTAGCAGTCTGCGGTGCTGCTGAGCTGACAGTGTCCAGCAGGTCCGTCATCAGTCATTACATAGTAAATATATATACCTGTCCGGCTGCAGTACTAGTGATATTATATATATATATATATATATTAATTTCATCTCATTATCATCCAGTCTATATTAGCAGCAGACACAGTACGGTAGTCCACGGCTGTAGCTACCTCTGTGTCGGCAGTCGCTGGTCCATCCATAATTGTATACCACCTACCCGTGGTTTTTTTTCTTTCTCTTTCTTCTTGATACATACTACTATAGTAGCTTACTGTAGCAGTCTGCGGTGCTGCTGAGCTGACAGTGTCCAGCAGGTCCGTCATCAGTCATTACATAATAAATATATATACCTGTCCGGCTGCAGTACTAGTGATATTATATATATATATATTAATTTCATCTCATTATCATCCAGTCTATATTAGCAGCAGACACAGTACGGTAGTCCACGGCTGTAGCTACCTCTGTGTCGGCAGTCGCTGGTCCATCCATAATTGTATACCACCTACCCGTTTTTTTTTTTTTTCTTTCTTCTTGATACATACTACTATAGTAGCTTACTGTAGCAGTCTGCGGTGCTGCTGAGCTGACAGTGTCCAGCAGGTCCGTCATCAGTCATTACATAATAAATATATATACCTGTCCGGCTGCAGTACTAGTGATATTATATATATATATATATATATATATTAATTTCATCTCATTATCATCCAGTCTATATTAGCAGCAGACACAGTACGGTAGTCCACGGCTGTAGCTACCTCTGTGTCGGCAGTCGCTGGTCCATCCATAATTGTATACCACCTACCCGTGGTTTTTTTTTTTCTTTCTTCTTGATACATACTACTATAGTAGCTTACTGTAGCAGTCTGCGGTGCTGCTGAGCTGACAGTGTCCAGCAGGTCCGTCATCAGTCATTACATAATAAATATATATACCTGTCCGGCTGCAGTACTAGTGATATTATATATATATATATTAATTTCATCTCATTATCATCCAGTCTATATTAGCAGCAGACACAGTACGGTAGTCCACGGCTGTAGCTACCTCTGTGTCGGCAGTCGCTGGTCCATCCATAATTGTATACCACCTACCCGTGGTTTTTTTTTTTCTTTCTTCTTGATACATACTACTATAGTAGCTTACTGTAGCAGTCTGCGGTGCTGCTGAGCTGACAGTGTCCAGCAGGTCCATCATCAGTCATTACATAATAAATATATATACCTGTCCGGCTGCAGTACTAGTGATATTATATATATATATATTAATTTTATCTCATTATCATCCAGTCTATATTAGCAGCAGACACAGTACGGTAGTCCACGGCTGTAGCTACCTCTGTGTCGGCAGTCGCTGGTCCATCCATAATTGTATACCACCTACCCGTGTTTTTTTTTTCTCTTTCTTCTTGATACATACTACTATATTAGCTTACTGTAGCAGTCTGCGGTGCTGCTGAGCTGACAGTGTCCAGCAGGTCCGTCATCAGTCATTACATAATAAATATATATACCTGTCCGGCTGCAGTACTAGTGATATTATATATATATATATATTAATTTCATCTCATTATCATCCAGTCTATTTTAGCAGCAGACACAGTACGGTAGTCCACGGCTGTAGCTACCTCTGTGTCGGCAGTCGCTGGTCCATCCATAATTGTATACCACCTACCCGTGGTTTTTTTTTTTCTTTCTTCTTGATACATACTACTATAGTAGCTTACTGTAGCAGTCTGCGGTGCTGCTGAGCTGACAGTGTCCAGCAGGTCCGTCATCAGTCATTACATAATAAATATATATACCTGTCCGGCTGCAGTACTAGTGATATTATATATATATATTAATTTCATCTCATTATCATCCAGTCTATATTAGCAGCAGACACAGTACGGTAGTCCACGGCTGTAGCTACCTCTGTGTCGGCAGTCGCTGGTCCATCCATAATTGTATACCACCTACCCGTGTTTTTTTTTTTTTTTTTCTTGATACATACTACTATAGTAGCTTACTGTAGCAGTCTGCGGTGCTGCTGAGCTGACAGTGTCCAGCAGGTCCGTCATCAGTCATTACATAATAAATATATATACCTGTCCGGCTGCAGTACTAGTGATATTATATATATATATATATTAATTTCATCTCATTATTTATCATCCAGTCTATATTAGCAGCAGACACAGTACGGTAGTCCACGGCTGTAGCTACCTCTGTGTCGGCAGTCGCTGGTCCATCCATAATTGTATACCACCTACCCGTGGTTTTTTTTTTTCTTTCTTCTTGATACATACTACTATAGTAGCTTACTGTAGCAGTCTGCGGTGCTGCTGAGCTGACAGTGTCCAGCAGGTCCGTCATCAGTCATTACATAATAAATATATATACCTGTCCGCTGCAGTACTAGTGATATTATATATATATATATATATATATATATTAATTTCATCTCATTATCATCCAGTCTATATTAGCAGCAGACACAGTACGGTAGTCCACGGCTGTAGCTACCTCTGTGTCGGCAGTCGCTGGTCCATCCATAATTGTATACCACCTACCCGTGTTTTTTTTTTTTCTTTCTTCTTGATACATACTACTATAGTAGCTTACTGTAGCAGTTTGCGGTGCTGCTGAGCTGACAGTGTCCAGCAGGTCCGTCATCAGTCATTACATAATAAATATATATACCTGTCCGGCTGCAGTACTAGTGATATTATATATATATATATATATTAATTTCATCTCATTATCATCCAGTCTATATTAGCAGCAGACACAGTACGGTAGTCCACGGCTGTAGCTACCTCTGTGTCGGCAGTCGCTGGTCCATCCATAATTGTATACCACCTACCCGTGTTTTTTTTTTTTTTTTTTTCTTGATACATACTACTATAGTAGCTTACTGTAGCAGTCTGCGGTGCTGCTGAGCTGACAGTGTCCAGCAGGTCCGTCATCAGTCATTACATAATAAATATATATACCTGTCCGGCTGCAGTACTAGTGATATTATATATATATATATTAATTTCATCTCATTATCATCCAGTCTATATTAGCAGCAGACACAGTACGGTAGTCCACGGCTGTAGCTACCTCTGTGTCGGCAGTCGCTGGTCCATCCATAATTGTATACCACCTACCCGTGGTTTTTTTTTTCTTTCTTCTTGATACATACTACTATAGTAGCTTACTGTAGCAGTCTGCGGTGCTGCTGAGCTGACAGTGTCCAGCAGGTCCGTCATCAGTCATTACATAATAAATATATATACCTGTCCGGCTGCAGTACTAGTGATATTATATATATATTAATTTCATCTCATTATCATCCAGTCTATATTAGCAGCAGACACAGTACGGTAGTCCACGGCTGTAGCTACCTCTGTGTCGGCAGTCGCTGGTCCATCCATAATTGTATACCACCTACCCGTGGTTTTTTTTTCTTTTCTTCTTGATACATACTACTATAGTAGCTTACTGTAGCAGTCTGCGGTGCTGCTGAGCTGACAGTGTCCAGCAGGTCCGTCATCAGTCATTACATAATAAATATATATACCTGTCCGGCTGCAGTACTAGTGATATTATATATATATATATTAATTTCATCTCATTATCATCCAGTCTATATTAGCAGCAGACACAGTACGGTAGTCCACGGCTGTAGCTACCTCTGTGTCGGCAGTCGCTGGTCCTTCCATAATTGTATACCACCTACCCGTGTTTTTTTTTTCTCTTTCTTCTTGATACATACTACTATAGTAGCTTACTGTAGCAGTCTGCGGTGCTGCTGAGCTGACAGTGTCCAGCAGGTCCGTCATCAGTCATTACATAATAAATATATATACCTGTCCGGCTGCAGTACTAGTGATATTATATATATATATATATTAATTTCATCTCATTATCATCCAGTCTATATTAGCAGCAGACACAGTACGGTAGTCCACGGCTGTAGCTACCTCTGTGTCGGCAGTCGCTGGTCCATCCATAATTGTATACCACCTACCCGTGGTTTTTTTTTTTTTTCTTCTTGATACATACTACTATAGTAGCTTACTGTAGCAGTCTGCGGTGCTGCTGAGCTGACAGTGTCCAGCAGGTCCGTCATCAGTCATTACATAATAAATATATATATCTGTCCGGCTGCAGTACTAGTGATATTATATATATATATATATTAATTTCATCTCATTATCATCCAGTCTATATTAGCAGCAGACACAGTACGGTAGTCCACGGCTGTAGCTACCTCTGTGTCGGCAGTCGCTGGTCCATCCATAATTGTATACCACCTACCCGTGGTTTTTTTTTTTCTTTCTTCTTGATACATACTACTATAGTAGCTTACTGTAGCAGTCTGCGGTGCTGCTGAGCTGACAGTGTCCAGCAGGTCCGTCATCAGTCATTACATAATAAATATATATACCTGTCCGGCTGCAGTACTAGTGATATTATATATATATATATTAATTTTATCTCATTATCATCCAGTCTATATTAGCAGCAGACACAGTACGGTAGTCCACGGCTGTAGCTACCTCTGTGTCGGCAGTCGCTGGTCCATCCATAATTGTATACCACCTACCCGTGGTTTTTTTTTTCTTTCTTCTTGATACATACTACTATAGTAGCTTACTGTAGCAGTCTGCGGTGCTGCTGAGCTGACAGTGTCCAGCAGGTCCGTCATCAGTCATTACATAATAAATATATATACCTGTCCGGCTGCAGTACTAGTGATATTATATATATATATATTAATTTCATCTCATTATCATCCAGTCTATATTAGCAGCAGACACAGTACGGTAGTCCACGGCTGTAGCTACCTCTGTGTCGGCAGTCGCTGGTCCATCCATAATTGTATACCACCTACCCGTGGTTTTTTTTTTTTTTTCTTGATACATACTACTATAGTAGCTTACTGTAGCAGTCTGCGGTGCTGCTGAGCTGACAGTGTCCAGCAGGTCCGTCATCAGTCATTACATAATAAATATATATACCTGTCCGGCTGCAGTACTAGTGATATTATATATATATATATTAATTTCATCTCATTATTTATCATCCAGTCTATATTAGCAGCAGACACAGTACGGTAGTCCACGGCTGTAGCTACCTCTGTGTCGGCAGTCGCTGGTCCATCCATAATTGTATACCACCTACCCGTGGTTTTTTTTTTCTTTCTTCTTGATACATACTACTATAGTAGCTTACTGTAGCAGTCTGCGGTGCTGCTGAGCTGACAGTGTCCAGCAGGTCCGTCATCAGTCATTACATAATAAATATATATACCTGTCCGCTGCAGTACTAGTGATATTATATATATATATATATATATATATATTAATTTCATCTCATTATCATCCAGTCTATATTAGCAGCAGACACAGTACGGTAGTCCACGGCTGTAGCTACCTCTGTGTCGGCAGTCGCTGGTCCATCCATAATTGTATACCACCTACCCGTGTTTTTTTTTTCTTTCTTCTTGATACATACTACTATAGTAGCTTACTGTAGCAGTTTGCGGTGCTGCTGAGCTGACAGTGTCCAGCAGGTCCGTCATCAGTCATTACATAATAAATATATATCTGTCCGGCTGCAGTACTAGTGATATTATATATATATATATATATATATATATATATATTAATTTCATCTCATTATCATCCAGTCTATATTAGCAGCAGACACAGTACGGTAGTCCACGGCTGTAGCTACCTCTGTGTCGGCAGTCGCTGGTCCATCCATAATTGTATACCACCTACCAGTGTTTTTTTTTTTTTTTTCTTCTTGATACATACTACTATAGTAGCTTACTGTAGCAGTCTGCGGTGCTGCTGAGCTGACAGTGTCCAGCAGGTCCGTCATCAGTCATTACATAATAAATATATATACCTGTCCGGCTGCAGTACTAGTGATATTATATATATATATATTAATTTCATCTCATTATCATCCAGTCTATATTAGCAGCAGACACAGTACGGTAGTCCACGGCTGTAGCTACCTCTGTGTCGGCAGTCGCTGGTCCATCCATAATTGTATACCACCTACCCGTGGTTTTTTTTTTCTTTCTTCTTGATACATACTACTATAGTAGCTTACTGTAGCAGTCTGCGGTGCTGCTGAGCTGACAGTGTCCAGCAGGTCCGTCATCAGTCATTACATAATAAATATATATACCTGTCCGGCTGCAGTACTAGTGATATTATATATATATATATATTAATTTCATCTCATTATCATCCAGTCTATATTAGCAGCAGACACAGTACGGTAGTCCACGGCTGTAGCTACCTCTGTGTCGGCAGTCGCTGGTCCATCCATAATTGTATACCACCTACCCGTGGTTTTTTTTTCTTTTCTTCTTGATACATACTACTATAGTAGCTTACTGTAGCAGTCTGCGGTGCTGCTGAGCTGACAGTGTCCAGCAGGTCCGTCATCAGTCATTACATAATAAATATATATACCTGTCCGGCTGCAGTACTAGTGATATTATATATATATATATTAATTTCATCTCATTATCATCCAGTCTATATTAGCAGCAGACACAGTACGGTAGTCCACGGCTGTAGCTACCTCTGTGTCGGCAGTCGCTGGTCCTTCCATAATTGTATACCACCTACCCGTGTTTTTTTTTTCTCTTTCTTCTTGATACATACTACTATAGTAGCTTACTGTAGCAGTCTGCGGTGCTGCTGAGCTGACAGTGTCCAGCAGGTCCGTCATCAGTCATTACATAATAAATATATATACCTGTCCGGCTGCAGTACTAGTGATATTATATATATATATATATTAATTTCATCTCATTATCATCCAGTCTATATTAGCAGCAGACACAGTACGGTAGTCCACGGCTGTAGCTACCTCTGTGTCGGCAGTCGCTGGTCCATCCATAATTGTATACCACCTACCCGTGGGTTTTTTTTCTTTCTTCTTGATACATACTACTATAGTAGCTTACTGTAGCAGTCTGCGGTGCTGCTGAGCTGACAGTGTCCAGCAGGTCCGTCATCAGTCATTACATAGTAAATATATATACCTGTCCGGCTGCAGTACTAGTGATATTATATATATATATATATATATATATTAATTTCATCTCATTATCATCCAGTCTATATTAGCAGCAGACACAGTACGGTAGTCCACGGCTGTAGCTACCTCTGTGTCGGCAGTCGCTGGTCCATCCATAATTGTATACCACCTACCCGTGGTTTTTTTTTCCTCTTTCTTCTTGATACATACTACTATAGTAGCTTACTGTAGCAGTCTGCGGTGCTGCTGAGCTGACAGTGTCCAGCAGGTCCGTCATCAGTCATTACATAATAAATATATATACCTGTCCGGCTGCAGTACTAGTGATATTATATATATATATATATATTAATTTCATCTCATTATCATCCAGTCTATATTAGCAGCAGACACAGTACGGTAGTCCACGGCTGTAGCTACCTCTGTGTCGGCAGTCGCTGGTCCATCCATAATTGTATACCACCTACCCGTTTTTTTTTTTTTTTCTTTCTTCTTGATACATACTACTATAGTAGCTTACTGTAGCAGTCTGCGGTGCTGCTGAGCTGACAGTGTCCAGCAGGTCCGTCATCAGTCATTACATAATAAATATATATACCTGTCCGGCTGCAGTACTAGTGATATTATATATATATATATTAATTTCATCTCATTATCATCCAGTCTATATTAGCAGCAGACACAGTACGGTAGTCCACGGCTGTAGCTACCTCTGTGTCGGCAGTCGCTGGTCCTTCCATAATTGTATACCACCTACCCGTGTTTTTTTTTTCTCTTTCTTCTTGATACATACTACTATAGTAGCTTACTGTAGCAGTCTGCGGTGCTGCTGAGCTGACAGTGTCCAGCAGGTCCGTCATCAGTCATTACATAATAAATATATATACCTGTCCGGCTGCAGTACTAGTGATATTATATATATATATATTAATTTCATCTCATTATCATCCAGTCTATATTAGCAGCAGACACAGTACGGTAGTCCACGGCTGTAGCTACCTCTGTGTCGGCAGTCGCTGGTCCATCCATAATTGTATACCACCTACCCGTGGTTTTTTTTTTCTTTCTTCTTGATACATACTACTATAGTAGCTTACTGTAGCAGTCTGCGGTGCTGCTGAGCTGACAGTGTCCAGCAGGTCCGTCATCAGTCATTACATAGTAAATATATATACCTGTCCGGCTGCAGTACTAGTGATATTATATATATATATATATATATATATTAATTTCATCTCATTATCATCCAGTCTATATTAGCAGCAGACACAGTACGGTAGTCCACGGCTGTAGCTACCTCTGTGTCGACAGTCGCTGGTCCATCCATAATTGTATACCACCTACCCGTGGTTTTTTTTTTTTCTCTTTCTTCTTGATACATACTACTATAGTAGCTTACTGTAGCAGTCTGCGGTGCTGCTGAGCTGACAGTGTCCAGCAGGTCCGTCATCAGTCATTACATAATAAATATATATACCTGTCCGGCTGCAGTACTAGTGATATTATATATATATATATATATATTAATTTCATCTCATTATCATCCAGTCTATATTAGCAGCAGACACAGTACGGTAGTCCACGGCTGTAGCTACCTCTGTGTCGGCAGTCGCTGGTCCATCCATAATTGTATACCACCTACCCGTTTTTTTTTTTTCTTTCTTCTTGATACATACTACTATAGTAGCTTACTGTAGCAGTCTGCGGTGCTGCTGAGCTGACAGTGTCCAGCAGGTCCGTCATCAGTCATTACATAATAAATATATATACCTGTCCGGCTGCAGTACTAGTGATATTATATATATATATATATATATATATATTAATTTCATCTCATTATCATCCAGTCTATATTAGCAGCAGACACAGTACGGTAGTCCACGGCTGTAGCTACCTCTGTGTCGGCAGTCGCTGGTCCATCCATAATTGTATACCACCTACCCATGGTTTTTTTTTTTTCTTTCTTCTTGATACATACTACTATAGTAGCTTACTGTAGCAGTCTGCGGTGCTGCTGAGCTGACAGTGTCCAGCAGGTCCGTCATCAGTCATTACATAATAAATATATATACCTGTCCGGCTGCAGTACTAGTGATATTATATATATATATATATATATATATTAATTTCATCTCATTATCATCCAGTCTATATTAGCAGCAGACACAGTACGGTAGTCCACGGCTGCAGCTACCTGTGTCGGCAGTCGCTGGTCCATCCATAATTGTATACCACCTACCCGTGGTTTTTTTTTTTTCTCTTTCTTCTTGATACATACTACTATAGTAGCTTACTGTAGCAGTCTGCGGTGCTGCTGAGCTGACAGTGTCCAGCAGGTCCGTCATCAGTCATTACATAATAAATATATATACCTGTCCGGCTGCAGTACTAGTGATATTATATATATATATATATATATATTAATTTCATCTCATTATCATCCAGTCTATATTAGCAGCAGACACAGTACGGTAGTCCACGGCTGTAGCTACCTCTGTGTCGGCAGTCGCTGGTCCATCCATAATTGTATACCACCTACCCGTTTTTTTCTTTTCTTTCTTCTTGATACATACTACTATAGTAGCTTACTGTAGCAGTCTGCGGTGCTGCTGAGCTGACAGTGTCCAGCAGGTCCGTCATCAGTCATTACATAATAAATATATATACCTGTCCGGCTGCAGTACTAGTGATATTATATATATATATATATATTAATTTCATCTCATTATCATCCAGTCTATATTAGCAGCAGACACAGTACGGTAGTCCACGGCTGTAGCTACCTCTGTGTCGGCAGTCGCTGGTCCATCCATAATTGTATACCACCTACCCGTGGTTTTTTTTTTTTCTTTCTTCTTGATACATACTACTATAGTAGCTTACTGTAGCAGTCTGCGGTGCTGCTGAGCTGACAGTGTCCAGCAGGTCCGTCATCAGTCATTACATAATAAATATATATACCTGTCCGGCTGCAGTACTAGTGATATTATATATATATATATATTAATTTCATCTCATTATCATCCAGTCTATATTAGCAGCAGACACAGTACGGTAGTCCACGGCTGTAGCTACCTCTGTGTCGGCAGTCGCTGGTCCATCCATAATTGTATACCACCTACCCGTGGTTTTTTTTTTTCTTTCTTCTTGATACATACTACTATAGTAGCTTACTGTAGCAGTCTGCGGTGCTGCTGAGCTGACAGTGTCCAGCAGGTCCGTCATCAGTCATTATATAATAAATATATATACCTTTCCGGCTGCAGTACTAGTGATATTATATATATATATATATATATATATATATATATATATATATTAATTTCATCTCATTATCATCCAGTCTATATTAGCAGCAGACACAGTACGGTAGTCCACGGCTGTAGCTACCTCTGTGTCGGCAGTCGCTGGTCCATCCATAATTGTATACCACCTACCCGTGGTTTTTTTTTTTCTTTCTTCTTGATACATACTACTATAGTAGCTTACTGTAGCAGTCTGCGGTGCTGCTGAGCTGACAGTGTCCAGCAGGTCCGTCATCAGTCATTATATAATAAATATATATACCTTTCCGGCTGCAGTACTAGTGATATTATATATATATATATATATATATATATATATTAATTTCATCTCATTATCATCCAGTCTATATTAGCAGCAGACACAGTACGGTAGTCCACGGCTGTAGCTACCTCTGTGTCGGCAGTCGCTGGTCCATCCATAATTGTATACCACCTACCCGTTTTTTTTTTTTTTCTTTCTTCTTGATACATACTACTATAGTAGCTTACTGTAGCAGTCTGCGGTGCTGCTGAGCTGACAGTGTCCAGCAGGTCCGTCATCAGTCATTACATAATAAATATATATACCTGTCCGGCTGCAGTACTAGTGATATTATATATATATATATTAATTTCATCTCATTATCATCCAGTCTATATTAGCAGCAGACACAGTACGGTAGTCCACGGCTGTAGCTACCTCTGTGTCGGCAGTCGCTGGTCCTTCCATAATTGTATACCACCTACCCGTGTTTTTTTTTTCTCTTTCTTCTTGATACATACTACTATAGTAGCTTACTGTAGCAGTCTGCGGTGCTGCTGAGCTGACAGTGTCCAGCAGGTCCGTCATCAGTCATTACATAATAAATATATATACCTGTCCGGCTGCAGTACTAGTGATATTATATATATATATATTAATTTCATCTCATTATCATCCAGTCTATATTAGCAGCAGACACAGTACGGTAGTCCACGGCTGTAGCTACCTCTGTGTCGGCAGTCGCTGGTCCATCCATAATTGTATACCACCTACCCGTGGTTTTTTTTTTCTTTCTTCTTGATACATACTACTATAGTAGCTTACTGTAGCAGTCTGCGGTGCTGCTGAGCTGACAGTGTCCAGCAGGTCCGTCATCAGTCATTACATAATAAATATATATACCTGTCCGGCTGCAGTACTAGTGATATTATATATATATATATATTAATTTCATCTCATTATCATCCAGTCTATATTAGCAGCAGACACAGTACGGTAGTCCACGGCTGTAGCTACCTCTGTGTCGGCAGTCGCTGGTCCATCCATAATTGTATACCACCTACCCGTGGTTTTTTTTTCTTTTCTTCTTGATACATACTACTATAGTAGCTTACTGTAGCAGTCTGCGGTGCTGCTGAGCTGACAGTGTCCAGCAGGTCCGTCATCAGTCATTACATAATAAATATATATACCTGTCCGGCTGCAGTACTAGTGATATTATATATATATATATTAATTTCATCTCATTATCATCCAGTCTATATTAGCAGCAGACACAGTACGGTAGTCCACGGCTGTAGCTACCTCTGTGTCGGCAGTCGCTGGTCCTTCCATAATTGTATACCACCTACCCGTGTTTTTTTTTTCTCTTTCTTCTTGATACATACTACTATAGTAGCTTACTGTAGCAGTCTGCGGTGCTGCTGAGCTGACAGTGTCCAGCAGGTCCGTCATCAGTCATTACATAATAAATATATATACCTGTCCGGCTGCAGTACTAGTGATATTATATATATATATATATTAATTTCATCTCATTATCATCCAGTCTATATTAGCAGCAGACACAGTACGGTAGTCCACGGCTGTAGCTACCTCTGTGTCGGCAGTCGCTGGTCCATCCATAATTGTATACCACCTACCCGTGGGTTTTTTTTCTTTCTTCTTGATACATACTACTATAGTAGCTTACTGTAGCAGTCTGCGGTGCTGCTGAGCTGACAGTGTCCAGCAGGTCCGTCATCAGTCATTACATAGTAAATATATATACCTGTCCGGCTGCAGTACTAGTGATATTATATATATATATATATATATTAATTTCATCTCATTATCATCCAGTCTATATTAGCAGCAGACACAGTACGGTAGTCCACGGCTGTAGCTACCTCTGTGTCGGCAGTCGCTGGTCCATCCATAATTGTATACCACCTACCCGTGGTTTTTTTTTCCTCTTTCTTCTTGATACATACTACTATAGTAGCTTACTGTAGCAGTCTGCGGTGCTGCTGAGCTGACAGTGTCCAGCAGGTCCGTCATCAGTCATTACATAATAAATATATATACCTGTCCGGCTGCAGTACTAGTGATATTATATATATATATATATATTAATTTCATCTCATTATCATCCAGTCTATATTAGCAGCAGACACAGTACGGTAGTCCACGGCTGTAGCTACCTCTGTGTCGGCAGTCGCTGGTCCATCCATAATTGTATACCACCTACCCGTTTTTTTTTTTTTTCTTTCTTCTTGATACATACTACTATAGTAGCTTACTGTAGCAGTCTGCGGTGCTGCTGAGCTGACAGTGTCCAGCAGGTCCGTCATCAGTCATTACATAATAAATATATATACCTGTCCGGCTGCAGTACTAGTGATATTATATATATATATATTAATTTCATCTCATTATCATCCAGTCTATATTAGCAGCAGACACAGTACGGTAGTCCACGGCTGTAGCTACCTCTGTGTCGGCAGTCGCTGGTCCTTCCATAATTGTATACCACCTACCCGTGTTTTTTTTTTCTCTTTCTTCTTGATACATACTACTATAGTAGCTTACTGTAGCAGTCTGCGGTGCTGCTGAGCTGACAGTGTCCAGCAGGTCCGTCATCAGTCATTACATAATAAATATATATACCTGTCCGGCTGCAGTACTAGTGATATTATATATATATATATTAATTTCATCTCATTATCATCCAGTCTATATTAGCAGCAGACACAGTACGGTAGTCCACGGCTGTAGCTACCTCTGTGTCGGCAGTCGCTGGTCCATCCATAATTGTATACCACCTACCCGTGGTTTTTTTTTTCTTTCTTCTTGATACATACTACTATAGTAGCTTACTGTAGCAGTCTGCGGTGCTGCTGAGCTGACAGTGTCCAGCAGGTCCGTCATCAGTCATTACATAGTAAATATATATACCTGTCCGGCTGCAGTACTAGTGATATTATATATATATATATATATATATATATATTAATTTCATCTCATTATCATCCAGTCTATATTAGCAGCAGACACAGTACGGTAGTCCACGGCTGTAGCTACCTCTGTGTCGACAGTCGCTGGTCCATCCATAATTGTATACCACCTACCCGTGGTTTTTTTTTTTTCTCTTTCTTCTTGATACATACTACTATAGTAGCTTACTGTAGCAGTCTGCGGTGCTGCTGAGCTGACAGTGTCCAGCAGGTCCGTCATCAGTCATTACATAATAAATATATATACCTGTCCGGCTGCAGTACTAGTGATATTATATATATATATATATATTAATTTCATCTCATTATCATCCAGTCTATATTAGCAGCAGACACAGTACGGTAGTCCACGGCTGTAGCTACCTCTGTGTCGGCAGTCGCTGGTCCATCCATAATTGTATACCACCTACCCGTTTTTTTTTTTTCTTTCTTCTTGATACATACTACTATAGTAGCTTACTGTAGCAGTCTGCGGTGCTGCTGAGCTGACAGTGTCCAGCAGGTCCGTCATCAGTCATTACATAATAAATATATATACCTGTCCGGCTGCAGTACTAGTGATATTATATATATATATATATATATATTAATTTCATCTCATTATCATCCAGTCTATATTAGCAGCAGACACAGTACGGTAGTCCACGGCTGTAGCTACCTCTGTGTCGGCAGTCGCTGGTCCATCCATAATTGTATACCACCTACCCATGGTTTTTTTTTTTTCTTTCTTCTTGATACATACTACTATAGTAGCTTACTGTAGCAGTCTGCGGTGCTGCTGAGCTGACAGTGTCCAGCAGGTCCGTCATCAGTCATTACATAATAAATATATATACCTGTCCGGCTGCAGTACTAGTGATATTATATATATATATATATATATATTAATTTCATCTCATTATCATCCAGTCTATATTAGCAGCAGACACAGTACGGTAGTCCACGGCTGCAGCTACCTGTGTCGGCAGTCGCTGGTCCATCCATAATTGTATACCACCTACCCGTGGTTTTTTTTTTTTCTCTTTCTTCTTGATACATACTACTATAGTAGCTTACTGTAGCAGTCTGCGGTGCTGCTGAGCTGACAGTGTCCAGCAGGTCCGTCATCAGTCATTACATAATAAATATATATACCTGTCCGGCTGCAGTACTAGTGATATTATATATATATATATATATATATATATTAATTTCATCTCATTATCATCCAGTCTATATTAGCAGCAGACACAGTACGGTAGTCCACGGCTGTAGCTACCTCTGTGTCGGCAGTCGCTGGTCCATCCATAATTGTATACCACCTACCCGTTTTTTTCTTTTCTTTCTTCTTGATACATACTACTATAGTAGCTTACTGTAGCAGTCTGCGGTGCTGCTGAGCTGACAGTGTCCAGCAGGTCCGTCATCAGTCATTACATAATAAATATATATACCTGTCCGGCTGCAGTACTAGTGATATTATATATATATATATTAATTTCATCTCATTATCATCCAGTCTATATTAGCAGCAGACACAGTACGGTAGTCCACGGCTGTAGCTACCTCTGTGTCGGCAGTCGCTGGTCCATCCATAATTGTATACCACCTACCCGTGGTTTTTTTTTTTTCTTTCTTCTTGATACATACTACTATAGTAGCTTACTGTAGCAGTCTGCGGTGCTGCTGAGCTGACAGTGTCCAGCAGGTCCGTCATCAGTCATTACATAATAAATATATATACCTGTCCGGCTGCAGTACTAGTGATATTATATATATATATATTAATTTCATCTCATTATCATCCAGTCTATATTAGCAGCAGACACAGTACGGTAGTCCACGGCTGTAGCTACCTCTGTGTCGGCAGTCGCTGGTCCATCCATAATTGTATACCACCTACCCGTGGTTTTTTTTTTTCTTTCTTCTTGATACATACTACTATAGTAGCTTACTGTAGCAGTCTGCGGTGCTGCTGAGCTGACAGTGTCCAGCAGGTCCGTCATCAGTCATTATATAATAAATATATATACCTTTCCGGCTGCAGTACTAGTGATATTATATATATATATATATATATATATATATTAATTTCATCTCATTATCATCCAGTCTATATTAGCAGCAGACACAGTACGGTAGTCCACGGCTGTAGCTACCTCTGTGTCGGCAGTCGCTGGTCCATCCATAATTGTATACCACCTACCCGTGGTTTTTTTTTTTCTTTCTTCTTGATACATACTACTATAGTAGCTTACTGTAGCAGTCTGCGGTGCTGCTGAGCTGACAGTGTCCAGCAGGTCCGTCATCAGTCATTATATAATAAATATATATACCTTTCCGGCTGCAGTACTAGTGATATTATATATATATATATATATATATATATATATATATTAATTTCATCTCATTATCATCCAGTCTATATTAGCAGCAGACACAGTACGGTAGTCCACGGCTGTAGCTACCTCTGTGTCGGCAGTCGCTGGTCCATCCATAATTGTATACCACCTACCCGTTTTTTTTTTTTTTCTTTCTTCTTGATACATACTACTATAGTAGCTTACTGTAGCAGTCTGCGGTGCTGCTGAGCTGACAGTGTCCAGCAGGTCCGTCATCAGTCATTACATAATAAATATATATACCTGTCCGGCTGCAGTACTAGTGATATTATATATATATATATTAATTTCATCTCATTATCATCCAGTCTATATTAGCAGCAGACACAGTACGGTAGTCCACGGCTGTAGCTACCTCTGTGTCGGCAGTCGCTGGTCCTTCCATAATTGTATACCACCTACCCGTGTTTTTTTTTTCTCTTTCTTCTTGATACATACTACTATAGTAGCTTACTGTAGCAGTCTGCGGTGCTGCTGAGCTGACAGTGTCCAGCAGGTCCGTCATCAGTCATTACATAATAAATATATATACCTGTCCGGCTGCAGTACTAGTGATATTATATATATATATATTAATTTCATCTCATTATCATCCAGTCTATATTAGCAGCAGACACAGTACGGTAGTCCACGGCTGTAGCTACCTCTGTGTCGGCAGTCGCTGGTCCATCCATAATTGTATACCACCTACCCGTGGTTTTTTTTTTCTTTCTTCTTGATACATACTACTATAGTAGCTTACTGTAGCAGTCTGCGGTGCTGCTGAGCTGACAGTGTCCAGCAGGTCCGTCATCAGTCATTACATAGTAAATATATATACCTGTCCGGCTGCAGTACTAGTGATATTATATATATATATATATATATATATATTAATTTCATCTCATTATCATCCAGTCTATATTAGCAGCAGACACAGTACGGTAGTCCACGGCTGTAGCTACCTCTGTGTCGACAGTCGCTGGTCCATCCATAATTGTATACCACCTACCCGTGGTTTTTTTTTTTTCTCTTTCTTCTTGATACATACTACTATAGTAGCTTACTGTAGCAGTCTGCGGTGCTGCTGAGCTGACAGTGTCCAGCAGGTCCGTCATCAGTCATTACATAATAAATATATATACCTGTCCGGCTGCAGTACTAGTGATATTATATATATATATATATATTAATTTCATCTCATTATCATCCAGTCTATATTAGCAGAAGACACAGTACGGTAGTCCACGGCTGTAGCTACCTCTGTGTCGGCAGTCGCTGGTCCATCCATAATTGTATACCACCTACCCGTTTTTTTTTTTTCTTTCTTCTTGATACATACTACTATAGTAGCTTACTGTAGCAGTCTGCGGTGCTGCTGAGCTGACAGTGTCCAGCAGGTCCGTCATCAGTCATTACATAATAAATATATATACCTGTCCGGCTGCAGTACTAGTGATATTATATATATATATATATATATTAATTTCATCTCATTATCATCCAGTCTATATTAGCAGCAGACACAGTACGGTAGTCCACGGCTGTAGCTACCTCTGTGTCGGCAGTCGCTGGTCCATCCATAATTGTATACCACCTACCCATGGTTTTTTTTTTTTCTTTCTTCTTGATACATACTACTATAGTAGCTTACTGTAGCAGTCTGCGGTGCTGCTGAGCTGACAGTGTCCAGCAGGTCCGTCATCAGTCATTACATAATAAATATATATACCTGTCCGGCTGCAGTACTAGTGATATTATATATATATATATATATATATATTAATTTCATCTCATTATCATCCAGTCTATATTAGCAGCAGACACAGTACGGTAGTCCACGGCTGCAGCTACCTGTGTCGGCAGTCGCTGGTCCATCCATAATTGTATACCACCTACCCGTGGTTTTTTTTTTTTCTCTTTCTTCTTGATACATACTACTATAGTAGCTTACTGTAGCAGTCTGCGGTGCTGCTGAGCTGACAGTGTCCAGCAGGTCCGTCATCAGTCATTACATAATAAATATATATACCTGTCCGGCTGCAGTACTAGTGATATTATATATATATATATATATATATATTAATTTCATCTCATTATCATCCAGTCTATATTAGCAGCAGACACAGTACGGTAGTCCACGGCTGTAGCTACCTCTGTGTCGGCAGTCGCTGGTCCATCCATAATTGTATACCACCTACCCGTTTTTTTCTTTTCTTTCTTCTTGATACATACTACTATAGTAGCTTACTGTAGCAGTCTGCGGTGCTGCTGAGCTGACAGTGTCCAGCAGGTCCGTCATCAGTCATTACATAATAAATATATATACCTGTCCGGCTGCAGTACTAGTGATATTATATATATATATATATATATTAATTTCATCTCATTATCATCCAGTCTATATTAGCAGCAGACACAGTACGGTAGTCCACGGCTGTAGCTACCTCTGTGTCGGCAGTCGCTGGTCCATCCATAATTGTATACCACCTACCCGTGGTTTTTTTTTTTTCTTTCTTCTTGATACATACTACTATAGTAGCTTACTGTAGCAGTCTGCGGTGCTGCTGAGCTGACAGTGTCCAGCAGGTCCGTCATCAGTCATTACATAATAAATATATATACCTGTCCGGCTGCAGTACTAGTGATATTATATATATATATATTAATTTCATCTCATTATCATCCAGTCTATATTAGCAGCAGACACAGTACGGTAGTCCACGGCTGTAGCTACCTCTGTGTCGGCAGTCGCTGGTCCATCCATAATTGTATACCACCTACCCGTGGTTTTTTTTTTTCTTTCTTCTTGATACATACTACTATAGTAGCTTACTGTAGCAGTCTGCGGTGCTGCTGAGCTGACAGTGTCCAGCAGGTCCGTCATCAGTCATTATATAATAAATATATATACCTTTCCGGCTGCAGTACTAGTGATATTATATATATATATATATATATATATATATATATTAATTTCATCTCATTATCATCCAGTCTATATTAGCAGCAGACACAGTACGGTAGTCCACGGCTGCAGCTACCTCTGTGTCGGCAGTCGCTGGTCCATCCATAATTGTATACCACCTACCCGTGGTTTTTTTTTTTCTCTTTCTTCTTGATACATACTACTATAGTAGCTTACTGTAGCAGTCTGCGGTGCTGCTGAGCTGACAGTGTCCAGCAGGTCCGTCATCAGTCATTACATAATAAATATATATACCTGTCCGGCTGCAGTACTAGTGATATTATATATATATATATATATTAATTTCATCTCATTATCATCCAGTCTATATTAGCAGCAGACACAGTACGGTAGTCCACGGCTGTAGCTACCTCTGTGTCGGCAGTCGCTGGTCCATCCATAATTGTATACCACCTACCCGTGGTTTTTTTTTTTTTTTTTCTTGATACATACTACTATAGTAGCTTACTATAGCAGTCTGCGGTGCTGCTGAGCTGACAGTGTCCAGCAGGTCCGTCATCAGTCATTACATAATAAATATATATACCTGTCCGGCTGCAGTACTAGTGATATTATATATATATATATATATATATTAATTTCATCTCATTATCATCCAGTCTATATTAGCAGCAGACACAGTACGGTAGTCCACGGCTGCAGCTACCTCTGTGTCGGCAGTCGCTGGTCCATCCATAATTGTATACCACCTACCCGTGGTTTTTTTTTTTCTCTTTCTTCTTGATACATACTACTATAGTAGCTTACTGTAGCAGTCTGCGGTGCTGCTGAGCTGACAGTGTCCAGCAGGTCCGTCATCAGTCATTACATAATAAATATATATACCTGTCCGGCTGCAGTACTAGTGATATTATATATATATATATATATATATTAATTTCATCTCATTATCATCCAGTCTATATTAGCAGCAGACAGTACGGTAGTCCACGGCTGTAGCTACCTCTGTGTCGGCAGTCGCTGGTCCATCCATAATTGTATACCACCTACCCGTGGTTTTTTTTTTTTTCTTTCTTCTTGATACATACTACTATAGTAGCTTACTGTAGCAGTCTGCGGTGCTGCTGAGCTGACAGTGTCCAGCAGGTCCGTCATCAGTCATTACATAATAAATATATATACCTGTCCGGCTGCAGTACTAGTGATATTATATATATATATATATATATATATATTAATTTCATCTCATTATCATACAGTCTATATTAGCAGCAGACACAGTACGGTAGTCCACGGCTGTAGCTACCTCTGTGTCGGCAGTCGCTGCTCCATCCATAATTGTATACCACCTACCCGTGGGTTTTTTTTTCTTTCTTCTTGATACATACTACTATAGTAGCTTACTGTAGCAGTCTGCGGTGCTGCTGAGCTGACAGTGTCCAACAGGTCCGTCATCAGTCATTACATAATAAATATATATACCTGTCCGGCTGCAGTACTAGTGATATTATATATATATATATATATTAATTTCATCTCATTATCATCCAGTCTATATTAGCAGCAGACACAGCACGGTAGTCCACGGCTGTAGCTACCTCTGTGTCGGCAGTCGCTGGTCCATCCATAATTGTATACCACCTACCCGTGTTTTTTTTTTCTTTCTTCTTGATACATACTACTATAGTAGCTTACTGTAGCAGTCTGCGGTGCTGCTGAGCTGACAGTGTCCAGCAGGTCCGTCATCAGTCATTACATAATAAATATATATACCTGTCCGGCTGCAGTACTAGTGATATTATATATATTTATATATATTAATTTCATCTCATTATCATCCAGTCTATATTAGCAGCAGACACAGTACGGTAGTCCACGGCTGTAGCTAACTCTGTGTCGGCAGTCGCTCGTCCATCCATAAGTATACTAGTATCCATCCATCTCCATTGTTTACCTGAGGTGCCTTTTAGTTGTGCCTATTAAAATATGGAGAACAAAAATGTTGAGGTTCCAAAATTAGGGAAAGATCAAGATCCACTTCCACCTCGTGCTGAAGCTGCTGCCACTAGTCATGGCCGAGACGATGAAATGCCAGCAACGTCGTCTGCCAAGGCCGATGCCCAATTTCATAGTATAGAGCATGTAAAATCCAAAACACCAAATATCAGTAAAAAAAGGAATTGTCGGAGGAGAAGCGTAAACTTGCCAATATGCCATTTACCACACGGAGTGGCAAGGAACGGCTGAGGCCCTGGCCTATGTTCATGGCTAGTGGTTCAGCTTCACATGAGGATGGAAGCACTCAGCCTCTCGCTAGAAAAATGAAAAGACTCAAGCTGGCAAAAGCACCGCAAAGAACTGTGCGTTCTTCGAAATCCCAAATCCACAAGGAGAGTCCAATTGTGTCGGTTGCGATGCCTGACCTTCCCAACACTGGACGTGAAGAGCATGCGCCTTCCACCATTTGCACGCCCCCTGCAAGTGCTGGAAGGAGCACCCGCAGTCCAGTTCCTGATAGCCAGATTGAAGATGTCAGTGTTGAAGTACACCAGGATGAGGAGGATATGGGTGTTGCTGGCGCTGGGGAGGAAATTGACAAGGAGGATTCTGATGGTGAGGTGGTTTGTTTAAGTCAGGCACCCGGGGAGACACCTGTTGTCCGTGGGAGGAATAGGGCCGTTGACATGCCTGGTGAAAATACAAAAAAAATCAGCACTTCGGTGTGGAAGTATTTCAACAGAAATGCGGACAACATTTGTCAAGCCGTGTGTTGCCTTTGTCAAGCTGTAATAAGTAGGGGTAAGGACGTTAACCACCTCGGAACATCCTCCCTTATACGTCACCTGCAGCGCATTCATAATAAGTCAGTGACAAGTTCAAAAACTTTGGGCGACAGCGGAAGCAGTCCACTGACCAGTAAATCCCTTCCTCTTGTAACCAAGCTCACGCAAACCACCCCACCAACTCCCTCAGTGTCAATTTCCTCCTTCCCCAGGAATGCCAATAGTCCTGCAGGCCATGTCACTGGCAATTCTGACGAGTCCTCTCCTGCCTGGGATTCCTCCGATGCATCCTTGCGTGTAACGCCTACTGCTGCTGGCGCTGCTGTTGTTGCTGCTGGGAGTCGATGGTCATCCCAGAGGGGAAGTCGTAAGCCCACTTTTACTACTTCCACCAAGCAATTGACTGTCCAACAGTCCTTTGCGAGGAAGATGAAATATCACAGCAGTCATCCTGTTGCAAAGCGGATAACTGAGGCCTTAACAACTATGTTGGTGTTAGACGTGCGTCCGGTATCCGCCGTTAGTTCACAGGGAACTAGACAATTTCTTGAGGTAGTGTGCCCCCGTTACCAAATACCATCTAGGTTCCACTTCTCTAGGCAGGCGATACCGAGAATGTACACGGACGTCAGAAAAAGACTCACCAGTGTCCTAAAAAATGCAGTTGTACCCAATGTCCACTTAACCACGGACATGTGGACAAGTGGAGCAGGGCAGGGTCAGGACTATATGACTGTGACAGCCCACTGGGTAGATGTATGGACTCCCGCCGCAAGAACAGCAGTGGCGGCACCACTAGCAGCATCTCGCAAATGCCAACTCTTTCCTAGGCAGGCTACGCTTTGTATCACCGGTTTCCAGAATACGCACACAGCTGAAAACCTCTTACGGCAACTGAGGAAGATCATCGCGGAATGGCTTACCCCAATTGGACTCTCCTGTGGATTTGTGGCATCGGACAACGCCAGCAATATTGTGTGTGCATTAAATATGGGCAAATTCCAGCACGTCCCATGTTTTGCACATACCTTGAATTTGGTGGTGCAGAATTTTTTTAAAAACGACAGGGGCGTGCAAGAGATGCTGTCGGTGGCCAGAAGAATTGAGGGACACTTTCGGCGTACAGGCACCACGTACAGAAGACTGGAGCACCACCAAAAACGCCTGAACCTGCCCTGCCATCATCTGAAGCAAGAAGTGGTAACGAGGTGGAATTCAACCCTATATATGCTTCAGAAGTTGGAGGAGCAGCAAAAGGCCATTCAAGCCTATACAATTGAGCACGATATAGGAGGTGGAATGTACCTGTCTCAAGCGCAGTGGAGAATGATTTCAACGTTGTGCAAGGTTCTGCAACCTTTTGAACTTGCCACACGTGAAGTCAGTTCAGACACTGCCAGCCTGAGTCAGGTCATTCCCCTCATCAGGCTTTTGCAGAAGAAGCTGGAGGCATTGAAGGAGGAGCTAAAAGGGAGCGATTCCGCTAGGCATGTGGGACTTGTGGATGGAGCCCATAATTCGCTTAACAAGGATTCACGGGTGGTCAATCTGTTGAAATCAGAGCACTACATTTTGGCCACCGTGCTCGATCCTAGATTTAAAACCTACCTTGGATCTCTCTTTCCGGCAGACACAAGTCTGCTGGGGTTCAAAGACCTGCTGGTGACAAAATTGTCAAGTCAAGCGGAACGCGACCTGTCAACATCTCCTCCTTCACATTCTCCCGCAACTGGGGGTGCGAGGAAAAGGCTCAGAATTCCGAGCCCACCCGCTGGCGGTGATGCAGGGCAGTCTGGAGCGACTGCTGATGCTGACATCTGGTCCGGACTGAAGGACCTGACAACGATTACGGACATGTCGTCTACTGTCACTGCATATGATTCTCTCACCATTGAAAGAATGGTGGAGGATTATATGAGTGACCGCATCCAAGTAGGCACGTCAGACAGTCCGTACTTATACTGGCAGGAAAAAGAGGCAATTTGGAGGCCCTTGCACAAACTGGCTTTATTCTACCTAAGTTGCCCTCCCACAAGTGTGTACTCCGAAAGAGTGTTTAGTGCCGCCGCTCACCTTGTCAGCAATCGGCGTACGAGGTTACTTCCAGAAAATGTGGAGAAGATGATGTTCATTAAAATGAATTATAATCAATTCCTCCGTGGAGACATTGACCAGCAGCAATTGCCTCCACAAAGTACACAGGGAGCTGAGATGGTGGATTCCAGTGGGGACGAATTGATAATCTGTGAGGAGCGGGATGTACACGGTGATATATCGGAGGATGATGATGAGGTGGACATCTTGCCTCTGTAGAGCCAGTTTGTGCAAGGAGAGATTAATTGCTTCTTTTTCGGTGGGGGTCCAAACCAACCCGTCATTTCAGTCACAGTCGTGTGGCAGACCCTGTCACTGAAATGATGGGTTGGTTAAAGTGTGCATGTCCTGTTTATACAACATAAGGGTGGGTGGGAGGGCCCAAGGACAATTCCATCTTGCACCTCTTTTTTCTTTCATTTTTATTTGCGTCATGTGCTGTTTGGGGAGTGTTTTTTGGAAGGGCCATCCTGCGTGACACTGCAGTGCCACTCCTAGATGGGCCAGGTGTTTGTGTCGGCCACTAGGGTCGCTTAGCTTACTCACACAGCTACCTCATTGCGCCTCTTTTTTTCTTCTTTGCGTCATGTGCTGTTTGGGGAGTGTTTTTTGGAAGGGCCATCCTGCGTGACACTACAGTGCCACTCCTAGATGGGCCAGGTGTTTGTGTCGGCCACTAGGGTCGCTTATCTTACTCACACAGCTACCTCATTGCGCCTCTTTTTTTCTTTGCGTCATGAGCTGTTTGGGGAGTGTTTTTTGGAAGGGCCATCCTGCGTGACACTGCAGTGCCACTCCTAGATGGGCCAGGTGTTTGTGTCGGCCACTAGGGTCGCTTATCTTACTCACACAGCTACCTCATTGCGCATCTTTTTTTCTTTGCGTCATGTGCTGTTTGGGGAGTGTTTTTTGGAAGGGCCATTCTGCGTGACACTGCAGTGCCACTCCTAGATGGGCCAGGTGTTTGTGTCGGCCACTAGGGTCGCTTATCTTACTCACACAGCTACCTCATTGCGCCTCTTTTTTTCTTTGCGTCATGTGCTGTCTGGAGAGTTTTTTGGAAGGGCCATCCTGCGTGACACTGCAGTGCCACTCCTAGATGGGCCAGGTGTTTGTGTCGGCCACTAGGGTCGCTTAGCTTACTCACACAGCTACCTCATTGCGCCTCTTTTTTTCTTTGCGTCATGTGCCGTTTGGGGAGTGTTTTTTGGAAGGGCCATCCTGCGTGACACTGCAGTGCCACTCCTAGATGGGCCAGGTGTTTGTGTCGGCCACTAGGGTCGCTTATCTTACTCACACAGCTATCTCATTGCGCCTCTTTTTTTCTTTGCGTCATGTGCTGTTTGGGGAGTGTTTTTTGGAAGGGCCATCCTGCGTGACACTGCAGTGCCACTCCTAGATGGGCCAGGTGTTTGTGTCGGCCACTAGGGTCGCTTATCTTACTCACACAGCTACCTCATTGCGCCTCTTTTTTTCTTTGCGTCATGTGCTGTTTGGGGAGTGTTTTTTGGAAGGGCCATCCTGCGTGACACTGCAGTGCCACTCCTAGATGGGCCAGGTGTTTGTGTCGGCCACTAGGGTCGCTTATCTTACTCACACAGCTACCTCATTGCGCCTCTTTTTTTCTTTGCGTCATGTGCTGTTTGGGGAGTGTTTTTTGGAAGGGCCATCCTGCGTGACACTGCAGTGCCACTCCTAGATGGGCCAGGTGTTTGTGTCGGCCACTAGGGTCGCTTAGCTTACTCACACAGCTACCTCATTGCGCCTCTTTTTTTCTTTGCGTCATGTGCTGTTTGGGGAGTGTTTTTTGGAAGGGCCATCCTGCGTGACACTGCAGTGCCACTCCTAGATGGGCCAGGTGTTTGTGTCGGCCACTAGGGTCGCTTATCTTACTCACACAGCTACCTCATTGCGCCTCTTTTTTTCTTTGCGTCATGTGCTGTTTGGGGAGTGTTTTTTGGAAGGGCCATCCTGCGTGACACTGCAGTGACACTCCTAGATGGGCCAGGTGTTTGTGTTGGCCACTAGGGTCGCTTAGCTTACTCACACAGCTACCTCATTGCGCCTCTTTTTTTCTTTGCGTCATGTGCTGTTTGGGGAGTGTTTTTTGGAAGGGCCATCCTGCGTGACACTGCAGTGCCACTCCTAGATGGGCCAGGTGTTTGTGTCGGCCACTAGGGTCGCTTAGCTTACTCACACAGCTACCTCATTGCGCCTCTTTTTTTCTTTGCGTCATGTGCTGTTTGGGGAGTGTTTTTTGGAAGGGCCATCCTGCGTGACACTGCAGTGCCACTCCTAGATGGGCCAGGTGTTTGTGTCGGCCACTAGGGTCGCTTATCTTACTCACACAGCTACCTCATTGCGCCTCTTTTTTTCTTTGCGTCATGTGCTGTTTGGGGAGTGTTTTTTGGAAGGGCCATCCTGCGTGACACTGCAGTGCCACTCCTAGATGGGCCAGGTGTTTGTGTTGGCCACTAGGGTCGCTTAGCTTACTCACACAGCTACCTCATTGCGCCTCTTTTTTTCTTTGCGTCATGTGCTGTTTGGGGAGTGTTTTTTGGAAGGGCCATCCTGCGTGACACTGCAGTGCCACTCCTAGATGGGCCAGGTGTTTGTGTCGGCCACTAGGGTCGCTTAGCTTAGTCATCCAGCGACCTCGGTGCAAATTTTAGGACTAAAAATAATATTGTGAGGTGTGAGGTATTCAGAATAGACTGAAAATGAGTGGAAATTATGGTTTTTGAGGTTAATAATACTTTGGGATCAAAATGACCCCCAAATTCTATGATTTAAGCTGTTTTTTAGTGTTTTTTGAAAAAAACACCCGAATCCAAAACACACCCGAATCCGACAAAAAAAATTCGGTGAGGTTTTGCCAAAACGCGGTCGAAACCAAAACACGGCAGCGGAACCGAACCCAAAACCAAAACACAAAACCCGAAAAATTTGAAGTGCACATCTCTAGTTACCACCTCTTGCTTCAGATGATGGCAGGGCAGGTTCAGGAATGTTTGGTGGTGCTCCAGTCTTCTGTACGCGGTGCCTGAATGCCGAAAGTGGCCCGCAATTCTTCGGGCCACCGACAGCATCTCTTGCACGCCCCTGTCGTTTTTTAAATAATTCTGCACCACCAAATTCAATGTATGTGCAAAACATGGGACGTGCTGGAATTTGCCCAGATGTAATGCACGCACAATATTGCTGGCGTTGTCCGATGTCACAAATCCCCAGGAGAGTCCAATTGGGGTAAGCCATTCTGCGATGATCTTCCTCAGTTCCCGTAAGAGGTTGTCAGCTGTGTGCCTCTTATGGAAAGCGGTGATACAAAGCGTAGCCTGCCAAAGCGAGATGCTGCTACTGGTGCCGCCGCTGCTGTTCTTGCTGCGGGAGGCAATACATCTACCCAGTGGGCTGTCACAGTCATATAGTCCTGAGTCTGCCCTGCTCCACTTGTCCACATGTCCGTGGTTAAGTGGACATTGGGTACAACTGCATTTTTTAGGACACTGGTGAGTCTTTTTCTGAGGTCTGTGTACATTTTCGGTATCGCCTGCCTAGAGAAATGGAACCTAGATAGTATTTGGTACCGGGGACACAGTACCTAAATCAAGTCTATAGTTGCCTCTGAATTAACGATGGATACCGGAACCACGTTTCTCACCGCCCAGGCTGCCAAGGCCTGAGTTATCTGCTTTGCAGCAGGATGACTGCTGTGATATTTCATCTTCCTCGCAAAGGACAGTTGGACAGTCAATTGCTTACTGGAAGTAGTACAAGTGGTCTTCCGACTTCCCCTCTGGGATGACGATCGACTCCCAGCAGCAACAACAGCAGCGCCAGCAGCAGTAGGCGTTACACTCAAGGATGCATCGGAGGAATCCCAGGCAGGAGAGGACTCGTCAGACTTGACAGTGACATGGCCTGCAGGACTATTGGCTTTCCTGGGTAATGAGGAAATTGACACTGAGGGAGTTGGTGGTGTGGTTTGCAGGAGCTTGGTTACAAGAGGAAGGGATTTAGTGGTCAGTGGACTGCTTCCGCTGTCACCCAAAGTTTTTGAACTTGTCATTGACTTATGATGAATGCGCTGCAGGTGACGTATAAGGGAGGATGTTCCGAGGTGGTTAACGTCCTTACCCCTACTTATTACAGCTTCACAAAGGCAACACACGGCTTGACACCTGTTGTCCGCATTTGTGTTGAAATAATTCCACACCGAAGAGGTGATTTTTTTTGTATTTTGACCAGGCATGTCAATGGCCATATTTGTCCCACGGACAACAGGTGTCTCCCCGGGTGCCTGACTTAAACAAACCACCTCACCATCAGAATCCTCCTTGTTAATTTTCTCCCCAGCGCCAGCAACACCCATATCCTCATCCTGGTGTACTTCAACAGTGACATCTTCAATTTGACTATCAGGAACTGGACTGCGGGTGCTCCTTCCAGCACTTGCAGGGGGCGTGCAAATGGTGGAAGGCGCAAGCTCTTCCCGTCCAGTGTTGGGAAGGTCAGGCATCGCAACCGACACAATTGGACTCTCCTTGGGTATTTGTGATTTAGAAGAACGCACAGTTCTTTGCTGTGCTTTTGCCAGCTTAAGTCTTTTCATTTTTCTAGCGAGAGGATGAGTGCTTCCATCCTCCTGTGAAGCTGAACCACTAGCCATGAACATAGGCCAGGGCCTTAGCCGTTCCTTGCCACTCCATGTCGTAAATGGCATATTGGCAAGTTTACGCTTCTCCTCAGACGATTTTAATTTTGATTTTTGGGTCATTTTACTTAACTTTTGTTTTCTGGAATTTACATGCTCTCTACTATGACATTGGGCATCGGCCTTGGCAGACGACGTTGATGGCATTTCATCATCTCGGCCATTACTAGTGGCAGCAGCTTCAGCACAAGGTGGAAGTGGATCTTGATCTTTCCCTATTTTAACCTCCACATTTTTGTTCTCCATTTTTTAATGCGTGGAATTATATGCCAGTATCAATAGCAATGGCCTACTACTATATTTACTGCGCACAACTGAAATGCACCACGGGTATGGATGGATAGTATACTTGACGATACAGAGGTAGGTACAGCAGTGGCCTTCCGTACTGCTATATATAGTATACTGGTGGTCACTGTGTCAGCAAACTGCAAAACTTTAATGCACCACAGGTATAGAATGTAGATGGATAGTATACTTAATGAATGATGACACAGAGGTAGGTACAGCAGTGGCCTACCGTACTGCTATATATAGTATACTGGTGGTCACTGTGTCAGCAAACTGCAAAACTAAAATGCACCACAGGTATAGAATGTAGATGGATAGTATACTTAATGAATGACGACACAGAGGTAGGTACAGCAGTGGCCTACCGTACTGCTATATATAGTATACTGGTGGTCACTGTGTCAGCAAACTGTAAAACTAAAATGCACCACAGGTATAGAATGTAGATGGATAGTATACTTAAGGAATGACGACACAGAGGTAGGTACAGCAGTGGCCTTCCGTACTGCTTTATATAGTATACTGGTGGTCACTGTGTCAGCAAACTGCAAAACTAAAATGCACCACAGGTATAGAATGTAGATGGATAGTATACTTAATGAATGACAACACAGAGGTAGGTACAGCAGTGGCCTTCCGTACTGCTATATATAGTATACTGGTGGTCACTGTATCAGCAAACTGCAAAACTAAAATGCACCACAGGTATAGAATGTAGATGGATAGTATACTAAATGAATGACGACACAGAGGTAGGTACAGCAGTGGCCTTCCGTACCGTACTGCTATATATAGTATACTGGTGGTCACTGTGTCAGCAAACTGCAAAACTAAAATGCACCACAGGTATAGAATGTAGATGGATAGTATACATAATGAATGACGACACAGAGGAAGGTACAGCAGTGGCCTACCGTACTGCTATATATAGTATACTGGTGGTCACTGTGTCAGCAAACTGCAAAACTAAAATGCACCACATGTAAAGAATGTAGATGGATAGTATACTTAATGAATGACGACACAGAGGTAGGTACAGCAGTGGCCTTCCGTACTGCTATATATAGTATACTGGTAGTCACTGTGTCAGCAAACTGCAAAACTAAAATGCACCACAGGTATAGAATGTAGATGGATAGTATACTTAATGAATGACGACACAGAGGTAGGTACAGCAGTGGCCTACCGTACTGCTATATATAGTATACTGGTGGTCACTGTGTCAGCAAACTGCAAAACTAAAATGCACCACATGTATAGAATGTAGATGGATAGTATACTTAATGAATGACGACACAGAGGTAGGTACAGCAGTGGCCTTCCGTACTGCTATATATAGTATACTGGTGGTCACTGTGTCAGCAAACTGCAAAACTAAAATGCACCACAGGTATAGAATGTAGATGGATAGTATACTTAATGAATGACGACACAGAGGTAGGTACAGCAGTGGCCTACCGTACTGCTATATATAGTATACTGGTGGTCACTGTGTCAGCAAACTGCAAAACTAAAATGCACCACAGGTATAGAATGTAGATGGATAGTATACTTAATGAATGACGACACAGAGGTAGGTACAGCAGTGGCCTACCGTACTGCTATATATAGTATACTGGTGGTCACTGTGTCAGCAAACTGCAAAACTAAAATGCACCACAGGTATAAAATGTAGATGGATAGTATACTTAATGAATGACGACACAGAGGTAGGTACAGCAGTGGCCTTCCGTACTGCTATATATAGTATACTGGTGGTCACTGTGTCAGCAAACTGCAAAACTAAAATGCACCACAGGTATAGAATGTAGATGGATAGTATACTTAATGAATGACGACACAGAGGTAGGTACAGCAGTGGCCTACCGTACCGTACTGCTATATATAGTATACTGGTGGTCACTGTGTCAGCAAACTGCAAAACTAAAATGCACCACAGGTATAGAATGTAGATGGATAGTATACTTAATGAATGACGACACAGAGGTAGGTACAGCAGTGGCCTACCGTACTGCTATATATAGTATACTGGTGGTCACTGTGTCAGCAAACTGCAAAGCAAACTGCAAAACTAAAATGCACCACAGGTATAGAATGTAGATGGATAGTATACTTAATGAATGACGACACAGAGGTAGGTACAGCAGTGGCCTACCGTACTGCTATATATAGTATACTGGTGGTCACTGTGTCAGCAAACTGCAAAACTAAAATGCACCACAGGTATAGAATGTAGATGGATAGTATACTTAATGAATGACGACACAGAGGTAGGTACAGCAGTGGCCTACCGTACTGCTATATATAGTATACTGGTGGTCACTGTGTCAGCAAACTGCAAAACTAAAATGCACCACAGGTATAGAATGTAGATGGATAGTATACTTAATGAATGACGACACAGAGGTAGGTACAGCAGTGGCCTACCGTACTGCTATATATAGTATACTGGTAGTCACTGTGTCAGCAAACTGCAAAACTAAAATGCACCACAGGTATAGAATGTAGATGGATAGTATACTTAATGAATGACGACACAGAGGTAGGTACAGCAGTGGCCTACCGTACTGCTATATATAGTATACTGGTGGTCACTGTGTCAGCAAACTGCAAAACTAAAATGCACCACAGGTATAGAATGTAGATGGATAGTATACTTAATGAATGACGACACAGAGGTAGGTACAGCAGTGGCCTACCGTACTGCTATATATAGTATACTGGTGGTCACTGTGTCAGCAAACTGCAAAACTAAAATGCACCACAGGTATAGAATGTAGATGGATAGTATACTTAATGAATGACGACACAGAGGTAGGTACAGCAGTGGCCTACCGTACTGCTATATATAGTATACTGGTGGTCACTGTGTCAGCAAACTGCAAAACTAAAATGCACCACAGGTATAGAATGTAGATGGATAGTATACTTAATGAATGACGACACAGAGGTAGGTACAGCAGTGGCCTACCGTACTGCTATATATAGTATACTGGTGGTCACTGTGTCAGCAAACTGCAAAACTAAAATGCACCACAGGTATAGAATGTAGATGGATAGTATACTTAATGAATGACGACACAGAGGTAGGTATTATACTGGTGGTCCCCAGTCCCCACAATAAAGCAGCACACTGAGCACAGATATGGAGTGTTTTTCAGGCAGACAACGTATACTGGTGGTTTCTGTCAGCAAAACTCTGCACTGTACTCCTGCTATATAATACAGCTGCTCCCCAGTCCCCACAATTAAGCAGTGTGAGCACAGATATATTATGCAGCACACTGAGCACAGATATGGTATGGAGCGTTTTTTTCAGGCAGAGAACGGATAAAACTGGTGGTCACTTATCAGCAAAACTCTGCACTGTACTCCTCCTAACAGCTGCTCCCCAGTCCTCCCCACAATTAAGCAATAAAGCAATCAAGTTCAACAATAAACGGAGAGGACGCCAGCCACTTCCTCTCCCTATCATCTCCAATGCACAAGTGAAAATGGCGGCGACGCGCGGCTGCTTATATAGAATCCGAATCTCGCGAGAATCCGACAGCGGGATGATGACGTTCGGGTGCGCTCGGGTTAGCCGAGCAAAGCAGGAAGGTTCGAACCTGCCTCGGACCCGTGTAAAATGGGTGAAATTCGGGGGGGTTCGGTTACCGAGAAACCGAACCCGCTCATCTCTAGTATAGAGAAGTACAAGTGTGCACCGATGATGAGACCAAGCGCACGGAGAGAGTGCGGGCACGCTGCAGGATGCATACAGCTCGCCACACAGGCAGATATACACATCTTATGTGCACGCAGCTCAGGGGCAATAAACGCCCAATTTCTGTCCAGCTCTACTGTACTGTGGGCCTGATTCAGTGACGTAACTATCCACATGCCGTCCCAGCTGCCATGTAGTACGCAGCGGCTCTGTGAATATATGCAAATGTCACAGGTGCCAGAATATGTATTGGATGCTCACTGGCGGCATCTGAGATCCGCCACTTTTGAGACACATCCATCAGACGCACATCAGTCGATATCGAGGCAGCATGGCTGCACTAAGAGCCACTGCCACTGCGTATGCGGTAGCAAGCTGTGACATGACCCTGCATTTGTCACTCCTCCTCCTCCTCCTTTACCTCCCACAAACGCTCCCCGCCATCACTGCACATACTCAGTGTGACTTACACGCATGCACAGTGCTGAAAACATCGCTCAACAGCGTGCGACATCTACATTGTGCCCTTCTCTGAATCAGGCACAGGGAGACATGTACTAAGCCTTGGAAAGAAATAAGGTGGGTGGAGATAAAGTACCAGTCAATCAGCTCCTATCTGTCATGTTACAGGGTGGAGTGGGCAGAGAGGAGCAGCCGCCGGGGAAATGTAAATGAAGCTGCCTCAGCCTCCCAGTTTAAAGCCACAATGCTCCAATCATTGATACGATATATCAACAGTCCAGGGGCGTTTTAAGAGAGGAGGGGACCCGCGTGCAGCCTCCATTGCGGGCCCTCTCCTCACAGGCAGCTAGAAAACTCTGGCATAATGCCAGTGTCTACTGCGCATGACAAGGCCTCTGGGAACAAGGCGTCCGCGCATTGTTCCCAGGGATGTCTCCAGTGCGCATGCGCAAATCACCCAGAAATGGCCTTGGCAGCCATTTTCCAAGTGATTTGTGCCCGCACTGCAGGGCCGCCGCCGCAAAACTCTGGAGGGGTAAGTATACTATATGGGTGCAGTGTATGCGGTGTAGGGCCCCCAGCCTAGGGGCCAGACCTGCACCCATTATAGAAACGCCTGTGCAACAGTCGATACTTAAAAAGCGTAATGTTATGTGTTTAAAAAAAAATGAGTTGTATAAGTTTTAAAAAGATGTTCCTGACCTGATTTAATCAGAATTTTTTTTTTTTTACATTTTACGAGTGTTTTTTGGAAAACATATTAGCCAGTCAAGCAGTTAAGATATGCTTGAAGATCTTTCTGGATTTTAACCCCGAGCTTCATTTCATATTGGGAACTAACGTTTTGTATCGCAAGGGAGTAAAATGTATTGTTGATTAATAATAATTAATAAGCATTATTATAAGACACTAGCAGCATTTATATGATTGTTATTATTATTATTATTATTATTATTATTATTATTATTATTATTGTAGTTGTATTTCTACGCACCTGGAAATCAGCGCTGGAACAGATGGTGGAGCTTTTGGGAAGCGATTCATAATAAAATGTTAACAATATCAGCCAGCTGATTCCTTAATCCTATTCCTTACCCCTGAGTCAGTGTCCTGCACCCACACATAGAAATATCTGCAGAACATACATTAGCTGCTGGGAATATCCTGTAAGAATAAGTACGTCCACAGAGCTTGCTAGGAAGAGACTTCATTACATCTTGTGATTAGAAGGCTTAAGTCTTACAGGAGAGAAGGGCCACGCAGTGACGATGTTTACGCAGCTCAGCTACCTTGCAAACCGTGATTACTTGAGATGGCACCTGCGATCCCTGGGGGTTTCAGGGTGAAGACTGAAACGTGGTCTACAATCATTGCAAAATGTGGAAGGGGCATGGTAAGGGCTTGTCAGGGGCATGTTATGGGAGTGTCAGGGGTGTGTCATGGGAGTGTCAGGGGCGTGTTGTGGGAGTGTCATGGGAGTGTCAGGGGCGTGTTGTGGGAGTGCCAGGGGTGTGTCATGGGAGTGTCAGGGGCATGTTATGGGAGTGCCAGGGTGTGTGTCATGGGAGTGTCATGGGCCTGTTATGGGAGTGCCAGGGGTGTGTCATGGGCCTGTTATTGGAGTGTCAGGGGCATGTTATGGGAGTGCCAGGGGTGTGTCATGGGCCTGTTATTGGAGTGTCAGGGGCATGTTATGGGAGTGCCAGGGGCCTGTTATTAGAGTGTTATAAGTGTCAGGGGCGTGTTATGGGAGTGCCAGGGGTGGTTCATGGGAGTGTCATGGGCCTGTTATTGGAGTGTCAGGGGCGTGTTATGGGAGTGTCAGGGGCATGTTATTGGAGTGTCATGGGAGTGTCAGGGGCATGTTATGGGAGTGTCAGGGGCATGTTATGGGAGTGTCAGGGGTGTGTCATGGGATTGTCATGGGCCTGTAATTGGAGTGTCAGGGGCATGTTATGGGAGTGCCAGGGGTGTGTCATGGGCGTGTTGTGGGAGTGCCAGGGGTGTGTCATGGGATTGTCAGGGGCTGTCAGGGGCATGTTATGGGAGTGTCAGGGGTGTGTCATGGGAGTGTCAGGGGCATGTTATGGGAGTGCCAGGGGTGTGTCATGGGAGTGTCAGGGGCATGTTATGGGAGTGTCAGGCATGTTATGGGAGTGTCAGGGGCATGTTATGGGAGTGTCAGGGGTGTGTCATGGGAATGTCATGGGCCTGTTATTGGAGTGTCAGGGGCATGTTATGGGAGTGCCAGGGGTGTGTCATGGGTGTGTCAGGGGTGTGTTGTGGGAGTGCCAGGGGTGTGTCATGGGAGTGTATGGGGCATGTTGTGGGAGTGTCAGGGGTGTGCCATGGGAGTATCAGGGGCATGTTATGGGAGTGTCATGGGAGTGTCAGGGGCATGTTATTGGAGTGTCAGGGGAATGTCATGGGAGTGTCAGGGGAATGTCATGGGAGTGTCAGGGGCATGTTATGGGAGTGTCAGGGGTGTGTCATGGGAGTGTCAGGGGCATGTTATGGGAGTGCCAGGGGTGTGTCATGGGAGTGTCAGGGGCATGTTATGGGAGTGTCAGGGGTGTGTCATGGGAGTGTCGGGCATGTTATGGGAGTGTCATGGGAGTGTCAGGGACATGTTATTGGAGTGTCAGGGGAATGTCATGGGAGTGTCGGGCATGTTATGGGAGTGTCAGGGGCATGTTATGGGAGTGCCAGGGGTGTGTCATGGGAGTGTCATGGGCCTGTTATGGGAGTGTCAGGGGTGTGTCATGGGACACACCCCTGACAGGGGCATGTAATAGGAGTGTCAGGGGAATGTCATGGGAGTGTCAGGGGCATGTTATGGGAGTGTCAGGGGTGTGTCATGGGAGTGTCAGGGGCATGTTATGGGAGTGTCATGGGCCTGTTATTGGAGTGTCAGGGGCATGTTATGGAGTGCCAGGGGTGTGTCATGGCCGTTTCATGGGCCTGTTATTGGAGTGTCAGGGGCATGTTATGGGAGTGCCAGGGGCCTGTTATTAGAGTGTTATAAGTGTCAGGGGCGTGTTATGGGAGTGCCAGGGGTGGTTCATGGGAGTGTCATGGGCCTGTTAATGGAGTGTCAGGGGCATGTTATGGGAGTGCCAGGGGTGTGTCATGGGCCTGTTATTGGAGTGTCAGGGGCGTGTTATGGGAGTGTCAGGGGCATGTTATTGGAGTGTCAGGGGCATGTTATTGGAGTGTCATGGGAGTGTCAGGGGCATGTTATGGGAGTGTCAGGGGTGTGTCATGGGAGTGTCATGGACCTGTTATGGGAGTGTCAGGGGTGTGTCATGGGAGTGTCAGGGGCATGTTATGGGAGTGTCAGGGGTGTATCATGGGAGTGTCATGGGCCTGTTATTGGAGTGTCAGGGGCATGTTATGGGAGTGCCAGGGATGTGTCATGGGCGTGTCATGGGCCTGTTATTGGAGTGTCAGGGGCATGTTATGGGAGTGCCAGGGGCATGTTATTGGAGTGTTATAAGTATCAGGGGCGTGTTATGGGAGTGCCAGGGGTGTGTCATGGGCCTGTTATTGGAGTGTCAGGGGCGTGTTATGGGAGTGTCAGGGGCATGTTATTGGAGTGTCATGGGAGTGTCAGGGGCATGTTATGGGAGTGCCAGGGGTGTGTCATGGGCCTGTTATTGGAGTGTCAGGGGCATGTTATGGGAGTGCCAGGGGTGTGTCATGGGCGTGTCATGGGCCTGTTATTGGAGTGTCAGGGGCGTGTTATTGGAGTGTCAGGGGCATGTTATTGGAGTGTCATGGGAGTGTCAGGGGCATGTTATGGGAGTGCCAGGGGTGTGTCATGGGCGTGTCATGGGCCTGTTATTGGAGTGTCAGGGGCGTGTTATGGGAGTGCCAGGGGTGTGTTATAGAAGTGTCAGGGTTTGCCAGACTGAGTGTGAGTGGCACCTGGTCAGGCTGTTATGCTCAGCAAGGGCCATATGGCCAGGCAGCCTCAGTTCTGGGCAGCCTATGCAGAGGGCGCTCAGGACCTTTGCATTCAGTAGTGTCACCTCTATTCTCCAGCGTCCCCATCTACAGGATATCAATGTGAGGCTGCAGAAAACAGCTGTGGGTACAACAGGCTTAGCAGTGTCCTACTGAACCCCCTTGTGCAGAATGTTCTAGTTAGACAAAACATAACTTATATACACTAGTATTATAGACATGACTTATGCCGGGTGATCTCTACCTGCCCCTGCACCGCCTGTAGTGTCCCCTCCCTGGTATACTTGCTAGCACAAAGGTCACCCAATCCTCTCCTGGAGATCTGTTCTGCCTACATAGCGGCGGTGGGAGATGGGGGTGCATGGTGCAGGTTTCACAGCACATGATGGAGGTAGGACAGACCACTATTATACACTGCTCAAAAAAATAAAGGGAACACTTAAACAACACAATGTAACTCCAAGTCAATCACACTTCTGTGAAATCAAACTGTCCACTTAGGAAGCAACACTGATTGACAATCAATTTCACATGCTGTTGTACAAATGGAATAGACAACAGGTGGGAATTATAGGCAATTAGCAAGACACCCCCAATAAAGGAGTTGTTCTGCAGGTGGTGACCACAGACCACTTCTCAGCTCCTATGCTTTCTGGCTGATGTTTTGGTCCCTTTTGAAAGCTGGCGGTGCTTTTACTCTAGTGGTAGCATGAGACGGAGTCTACAACCCACACAAGTGGCTCAGGTAGTGCAGCTTATCCGGGATGGCACATCAATGCGAGCTGTGGCAAGAAGGTTTGCTGTGTCTGTCAGCGTAGTGTCCAGAGCATGGAGGCGCTACCAGGAGACAGGCCAGTACATCAGGAGACGTGGAGGAGGCCGTAGGAGGGCAACAACCCAGCAGCAGGACTGCTACCTCCGCCTTTGTGCAAGGAGGAACAGGAGGAGCACTGCCAGAGCCCTTCAAAATGACCTCCAGCAAGCCATATGCATGTGTCTACTCAAACGATCAGAAACAGACTCCATGAGGGTGGTATGAGGTCCCGACGTCCACAGGTGGGGGTTGTGCTTACAGCTCAACACCGTGCAGGACGTTTGGCATTTGCCAGAGAACACCAAGATTGTCAAATTTGCCACTGGCGCCCTGTGCTCTTCGCAGATGAAAGCAGGTTCTCACTGAGCACATGTGACAGACGTGACAGAGTCTGGAAACACCAAAGAGAACGTTCTGCTGCCTGCAACATCCTCCAGCATGACCGGTTTGGCAGTGGGTCAGTAATGGTGTGGGGTGGCATTTCTTTGGGGGGCCGCACAGCCCTCCATGTGCTCGCCAGAGGTAGCCTGACTGCCATTAGGTACCGAGATTAGATCCTCAGACCCTTGTGAGACCATATGCTGGTGCGGTTGGCCCTGGGTTCCTCCTAATGCAAGACAATGCTAGACCTCATGTGGCTGGAGTGTGTCAGCAGTTCCTGCAAGACGAAGGCATTGATGCTATGGACTGGCCCGCCTGTTCCCCAGACCTGAATCCAATTGAGCACATCTGGGACATCATGTCTCGCTCCATCCACCAACGCCACGTTGCACCACAGACTGTCCAGGAGTTGGCGGATGCTTTAGTCCAGGTCTGGGAGGAGATCCCTCAGGAGACCATCCGCCACCTCATCAGGAGCATGCCCAGGCTTTGTAGGGAGGTCATACAGGCACGTGGAGGCCACACACACATTACTGAGCCTCATTTGGACTTGTTTTAAGGACATTACATCAAAGTTGGATCAGCCTGTAGTGTGTTTTTCCACTTTAATTTTGAGTGTGACTCCAAATCCAGACCTCCATGGGTTAATAAATTTGATTTCCATTGATAATTTTTGTGTGATTTTGTTGTCAGCACATTCAACTATGTAAAGAACAAAGTATTTAATAAGAATATTTCATTCATTCAGATCTAGGATGTGTTATTTTAGTGTTCCCTTTATTTTTTTGAGCAGTGTATAAGATTGTGTATGTATCTAATGTATATTACTGGAACCTAGGCTCACAATACTATCCCTTGAAACCGGGACACTCATGAATTTCAAATTACACAGGTTCTGTAGCTGCTTAAAACGCGGTGAAATGCACGTTTGAAGTCAGCTAGCTACAGAAACATAAGTGGCCCTGTTTAAAGGGATAGTATGGTAAGCCTACGGGAACGGCACCCTGCAGCCAGTAGCGCTAATGCAGAGCCGCCTGTGGAGTGGCTGCAGCCTGTGGAGCTGTCCGGAACGCCAATAGGACTCTCCATACAGAGCTCTACACCCCAATGCCAGTGACCCCGCCCCCTATGTGTGATGTTATGATGTCACGAGTTATGGGGCGGGGCCGGCATAGGGCGAACTGCTGCCCTGTAGCGGCGCTGATGGGGCCATTGCAATCACAGATTCCATCTATTCAAATATGCTTGTAAACCCTGACCAGTGGTGGGTAACTGAAGTGCGGCTACATTCCTTGAATTCTTTTATGAACAAAACATACACCTTAAAATAAAGATGACAGCTTCTGACCTCAAAGGAAAAGAACAAAGATTATATAAAACATATATCCATATCCGTCTGTGTGATGCTCATATTATATTACAGTAAACATGACAAAGTGTGATAGCAAATTGCTTGATGCGCTGATTGCTGTCTCTAGAGTTGAAATGTTTGACAGGATCTGATAATGAAGAAAAATGCTCTGAAACAATGGCAGTTAGTTCTAAAGTTAGACAATCTCATCCCCATTCCGGTACAGGCAGCACAGCCTTACCCCACTCCTGCACTGAGAGAGATCACAGCTCACATTACAGCGGAACGTAATACCTGCGAGTAGTGGACCTTGCAAATTGGTTCAATTTGTATGCAGGAGTTTTAAGCCTGAAAAGCTATTTCCTCCCTCGCTCGGCATTTGAAAGCGCCATTGTTGTGAAGAAGGACATAACAATATTACAGCAGCGTGACTGAAGTGTGGAAACAAACGTTAAAAATGATGCCATTAGCAAACAGATACCTAGGGACAGACTATATCCTCAATGTTATTCTACTGACGGTACAAAATGATCCGATGATCATCATATCCAATGACAAGCAAAGTTACAGAGAAGTTAGGATAGCGAGTCGTGTGACAGCGGCGCAGTCAGTGGGGAGTAGGGAGAGCGGGCACCTGTCTATATACAGGGGGGACACAATTAGGGGGAGCAGTCAGGGCAACTATTGAGTACATTCAGTACTATTTTCCAGGAAAAATAGGTTCAGGAACTACGGGTCTTGGGGTGGGGGGCTATTAAAAAGTGATAGATAGATAGATAGATAGATAGATAGATAGATAGATAGATAGATAGATAGATAGATAGATAGAGAGATAGATAGATAGATAGATAATGTAAAATACACAGCATCAGGGGCGTTTCTACAGAGGAGGGGGCCCGTGTGCACCTCCGGGTGGGCCCCCTCCTCTGAACGGCGCTGTAGACTGCAGCATTGTGCCGGAGTCTACTGCGCATGCACAGGCCTCCGGAAACATGGCGCCCGCAATGATCCGGAGACCAATCTGCCTACTGCGTATGCCGGCGGCCATTTTGGCGGTGATTTCTGCTGCGACCGCAGCGCCCGGCGCTGGACTCCGGAATGGTAAATATTAAAATGGGTGCAATGTGTGCAGTGTGGGCCCCCTATGGACCCAGGGGCCCGTGTGCACCGCACAAATTGCACCTATTATAGAAACGCCAATGCACAGCATTAATCTCCGCATGCCCATATAGATATACGGGACTCTGACATTTCCTGGGGAGGAAACCGCAAAGCACTACAGGGAAAAAACTGAAAATAAACTACAATTCCCAGCAACCCTTGCTGTCGGTAGCTGCTGTCGGAGGCTGCTGGGAGCTGTAGTTTATTTTCAGTTTCTTCTCGTAGTATGGTGTGGTGCCGGACACCTGAGTTAGCTAGTGCGCTGCACTGCACTATTTTTCACTGCACTACTATTTGATTATACCACCTGGCCTAGGTGGCATTGTCTGCTCGGCCAGGCCAGTCACTGCTAACACTCCACAGTGTGATAAGGATTACTGTGTAGGCACGATGTGTATAGGGAACTGCTACTGTGTGGGCATGATGTGTATAAAGGGGTACTACTGTATATTGATTTGGGGGTACTATTGTATGGTCATGCTCCTTTCCCACAAGATCATGACCCTTTTTTGCACATGCACATTCCCTATTTCAAATATGGGAGGCGCCAGTCCCTTACTTTGCCAGGGAAACCTGGACCCCTAGAAACACCCCTGCTCCCGAAACACACGCAACGGCAAAACAGGGTGTCGCAGCAATGTCATGCATTAATTCTGCAATGCACGTCCTAGGTGAAGTTCTCCAAAGGGTGGGGAAGTCATCCTGAACCCCCAAAAAATGGGGAGAAAATAACCGGGAAGTTATTGGCCATAGGCAATGTATTGCAGGAAATTAAATAAGGTCAAAGGGTTGAAAGTTCCATCTGCAAGTTCTGAAACCTCTTTGCCATTAACACAACAACTGAACATACATGTCCTACATCATTTACACCATTTCCTTGCATTAGTTATAAGGTACAATGATCCCTATGGCTACTTACAGTATATGGAAGCTCTTGTAAAACACAGGGGGTAATTCCAAGTTGATCGCAGCAGGATTTTTGATAGCAATTGGGCAAAACCATGTGCACTGCAGGGGAGGCAGATATAACATGTGCAGAAAGAGTTAGATTTGGGTGGGTTATTTTATTTCTGTGCAGGGTAAATACTGGCTGCTTTATTTTAACACTGCAAATTAGATTGCAGATTGAACAATCCCCACCCAAATCTAACTCTCTCTGCACATGTTATATCTGCCTCCCCTGCAGTGCACATGGTTTTGCCCAATTGCTAACAAAAATCCTGCTACGATCAACTTGGAATTACCCCCTATGGGGGTAATTCAGAGTTGATCGCAGCAGCAAGTTTGTTAGCAATTGGGCAAAACCATGGTGGTAATTCCAAGTTGATCGCAGCAGGAAATTTTTTAGCAGTTGGGCAAAACCATGTACACTGCAGGGGAGGCAGATATAACATGTGCAGAGAGAGATAGATTTGGGTGTGGTGAGTTCAATCTGCAATATAAATTGCAGTGTAAAAATAAAGCAGCCAGTATTTACCCTGCACAGAAACAAAATAACCCACCCAAATCTAACTATCTCTGCAAATATTATATCTGCCCCCCTGAAGTGCACATGGTTTTGCCCAACTGCAAAAAAATTTGCTGCTGCGATCAACTTGGAATTACCCTCCATGTGCACTGCAGATGGGGCAGATATAACATGTGCAGAGAGAGTTAGATTTGGGTGGGTTATTTTGTTTCTGTGCAGGGTAAATACTGGCTGCTTTATTTTTACACTGCAATTTAGATTTCAGTTTGAATACACCCCACCCAAATTTAACTCTCTCTGCACGTGTTAAATCTAGCGCCCCTGCAGTGCACATGGGGGGTAATTCCAAGTTGATCGCAGCAGGATTTTTTTTAGCAGTTGGGCAAAACCATGTGCACTGCAGGGGAGGCAGATATAACATGTGCAGAGAGAGTTAGATTTGGGTGTGGTGAGTTCAATCTGCAATCTAAATTGCAATGTAAAAATAGAGCAGCCAGTATTTACCCTGCACAGAAACAAAATAACCCACCCAAATCTAACTCTCTCTGCAAATGTTATATCTGCCCCCTCCCCCCCCCTGCAGTGCACATGGTTTTGCCCAACTGCTAAAAAAAATCCTGCTGTGATCAACTTGGAATTACCCCCCATGTGCACTGCAGGGGCGCTAGATTTAACACGTGCAGAGAGAGTTAAATTTGGGTGGGGTGTATTCAAACTGAAATCTAAATTGCAGTGTAAAAATAAAGCAGCCAGTATTTACCCTGCACAGAAACAAAATAACCCACCCAAATCTAACTCTCTCTGCACATGTTATATCTGCCCCATCTGCAGTGCACATGGGGGGTAATTCCAAGTTGATCGCAGCAGGATTTTTTTTAGCAGTTGGGCAAAACCATGTGCACTGCAGGGGAGGCAGATATAACATGTGCAGAGAGAGTTAGATTTGGGTGTGGTGAGTTCAATCTGCAATCTAAATTGCAATGTAAAAATAGAGCAGCCAGTATTTACTAGTGATGAGCGGGTTCGGTTCCTCGGAATCCGAACCCGCCCGAACTTCAGCTTTTTTTACACGGATCCGAGCGACTCGGATCTTCCCGCCTTGCTCGGTTAACCCGAGCGCGCCCGAACGTCATCATGACGCTGTCGGATTCTCGCGAGGCTCGGATTCTATCGCGAGACTCGGATTCTATATAAGGAGCCGCGCGTCGCCGCCATTTTACACGTGCATTGAGATTGATAGTGAGAGGACGTGGCTGGCGTCCTCTCCGTTTAGAGAAGAAATAGATAGGAGAGTGAGAGTGAGACAGTGACACTTCATTTACTGGAGCTTAGGAGGAGTACTCAGACAGAGAGTGCAGAATTTTGCTGATAGTATTAGTTAGTTATACTAGTGACAGAGTGAGACAGTGACACTTCATTTACTGGAGCTTAGGAGGAGTACTCAGACAGAGAGTGCAGAATTTTGCTGATAGTATTAGTTAGTTATACTAGTGACTGACCAGTGACCACCAGTGCAGTTTTAATATAATCCGTTCTCTGCCTGAAAAAACGATACACAGTGACTCAGTCACATACCATATCTGTGCTCAGCCCAGTGTGCTGCTGCATCATCTATGTATAATATCTGACTGTGCTCACACAGCTTAATTGTGGGGGAGACTGGGGAGCAGTTAGGTTATAGCAGGAGCCAGGAGTACATATTAAAATTAAACAGTGCACACTTTTTTTCTGCAGGAGTGCCACTGCCAGTGTGACTGACCAGTGACCTGACCACCAGTATATAGTATACTATATTGTATTGTGAATGTCTGCCTGTAAAAGTTAAACACACGTCGTGTGACTTGTGTGGTGTTTTTTTATTCTATAAAATAAAAAACTCATTCTGCTGACAGACAGTGTCCAGCAGGTCCGTCATTATATAATATATACCTGTCCGGCTGCAGTAGTGATATATATATATTTTTTATATCATTATTTATCATCCAGTCGCAGCAGACACAGTACGGTAGTTCACGGCTGTAGCTACCTCTGTGTCGGCAGTCCATCCATAATTGTATACCACCTACCCATGGTTTTTTTTTTCTTTCTTCTTTATACATACTACATCTCATTATCATCCAGTCTATATTAGCAGCAGACACAGTACAGTACGGTAGTCCACGGCTGTAGCTACCTCTGTGTCGGCACTCGGCAGTCCGTCCATAATTGTATACCACCTACCCGTGGTTTTTTTTTTCTTTCTTCTTTATACATACTACATCTCATTATCAACCAGTCTATATTAGCAGCAGACACAGTACGGTAGTCCACGGCTGTAGCTACCTCTGTGTCGGCACTCGGCAGTCCATCCATAATTGTATACCACCTACCCGTGGTTTTTTTTTCTTTCTTCTTTATACATACTACATCTCATTATCATCCAGTCTATATTAGCAGCAGACACAGTACAGTACGGTAGTCCACGGCTGTAGCTACCTCTGTGTCGGCACTCGGCAGTCCATCCATAATTGTATACCACCTACCCGTGGTTTTTTTTTCTTTCTTCTTTATACATACATACTACATCTCTTTATCAACCAGTCTATATTAGCAGCAGACACAGTACGGTAGTCCACGGCTGTAGCTACCTCTGTGTCGGCACTCGGCAGTCCATCCATAATTGTATACCACCTACCCGTGGTTTTTTTTTCTTTCTTCTTTATACATACATACTACATCTCATTATCATCCAGTCTATATTAGCAGCAGACACAGTACAGTACGGTAGTCCACGGCTGTAGCTACCTCTGTGTCGGAACTCGGCAGTCCGTCCATAATTGTATACCACCTACCCGTGTTTTTTTTTTCTTTCTTCTTTATACATACATACTACATCTCTTTATCAACCAGTCTATATTAGCAGCAGACACAGTACGGTAGTTCACGGCTGTAGCTACCTCTGTGTCGGCACTCGGCAGTCCATCCATAATTGTATACCACCTACCCGTGGTTTTTTTTTTCTTTCTTCTTTATACATACTACATCTCATTATCATCCAGTCTATATTAGCAGCAGACACAGTACAGTACGGTAGTCCACGGCTGTAGCTACCTCTGTGTCGGCACTCGGCAGTCCATCCATAATTGTATACCACCTACCTGTGGTTTTTTTTTCTTTCTTCTTTATACATACATACTACATCTCATTATCAACCAGTCTATATTAGCAGCAGACACAGTACGGTAGTCCACGGCTGTAGCTACCTCTGTGTCGGCACTCGGCAGTCCGTCCATAATTGCATACCACCTACCCGTGGTTTTTTTTTCTTTCTTCTTTATACATACATACTACATCTCATTATCATCCAGTCTATATTAGCAGCAGACACAGTACAGTACAATAGTCCACGGCTGTAGCTACCTCTGTGTCGGCACTCGGCAGTCCATCCATAATTGTATACTAGTATCCATCCATCTCCATTGTTTACCTGAGGTGCCTTTTAGTTGTGCCTATTAAAATATGGAGAACAAAAATGTTGAGGTTCCAAAATTAGGGAAAGATCAAGATCCACTTCCACCTCGTGCTGAAGCTGCTGCCACTAGTCATGGCCGAGACGATGAAATGCCAGCAACGTCGTCTGCCAAGGCCGATGCCCAATGTCATAGTACAGAGCATGTCAAATTCAATACACCAAATATCAGTAAAAAAAGGACTCCAAAACCTAAAATAAAATTGTCGGAGGAGAAGCGTAAACTTGCCAATATGCCATTTACCACACGGAGTGGCAAGGAACGGCTGAGGCCCTGGCCTATGTTCATGGCTAGTGGTTCAGCTTCACATGAGGATGGAGGCACTCAGCCTCTCGCTAGAAAAATGAAAAGACTCAAGCTGGCAAAAGCAGTAGCACCGCAAAGAACTGTGCGTTCTTCGAAATCCCAAATCCACAAGGAGAGTCCAATTGTGTCGGTTGCGATGCCTGACCTTCCCAACACTGGACGTGAAGAGCATGCGCCTTCCACCATTTGCACGCCCCCTGCAAGTGCTGGAAGGAGCACCCGCAGTCCAGTTCCTGATAGTCAGATTGAAGATGTCAGTGTTGAAGTACACCAGGATGAGGAGGATATGGGTGTTGCTGGCGCTGGGGAGGAAATTGACCAGGAGGATTCTGATGGTGAGGTGGTTTGTTTAAGTCAGGCACCCGGGGAGACACCTGTTGTCCGTGGGAAGAATATGGCCGTTGACATGCCTGGTGAAAATACCAAAAAAATCAGCTCTTCGGTGTGGAACTATTTCAACAGAAATGCGGACAACAGGTGTCAAGCCGTGTGTTCCCTTTGTCAAGCTGTAATAAGTAGGGGTAAGGACGTTAACCACCTCGGAACATCCTCCCTTATACGTCACCTGCAGCGCATTCATAATAAGTCAGTGACAAGTTCAAAAACTTTGGGTGACAGCGGAAGCAGTCCACTGACCAGTAAATCCCTTCCTCTTGTAACCAAGCTCACGCAAACCGCCCCACCAACTCCCTCAGTGTCAATTTCCTCCTTCCCCAGGAATGCCAATAGTCCTGCAGGCCATGTCACTGGCAATTCTGACGAGTCCTCTCCTGCCTGGGATTCCTCCGATGCATCCTTGCGTGTAACGCCTACTGCTGCTGGCGCTGCTGTTGTTGCTGCTGGGAGTCGATGGTCATCCCAGAGGGGAAGTCGTAAGACCACTTTTACTACTTCCACCAAGCAATTGACTGTCCAACAGTCCTTTGCGAGGAAGATGAAATATCACAGCAGTCATCCTACAGCAAAGCGGATAACTGAGGCCTTGGCATCCTGGGTGGTGAGAAACGTGGTTCCGGTATCCATCATTACTGCAGAGCCAACTGGAGACTTGTTGGAGGTACTGTGTCCCCGGTACCAAATACCATCTAGGTTCCATTTCTCTAGGCAGGCGATACCGAAAATGTACACAGACCTCAGAAAAAGAGTCACCAGTGTCCTAAAAAATGCAGCTGTACCCAATGTCCACTTAACCACGGACATGTGGACAAGTGGAGCAGGGCAGGGTCAGGACTATATGACTGTGACAGCCCACTGGGTAGATGTATGGACTCCCGCCGCAAGAACAGCAGCGGCGGCACCAGTAACAGCATCTCGCAAACGCCAACTCTTTCCTAGGCAGGCTACGCTTTGTATCACCGGTTTCCAGAATACGCACACAGCTGAAAACCTCTTACGGCAACTGAGGAAGATCATCGCGGAATGGCTTACCCCAATTGGACTCTCCTGTGGATTTGTGGCATCGGACAACGCCAGCAATATTGTGTGTGCATTAAATATGGGCAAATTCCAGCACGTCCCATGTTTTGCACATACCTTGAATTTGGTGGTGCAGAATTTTTTAAAAAACGACAGGGGCGTGCAAGAGATGCTGTCGGTGGCCAGAAGAATTGCGGGACACTTTCGGCGTACAGGCACCACGTACAGAAGACTGGAGCACCACCAAAAACTACTGAACCTGCCCTGCCATCATCTGAAGCAAGAAGTGGTAACGAGGTGGAATTCAACCCTCTATATGCTTCAGAGGTTGGAGGAGCAGCAAAAGGCCATTCAAGCCTATACAATTCAGCACGATATAGGAGGTGGAATGCACCTGTCTCAAGCGCAGTGGAGAATGATTTCAACGTTGTGCAAGGTTCTGATGCCCTTTGAACTTGCCACACGTGAAGTCAGTTCAGACACTGCCAGCCTGAGTCAGGTCATTCCCCTCATCAGGCTTTTGCAGAAGAAGCTGGAGACATTGAAGGAGGAGCTAACACGGAGCGATTCCGCTAGGCATGTGGGACTTGTGGATGGAGCCCTTAATTCGCTTAACAAGGATTCACGGGTGGTCAATCTGTTGAAATCAGAGCACTACATTTTGGCCACCATGCTCGATCCTAGATTTAAAGCCTACCTTGGATCTCTCTTTCCGGCAGACACAAGTCTGCTGGGGTTGAAAGACCTGCTGGTGAGAAAATTGTCAAGTCAAGCGGAACGCGACCTGTCAACATCTCCTCCTTCACATTCTCCCGCAACTGGGGGTGCGAGGAAAAGGCTCAGAATTCCGAGCCCACCCGCTGGCGGTGATGCAGGGCAGTCTGGAGCGACTGCTGATGCTGACATCTGGTCCGGACTGAAGGACCTGACAACGATTACGGACATGTCGTCTACTGTCACTGCATATGATTCTCTCAACATTGAAAGAATGGTGGAGGATTATATGAGTGACCGCATCCAAGTAGGCACGTCACACAGTCCGTACTTATACTGGCAGGAAAAAGAGGCAATTTGGAGGCCCTTGCACAAACTGGCTTTATTCTACCTAAGTTGCCCTCCCACAAGTGTGTACTCCGAAAGAGTGTTTAGTGCCGCCGCTCACCTTGTCAGCAATCGGCGTACGAGGTTACATCCAGAAAATGTGGAGAAGATGATGTTCATTAAAATGAATTATAATCAATTCCTCCGCGGAGACATTGACCAGCAGCAATTGCCTCCACAAAGTACACAGGGAGCTGAGATGGTGGATTCCAGTGGGGACGAATTGATAATCTGTGAGGAGGGGGATGTACACGGTGATATATCGGAGGATGATGATGAGGTGGACATCTTGCCTCTGTAGAGCCAGTTTGTGCAAGGAGAGATTAATTGCTTCTTTTTTGGGGGGGGTCCAAACCAACCCGTCATATCAGTCACAGTCGTGTGGCAGACCCTGTCACTGAAATGATGGGTTGGTTAAAGTGTGCATGTCCTGTTTTGTTTATACAACATAAGGGTGGGTGGGAGGGCCCAAGGACAATTCCATCTTGCACCTCTTTTTTCTTTTATTTTTCTTTGCGTCATGTGCTGTTTGGGGAGGGTTTTTTGGAAGGGCCATCCTGCGTGACACTGCAGTGCCACTCCTAGATGGGCCCGGTGTTTGTGTCGGCCACTAGGGTCGCTTATCTTACTCACACAGTCAGCTACCTCATTGCGCCTCTTTTTTTCTTTGCGTCATGTGCTGTTTGGGGAGGGTTTTTTGGAAGGGACATCCTGCGTGACACTGCAGTGCCACTCCTAGATGGGCCCGGTGTTTGTGTCGGCCACTAGGGTCGCTTATCTTACTCACACAGCGACCTCGGTGCAAATTTTAGGACTAAAAATAATATTGTGAGGTGTGAGGTATTCAGAATAGACTGAAAATGAGTGGAAATTATGGTTTTTGAGGTTAATAATACTTTGGGATCAAAATGACCCCCAAATTCTATGATTTAAGCTGTTTTTTAGGGTTTTTTGAAAAAAACACCCGAATCCAAAACACACCCGAATCCGACAAAAAAAATTCGGTGAGGTTTTGCCAAAACGCGGTCGAACCCAAAACACGGCCGCGGAACCGAACCCAAAACCAAAACACAAAACCTGAAAAATTTCCGGCGCTCATCTCTAGTATTTACCCTGCACAGAAACAAAATAACCCACCCAAATCTAACCCTCTCTGCAAATGTTATATCTGCCCCCCCCCCCTGCAGTGCACATGGTTTTGCCCAACTGCTAAAAAAATTTGCTGCTGTGATTAACTCAGAATTAGGCCCAATACACTAACAAATCCTGCAAAATATCAGTGTCTTTTCTTCAACAAGTAGATCTTACTAACTTTGGGGCTCATTTACATTTGGATGTCAGTCATTTTCATGACACGCCTCTCCGATGTAGCAGTACGCGCCCGCGCTGATAGTTGTTACTTTCACATCTCCCTGAAATGCTTATTCAAAAGTAGGCATGTATGATATGAGTGCTATAGGCTAATAATAATTTGAGATCTAGAGATGTGAGATAGAGTTTGAGGTCCTCACATGCGTCCTAAGGCTTCTTTGGAGGCCAATAAAGTTATTTTTTATACTGCTTACAAAAATAAATTATATATTAATAACAAGAAATTTATATTTATTAATATTTCACCTCCAACCAATTGGGGAAACACATGGGGATGCATACTATAAAGCACTATAAAGCATTACAAACCGTTGGGCTTGGAGTAACACTGAGGATGATGGCAGTGCTGCTGTAGCCCAAAATAGACACACACTGTATGTCACTATGGGGTCTATTTATTAAGACTTGGATGGTGATAAAATAATAATGACAGTTAGGAGCTGATTGGCTGGTACTTTATCTCCATTCTCTTTATCTCCACTAAAGGCTTAGTGAATAGACCCCTAATTCTCAGTATTAAATTGATGAGTGGATTCTACCTGTTAGCTACAGTATGAACGTCGCTAACAAAATTATTTCTTTCTGTCCCTAGGCTTTACCAGTGAAAGAACACAGTGAGTACGGCTGTACCTGCTATCTATCAATAAATGAATACCTCTGATTAAGTAACTGGGCTGTTCATATGCCGATATAACTCTGCAATACCATCTGAATACAAACATAATTTCAACAGAGTGTACTGGGCAAATCTTCAGTGGATAATCCAAAGCATAGAACAATGTAGAGGCTAGCCTCTCTGCTAAGCATCAAGTAGTAAGAGTCACACACTGGAGCAGGCAAATCAGCCACCATGTGCTTGTCTGCAACAGTGTGTGACTCTTACTACTTGATGCTTAGCAGAGAGGCTAGCCTCTACATTGTTCTATGCTTTGGATTATCCACTGAAGATTTGCCCAGTACACTCTGTTGAAATTATGTTTGTATTCAGATGGTATTGCAGAGTTATATCGGCATATGAACAGCCCAGTTACTTAATCAGAGGTATTCATTTATTGATAGATAGCACATACCCTCCAACTGTACCTTTTTAATAGGTACAGTACCTTTTTTTCATGGTCTGTACCGATTTTTGGCTCTCCAAACTTCCATTGAAAGTATAGGAAAAGGGGCGTGGTCACGCCCACTTTACCCGCGGCCACGCCCCCTTTTCGGATTTGTACCGATTTTTCTGTGTAAAATGTTGGAGGGTATGATAGCAGGTACAGCCATACTCACTGTTACATGTACGCTGGTGATGGAGCATAGGTTGAACGATGAGTGGTTTCATACAGCTCAACAGCTAGCAGTGCAGGGATGCTGGAGCAGTTTTATTTGCAGGTGGAACTAAGTGTATGAAATGTGTCTTGCACTAGGATGCCTTAACACAGTCTCACACAGTAAAGAACAAGATGCTACTCAGTAGCGGTCTCCACGGCCATCTTGGTATAGGGTATTAAGCCTCTCTGGAGAACAGGAAGACTGGAGACTCCGTAGCAGTGCACTCCTCTTTCAACACATTGAAAGAATGAAAGAGAAGTTAAGAAATGCAACAGACTGCTGGAAGCCATGGCTGAAAAGTCTGGATAGAGAAATTAAGCCAGGCTTACCATGTATGAACTTCTCTGGTGACTGAGTTCTCAACCAAGATTTAGGATTGTCAGACAAGAACAAACATCTTGACTGATTGTGAGATAACCCACATGTAATGATGAGGAAGCTGATTGGATTACCAGCTCATAGAGTAAGGCTGGAGAGGGTCGTGAGGCTCATTTATTCCTACAATCAATCACATGTTATCAGTCAACCAAGAAACTAAACACCCCTTCTGGGAAAGTTTTACACAGTCTAACACCTCAAATGGAAAGTTCCATCCAGACCACAAATGGAAAATGCCAGAACCCAGTGCCAAGCTGACTTTGAGGATGACTAGGATGATGAGATGACTGGGGTCACTGGCAGATAAAAGTATCTGAAAACCTAAGGGGGAGAGGTATGAAACCTTCTAAGAGGACAGGTGTGGAAATTGCCCAAAGCTTCTAGCTATAGTATCATTTTATAGAATGTAATTGATAAATGATAGCTAGAATCTGATTGGTTGCAATGGGCAACTTGTCTACTTGTACTCTTTGAAGGTTTGATACATCTTCAGGTGAAAGAGATGACATAGTTATGGGTGGGAGGTGTTTTATATAACTCTGCAATAGCAACAACTGCACACACATCATTCCAAACATTTTTAAGGTTATACCCTCAATCAGTTCATAACTCCATGAAAGAAAGGAACATATGATTAGACAGGTCCCACGGCGATCCAAACCAGTATTGCATTTGGGGGGTTATTCAGGTTTGTTAGCAAACAAAAAAGCACACTAATGGGCAAAATCATGTGGGGCAGATGTAACATGTGCAGAGAGAGATTTAGATTTGAGTGGGTTATATTGTTTCTGCGCAGAGTAAATACTGGCTGCTTTGTTTTTACACTGCAATTAAGATTTCAGTTTGAACACACCCCACCGAAATCTAACTTTCTCTGCACATGTTACATCTGCCCTACCTGCAGTGCAACATGGATTTACCTATTAGTGTGCTTTTTTGGTTTGCTAACAAACCTGAATAAGGCCCTTGGTATCTATCGCCTATTGGCAATGGAATCTTAACCAGTGTCTCCACTTCTCTAGTGACTACTTTAAAGATGTCAGTGTCTATGGAGGATCCAGCAACAACTGCAAAGCAGAGGTCGGAGATGGGGTTGGTATCTATATACCGCTGCCCGTCATCCTGGCAGTCAGAACCCCGACCGGAATGCTGGCAGCGGGGCAAGCTCAAAAGAATCCCTTGCGGGCTCGCTGCATTTGCCATGCTGCAGGCACGGTGGCACGCTATGCCCACCGCGCTATTTATTTTCCCTCCAGGGGTGTCGTGGACACCCCAAGAGGGAGTGTAGGTGTCGGGATCCCAGCGGTCGGGAACACGGCGCTGGTATGCTGCGTGATGGGCATCCCTGGAGATGTAGGCCAGAGACTTCTTCTGCAATATATTATGATTATTATTATTTATATACAGAATATTATGCATTTTCATATTGCCCTGAGTGTGCTAAGTAATACGCTAGTTTCCTTTTATCATTGTCTGCCCCTCAAGGTACTTTCTAATTCCTGTCTCGCTTTAAAGCGACGTTCACTTTACACCAAGTTTCCGTTTTTTTAATCATCTGCATTTCATTTTGTCCCTTACCCGGAGTTATCAGAAGTAAACTGGAATTATTCCTTTGTGTCGAGCAAAAGGAAATGGCCCCAGGCTAGTGTCATTGAAGTATAAGATAAGAGGTATTAGTGAAATTTACCGAACACAGCTTTGCAGAGTGAGAAGTGGATGCATCCCTATGGCAAAGGAGAACGTAATGAAACATAGTAATAGTCTTTCCTAGAAAAGACCAAAAGAAATCAAAGTAGATCTGATACTTACGTTACTTTGTTATTAAAATGTGCTACTTAAACAATGGTTTATACACATTATATGTAGCCGAGTTCCAACATAAAGTAGGTTATTTTGAAATCAAAGGAAAATGCTGAGATGAATCTTATCGTTTGCTTCCAAAGCCCTGCAGCACCCACAAAGGCTCCTTGCCTATCAAGTGACACAGCTGTAACGTATTACCTCTGCTTCAATGTAAATGTCTCTCTGGGACTCGAGCATTGCAAACCTGGGCTTTTATGGAGCCTCCATAGAGCTTTAAACTTTGTGCATAAAAAATAAACGAATGTGTTCTTGGAGATGGGACGTAAGGAAGCTATAGTGGTGCCGCCTCTAGAGCTGAGGGAGGGAGTAACATACACCTTTCTCCTTGTGCAATACACGTTTCATTGTTGTGCAAGTAACCGATATACAGTAGCTGTCAGTTCAAACAATGGAAGCAAGGATTGTGCGTAAGATCCACTCCTTACCATTTGTTTCTCCTTATAACGTTGGAAAAGTGTAGACACTGTGATTTATTGACAAGTGGTACAGTATTACTAAGCACAGAAACTCTTGCAAATGTAATTTCTTTTTTCATATATAGATATATATATATATATATATATATATATATAGATATATATATATTGTGACAAGAACACTGGGATAGTGTTTGAGGGCAGGTATATTTGTCCCAGGTTCTTGTCTTACATGTTTTAGAAAATGTTAACTTCTAGGAAAAATGCTTTTTGTTTTGTCTGAACCTTTTCAGTTTGCTGTAAAAGCTGGGTAAAGGCTCTGAGAGAGAGATAAGGCGAGTTCTAGACATTGGGCCCAGTTCGGGTCTTTGGCCTCACAGAGGGCTAATCAGGGTTTCAGCTGTGTAAGAGTGTTATAGTGCTTCTAACCTGATTAGTATGGGCAGACTGCCTGGGAAGGCTGCAGGATCTGTGTGTGAGAGACACGTTTTCTGATGCAAGTAAGCTATACAGTATGTACTGAAGAACTCTGTGTTTTGTTTAGTGACAGTTAGGAATATCTTATGTTTAGTTAGTGCCGGACAGGCAAGGTATTTTTATTTTGGGGTTTGTTTTATTTTCTGTTTCAATAAAACTGGCCGGGGTCAGTTGTACCAGAAACTGGACTTGTGTTGTTCCTCAGCTGCTGCGTGCGGCCATATTCCCCAGGAAAAGGCGCCTTGCACCCCTACAGTGTTACAACTTGGTGGAGAATGCGAGCACACCGTTCTGCGCATAAGTGAAAGCAGCAGCTTTGTGAGGCCTGCAGAAAACGGTGGTTTATGCAGATACAGCCCAGTGTGAAGTTACTGAGACTCACCCCTGAGGGTTTGATATATGTCCTGGGTGAAAGCAGCTACAAAGCCGCCTGAAAAATCTGTCGACATGGAGGATCTGCTTAAAGCCTTGCTGCAAGCTACAGCGGCTCAGCAGGAGGCCAACCGACAGCAGCAGGTGGCAATGGAGGAAAATAGGAGACAACAGCAGGTGGCAATGGAGGAAAATTGGAGACTACAGCAGGAGGCCAACAGACAGCAGCAGGTGGTAATGGAGGAAAATAAGAGACAACAGCAGGCAGTTGTTGATGAACTTTACAGGCAACAGCGTCAGGATAGAGAGGCCTTAGCAGAAGTGGTGCAGAGACTTGCAGCTCGGGCTGGAGATGTGGCCGTCAGTGCTCCAACCAGCTCTAGTTCTATACGGGCCAGTCACTTCCTGCAGAAAATGACAGAGGCTGATGATGTGGAGGCCTATCTGACCACGTTTGAAAGGACTGCCGAGCGTGAGAACTGGCCGAAAGCACAGTGGGCCAGTCTGCTGGCACCTTTCCTGTCAGGTGAGCCCCAAAAAGCTTACTTTGATTTAAGCCCTGCTGAGGCTCGGGACTATGATAAACTAAAGACTGAGATCCTGACCCGCCTGGGAGTCACGCTGTCAGTACGAGCACAACGGGTGCACCGTTGGCTGTACGCCATGGAGAAGCCTCCGCGCTCCCAGATGCACGACCTTATTCAGCTAACAAAAAAATGGCTACAGCCAGAGACATTAACTGGTCCCCAGATGGTGGAAAGAGTCGTCATGGACCGCTACTTGAGATCTTTGCCCATGGTCCTGCGCAAGTGGGTGAGCCATGGAAACCCGGGTACTGCTGACCAATTAGTGGACATGGTAGAGAGGTATTTGGCAGCAGAGGAACTACTGATGACCACCCAGCAACCCATAGATCCTCGACAGCGCCCTTCAGTAAAGACTGGTAAGACTGTTCCGTGGGAAAACGTTGCTGGGCGGTTAAGAGAACGCAAGGCTGGAGAGACTGTAAACACTGGCCCTGGAAACAGGCCAATGGGGCTAGAACGGTCTATGCTGCCCAAACGGGTTGATAATCGTGTGATTAAATGTTTTAGGTGTGGTATGCCAGGTCATGTTATTGCCAATTGCCCAGTCACGCAAGAACCCATGCAATGTGATGCTGCCTTTGAATGTCGCAGAATGTCTTTCTTTGCTAGGTTAGCCTGTACTGTGGTACCTTCACCTGAGCTGGAAAAACAAATGTGTGATGTGTTCTTAGAGGGTAACCGGGTAGAGGCCTTGCTAGATTCAGGAAGTTTAGTTACCCTCGTGAAAGCTGGGTTAGTGAACCCCTTAAAGGTCCAGCAAATACCTATTGGGGTAACTTGCATACATGGGGATACCCAACATTATGCCACTGCTGAGGTGAATATAGAAACTTGTTGTGGGTCAGCAATAGTTAAAGTGGGACTGGTCCCTACCTTGGTGCATGAGGCCATAATAGGGAGGGATTTTCCTCATTTTTGGAAACTGTGGGAATCACGGTTATCTACAGATGTGAGAAGTAAAAAGCCAGTTGATAATACCGGTGATTTTATGGATGTACGTGGGTCTTCGGAACTTTCTGGCCCTTTGCCTTTTGCTAGTTTGGCTGGGGAAGTGACAGATGGGGAGTCCAGTGAGGACCCTCTTGCTGGGAACAGAGACATAGTAGTTAGAACTGAAAGCGTGCCTGACCTGGAGGTAAAGAAGGATCTGTTTGCGTCTGAACAGTTAAAGGATCCTACCTTAATAAAGGCTAGAGAGAATGTTAAGATTGTTAATGGGGAACCTGTGGTACCAGGTGACAGGGTTACGTATCCCCACATGGCCATCTGTAATGAGCTCTTGTACCACATTGTCAAAAGGGGTGAGGATGTGGTGGAACAGTTGGTAGTTCCCCAGCCTTATCGGAGAACGGTACTAGATTTAGCTCATAGTCACGTTACCGCAGGACATTTAGGGGCAGAAAAAACCACTGAAAGAGTTTTACAAAGGTTCTTTTGGCCAGGGGTTTATAAAGAAGTGTCTGAATATTGTTCTTCCTGTCCTGAATGCCAGTATCATGCCCCTAGACCCCATTTCAGGAGCCCACTAGTTCCCATGCCTATTATAGAGGTCCCGTTTGACAGAATAGCCATGGATCTCGTGGGGCCCTTGTTAAAGTCTGCTCGGGGCCATCAGTATATCCTGGTAATTATGGACTATGCCACTCGATATCCTGAGGCTGTCCCTTTACGCACTATCACAACCAAGGCGATAGCTAGGGAGCTGGTGCAGGTATTTAGTAGAGTGGGAATACCAAAAGAAATTTTGACTGACCAAGGTACTCCATTTATGTCAAGGATCATGAAAGAATTGTGCAAGTTATTTAAGGTCACTCACCTCAGGACGTCCATCTACCATCCCCAAACTGACGGGTTGGTGGAAAGGTTTAATAAAACATTAAAAAGTATGTTAAAAAAGGTTGTTGAGAGAGATGGGAAAAACTGGGATTGTTTGTTGCCCTACTTGTTAATGGCCATCAGAGAAGTTCCTCAGTCCTCTACGGGGTTTTCTCCATTTGATTTGTTGTATGGTAGACACCCCAGAGGGCTGTTGGATATTGCCAAAGAGACGTGGGAAGGACAGCCCACTCCTTATAGAAGCGTTATTGAGCATGTAACACAAATGCAGGATAGGATTGCAGCCGTGGTACCTGTTGTCAGAGAGCACATGGAACAGGCCCAAAGTGCTCAACAGAGGGTCTATAACCGGAGTGCCAAGATACGGGAATTTGCTCCTGGAGATAGAGTTCTTGTTTTGGTACCCACTGTGGAAAGCAAATTCCTAGCTAAATGGCAGGGTCCATTTGAGATTAGGGAAAAAGTGAATGAGGTTAATTACAAAGTATACCAGCCGGGAAAGAGAAAACCCGAACAGATCTACCATGTTAACTTAATCAAACCCTGGAAAGATAGGTTGTCTCTGTCAGCGGAGCCTTGCCCTTCGGTGTCTTCACCCCGGTTGCTTCCCGCAGTGAAGGTGTCAGAGACATTGTCAGCTGATCAGAACAATCAGGTTAAAGAATTTCTCATCCAAAATAGGGAGGTATTTTCAGAGCTGCCTGGCCGAACGACCATAATAAAACATGACATTGTCACAGAACCAGGGGTCAGGGTTCATTTAAAGCCATATAGGATTCCTGAAGCTCAGCGAGAAGCTATTTCTAAAGAAGTTAAAACCATGTTAGAACTTGGAGTCATAGAGGAGTCTAACAGTGAGTGGTCCAGTCCCATAGTGCTCATCCCGAAGCCCGACGGTAGCATACGCTTCTGTAATGACTTTCGTAAGTTAAATGAGGTGTCCAAGTTTGACGCATACCCCATGCCCCGTGTGGATGAGCTTGTAGAAAGGCTGGGAACAGCCAGGTTTCTCACCACATTGGACCTGACCAAAGGTTACTGGCAAATACCTTTATCTGATAGCGCCAAAGAAAAAACAGCCTTTTCGGTTCCGGAGGGGCTGTACCAGTATAAGATGCTACCCTTTGGGTTGCATGGGGCTCCAGCAACCTTTCAACGGGCGATGGATAAAATTTTGAGGCCCCATAGAAAATATGCAGCTGCCTATTTGGATGATGTGGTAATTCACAGTAAAGACTGGGGGTCCCATTTGGTTAAAGTACAAGCAGTACTGGACTCAATCAGAGAGGCAGGGTTAACTGCTAACCCAAAGAAGTGCTGCCTCGCAATGGAGGAGGTCAAATACTTGGGCTTCACCATAGGCAGAGGTCTGATTAGGCCCCAATTGAATAAAGTTGATGCTATTCAAAACTGGCCTCGTCCAGTGAATAAAAAACAGGTAAGGGCTTTTTTGGGAATTACTGGGTACTATAGACGGTTTATTCCCAATTTTGCGACCACAGCGGTGCCGTTGTCAGACCTTACCAAAGGGAAGCAGTCAAATGTGGTGAAATGGAACCCTGATGCAGAAAAGGCGTTCCAAGCGTTAAAAGTGGCTTTGTGTTCACAACCGGTGTTGATAACACCAGATTTTTCAAAAGAATTTGTGGTACAGACAGATGCCTCAGAGGTAGGGATAGGTGCTGTGCTGTCCCAAACCAGAGATGGGGACGAACACCCTATCATTTATTTGAGTAGGAAACTCAATGAGCATGAAAAAAGGTATGCCATTGTGGAAAAGGAGGCTTTGGCCATTAAGTGGGCACTAGATACCTTGAGATATTACCTCTTGGGTAGACAATTCAGACTAGTGACGGATCATGCCCCTTTAAAATGGATGTATGTAAATAGAGGCAAGAATGCTCGGGTAACTAGATGGTTTCTAGCGTTGCAGGATTTTAAGTTTACTGTTGAACATAGACCGGGAACACAATTGGCCAACGCAGATGCATTGTCTCGCATCTTCTGTTTGGGGGCTACAAGTGTTCCGGCCCCTAGGTCGAAATAGGGGAGGGGGATATGTGACAAGAACACTGGGATAGTGTTTGAGGGCAGGTATATTTGTCCTAGGTTCTTGTCTTACATGTTTTAGAAAATGTTAACTTCTAGGAAAAATGCTTTTTGTTTTGTCTGAACCTTTTCAGTTTGCTGTAAAAGCTGGGTAAAGGCTCTGAGAGAGAGATAAGGCGAGTTCTAGACATTGGGCCCAGTTCGGGTCTTTGGCCTCACAGAGGGCTAATCAGGGTTTCAGCTGTGTAAGAGTGTTATAGTGCTTCTAACCTGATTAGTATGGGCAGACTGCCTGGGAAGGCTGCAGGATCTGTGTGTGAGAGACACGTTTTCTGATGCAAGTAAGCTATACAGTATGTACTGAAGAACTCTGTGTTTTGTTTAGTGACAGTTAGGAATATCTTATGTTTAGTTAGTGCCGGACAGGCAAGGTATTTTTATTTTGGGGTTTGTTTTATTTTCTGTTTCAATAAAACTGGCCGGGGTCAGTTGTACCAGAAACTGGACTTGTGTTGTTCCTCAGCTGCTGCGTGCGGCCATATTCCCCAGGAAAAGGCGCCTTGCACCCCTACAGTGTTACAATATGTATATATAAAATATATATATAAAGAGATAGAGAGAGTATAGAGGGAGAATACTGTGCCACTTATGATACTAACAACAGACAAATAAATGTGTAATTACACTCCCGAAAATATAGGGCGTCTGCTGACCCCCAAACAAACAGGGATGGTAATTCCCGGAAATGTAAAGTTAGCAGCAAAGAGGGATGGGGGATATAGCGACCAACGGTGTCTGAAATAAATTAATCTGACAGTATACTGTATAAATAATTATAAAAAAATGTAACATTTATTCACAAAATAAATCTAAAAATAAAAAACATACACAATCATATACTGTACATAGATAGTTAAAGTGCAAAATACAATATTTGTATTTTGTGTATACATTAGTTGGCTTGGGTACCCCCAGGCCTGTAATATCCCGAAGGTTACTACCTCTTCTAAATGCAGCCATGGGTCTTACTTCCCTAAATACAAGCAAATCGGGATCAGATTTAACCATAGGCCATAGTGCTTGAGTAGCTCTTCTAATAATAGGACTGGCCACAGTGTAGTCAAATAACATATTAGAAGAGCTACTCAAGCACTATGGCCTATGGTTAAATCTGATCCCGATTTGCCGGTATTTAGGGAAGTAAAACTCATGGCTGCATTTAGAAGAGGTAGTAACCTTCGGGATCGCCTCGTACATGCAGATATTACAGGCCTGGGGGTACCCAAGCCAACTAATGTATACACAAAATCTCCAGGGTGTTACAGATGTATAAACTGTGCCACGTGTAGTCATTTAATTGCATGCAAATCTTTTAAACATCCACATAACAACAAATTGTATGAGATTTGACATGTTCTTACTTGCAGTACTTAATTTGTTGTTTACGGAAATAGTCTGTCCCTGTGGGTTATACTACATCGGACAGACTATTCGTAAATTTAGTGAAAGAATGTCGGCACATCGTTCCGCCATTCGTCTCACTTTGGAAGGCAGGTATATAGACCAACCTGTGGCGAAGCATTTTAAGGAGATGGGCCACCCCAGGGTCGGATTAAGGCTATGGGGGGCCCAGGGCGCACTCAGTCAGGGGGGCCCCTAACAAAGATGCACGCAACGAATACACACACACATATACCCACACAGTGCAGCACCCCAGGCGTCTGAATTAAATACTATAACAGCGGCATATATTTGGTAACGTTTCTGTGCCGTTTATACTGTAGGTGCGCCTTTCGTCAGGCACTGAAAAGTTGACAAATATATGCCGCTGTTATAGTGTTTATTTCAGCTGCCTGGAGTGCTGCACTATGGGGGTAATTCCAAGTTGATTGCAGCAGGAAATGTTTTAGCAATTGGGCAAAACCATGTGCACTGCAGGGGAGGGACAGATATAACATGTGCAGAGAGAGTTAGATTTGGGTGGGTTATTTTATTTCTGTGCAGGGTAAATACTGGCTGCTTTATTTTTACACTGCAATTTAGATTGCAGATTGAACACACCACACCCAAATCTAACTCTCTCTGCACATGTTATATCTGCCTCCCCTGCAGTGAACATGGTTTTGCCCAATTGCTAAAAAATTTCCTGCTGCGATCAACTTGGAATTACCCCCCATGTGGGGATATATGTGATTCAGATTGTGCGGGCACCCGGCGCTGAAGGCTTTTTTCTACAGGGAGAGCCGGACACTTTGCTGTGGTGTGCGTGTGTATTTTTTATAATGTGTGGGTGGGTGCATGTCACAGCTACTTACTGAGGATATCTGCTCCAATCCACTGCCTCCTCTTCTAGATACTTGGTTTGCTCTGCCTTCAAATCTGCAGACATGTAAAAGTACAGAATCCTATGAATGTATGAACCCCAGCACTATGTCCATCTGGCCAATATAATATGTCCCAGTCGATACCACCAGGAGACACATATCTGCATTGCATGGAGAGCCATGCAATTTCGATAGGCGTTCCTGGGAGGTGATTGGAGAGTGGATAATGGTGGTAGACCTGTCAATGTCAGAGACTGCGTCAAAAGACGCAGTTCCACTGGCACTGGCAGCCACGATCCAATGGACAGTCAGAGCACCAAAGGGATTCTATAATGTCTGATGGTGCAACCAATGTTTGATCGATGGCCCGTCTTCATGCGCACATTGACAGATCTTCACTACAGCTGGTGGACGTCACATAAGGGCGCCCACCGACTGCGGCATTAGCATAAAGACGTAGTAGCAGCTGCTGCAGCTACTGCAGATTCACCCACCTCCAAATCAGGCTCAGTATTAAAACAACCCCACCGCCCAGATAGCAGTAATATACCCCCATAATATTAATATACCCCCCAGCCCCACCACCCAGATAACAGTAATATACCCCCATAATATTAATATACCCCACAGCCCACCACCCAGATAACAGTAATATACCCCCATAATATTAATATACCCCACAGCCCACCACCCAGATAACAGTAATATACCCCCATAATATTAATATACCCCACAGCCCACCACCCAGATAACAGTAATATACCCCCAAAATATTAATATACACCTCCCCCAGCCCACCACCCAGATAACAGTAATATACCCCCATAATATTACTATACTCCCAGCCCACCACCCAGATAGCAGTAATATACCCCCATAATATTAATATACCCCACAGCCCACCACCCAGATAACAGTAATATACCCCCATAATATTAATATACACCTCCCCCAGCCCACCACCCAGATAACAGTAATATACCCCCATAATATTAATATACCCCACAGCCCACCACCCAGATAACAGTAATATACCCCCATAATATTAATATACCCCACAGCCCACCACCCAGATAACAGTAATATACCCCCATAATATTAATATACCCCACAGCCCACCACCCAGATAACAGTAATATACCCCCATAATATTAATATACACCCCATTTCACCACCCAGATAACAGTAATATACCCCCATAATATTAATATACCCCACAGCCCACCACCCAGATAACAGTAATATACCCCCATAATATTAATATACTCCCAGCCCACCACCCAGATAACAGTAATATACCCCCATAATATTAATATACACCCCATTTCACCACCCAGATAACAGTATTATACGTCCATAATATTAATATACCCCACAGCCCACCACCCAGATAACAGTAATATACCCCCATAATATTAATATACACCCCATTTCACCACCCAGATAACAGTATTATACGTCCATAATATTAATATACCCCACAGCCCACCACCCAGAAAACAGTACTATACCCCATGATATTAATACACCCCCACCCCAATAACAGTAATATAGTCCCCATAATGTTAACACCCCCCATCCTCTTAACATAACCCCCACAAATAACATCAATACAACTCCAGACTGCATTAATATACCCCCCTACACTTCCCCATATACTTACCTCGGTAGGAAGTAGGCTGCCTGGTCTCAGCAGACTGCGGAGCTGGAGCTCATGGGGAGAAGGAGGGACAGTCACAGATAGAGCAGAAGAGAGGAGGAGAAATGGTGGAGGCTAGGGCAGGAATCAGGATAAACAATGACATAGGGAGAGATGAGAGAAAGGGGCGGAGCTTCACGGAGAATAGGGGCGGGGTCTCAGCCAGGAGGGGAGTGAGTAGAGGCATCCTCACAGCAGCCCATTGGTGGCAGTGAGAGATGACCAGTTAGGCTGTGACTGGCTGCTGCACTGAGTGCTGGCCCCGATGACAGCAGCTATACAGCAGCAGAAGCTGTGTGCTCTTGGGGCCAAAGTGAACAATTCTTACTGGTCCAGGGGGGCCCCAGAGATTTGGGGGGCCCAGGGTAACGTACCCCCTGGGACCCCCCCTTAATCCGGCTCTGGGCCACCCCTTATCGTCCTTAAAATATTTTATGATAGATCATGTCCCAGTCTCCTTACGGGAAGGGAATAAACCCAAAAATCTTTTAATTAAAGAATCAGAATGGATTATGCGATTGAGAACTATTTACCCCATGGGCCTTAATGAAAAAATGAATTGGAATACTTTATGACCTATGAGGTTTACTATAGGCGTTATACTTCAGAAGTACCGATGATCATATTCAGGTGACTTTTAACATTATCCATATGTAATCACGTTTTGTATTATATGTTTTTTATGTGTGTTTTGTAATTGCACTATCCCTGTTCCATTCCCCTCAGGCTCCGGGACGCAGGGCATGCGCAGGACGCACTGGACCAGGAAGCAGGAAGTCCGGTCATGTGCAACGCACGCCAGCGGGTACCATGTACACGGTGCATGTCTCCACGGGAAGCGCGTCACTGCAGCTAGCCGGCGCTGGGATCCTTGATGAATGGACGTGGACAAGTGAGTAGCGATATCAGTATTTAAGTGTGTGTTTGTGCTTTGTTTAATGTCATTGTCTGTGGTCCTGAGGAAGGGGCTGTGTCCCCGAAAACGTCGATCTGACCTTATCCTTATACAACTTGCTCATTATGAAAGTCTCTGAGTGCCGTTCTTATTGGATGGGTATGAAATTTCTTTGAAATGGACACCGGAGCATTTCATTTTTACTTGCGCGTGCCGGCTGAATTGGATTGTTTTATATATATATATAACATGCAGTAATTCCGGCACTCCTCTTAGGAAAGGTAAATGCTGCGGTGCCCTCCTGGAGGTGAAAACCTCTGGATATATGGTGAAGAAAGAGGCGGCACTCAAACGGACGTCTTTAGCACAAAAGTATCGTGGTCAGTTTATTCCGACATGTTTCGGGGTAATCACCCCGTCCTCAGGGTCATAATAACCCAAACTGAGCCAGTGAACATACATATATACAGACACAGACTAACAATCAAACATAGAATGTTACTCACCTGCTCCACGGCGCCATTCTGACCGTCCGGACGCCCAGCAGTGCTTCCGCGTCGCACTCCGGTGACGTCATCAAGCTATGCCAGGAACCAGCTTCCATGGTAACCACCGGTCACGCTCTCTGCTCACTCTGGATACAGCTGCGGGCGTCGCGCTGCCGGCCCGTGACATCATATGGCAGGCGCGGGGCAAGGCGGTATCTAAGCAATCATCTAAAACAAGAGATAATCAGTGAAATAGAATATCTAAAACATACATGCTAAATACATGTACTGGTGCAAAAAAACACATATAACAGTGCAAAAAAATGCAAAAAAATGTTCTAACCCACACTAGCCAGAGCATAAACAATCATCAAAGCCAATGTTCTATGGATGTACAAATAAATGATAAAGAGCTAGGGAAGAAGATCACATAACTAGATCAGCCAAAATAGATGAAATATAATAATAGAGATATTACTTGAGATCTAGACCATTGTTAAATCAATCTGAGGCTATATATCTACTTTATAAACGTATTAATTCACAAAAAACACTGTAAGCCCAGGTTTTCTTTCAGCCCACGTGGTGATAAGGTACCCAATTTAAAAATCCACCTGGATTCACGCTGTAAAAGGGCTCTATCCCTATCACCCCCTCTCAAGGTTCTGGGGACATGGTCAATTAATATGGCCCTAATGCCAGCCACCCCATGTTTGAACGCCAGACACTGGCGTGCAAAAGGTTGATCACTACTTCCTTTTTCAAAAGCTTTTTTTATGGCACTTCTATGTAGGGCCATACGTTCCCGAAACTGACGAACAGTTTTGCCCACATAAGCAAGGCCACATGGGCAGGTCAATAGGTACACTACATGGGTGGATGTGCATGTTAGGCGGTGTCGAATAGGTAGCTTCTTACCTGTGAGGGGATGATTAAACGTGCTACCTGTCATTAGAGTGTTACAGGTGGCACACACCAGGCATCTAAAACACCCCAATTTGGTTCTTAGAAAATGTGTTTCCTGTGTGCCGGTCATATGTGAAACATCTAATTTGACTATATGATCACCTATGTTCCTTCCCCTCGTGTGACTGGGTAAGAGTGAAGTGTGGGCAAGCGATGACAAAGCCCCCTCCGTTTGTATGATGGGCCATAAAGATTTGGCCCTACGTACCCTCCTATTACTGGCTACAGTAAATCTATTCACCCAAGGGAGTTTGGGACTTTCCTTCTTATGATGTCTATCAGATGGATTTAAGGCCTGTGCTCGTGTGATATTAAGGGTTCTAGCCCTTGCCTGTTGCAATGCACCTAAGGGATAACCCCGTGCTGCAAACTTAGCTTGCATGACGTCTAATGCTACCTCAGTCTCCTTTTGATCTGACGTAATGCGTTGTACACGCATGAACTGAGAAAAAGGTAGGCCCCTGCACAATGGAGCGGGATGGAAACTGCAGTAATCAAGTAACATGTTCCTGTCAGTCTTCTTGGTATAAAAGGAGGTCGATAGCGAGCCATCTTTGACTGTAATAGTCACATCTAGATAGTTAATGCTGTGACTGTCAATGTTAAATGTAAATTGTACTGGATGTTGGGTATCATTATGCTCCTCCCAAAGAGCTATCAGGTCACCACTGGTCCCCGTCCAAAATACAATCAGGTCATCTATATACCTTCTAAAATAAAGTACTTGGGACTTAATCACTGGGTCAAGGTAAAACATTCGTTTCTCCACCTGATACATGTAAGCGTTGGCATACGATGGGGCCACAGCGGACCCCATCGCACACCCTGCTAATTGGAGCATAAACCGACCATTAAACACAAAGTAGTTGCGGCTAAGGACTTTATCCAACAGTGCAAGAAAAAAAGGTATTTCAGGGCCTGAGTAAGCCTCATTACCGTCAATGAGGGATCTCACTGCTTCAACACCTGCTGATTGGGGGATGCAGGTATACAAACTAGTAACATCCGAGCTGCACAGCAACATGTCCTCAGGGACAGGACCCAAGGCTTGTAACTGTTGCAGCAAGGATATAGTGTCCTTAAGATAAGAAGGAAGAGATTGAATGCAGGGATTTAAATAAGCATCAAGGTACACAGACACCGGATGGTAAAGTGACCCTCTTGCAGACACGATGGGCCGGCCAGGGGGGTCCACCAGTGTCTTGTGGACCTTGGGCACTGTGTAGAATAGAGGAGCCCTAGGGTGATCTATAGTGAGGGCCCTCACCACATCACTAGAAATAATACCTTGTTCCCTAGCTACATTCAATGCTAAATCAAGCTCATTTTTAAATTCCTTGGTTGGGTCCTTCGTGAGCCTTTTATAGACATTAGTATCACTACGCTGTCGCTCACATTCTTTGACATAATCAGTCAAGTTTAAGATCACGATGGACCCGCCCTTATCGGCCTTACGTATAACAATGTCGGTTCCAGCCGACAATGCTTTTAATGTTGGCAATTCTGATTTAGATAAATTGAGGTGGACCAAATCTGTCATATGTGCAGTGTCCTCTGTCTCTAACATCTGCAAAAATGTCCATATGGATGGATTAAGACTTGGAGGGTCAAACTTAGACCGAGGGGCAATTCTCCGCAGTTGATCAGGGATGTCGGAGTTAGTAGATTCAATCTTATGTGAGTTAAAATGTTCCTGTCGCCTCAGCAATCTTCCCAGACGGTGTACCTCTACCTTCCACTCCAAAGGGTCTGCCGGAACCACAGGGACAAAAGACAGACCCCTCGCTAACAAGCAATATTCCTGATCGGTTAAGGGGGTGGAGGATAGGTTGAATACCAGCTCTTTCAGGCTCTCGTGGTTTTTGTGCGGACAATTCTTTGGTTCTGCCGCGACCTCCGCGTCCTCTCCCTCTTCTTGAATGGGGGGTGCGATTGGAGCGGGTCCGGACACCTTGTGGGCCTTGGCCTAAAGGGAAGTTACCATCGGACTTGGACATGGACCCAGACACACCTTCTGAATCGCTCGCAGAGGTACTAGCCCCCAACTGTTGCTCTCTCCTCCTCCGGGAATTAGAGTGCCAATTAGGTTGTTGGTAGTCCTTAGATGTTCGAGTGCCACCTAACCAGGGATACACCTCTCGTTGTTGGTAGTCTCTCTGAACTGTAGCCAGTTTTTATTTCTTAAAGCGCACTAGGTCCTGGCGGTACTGTTCAATCTTAGTGGTGAGTTTGGTCACCCAATCTGTCTGAGTATCCTGTTGTAGTGTAGACTTATGCTCTCCTTCAAAGAGCTGGATTTGTTCCCGTACCAGATTGAGCTCCCTAGTCGACTCCTCCACTACCAACAATAACAAGTCCATGTAGCATTTGTTTAGGATCGCAACCCACTGCTGACAAAAGGTGGTGTTGAATCGGCGTATGGTCGGTGAGTTGCGAATCCTAAATCCCCTGGGTATCAAATTGGTCGGTAATAATCGGATAGGGAGATGCCATGGTGTAAAAAAATCTACCTCCCTCTGTTTCATTTTCAACCATTTTCTATAAAGTTCCTCATTGGTGTTCCTTATTGGCTCATCCTCCAGTCGTTGCCCCACAAGAATGGCATTAGTTTCAATGTCAGAGAAACTGAGGCGCTCACTGGCATCCCTCTGGATCAAATCGAGTGTTGCCTCACTTGTTGTAGACGCCTCCATAATAGTATAAGCTGGGGATGCCTCCAGCACACCGGGGTCTATGGGCTACCGGTTAAGTGTGGGTGTAAACGTGCTCAAACACCGCGACGTCCACCACTAAAAGCTAGCAGATAGTGGAGCTGCTAGCACTACAATCAGTCCTGTGTTAATTAAACAGAGAAGATGGTGCCTTGGAATGGAGAGAATGTAGCTAGGGAACAAGGTATTATTTCTAGTGATGTGGTGAGGGCCCTCACTATAGATCACCCTAGGGCTCCTCTATTCTACACAGTGCCCAAGGTCCACAAGACACTGGTGGACCCCCCTGGCCGGCCCATCGTGTCTGCAAGAGGGTCACTTTACCATCCGGTGTCTGTGTACCTTGATGCTTATTTAAATCCCTGCATTCAATCTCTTCCTTCTTATCTTAAGGACACTATATCCTTGCTGCAACAGTTACAAGCCTTGGGTCCTGTCCCTGAGGACACGTTGCTGTGCAGCTCGGATGTTACTAGTTTGTATACCTGCATCCCCCACTCAGCAGGTGTTGAAGCAGTGAGATCCCTCATTGATGGTAATGAGGCTTACTCAGGCCCTGAAATACCTTTTTTTCTTGCACTGTTGGATAAAGTCCTTAGCCGCAACTACTTTGTGTTTAATGGTCGGTTTATGCTCCAATTAGCAGGGTGTGCGATGGGGTCCGCTGTGGCCCCATCGTACGCCAACGCTTACATGTATCAGTTGGAGAAACGAATGTTTTACCTTGACCCAGTGATTAAGTCCCAAGTACTTTATTTTAGAAGGTATATAGATGACCTGATTGTATTTTGGACGGGGACCAGTGGTGACCTGATAGCTCTTTGGGAGGAGCATAATGATACCCAACATCCAGTACAATTTACATTTAACATTGACAGTCACAGCATTAACTATCTAGATGTGACTATTACAGTCAAAGATGGCTCGCTATCGACCTCCTTTTATACCAAGAAGACTGACAGGAACATGTTACTTGATTACTGCAGTTTCCATCCCGCTCCATTGTGCAGGGGCCTACCTTTTTCTCAGTTCATGCGTGTACAACGCATTACGTCAGATCAAAAGGAGACTGAGGTAGCATTAGACGTCATGCAAGCTAAGTTTGCAGCACGGGGTTATCCCTTAGGTGCATTGCAACAGGCAAGGGCTAGAGCCCTTAATATCACACGAGCACAGGCCTTAAATCCATCTGATAGACATCATAAGAAGGAAAGTCCCAAACTCCCTTGGGTGAATAGATTTACTGTAGCCAGTAATAGGAGGGTACGTAGGGCCAAATCTTTATGGCCCATCATACAAACGGAGGGGGCTTTGTCATCTTTTGCCCACACTTCACTCTTACCCAGTCACACGAGGGGAAGGAACATAGGTGATCATATAGTCAAATTAGATGTTTCACATATGACCGGCACACAGGAAACACATTTTCTAAGAACCAAATTGGGGTGTTTTAGATGCCTGGTGTGTGCCACCTGTAACACTCTAATGACAGGTAGCACGTTTAATCATCCCCTCACAGGTAAGAAGCTACCTATTCGACACCGCCTAACATGCACATCCACCCATGTAGTGTACCTATTGACCTGCCCATGTGGCCTTGCTTATGTGGGCAAAACTGTTCGTCAGTTTCGGGAACGTATGGCCCTACATAGAAGTGCCATAAAAAAAGCTTTTGAAAAAGGAAGTAGTGATCAACCTTTTGCACGCCAGTGTCTGGCGTTCAAACATGGGGTGGCTGGCATTAGGGCCATATTAATTGACCATGTCCCCAGAACCTTGAGAGGGGGTGATAGGGATAGAGCCCTTTTACAGCGTGAATCCAGGTGGATTTTTAAATTGGGTACCTTATCACCACGTGGGCTGAATGAAAACCTGGGCTTACAGTGTTTTTTGTGAATTAATACGTTTATAAAGTAGATATATAGCCTCAGATTGATTTAACAATGGTCTAGATCTCAAGTAATATCTCTATTATTATATTTCATCTATTTTGGCTGATCTAGTTATGTGATCTTCTTCCCTAGCTCTTTTTCATTTATATGTACATCCATAGAACATTGGCTTTGATGATTGTTTATGCTCTGGCTAGTGTGGGTTAGAACTTTTTTTGCATTTTTTTGCACTGTTATATGTGTTTTTTTGCACCAGTACTAGAGATGAGCGGGTTCTATTCCTCGGAATCCGAACCCGCCCGAACTTCAGTTTTTTTTACACGGAGCCGAGCGACTCGGATCTTCCCGCCTTGCTCGGTTAACCCGAGCGCGCCCGAACGTCATCATCCCGCTGTCGGATTCTCGCGAGGCTCAGATTCTATCGCGAGACTCGGATTCTATATAAGGAGCCGCGCGTCGCCGCCATTTTCACACGTGCATTGAGATTCATAGGGAGAGGACGTGGCTGGCGTCCTCTCCGTTTATAGAGAAGAGAGTGAGACTAGAGTAGAGAGAGACACAGTAGTAATTTTGGGGAGCATTAGGAGGAGTACTACTACTTGCTGAAGTGATAGTGTGACTGTATGTCTGACTTGTGGGGGAGACACTGACAGTGGGGAGCAGTTAGAGTCTGAGAGCAGGAGTACATATTTTAACGTACAGTGCACACTTTTGCTGCCAGAGTGCCACACTGCCATTGTGACCACACTGACCACCAGTATATATTGTGATTGTCTGCTTAGGAGTACTACTTGCAAGTTGCTGATAGTGTGACCAGTGACCTGACCACCAGTTTAATTAATCACCACCAGTTTAATATATATATATATATATATATATATATAATTGTATATAATATATATATAATTGTATACCACCTACCCGTGGTTTTTTTTTTTCTTTCTTCTTGATACATACTACTATAGTAGCTTACTGTAGCAGTCTGCGGTGCTGCTGAGCTGACAGTGTCCAGCAGGTCCGTCATCAGTCATTACATAATAAATATATATACCTGTCCGGCTGCAGTACTAGTGATATTATATATATATATATATATATATATATTAATTTCATCTCATTATCATCCAGTCTATATTAGCAGCAGACACAGTACGGTAGTCCACGGCTGTAGCTACCTCTGTGTCGGCAGTCGCTCGTCCATCCATAATTGTATACCACCTACCCGTGTTTTTTTTTTTTTTCTTTCTTCTTGATACATACTACTATAGTAGCTTACTGTAGCAGTCTGCGGTGCTGCTGAGCTGACAGTGTCCAGCAGGTCCGTCATCAGTCATTACATAATAAATATATATACCTGTCTGGCTGCAGTACTAGTGATATTATATATGTATATATTAATTTCATCTCATTATCATCCAGTCTATATTAGCAGCAGACACAGTACGGTAGTCCACGGCTGTAGCTACCTCTGTGTCGGCAGTCGCTCGTCCATCCATAATTGTATACCACCTACCCGTGGTTTTTTTTTTTTTTCTTCTTTATACATACTACTATAGTAGCTTACTGTAGCAGTCTGCGGTGCTGCTAGGCTGACAGTGTCCAGCAGGTCTGTCATCAGTCATTACATAATAAATATATATACCTGTCCGGCTGCAGTACTAGTGATATTATATATATATGTATATATATTAATTTCATCTCATTATCATCCAGTCTATATTAGCAGCAGACACAGTACGGTAGTCCACGGCTGTAGCTACCTCTGTGTCGGCCATCCATAATTGTATACCACCTACCCGTGTTTTTTTTTTTTTTCTTTCTTCTTGATACATACTACTATAGTAGCTTACTGTAGCAGTCTGCGGTGCTGCTGAGCTGACAGTGTCCAGCAGGTCCGTCATCAGTCATTACATAATAAATATATATACCTGTCTGGCTGCAGTACTAGTGATATTATATATATATATATATATATTAATTTCATCTCATTATCATCCAGTCTATATTAGCAGCAGACACAGTACGGTAGTCCACGGCTGTAGCTACCTCTGTGTCGGCAGTCGCTCGTCCATCCATAATTGTATACCACCTACCCGTGGTTTTGTTTTTTCTTTCTTCTTTATACATACTACTATAGTAGCTTACTGTAGCAGTCTGCGGTGCTGCTGAGCTGACAGTGTCCAGCAGGTCCGTCATCAGTCATTACATAAATATATATACCTGTCTGGCTGCAGTACTAGTGATATTATATATATATATATTAATTTCATCTCATTATCATCCAGTCTATATTAGCAGCAGACACAGTACGGTAGTCCACGGCTGTAGCTACCTCTGTGTCGGCAGTCGCTCGTCCATCCATAATTGTATACCACCTACCCGTGGTTTTTTTTTTTTCTTCTTTATACATACTACTATAGTAGCTTACTGTAGCAGTCTGCGGTGCTGCTAGGCTGACAGTGTCCAGCAGGTCCGTCATCAGTCATTACATAATAAATATATATACCTGTCCGGCTGCAGTACTAGTGATATTATATATATATATATATTAATTTCATCTCATTATCATCCAGTCTATATTAGCAGCAGACACAGTACGGTAGTCCACGGCTGTAGCTACCTCTGTGTCTGCAGTCGCTCGTCCATCCATAATTGTATACCACCTACCCGTGGTTTTTTTTTTTCTTTCTTCTTGATACATACTACTATAGTAGCTTACTGTAGCAGTCTGCGGTGCTGCTGAGCTGACAGTGTCCAGCAGGTCCGTCATCAGTCATTACATAATAAATATATATACCTGTCCGGCTGCAGTACTAGTGATATTATATATATATATATATATTAATTTCATCTCATTATCATCCAGTCTATACTAGCAGCAGACACAGTACGGTAGTCCACGGCTGTAGCTACCTCTGTGTCGGCAGTCGCTCGTCCATCCATAATTGTATACCACCTACCCGTGGTTTTTTTTTTTTTCTTTCTTCTTTATACATACTACTATAGTAGCTTACTGTAGCAGTCTGCGGTGCTGCTGAGCTGACAGTGTCCAGCAGGTCCGTCATCAGTCATTACATAATAAATATATATACCTGTCCGGCTGCAGTACTAGTGATATTATATATATATATATATATTAATTTCATCTCATTATCATCCAGTCTATATTAGCAGCAGACACAGTACGGTAGTCCACGGCTGTAGCTACCTCTGTGTTGGCAGTCGCTCGTCCATCCATAATTGTATACCACCTACCCGTGGGTTTTTTTTTTCTTTCTTCTTTATACATACTACTATAGTAGCTTACTGTAGCAGTCTGCGGTGCTGCTGAGCTGACAGTGTCCAGCAGGTCCGTCATCAGTCATTACATAATAAATATATATACCTGTCTAGCTGCAGTACTAGTGATATTATATATATATATATATATATATATTAATTTCATCTCATTATCATCCAGTCTATATTAGCAGCAGACACAGTACGGTAGTCCACGGCTGTAGCTACCTCTGTGTCGGCAGTCGCTCGTCCATCCATAATTGTATACCACCTACCCGTGGTTTTTTTTTTTCTTTCTTCTTGATACATACTACTATAGTAGCTTACTGTAGCAGTCTGCGGTGCTGCTGAGCTGACAGTGTCCAGCAGGTCCGTCATCAGTCATTACATAATAAATATATATACCTGTCTGGCTGCAGTACTAGTGATATTATATATATATATATTAATTTCATCTCATTATCATCCAGTCTATATTAGCAGCAGACACAGTACGGTAGTCCACGGCTGTAGCTACCTCTGTGTCGGCAGTCGCTCGTCCATCCATAATTGTATACCACCTACCCGTGGTTTTTTTTTTTTTTTTTTCTTTATACATACTACTATAGTAGCTTACTGTAGCAGTCTGCGGTGCTGCTGAGCTGACAGTGTCCAGCAGGTCCGTCATCAGTCATTACATAATAAATATATATACCTGTCCGGCTGCAGTACTAGTGATATTATATATATATATATATATATATTAATTTCATCTCATTATCATCCAGTCTATATTAGCAGCAGACACAGTACGGTAGTCCACGGCTGTAGCTACCTCTGTGTCGGCAGTCGCTCGTCCATCCATAATTGTATACCACCTACCCGTGGTTTTTTTTTTTTTTCTTTCTTCTTGATACATACTACTATAGTAGCTTACTGTAGCAGTCTGCGGTGCTGCTGAGCTGACAGTGTCCAGCAGGTCCGTCATCAGTCATTACATAATAAATATATATACCTGTCTGGCTGCAGTACTAGTGATATTATATATATATATATTAATTTCATCTCATTATCATCCAGTCTATATTAGCAGCAGACACAGTACGGTAGTCCACGGCTGTAGCTACCTCTGTGTCGGCAGTCGCTCGTCCATCCATAATTGTATACCACCTACCCGTGGTTTTTTTTTTTTTTTTCTTTCTTCTTTATACATACTACTATAGTAGCTTACTGTAGCAGTCTGCGGTGCTGCTGAGCTGACAGTGTCCAGCAGGTCCGTCATCAGTCATTACATAATAAATATATATACCTGTCCGGCTGCAGTACTAGTGATATTATATATATATATATATATTAATTTCATCTCATTATCATCCAGTCTATATTAGCAGCAGACACAGTACGGTAGTCCACGGCTGTAGCTACCTCTGTGTCGGCAGTCGCTCGTCCATCCATAATTGTATACCACCTACCCGTGGTTTTTTTTTTTTTCTTTCTTCTTTATACATACTACTATAGTAGCTTACTGTAGCAGTCTGCGGTGCTGCTGAGCTGACAGTGTCCAGCAGGTCCGTCATCAGTCATTACATAATAAATATATATACCTGTCCGGCTGCAGTACTAGTGATATTATATATATATATATATATTAATTTCATCTCATTATCATCCAGTCTATAATAGCAGCAGACACAGTACGGTAGTCCACGGCTGTAGCTACCTCTGTGTTGGCAGTCGCTCGTCCATCCATAATTGTATACCACCTACCCGTGGTTTTTTTTTTTCTTTCTTCTTTATACATACTACTATAGTAGCTTACTGTAGCAGTCTGCGGTGCTGCTGAGCTGACAGTGTCCAGCAGGTCCGTCATCAGTCATTACATAATAAATATATATACCTGTCTAGCTGCAGTACTAGTGATATTATATATATATATATATATATATTAATTTCATCTCATTATCATCCAGTCTATATTAGCAGCAGACACAGTACGGTAGTCCACGGCTGTAGCTACCTCTGTGTCGGCAGTCGCTCGTCCATCCATAATTGTATACCACCTACCCGTGGTTTTTTTTTTTCTTTCTTCTTGATACATACTACTATAGTAGCTTACTGTAGCAGTCTGCGGTGCTGCTGAGCTGACAGTGTCCAGCAGGTCCGTCATCAGTCATTACATAATAAATATATATACCTGTCTGGCTGCAGTACTAGTGATATTATATATATATATATTAATTTCATCTCATTATCATCCAGTCTATATTAGCAGCAGACACAGTACGGTAGTCCACGGCTGTAGCTACCTCTGTGTCGGCAGTCGCTCGTCCATCCATAATTGTATACCACCTACCCGTGGTTTTTGTTTTTTTTTTTCTTCTTTATACATACTACTATAGTAGCTTACTGTAGCAGTCTGCGGTGCTGCTGAGCTGACAGTGTCCAGCAGGTCCGTCATCAGTCATTACATAATAAATATATATACCTGTCCGGCTGCAGTACTAGTGATATTATATATATATATATATATATATATATATATATTAATTTCATCTCATTATCATCCAGTCTATATTAGCAGCAGACACAGTACGGTAGTCCACGGCTGTAGCTACCTCTGTGTCGGCAGTCGCTCGTCCATCCATAATTGTATACCACCTACCCGTGGTTTTTTTTTTTTTTTTTTCTTTATACATACTACTATAGTAGCTTACTGTAGCAGTCTGCGGTGCTGCTGAGCTGACAGTGTCCAGCAGGTCCGTCATCAGTCATTACATAATAAATATATATACCTGTCTGGCTGCAGTACTAGTGATATTATATATATATATATATATTAATTTCATCTCATTATCATCCAGTCTATATTAGCAGCAGACACAGTACGGTAGTCCACGGCTGTAGCTACCTCTGTGTCGGCAGTCGCTCGTCCATCCATAATTGTATACCACCTACCCGTGGTTTTTTTTTTTTTCTTTCTTCTTGATACATACTACTATAGTAGCTTACTGTAGCAGTCTGCGGTGCTGCTGAGCTGACAGTGTCCAGCAGGTCCGTCATCAGTCATTACATAATAAATATATATACCTGTCTGGCTGCAGTACTAGTGATATTATATATATATATATATTAATTTCATCTCATTATCATCCAGTCTATATTAGCAGCAGACACAGTACGGTAGTCCACGGCTGTAGCTACCTCTGTGTCGGCAGTCGCTCGTCCATCCATAATTGTATACCACCTACCCGTGGTTTTTTTTTTTTTTTTCTTTCTTCTTTATACATACTACTATAGTAGCTTACTGTAGCAGTCTGCGGTGCTGCTGAGCTGACAGTGTCCAGCAGGTCCGTCATCAGTCATTACATAATAAATATATATACCTGTCCGGCTGCAGTACTAGTGATATTATATATATATATATATATATTAATTTCATCTCATTATCATCCAGTCTATATTAGCAGCAGACACAGTACGGTAGTCCACGGCTGTAGCTACCTCTGTGTCGGCAGTCGCTCGTCCATCCATAATTGTATACCACCTACCCGTTGTTTTTTTTTTTTCTTTCTTCTTTATACATACTACTATAGTAGCTTACTGTAGCAGTCTGCGGTGCTGCTGAGCTGACAGTGTCCAGCAGGTCCGTCATCAGTCATTACATAATAAATATATATACCTGTCCGGCTGCAGTACTAGTGATATTATATATATATATATATATATATATATATATTAATTTCATCTCATTATCATCCAGTCTATATTAGCAGCAGACACAGTACGGTAGTCCACGGCTGTAGCTACCTCTGTGTCGGCAGTCGCTCGTCCATCCATAATTGTATACCACCTACCCGTGGTTTTTTTTTTTTTTCTTTCTTCTTGATACATACTACTATAGTAGCTTACTGTAGCAGTCTGCGGTGCTGCTGAGCTGACAGTGTCCAGCAGGTCCGTCATCAGTCATTACATAAATATATATACCTGTCTGGCTGCAGTACTAGTGATATTATATATATATATATTAATTTCATCTCATTATCATCCAGTCTATATTAGCAGCAGACACAGTACGGTAGTCCACGGCTGTAGCTACCTCTGTGTCGGCAGTCGCTCGTCCATCCATAAGTATACTAGTATCCATCCATCTCCATTGTTTACCTGAGGTGCCTTTTAGTTGTGCCTATTAAAATATGGAGAACAAAAATGTTGAGGTTCCAAAATTAGGGAAAGATCAAGATCCACTTCCACCTCGTGCTGAAGCTGCTGCCACTAGTCATGGCCGAGACGATGAAATGCCAGCAACGTCGTCTGCCAAGGCCGATGCCCAATGTCATAGTACAGAGCATGTAAAATCCAAAACACCAAATATCAGTATCAAATCCACAAGGAGAGTCCAATTGTGTCGGTTGCGATGCCTGACCTTCCCAACACTGGACGTGAAGAGCATGCGCCTTCCACCATTTGCACGCCCCCTGCAAGTGCTGGAAGGAGCACCCGCAGTCCAGTTCCTGATAGTCAGATTGAAGATGTCAGTGTTGAAGTACACCAGGATGAGGAGGATATGGGTGTTGCTGGCGCTGGGGAGGAAATTGACCAGGAGGATTCTGATGGTGAGGTGGTTTGTTTAAGTCAGGCACCCGGGGAGACACCTGTTGTCCATGGGAGGAATATGGCCATTGACATGCCTGGTGAAAATACCAAAAAAATCAGCTCTTCGGTGTGGAAGTATTTCAACAGAAATGCGGACAACAGGTGTCAAGCCGTGTGTTGCCTTTGTCAAGCTGTAATAAGTAGGGGTAAGGACGTTAACCACCTCGGAACATCCTCCCTTATACGTCACCTGCAGCGCATTCATAATAAGTCAGTGACAAGTTCAAAAACTTTGGGTGACAGCGGAAGCAGTCCACTGACCAGTAAATCCCTTCCTCTTGTAACCAAGCTCACGCAAACCACCCCACCAACTCCCTCAGTGTCAATTTCCTCCTTCCCCAGGAATGCCAATAGTCCTGCAGGCCATGTCACTGGCAATTCTGACGATTCCTCTCCTGCCTGGGATTCCTCCGATGCATCCTTGCGTGTAACGCCTACTGCTGCTGGCGCTGCTGTTGTTGCTGCTGGGAGTCGATGGTCATCCCAGAGGGGAAGTCGTAAGCCCACTTGTACTACTTCCAGTAAGCAATTGACTGTCCAACAATCCTTTGCGAGGAAGATGAAATATCACAGCAGTCATCCTGTTGCAAAGCGGATAACTGAGGCCTTGACAACTATGTTGGTGTTAGACGTGCGTCCGGTATCCGCCGTTAGTTCACAGGGAACTAGACAATTTCTTGAGGTAGTGTGCCCCCGTTACCAAATACCATCTAGGTTCCACTTCTCTAGGCAGGCGATACCGAGAATGTACACGGACGTCAGAAAAAGACTCACCAGTGTCCTAAAAAATGCAGTTGTACCCAATGTCCAATTAACCACGGACACGTGGACAAGTGGAGCAGGGCAGGGTCAGGACTATATGACTGTGACAGCCCACTGGGTAGATGTATGGACTCCCGCCGCAAGAACAGCAGCGGCGGCACCAGTAGCAGCATCTCGCAACACCAACTCTTTCCTAGGCAGGCTACGCTTTGTATCACCGGTTTCCAGAATACGCACACAGCTGAAAACCTCTTACGGCAACTGAGGAAGATCATTGCGGAATGGCTTACCCCAATTGGACTCTCCTGTGGATTTGTGGCATCGGACAACGCCAGCAATATTGTGTGTGCATTAAATATGGGCAAATTCCAGCACGTCCCATGTTTTGCACATACCTTGAATTTGGTGGTGCAGAATTTTTTTAAAAACGACAGGGGCGTGCAAGAGATGCTGTCGGTGGCCAGAAGAATTGCGGGACACTTTCGGCGTACAGGCACCACGTACAGAAGACTGGAGCAACACCAAAAACGCCTGAACCTGCCCTGCCATCATCTGAAGCAAGAAGTGGTAACGAGGTGGAATTCAACCCTATATATGCTTCAGAGGTTGGAGGAGCAGCAAAAGGCCATTCAAGCCTATACAATTCAGCATGATATAGGAGGTGGAATGCACCTGTCTCAAGCGCAGTGGAGAATGATTTCAACGTTGTGCAAGGTTCTGCTGCCCTTTGAACTTGCCACACGTGAAGTCAGTTCAGACACTGCCAGCCTGAGTCAGGTCATTCCCCTCATCAGGCTTTTGCAGAAGAAGCTGGAGACATTGAAGGAGGAGCTAACACGGAGCGATTCCGCTAGGCATGTGGGACTTGTGGATGGAGCCCTTAATTCGCTTAACAAGGATTCACGGGTGGTCAATCTGTTGAAATCAGAGCACTACATTTTGGCCACCGTGCTCGATCCTAGATTTAAAACCTACCTTGGATCTCTCTTTCCGGCAGACACAAGTCTGCTGGGGTTCAAAGACCTGCTGGTGAGAAAATTGTCAAGTCAAGCGGAACGCGACCTGTCAACATCTCCTCCTTCACATTCTCCCGCAACTGGGGGTGCGAGGAAAAGGCTCAGAATTCCGAGCCCACCCGCTGGCGGTGATGCAGGGCAGTCTGGAGCGACTGCTGATGCTGACATCTGGTCCGGACTGAAGGACCTGACAACGATTACGGACATGTCGTCTACTGTCACTGCATATGATTCTCTCCCCATTGAAAGAATGGTGGAGGATTATATGAGTGACCGCATCCAAGTAGGCACGTCACACAGTCCGTACTTATACTGGCAGGAAAAAGAGGCAATTTGGAGGCCCTTGCACAAACTGGCTTTATTCTACCTAAGTTGCCCTCCCACAAGTGTGTACTCCGAAAGAGTGTTTAGTGCCGCCGCTCACCTTGTCAGCAATCGGCGTACGAGGTTACTTCCAGAAAATGTGGAGAAGATGATGTTCATTAAAATGAATTATAATCAATTCCTCCGTGGAGACATTGACCAGCAGCAATTGCCTCCACAAAGTACACAGGGAGCTGAGATGGTGGATTCCAGTGGGGACGAATTGATAATCTGTGAGGAGGGGGATGTACACGGTGATATATCCGAGGATGATGATGAGGTGGACATCTTGCCTCTGTAGAGCCAGTTTGTGCAAGGAGAGATTAATTGCTTCTTTTTTGGTGGGGGTCCAAACCAACCCGTCATTTCAGTCACAGTCGTGTGGCAGACCCTGTCACTGAAATGATGGGTTGGTTAAAGTGTGCATGTCCTGTTTATACAACATAAGGGTGGGTGGGAGGGCCCAAGGACAATTCCATCTTGCACCTCTTTTTTCTTTCATTTTTCTTTGCGTCATGTGCTGTATGTGGAGTATTTTTTTGAAGGGCCATCCTGCGTGACACTGCAGTGCCACTCCTAGATGGGCCCGGTGTTTGTGTCGGCCACTAGGGTCGCTTATCTTACTCACACAGCTACCTCATTGCGCCTCTTTTTTTCTTTGCGTCATGTGCTGTTTGGGGAGTGTTTTTTGGAAGGGCCATCCTGCGTGACACTGCAGTGCCACTCCTAGATGGGCCAGGTGTTTGTGTCGGCCACTAGGGTCGCTTATCTTACTCACACAGCTACCTCATTGCGCCTCTTTTTTTCTTTGCGTCATGTGCTGTTTGGGGAGTGTTTTTTGGAAGGGCCATCCTGCGTGACACTGCAGTGCCACTCCTAGATGGGCCCGGTGTTTGTGTCGGCCACTAGGGTCGCTTATCTTACTCACACAGCTACCTCATTGCGCCTCTTTTTTTCTTTGCGTCATGTGCTGTTTGGGGAGTGTTTTTTTGAAGGGCCATCCTGCGTGACACTGCAGTGCCACTCCTAGATGGGCCCGGTGTTTGTGTCGGCAACTAGGGTCGCTTATCTTACTCACACAGCTACCTCATTGCGCCTCTTTTTTTCTTTGCGTCATGTGCTGTTTGGGGAGTGTTTTTTGGAAGGGCCATCCTGCGTGACACTGCAGTGCCACTCCTAGATGGGCCCGGTGTTTGTGTCGGCCACTAGGGTCGCTTATCTTACTCACACAGCTACCTCATTGCGCCTCTTTTTATCTTTGCGTCATGTGCTGTTTGGGGAGTGTTTTTTGGAAGGGCCATCCTGCGTGACACTGCAGTGCCACTCCTAGATGGGCCCGGTGTTTGTGTCGGCCACTAGGGTCGCTTATCTTACTCACACAGCTACCTCATTGCGCCTCTTTTTTTCTTTGCGTCATGTGCTGTTTGGGGAGTGTTTTTTGGAAGGGCCATCCTGCGTGACACTGCAGTGCCACTCCTAGATGGGCCAGGTGTTTGTGTCGGCCACTAGGGTCGCTTATCTTACTCACACAGCTACCTCATTGCGCCTCTTTTTTTCTTTGCGTCATGTGCTGTTTGGGGAGTGTTTTTTGGAAGGGCCATCCTGCGTGACACTGCAGTGCCACTCCTAGATGGGCCCGGTGTTTGTGTCGGCCACTAGGGTCGCTTATCTTACTCACACAGCTACCTCATTGCGCCTCTTTTTTTCTTTGCGTCATGTGCTGTTTGGGGAGTGTTTTTTTGAAGGGCCATCCTGCGTGACACTGCAGTGCCACTCCTAGATGGGCCCGGTGTTTGTGTCGGCAACTAGGGTCGCTTATCTTACTCACACAGCTACCTCATTGCGCCTCTTTTTTTCTTTGCGTCATGTGCTGTTTGGGGAGTGTTTTTTGGAAGGGCCATCCTGCGTGACACTGCAGTGCCACTCCTAGATGGGCCCGGTGTTTGTGTCGGCCACTAGGGTCGCTTATCTTACTCACACAGCTACCTCATTGCGCCTCTTTTTATCTTTGCGTCATGTGCTGTTTGGGGAGTGTTTTTTGGAAGGGCCATCCTGCGTGACACTGCAGTGCCACTCCTAGATGGGCCAGGTGTTTGTGTCGGCCACTAGGGTCGCTTATCTTACTCACACAGCTACCTCATTGCGCCTCTTTTTTTCTTTGCATCATGTGCTGTTTGGGGAGTGTTTTTTTGAAGGGCCATCCTGCGTGACACTGCAGTGCCACTCCTAGATGGGCCCGGTGTTTGTGTCGGCCACTAGGGTCGCTTATCTTACTCACACAGCTACCTCATTGCGCCTCTTTTTTTCTTTGCGTCATGTGCTGTTTGGGGAGTGTTTTTTGGAAGGGCCATCCTGCGTGACCCTGCAGTGCCACTCCTAGATGGGCCCGGTGTTTGTGTCGGCCACTAGGGTCGCTTATCTTACTCACACAGCTACCTCATTGCGCCTCTTTTTTTCTTTGCGTCATGTGCTGTTTGGGGAGTGTTTTTTGGAAGGGCCATCCTGCGTGACACTGCAGTGCCACTCCTAGATGGGCCAGGTGTTTGTGTCGGCCACTAGGGTCGCTTATCTTACTCACACAGCTACCTCATTGCGCCTCTTTTTTTCTTTGCGTCATGTGCTGTTTGGGGAGTGTTTTTTGGAAGGGCCATCCTGCGTGACACTGCAGTGCCACTCCTAGATGGGCCCGGTGTTTGTGTCGGCCACTAGGGTCGCTTATCTTACTCACACAGCTACCTCATTGCGCCTCTTTTTTTCTTTGCGTCATGTGCTGTTTGGGGAGTGTTTTTTGGAAGGGCCATCCTGCGTGACACTGCAGTGCCACTCCTAGATGGTCCAGGTGTTTGTGTCGGCCACTAGGGTCGCTTAGCTTAGTCATCCAGCGACCTCGGTGCAAATTTTAGGACTAAAAATAATATTGTGAGGTGTGAGGTATTCAGAATAGACTGAAAATGAGTGGAAATTATGGTTTTTGAGGTTAATAATACTTTGGGATCAAAATGACCCCCAAATTCTATGATTTAAGCTGTTTTTTAGTGTTTTTTGAAAAAAACACCCGAATCCAAAACACACCCGAATCCGACAAAAAAAATTCGGTGAGGTTTTGCCAAAACGCGGTCGAACCCAAAACACGGCCGCGGAACCGAACCCAAAACCAAAACACAAAACCCGAAAAATTTCAATTGCACATCTCTAACCAGTACATGTATTTAGCATGTATGTTTTAGATATTCTATTTCACTGATTATCTCTTGTTTTAGATGGTTGCTTAGATACCGCCTTGCCCCGCGCCTGCCATATGATGTCACGGGCCGGCAGCGCGACGCCCGCAGCTGTATCCAGAGTGAGCAGAGAGCGTGACCGGTGGTTACCATGGAAGCTGGTTCCTGGCATAGCTTGATGACGTCACCGGAGTGCGACGCGGAAGCGCTGCTGGGCGTCCGGACGGTCAGAATGGCGCCGTGGAGCAGGTGAGTAACATTCTATGTTTGATTGTTAGTCTGTGTCTGTATATATGTATGTTCACTGGCTCAGTTTGGGTTATTATAACCCTGAGGACGGGGTGATTACCCCGAAAAATGTCGGAATAAACTGACCACAATACTTTTGTGCTAAAGACGTCTGTTTGAGTGCCGCCTCTTTCTTCACCATATATATATATATATATATAAACACATGTAGAATGGCACTCTTGATTCAAAAGGATAATTGCTGAGGTGCCTTCCTTACATATGTTTACAGATTTCCATGTCCATACAGGATAGACGAGGCAGCACTCCAACGGACTTGTGTTAAGACAAAGGGGTAAATTTACTAAGGTCCCGATTTTGACCGAGATGCCGTTTTTTCTTCAAAGTGTCATCTCGGTAATTTACTAAACTCAAATCACGGCAGAGATGAGGGCATTCGTATTTTTTTGGAAGTAGTTGTAAAAAAATACGAATGAATACACCATCGGTCAAAATACGCCAGCAAATTAGTAGAACTCGGTAATTTACTAAAAAGTGCAAATCTCCAAAGAGGAAAACACTGCCGTGAAAAATTACAAATCGCAAAAAAGTGCTAAAAAAAAGCCGACCTGCTTTTTATATTCGTGATTGCATAGGCATGCAGGTATCCATGAGATCCGTGCATGTCTATCAGTGGGAAGGGGTGGGAAAGTTTTTTTTTTCCAAAAAAAAAATTGCGTGGGGTCCCCCCTCCTAAGCATAACCAGCCTCGGGCTATTTGAGCCGATCCTGGTTGCAGAAATATGGGGAAAAAATTGACAGGGGTTCCCCCATATTTAAGCAACCAGCATCGGGCTCTGCGCCTGGTCCTGGTTCCAAAAATACGGGGGACAAAAAGAGTAGGGGTCCCCCGTATTTTTAAAACCAGCACCGGGCTTTACTAGCTGGACAGATAATGCCACAGCCGGGGGTCACTTTTATATAGTGCCCTGCGGCCGTGGCATCAAAAATCCAACTAGTCACCCCTGGCCGGGGTACCCTGGGGGAGTGGGGACCCCTTCAATCAAGGGGTCCCCCCCCCCCAGCCACCCAAGGGCCAGGGGTGAAGCCCGAGGCTGTCCCCCCCCATCCAATGGGCTGCGGATGGGGGGGCTGATAGCCTTTGTTGTAAATGAAAAGATATTGTTTTTAGTAGCAGTACTACAAGTCCCAGCAAGCCTCCCCCGCATGCTGGTACTTGGAGAACCACAAGTACCAGCATGCGGCGGAAAAACGGGCCCGCTGGTACCTGTAGTACTATTACTAAAAAAATACCCAAATAAACACAAGACACACGCACCTTGAAAGTAAAGATTTATTACATACATGCACACAAACATACATACATACATACTTACCTTATGTTCACACGCAGGTCGGTCCTCTTGTCCAGTAGAATCCATGGGGTACCTGTAGAAAAAATTATACTCACAAAATCCAGTGTAGATCGGTCCTCTTCAAATCCATTTGTAATCCACGTACTTGTGAAAATAAAAAAACGGTGTCCCGACCACGAACTGAAAGGGGCCCCATGTTTTCACATGGGACTCCTTTCCCCGAATGCCAGAAACCCACTCTGACTTCTGACTAAGTGGGTTTCTTCAGCCAATCAGGGAGCGCCACGTTGTAGCACTCTCCTGATCGGCTGTGTGCTCCTGTACTGAATGACAGGCGGCACACGGCAGTGTTACAATGTAGCGCCTATGCGCTCCATTGTAACCAATGCTGGGAACCTTCTGCTCAGCGGTGTTTTAATTAGCACAGCTTCCTACATTGCAGATCACACATTAATTAAAGTGCTCTATTTGAAGGTAAGACCTAAATAAATTTATAGAATGTGATAATATTAGAGATGTTAGGGACCCATGTAATGAAGTCACCTGGCCGCGGTACATGGGCCAACATATTTGCGCAAATGTGTGCTAAGAACTTCAGTTATACTCCATGTTAATTGTGAGGGTTTATCAAAATTATTTTTACTATCAGTGTTCTTAGTGCTAATGAGTGCGGATCAGCATTTTTCTTCCCCCAGCATAGTATTAGAAGCCTCAGCATGATAGCACCTCTTGATATCTTTAGTAATAGGGTGCACAGTCCAGTCCCCCCTTCCTTTTTCTCCCTGAATATCTGCTAGTACCTTGCATGCCTGGAGCCGCAACCTCTCTGCCTATCCTGTATACTTAGCCTGCCTGAATATCTGCCAGAACCTGCACGGCTGGAGATGCAACCTCTCAGCCTATCCTGTATTTCTGGCCTGCCTGAATATCTGCCAGAACTCTGCATGGCTGGAGCAGCAACCTCCCAACCTATCCAGTATACCTGGCCTGCCTGAATATCCGCAGGAAACCCTGCACGGCTGTAGCAGCAGCCTCACAGCCATCACCTGCACATCTCCTGGATGGAGTTGCAACCTAACAGTAATATTCTGCATTCTTGACCTGCTCACCATCTGCTAAAACCCTGCACGGCTGGAGCCGTGACGCTTCAAGTCAGATCCTGTGCTACTAGAGTTATCACCACTTCGGCTAAGCTTTCTGTACGGTTGGGACTATTGCTACTCAATCCCATATCCTGTATCCTGTGATCTCCAGACTGATTGTATAACCCCTTACTGTTCCAAGCATAAATCCAGGTGGTCACCTAAGTACCGGTGAGCATTACTCGCTCTATGGGAACAGCGGGTGACTGTTAGTGGTTGAAGACCTTGCTAGTAGTGACTCTAAGGTTCTTATACAAATCAGTTCTGTTTATCGTAAAACTATAAGTGTATTTTCCATATGTCTGGGTTTCCCAAATCTAATCCTCAAGGAACCCTAATAGTTCAGGGTTTAAGAATTTAAAACCTGAGAACAGGTGGTTAAATCAAACTGACTGAGATATTAAGTAAGTCTCCTGTGCTCATTAGATATCTTTGCTAAGGTGCCTTATGGACTGACTTTGGTAATAAATGGCATACTGAGGAGTGCATACCTGCCCATAGGTTTTCCCATAGGAGTACATACCTGCCCAAAGGTTTTCCCTTAGGAGTACATACCTGCCAAAATGTTGTTAGCATGGATGACTACTTGTCAAGGGTGATTTGCCAGTAGCCACACTTGGCATCCAACGTTGTGAAGATCTTTGTATTTAAATAAACAGTGTCAATACAAATGCGTACAGTTTGATTCTTGTTTACAGCAGCTACTGTTTTCAGGGGATAGCCTGCGAATTTCCTTTGGTAATAGGCCCATTAAACTGTAAGGAATCTGAGACTTACAGAATCTGTGCACTCTCTGGTCTACTTGGAACATATTTTAATTGTGTGTAACAATGGGGTATCTCAAGAGATTTGTAGATCTCTACTGTAAATTTGCCAGTGGCCAGGGTGCCGTTCCTTGACCCTAGGGACCATGTCCACCATACACCCTTCACCCATTAAAGCTATGCCACTGGGTGTCAGTGAAGCCAGGAGTTTGGGGTATAATTAGGCATTGATCATATTTCTGGGCTGAGTGGCAGATGCACAATGTGCCTGGCCAGGGACAAATGCAGGATTTCTAGAGTGTTTCCAAATGTTTGATTTTAGAACAAGTGTGGACAGTCCATGATCAGCATTTAACATGCTATAGTCTGTCTCCTAGAAATGCAGTGTATGTAATACTACAGTTCCAATGATCACAGTAAGCCATTAGATGCAACAGTAGGGTCAGCTATGGCTCATGTCCGTATGGAACTGGGCATGTGCAACAGTCCCGTCCCATATGCTGCATGCTGTGGCTGCAGCTCTTGTAAAATCGTATTATGGGGGTGATTCCGAGTTGTTCGCTCGCTAGCTGCTTTTAGCAGCATTGCACACGCTAAGCCGCCGCCTACTGGGAGTGTATCCTAGCATAGCAGAATTGCTAACGAAAGCTTCGCTAATTTTCTCGTAACGATTACCCCGCAGTTTCTGAGTAGCTCCAGACTTACTCAGCCATTGCGACCAGCTCAGTCCTTTTCGTTCCTGGTTTGACGTCACAAAAACACCCAGCGTTCGCCCAGCCACTCCCCTGTTTCTCCAGCCACTCCTGCGTTTTGCAACTCGAACGCCTGCGTTTTTCCGCACACTCCCATAAAACGTCCAGTTTCCGCCCAGAAACACCCCCTTCCTGTCAATCACACTACGATCAGCACAGCGATGAAAAAGCTTTGTTATGCCGTGAGTAAAATACCTAACTTTTGTGTAAAATAACTAAGCGCATGCGCTCTGCGAACCTTGCGCATGCGCAGTTAACGACTAATCGCAGTATAGCGAAAATCGGCAACGAGCGAACAACTCGGAATGACCCCCTGTATACTACCACTATTGTGGTTATGAATCAGTCTGCTGGCTGGGAAGAGGAGGGAGGTTCTGCGCAATTAGAAACCGCAAATCGCGATCCAACTGTAATTATTGCAATTACCTCGCGGGCGCATGCGGAACGCCCATCCTGCACGTGCACCCGCACTTTCTGCGGCAGCGGTCAGCATGCTGGACGGCCTTGCCCTGGAATGGGCGGCCCCCATCATACTAGCAAAAGGATTGCAAATTCTACTAATTAGCAGAATTTGCAATCCTTACTGAATTAGGCCCAATATTGCTGTCAGTAATTGAGTCCATTCTAAATGCCACATAACAGTGTATCTAATAATACCATCGAAAACTGGACTCAAAAGCTGTTATACAACAAAGCAGTAAAGTTATCTGTGCTGCAGTCATTATACTTGTTTAATTAATGAAACTTTAATACACAGAGACGTGCCTACTATGCTAATCATAAAAAATTTAATCTAACTTGTATTGCTTTTGAGGTCTTTATTGGAACATATTTTAGAATTAGTTGATGAACATCTTATTACATTGAGGCTGTTTCTCTCACAGCTCATTATTTAATCTAAATAAAAGGTTTGTCTATTTCCCTATAGCCACTAATAATTCCCTAACATCATTTTCCAATTACCAATTTGCCTGCAGGATGAAATCTTGTCTCCAAAGTATCTGCCGGAGAGATGACCGAGGCAGTTTGGTTAGAGGATTCCGAAACACAAACTTTTACTGAATCCTAATCAATTGTCCCTTATTAACAAAATGCATTCTGTAGCAACCATGTATAATATTCTTATTACCCCCCATTTATCCTTACACGTTGTGAATAATTGCAAGTTTATCTATTACAATTACCTCTATATAGTTTAAACATTTTTTATTTTATTACTTTTTTAAATAATATATATATAAACCATTTAAGGAAAGGGGAACACATTGGACTGGATGTAATGCCGTCCCAATTGGTCGGAGATGCGGGTTCGGTCGGCAAACGCACCTCTGGCCATCTTGGATGGCCTTACATCCCGCCCGTTATCTGATACATTCAGTTCCTCATTTAGAGTTAGGAGCAAATCCAACTTAGGGGCCAGAAATAATAAAAATGCAGCATTAACGTAGTTATATTATACTTGGGGATGTAGAGAAATTGAGGGATGTGATGGAGAGACGCCTATGTGGATGCCGTATGGCGCCCACACTAGATAGTGGACTGGCGAATGAAAGGTCCAAAATGCTAGTACATTTGTAATGAATCTAAGCACCAAATATAAGATACTGTACATACAGTATGACTAGATTCATCAGCACAACAAAGGCAGCCGCTGTATTATAATTATATTAGTGTCAAATTCGATGAAGCATCAAGTATCCCGTCCCCAAAATTCAAAATCCCACATTTTTGGGTCCCCTACTGAGATAATGACATATATATTATATTTCTAATATATCTACATATATCTATACATATAATATATATATATATATATATATATATATAATAGATATGTCATTATCTCAGTGGGATACGGTCATTAGGTCGACAGCACTTAGGTCAACAGCCATTATGTTGACCACTATTGCTTGACATGCATTAGGTCGACATGGCTGATAGGTCGACATGTACTAGGTCGACATGGAAAAAGGTAGACATGAGTTTTTCACTTATTTTTCCCATTTTTTTTACTTTTTCATACTTTACGAACCACGTGGACTACAACTGGGAACGGTAACCAGTGCCGAGCGCAGCGGTAGCAGAGCAAGGCACCTTGCCCAAAGCATAGCGAGGGGAAACGGTGCACTAATTGGGGTTCCCCGTCACTTTACGAAGAAAACAACACCAAAAAAGTAAAAAAAAACTCATGTTCACCTTTTTTCCACGTCGACGTAGTACATGTCGGCCTATTGATCATGTCGATCTACTGCATGTCGGCCAATAGTGGTCGACCTAATAACTGTCAACCTAAGTGTGATCGACCTAATGACCGTATCTCAGTATGGGACCCAAAAATGTGGGATTTTGAATTTTGGATAAGGGATACTCAACCCGTATTGGTTTTCCACCTTTGGGTAATTCCACCCTACAAGTGTAAGGTTCCCATTCTTCTGCAGTTCCAGAAACATTCCAGACCACTGAGGTCATATAAAGCAACTGGTGTTAAATGTGACCTATGTAGCATTGTGAATCATGCTGGTCTATAATGAACTATGGGGGTAATTCAGAGTTGATCGCAGCAGCAAATTTGTTAGCAGTTGGGCAAACCATGTACACTGCAGGTGGGGCAGATGTAACATGTGCAGAGAGAGTTAGATTTGGGTGGGTTATGTTGTTTCTGTGCAGGGTAGATACTGGCTGCTTTATTTTTACACTGCAATTTAGATTTCAGTTTGAACACACCCCACCCAAATCTAACTCTCTCTGCATATATTATATCTGTCCCCCCTGCAGGGCACATGGTTTTGCCCAACTGCTAATAAATTTGCTGCAGCGATCAACTCTGAATTAGGCCCTATGTGTGACATTACTGAGCACTATCTCACATCATTTCTGAAGAAGCAATAGATATTAATGTCTCTGCTAGCTTTGGAAGTTCAGCATTTGTTGCATACAAATTGATTCCTCTTTGTCACATGCAGTGGTGAATTTTACCTAGGGGCTTCAGCCCCACCAGTAAAATCTGCCACCCATATGGATTGCCTAGTTTTCTCTCCCTGGGACTGCCAGTCTGGACTGCAAAAGCAGAGAGAGCGTTTCCCATGTGAAGCCACTCCTGCAATTACTTTAGTCCTGTTTGGCTTCCAGGGTCTGCAGCCATTGCAGAACGTAGAGGCTTGTTTATGGGATCACAGGCCCCCCGGCCAAACAATCCTGCACGTGCGGACACTGCAGATCCTCCACTGGCCAGACAGGTAAGGAGCCGCAGCTGGTATCTCTGTTTTAGATCCCACATTGCATAATTTTACCACCACAATTAAAGTTTTCTACATTAATAAAATCATTCTGAACCCACCAATGAGACATCAGTGACAGCATTAAGGGGTGTAGTCATGAAGCAGTGAAATGAGTAGAGAAACAGACCAATGGAATAGTTGCCCATGGCAACCAATCAGCATCTCCCTTACATTTTATAGAATGTACATGATAAAGGATTCTTTCTAAGTTGATTGGTTGATATGAGCAAATTCTTCACTGATACTTTTCTCCCCTCTTTTCACTGCTTCATGAATAGACACCCAAGTGAGTATATCCTACAGGATTTTCGATTCGCAGTCCGCAAATGTTTAGTCGCCTATACGTATTTGCGTAGCTTTTCCATTTTTCTGTTATTCAACATTACAGCATATTTATTATGGACATAACAGTAACACTTTACATAGTAACATAGTTAATGAGGTTGAAAGAGGCAAAATGCCCATCGGTTTCAACCTGTATTCTGAAGTAAGCTGTGCACATTATAATGTACCTGCTGAAGTAATGGTTTAGTACCAATTAACAACTATAATTCGTATCACTCCCAGATATTTAATGTCAATATATTAAATGCTATAGCCTTGGATACTTTTTTCAGTTAGACATTTGTCCAATCCGTTTTTAAATGCATTTACAGAGTCCGCCATTATTACCTTCTCCGGCACTGAGTTCCAAATCTTTATTGCCCTTACTGTGAAGAACCCTTTCCTACATTGTGTACGGAATTTTCTCTCCTGTAGCCTCAGCGAGTGCCCACGTGTCCTATACAGAGTTCTTTTAATAAACAAATCCCAAGCTAGCTCCTTGTAATGACCCTTTACATATTTGAAGATATTAATAATGTCCCCTCTTAGACGCCACTTTTCTAGTGTATACATATTTAACCTAGTAAGCCTTTCCTCATACTCCAGTGCCTCTAACCCTTTAATCAATTTAGTAGCTCGCCTTTGAACTCTTTCGAGTTTATAATGCAGTGCCCAAAATTAAACACAATATTCCAGGTGCGGACGTACCAATGATTTGTACAGCAGCAAGATTACATCCTCGTCCCTTGTCTCAATACCCCATTTTATGCACGCAAGCACCTTACTTGCCTTCTTTGCTGCATTTTGACATTGTGTACTGTTATTAAGACTATTATCAATGAGCACTCCCAAATCTTTTTCCACTACTGTTACCCCCATTTAATGTGTAAGATGCAAGTTTGTTTTTTTTATCCCAAAATGCATAACTTTGCATTTTTCTATATTGAACCTCATTCTCCATTTAGATGCCCAGGTTTCAAGTTTAAATAAGTCATTCTGCAGAGACTCCACATCGATTTCAAAATTAATTACCTTATACAGTTTAGTATCATCTGCAAAGATTGACACTGTGCTTTCCAGGCCTATTCCTAGGTCATTAATAAATATATTGAACAGTAGCGGGCCGAGCACGGACCCTTGTGGTATTCTACTACTACTGGAGAACATCCCATTGACCACTACTCGTTGTAACCTGTTATCCAGCCAATTACTTATCCATGTACAAATATTATATCCAGGTTCCCGTAATTTGATGATCAGTCTAGTGTGAGGCACTGTATCGAAGGCTTTTACAAAATCTAAATAGACCACATCCACTGCCTTTCCCTGGTCAAGATTATCGTTCACTTCCTCGTAGAAGCTAATTAAGTTAGTTTGATGTGATCTGTCCTTCACAAACCCATGCTGACTCTTGCTAATAATCTTAGTAGATGTGCAGATAATCCTCTATGCTATCCCTCAAATTTCCTTCCAATATTTTACCCACTATAGAGGTCAAACTAAAAGGTTTATAGTTACCAGGATGATTTTTAGATCCCTTTTTGAATAATGGCACTGCCTTAGCTATACGCCAATCCTTCGGTACCATGCCTGATCTAATTGAAGTATAGAAAATCAAGTACAGGGGTTTTGCTAGCTGTGACCTAAGCTCCATAAGAACCCTCGGGTGAAAACCATCTGGGCCAGGTGATTTATTATTCTTTATATTGTTTAGTCTCTCCAGGACTACTACCTCACTTAAACAAGCATCTAGTCAAGAATCATTACCTTCACTGTCGTCATTACCTTCATCATCTGTTCTTCCCTGGTGAACACCGATAAAAAAAATTGTTCAGTATTTCCGCTTTTATTTTGTAATCGTTTATCAAGGCTCCCAGTTCATCTTTTAATGGGCCTACATTCTCCTTTTACCTTTTACTGTTTATGTATTTATAAAACTTTTTAGGATTGGTTTTACTCTCTATAACGATTTGCTTTTCGTTTACAATTTTAGCTGCTCTTATTACTTTTTTGCATCTTTTATTGCATTCCTTGTAGTACTGGAATGACTCCTCCCCTCATTCACATTTAAATGCTTTGAAAGCAAGCCTCTTTTCAGCCATTTCTTCTTTGACCTCCTTATTAAGCCACATTGGTTTGAGTTTAGTACTCCTGCATTTACTGCCCATGGGAATTAATTTTTGAATATTGCTATCGAGCAACCCTTTTAAACCATCCCACATTTCTGCAGTGTCTTTCCCATGAAACAAAACTTCCCAGTCAATGTCATTTAGTGCCCGTCTCAGCATATTAAAGTTTAATGTTTTGGTTGATCCCTTATAGCTATGTTTCTTGAAACTGATGTTGAATGTGATCATATAGTGGTCACTGTTTCCCAATGTCTCCCCAACTTTAGTGTTTGATATAATGTCCACATTATTGGTAACAACTAGGTCCAGAATAGTTTCACCTCTAATTGGGTCCTAGACTAATTGAGATAAGTAGTGATCCTTTAACGTATTTAAGAACCTGTTGCCCCTAGCTTTTACACATGAATCGTTACTCCAATTTATATCAGGATAGTTAAAATCCCCTATCACTAGGATGTCCCCCATTCCCGCAGCTTTTTCAATTTGCTTCAAGTTGATGCTCCTCATCTATGCCAATATCCAGTTGTTTATAGCACGTGCCTATGACTAGTTTCTTTGCTTCAATAGTAGTTGAGATGAATACCGTACTGGACTGATGAAGGCAAAGATGTATCAAACCTTATAGAGAAATAAAGTACCAGCCAATCGGCTTCTAACTTTAATTTCTCTCCATTTTATCTCTCACCAAGCTTTAATAAATCTCGCCTGAAGACTCTTAGCAGACTTTCCTGATTAAAGGATAGCTATAATAGGGGCGTCACTAGGGTGGGTGTACACCTATTCACCCTTTCACCCCATCTATGGATTCTTCGCATGTGCCTTTGATCATGAAGCCACGCTCCTTGGTGTATGATGTTTAGGGTGTGACCACATGCCACGCTCCCATTTCATACCTCCCAACTTTTGAAGATATGAATGCGGGACCTGGCGCACTGGAGGCCTCATATGGAGGAGGTGGGGCCTCTGGTGAAGGGGGTGTGGCCTCACTGCACGACCCCCATTATCATCCTATTGGGGGCATGCAGCTGTGTATTTTATCACACCTTAGAGATAAAGTGGAGAAGGTGGCCATAGTATATATTTAAATATCACAGCCCGTAAAATTACAGTTAGATGCTGATTGGTTGGTTGCTATGACAACTTCTCCACTTTCTCTCTTTCTAAGGATTTCTACATCTTCCCTAATTGAACTCCAATCAAAACAACATGTTGCATTTTAGAAGGTATTATCCTATATAACTTGTGTTTTAATGATGTTACGGTATATATTGTCTGTATAAAATGGTCAGGGGTGTCTGCTTGATTTTTTTTTTCTATATATATTATGTATACTATACCTGTGCTTCTTTGAATTTTCCCTACTTTAGCACGATAATGTACTTCTAGGGATGTGCTCTCCAGGGCTGAATTATAGCAAAAGGATGAACTGCAACCCTGTAATGAGAATAAGTAATTTTCCACTAGACTGGATTGTGCCTCTCCAACTAGTGCGCTCAATACTCCAGGGGTCAGGCAGCCTCTCTACTGTTTGTCTTTCCCGTTATCATATTTGTTCATTTTGTCTGTGCTGGAAACATGAAATTTGCACTGAACCAATATAGTAAAATAGTTGCTGGTGTTAAAATAATAAGAGAATCTCACCATTATAAATCTATTTTATCTGAGGATATAAAACTTTCAGCAGTGGCAAAGAATAGATTAGAAAACCTATTTGCTTGGAATAAAAAAAAAAACACAATAGTTTGGCGAGAAATTTTTCACTCATTTCCATACAGACAACTTACTAAAAATTGGAAGTAGTAAAACCACTTTTAAAGGAGCATTGTACCTAAAAATGAATGATTGAAACATAGGCCAAGATTTATCAAGCCTTGGAGAGTGATAAATTGCATGGAGATAAAGTACCAACCAATCAGCTCATAACTGTCATGCTACAGGCTGTGTTGAAAAAATGACAGTTAGGAGCTGATTGGTTGGCACTTTATCACTGTGCGATTTATCACTCTCCAATGATTGATAAATATGGGCCACAATTTTTTGCTTAATAGTACCTTTAGATGAGTTAAATATGAGTCATCTAACAGTGTACCTGTCACTTACACTTACCTGTTTAGTGTAGATCTAGTAATCCAGTGGCCACCACCCCCAAGTACTTGGCACACTTTGCGGGTGTGGTTTAGGAAGTCTGCAGTGACTAAGTAGACAGTCATTAGGTCGACATGCATTAGGGTGACAGTGTGTAAAAGTCAGTGACAAACGGTTGACAAGTAAAAATTAGAAAGTGGGTAAGGTCGACAGGGTCAAATGGTCAACACAGTTATATGTGTCAATAATCAGTGGCAAAGTGTGTCCTGGCGGGCTCGCTTCCCTCACCACGCTTTGGGCAAGGTTACTATTCCCAATCGTAGTCCAAGTGGAAAGCAAATAAAGCAAAAGTTGGGAAAACTTGTTAAAAAAAAGAAGCTTTGCGTCAATCACCTGTGTGTCGACCATTGCCATGTCAGCTTTTTGAAGCTAGCAACCTTTTGTACCTGTTTACCTAATGCATGTCGATCATATGGTGTCGACCTATTGACTGTCGACTAGACACTATTGACCTACCGTACCATCTGGATACCCGCTTTGCTAGTCATGCCAAGCCAGATGCCATTCACAAAAATGATTATGTTTATTTCAAAGAATATTTTATGTTTGCCGTTGGCCCCGCTCAGCACCCGCTCTGTGTACAGACACTTCATCCACACAATATTGTTTGGTAGTGTTCTTTTATTTATATACAATAATATTACATAATTATACCGCTGGCTGCGTTTCTTTCCTGTAGGCTATACACGGCGTGTTCCCTGCAGTAAAAGCTGTATTTTATATTATTAATAAAATAAATAACTAATTGGAAAGGTGCGCTCGTGATTTATTACAATGTCATTATTTATTGAACAAGAAACAAGAAAAAAATAATTTTCAGTGGGAAGAAACCTTTTTCATTCAATATCTGAAAGAGAAAATAAAATATTACAACAGATTGTCCGGATTTCATTGATAATTCATGGTAGTGTTCACTCATCGCAGAGCCAATGAATGTGCTGCTTGCAGAGGCGGATTGGCCATAGGGTCTACAGGGAAGATTCCCAGTGGGCCAACGCACCTGCTGGGCCTGTTTTGTTTGAGGACATGTGGTCCTATTTATAGACATAATGAATAAGATGCCAAACAATTTGCATATATGAAAATGACTTTGCCACTTAGCCTGTGATTGCAGATGATCTAGTGCACAGGTTCTCAAACTCGGTCCTCAGGACCCCACACAGTGCATGTTTTGCAGGTAACTCAGCAGGTGCACAGGTGTATTAATTACTCACTGACACATTTTAAAAGGTCCACAGGTGGAGCTAACTATATCACTTGTGATTCTGTGAGGAGACCTGCAAAACATGCACCGTGTGGGGTTCTGAGGACCGAGTTTGAGAACCTGTGATCTAGGGTATGCTGTCGGCCTGCTTGGCTGACATATAAGATTGAGTGAATAGTGATTGGGATACGGTTGGTGTAATAAGCAAGAAAATATATATTTCTAAAGAATGATATAGTTTCCTAAATTCTGAAGGTGTATCATATAATGTGATCATAACATTTATTTTTATATCTTTTTAACTTCCCCCTTGATGCTGCACATGCCCACTATCTGGAAAGTCTTGGGGGGAGGGTGCTGCTGCCATGGCCCATGGCTAGACCTTACACCTCTGGTGCTGCCCAAGTGGGGCCACTAGTACAAATTTTTCCAGGGCCGCTTTTTGTTCCCAATCCGCCCCTGGCTGCTTGTCTTACATTGATAAAACCTAGGTTTATAGGGGTATCTACTAGAGATGAGCGGGTTTGGTTCCTCGGAATCCGAACCCCCCCGAACTTCACGCTTTTTACACGGGTCCGAGGAAGACTCAGATCTTCCCGCCTTGCTCGGCTAACCCGAGCGCGCCCGAACGTCATCATCCCGCTGTCGGATTCTCGCGAGGCTCGTATTCTATCGCGAGACTCGGATTCTATATAAGGAGCCGCGCGTCGCCGCCATTTTCACACGTGCATTGAGATTGATAGGGAGAGGACGTGGCTGGCGTCCTCTCCGTTTAGATAGAGAGTGAGACACTTGATTTACTGGAGCATTAGGAGTACTCAGAGAGTGCAGAGTTTTGCTGATAGTTATACTAGTGGTGACCAGTGACCACCAGTTTTATTTATTATTTAATATAATCCGTTCTCTGCCTGAAAAAAAACGATACACAGTCACATACCATATCTGTGCTCAGCCTCAGTGTGCTGCATGATAATATCATCTATGTATATCTGACTGTGCTGAGTAGTGCTCACTGCTCACACAGCTTAATTGTGGGGGAGACTGGGAAGCAGTTATAGCAGGAGTACATATTTAACAGTGCACACTTTTGCTGCCAGAGTGCCAGTGTGACTGACCAGCAGTGACCACCAGTATATTGTCTGCCTGAAAAAGTTAAACACTCGTGTGGTGTTTTTTTTTTTTTATTCTATATATAAACGCATTCTGCTGACAGTGTCCAGCAGGTCCGTCATTCATTATATTTCTATCTTCTTCATACTAGTAGTTTAGGAGTCTGCAGTGCTGACAGTGTCCAGCAGGTCCGTCATTATACAATATATACCTGTCCTGCAGTAGTGATATATATATATTTTTTATATCATTATCATCCAGTCTATACTAGCAGACGCAGTATGGTAGTCCACGGCTGTAGCTACCTCTGTGTCGGCAGTCGCTCGTCCATAATTGTATACCTACCTGTGGTGGTTTTTTTTTTTCTATCTTCTTCATACTAGTAGTTTAGGAGTCTGCAGTGCTGACAGTGTCCAGCAGGTCCGTCATTATACAATATATACCTGTCCTGGAGTAGTGATATATATATATTTTTTATATCATTATCATCCAGTCTATACTAGCAGACGCAGTACGGTAGTCCACGGCTGTAGCTACCTCTGTGTCGGCAGTCGCTCGTCATCCATAAGTATACTAGTATCCATCCATCTCCATTGTTTACCTGAGGTGCCTTTTAGTTGTGCCTATTAAAATATGGAGAACAAAAATGTTGAGGTTCCAAAAATAGGGAAAGATCAAGATCCACTTCCCCCTCGTGCTGAAGCTGCTGCCACTAGTCATGGCCGAGACGATGAAATGCCATCAACGTCGTCTGCCAAGGCCGATGCCCAATGTCATAGTACAGAGCATGTAAAATCCAAAACACCAAATATCAGTAAAAAAAGGACTCAAAAATCTAAAATAAAATCGTCGGAGGAGAAGCGTAAACTTGCCAATATGCCATTTACCACACGGAGTGGCAAGGAACGGCTGAGGCCCTGGCCTATGTTCATGGCTAGTGGTTCAGCTTCACATGAGGATGGAAGCACTCAGCCTCTCGCTAGAAAAATGAAAAGACTTAAGCTGGCAAAAGCACAGCAAAGAACTGTGCGTTCTTCGAAATCACAAATCCACAAGGAGAGTCCAATTGTGTCGGTTGCGATGCCTGACCTTCCCAACACTGGACGTGAAGAGCATGCGCCTTCCACCATTTGCACGCCCCCTGCAAGTGCTGGAAGGAGCACCCGCAGTCCAGTTCCTGATAGTCAGATTGAAGATGTCAGTGTTGAAGTACACCAGGATGAGGAGGATATGGGTGTTGCTGGCGCTGGGGAGGAAATTGACCAGGAGGATTCTGATGGTGAGGTGGTTTGTTTAAGTCAGGCACCCGGGGAGACACCTGTTGTCCGTGGTAGGAATATGGCCATTGACATGCCTGGTGAAAATACCAAAAAAATCAGCTCTTCAGTGTGGAAGTATTTCAACAGAAATGCGGACAACATTTGTCAAGCCGTGTGTTGCCTTTGTCAAGCTGTAATAAGTAGGGGTAAGGACGTTAACCACCTCGGAACATCCTCCCTTATACGTCACCTGCAGCGCATTCATCATAAGTCAGTGACAAGTTCAAAAACTTTGGGCGACAGCGGAAGCAGTCCACTGACCAGTAAATCCCTTCCTCTTGTAACCAAGCTCACGCAAACCACCCCACCAACTCCCTCAGTGTCAATTTCCTCCTTCCCCAGGAATGCCAATAGTCCTGCAGGCCATGTCACTGGCAATTCTGACGAGTCCTCTCCTGCCTGGGATTCCTCCGATGCATCCTTGCGTGTAACGCCTACTGCTGCTGGCGCTGCTGTTGTTGCTGCTGGGAGTCGATGGTCATCCCAGAGGGGAAGTCGTAAGACCACTTTTACTACTTCCACCAAGCAATTGACTGTCCAACAGTCCTTTGCGAGGAAGATGAAATATCACAGCAGTCATCCTGCTGCAAAGCGGATAACTGAGGCCTTGGCATCCTGGGCGGTGAGAAACGTGGTTCCGGTATCCATCATTACTGCAGAGCCAACTAGAGACTTGTTGGAGGTACTGTGTCCCCGGTACCAAATACCATCTAGGTTCCATTTCTCTAGGCAGGCGATACCGAAAATGTACACAGACCTCAGAAAAAGACTCACCAGTGTCCTAAAAAATGCAGTTGTACCCAATGTCCACTTAACCACGGACATGTGGACAAGTGGAGCAGGGCAGACTCAGGACTATATGACTGTGACAGCCCACTGGGTAGATGTATGGACTCCCGCCGCAAGAACAGCAGCGGCGGCACCAGTAGCAGCATCTCGCAAACGCCAACTCTTTCCTAGGCAGGCTACGCTTTGTATCACCGCTTTCCAGAATACGCACACAGCTAAAAACCTCTTACGGCAACTGAGGAAGATCATCGCAGAATGGCTTACCCCAGTTGGACTCTCCTGTGGATTTGTGGCATCGGACAACGCCAGCAATATTGTGTGTGCATTAAATATGGGCAAATTCCATCACGTCCCATGTTTTGCACATACCTTGAATTTGGTGGTGCAGAATTATTTAAAAAACGAGAGGGGCGTGCAAGAGAAGCTGTCGGTGGCCAGAAGAATTGCGGGACACTTTCGGCGTACAGGCACCACGTACAGAAGACTGGAGCAACACCAAAAACGCCTGAACCTGCCCTGCCATCATCTGAAGCAAGAAGTGGTAACGAGGTGGAATTCAACCCTCTATATGCTTCAGAGGTTGGAGGAGCAGCAAAAGGACATTCAAGCCTATACAACTGAGCACGATATAGGAGGTGGAATGCACCTGTCTCAAGCGCAGTGGAAAATGATTTCAACGTTGTGCAAGGTTCTGCAACCTTTTGAACTTGCCACACGTGAAGTCAGTTCAGACACTGCCAGCCTAAGTCAGGTCATTCCCCTCATCAGGCTTTTGCAGAAGAAGCTGGAGACATTGAAGGAGGAGCTAACACAGAGCGATTCCGCTAGGCATGTGGGACTTGTGGATGGAGCCCTTAATTCGCTTAACAAGGATTCACGGGTGGTCAATCTGTTGAAATCAGAGCACTACATTTTGGCCACCGTGCTCGATCCTAGATTTAAAACCTACGTTGTATCTCTCTTTCCGGCAGACACAAGTCTGCAGGAGTTCAAAGAACTGCTGGTGAGAAAATTGTCAAGTCAAGCGGAACGCGACCTGTCAACATCTCCTCCTTCACATTTTCCCGCAACTGGGGGTGCGAGGAAAAGGCTCAGAATTCCGAGCCCACCCGCTGGCGGTGATGCAGGGCAGTCTGGAGCGACTGCTGATGCTGACATCTGGTCCGGACTGAAGGACCTGCCAACGATTACGGACATGTCGTCTACTGTCACTGCATATGATTCTCTCCCCATTGAAAGAATGGTGGAGGATTATATGAGTGACCGCATCCAAGTAGGCACGTCAGACAGTCCGTACGTATACTGGCAGGAAAAAGAGGCAATTTGGAGGCCCTTGCACAAACTGGCTTTAATCTACCTAAGTTGCCCTCCCACAAGTGTGTACTCCGAAAGAGTGTTTAGTGCTGCCGCTCACCTTGTCAGCAATCGGCGTACAAGGTTACATCCAGAAAATGTGGAGAAGATGATGTTCATTAAAATGAATTATAATCAATTCCTCCATGGAGACATTCACCAGCAGCAATTGCCTCCACAAAGTACACAGGGAGCTGTGATGGTGGATTCCAGTTAGAGATGAGCGCCGGAAATTTTTCGGGTTTTGTGTTTTGGTTTTGGGTTCGGTTCCGCGGCCGTGTTTTGGGTTCGACCGCGTTTTGGCAAAACCTCACCGAATTTTTTTTGTCGGATTCGGGTGTGTTTTGGATTCGGGTGTTTTTTTCCAAAAAACCTAAAAAACAGCTTAAATCATAGAATTTGGCGGTCATTTTGATCCCAAAGTATTATTAACCTCAAAAACCATAATTTCCACTCATTTTCAGTCTATTCTGAATACCTCACACCTCACAATATTATTTTTAGTCCTAAAATTTGCATCGAGGTCGCTGTGTGAGTAAGATAAGCGACCCTAGTGGCCGACACAAACACCGGGCCCATCTAGGAGTGGCACTGCAGTGTCACGCAGGATGGCCCTTCCAAAAAACCCTCCCCAAACAGCACATGACGCAAAGAAAAAAAGAGGCGCAATGAGGTAGCTGTGTGAGTAAGATTAGCGACCCTAGTGGCCGACACAAACACCGGGCCCATCTAGGAGTGGCACTGCAGTGTCACGCAGGATGTCCCTTCCAAAAAACCCTCCCCAAACAGCACATGACGCAAAGAAAAAAAGAGGCGCAATGAGGTAGCTGTGTGAGTAAGATAAGCGACCCTAGTGGCCGACACAAACACCGGGCCCATCTAGGAGTGTCACTGCAGTGTCACGCAGGATGTCCCTTCCAAAAAACCCTCCCCAAACAGCACATGACGCAAAGAAAAAAAGAGGCGCAATGAGGTAGCTGTGTGAGTAAGATAAGCGACCCTAGTGGCCGACACAAACACCGGGCCCATCTAGGAGTGGCACTGCAGTGTCACGCAGGATGTCCCTTCCAAAAAACCCTCCCCAAACAGCACATGACGCAAAGAAAAAGAAAAGAAAAAAGAGGTGCAAGATGGAATTGTCCTTGGGCCCTCCCACCCACCCTTATGTTGTATAAACAAAACAGGACATGCACACTTTAACCAACCCATCATTTCAGTGACAGGGTCTGCCACACGACTGTGACTGATATGACGGGTTGGTTTGGACCCCCCCCAAAAAAGAAGCAATTAATCTCTCCTTGCACAAACTGGCTCTACAGAGGCAAGATGTCCACCTCATCATCACCCTCCGATATATCACCGTGTACATCCCCCTCCTCACAGATTATCAATTCGTCCCCACTGGAATCCACCATCTCAGCTCCCTGTGTACTTTGTGGAGGCAATTGCTGCTGGTCAATGTCTCCGCGGAGGAATTGATTATAATTCATTTTAATGAACATCATCTTCTCCACATTTTCTGGATGTAACCTCGTACGCCGATTGCTGACAAGGTGAGCGGCGGCACTAAACACTCTTTCGGAGTACACACTTGTGGGAGGGCAACTTAGGTAGAATAAAGCCAGTTTGTGCAAGGGCCTCCAAATTGCCTCTTTTTCCTGCCAGTATAAGTACGGACTGTGTGACGTGCCTACTTGGATGCGGTCACTCATATAATCCTCCACCATTCTATCAATGTTGAGAGAATCATATGCAGTGACAGTAGACGACATGTCCGTAATCGTTGCCAGGTCCTTCAGTCCGGACCAGATGTCAGCATCAGCAGTCGCTCCAGACTGCCCTGCATCACCGCCAGCGGGTGGGCTCGGAATTCTGAGCCTTTTCCTCGCACCCCCAGTTGCGGGAAAATGTGAAGGAGGAGATGTTGACAGGTCGCGTTCCGCTTGACTTGACAATTTTGTCACCAGCAGGTCTTTCAACCCCAGCAGACTTGTGTCTGCCGGAAAGAGAGATCCAAGGTAGGCTTTAAATCTAGGATCGAGCACGGTGGCCAAAATGTAGTGCTCTGATTTCAACAGATTGACCACCCGTGAATCCTTGTTAAGCGAATTAAGGGCTCCATCCACAAGTCCCACATGCCTAGCGGAATCGCTCCGTGTTAGCTCCTCCTTCAATGTCTCCAGCTTCTTCTGCAAAAGCCTGATGAGGGGAATGACCTGACTCAGGCTGGCAGTGTCTGAACTGACTTCACGTGTGGCAAGTTCAAAGGGCATCAGAACCTTGCACAACGTTGAAATCATTCTCCACTGCGCTTGAGACAGGTGCATTCCACCTACTATATCGTGCTCAATTGTATAGGCTTGAATGGCCTTTTGCTGCTCCTCCAACCTCTGAAGCATATAGAGGGTTGAATTCCACCTCGTTACCACTTCTTGCTTCAGATGATGGCAGGGCAGGTTCAGTGGTTTTTGGTGGTGCTCCAGTCTTCTGTACGTGGTGCCTGTACGCCGAAAGTGTCCCGCAATTCTTCTGGCCACCGACAGCATCTCTTGCACGCCCCTGTCGTTTTTTAAAAAATTCTGCACCACCAAATTCAAGGTATGTGCAAAACATGGGACGTGCTGGAATTTGCCCATATTTAATGCACACACAATATTGCTGGCGTTGTCCGATGCCACAAATCCACAGGAGAGTCCAATTGGGGTAAGCCATTCCGCGATGATCTTCCTCAGTTGCCGTAAGAGGTTTTCAGCTGTGTGCGTATTCTGGAAAGCGGTGATACAAAGCGTAGCCTGCCTAGGAAAGAGTTGGCGTTTGCGAGATGCTGCTACTGGTGCCGCCGCTGCTGTTCTTGCGGCGGGAGTCCATACATCTACCCAGTGGGCTGTCACAGTCATATAGTCCTGACCCTGCCCTGCTCCACTTGTCCACATGTCCGTGGTTAAGTGGACATTGGGTACAACTGCATTTTTTAGGACACTGGTGAGTCTTTTTCTGACGTCCGTGTACATTCTCGGTATCGCCTGCCTAGAGAAGTGGTACCTAGATGGTATTTGGTAACGGGGGCACACTGCCTCAATAAATTGTCTAGTTCCCTGTGAACTAACGGCGGATACCGGACGCACGTCTAACACCAACATAGTTGTCAAGGCCTCAGTTATCCGCTTTGCAGCAGGATGACTGCTGTGATATTTCATCTTCCTCGCAAAGGACTGTTGAACAGTCAATTGCTTACTGGAAGTAGTACAAGTGGGCTTACGACTTCCCCTCTGGGATGACCATCGACTCCCAGCAGCAACAACAGCAGCGCCAGCAGCAGTAGGCGTTACACGCAAGGATGCATCGGAGGAATCCCAGGCAGGAGAGGACTCATCAGAATTGCCAGTGACATTGCCTGCAGGACTATTGGCATTCCTGGGGAAGGAGGAAATTGACACTGAGGGAGTTGGTGGGGTGGTTTGCGTGAGCTTGGTTACAAGAGGAAGGGATTTACTGGTCAGTGGACTGCTTCCGCTGTCACCCAAAGTTTTTGAACTTGTCACTGACTTATTATGAATGCGCTGCAGGTGACGTATAAGGGAGGATGTTCCGAGGTGGTTAACGTCCTTACCCCTACTTATTACAGCTTGACAAAGGGAACACACGGCTTGACACCTGTTGTCCGCATTTCTGGTGAAATACTTCCACACCGAAGAGCTGATTTTTTTGGTATTTTCACCAGGCATGTCAACGGCCATATTCCTACCACGGACAACAGGTGTCTCCCCGGGTGCCTGACTTAAACAAACCACCTCACCATCAGAATCCTCCTGGTCAATTTCCTCCCCAGCGCCAGCAACACCCATATCCTCCTCATCCTGGTGTACTTCAACACTGACATCTTCAATCTGACTATCAGGAACTGGACTGCGGGTGCTCCTTCCATCACTTGCAGGGGGCGTGCAAATGGTGGAAGGCGCATGCTCTTCACGTCCAGTGTTGGGAAGGTCAGGCATCGCAACCGACACAATTGGAGTCGGACTCTCCTTGTGGATTTGGGATTTCGAAGAACGCACAGTTCTTTGCGGTGCTACTGCTTTTGCCAGCTTTAGTCTTTTCATTTTTCTAGCGAGAGGCTGAGTGCTTCCATCCTCATGTGAAGCTGAACCACTAGCCATGAACATAGGCCAGGGCCTCATCCGTTCCTTGCCACTCCGTGTGGTAAATGGCATATTGGCAAGTTTACGCTTCTCCTCCGACAATTTTATTTTAGGTTTTGGAGTCCTTTTTTTACTGATATTTGGTGTTTTGGATTTGACATGCTCTGTACTATGACATTGGGCATCGGCCTTGGCAGACGACGTTGCTGGCATTTCATCGTCTCGGCCATGACTAGTGGCAGCAGCTTCAGCACGAGGTGGAAGTGGATCTTGATCTTTCCCTAATTTTGGAACCTCAACATTTTTGTTCTCCATATTTTAATAGGCACAACTAAAAGGCACCTCAGGTAAACAATGGAGATGGATGGATTGGATACTAGTATACAATTATGGACGGGCTGCCGAGTGCCGACACAGAGGTAGCCACAGCCGTGAACTACCGCACTGTACTGTGTCTGCTGCTCATATATAGACTGGTTGATAAAGAGATAGTATACTCGTAACTAGTATGTATGTATAAAGAAAGAAAAAAAAACCACGGTTAGGTGGTATATACAATTATGGACGGGCTGCCGAGTGCCGACACAGAGGTAGCCACAGCCGTGAACTACCGCACTGTACTGTGTCTGCTGCTAATATAGACTGGTTGATAAAGAGATAGTATACTCGTAACTAGTATGACTATAAAGAAAGAAAAAAAAAAACACGGTTAGGTGGTATATACAATTATGGACGGGCTGCCGAGTGCCGACACAGAGGTAGCCACAGCCGTGAACTACCGCACTGTACTGTGTCTGCTGCTAATATATAGACTGGTTGATAAAGAGATAGTATACTCGTAACTAGTATGTATGTATAAAGAAAGAAAAAAAAACCACGGTTAGGTGGTATATACAATTATGGACGGGCTGCCGAGTGCCGACACAGAGGTAGCCACAGCCGTGAACTACCGCACTGTACTGTGTCTGCTGCTAATATAGACTGGTTGATAAAGAGATAGTATACTCGTAACTAGTATGACTATAAAGAAAGAAAAAAAAACCACGGTTAGGTGGTATATACAATTATGGACGGGCTGCCGAGTGCCGACACAGAGGTAGCCACAGCCGTGAACTACCGCACTGTACTGTGTCTGCTGCTAATATATAGACTGGTTGATAAAGAGATAGTATACTCGTAACTAGTATGTATGTATAAAGAAAGAAAAAAAAACCACGGTTAGGTGGTATATACAATTATGGACGGGCTGCCGAGTGCCGACACAGAGGTAGCCACAGCCGTGAACTACCGCACTGTACTGTGTCTGCTGCTAATATAGACTGGTTGATAAAGAGATAGTATACTCGTAACTAGTATGACTATAAAGAAAGAAAAAAAAACCACGGTTAGGTGGTATATACAATTATGGACGGGCTGCCGAGTGCCGACACAGAGGTAGCCACAGCCGTGAACTACCGCACTGTACTGTGTCTGCTGCTAATATATAGACTGGTTGATAAAGAGATAGTATACTCGTAACTAGTATGTATGTATAAAGAAAGAAAAAAAAACCACGGTTAGGTGGTATATACAATTATGGACGGGCTGCCGAGTGCCGACACAGAGGTAGCCACAGCCGTGAACTACCGCACTGTACTGTGTCTGCTGCTAATATAGACTGGTTGATAAAGAGATAGTATACTCGTAACTAGTATGTATGTATAAAGAAAGAAAAAAAAACCACGGTTAGGTGGTATATACAATTATGGACGGGCTGCCGAGTGCCGACACAGAGGTAGCCACAGCCGTGAACTACCGCACTGTACTGTGTCTGCTGCTAATATATAGACTGGTTGATAAAGAGATAGTATACTCGTAACTAGTATGTATGTATAAAGAAAGAAAAAAAAACCACTGTTAGGTGGTATATACAATTATGGACGGGCTGCCGAGTGCCGACACAGAGGTAGCCACAGCCGTGAACTACCGCACTGTACTGTGTCTGCTGCTAATATAGACTGGTTGATAAAGAGATAGTATACTCGTAACTAGTATGTATGTATAAAGAAAGAAAAAAAAACCACGGTTAGGTGGTATATACAATTATGGACGGGCTGCCGAGTGCCGACACAGAGGTAGCCACAGCCGTGAACTACCGCACTGTACTGTGTCTGCTGCTAATATATAGACTGGTTGATAAAGAGATAGTATACTCGTAACTAGTATGTATGTATAAAGAAAGAAAAAAAAACCACGGTTAGGTGGTATATACAATTATGGACGGGCTGCCGAGTGCCGACACAGAGGTAGCCACAGCCGTGAACTACCGCACTGTACTGTGTCTGCTGCTAATATAGACTGGTTGATAAAGAGATAGTATACTCGTAACTAGTATGACTATAAAGAAAGAAAAAAAAACCACGGTTAGGTGGTATATACAATTATGGACGGGCTGCCGAGTGCCGACACAGAGGTAGCCACAGCCGTGAACTACCGCACTGTACTGTGTCTGCTGCTAATATATAGACTGGTTGATAAAGAGATAGTATACTACTAATATTATATATACTGGTGGTCAGGTCACTGGTCACTAGTCACACTGGCAGTGGCACTCCTGCAGCAAAAGTGTGCACTGTTTAATTTTAATATAATATTATGTACTCCTGGCTCCTGCTATAACCTATAACTGGCACTGCAGTGCTCCCCAGTCTCCCCCACAATTATAAGCTGTGTGAGCTGAGCACAGTCAGATATATATATACATTGATGCAGCACACTGGGCTGAGCAGTGCACACAGATATGGTATGTGACTGAGTCACTGTGTGTATCGTTTTTTTCAGGCAGAGAACGGATATATTAAATAAAACAAACAACTGCACTGTCTGGTGGTCACTGTGGTCGTCAGTCACTAAACTCTGCACTCTCTTCTACAGTATCACAGCCTCAGGTCAATCTCTCTCTCTCTCTCTCAACCCTAATCTAAATGGAGAGGACGCCAGCCACGTCCTCTCCCTATCAATCTCAATGCACGTGTGAAAATGGCGGCGACGCGCGGCTCCTTATATAGAATCCGAGTCTCGCGATAGAATCCGAGCCTCGCGAGAATCCGACAGCGTCATGATGACGTTCGGGCGCGCTCGGGTTAACCGAGCAAGGCGGGAAGATCCGAGTCGCTCGGACCCGTGAAAAAAAACATGAAGTTCGGGCGGGTTCGGATTCAGAGAAACCGAACCCGCTCATCTCTAATTCCAGTGGGGACGAATTGATAATCTGTGAGGAGGGGGATGTACACGGTGATGAATCGGAGGATGATGATGAGGTGGACATCTTGCCTCTGTAGAGCCAGTTTGTGCAAGGAGAGATTAATTGCTTCTTTTTTGGTGGGGGTCCAAACCAACCCGTCATTTCAGTCACAGTTGTGTGGCAGACCCTGTCACTGAAATGATGGGTTGGTTAAAGTGTGCATGTCCTGTTTATACAACATAAGGGTGGGTGGGAGGGCCCAAGGACAATTCCATCTTGCACCTCTTTTTTCTTTCATTTTTCTTTGCGTCATGTGCTGTTTGGGGAGTGTTTTTTGGAAGGGCCATCCTGAGTGACACTGCAGTGCCACTCCTAGATGGGCCAGGTGTTTGTGTCGGCCACTAGGGTCGCTGAGCTTAGTCACACAGCTACCTCATTGCGCCTCTTTTTTTCTTTGCGTCATGTTCTGTTTGGGGAGTGTTTTTTGGAAGGGCCATCCTGCGTGACACTGCAGTGCCACTCCTAGATGGGCCAGGTGTTTGTGTCGGCCACTTGGGTCGCTGAGCTTAGTCACACAGCTACCTCATTGCGCCTCTTTTTTTCTTTGCGTCATGTGCTGTTTGGGGAGTATTTTTTGGAAGGGCCATCCTGCGTGACACTGCAGTGCCACTCCTAGATGGGCCAGGTGTTTGTGTCGGCCACTAGGGTCGCTGAGCTTAGTCACACAGCTACCTCATTGCGCCTCTTTTTTTCTTTGCGTCATGTGCTGTTTGGGGAGTGTTTTTTGGAAGGGCCATCCTGCGTGACACTGCAGTGCCACTCCTAGATGGGCCAGGTGTTTGTGTCGGCCACTTGGGTCGCTGAGCTTAGTCACACAGCTACCTCATTGCGCCTCTTTTTTTCTTTGCGTCATGTGCTGTTTGGGGAGTGTTTTTTGGAAGGGCCATCCTGCGTGACACTGCAGTGCCACTCCTAGATGGGCCAGGTGTTTGTGTCGGCCACTTGGGTCGCTGAGCTTAGTCACACAGCTACCTCATTGCGCCTCTTTTTTTCTTTGCGTCATGTGCTGTTTGGGGAGTATTTTTTGGAAGGGCCATCCTGCCTGACACTGCAGTGCCACTCCTAGATGGGCCAGGTGTTTGTGTCGGCCACTAGGGTCGCTGAGCTTACTCACACAGCTACCTCATTGCGCCTCTTTTTTTCTTTGCGTCATGTGCTGTTTGGGGAGTGTTTTTTGGAAGGGCCATCCTGCGTGACACTGCAGTGCCACTCCTAGATGGGCCAGGTGTTTGTGTCGGCCACTAGGGTCGCTTAGCTTACTCACACAGCTACCTCATTGCGCCTCTTTTTTTTCTTCTTTGCGTCATGTGCTGTTTGGGGAGTATTTTTTGGAAGGGCCATCCTGCCTGACACTGCAGTGCCACTCCTAGATGGGCCAGGTGTTTGTGTCGGCCACTTGGGTCGCTGAGCTTAGTCACACAGCTACCTCATTGCGCCTCTTTTTTTCTTTGCGTCATGTGCTGTTTGGGGAGTGTTTTTTGGAAGGGCCATCCTGCGTGACACTGCAGTGCCACTCCTAGATGGGCCAGGTGTTTGTGTCGGCCACTTGGGTCGCTGAGCTTAGTCATCCAGCGACCTCGGTGCAAATTTTAGGACTAAAAATAATATTGTGAGGTGTGAGGTGTTCAGAATAGACTGAAAATGAGTGGAAATTATGGTTATTGAGGTTAATAATACTTTGGGATCAAAATGACCCCCAAATTCTATGATTTAAGCTGTTTTTTAGGGTTTTTTGAAAAAAACACCCAAATCCAAAACACACCCGAATCCGACAAAAAAAATTCGGTGAGGTTTTGCCAAAACGCGTTTGAACCCAAAACACGGCCGCGGAACCGAACCCAAAACCAAAACACAAAACCCGAAAAATTTCCGGTGCACATCTCTAGTATCTACCGGATCGGTTAGGGATCTACCATCTCAGTGGGTGTACAATGTTCATCACAGTAACTCTACATGCTGTTCTGCATTGTAGTAATGCATCCTTAGTGAATACTTACCTATAAAGCTCAGAAAGTAAGAAGTTACGGTTGAGTTGCACTTACCTTGCATAAAAAGACGCATTATATGGTGCTACTACTATTAAAAAAAAAATAGGGATTTTAGGGACAAAAAAAAATCAGCATTTTTAGCAACTACAAGGATGGCATCATTAATGTAAAAGAAAACTACCCATATTAAAGTATGATGTGGCAGTCTCTATAGTTTCTATGGCAACGTATTTGTTGTATATGTACAATAATCTGGGTTACGCAAGAGCTGGTGACACAGAAACCAGTGGTGAACAACTTTTATTATTTTTCAGCTTAATATGACTTTGTTTTCATTATTGCTATGGTAACCTCTGTTTTTTTTTTACATTTCTTTCTTTATTGAAGCAGTTCAGAGAGAAAAGTAACAACATTCACATGAGCGTTGTGAGTTATAACACAGAAGAAATACAGTGCATATGACACAAAACATGCTGTACAATGTGGGGAATATGTCAAGATTCAATATCAGAGTCATGGCCAAGTGTGACAAACACAATATTATAGTTCGACAGCCAATGGTCATAAGACCACCTATTCCGCCTGGAGAGATGGGATCATGTTACGACCGCGAGCCCTACACTATCGCAGGTGACGGGAGGATCTCTAAGAAAAATCCTGGTTTCATACCAAAGCAATGGTAACCTCTGTTACAAGACACAAATGTTTTGTCTTCTGAGTGTAAGTGCTGCTATTGGGTAGACAGGAGGAGTGTCTAGAGTAGGGGTGGGCAACAGGCGGCCCGCGGGCCGGATGCGGCCCACGGACCGATCCTGCCTGGCCCGCTGTGCCCCACCAGAGTGCAATGACAAGCGGCCCGACATGCCGCTTGTCATTGCACTGCTCTCAGACGCGGCACCGCTGAGGAAATCCCGGGCACGTCACAGGGTCAGCTGACCGGGATTTCCTCTGTTATCATGCGCTGGGCAGCACGGGGGGCGGGCACTGCAGTGAGCAGGAGCGGCGGCCGAGAAGCGGCGGCCAGTGAGGAGAGGAAGCGGCGGGCAGCGAGCGGGAGCAGGAGAGGCCACATCAGCAGTGACTCCGGCCGGCAGCAGCGCAGATCATCGGACAGCGGGGATCGTCTGCCACTGTGACAAACAGGTAAACCCCCTGTCAAGCCAGCCCTTGGATCACTGCTTAAGCTGCCATATAGGTTTAGGGGTGGGTAGGGAGGGGAGTTAAAAACTGCAATATGGGTTTAGGGGGGGGAGGGGGGGAGGGACTGTCTGCTGTAATGCGTAAAAGCGGGGGCGCTGTCTGCCATAATGTGTAAAAAGGGGGACGCTGTCTGCCGTAATGTATAAAAACGGGGGAGCTGTCTGCCGTAATGTATAAAAACGGGGGCGCTGTCTGCCGTAATGTGTATAAATGGGACGCTGTCTTCCGTAATGTGTAAAAACGGGGGCTCTGTCTGCTGTAATGTGTAAAAATGGGGGGCGCTGTCTGCTGTAATGTGTAAAAAGGGGACGCTCTCTGTCGTAATGTGTAAAAAGGGGGACGCTGTCTGCCGTAATGTGTAAAAAGGGGACGCTGTCTGCCGTAATGTGTAAAAACGGGGGCGCTGTCTGCCATAATGTGTAAAAACGGGGGCGCTGTCTGCTTTAATGTGTAAAAAGGGGACGCTGTCTGTCGTAATGTGTAAAAAGGGGGACGCTGTCTGCCGTAATGTGTAAAAAGGGCACGCTGTCTGCTGTAATGTGTAAAAAGGGATCTCTTTTTGAGTATTTTGTGTGTGGCCCTCGAATATTCGCTGGAAGTGTTAAGCGGCCCCCCAGCTGAAATAATTGCCCACCCCTGGTCTAGAGCCTGCATTTGTAACATCTCATACACGTACAATTATTTCCAATATATGTAACTTAGTAGGTGCAATTTCAGTGTAGTCAGTCCAGGGATTCCCTGTCTCACACTTTCTTAAGATCTCGATTGTCCACATACCATGGGTTCTTAAACTCGGTCCTCAGGACACCTCACAGGTCATGTTTTCCAGGTCTCCCCACAGAAACGCAAGTGACATTATTAGCTCCACCTGTAGCTCTTTTAAAATGTGTCAGTGAGTAATGAATACACCTGTGCACCCTCTAAGTGACCTGGAAAACGTGAACTGTTTGGGGTCCTGACTTTGAGGACCGAGTTTGAGATGTACAAGTATGAAACCTTCTACATAGAACAGGTGAAGTAGTTGCCCATAACAACCAATCAACTTCCACCTATCATTTACCAAGTACATTCTATAAAATGATAGCTAGAATTGGATTAGTTGATATTGGAAAATTCTCCACCTATACTCTTTAAAAGGTTTGATACATCCCTTTCTTAGGGTGGGTACATACCTGAACGATGTCAGTGTGATATGTCGTTTCTGGACAAATCAAAACAACATATCGGCCGGATCATGCAGTGTGTACCCGCAAATTACCAATGTTACTTCAATGCAGATTGGTTGCCATGGGAAACTTCTGTACTGGCTCACTTTTCTACTCTTTTCACTGCTTAGTACATCTCCCCCACAGTCTATAAACTGACAGTTAAAACCTGATTGGTTGCTAAAGGCAACTTCTCCACCCTAACCTCTCTTGAAGGTTTGATTCATCTCCCTAGGGCCCTAAGACTAATTCACGACCCCTTTGAAGGTTAGAGCCCCCCAATACAGACCCCAAAGTGTGTCAGGTTGACATCACTGGTGTAGGAAAAGGGCGTGCAAGGTTCTCACTTGTTTCACCTACTGTGAGGGCAGCCATTTTGTTTCCTGAAATGATGTTTAGGAACATACAGGCTGTGCATACACTAGGAGCCAGTGAGGTACTTGTACAAATATACATATATGAATAAGAGTTAAACAAGCAGCTTTTGTTTTATCCAGACCTGTAATGTGTCTTTCTATACACTCCTGAGATGTACAAGACTTTCTCTATAGTGATCAGTAGTCTGCTATGATGCAATGGGAAGTTCCCTTAGCAACATTTTAACACTGGGGACATCCCAAGTAGAGATAAATAAGAGCATTTTTGTCCCATGTGCCTCGCCGTGGTCAATGTAAGACTGAAAATAATATATACATTTGGGGGGGGGTGAAATGCCAACACGTACCATAATCATATCCAGTGAGTGATACTGTATGACGTTCCCCCAGGCTGTGTGCTTTTACTCAGAATAGAAAGTAATGATAATATTCATTATGTACCTCAACAGTACAGAAATTTCCACAGCTCTATGAAAATGAAGATTACATCAGTTACAGTATAAATGATATTCTTTTCTTTTTGCTTATGTATGTAGAGTAGACAAACAGTTGCAAGAACCGGCATTTCCCTGTCATCCCGTCCATAAATCAGCATTAACCGAAATTGGACAAATGCAACGTGAATAGTAAACTACAGAAATCCTTGCATTAATCATTATTCCCTCTACCAGTCAGCGGAAATCTAGACTTGAACAGAAAGATAATTAGCATTAAAGTTGTAAATTCCATCATGTTTACATTCTGATTTAGAAATGAGCATTTGGTAACAATACCCAGTGATAGCACCTGCGATATCTGCTCATTGGCCCTCATTCCGAGTTGTTCGCTCGCAAGCTGCTTTTAGAGCCGCCGCCTACTGGGAGTGAATCTTAGCTTAGCAGAATTGCGAACGAAAGATTCTCAAAATTGCGAATAGAAATTTCTAAGCAGTTTCTGAGTAGCTCGACACTTACTCTGCCACTGCGATCAGTTCAGTCAGTTTCGTTCCTGGTTTGACGTCACAAACACACCCAGCGTTCGCCCAGACACTCCCTCGTTTCTTCAGCCACTCCCGCGTTTTTCCCAGAAACAGCAGCGTTTTTTCACACACTCCCATAAAACGGCCAGTTTCCGCCCAGAAACACCCACTTCCTGTCAATCACACTCCGATCACCAGAACGAAGAAAAAACCTCGTAATGCCGTGAGTAAAATACCAAACTTCTTAGCAAATTTACTTGGCGCAGCCGCAGTGCGAACATTGCGCATGCGGAGTTTGCGGAAAATCGCTGCGATGCGATGAAAAATAACGAGCGAACAACTCGGAATGAGGGCCATTGTACTGATATTGGCATGCGTGTGGCCTCAAATGCACGTGATGCTCAAAAAATATCCAACGGACTCATTAGCAGATGGCCTGTCTGTAGTAGGTACACGGATACAGAGATTGGGGCAGATGTACAAAGCCTTGGAGAGTGATATGGTGAAGCGAGATAAAGTACCAACAAATTAGCTCCTGTCATTTTTCAAACACAGCCTGTAACACATACTTGCCCACTCTCCCGGTTTCTGCGGGAGACACCTGATTTTTCAGGTAGTCACCCGCAACCCCATTAAGAGTGGGTACCCTTCTCGCATTCTGCCCACTTCCTAACGCGTGGATAAATACAGGTTATCTACAGTCCCCATGGAGGGGGCGGAGCCTAATCACACAATTATATGCTAATCATGTCATTTTGGCCATGCCCCTATGTAAAAAGTGTCCAATCGCAGGTGGTTTCCAGGGAGGGGGCTGGCCTAATGAAGCGATTAGCCCCAACCTGCCTACGTAGCCACCCATCTCCTCATCGGGCATCTCCCAGAGAGGAAGAAAAGAAAAGTCAGTAAGTATGCTGTAACATGGCAGTTAGGAGCTGATTTTCTGGTACTTTAAAGCCCCTTTCACATCTCCAATGCCGGATCCCACCCAGGAATTGGAAACTGGTCCTTCCCAGGTGGGATCCGGCTTTGGAGCCTAAGATCTGGCTTCCCGACCGTTGCCATAGCGGCGGTGGGCGGAGCCGGCGCTGGGAGATGATCTCATCTCCGCGCCGCATCTCCCTATGTAGTGAATGTGTCCTGGGTCGCATCAACCCCGCAACCCGTTCACACTGCCACTGACCCGGTATATAGTATACGGCTGCATGGATGATTCAAATTTCTGGCTTGAAGTGCTCTGTGAATGTAGTGTTGTTAAACCGTGCTGACCACATGAACAGATTACTGCGGATACGCCAGGCATCAAGACTAGGGTTGCACAGGCTGTGTTTGAAAAAGGACAGAATTAATTGGTTGGTTGGTACTTTATCTCTCTCCACTTTATCTCTCTCATAGGTATATGTACTAAGCCTTAGAAAGTGAAAGGTGGGGAGGGATAAACTACCAATCAGCCATCTCCTGTCATTTTCTAAACACAGCCTGTAACATGGCAGTTAGGAGCTGATTGGCTGGTACCTTATCTCTCCAAGGCTAGGAGGACATGTACTAAGCAGTGATAAAAGTGGAGAAGTGAGCCAGTGTAGAAATTGCCCAAGGCAACCAATCAGCTGCTCTGTATAGTTTTATAGTATGCAAATTATAAATCTTACGTCAATGCTGATTGGTTGCCATGGGCAACTTCTCCACTGGCTCACTTCTCCACTTTTATCACTGCTTAGTAAATCTCCCTCTTAGTTCATAGACTCCCTTGCTACCAGCATCTGCGTGCCTTGCTGTGCAGTAGGATTCAATGTTAGAAACTCCTGAAACTATTCAATAGGTAATGGTGAGGAAAATGTGCCATGATCCACAGCAGTCACCAGACATTTCCTTACAGTACATTGTGTGTCCTGCACTAGGAAACTGAAACCTTATTGGTTGCTATGAGCAACTAACCTTTTCCACACAGTCACCTACTGAATACTTTTCAGAAATGTCTTCAAAATGTGTCCAGCTCTAGTCGAAGCTCTATTGAATAGGACTGGTTGGAGATCTGAGCAGCAAGCCTGCAGAGTGGTCTGATTTGTGGAAATTCCTTGGGGAATGGTGGGGGGCTGTATTTGCTTTAAGGAGGAGCAAGTTCATACAGAAGGAGAAGGGAACGCGGGACAACCTGTTTATTGTGAGTAACCTAAACTCTTCACAGCAAAACTCAATACTTACCAACTCTCCAGGAACATTTGGGAGTGTCCCAACAGATGACGTGATTCACATTGAATTGCGCCATCCTTGCTCCTCACCACACTGTAAAATGTGGCTTTTAAAAACTACAGAAAGAGGAGTCACAAACGTGGTACCATTCTCCAGTGGTGCAAGTAGAAAAAAATTCTTAGTGGTACTCTATATGCGAGGGGTGTGGCCACTTGAAGCGGGGGAAAGGGGTCAGCATGACACGCCGCTCGTTTCTCAACACTTTAGGAGCATTTCTCTCCATTCTATTCTAAAATAAACCTTACCTATATGGTGGTTTCACTGCAGCGTGGAACCTCTGAAGAAACGGGTCCTCCCCGGGCAGACAGTGGGCAGGATACACTAAAGTGAAAAACCATGTTTTCGGAGTTTATACTGCATTTTTGTATGTACATACTTCCTTCCGATGGGTCACCGATGCGCAAGGTAACGCCACCTTTTGTAGCCTCCCCCTGTGTCTTTCAGCCCCCTCTGTGTCTTTTTGCCTCTCTCAAGTCTCCCCCTATGTGTCAGCCTCCCCATGTGTCTTTTGGACTCTCTCAGCTCTCCTTCTGTGTTTTTCAGCCTCTCTCAGCCTACCCGTGTCTCTCAGCCTTCCCCTGTGTCTCTCAGCCTCCCCCTCTGTATCTCTCAGCCTCCCCATTTCTTTCACCCTCCCTCTCTGTGTCAGCTACATCCTCTATGTCTTACAGCTTCCCCCTGTGTTTCAGCCTCTAAGCCTCCCCCTATGTGTCAGCTCCCCCTCTGTGTCTCTCAGCCTCTCCCTCTGTGTCAGCCTTCCCCTCTATGTCTCTCAGCCAGGACCTCATCATCCTCTCCAGGGCAGATCAAAACATAGAAGTCTTGCCAAATAACTGATTTCGATTGACAATATTTATGTGAGATAAATTGATCGTTCGTATTAGTGTCCCCACCAGGAAAAAAATACCCATGATAATTTGGGAAATTTGCCATGCAAACAGATGGGTCAGTCATTATCATTATCACCAGCCAGCAGGTACTTTTTACTTTACATAAACCATGCACGAGGAAAGTCCATTTCTTTGTTGTTAAAATCCCTTGTTTTATTTAATTTATTTTTTTAAACTTCATCTTCATAATCTTCATTTTTTTTCTGTCTTGTTCCGAGAAGAGATGAAAAGGGCGGGAAATTACAGAAAATACAATGCTGAGGCAATGAGTCACCGCCATGTCATTTATAAAAGGGTCTTCTGCTCTTTGGGTCTGACTTTTTGTGACTCCTTACAGGGCGAGACAGCAGGCTGTGGAGATATAACACCTACACTCACGGATGATTTGTTTCGGCAGAAACCAGGCAATCCACAAACACATAACCTGTCAGCGCCATGGAGGAGAGAGTACAGGAAGTCTGGTCTCCGTAAACTGAACACAGCCGAAGACTCTCTGCGAGATGTTGGGCACAGTTAGGTAAGTATCAATGAGGAACTAAATCATCTCACTGTTACAGGAAATGAGGTTTGCTGGCTGCCATGAGGTTAGAGCAGCCTTTTATTTATATGGAATTAACAGACTTTGCTATCAGCAATTGCAGATTGCCTGTTGCTGTTGCAAACGTGGGCAGCCTTTGGTGCTATACAACATTTCCCATAATGCAACAGCTGACATGACAAGGTTTATTTACTGGTTTATTAGATGCAAACATTGGGGCTTACTGAATAATCTGGTCCCTAAAGTTCTAGCCCACACAGCCAATAATATATCAGCTTTCTACAGTTCAGTGCAGCCAGACTAATGAAAGCTGGCATCTGGTTGGCTGCTATGGAATAAAGCATGTGTATATTTAATAGGCCTTAAAAATGTCAGATGACATAGTTGCAACTTATACTTAGGTATAAAAATGGAATGTAAAGATGTTGACGGTGGCTCTAGAACATAATAATGCATATGTAGGCCTAGAGGGGAGGTGTATCAAACCTAAGGGGACAGGTGGGGAAGTTGCTTATACTGTAGCAATCTATTAGCTTGTAGCTGTCATTTTATAGAACATACTTGATTACTGATAGCTAGAAGCTGATTCTCTATTTGTCCTCTGTAGATTTGAGACATTTCCCCCTAGAAGAGAACTGTTAGCTTTAATGGTTTAATATTGCAGTAGGTGCAAACATGAAGATACTGTAACATAACCTATAGACCACAGTGAAACCTGGGGGTATATTTACGAAAAGTCAATTTTGCATTGATTTTTTATCAATTTTGTGTTTCAGGGTCTAAATCACATATTTACTAACAGATGCTTTTTGACATCCTTTTGAAAAAAATATGTCAAAAATCATCTGTTAGTAAATGTGTGATTTAGACGCTGAAACATAAAATCGATCAAAAATTGACAAAACATCGACAAAAGAATTGATCATAATCGACCCAAATCGACTTTTAATAAATGATGTCAACTCGAATTTAGAGCAGTAAGTTAGTCAAGTACCTTCAGTATGCTGAGACTTGTAGTCTCACAGCAGCTAAAGACCCCAAGTCTGTACAATGAATATTTTGTTAGAAATACAAAAATGTTGTTGGAATTGTGCATGAAAAAAATTTCTTTAATAAAACAGAAACAGTTTTTAACGGGAAGCCAGAAAGTGATACTTTGATAAATATAACTCTTGCTACCCACTTATTAACCATGTTTTTCAAGGCTTAAGGCTTCAGGAGACACATTATTAGAGTGAAATAGCTGCATTTTTCTATTGTTCTACAAATGATTTGCTGGTAGACGTGGCATGACACCTTTAAAAGATAAGACCAACACAATATTTGTAAACGGCTTGCTGTTATAACGGTTAGGGAGACACAAACAACAACTGGGCATCTTGTCCACACCTGCTGCTCCGTTGAGAGAGTAAGAGACCGCACTAATGTGTGAACGAGTGGAAGTACTGTAAATAGAGCCAGCAAGGTCATAATAATTAATTAAAAGGTAGCGACTGCACAATTTTCACATAAAAGCACTGTACTGTATGCAGCTTCTGCATTAAATTAAACGTAGCTCAGCTGGAAGTGGCAGCAACCAAGCAATATAATAGTTTGACAAACTCTTCAACTGTAAGTCACTGTTTTCCTGTTTTGATTATTCATTAATGTACTCTGTAATTGGCGCTGCGGATCCCTTGTGGCGCCATATAAATAAAGGATAATAATAATAATCACACGTCATCTAGGTGGACACCAAAGAGAAAGATTATTTACAAATATACAGCTATAATTATATATTATATACAAAAGTACAACGGTGCAAATATATAAAAATATATAAAAATAAACAAAAATATATTTGGGTTCCGGTAAGATATGTACTGTATAATAATGGAATTGCTCGTCATTAAAATATGGAACAAATCAGCAAAATACTTGGATTAGAATTCCTGTAACATAAAGAATTCAGTGTCAAGATTGTTAAAGTAGATGCTCCTAAGAGACGCATTTAGTTTAAAAGGACCCAAGAGTAGCTCTAGGGAGGCCAATAGAGGTGGGCACACAGGAAGGAGGGGGTAGGGGGTCCTGAATTTGGGGTAATGCTAGGAATTAAGGAAATGAGATGCTGTAAATATATAAGGGATACCAGACACATGAAGCAATGGATAAATCGCTGACACAGGTATAAGTTAAGGATTGATGCAAGAAGGAAGGGAAACTATAGCACCTTGGGGAAATATAATTAAAGGTGAAACCACAGTGGTTTTGAGTTTGCAAAATCACTGGAAATCAGAACTTTCACACTCGTATTTTATGACTTTACTCTCAATAAATGTGTTTGCATATACAGGCATGTTATCTAGATTTTCTATAGTCTCTGAGTTCAGGACCCCTGTACTATGGGAGAGATTTACCAAAATTGGGAGATAAAGTGGGTCATTCCGACCTGATCGCACGCTGCCGTTTTTCGCAGTGGTGCGATCAGGTCTGTAGTGCGCCTGCGCATAGGTCACAATGCGCAGGCGCATCGCTCCCTGGTGACGGCTGACGCCAGGGAGTGACAGAACTATCGAAGAACGCGATCGCACCCGCTACCGCAAGAAGATTGACAGGAAGAGGCCGGCCGGTGGTGTCAAGTGACCATTTTCAGGGAGTATCCGTCCGAACGCAGGCGTGCCCAGCCGTTTCCAGGGAGGGATATTGACGTCAGCTCCATCCTGGATGATTGCAGCGGGTGAGTAAGTCTTGAGCTGTGCAGCTCTCTGCACAAGCGTTCGTACCTCTGCACAGCAACTACCCCCGCCCCTGTAGGCGGCAACTACCTGATCGCTGCAGTGCTAAAAGTAGCCTGCTAGCGATCAGGTCGGAATGACCCCCAAAGTACGAAGCTCCTAATTGCCATGTTACAGGCAGTGTTGGAAAAATTACATTTAGGAGCTGATTGGTTGATACTTTATCTCTCTCCACTTTATTTCTCTTTGATAAATCTCCCCCTTTACCCCAGTAACTTGCACTTGCTGGTATACAGTGGTGTGCTGCTTTGTCAGTAGTGGCTTGCATATAAGTCTGCACCAGTCCACATCCAAGATTTATTATCCTAATAGAAAACCTGCACTGGCCACAGATTAATGTACAGTAAAGTCACCAGATTGACATTTTAATCTGGGAAAATAGACCTCGCTTTTTATATGTATGGTGACCTGGTCAGTATGATCTCTGGGGTTGGTTTGTAAAAGGTTGTGGATTAATCTGTTGTGTTGTACATTCCAGTATCATCATCAGCCATGTTCTCCCCGGAGAGACAGGAAATCTCACAGCTAGGTCCTCTAGATCAAGATACTAAATAATGTCCCTCTGTTTTATTAGCAGCATTCAGTATACATACAGATAGCTGCACAATCATATACTAGAATGTTAAATTCAGCATTCACAAAACATATTTATTCATGTAATGGGTATTTGAGGATAGACGGATAGACAGACAGACAGACAGACAGACAGACAGATAGATAGATAGATAGATAGATAGATAGATAGATAGATAGATAGATAGATAGATAGATAGATAGATAGATACCCTTATACTGTACACTTATTCACCAACAGTGTGCAGAGAGCAGAGGCGGATTGGCCATAGGGTTTACAGGGAAGATTCCCGGTGGGCCGGCGCACCCGTGGGGCCTGTTTTGTTTGAGGACATGTGGTCATTTTTATAGACATAATGAATAAGATGCAAAATAATTTGCATATATGAAAATTACTTTACCACTTAGCCTGTGATTGCAGATGATCTAGTGTATGCTCTGTCTGCCTGCTTGGCTGACATATAAGATTGAGTGAATAGTGATTGGGATACGGTTGGTGTAATAAGCAAGAAAATATATCTTTCTAAAGAATGATATAGTTTCCTAAATTCTGAAGGTGTATCATATAATGTGCTCATAATATTTAATTTTATTTCCTTTTAACTTCCCCCTTGATGCTGGACATGCCCACTATCTGGAAAGTCTTGGGGGGAGGGTGCTGCTGCCATGGCCCATGGCTAGACCTTACACCTCTGGTGATGCCCATGTGGGGACACTAGTACAAATTTTTCCAGGGCCGCTTTTTGTTCCCAATCCGCCCCTGGCAGAGAGCAATAAGTAACAAAGCAACCAATCAAATATTAATTCTTAGGAATGTAGTACTGTATAGTCCAATAAATGATAGCTAATTTCTCATTGGTTGCTACAGTATGAATCGCTGCATGTTTTACAGCTGAACCTTTTTATTTAATAAGCTTTTACTTTACTCACGGCCTAATATAAGCTACTAAATAAATGCATTGTGCAAAGTTTTTTATTCTTTCTTATTCTTTGGGATTTACTTTGAATCATTTATATCATACATTCGTTCTATTATCTGCCTTTATGAATTGTTCATTTGCATGACTGCGGCGTTTCATTTATCACAATTTCTAGCTCTTTGATCACTAATTGTAAGAATATTACTAATGTGGTCTGACTGGAGTTTCCAGCCACCGCTGTACGATAGGGATTACTATCATTCCTGTAAATGACTGTAAAATTCAGTGGCAGAAGAAAAAAAGGCTGCATGAACACTTTGCTTAAAAATCCCCTGGGCTGTGATTTGCATAGGCAGATTGCTGGAGTGTGGGAGTTAGAGCATTGAAGATTTTCCCCCTTACCTTTCAGTACAGCCAGGCGTTCGGCTGCTCAGCTCCACTGCAGCAGCACCTGACGTAAAGGAAGCAAGCTACAGTATGTCACCAGCTTAAAGGGCAATTAGAGTATGAAGCTCGGATAGGGGAAGTGTATGTCACCACTTACCACTTCCGATACTTCTATCAGCAAGAGACCTGCTGCAGATACAGTAACAAGGCAGTGAAAGAAGTTAGGCTTGAATTTTTAAACACAAATGCCAAAGAAAATACACATTGCATGTCAATCGTGTTCATTTAATATTAAGGGTAAGATGTATCAAGACTTGGAGAGACATAAAGTTGCCCAAAGCAACTAAAGCAGCTTCTGTCACTTAGGAGGAGGACGCCATAGGCAAACACAGGGGGGATTTCTGGCTGCCAGCAAACCCTCCTAGTCTTGACAAGTGGGTCAAATGATGACAACAATAGCAATGGTATAAAATACAATTAGTAACAATGGGGGTCATTCCGAGTTGTTCGCTCGTTGCCGATTTTCGCAACGGAGCGATTAAGGCGAAAATGCACTTGCGCATGGTACGCAGGTGCGCATGCGCTAAGTATTTTAGCTCAAAACTAAGTAGATTTACTCACGTCCGAACGAAGAATTTCCATCGTTGAAGTGATCGGAGTGTGATTGACAGGAAGTGGGTGTTTCTGGGCGGAAACTGGCCGTTTTCTGGGAGTGTGCGGAAAAACGCAGGCGTGCCAGGATAAAATGCGGGAGTTTCTGGAGAAACGGAGGAGTGGCTGGCCGAATGCAGGGCGTGTTTGTGACGTCAAACCAGGAACGAAACGGGCTGAGCTGATCGCAGTGTAGGAGTAAGTCTCGAGCTACTCAGAAACTGCTAAGAATTTTCTATTCGCAATTCTGCTAATCTTTCGTTCGCTATTCTGCTAAGCTAAGATACACTCCCAGAGGGCGGCGGCCTAGCATGTGCAATGCTGCTAAAATCTGCTAGCGAGTGAACAACTCGGAATGACCCCCATAGTAACATAGTATCTAAGGTTGAAAAAAGACAATTGTCCATCGAGTTCAACCTATTTGTGGTCTCCTATGCAGTATTATCTTTGGACTAAATTACTAGAGCTGCCGCCACATCATGCAGTTTGAGGGACATGTCCAGCTGCATTTTGGTGTCACCCGTCGTGACACCCGGTTGCAATGCCCACACCACTGCACTTGCACCAGTCCTATGCTAAGTGGAAGACATTAGTCAGCAACAGGCTTCCCTTCCCCATAGTCATGCCTCTGAGCTTTCAATACACGCCCATGTACCTCCCATGGGTAAGGCAGTTCTGTGCACTTGCAATGTTGCAGCCACGAAACGCCCAATTTCACAGGAAGACAAATCCAGCCAAGATCCGTACGACTCAAACATAGGACAGACATATGTATACATGCGTAAATTCACATCGGCGCCTGCGCTGTATCCTGAAACTCGCCGCTTGCATCAGTGAACAGAGACCTGTCCATCTCAGAATTAGCCCCCATGTATTGTGTGCTTGGCATATAGGGGCAGATGTAGTAAGCCTTGGAAAGTGATAAAGTGGAGAGAGATAAAGTACCAACCAATCAGCTCCTAGCTGTCATTTTTCAAACACAGCCTGTAGCATAGTCGTAAGGAGCTGATTGGCTGGTACTTTGGGGTTTATTTACTAAGCCTTGTAAAGAGATAACGTGGAGAGAGATAAAGTACCAACCAATCAATTCCTAATTGTCATTATTTTTTTAGCACAGCCTGTAAAATGACAGAAGCTGATTGGTTTGCTATGGGCAGCTTCTCCGCTTTATCTCTCTCCAAGGCTTGAAACATCTCCCCCATAGTATTTCATATATTTCTGACATTACCAAATGAGTCATGTTTTTTAGCAGCCATACTTTTGAGGCAGGTTCAGGTTTGGTAAATAGGCTTCGTCCTGTCCCTTGGAGTTAAACAGTGAGAGGTAAAGATAACGAGTTGCTGGAGCAGGCAATACAACACACAAGAGAACCGATCAATAAGATTTGCACTTGCAAAGCAATAGATTTGTAACTACCCAGGAGAGCAAGGCTTCAGAGGATTGCTTAGCAATTGTGCTTACAATACGCTTTATACCTATAAAACCTTTGCAGCTGGTGTTTAAGACTAAGCCGTGCGAATACTAAAGTACAATACATCAATGTACAGTATACAGTAGATGCTGGTAGATGGGAATCACAGGGAAACAGCTGGAAATTCCAACAGAAATGTCCCAGTAGCTTTGAAAAAATATAGTTCATACAGGAATTCTTTTGTAGCCTTGTTTTATTTGTTTGTTTGGACTTCTTTTGTTTTTTGTTTTTTATGTCGGCATTCCCTACAATTTTCTATCAAATCTTCAAATGTTTTTACTTGTAAGAAATATGCTTTTCACTAATGTTTTTAAACAAGTTTCCAAAGATGCAATATGCATGAGCACGTGCAGTGTCGTGCACATGTGACCATACAGTATATATTGCGCAGCCCTTTTTATGGACTTGTTGACTTGCATATCCTCCGTTGACCTTCACAACCGCAAGAGTAAGCATTCATAGCCACCAATGACATGCTGTGTCACAGGTGACTGACACAGTGACAACCAACCTTATTAATATCCCTTTACATTAATAAGAACGTCAGTCTGTATAGGTGTAGTAGACACCAGAATGTTGACAGGTTTTGAATGTCAACTGTCAGAATGTAGACATGGGCAATAGGTCAAAAAGCAAGGTGTCTGCGTTCGCAAATGTTAAAATGTCAACATGTTCATGATGTCGACATTTAGCATATCAACTAGAGTGTTGACATACACTTTTTTGCATATTTTAGCCTAAACCTAACCCTAAGCCAAAAACTAAGCCCAACCATAAACCTAACCCCAACCCCAACCACTAAACCCAACCCTAATCCTAATCGTAAAATTAGCACAAAAATGTACTGCGGTCATTCTGGTGTCAACAAGTAAAATTTCAACAATATGAACATGCAACTTTTTAATCATGACCACAGTTGTGATTGCGGACATTTTCCTTATCGGCCTTAGGTCCATGTTGACAGTCTAACCAGATACCATCTGTATCACAAATGGTTAAATATATTTTGATTATTTTTATTTAATTTGGGTTATCACAAATGCCCATTGCTTCCAATACTAAGTGATGTGACTTCCTATAGAAACGTAAAGGCACATCAAACATACATTAAGTACAGTTGAAGAAAAGAAACAGACACAATCTAAGTTTCCTTGAGAAGCTACACTGTAGGGACAGTGGGCAGGATGCGCCTCTTATAGGGTACATACCATCATTTTTAACGCCAGTATGTACCTAGAACTGCAATTAGAATTGCAAAGGACAGCTCTCCCAATAAGAGTTGTCCTTTGTGATGACAGGACTTCTGGGCTTAGGACCCGGGAGTCCATTTCTGCATGCAGAGGACACTGGGAGAGATCTAATTGGATCCCTCTCAGATAGAATGCAATTCGAAGCCCATAAGCTTCTACTGGTTAACACCATCTAAAGATGGCATAACCCACCGGGTCCAAATTCCATAATGTATCACATTCCAGAGCTTGATACATATGGGAATGCAACCAAAACTCAGAAAACAGCATTTTCAGAGTTTTGGACAGCTTTTGCCCTTAGAACATCTTACCCCATAGGTGACGCTGTTCCTCAAGATGTGAAAGTGCACTATCTGGTAGAATATTGGGGAAGGTATTTATATTTTCTAATGAGGACAAGTGGAGATGTTGCCCATAGTAACTAATCAGCTTCTAGCTATCAACTATCAAGTGCACTCTATAAAATGATACCTAAAAGCTGATAGGTACCTCTGCAAGTGCATCTACCAGAAGTAAGTGCAGACATGCATTCAATAATAATTCCATCTGCAAATGAACATCACAAGCTATGCCAGATCCCAAAAGTTGAATTAACAGGAGTCTAGCGTTCATGAGGTTTAGTGGTGTCCCACATAACCTGCTGACATCTGATTCCAAGTGAATGTTGGACTTCATGTTGGTAAACTTGCCATAGGCAGGTGCAACGTCCGATATCCAGGCTGATGGTCCACCACCTAGTGTGTCTTTGTATACACATCATCATCATCATCATCAACATAATCTGGCCACAGCCAGTGGGAATCTTGATAGGACAACTATTGGCAACGGCATTACCATAGAGATGCAGTACTGGCTGTGCTACTGTAACTGCATCTGACTCAGAATCACCCCAATCACCAAATGGTCTCTAATTCAGGTACTTAAAGCATACCCTCCAACATGACTCCAGAGGTGGGGCTGCAGCATAGTCCAAAATTCAGATAGGGGAGCCGCCCCAAACTGCCAAACATTGCCCTCTAGGACTTATTGGCAGTTGGTGGAGCTTCCCTATTTGAATTTTGGACTGTGCTGCAGCACCACCTCTGCAACTGTCACTGGCAAGGAAATCCAGGAACAGAACATTTTGTACCTAATGGAATGGGTAATTTAGGCCCCTCCCCCGTACATAAGTGCCACCATGGCGCAACATGCCCAGACTAGATCTCCTATATTGTCTGTGGACTTCAGTGCAAACGTTGGCACAGACTAACATGAAAGCTCTAAGGTCTACCACTCCCGTCCGTTCATATTTGTATTACCTGGCCTCCATAAACAAGTAGAACAATACAAAATAATGATTTAACTATTTTTAGAATCTTATTGAAAATGCTTCATTTCCAGGGCTGGAGTGTAAACCAGGTCTGTGTGTTGTTGCCAGGAACATTTCGCTGACAGCCCAGCCTTTTCCCTGTTCCCACAGTACGGCAGCCTCTGACACTTGAGCTCAGACAAAAGGCAGCGGCATTGTTATTGTTGTATAATTCATTGACTTGTCTTATTGTCAGCTCTGCGCACAGCTACTGTACGTTTTGCTGCAGATATCTGTGCTAAGCAAGGCATTCATGCCGAATACAATACAAAGCTGGATTGCTAACTAGGGGAGGTGAATCCTCTGACACTCGGCCCCGGGTGACATTTTCAAATTCCGCTTAAAATATCTGGAAGAAAATATCCTTTCGCAAAGTGCACTAAGGCTGCAGTAATTACTCTAGGAAGCAGCCTCTCCGTGTTGCTGGTGTTTTTTGTACTGTATGCTACACAAGTGCCTGCTTATTTAATTCCTAACTAGTTGGAGGAGTTTAGTATGAAATACCTACAATCAAATCTGACGGCCAAAATACCGACAAGGTCAAAATACCGACAAGGTCAACATACCGACATTTAAAATGTCGACAGGTCAAAAAGTCTATACGAGGTTTCCTTTTTGTGTATGCGTCGACATAGGTCGACACAGACACCGTTAAGTGTACAGCGTCCCCTCACATGAACAAGTCGGTATGAACAAGTCGGTTTCAATGAAAAAAATCATGAAAAATGCACGTCGACTTTTTGACATGTCAACATTTTAAATGTCGATATTTTGACCTTGTCTGTATTTTAAATGTCTGGATTTTGACCTTGTCGGGATTTTGACCGCCGGTCAATGGTTGTTGGTATTTTTACCTTGTCTGTATTTTAAATGCCGGTATATTGACTGCATCCAAGTTGGAAGGACTGTTTTACATTCTGCAAGTATTTCTGAAGAGTTCAGGATTGGCCCATTAATGCTAATAGGTTGTGAAGGCAGTCCCAATAAAAAGACATCATATCCCGCTCATGTAACTGCTTTATATATGTAGCCCAGTGCATTTATTTTACTTGCAGTATGTACTGACAATGCTAAATTCCTTTGTCGTATAAACAACCCTTTATGAAGCTAAGAACACTGTACGCTGTTTACTTAAGAAGTACCGTAATGGTACGCTAGTTGCGTAACGATCGCTCAGCCGTAGGCGAGACGCTCAAGCGTCACGTTCGCTCACGGCCCAGGGATCACAGGACACGTTATTGGCTATGACTAGAGTAATGATTCGCTATGGCGTAGCTTACGCTCGAGACCACGAGGAGGTCACCAGCGGCGCAGACGCTCACAACGCTATACCTTAATGTTTAAACCTTATACCAAAGAAATACAAAGAATACCTTAATGTGAGTACAGGGTGTAAGTGCAACCTTGTGTAACCTGACTAACTACAAAGCTGCTTGAGCGTCACCGACGCTCAAGTGAACACTTAACGCTATAGAAAACACACAGATACTGGTTTAGGTTCCAAAGCCTATTAACTGTATTATATCTAATATACTTGTAAAAGGGGATAACAGTACAAATGATACACTACAATATAACAGAGACTTCCTAACCACAGAACTAAAATACAAAAAGACAATACTACTCTGACCTAAATGAAATACAATACAATACTATAATACTATGGGAGATATAAGAGAAAAGAGGAGAGAGAGGGAGAGAGAGAGAGAGAGAAAGATAGAGAGAAGTTGGCTCACAGAAAGACAATGATTACGGAGAGAAACTTACGCACAAGGGGAAACGATCGCATGCGCCTGGACATCCAGCACCCGATCCTCAGCAATGAGAACCGTTGAAGAGTGAGAGCTGGATGTGGTCGGCCTGCCTATTTATGCCCCACACACAATGCAATCTCCTGGTCCTACAATCCCATTGTCCATTGGCCGAAGGAATTCGGCCCTGTATCATAACAAAAGGTCATAGGGTGATTCATACAGGTGGGCTGTGACGATTTCCAACAGCTCAGGTGGGTGGGAAACTGGGTTTCCCGCCGCATACCTGAGTATGTGTAAATAATAGAAATGGACATAAACTTCTTATGTCCATAACTATTCGCACGAGCGATTAATACGCTCCAAACCAACACCGGAATATTGCTAATTAAATACTCTTCCGATGGGTACCAAACACTGCTGTATGATTCCTGTTAGACCCTTCGTACGATATAAAGAGGGATTCCTCAGCTCTGGGACATTGTATTTTAACCAAACTTTCAGAATCTATCAAAGGGACCATGATCTATAAACTACATTAATTGTGAACATTTGTAACGAATGAGTCGCACGCTACGACTACATAAACTCTACCGTAAATACGCATACCGCGCCTGCGAGTGCACGCTATTGCGGGTATGCGCCTCCACGGGAGAGCGTACGCACGCGCAGCGCGGACCAGTGTGCGGTGCAAATATGGCAACGTGCATTGAGACATTTTTCTGACTTTGACAGTCCACCCTTTGGCAGTCAATAATAACTGCCACAAAACATTTAAGGAGAAAAATGCAAGTCAGGGGTTAATTGATTTCCATGGTTGGGTAAGGGAGGAGAGAGGAGAAGGTGTGAAGAGGGTATGACCTAGTGAGATAGCAGAAGCATGTGTGTATGAATCCATGTTTGGGGGGTCAGGTATCATCGTGCCGTACGTGTTGTAAATCAAGCTTCGAGGTATTGCGAAGTATACATTTGAATTCCTTCTTATCCTGTGGTACAGGTCTGTGGATGGGCTGTCAAACTTTACCGAGCTCTTTTCGGATTTTGAACAAAATGGGGAGCACATTTTAGTTGATGATACATGAATGGGGGAGGTATGTGGTTGCTGATATCTGTGCCTGTATTCCCTATCGTCTATGTGTGTCATTACCTGAGGGTTGTAGAGATGAAGATAAAGAACACTTATGGAAAATGCAATGATATTCTATGTCAGGGAAATGTACATCTGTCGTCGAAGTTGTGTTCGGTATCTGTTGAGAGTCGTCTTCTTTGCGCTGTATTGCTCCTTGGGCATGAGCAAATAGCTTTGTCTGAGCCATCAGATTTACAAAAAATGTTGGGCTAGCGTGAGTTTAAAAGTACTAGGGAAACTGGGGATCCATGGCAAAGTTCATCAAGTGTCCATATTTAAAGTTGTCAAATCTTCTTCTTTGGTCAATCCGTTGTCTGTATACATCTCGTCTCGTCAGCTTCCTCGTCCAAGGGGGTCTTTGTATCTTGGAGAAAAAGCAGAAAAACAGGTGAAAGAAACGGACCGTATAATCGCATTTTCATCACATCCTGGTTTCTATCATTGGGTCATAAATCAAATCCAGGTTAATTACGGTTTCCTCACTCCTCAAGCTCATCACTTTTGTACTTTGTTTGCACCTCATTAAAGCCTGCCCGCATCTAAATATCAATCCAATCGATATAATGACACCCAAGATACATAGTAGAAACTTTCCAACATCCATTATGACTCCTTGAGCCCAGTCTCCCAAACCGGAGAACCAATTTCGCGGGTTCAACCATGACACCCAACCAGTCAGCTCATTACCTACAGCAGCAAGGGTGAGATTGTGTTTTCGACGAAATTCCCACTTCAATTGGAGAATATCGTCCATCTTTTGGTCTATGACCTCTACCGGGTCCTCGGTGCTATTTGTGATATACGTGCAACACTTTATGCCGTACTGTGTTGCCAATGTAACACAATATCCGCCTGTTACTGCTGTAAGATAATTAAGAACCATCCTATGCTGAACTAGTTCTGTTTTGTAAGCTTGAAGTTCTCTTCCAGTGTATCTAAACGTGTCATCATACATTTCAGTGATATTATCTAACAAATTGGCGAGTGCGGAAATGTATCTATAATTCATCACTCCTCGAGCGGTACGAGTGAAATCTAACGCTACCAGAACCTGAATCCCGGTGGATTCATGGATAAGATCAGAGGCTGGATGCTCTAACCTTTCTGACAGTTGTCTTTTAACTCGGTGCTCGTAATGAGTGTGAGTATAAGGAGCTTGGGCACCACGGTGTATGTCCTTCATTTTGTCATGTGTTACAGTCATCACTTCAGGCAATACTTTTCCAATATAACACAATCCTTCAGAGTTTGGGGCAAGCCACTTGTACGCCTTTCTCCCGCATATGAAATATGCATCATCGGGGAGAACATAAGGGACGGAGAAGGACATGACCATGTTACAAACCTTCCAGGTGAAATCTCCTGACCCTAATTCTTCCATCTGCCTAATGCACGTATCGGTTTGTACGATATGTGCACAGTATCCTGGTGATACCTCTCCAACTCTAGTAATCCTATTTCCTAAGGTATATCGATACCGGAAAGATTTTCCTCTACTGGTTATGTGGCGTACGAGCTCTGTATCTGTAGGCATTCTATCTGCTCTGTGTGAAAAGGTCATGGTAAGGTTGCTCCATGACACTTCCCAATTTCCCGGTTTTCTGGGATTGGAGATGTTAAAACATAAGAGGGACCTATCCACATGGTATTGGTGGAGCTTCAAACTAGGAGGGCTGGAGATGTTAAACCTCCGGTCCACCGGTCTCCCACCACTTAGCTCAAGTACCTCCCCTAACGTTAAAGGAAATGGTACTAGCCCTGATTTACTGTGACCCTGAGGTACTTGAGAGCATACCCAACAATCTGTTTGGTTTAACACGTTACCCACTAGAGAGTGATAGTCACTCAATGGATGCCGGTCCATATGGATATTAAAACTAGATTGGCATTTCTTTATGCATCCATCTTCAACCAGATTATCACAGAGCCTACAGATACAATTTTCTTCAGCTAACAATCCATCACAATTTCTTCTATCGGATCGTTTTCTGATACTCGCCTTTGCTTGTTGGTTTGGTTGATCTTGGAAAACTACGCCTCCATCATCATAATCGGAACCCATTCCAGAACCTCTCTCGACCTCTATGGTACTCTCGCCGGAACAGACTGCTCTGGTCAACATCATGGTTAACATCAAAATCCGGATCACAGTCTCTTGGGGCAAGTCCATCTTTGAGGAAAAAATAGAGAAGAATGAGAAGGGGGAAAAAGAAATCTTAAGGGAGAGGGGCTGGGAAGTGGAGAAAAACAATAAAAGGGAGAAGGGAGTCGACAACTGCTTTCGGTCTTCAAGGCTCAGGTGCCGCCTCAGTCCTCCTGGAACAGACACTCCAGTGATACAACCTCTACCGTCTGTTCCTTATCACGGGACTTCTCTGGATCGGCAACCTTTTTGCAGTGGGATGAATGGACCCAAGTCTCTCTCTCAGCAACCTTCAATGCTGTGGTGCTAGTCAATAAGACCTGGTATGGTCCTTCCCATCTATCAATAAGACAACCTGAGCGTAGAAAATTTCGTATCATTACATAATCCCCAGGTTCAATGTCATGACAATTACTATCTGGTAAATCAGGAATCACCAACTTCAGATTATCATTTTGATTCCTCAACTGTTTACTCATGTTAATCAAGTATTTTACAGTTACTTCATTGTTACATTTCAAATCATCCTGAGGGTTAATCATGACATGCGGTTGTCGACCAAACAGAATTTCAAAAGGGGACAGGTTAAGAGGGGACCTGGGAGTGGTTCTGATGCTATACAAAACAATGGGTAAAGCTTCTGGCCACGTCAATCCTGTCTCTGCCATTACTTTACTCAATTTATTTTTAATAGTGCTGTTCACTCTTTCGACCTTCGCACTCGCCTGTGGACGGTACGGAGTGTGCAGCTTACTATCAATTCCCATCAACTTACACATTCCTTGAAAGACATCACCTGTAAAATGGGTACCCCTATCACTTTCAATGATTCTAGGGATACCATATCTACATACAAATTCCTGCACAATTTTCTTAGCTGTAAACATAGCGGTATTTGTAGCTGCGGGAAAAGCTTCGACCCAATTCGAGAAAACATCTATACAAACAAGTACATATTTCAAATTTCGACATGGGGGTAATTGAATGAAGTCAATTTGTATTACCTGGAAAGGGCCGCCGGCAGGTGGGATATGGGATGGTTCTGTAGGTATTGCTTTTCCAATATTCTTTCTCAGACAGGTAAGGCATGACATTGCTCTTTTACTCGCATGAGAGGAGAATCCTGGGGCGCACCAGTATGCTCTTACCAATTTGCACATCCCCTCCTTGCCTAGATGAGTCAGCCCGTGAGCTGCTTCAGCCAGACATGGAAGGTATGCCCTGGGGGCCACCGGTTTACCATGTCCATCCGTCCAGAGCCCTGAGGACTCCTGGCCATATCCCTTTGCCTTCCAGACTGCTCTTTCCTGTGTGGAACACAAATTCTGCATCTCACACAACTTCTGTGTGTTGATGGTATTAAATACCATCAGTTGTGTGGTGTCTGTCTGTATGGGGGTAGCAGCTGCAAGCTTTGCGGCTTCGTCTGCTCGGCTGTTACCAAGGGATACTGGGTCTTGGCTATATGTATGTGCTTTACATTTGATAACAGCCACTCTATCGGGTTCCTGTATCGCTGTTAGAAGCCTTTTTATGTGAGCTGCATGCGCTATCGGTGTACCAGCTGCCGTCATGAAATTTCTGAGACGCCATAGCGCTCCGAAATCATGTACTACCCCGAACGCGTATCTAGAATCGGTGTAGATATTGGCAGACTTACCCTTAGCCAATTCACATGCTCTGGTTAGGGCGACCAGTTCAGCAACCTGGGCTGAGTGAGGTGGGCCTAGCGGTTCCGCTTCTATGGTGTCTTGGTCATCTACGACTGCGTATCCAGTACACAAGTCTCCCGAGTCTGACTGTCTGTGACAACTACCGTCCGTGTAGAACGTGAGTTCTGCATCTTCCAGTGGATTGTCACTGATGTCAGGCCTTGCGGTAAAATTTTGGGTCAAATATTCCATACAATCATGTGTATCTTCCTTTGCATTAAATCCTCCTTCCCCATCACTCTCACCTTCCACCCTTTGTGTCTGACCAGGCACACCTGGGAGAAATGTTGCAGGGTTTAATGCACTGCATCTCCTTATGGTGATGTTTACTGGGGCCATTAATGCCAATTCCCATCTTGTAAACCTTGCTGATGAGACGTGTCTGGTTTGGGCAGAATTCAATAAGGCAGATACCGCATGCGGTGTATGGATTGTGAGGTTGTGGCCTAGCACGACATCTTCGCTTTTTGTCACTAGCAATGCTATCGCCGCAACGCTACGCAAGCATGTGGGGAGGGATCGTGCTACCGTGTCTAGCTGGGCGCTGTAGTATGCAATTGGCCTGCTGGCGTCACCGTGTTTTTGGGTTAGTACACCTGCTGCGCACCCAGCACTTTCTGTTCCGTATAGTTCAAAGGGTTTCCCATAGTCTGGCATACCTAGTGCTGGTGCCTGCGTTAGACACTGTTTGAGTCTCTCAAATGCTGTTTCGGATTCGTCTGTATGCGAAATCCGATCAGGTTTGTTTGAAGAGACCATTTCCTGCAGAGGTAGCGCCAATATGGAAAACCCTGGGATCCAATTACGGCAATACCCACACATTCCTAAAAACGTCCTGATCTGTTGCTGGGTTTGTGGCAGTGTCATGTCTCTAATGGCTTGGATTCTATCAGCGGTCAGGTGTCTCAGTCCTTGTGTTAGACAGTGTCCCAAATATTTTACCTTAGCTTGGCATAATTGCAACTTGTCTTTGGAAACCTTGTGACATGTGTCTGAAAGATGAAACAGGAGCTGTTTCGTATCCTTCAGGGATGCCTCCAATGAATCAGAACACAGTAGTAGATCATCCACGTACTGTATCAACACTGATCCACTCTCCGGTTGGAAAGACTGTAAACAATCATGCAAAGCCTGAGAAAATATACTTGGACTGTCTATGAAACCTTGGGGTAACCGAGTCCACGTGTATTGGACTCCTCTGTATGTGAATGCAAACAAATATTGGCTGTCAGGGTGCAGAGGTACCGAAAAGAAAGCGGAGCAGAGGTCAATAACAGTGAAAAATTTGGCAGTGGGAGGAATTTGCATTAGGATGACAGCTGGATTAGGCACTACGGGGAACTGACTCTCAACTATTTTGTTAATCCCCCTTAGATCCTGCACTAGCCTGTAACCCCTCCCCCCACTCTTTTTAACAGGGAAGATGGGACTATTTGCGGTGCTGGACGTTCTTACTAGAATGCCCTGTTGTAGCAAGCGCTCTATTACGGGAAAAACTCCTAGCTCCACCTCTGGCTTCAGAGGATACTGTGGGATTTTTGGAGCTATCCTACCATCTTTTACTTGCACAACTACTGGAGCTACGTTTGCCATTAATCCAGTGTCCTGTCCATCTTTTGTCCAAAGCGACTCTGGTATCTGAGATGTCATCTCTTCTACTTGGGATGGATTCCTATTTGTCATAATGGAATGTGACATTAATTTTGATGGGGAGTCTAGCATGTCTCGTACTTCCTGAGCGTGATTCTCAGGAATGTCCAAGAATACACCTTCAGGAGTACAATAAATGACGCAACCCATTTTACATAGTAAGTCTCTTCCCAGGAGATTAGTTGGTGCAGATGCAGCCAGCAAAAAGGAATGCTTGGTATGCAAAGGCCCTATTGTAATCTCGGCTGGTTTGCTAACAGGGTAGTGCTGGACTACTCCTGTTACTCCCATGGCTGGAATTGTCCTACCAGTGGTTCTCATGCCCACTGTCGAATTTATCACTGACTTGGCCGCCCCTGTGTCTACAAGAAAGTTTAAAGTTTTACCAGCCACATTGATTGCAATCTCTGGTTCGCTTCCAAGACTGGCAATCAACTTAACTGGCTGCAGATTACAGGTATGGCCATACCCCTATTGGGTATGCTGACCTCCCTGAATCCCATTGGCAGCAACTACTTGTGGGGGAGTTAGCTGGGAACTACCAGAGGCATGCCAATCTCTGTTCGGGGGATATCTTTTTGTTTCCCCTGTATGTGGCTCAAAACTCCGCCTCTGTGGACCCTGCTCCCAATGTCGTGTGTTGTGTTGTTGTCTAGGGGGTTGAAAAGATCTTTGTACATTCTTTGTTCTACATTCTCGTGCATAGTGTCCCGGTCTGTTACAAGAAAAACATGTTATTACACTTGCCTTACCCACAGGATTCGGTGGTACATACGCAGGCTGCCTTGTGGTCAGCGCCTGTATACTTACGGACATCAACTTATCACTTTGCGACTCTCTGTGCCTAGTGATGTTTCTGTCGTGATCAATAGCAGCCTCTCTCAAGCCGGACACTGACAGACCTCGCCAGCATGGTTGCGTGGTCTGAACCCTAGTCTTTAATGTTTCCTTTAAACCATCCATCAGTACAGATACTGCTACTTCCCGATGGTTTGGGTTGGTCTTTATGTCTTCTATACCCGTGTACTTTGCCATTTCTAATAGTGCCCGGTGAAAATATTCTATTGCCGTTTCGGACTCCTTTTGCTTAATGGAAAATATTTTATTCCATTTAACAACGGCTGGGAAATACTCTTTTAGCTGTAAATTTATCCTTTTTACATTATCCTTGTTGTACACGTCTGTAAGCGGTACATCTTTATCCAATGCACAATCAGCTAAAAATTGAGTTGCGTCAACATTGGAAGGTAAACAAGCTCTTAGCAGTATCTGCCAATCCTTGTTGTTGGGTTCTACAGTGTTACCTAGATCCCTGATGTATTTTTGGCTAGCAACTAAATCCTTCCTGGGGTCAGGAAATTCGGACACTATTGTTCTTAATTCCATTCGGGAAAATGGAGTGTACATGGCAATGTTCCTTATGGGAGTGGCTCCAGACACATCTGTTTTTCCATTGGGAACTGCTATTACCCTTACAGGAGCAATTCTAACAGCCTCTTCCTGTGTAGATTCTACTGCTTGTTGTGGTACAATTGTTTCAGTGTAGTGCATGGTGCCGTACTTACCCGTTGACACGACCTCACCTATCCCTCCGCTAGGGGCTTTCACTAATCTCGTGGGTGTCGCTGTGCCTACTGTGGTCTCTGCTATGGTGGCTGCAAGAGAGAGAGCTGAAATTGTTGCTGAATCGTCTTCTTGATCACACTCCTGAGGAAGGTTCAAAACAGGGTACATCTTGCACGGGTTAATACTTGCATGAGTTATTTGGTTAACGTCATTAACATTTACAGGGTTACTAAGAGTTTGTGTTTTACAACCCAGTGCGTTTCTCTCCGCAATCAACTTCTCTCCTGCAATGTATGGTGGAGGAGGAGCTGTGGCAATCAACTTCCTGACTGCCCCAGATCCTGCCGCCAGAGCCAAACCTCTCTGTATCTCACCTTCCTGGTGCCATAACTGTAAACAATCATGATGTTGAATTCGTCTCTTTGTTGATTTTACGAGACATATCCTCCTCCTTAAATTTTGTAACACTTCTGGACTGAAGCTACCTATTCTTGGGAATTTGTCCCTGTCTTGTACAGTCATTCTCTCCCATTCATCACATAAAACCTCTGTGTGACTACCGTATTTTTCACACATTACATATCGTGCCGACCCAACTGGTCGGTTCTCTGAATCAACCCGAACCGAGGTTGATCGCCCCCTACCTGAACAAATGGCCCCCATAATCTGCAGGCGTTGCTTATTCCTCCTTGGATCTTTATCTCAAGGTTTTCAGCGAACCCTTACAAACAAACCAAGATGTCCTTGGGCAGGCCGGCGGTGGTGGTTTATCAAGTACCCCACTTACTTCTCGCCCACGTTGGCCAGTACTGCAATCACTGTAACCAGAGCTGCTGTACCCAACCTAGGGCCCCTGTGAACCTTTATTTACTGGGGCGCGTTCCCCAGCAAGTATCGGTTGTTGGATAGTTCCTGAGTGACCAGCGAACTTCCCTTCCAAAAATAAAAAATTACACAAATCACGTCAGAATGTACAAATAGCGTTTGTGACCACTTTACTCTAATGGTATTAGGTCAGATTACTAACTACTGCACACAATTACGTGCGGTCCAATCGTTCAGTACACGAGCACTACTTGTCATGTACTGAAAGATCAATGGAATCGATGTTTCCGGCCGCGATTCCTTCAGCAAGAGCTTGTATGGCCTATATGGGTTCTGCACCAACACCCCAGGCGTTGTGCCACTGGACTTTTATAGCGGACCTCTTTGTCTATTTTACCTGTTACCTTATGACCTCCTGGTCTGTTACCTTATGACCTCCTGGTCTTGTTACCTTATGGTCCGCTATACTCTAATGCTCAAATATTATTTAACCAGGGATGCCTCCCTAGCCACCGTATATGTCACTTACACGTATGTCCCTTGACGAGTACCCGGCTTTCCTTTTGGTTCCACCTTAAAGTTATATAAACTTTTGTATACAAAACACACTCACTCAACACATGTACACTTTTGTTTCTATATCTATTTCTGCGCAGAAATTGTCTTTAGGCCAAAAGTGTTACCAATTAGGAGCAGGATCTGTTAAACTAAATTTCAGATTTTTCCAAAAATAGATTTGCGTTATTTACCGCGTCGCGTTATCTACCGCTGTGCGTTAATTATTGCCTTTGCGTTACTTCACTTTATCACAGCTTGAGCTACGTGGGCGTAACCGGACGCTACGTTGCGTAATGAACGCTGCGTGCGTCTGCCTTTGGATTGCGTACGCTAGTCTTTGTTAGCGACACGTGTACGCAATATAAAGATCCACCGTAACACAATTTCTATTTTTATCAATGTAAATGATCCCTGATCATCTACCGCAATCCACACTGACTGCCTTGTATCTCAGACAAACCGTGTGTTTGTTCTATACTTTAACTATCACCTCTACTATGAAATAACAGCAAATCTCTTTTTAGCACTTTCTATCAACTATAAAATTTGGCAAACAGGAATAGTGATATACGAAAATGAAACAGAAAATGCAGATATATGTATGCGTGCGTGTATACGCAAGACAGAAGAGAAATAAACAGTTTTAAAAGACACAAGCGTTTTGTTCTTACTTCCGGTTCCCGGATTCCTTCAGCACTCTTTATCTAAGCGAAGCAGACGCTTATCCCGTCAGCACTGGGAGACAACCTCCCACCCTTTGCTGGGGGATAATGTCTGCTGATCTACCTAGTGCAGATATGAGAAGGATAGGACGAGTCCCCAATTGACAATGCTAAATTCCTTTGTCGTATAAACAACCCTTTATGAAGCTAAGAACACTGTACGCTGTTTACTTAAGAAGTACCGTAATGGTACGCTAGTTGCGTAACGATCGCTCAGCCGTAGGCGAGACGCTCAAGCGTCACGTTCGCTCACGGCCCAGGGATCACAGGACACGTTATTGGCTATGACTAGAGTAATGATTCGCTATGGCGTAGCTTACGCTCGAGACCACGAGGAGGTCACCAGCGGCGCAGACGCTCACAACGCTATACCTTAATGTTTAAACCTTATACCAAAGAAATACAAAGAATACCTTAATGTGAGTACAGGGTGTAAGTGCAACCTTGTGTAACCTGACTAACTACAAAGCTGCTTGAGCGTCACCGACGCTCAAGTGAACACTTAACGCTATAGAAAACACACAGATACTGGTTTAGGTTCCAAAGCCTATTAACTGTATTATATCTAATATACTTGTAAAAGGGGATAACAGTACAAATGATACACTACAATATAACAGAGACTTCCTAACCACAGAACTAAAATACAAAAAGACAATACTACTCTGACCTAAATGAAATACAATACAATACTATAATACTATGGGAGATATAAGAGAAAAGAGGAGAGAGAGGGAGAGAGAGAGAGAGAGAAAGATAGAGAGAAGTTGGCTCACAGAAAGACAATGATTACGGAGAGAAACTTACGCACAAGGGGAAACGATCGCATGCGCCTGGACATCCAGCACCCGATCCTCAGCAATGAGAACCGTTGAAGAGTGAGAGCTGGATGTGGTCGGCCTGCCTATTTATGCCCCACACACAATGCAATCTCCTGGTCCTACAATCCCATTGTCCATTGGCCGAAGGAATTCGGCCCTGTATCATAACAAAAGGTCATAGGGTGATTCATACAGGTGGGCTGTGACGATTTCCAACAGCTCAGGTGGGTGGGAAACTGGGTTTCCCGCCGCATACCTGAGTATGTGTAAATAATAGAAATGGACATAAACTTCTTATGTCCATAACTATTCGCACGAGCGATTAATACGCTCCAAACCAACACCGGAATATTGCTAATTAAATACTCTTCCGATGGGTACCAAACACTGCTGTATGATTCCTGTTAGACCCTTCGTACGATATAAAGAGGGATTCCTCAGCTCTGGGACATTGTATTTTAACCAAACTTTCAGAATCTATCAAAGGGACCATGATCTATAAACTACATTAATTGTGAACATTTGTAACGAATGAGTCGCACGCTACGACTACATAAACTCTACCGTAAATACGCATACCGCGCCTGCGAGTGCACGCTATTGCGGGTATGCGCCTCCACGGGAGAGCGTACGCACGCGCAGCGCGGACCAGTGTGCGGTGCAAATATGGCAACGTGCATTGAGACATTTTTCTGACTTTGACAGTACATTGTACTAATGAGGCCCTTTTTTCTTGTTGAACATTACTGCAAGTGTTCATCATTTATACTTTTTATAGTGCTGTCTTTATTCGGTGCCTTTGCGCTCTAGTATTAAAAAAAAAGCAGGTTTTCCTAGATTAAATGGGAACCAAGATGAAAAATATACATACAGTATGTTTGATTGTCAGAATATTCACAGCAGCACAGATTATTTCAGGAGCTAAGCGCACTTTTTCTAGTGAAAGGCAGTGATCTGTGTGATCATGTGATTGTGTTAGTAAGGAGAAGACAAGGACACCATCACGGTGAACGGGAATGGAGCCAAGCAGGAAGTCACAGATATATCAAGCCTTGGAGAGAAGTAAAGTGGAGAAGTTGCTGATAGGAACCAATCAGATTCTTCTAACTGACATTTCCTAGGTTGTGTTAGATAAATGACAGTAAGAAGCTGCTTGGTTGCTTTAGGTGACATCTCTTCTTTATCTTTCCCCAGCACTGGAGTTAGACAGTGGAAAGAGCAGGTTCCTCACCAGCACAGTAGCAATGATGTTCTATATATGGTACCTTTCCTTACCAGGGAGGCCACCAAATGTCTTATTAATTCCCTTGTCAGCCTCTGCCAAGACTACTGCAACTTTTTACTCTCTGGTCCTCCTCTATCCCGACTCTCTCCTTTAAAACCTATCCTCAATGCTGCTACTTGTCTCATCTTATTATCTCCAACCCATACTCCCTAACGTCTGGGAGACTCATGAATCTCGGGAATTGTAGGCAAGACTCCCGGAATCAGTGCCCCACTGGCAACCCTCGCTCATTTCCCAAGTGAAGTGGACGATATGAGCGGCTTGATGGCCCAATCTGTGTCAAATCGCTTTATCATGGTCACGCTCCCCACACCACCTACTTGGTTGCACTATGCCCCCTGCACCACACACCTGTCTGCGCCCTCATGGATGGGGCAGCCCAAAACTAATCATGTAATAATAATTAACCTTTCATTTTTGTCAACTTTTTCCTTGGCTCTCCTTCCCCTAGCGAAACCTGTTTAAGCTCCTCACCTTCACTTTCAAAACACTAAGGGGGCTATGTACAGTACTAAGACATGGAGAGAAATAAAATGCATGGAGATAAAGTAACATCCAATCAGCTCCTAACAGTCATTTTTCAAACACAGCCTGTAACATGACAGTTAGGAGCTGATTGGCTGGTACTTTATCTCTGTCCACTTTTTAGCTCTCCAAGCCTTAGTACATAGGACCCTCAATCACTAAACCCCCTCAAACTTATCTCCATCTCCACGCATATTACCTCTAGGCTCTACCCATTTTTGCATTCAAGCCTTTTCCTCCACTCTTCTGTAACTCAACCCCCGCCACTATCCACCAGCTTGCTGGACTGCAAATGTGCCCTTCCCAAAGCACCTACAGTGTTTCCGCCACTGCCCTTGACTATAAGCCCTCACGAGCAGGGCCCTCCACCCTCTTGGTTCTCCCCCTGCACTATCCTTGTTTTCAGTGGCTCTGATCCTGTCTGACTGCTTTTCCAGGGTACTGGATCACTAATTGATAAATAATTATTATCTATAATAGATATGTAGCAAACACACCAGTTGTAATTCCCCTCTGCACTGTGTCTGTAAGAATATATATATTGTAATTTTTTTGTATGTTTGATTGCAATTTCCCTGTACACCACTAGGGACACTTTGTGATTCCATATAAATATATGATAACAATAATAGTACAGTAAATGAAACTGCTCTCCTATTACTTCCCGTTTCTAGCCCATCCTTATACAGTATATACAGGTTTATAAATGTGCAGTAGTATATGTGTAGACAGTGGCATAGCATAAGTCCCTGCAGACCCCAAGGTGGCTTGGAAGCACTATGTGGCTTGTGGGAGCTGGGGGTACTTTGGGGACAACTGTCCTGGGCTACCGCGCCGCTGTCACTGCAGCAGAGAGGAGCTGCCAGCCTGAGGAGTAGCACCGTAGGGGAGATGTCCCTCCCAAAATGGCCACCGCCTCACAGGAGACAGTTATTAAGGATGCTAGAGGAGGTGGCAGCCATTTTGGTAGAGACATTTTCAATAGTATGAAGGTGGCAGCTGCGAACAGCGGCCCTCTCCAGGACTGCATCCCTGCGGCAGTGGCCTGGGAGGTAGGATCCCCTGACAATGTGCAGAACCCCCGACAACGAGCAGGTACCATGGAGGTGGCACCAGAAAGTTTTTTGGCAGGGGGCGCAAAATTTATACTTACGCCACTGTGTGTAGACTTAGGAAATGACCCCCCCCCCCCAAAAAAAAATAAAAAAATAAAAAAAATAAAACCTGATTATTATAATAATGGCAGTAAAATGTGTTTTATTTTACATTTGTAGCTCTATAGAAAATGATGTAAGACCTGTATACATACAAATATTGAGAATAATATGGGCGCTGCACCATAAATATATCTGGATGTGTTCTTTAGCATCAATAAGAGTCTGCATTCTACTTCTGGCCGTCGTATATCTAACTTTCCCGTACTGCCGTACGCAGCTGAGAGAAATGCACCTTATAAATAACGCATACATTTATTCAGCAGCATTCAGCCAGATGCTTCTCAGCCAAAGTAATGTGACAAGAAGAAGAAAACAAATCTAAAATAACTGAAAAATCAAAACTGCTGTTGTATAATAAACTACAACAAAAGGAAAACACAAGGCATATAAACAACATCCTCTTATTTCTGCTCTATTGCCTCCCATGATGATGTATTATGTATTTACACATTCGAAGAAAACAAATGTCTCTTTCGCTCCCTCATTCTCTGCGCTGCAAAGCAAAACCAATTAGTTTGGAGTGCATAACGTGTTGTGGGAACTGATGTCGTTTGCAAAACTGTTACCACCCTGATGATAGCGGTTGATAAAGGAATTTTGGAAAAATCATTTCTCGAGGGTCATTCAATACGTGTGTGCATTGCATCTGGAGAAAAGGCAATTCTGAGGCTTCGAGTAAACACTGCCAGGGAATTGAGTGGAATCCTTTCCTGTAATTTAGTCACCGCGTGTGATTTACTGCGCCCGTTTAATATCGCGGTACTTATGAGTTATAATTTTTTTCATGCTACATTTACTTTTAGTACTCCAATTAACTTCTTGCCCTAGCGAAGCTATGCCACGACTGTTTCATTGGCTATAGGCGCTTTTTAAAGTATCTTCCAGGATATTTCGCTGCGGTGTAATAACAATTCCAAATGAGCCGTAGAAATAAATCAGGTAGTTTCAGGTGCATCACAAATAAATATGAAAGAAAAATATAGCACTCGCCGGGTGCTTAAGATATAACCGCCAAGCAGTAACTCATGCAGCAAAATGTGTCTGCTCCGCGGGGACTGCACAATATTTACCTTCCTTAAAAACTGCGCCGCTGGGCGATAAAGCCTCAGGACGACTTGGCAAATAAGTGTTGATTTCATTCCTTTACCCAGGAGCATAACAAATCAACTATATGTGTGATTACTGTATCATCCCAACTGGCCATAAAGAAGTGGCATAGGTTTAGAGCTTCTATTTGTGATATGACGCTTAATAAATATCCAATACTCATTACAGTGAATGGCCTTCAGACGCTATACATATATAAAGTGCGGACACGGGAATGTCTGGAATGGTGATGTGTAACTGAGCGTAGGAAGTGTTGGGACCACAGTTCTGCAACGCTTTCTTCAATCGTCATGCAGAATTGGCACCCGTATAAGATTATACGTAGACTATTTACAAGTTGTCTTCATTTTGTCTGAAATGGGTGGTAAGCCATATTCATACATGAAGAAAAATAGTCAAGGCTCTGTAGCTGTGCCCCCATTAGTTGTGCCCCGTCGCTTGTTGCTTTGCCCCCAGTAGTTGTGCCCTCTGTTGCTGTGCCCCCTGTTGCTTTGCCTCCAGTAGATTTGCTCTAGTAGTTGTGCCCCCTGTTGCTTTGCCCCCAGTAGATGTGCCCTCTGTTGCTGTGAACCCTGTTGCTTTGCCCCCAGATTTGCCCCAGTAGTTGTGCCCCTTGTTGCTTTGCCCCCAGTAGTTGTGTCCCCTGTAGTTGTGCCCTCTGCTGCTGTGCCCCCTGTCGCTGTCAAACACACACACACAAAAAAAAAAACAATACTTACCACTGCCCCGCTCCTGCTTCCCGACCGCCGCTGCTGCTGCTTCGTCTCTGGCCTCTCGCGGCGCCTCTCTATGGGACAGACAGGGCCGGTTCTGGGGCTCTATGCGCCCCGGGCGGCAATAGGGGGCGCGGTCATTTACGCCCCCTGTTCAGACTGAAATGATGTGCGGTGCGCGATGACGTCATCGCGCACTGCACAGTAAAGGACCTCTCCACGAAGGGAAACTAGACGCGTACACGTCTAGTTTCCCTTCACAGCGGCCAGCGGCAGAAGGGGGGCAGCGGGGGGCACACAGCAGCAGCGGATCTTGCCCTGGTGCGGCGCCCTCCGGAAGGCGGCGCCCCGGGCAAAAGACAAAGTCCTGCTTACCCGTGGCAAGATCCGCTACTGGGGACAGACGTCATGACATCTCTCCCATAGCAGCGCCGCACAGACACTAGAGGTCAATAATGACCTCTAGTGTCTGTCACTAGAGCCGGCTACAGCGGACGCCCACACAGCCCACGGCGTCTGCTGCAGCCGGGGAGCGGGATGTGGGTAGGCGGCGGTGCCTGTGGGGTGACTGCGGCCGCACCACCAGCCCGCAGCGCCCCGGGCGCAGGCACTGCTTGCCCGCACCAAGAACCGCTCCTGGGAGTGGAGAGAGACAAACTACCAATCAGCTCCTAACTGTCATGACAACAACCTGTAACATGACAGTTAGGAGCTGATTGGTTAGTACTTCAGATACTCATCTGGAGTATCTCTCTACACTTTTATTTCTCTCCGAGCTTCGAACATATCACCGATTATCTCTCCACTTTATTTCTCTCCAAGCTTTGATACATATCACCCGTTACCTCTCTCCACTTTATCACTCTGCAGGGCTTAGAGGGCTATTTACTAAGGGGTCTATTTACTAAGCATTGCAGAGAGATAAAGTGGACAGAGAAAAAGTATCGGCCAATCAGCTCCTATCTGTCATTTTTCAAACATACTCTATGGCATGGCAGTTAGGCGCCGATTGGCTGGTACCTTATCTCTGTCCACTTTATCTCTCTCCAATGCTTAGTATATTGACCTCTAAGCCTAGCAGAGAGATAAAGTGGATGGAACAAGTACCAGCCAATCAGCTTCTAACTGCCATGTTACAAGCTGTGTTTGAAAAAGGACAGGTAGGAGCTGATTGGCTAGTATTCTATCTCCGTCCACTTTCTCTCTCTCTCCAAGGCTTAGTACATATACCCTGTAATACATCTACCCCTGTGTTTGAAAAATATAACAGTTAAAAGCTGATTGGTTGGTACTTCCTCTGTATCTCCCTCCACGTTTTGATAAATCTATACCTCCCAACAGTCCTGAATCTAGCGGGACAGTCCCGCTACTCGGATACTGTCTCGCTGTCCCTCCGGTGGGCGGGGGAGGGGCTAGTTGGGGAGGCTTTGATCACCCGCTGCTCTGCAAACCAGTGAGTGATCTCTGAATAAATGCCGTGCACACACGCACGGCATCTATTCAGGGCTGTGAGGTGAGCAGGGGGCTGCCCAGATGATCCGGGAGCGCTAGGCACGCCCCCAAAATTGCTAGAACACGGGTCAGTGCAGAAAACCCACTCCCACTCCACCAAGGACACGCCCCTTTTCCAGGTCAAGCGCGGCGACGCCGCGCAAGTGTCCTGGCCCTGTGGACCTATAAATTGTGAGGTATGTAAATCTCCCCCTAGCTCCTTAACACTACAGTCCAGGTTTTAAGGATATCTATGCATGAGCACAGGTGGCATAGGACCTCAGTGAATTTGATGTAACCATCTGTGCTCAAACATGGATGTCCTTAAAACCTGGAGTGTTAGGGTGCCTTGGCTTATATGGAAATAGTACATGATGGCCGGTCTGACTTGCGGTGACACCATTATTTACCCCTTGTATGTCATCTGTCATTACAGAGAAGCGTTAGTATTGTGCAGTAGACGGCAGTGCCAGTTAGAGGAATAGTACAGCAGGATACTGGGCAGACTGTGCAGATATGTATAATACACATTTCCCAGCTAGCTGTACACTTCTGTGCCGTTTATCATTCTCAATGTAATAACTGCCTTTCATCTTACATAAACACGTGTGTTTTCTCTATACAGGAGCAGCACACATAAGCCGGGCCCTGTGATTGGCTGCACGCTTGTCCTGCGATGAACTGTGGGCTGTATGGTGTTAATGCTAATTGTGATAGGGGTTTTGAACTCTGACAGACTCCTACATATTGGCATTAGTATCATGCACTCCCTCTTACCAGAACTCAGCTGAGCAGCGGGAGGGACCCCGAGTGAGTCACCGTTTCAGGAAAGAAGGCCATTAATGAGCATATGACTGTAACCAACGTTAGTAGTATTACATACCCCCGCCCTCCTTTTCAACCCAAATTCTCTTTTCCCTTTACACTGTCCCTCTAGTAGGCCTGGTATGGGGGAGAGTAGTGTGTGCAGAATCTGCTGTATTATTTTTAGGTTTTTCCAAGTCATTTTCCTCATTGTTATTAAATTCTGAAATCTCTGTGTCTCATCCTTGTTGCTAGTCCTTCAGTGGCGGCCTCTCATTTCCACCTCCTGGCCTTTGCTCCATACAGGAAGGCACTGGTACGTATAACTATTAGGGATCTCTAGGGGGTACATTTACTAAAGCTTATAAAACAGAGAATTGGTGATGTTGCCCATAGCGACCAATCAGATACTTTCTATCATTTCTCTACTGCCTTTTAGAAAATGACAGACAGCATCTGATTGGTTGCTATATACAACATCACCAGTTGTCTGTTTTAGAAGCTTTAGTAAATTACCCCTGGGTGCCCCTGTGCGGAGAAGGATCCAATGCAGGGTTGGAAACCATCGCCAGCTCCTAATGGGATGACCGCAGCATTATTCCAGTCCAGATCTGGCTATTGATTTAAAGTAATTATTATATTTTATTCAACCTCTTCTTCAAAGGGCCTGAACAGTCATTTAAAACATATAAGAGCACCAAACTCGTTACCTTAGTCGGAGATTTGGGTCTTGGAACCCTATTGACGGTGGCGCAGAGAGAGAGGGGGATTGAGTACACATTACCCGGGCCCAGGTCCGACCCCCCACTCCCTGTTCCCCCCACCCCCTTACCTGGCAGCAGCAGCTTTTCTTCTCAGCCCGGCACACGTTGCTGCGTGATAGGCTGCAGTGTGGCCTGGGATGTGCGTAAAATAAACATTTTTCAGTATTTTTTTCCCAAGGGTGCATGACCACGCCTCCTGTGATTAGGCCACGCCCCCTGAAAAGTACCTGGTCCCAGCCAGGCTCTCTACTGCCCTGCCTATTGTAGCACTGTGGGTGACTAACAGCCCTTGCTGCATCAGGACAATTTGCCGTAAAGGAGGGGTGCAATATGCCCCTCCCCCCCCCCCTACTTTGTGAATACCTATGGAAGGGGCTCATACTATCTAAGGAAAGTGGAAAACCCTGTAATACTTTGTGGAGTTTGTATTCAACTGTTCCACTTTATCTCTCTCTAATGGTGCCGATACACTTGTGCAATGCCCCGCAACGCGACATCGCGGGGCATCGCACTGGCAGTTCAGGTGCGATGAAATCGCACCTGGACTGCCAAAGTGATTACCATGCCATCATGCAAAAGATCACATGGTAATCACGTGATTGGCAAGCCAACCGCCGAGTGGAAGCGGCCTCTGGTCGCTCCTGGCGGGTGCCCATCGCACATCGCAGTGCGATATATCTCATGTGGTTTTAAAACCACATGAGATCGCACTGCGATGCAAGAGATATTAAGTGCAGCACATATTTTGAGACGCGACATTCGAGCGGCGTGCCCGCGCATCACGTCTCAAGGTACCTACAATCCTTCAATTTCTCTCACAGTTGAGGTCGAAATCGAAGGTTAGCACCGATTATCTCACAAGTGTATGGGCACCATTAGGCTTCATGCATCTTCCCCCTAGTGTCTTTAATTGGCCATTTAAATTGTATAAAAATAAAAAAAAATAAACTTGTAAGACAGAACCTTGCAAAAGTAACATCTGCCTGATATTTTATTTAGACCTGAAAATAAAATCTTCTCTGAGCACAGATCTGTGCTGACGTTTTGTTGAGCTGTAGAGGAGCCTCCTTAGAGAGATTACAGTCAGGCCCAGATATGAAAGCCTCCAGTCTCAGAGAGGCATCAGCCACTGGAGAACCGAGCCTCCGATAAAATGTAAAATGAATCCACGCTAATATTCCTCTATTTATGTGCCAGTTCACCACGAGCCATAAGGCGTGTGCTTTGAACCAGCAACTACTCAGTCATAAAAAAAACATGGAATCCCTGTCGCACTTACAGCCCAGCCCAGAGTCTACTTAATGAAAAAGCTCCATGTGGGAAAAATCTGTAACTGATGAAGAGGCCTATAGGCAATGCCAGTACTAATCCGTGGATAAATAATTCACAAGCAGGTGCCCCGCTGCTTCTCCATCCACTACTGGAAAAACCTCAAAAGTGACAGAAAACATTATAGATGAAAAATAATTTGCCTGCACAGGTGCCGAGGAAACGTGTGCATGGGGCTTTAAATATTTAAGTCGTGTCCTTCATATGCTAAACTTGATCTCTGTTTGTCTCAGCCACACCTGTTTAATATACAGCAGAACGTGAAAAGATTGTTTTAGCATGAACTACGGGCTTGATTCAGGTTGGATTGCAAATTGTGCTAAGTAGCAGAATATGCAATCCATGAGATCGCATGCTGTGGAGACGCCCATCGCAGGGCAAGGCCACTTAGCATGCTGACCGCTGCTCCCCCTCCTCCTTCCATCAAGCAGAAATTGCAATCGCATCACAATTTCTGCTTGATAGCAAAAATTAGGGTTGCCTCCTGCAGGAGGCCCGCTGTCATCTTTCCGATCGTGGCGGCTGCCTGTGATGTCACACAGCTGCCGCAATCATGCCCACGCCCCCGTTTTGAGATCATCGCCCCCATTTCGCCAGCTCCATCTTCGCAACGCTCCATCTCCGCCTAGGAAACGGAGCGTTCCACACACTCGCCCCACGAACGCCACTGTCTGATTGACAGGCAGAGACGTGCACATTTTCTGCAGGCGCTGCCGCCTGCATCCTTTTTGTAATTTTTTTGCGGCGATCCAACCTGAATCAGCCCCTATGTCATTAATAAATGATTAGTAGAATCTGATTGGTTGCTATGATCAACTTCGCCACTTGTCATCTGTAAAAGGTTGTCATCTTAATATGTTAAGGGAAATTACATTAGACAAAATGGGGTGTAGTATGGTATGCTGGCGGCTGGGCTCCCGGCGACCAGCATACCGGCGCCGGAAGCCCAACCGCCGGCATACTGACAGTGTGGCGAGCGCAAATGAGCCCCTTGCGGCACGGTGGCACGCTATGCTATCTATTCTCCCTCCAGGGGGATCGTGGACCCCCACGAGGGAGAAAAAGTGTCGGTATGCCGGCTGTTGGGATTCCGGCGCCGGTATACTGTGCACCAGGATCCCAACAGCCGGCAACCTGAAGACCACCCGACAAAATGCATTACTCCAATTTCCAATGACAGTCCCAGGTTTTAAAGATTCATCTCTATATATTATTACCCCTTGGAAATCCCTGGTATTTAATGCCGCAGAACTGCATAATAAAATGCACCTTTTCTGCTTATTAGACACAAACATAAGCATCTGGAGAAATGCCACCAGTACCGTGACAGTCCAGGGCTCTCAGATGTGGGCAAATTAGACAGTGACCCTGTTGTTCCGCATACAGTTAGAGCGGCAGGATCGCTGCATGGTCAGCCAGGTTAATAATTATTTTCCCTGGCAGAAAATGAACTTGGTTATTTGCATCAGCCGATGCTCTGACAATATGAACGGAATAAGTAAAATGTGACAATTTTTCCTATTTTCAATAAGCTGATATGTCATCATAGAAGATTGAAAAGAAATGTTATTTCTAGTTACATTTATAAATAATCTGGAACAGATATATATTTTGGTTTTACGTGTTGGACAATGTCTGTGAGTTGGGAGTGGTACGCTGATGGAGGCTGTACAGATTGGGGAGTTACGGGCAATTACACCGTTATAATAATGCTCAATACTGCACTGATTAATACAATCAGCAATTACAGAAATGATAAAGTCTTTCTTCCCTAACCTTACAGGGTAATTAGAGGCAGGCGGTAAATTCCAGAGTAAGAACAGGAAAGGTCATCGCCAAGATCGCGTCTCTCTCTGGTATCATTAGGCTTTTTAGGAAAATGGAATAAAAATGTGTTTTGCAAATATTTTTGTTTTGCTCCTTGTTACTCATGTTAGAATCATATCTTGCGGAGTCCATTAAAATGGCAAAAAATATGTTCCATGGTTTCAAACCAAGGGGAAGATCTTCTAAGCCTTGAAGAGTGATAAAGTGGACAGAGATAAACTATCCAGAGGCGTCGGAACAGGGGAAAAGGGGGCAGCTCGCCCCCCCCCCCCCCAAAACATGAGGGGCAACCCTCCGCCCTGCTCCCCCAGCACCAGAGGACTGCCGCAAACCACGTCCGTTTGGGGAGCGTGGCCTAATGTCAGGAAGCCCCGGCACACTTGAGAGACCTGTAGCTGTGCTATTCACGTAGTGTCTCTCTCTCCCTGGCACTGTGTCATTCCCTCTTTCTCCCTGACACACTTTTTCTCTCTCTATTTATGTATCTCCCTCTTTCTTTCCCTGACACTCTCTCTTGCTCCCCTCTCTATCTTTCTCTCTCCCTCCCTCTGTCAGGGTTGGGATTCATTTGCCAGTGGCTGGGATGCCGGTGGTTAGAATACAGACCGCAATATCCTAATAGTTCAAATACTGACCCTATCCGCAGCCTAAACCTACCCCACCCCCCGCAGCCTTCCAGCAGCCTTACCACCTTCCCCACCCCCACTCCCCATGGCTTAACCCTAACCCTCCCTGGGGGGTGGCTAAACCAAAGCCCCTCGCGGTGTGTGTGTGTGTGGGGGGGTTCTACAGAGATACATCCTCCCCACTGTGGTGCTGCCTCCTTTTTGACCTGGTAGTACTGCCTCTTACTCCCCGGTGCCTCTGCCCCCCCCCTTGGGGCGCCAAAATGAGGATCTTTCTTGGCCCCCCAACCTATAGAGGTTCTGAAGCCACTGAAATGACCAACCAATCAGCTCCTAATTGTCATGTTACAGGCTGTCATTTGAAAAATGACAGGAGATTATTGGTTGGTAGTTTATCTTGGCAAGCAATTAGTACTCGGTCCCTCCTCTCAGTGTCCCTGCCCTATTACATTTGGTACATTTTATCCTTTCCTTTCTAATGGCCACAAATCAACGGACAGAGGATTGTCAAGCAGAGGCATTAATAATGACAGGACATCTGCCAAGATGATGGAGCCTCTAAACTGGGGATCTGGTGGCACGTTCTACTCCACAAGCCTGTGAGCCTCCTTCTAATGATTGATAGACTGCATTCTCATTAACATGGATGCAGACAGAGCGGTGGCAGCTTCTGAGGTTACAGAGATCGCTTCTGTGAGCTGAGACTAGAGTATCAGGGTCCCCAGGCTGTGACCCCCGATGTGCCATGAATACTTTACTGCACAACCACTGCCTGTACACCGGACCCCTCTCTTCCTGCTGTTGGTGTGGAGTGTCCGCTTCCACCTAGAAACTCCACATTAAGAGGAAAAGTGGAGGCATTACCCCTAGCAACAGATCAAATTCTAGCTTCTATGTATCCTGTACTGTACATTCTAGAAACTGCTAACTAGAATTTCATTGGTTGCTTTAGGCAAACCTTTTTAGACATTTTAGCAAATATTTCCTGCAGCAGGTAGAGACTCACAATTTTTCGGGCAGTATTCTGCACCCATGGAAGAGTGGTCAGATCTACCACATCCTGCCCACTTACTAGTGAAGCAAGCAGGATGGAGAGATTATACATGGTATTTCGGCTTCGTATGGACGGGTCGGGTCAGCAAATCACTGCATTTGGGGGGGGGGGGCCTAGTGACTGACAGCCCAGTCCTGACCGCCAAGTTTCAAGCAGTATTCCTCTCCGGAAGAGAGGAGACATCAAAGGTAGGCAATTATGTTCCATAATCTGCACGTACGCGGATCAGCGTGGATGGCGTCACGCTGACTCTGACCAGAGAAGCCAGCTGTCCAGCCAGGGGGACTTGGAGAAGCAGAGAAGAAGACGGCAGGGTAGAGGGTGCTGCTGGTGGAGCAGAGGCAAAGGAGCTGGCCGGGGCAGGATGCAGTCAATTTACCTCCAATCAAAATCCAGACGGTCGAAATCCGGACAGCAATCAACTGACGGGCAAAATCCCGACAAGGTCAAAATCCTGACATGGACAAAATACCGACATTTAAAATACAGACAAGGTCAAAATACCGACATGTAAAATGCCGACAGGTCAAAATGCCGACATGAGGTTTTCATGATTTTTTTTCAATGAAACCGACTTGTTCATACTTTATCATCCCAGTGGACCTGGAGGGGGAATATAATAGTACTCGAAGCCTGGCGAGCGCAGCGAGCCATGTGAGGGGACGCGGTACACTTATATGGCGTCCATGTCGATCTGTGTCGACATACACACAAAAAACAATGAAAAATGCATGTCGGTATTTTGACCTGTCGGCATTTTACATGTCGCTATTTTGACCTTGTTGGTATTTTAAATATCGGTATTTTGTCCATGTCAGGATTTTGACCGTCGGTCCATTGCTGTCGGGATTTCGACCGTCGGGATTTTGATTGGAGGTACTTCATACTGATCCCGGCCGGGGCAGCGAGGAGAGCAGCTTTTGTCCATTTCTGCAGGTAAGAGGTCAAAGAACGCCATCTAGGGATAATAAATAATAAGAGAAGCTTTGCTTCTGTCATCTATATAAATACCATTCCTATACAACCTCCACTATATCTATCCAATGGGGGGCTGCCGGAATCTGTAAGGAGAGATTAAAGGTGCAGAAATCAGTAATTTCTCAGCACTTTTCATATAACTACAGTAGATACAGAGAAAATAAAAGTATGGCTTTCTCTAGATAAATTGCTGGAGAAAAGCTGTCTTTTGTATTAAATAGACTTTATCATCTAAAGATAATTTATGCTAAACTCATATTATATGCAGAAGCTGTGAATCCTATATGCTAGCTTCTTGTAAAGGCCTGTCTATATAAATAACTGATGAACGCGTATTGTTAGTCTGGTCTATTTGGTGATGCTGAACGTTAAATCTGGAATGTGTTTATATTCTTAACAGTATGTAGCAATCTCAGTTCCTATCCTGATCCAACTTGACTCCTTGTCAAATTGTGCCACCTACTGTAACAAGTTGCCCTAATGTATCCAGCAAAGTGTAACCCTTTTTCTCCTCTAATGCCGAGACACGACGGTTATCACCGACAGATATCACAGGACGTGTCTGGCCTGCTTATGGCTTAGCCCTGCATAGCAGAAGCCAGGTCTGACAAATCTTCATTGCCTTGTAGATTGCAAGAGTGCGATCGCCTCCCAAATCTTTGCATTGCAATCAGACTTTACGTTTCAGCGTCCACACAAATATTGTGTCTCTAAAAAAATAACTGCGCCTTTCTAATTGTGTTTTATGATCTACAGTAATAAAATAATGTGTAGTTCCATGTTTAAAGTCACACTGCGCAGAATAATTCCTGGATGTGCGTTGTTGTTTTTTTACATTTTTGTTCTAGAAAACAAAATTGTTGCTTGTTTTGATCTTACAGTAAATGAAGGGAGCGCTGTTTTATTTTCTCTGAAAATTGTTAATGCTGTCTATGACTGGGGTTCATATTTTAGACAGACCCCAACGTGGCAGCGTTACCACTTTCAGGGGGTATAGAAGCCACAGATTCATTTGTCCTGGATAAATAAAATGTGCTCTATATGTCAATAAAAATTTGAAACGCAACACAAGTGTCTGGGGTCCCATTTATGACATAATAAATGCCGGTTCAGATTAAATGCAGAAAACAATTACTTGCTGCTTGTGTATCACTGGGTCTGCCAACTTATCAGCTGGACCAGTAATTATGAGGATGCAGCTTATTAATTCTCTGGGGGGGTACATTTACTATGATGGGAGTTCTATTTAAGATGGGATGTTGCCCATAGCAACCAATCAGATTCTACTTCTCATTTATTTAGAACCTTCTAGAAGATAATACCTGGAATCTGATTGGTTGCCATGAGCAACATCTCATCTTAAATAGAACTCCCATCTTAGTAAATTTACCCCTGGGAATCAAATAACAGACTGAATGGGGACAATGCAGAGTATGAGTGCGGTGGGGTGCCTGTAATATGGAGGGTGGGGTCACATGACAACACACAAAACATACTCCGCAGACACGTAGGCCTTCCACAAATCTTCCTGGTGAGCCCTATGGCCAATCCGCCCCCGGTACACCATCAATGGTCATCAGTGCAGTGGCTGGAGGTGGGACTTGGCGTGTAAATCAGGGTAGGGAGTGTGGTTTTGTGGGCACATCCTGTTGGCAGATCTAAGTTCTGTACCTCCAGTGCCATAGGAGAAAAAAAAACATTGCTGGGTTCACAGCCACCAGTGCTGGAGAACCATCCCTGGTACATATCCACAGCTGCAGTGTAGTGATCCAAGGATCCCTATAACAACCTTTAATACGGCTTTGCCTGAGTCTCCTATAAGTACATAGGCTAGTAGGTGGCAGGCATTTTGTGCTCATGCTGGCTCACACATGCACTGTATACACCTGCTGACAAGTTACATAAAACCCTTACATATAGTTGCCTATTGCCTACCCTCCCTCATTCTGCAGGAGACTCCCTGAAATAGTAGCAATCTCCCTCGCTCCCTGAATAGACCACCAATCTCCCTGATTGCACCTCATCCCCATTATGTAGCTGTTACATTCTTGGGGAAAAAAATAAATCAGAGATATAAACATTTAAATGGGAACATCAGTGCCATTTCCCTGTATTGGTTATAAGGCACAATGATTCCTCTGGCTACATGCATTTTAAATAAGGTTTCTTGTGGCCACTTACAGTATATGGAGCCTCTTGTACAACACAATACACAAATAAATCCTGCAAAATATCAGTGTCTTTTCTTCAACAAGTAGATCTTATTAACTTTGGGGCTCATTTACATTTGGATGTAAGTCATTTTCATGACACGCCTCTCAGATGTAGCAGTACGGGTGGTCTTCAGTTTACCGGCGGCCGATCTCCCGACGACCAGCATACCGGCGACTACACCCTTCTCAGATATAACTGATAGGTGTTACTTTCACAGTCTCCCTGACATGATTTTTCAAAAGTAGGCAAGTATGCCCTTACATAGACCGCTCCCACAGACTCCACTGAGACACAGTTTAGCCACACAGACACATATACACTATACACACTTAACACCCACTGTCACCTTCACTCAATTCACATAGGCATGCATGTGCATGGCGGTCCAAACATGTACGTCATGCGCTACTGGTTCCTGGCCTGGTTCTAACCCCCGAAAGCCTGCTAATTGATGAGGAGGGTATCGCTAGCTTTTTATGGCAATACCCTATAGAAGCCTAAAGGCTTCTTACTACATTCCACCGCCACTCACGCCGCCCGCCCTCCCCATACCTGAGTGCAGGCAGCCTCCCATTGCAGTCCCGGATCCCAGCCTCCGTCTCCACCAGCAACATAGCCAGCTGTCCTTCCAGCTGCAGGGAGGAGGAGGAGCCTGGGAGTGGCTGCCGATGTCACCTCCCGGGCTGGAGGCCACCACACACCCTCTGCTCTGGACCACCAAGCTTCTCAGGGGGCCTCTGCCATAGCATTGCGATACTAATCGCATATGTTAGTACATAATTATGCAATTAGCATTGGTGCAATAGCCCCGGAGTCTATTAGTACATCCAGACCAGGGTGATGTAATAACAGCTATCACTGCAGCTTCATCAGTCACTGGTCACATAGAAACTTCTGAATGGGTGGCATGGTGGCACCTAGCAACAAAGAGTCAGTTGCGTACCCAGACACAGCCTGGTTGGAGTGGACCATTAGGGCCCCCCCCCCCCCCCCCCCCCCACACACACACACACACACACACACACACACACACCTTCTCTGTTGCAGTCAGTAGGAACTTCGGGCACACAGAGAGGAATGACTGTTGCAGGAGTCACCCTTCCCAGCCCAGCACAGCACACAGCACATGCCTCAGTGTGCTGGGCTGGGGAGAGAGGCAGCTGCAGAAGCAGTCAGTCCTTTCCCTTCCATGATCGTAACAGTACCACCGCCGGCAGTCCCCACCCTCCCATTACCAGGCCCCTGCAGGAATTACATATCGCTGCCCCAATGCATCCTTCTCACAGAGCGAGAGTATAGGAGATAGGGACAGGGGGCCTTATACAGAGGCTACCACTAATGCACCCACATTAGCACCCTTTGACGGATTTGCGGGTGTGTGCCAGAATGTGCAAGCACTGAGAAGCCCACTTTCTACACCGCAGCAAGCAGTAGTACCGCTGGTGGTTCCAGACAGTACACCACCGGTACACCATTGTGTCCACCATTGACACTTTCACCTGACCTATGTCAGGCCAGACGCAGGGTCTCCATCTGTGGAAGCTGCTCTGAGAACACAGGCCATGTGCAGTGACATGCCTGCGACACTTACGAACGCCCATCGTTTTGCCTCTCCATTTCCGATACCAGCTCCCCCATATGCAATTGTGAACTTGATTGTATATTTAGTGTAACACATGCCCCATAAGGATTTCCAGGATACAACTGCGCAAACATTGGTGTTCCATGTGGTAGAGTTTGCGTCCACCCCTGAATAAGATGGAAAAAAGGGGGAGGAAAAAAGAGAAATAGGGGTCTATTTACTAGAGATGAGCGGGTTCGGTTTCTCTGAAACCGAACCCGCACGAACTTCATGTTTTTTTTACGGGTCCGAGCAGACTCGGATCCTCCCGCCTTGCTCGGTTAACCCGAGCGCGCCCGAACGTCATCATGACGCTGTCGGATTCTCGCGAGACTCGGATTCTATATAAGGAGCCGCGCGTCGCCGCCATTTTCACACGTGCATTGAGATTGATAGGGAGAGGACGTGGCTGGCGTCCTCTCCATTAGAAATTAGATTAGAAGAGAGAGAGAGATTGTGCAGAGTCAGACAGAGTTTACCACAGTGACCAGTGCAGTTGTTGTTAGTTAACTTTTATTTATTTTAATATAATATATCCGTTCTCTGCTATATCCGTTCTCTGCCTGAAAAAAAACGATACACAGCAGCAGCCAGTCACACAGTGTGACTCAGTCTGTGTGCACTCAGCTCAGCCCAGTGTGCTGCACATCAATGTATAAAAGGCAAAGCTTATAATAATTGTGGGGGAGACTGGGGAGCACTGCAGGTTGTTATAGCAGGAGCCCCCAGGAGTACATAATATTATATTAATTTAAAATTAAACAGTGCACACTTTTGCTGCAGGAGTGCCACTGCCAGTGTGACTAGTGGTGACCAGTGCCTGACCACCAGTATAGTAGTATATTGTTGTATGTATTGTATACTATCTCTTTATCAACCAGTCTATATTAGCAGCAGACACAGTACAGTGCGGTAGTTCACGGCTGTGGCTACCTCTGTGTCGGCAGTCGGAACTCGGCAGGCAGTCCGTCCATCCATAATTGTATTACAATATATACCACCTAACCGTGGTATTTTTTTTTCTTTCTTTATACCGTCGTCATAGTGTCATACTAGTTGTTACGAGTATACTACTATCTCTTTATCAACCAGTGTACAGTGCGGTAGTTCACGGCTGTGGCTACCTCTGTGTCGGCAGTCGGCAGGCAGTCCGTCCATCCATAATTGTATTATTATTATAATATATACCACCTAACCGTGGTTTTTTTTTCATTCTTTATACCGTCATAGTGTCATACTAGTTGTTACGAGTATACTACTATCTCTTTATCAACCAGTGTACAGTGCGGTAGTTCACGGCTGTGGCTACCTCTGTGTCGGCAGTCGGCAGGCAGTCCGTCCATCCATAATTGTATTATTATTATAATATATACCACCTAACCGTGGTATTTTTTTTTCTTTCTTTATACCGTCGTCATAGTGTCATACTAGTTGTTACGAGTATACTACTATCTCTTTATCAACCAGTGTATAGTGCGGTAGTTCACGGCTGTGGCTACCTCTGTGTCGGCAGTCGGCAGGCAGTCCGTCCATCCATAATTGTATTATTATTATAATATATACCACCTAACCGTGGTTTTTTTTTCATTCTTTATACCGTCGTCATAGTGTCATACTAGTTGTTACGAGTATACTACTATCTCTTTATCAACCAGTGTACAGTGCGGTAGTTCACGGCTGTGGCTACCTCTGTGTCGGCAGTCGGCAGGCAGTCCGTCCATCCATAATTGTATTATTATTATAATATATACCACCTAACCGTGGTTTTTTTTTCATTCTTTATACCGTCGTCATAGTGTCATACTAGTTGTTACGAGTATACTACTATCTCTTTATCAACCAGTGTACAGTGCGGTAGTTCACGGCTGTGGCTACCTCTGTGTCGGCAGTCGGCAGGCAGTCCGTCCATCCATAATTGTATTATTATTATAATATATACCACCTAACCGTGGTTTTTTTTTCATTCTTTATACCGTCGTCATAGTGTCATACTAGTTGTTACGAGTATACTACTATCTCTTTATCAACCAGTGTACAGTGCGGTAGTTCACGGCTGTGGCTACCTCTGTGTCGGAACTCGGCAGGCAGTCCGTCCATCCATAATTGTATTATATACCACCTAACCGTGGTTTTTTTATACCACCTAACCGTGGCAGTCCGTCCATAATTGTATACTAGTATCCAATCCATCCATCTCCATTGTTTACCTGAGGTGCCTTTTAGTTCTGCCTATAAAATATGGAGAACAAAAAAGTTGAGGTTCCAAAATTAGGGAAAGATCAAGATCCACTTCCACCTCGTGCTGAAGCTGCTGCCACTAGTCATGGCCGAGACGATGAAATGCCAGCAACGTCGTCTGCCAAGGCCGATGCCCAATGTCATAGTACAGAGCATGTCAAATCCAAAACACCAAATATCAGAAAAAAAAGGACTCCAAAACCTAAAATAAAATTGTCGGAGGAGAAGCGTAAACTTGCCAATATGCCATTTACCACACGGAGTGGCAAGGAACGGCTGAGGCCCTGGCCTATGTTCATGGCTAGTGGTTCAGCTTCACATGAGGATGGAAGCACTCAGCCTCTCGCTAGAAAAATGAAAAGACTCAAGCTGGCAAAAGCAGCACAGCAAAGAACTGTGCATTCTTCGAAATCCCAAATCCGAATTCCGAGCCCACCCGCTGGCGGTGATGCAGGGCAGTCTGTAGCGACTGCTGATGCTGACATCTGGTCCGGACTGAAGGACCTGACAACCATTACGGACATGTCGTCTACTGTCACTGCATATGATTCTCTCACCATTGATAGAATGGTGGAGGATTATATGAGTGACCGCATCCAAGTAGGCACGTCACACAGTCCGTACTTATACTGGCAGGAAAAAGAGGCAATTTGGAGGCCCTTGCACAAACTGGCTTTATTCTACCTAAGTTGCCCTCCCACAAGTGTGTACTCCGAAAGAGTGTTTAGTGCCGCCGCTCACCTTGTCAGCAATCGGCGTACGAGGTTACATCCAGAAAATGTGGAGAAGATGATGTTCATTAAAATGAATTATAATCAATTCCTCCGCGGAGACATTGACCAGCAGCAATTGCCTCCACAAAGTACACAGGGAGCTGACATGGTGGATTCCAGTGGGGACGAATTGATAATCTGTGAGGAGGGGGATGTACACGGTGATATATCGGAGGATGATGATGAGGTGGACATCTTGCCTCTGTAGAGCCAGTTTGTGCAAGGAGAGATTAATTGCTTCTTTTTTGGTGGGGGTCCAAACCAACCCGTCATTTCAGTCACAGTCGTGTGGCAGACCCTGTCACTGAAATGATGGGTTGGTTAAAGTGTGCATGTCCTGTTTTGTTTATACAACATAAGGGTGGGTGGGAAGGGCCCAAGGACAATTCCATCTTGCACCTCTTTTTTCTTTTATTTTTCTTTGCGTCATGTGCTGTTTGGGGAGGGTTTTTTGGAAGGGACATCCTGCGTGACACTGCAGTGCCACTCCTAGATGGGCCAGGTGTTTGTGTCGGCCACTAGGGTCGCTAATCTTACTCACACAGCTACCTCATTGCGCCTCTTTTTTTCTTTGCGTCATGTGCTGTTTGGGGAGGGTTTTTTGGAAGGGACATCCTGCGTGACACTGCAGTGCCACTCCTAGATGGGCCCGGTGTTTGTGTCGGCCACTAGGGTCGCTTATCTTTCTCACACAGTCAGCTACCTCATTGCGCCTCTTTTTTTCTTTGCGTCATGTGCTGTTTGGGGAGGGTTTTTTGGAAGGGACATCCTGCGTGACACTGCAGTGCCACTCCTAGATGGGCCAGGTGTTTGTGTCGGCCACTAGGGTCGCTAATCTTACTCACACAGCTACCTCATTGCGCCTCTTTTTTTCTTTGCGTCATGTGCTGTTTGGGGAGGGTTTTTTGGAAGGGACATCCTGCGTGACACTGCAGTGCCACTCCTAGATGGGCCCGGTGTTTGTGTCGGCCACTAGGGTCGCTTATCTTTCTCACACAGTCAGCTACCTCATTGCGCCTCTTTTTTTCTTTGCGTCATGTGCTGTTTGGGGAGGGTTTTTTGGAAGGGACATCCTGCGTGACACTGCAGTGCCACTCCTAGATGGGCCAGGTGTTTGTGTCGGCCACTAGGGTCGCTAATCTTACTCACACAGCTACCTCATTGCGCCTCTTTTTTTCTTTGCGTCATGTGCTGTTTGGGGAGGGTTTTTTGGAAGGGACATCCTGCGTGACACTGCAGTGCCACTCCTAGATGGGCCCGGTGTTTGTGTCGGCCACTAGGGTCGCTAATCTTACTCACACAGCTACCTCATTGCGCCTCTTTTTTTCTTTGCGTCATGTGCTGTTTGGGGAGGGTTTTTTGGAAGGGACATCCTGCGTGACACTGCAGTGCCACTCCTAGATGGGCCCGGTGTTTGTGTCGGCCACTAGGGTCGCTGAGCTTAGTCATCCAGCGACCTCGGTGCAAATTTTAGGACTAAAAATAATATTGTGAGGTGTAAGGTGTTCAGAATAGACTGAAAATGAGTGTTAATTATGGTTATTGAGGTTAATAATACTATGGGATCAAAATGACCCCCAAATTCAATGTTTTAAGATGTTTTTTAGGGTTTTTTGAAAAAAACACCCGAATCCAAAACACACCCGAATCCGACAAAAAAAATTCGGTGAGGTTTTGCCAAAACGCGGTCGAACCCAAAACACGGCCGCGGAACCGAACCCAAAACCAAAACACAAAACCCGAAAAATTTCAGGCGCTCATCTCTACTATTTACTAAGCCTTGGATAGAGATAAAGTGGGCAGAGATAAAGTACCGGCCAATCAGTTCCTAACTGCCATGTTACAGGCTGGATTTGAAACATTACAGTTAGTAGCTGATTGGCTGGTACGTTATCTCCATCCACTTTATCTCCATCCTAGGCTTAGTAAATAGACCCCATAGAGTGAAGGAGACAAAAAGAAAAAGTGAGAGAGAAAGAGACACAGATAGAGAGAGGGAGGGAGAGACAGTTTGTGTGGGTGTTGGAAGCAGTGCTGAAAGCAAGTTGGTACATTGTGGTACTGAGTACCATTAAGAAATATGGTACCTGCCCACTGCTGGGGAATAATTTATAGGGGCATTTAAGTAAAATGGTGTCATTGGCATAACTGTATGTGGTATAATATGTAATAGGCATTATGGTGTGTGGCATAAAGTGTAATGGGCATTACGGTGTGGGGCATAATGTGCAATGGTTGTTATGGTGTGTGGCATTATGTGTAATAGGTGGTATGGTGTCTGGCATAATGTGTAATAAGCATTACGGAGTCTGGCATAATGTGTAATAAGCATTACGGTGTGTGGCATAATGTGTAATGGGTGTTATGGTGTCTGGCATAATGTGTAATAAGCATTACGGTGTGTGGCATAATGTGTAATGGGCATTACGGTGTGTGGCATAATGTGTAATGGGCATTACGGTGTGTGGCATAATGTGTAAGGGACATTATGGTGTGTGGCATAATGTGGCCATGCCCCTAATTTCATGTAGTGACAGTCATTCCCCTAGTTTCTTGTGACCACGCCCATTTTTACTATCAGTACCACTAATAAGAAATTTCTACTTTCACCACTGGTTGGGAGAGATGGAATATAACAATAACTAATACAAGAAAGAAACTGTAAGCTCTCAGGATGGGTGAAATCAAAGAGAGGGCAATAAATAACGATAAATAAAAACCTAGGCAACGTCAGGCACAACTTCTAGTTATACGCTGAATGAATACAAGTCAGGTGTAAGAAAAAAAAAGTGTTAAAAAATAATAGCCGCTATAAAGGCACGCATGCAGATTACAGACCACAGGATATAACAACAAGATAAACCATCTACAGGTGAAACATTTACTTACAAAACAAAACTCCTGGAGAAATGACTGGACTGCCTACTGTTCCTCTAATAACTCAGACACCGCTAAATGCATTCAATGAAAAGAATATAAATAATATTAGTTTCACGAAGGCTGTAAAATAAAAGCTTCTAGTGAGGGCTGGAGGAGATACGGAAGGACATTATATCCCATATCTCTAGCTCATCTTCACTAGCACAGCAGTTTCAAGGAGTAAAAGATCAATATTTTATTGCAGACTAAACCAAGGGCTCTTGTTACTAAGAAACACTAATTAGCCACATAGTGCATAAAAAATTACTTGGATTAGAAGATAGTTAAGAACTGTAATGAAAGTATTTTGCCGTAATGAGGGACTGGTGAATAATGAACTCATGCCGGGTGTTATTTCAGGGCAAGGCACCATACAGTTCTCTCTACATTCTGAGTGACAGCAGCTCTGACCATAGTCCCATAGAGAGATAAATGGATGTTCTAGAGCAGGCTTTGCCAAGCTGTATAGCTCTCCAGTTGTGGAACTACAAGTGTCAGCATAGCATGCAGAGACTCACAACTGCTGAAAATCTGCAGTAGGACTAAGCATGTTCTACAGAACAGCAACCTTCAGTAAGGGGGTAATGTCTTCCTTACATTATACATGGAGTGGTACCCCTAAGTAATGTGAGATATATGGAACTACCAGTAGCGGCTCCAGAGGTGGGGCCATACTTATCTACTCTCCCAGATTCTGCAGGAGACACCGGTTTCTCAGGTAGTCCCCCGCAGTCCTGGAAGAGAGGACACCCCTGCCACATTCTGCCTACTTCCTAGTGAAGTGGACAGAATGGGGAGAAGAATACGGCAAAATTGCGGACCTGGCAGAGCCTAATGACGCAATTATATGTTAATTGCATCATTTTAGCTTCGCCTCAATGCCCAATCGTGTACATTTCTCGATGAGTGGGTGGGGCCCAATGATGCAATTAGCTCACCCCCGTCCTCGTCACCACCCACTTGCTTCTCCTCTCCGGGTATCTCCCAGAGATCAGATTAGGAATGTCGGTAAGTATGGGTGGGGCTGCAGTGTAGTCCAAAGCTCACATAGGGGAGCCACACCAACTGTCATCCCAAACTGACTCACTGGCAGCTGGTGTGGCTCCCCTATTTGAGCATTGGACTGCGCTGCAGCCCCACCGCTGGAGACGCCACTGGAAACTTCCACTGGGGAGAGCCATTAGTATAGTGGTGGGACTGGAGCATTAGGGGGACAGTGAAGTAACATTTATAATTTGCATACTATACAATTTTACAGAGCAGCTGATTGGTTGCCATGGGCAACTTCTTCACAGGCTCACTTCTCCACACTTTTCACTGCTTCATGAATAGACCCCTTAGGAGTCTATTTATCAACTAATATTTGTGGGCTATGTGATGTTAGTGTATTAGAAAGCTTAATATTTGTAGACACTCCCTTACTAATCTGTGTAAGTCTCAATCTTCAGTGATGGTCCCTGGGACCAAAGGGATGCTGGGAAGTGGGTGGTCCAGTGTGCAGTGTGTCTGGAGTTGGTGATGGAATAAACAGCACAGCAGTGAACTCACATGTCTCTGAGTCCTTATGACTGGATTTACAAACATATGAACAAAACATGGTGTCAGAAGAAGTTTAACTTGGACTGCTAGTGCTCTCAGAGTGTGAAAGAATCCTGCAGAAGTCTGTAAGGCTGTGATACTCAGTGTCTGCAAAGCCTGCCGTGTGCTCCTCTCTTCAAACAGTGAGTAACCATGGATAAACTAGCTCCTCCAACAGGCATGCTGATGTCTGGTAACTTGTCTGAAAACTGGAAAAGATTTAAGCAAAAGTTTAATATATATCTGCATGTGAAGCTGATACAGAGGCTGACAAAACTAAGGCATCCATGTTCCTCCATGTGATAGGAGAGGATGTGCTGGACATTTATAATAGTTTTCAGTTTGCTGAGGGTCAGAATATGGTGCTATCTTCTATAATGCAAAAGTTTGAAGATTACTTTGTGCCAAGGAAAAATGTGACATATGAAAGATATAAGTTTTTCACATGTGATCAGAAGTCTGTAGATGGATTTGATCAGTATGTTACAGAGCTGCAATCACTCAGTAAAACCTGTGAGTTTGGTGATTTAAAGGATTCACTGATTAGAGATCGTATTGTCTGTGGAATACCTGATAATGGACTCAGAGAGAGACTGCTGAGAGAGCAAGATCTAACACTAGACAAGGCAGTGACTATGTGTAGATCTGCAGAAATAACTAGATTTCAAGCCAAAACGTTACACAAGGAAGTTGATGCTGCTGTCCATGTAGTGCAGAAAACAGAGCCATGCAAACCTCCATTCTCAAGAATGAAGCAGTGTAAGCCACAGTCTAACAAGGAAATGTGTAGTAGATGTGGAAATGCTCACAAGCCTAAAATGTGCCCTGCTTATGGTAAAACCTGCATGAAATATGGTAGATTTAATCACTTTGCCAAATGCTGTAAAATGAGAAGTCAAACAACCAAAGTGCATGCTGTTAAACAAACAGATGAATTCTTTGTGGATTGCATTGAACTTTGCAGTGCAGATAAGAAAGATTGGATTGTCCCTTTAACTGTGAACGAGATTGTCATTCCCTTTAAGCTTGATACTGGCACGCAGGTGAATTTAATATCGTTTCAAGACTATAAGACTTTTAGAGTAAAACCTAAAATTCATCCAGCCAAAGTGAAAGTTACAGGGTACACTGGGGAGGAATATTTCTGTGAAAGGTACATACTTAGTGACACTGAAATATAAGGGACAACAGTTTAAAACATCTCTACTGGTTGTGGATAAAAATGTGCAACCGATTCTAGGATTAAGTTCCTGTGAGAAACTAAGCTTGCTAAAGAAAGTTTTTATGGTGACATCACAAGTAGAAGATGACTGCAAATCGATGTTTACAGAATACAGAGACTTGTTTGAAGGTCTAGGTTGTTTGCCTGGAGAGCATAAAATAAATATAGACACGCAAGTTTCTTCAGTGATACACCCCTGTAGAAAAGTGACGTTTGCGCTGAGAGAAAAACTGAAACAAGAGTTAAATCGCATGGAAGCCTTGGGTGGGATACAGAAAGTTGATGAGCCTACTGAATGGGTAAGCTCCTTAGTAATTGTTGAAAAGAAAAATGGACAACTCAGAATATGTCTAGACCCCAGAGATTTAAACAAAGCTATTAAACGAGAACATTTCAAACTACCAACCAGAGATGAAATCATGTCGCAATTTGCGGGAGCAAAATGGTTCAGTAAATTGGCCGCATCTTCAGGATTCTGGCAAATGAAGCTAGATGAGGCCAGCTCAAAGCTTTGTACATTTAACACCAGAAGGTCGATACAGATTTCTTCGACTACCATATGGAATATTGTCTGCTCCAGAAGTATATCACAAAAAGATATACATGATTTTTGAACATATTCCAGGTGTTGAAACAATGATGGATGACATTATTGTCTGGGGATCTACAAAGGAAGAACATGATTCTAGATTGAGACAAGTAATGGAACTTGTCAAGAAAGTGAATCTAAAGCTAAACAAGGACAAATGTGAATTTGGCGTGAATACACTTACCTTTATGGGCGACGTGGTCTCGGACAAAGGTGTAAAACCAGACCCAAGGAAAATATCAGCCATAGTGAACATGGAACGTCCTAACAAAGACGACGTCAGAAGATTCCTAGGAATGATTACTTACTTAGGAAAGTTTATTTCTCAACTCTCTGAACGAACAGCCTCTCTTAGATGATTGTTGGACAAATATAACGAGTGGAATGGATGTGGTCACATGAACAAGAAGAAAGTTGGCAAAACTTGAAACAGATCATTACAGAGCAACCAGTGCTAAAATTATTTGATCCTGCGAAAAGAATAAGAATTTCAGCAGATGCTTTGCAATTCCTAGGCTCAGTGCTGTTACAAGAATATGAGGATACATGGCAACCAGTAATCTATGCATCAAGAGCACTGACAAGTGCTGAAACAAGGTATGCTCAGATAGAAAAAGAACTTCTAGCGATCACATGTGCATGTGAGCGATTTCATCAGTTTGTGTATGGTCAAACATTTACATTGGAAACTGACCACATGCCATTGGTAGCTATCATGACTAAATCATTACATGACTGTCCCATGAGAATTCAACGAATGCTTATCAGACTACAGAAATATGATGTACACTTGCTGTACTGTCCCGGCAAATACATGTACATTGCTGATACACTTTCTCGTGCTGTGGACAAAAGTGTAAGTTCCAAAAGTCTGATGGATGAAGAGATAGAAGCCTATGTTAATTTGATCGTAGCTTCTCTACCAGTGTCTCTTGCACGACAGGAACAGATTAGGAAAGAAACTGAGACAGATGACACAATGAAAGCGTTGAAAGATATCATTCTGAAAGGTTGGCCAGCAGAAAAACATGCGTGCCCGCTGTCTATCCATGATTATTGGATGTACCGCAGTGACCTTACAGTTGTCGATGGTATTATTTACAAAGGCAATAGGTTTGTAATACCTGCACGACTAAGAAAAACTATGCTGTGCAAGATACATGAAGGCCACTTAGGAGAAGAAAAATGTAAGCGGAGAGCGCGTGAAGTTATGTATTGGCCAAGAATGAACCAAGACATAGCACAGACTACAGCTACATGTGAATTATGTCTTACGTATAGACCGAAACAACAAGTCGAGCCACTGAGTCCTCACGCAGTGCCAGAGAGACCGTACCAGAAAGTTGGCGCAGATTTGTTTGATTGTAATGGGAAAACATACATTGTCGTGACTGATTATTACTCTAACTACCCTGAGGTGAAGACACTACATACAACTACTAGTAAAGCCGTAATCAATTGCATGAAGTCAATCTTTGCAAGGCATGGTGTTCCTATGGAAGTGTTCACTGACAATGGTCCTCAGTTTTCCAGTGCTGAATTTAGACAATTGCTGATGAGTGGGAATTTGTCCATACTACATCAAGTCCCCACTATCCACGCTCAAATGGGTTGGTGGAAAGTTCAGTAAAAACTGTAAAGAGTCTCATGAAAAAGGCTCAAGAAGGTAAAGAAGATTTCTACAAAAGTCTTTTAATCTACCGCAGTACACCTTTACAGAATGGACTTTCTCCTGCACAAATGCTGATGGGAAGGAGGATTAGAGCAAATCTCCCGATACATGATGAACTGCTTAATACACATAACTCAGCGTTGGTCAGACTGAGTAAGGAACGTCAACAGGCGAAACAGAAACTGTTCCATGACAGGCAAGCAAAAAGCTTATCTGATCTAAAATCGGGTGACCAAGTTCGTCTCAGAGATCACGAGAAAGGTATTTGGGTGCAGAAAGGTATTGTGCAAGCACAAGTAGCACCAAGATCTTATACTATACGTACAGAGCGTGGAACGGAAGTAAGAAGAAATCGGGTGGATTTAAGATCTCAACCTAACCATAATGAAGACAACATGACTGAAGAATACCCTTCATCTGACATGTATGATGATCCTGATAATGGTGAACAAACCACGATTCTAGAAAGGTACAACATGGTAGATGAAACACAGACTGTGTATGAAAGACCCAAAAGGGAAATACGCAGACCTGAGAGACTCATTGAAACGTGTTAGATGATGTTCTTAATATGACGTTGATAATTGTTGCATTGAAGCGTACAGGGCTTATCTTTAAAGAAAAGAGGATGTGATGTTAGTGTATTAGAATTATTAATATTTGTAGACACTCCCTACTAATCTGTGTAAGCCTCAATCTTCAGTGATGGTCCCTGGGACCAGGGGGACGATTGGAAGTGGGTGGTCCAGTGTGCAGTGTGTCTGGAGTTGGTGATGGAATAAACAGCACAGCAGTGAACTCACATGTCTTTATGACTGGATTTACAAACATATGAACAAAACAGGCTATATCCTGAAAATACTTGTTTTCAGTAGGTACCCGCAAATATTAAGAATCCCTGGCACTTACCATTGATGGACCGTAGCAGTGTGCACAAAGGAACTGAACCAGGGAATGATGTAGTGCACAAGGTGTTAGTGTGGGCACAGATAAGTTAATGGGACCTTACAATAGAGACACAGAGGATCTTCTTTTTATCTCCCTGGCAATGACTTCACTGGCTTGTCCTTCACAGGTTGTATCAGAGAGGCAAGGCCCATACACACAGTAAATTACTTAACAAGACTGCCTTGATGAATAATCTAGTACACAGGTTCTCAAACTCAGTCCTCAGGACCCCACACGGTCCATGTTTTGCAGGTCACCTGTAGATTTTTAAAATGTGACAGTTGGTGATACACAGTGCAGCTGTTGGGTGACATGGAGAACGTGAACCATGTGGGGTCCTGAGGACCGAGTTTGAGAACCACTGATCTAGTAGAATAATTAAAGGGGAGTAAGAGGATGTGGGTCCAGAAAATAATGATCACCATACTGTACAAACGACACGCAATATGACACAAATGAAACAATATGAATGTGAGACAATATTTTGCAAAACGGTAATAGATACTGTATGCAATAGGCATTAGTTCTCTTCAGTAGTTAAAAAGACTCCATTATCTGAACTGCTGCAGCACCTCTTTACCTATGACTATAGAAAATACAGTTTTTCAATTACTTCAACACACTACGGGCCTTATTCAACTTCAGCTGCAATTTAACAAAATTGCAAATCGGCCGATTATCGGATGACTGCGCATGTGCTGCGACCGCATCGCACGAGCGCCATTCACAATGCAATCACAGGCCCAGTAAAGTGTGATCGCATAGCGATTGCTAGGAAATGACCGTTAGTGGGAGGTAGCTTGGCATTTGTGGGGAGTGGCTGGGAAAGTGCAGGTGTGTTGTGGCCATTTTCGGGGCGTGCATCTGATGTCAGCTGCGGTTGAAAATATGGCGTCGCTGCGACTGCAGCCATGTAAATCCTGTGTAGGCATGGGTCAACCAGTATTGTCGATGGTGGCCGATGGTTCCCGATTTCTGCGTATGCATCGCACTTATGCTAATGCATACGCAAATTTGCAAATGCAGCGGTGGGTGTATTTTTCCTTTCTGGGCGGCTCCTCACATGTGTTTTTTTTAGCAGAAACAGGATTGAGAAAATTGCCATTTCTGTCTCAACAGCGATCCAAGCTGAATACAGTTCTGTGGGCCCAAATCTAACTCTCTCTGCGCATGTTATATCTGCCCCCCTGCAGTGTACATGGTTTTGCCCATTAGCTAACACATTTGCTGCTGTGATCAGGTCTGAATTAGGCCCTATGTTCTAAATACACAATAACGTTCAATTGCACATACAGTATATAATGGAATAACAAAATAGATTATTACTCAGCAAACTAGCAAAACCCCCAGCCTAATCAGAGGAGGGTGGATAGTGGAGTGGCCTTAATATTCATAATTTCCAGTGGTAGGGAAGCTTGCTTAACTGCAGATCTCTCCAGTTCCTGGAAATAGATTTCTTAGCTTTCAATGGGATACAAAACTATAGAGTCCCACCTTTCATTAGGTACTGGGGACTTGGGGATAAGAGTTCAGGAGCCAGAGCAATCCACCAACAAAAATATACAGGTGACCAGCAGTCAGGATCCTGGCAGTCCGCATACCGACGCTGTGATCCCGGCCTCCAGAATACCGACAGGGGGGCCAGTGCCCCCAAAACATTGCAGCACATCAGTCGTGCTGTGGCTAATGGGCCCTACACACTCGGCGATCCCACGCCGAGCTGCCCGACGGTGGATACGGCTGCCGGGCGACCCGGCGGCGGGGGGGGGGGGGGAGGTGATGGGAGAGTGAAGTTTCTTCACTTCCCCTGTCACCCGGCTCCATATTCCCGATGTGCAATGGCTAAGACTTGAGATGTGATTTCTGTTGTTTGCATCTGAGTTTCCGCCCCATGACCAGTTAAACCCCTCACATTAATCATACATAAATCTGGTATTATTAATAACTTATTGTTGCAATATGTGACAATATTCATATACCCACCAGATTACTGTTTATGTGACTCTGAACAATATGATCCCACACATGATATGATTTTCCATTTCCATCCTCAAGATATACATAATATATATATATATATATATATATATATATACACACACACACACACACACATACACACACATCTTTCTGTTATTACAATTAGCTAGGGAACATTTTATATGTATATATATATATATATATATATATATATATATGAATGTTATTACCTTAGCTATCTAAATGTCTGGTTTGTAATTTGTCAGCTATTGCTACTTGAGTTTCTCTTCAGTCAAACTAGGTTCCTGGATATTGTCTTTTTGTTTGTCCTGTCTTCAGATAAGACAATGACAATCCAGTAGTTATTGTCTTCGACAGATACTGGACAACTCTAGAACAATGGGGGTAACCAAAGGTATTTGCCTTCTTCATAGGATTTCAAAGCTTTGCGTAAACAAGGCCGTCTGGTACATTGTATTAGAGTTTCTAGGAGAATAATTTATGTGTGAACCATCTTCTTGCTATTAGAAGGATGAGCAGACAGTGGATGATTTATGCATTATATGGATTAAATATAGGATATGTCTTTGTGGCTTTTCCATGCGAGTACAAATGCTACCGTAATTACGCATACCACGCGCTAACACGCACGACCGCGTGAGTGATCATACGCAATTTGCGAATATGTGCACGCATGGCAGAATAAGTACGCACACGGAGGCCATCTGTGTGATGTTTGTATGTGTAATATTTTCTGACTTCGACAGCCCATAAGAGGGACTGCTAGCAATATCACAAGATCCGTTCTGCACATGCAGAGAACTGGTTTTGCGCCTGTACAGACCCACAAACATCGTATTTGTACGTAATCCATCAGGTTTGTGTACAAATCCAAATTAGGCCCTGATTCTGATTTGGGATTAAAGAAAGAGACAATAACTGTGCACCTTGGTAAAACCATGTTGCACTGCAGGTGGGGGCAGATTTAAAATGTGCAGAAAGATTTAAATGTGAGAAGCTGTCGAGCATTTGTGGGCTACATGCAGAAGCAGCCAGTATTTACTCTACATGCGAAATGTATGTATTTGCACCCCTTGTGGTGCAACATGGCTTGTCCAGGTGCAAAGTTGCTGGCTCTTTCTTTCTTTATTCCCAAATCGGAATCAGGTCCTTTGCTCAATTACAACTCAATCACCACATTGTACACTGTCCGCACAGATTTACTTGTAACATAAGTCCTGATACAGAGATGGAGGCTTACGCACAGGAGCTACGTCTTTGAACACAGCTGCTGTGCAAGAATATGCAAATGCCTGCAGGAGGCGGCTGAAGGAAAAAGACTCCTTCCGGCATTGCAGATTCGAGTGCTGCATCTGAAGACGCAGCATAAGATCATCTGCAAGACCATCGGCCATCTGAGTAACCCTGAAGTTACTCTGATTAGCCCTCTCAGCTCCTTAGCTGAAGCCAGGAAGTCTGTTGTCTGGAAGTCAGCATTCCCATTTTTGGGAACGCTGCCCAGCACCACCCCCCACCCCCAAATAGCTATCAATCAGGCTTTGGCTCAGGCGGCACTGTGAGCGATCTTGCAGTACTCGTTCTACAAATGCACAGAACCATCTGGTTTCCGTACATCTCAGAATCAGGTCCTTATTCTCTTGCAGGTATACAAACTACCTGATACTGCAGTTAATTTGCAGTAGGGGTCTCCGTTAATCAGCTTAACTCACACAGCCTGCCCGGACTCTGCTGCAGCTCTCAGCGCTGCCACACTGCCTCTCAGATCTCCTGCACACACCGATGGTGCTTCTGTTGCAGTCACTAGCACTCTGTCAGCAGGTATTCAGTGGCCCTGGCACTTGGAACCACCTCAGCATCACCACTTACCCAGTCCTCACTCACAGACCTGCAGCACCTCGCCCCGCTGTTTAGCTCTGCACATTGGCCCTCATTCCGAGTTGTTTGCTCGCTAGCAGATTTTAGCAGCATTGCACACGTTAGGCCTTCGCCCTCTGGGAGTGTATCTTAGCATAGCAGAATTGCGAACGAAATATTAGCAGAATTGCGAATAGAAAATTCTTAGCAGTTTCTGAGTAGCTCCAGACTTATTCCTACACTGCGATCAGCTCAGCCCATTTCGTTCCTAGTTTGACGTCACAAACACGCCCTGCGTTCGGCCAGCCACTCCCCCATTTCTCCAGACACTCCCGCATTTTATCCTGGCACGCCTGCGTTTTTTCGCACACTCCCAGAAAACGGTCAGTTTCCGCCCAGAAACACCCACTTCCTGTCAATCACACTCCGATCACTTCAACGATGAAAATTCTTCATAAGGACTTGAGTAAATCTACTAAGTTTTGTGCTAAAATACTTAGCGCATGCGCACTGCGTACCATGCGCATTTTTGCCTTAATCGCTCCGTTGCGAAAATCGGCAACGAGCGAACAACTCGGAATGACCCCCATTGGCACCTAGCCCAACTCAACTGCGTATGGCCAACAGCTTAGTCTTTTTGATCTTATCAGTTTGTCTTTCTTTGCACTCTACAGCTCTACCTGGTGGCAGCCTCCGGTATAACAGAGTCCTTCTATAGGCCTCCATTGAATCCAGGAGTAACAATAGAGAGTGATTTCTTAAGCCAGAGGTTCCCAAATGCGGTCCTCAAGGCACCCTTGTGGTCCAGGTTTTAAAGATATCCATGGCTCAAGACAGATGGTTAAATCAGATTGACTGAGGTATTAATTAAGACATCAGTAGGCTGTATATACTTAAAACCTGGACCATTAGGGTGTCTCGAGAACCGCGTTTGTCTTACGCTATCAATCTGCTTCCAGCTCTTCGCCAGGATGGGGTGTTTTTATAAGGTGTTTTTGTGAGTGTCTGCAAATATTAATGATTCCTGGAATTTACCATGGAGGAAATCTGAGGCAATCATTCCATTTCTGTCCGCAAAGCAGCCTTCAGCTATTCAATTGGATTTACCAAGCTCCGGAATGCATTAGTATATAGTAGCCTATGGTCTACTGTTTCAGGGATTTTTTTCAGAGAGGTATCCTTCAGATCTCTTATGTTCCCTCACTACCGCATGCATCGGCCAATGGCTGTGCATGCACAGTGTGCGCTGAGGACCCAAACCAGCTCTTCACCAGAACTTGCACTTATCGAGGGTTATCTCCCGTCATCATGTTAAATTTGCATGAAAATATAAATGTTCAAGATGCAACTTTATCACATCTGCATTAAAAATGCATATTGTGATAAATATAAGGGGGGCAACTGCCCTGGGCGCTGGATTTGAGGGGGCGCAATGGACCTCTCTGGTTTAATGGTGAGTTCCGTGTGTATGCATGTTAATTAGCAGGGGTGCCCTCCTCGCCTGGCGTGTCGCCCGTGTGTAACCTTGTCTGACACTCTGCTCCATACTGTGTCAGTATGGAGTGTGAGTGAGCATACCGGCAGATAGAGCAGCGCTAAGCAGGGAGCGGCAGCGGCAGGGAGCAGAGACACTCCTCTCACCCCGTGCTGCTGCGCATGGAAGGTGATCAGCAGCAACAGTAGAACGGCTTCCAGGTCGGCACAGGGGTGCACGGTATAGGCAGCCCACGGCAGATGGCTCTGCAATTCCTGAATGAGAGTGTCTGCTAGCAAGCTGAGCTTCCCCCTGCATCTCAATTCCTCTATCCAGTGCATGGAGGTACAAGCAGCATGTAAGAGCTGCCCCCTGCAGTGCTCCTGTGGCTGGGGTGCACCTCCTGCGTGAAAATGTCGGCGTCTCTTCCTCCTCCTCCTTGTCCCCATCCAAGCCAGGGCACCCAGACCAGGGGCTCTTTCCCCCACATCCTCCCTGCAGCTCATGATGCTGATTAAGAAATAATTACATGTGACTAGACAGCGCGGGCACCAGCAGTACATACAGAAAAGCGAGTTCAAATAATGATTCATGATGCTTGATAATGAACAACTTACGCCAAATTACTGCCTTGCCCCGGGTGCCAACAACCCTAGTTTCGGCCTGCATACTTGTATTGGGAAATCCATTTGGCCGAATTTACTAAAGAAAAAAAAATACCGGAGGCAGCTCTGTGATAATAACGCTATCCTAAGACAGCATTATCACAGCTTCCCTGGCTCCTTCTGTGCTCTGAAAGGCGAAGCAGAGTTGGGAGCTGGTGTCCCGTCCCTCCCGTGTGGTGATCGATGACCCTAGTGAATTCCTCCGTGACTCCAGTCACCTGATTGCCCCTTTGTGACCCCGTTCATCTGATGTCTGCTGTAAACCAGGATCTCAGTTTCCAGCAGAGATACTAGATGAATAGATCACAGAGCGGGAAGCCATTGATCAGATGACCAGAGCCAGAGGACCGCACCGGTTCACCAATCACCGGGTAAGTTCGGGAAGGGGGCATGTACCCAGCGGTGTTGGCGCATGCACAGCACATTATGACTATGCTAGGTTTTTTTTTTTAAATACGGTGATAAGTGTGCAGAGATGATCCACGGGGACAGAGGATTCTTGCAAGCTCTGTCCCTGCATGCGATAATTGATACATCCCTGCAATGTATTCAATTATCGCATTGTAAGTTTGGGCAATTTTATCACATCCCATCCGCATCTGAGATGTGGATTGTGATAAATATGCCCCTTAGAGTTTAGATTCCTTAGAGGAATAGAGTTTCTTCTATTCCAGTGGGTAGAGACAGATATCAGGTATACCAGCCAGTGATCGTTTTGTGGCCAGGGCAATAACTAGGGGTGTGGGAGGTGCCATTGCCCATGCCCCTGGTGGTGATACTGTTGTTGTTCCACAGCATCGGCATTAAGCGTGTAGGATGCCTGGAGTGCTGCAGCAGAGCTGCCCTGAGCATCCTGCAGACTGTACGGTTGTGTATATTTTCTTTTTGCGATCATGACCAGGTAGTGACATAACGAGAGGGCAGTAGGCAACTTCCGCCCTTACAGCACCTAAATGTTTTATCTATGCTCCGTTCGTTTGAGGTTATTTCGTTTTATCCATGCACCATTGGACGCTCGCCACACTTCGGGCTCAGTGTTTCGCTCCGCTTCACTCGCCACAGGTTACTATTCCAAATAGTTTGTGACATGGACCCAGGGGCTTATGGGAAAAGTCCTCTCCACGAAGAGAAACTAGATGCCACCCAGTCGGTACAGCCATGCTGTACTTCCTGGAGCCGGCAGCCCCGGACCCCCATGTGACATCACCATGTTCGTGGGCAGAACCAGCACAGGTTGCAAAATTACCCTACTCCGCCACTATTTCTGCCCATGAGAGCGTAGAAGGAACAACCAAACATGAGTGCTGTCATCCGGGGATGTGAGTAGGGTTACCACATCATCCCTTTAATCCTGGAGACCTGTGATTTACACAGGTTTTGTGCCTGATTAAAACCAGGTGGAATCAGCCACAGAACCTGTAGTATTCATAGGTCTCCAGGATTAAAGGAATGAGGTGGAAACCCTAGACGTGAGTGTTTGGAATATTGTTGGATGTTTTTGTACAAATTTTGTAAACTCGTGACCACAAAGTGGATCAGGATTCTGGAGGTAATGGGTATTGAGTATTGCAGAATATGTTTCCCTATTCAAACATCAAATGTGCAGAGAAGAATAACTTTACTGTAACCATGTAAGTTTCTTTCATATACCATAACATGAAAGATTAAAAGGATTATGGTAGACGGTACATTTGAACAAAACAGATAGACTATTTAGTGATAGCTTAAGACACAGCGCCATCTGCTGTCCCACCAGTATAGCTTTCAAGATACACGTGGCCTGTAGCTTTTACTATACTCCAACAATGAAAAAAAAAAAAACTGATACCCCTTTTCCACTAGCTTTGAAAACACGGGTAAATGCGCGGGGGCGCGCATTTACCCGTGTTTTTCCCTAGTGGAAAAGCGTCTCCCTGCAAATTCTCAGATCAAGTGATCCAGGAATCCTACCCGGGTAGCTTGCCGGGTTGAACACGTGTTCAACCCGGTAAGCTGTGTAGTGTGAACGGGAGCCGTGTCGAGGCGACATGGCTCTTGTTCACAGTGTATGGGAGGGCGGCGCTGGGAGATCATGTGATCTCCCAGTGCCGCCACTGCCGCGTCAGCAGCAGCATCACCAACCCGGCAATATGCCGAGTTGGTGAGCGCTGTGGGAAAGGGGGCTGTAGCACAGGTCGCAGCCGTGTCAGGCGACACGGCTGCGACCCGTGCTACAGTGGAAAAGGGCCATTAGTGTATGTGAGAGCTGAGCAAGTGGAACTCCCCTGTAGCACTAAGGCTGAGTAGGGAGATGCACAAATACATAAATAAATGACCCAATAATGGTGCTATTATTATGTAGCATAGGGGATCCGGTCTCTAGGTCAACAGTAACTAGGTCGACACTATCTAGATCGACCACTATTGGTCGACAGTAACTAGGTCAACAGGGTTTCTAGGTTGACAGGGTCTCTAGGTCGACATGTCAAAAGGTCGACATGAGTTTTTCACAATTTTTTTTATTTTTTTAAACCTTTTCATGCTTAACTATCCACGTAGACTACGACTGGAACGGTAACCTGTGCCGAGCGAAGCGAGGGGACACGGTGCACTAATTGGGGTTCCCGGTCACTCTACGAAGAAAACGACACCAAAAAAACATTAAAAAACACATGTCGACCTGTTGACCTGTCGACCTAGACCATGTCGACCTAAAGACCCTGTCGGCCTAGTTACTGTCCACCAATAGTGGTCGCCCACTCGCCCTAGACACTGTCGACCTTGTTACTATCTACTTTCCATTTCCAAACCACACCCGTAGCATAAGACCATCAGAACAGAGACGCCTTGCTGTGACTGACCATACTGTATATTTGCAAATATATATAACTGTGAGATCTCTGCATCACTATCACACAACACAAACATTTGGAGGATCCACTAACCCAGTTTAGCACTACTAACATGAAGGCGCAGAGTCTAATGGACTCCCCTTATTTTCACCCAAAAAAACCCTGGATGGTGGGATGGACTTTGTTGTCGGGAGCCCAAGCTACTGCCTTCTAAGTTAGTGCAGGGTGAGACAGAATGCTTTACCAGCTAATCAGTGGAAAGTATGCTGGCAAAGCATGCTGGGACTTGTAGTTTCAAAACAGCTGTAGGGCCACGAGTTTGACATGCCTTCTGTAGGTGGTACTGGAACACACTGATGAACCAGGCAGAAAAGGGACTGTAGACGCACAATCTGTGAGGTGTGAGGCAAGAGGCACCACAGAGAGGACAGGAGCTGGAGACACTAAACTAGACCTTGTAACACCAGGAAGCAGGAGCCTAAAGAGCACAAGGAGTCAGGAGACTATTTTATGAAGGACAGAAGTAGTTCTGGCACTGATTGCCAGAACTAAGGGGTTCAAATATAGCTCCAAGGCCATGGAACCCTGTAATAAGTCTAGACTGGTCACATGACGAGAGTCTGGAGGCTATAAAAAGTGCCAGTATGAAGAAATCAAGGGTGGGATGTATGGTAATGTAGGGTGTGGTACAGTAGGTCACAGTTATAAGATCAATTCCAAAAGGTTGACATGCACGTCGACATTTGAAAAATATTGAAACAGAAATGGTCGGCATGAGTTTTTTAGGGTTTTTGGTGTCAATTTGTAGATTTAAACATATGGACACCCCAATTAGTGTACCATACTACTGGCAAGGTGCCTTGCTTCACTCCACATTGGTTACTGTTCTAAACTGTAGTCCACGTGGATGGTAAAATATGAAAAAGTCTTAAAAAATTTCAAAAAAATAAATAAATAAAAATCATGTCAACCATATGTATGTTGACTTATTGTCTTGCGATATTTATCACTGCACATGCTATGGGGGCCAAATGTCTTTGTGATATTTTGTACAGGCACCAGAACCAATGTTTTTCCTGGAGGAGGGGTCCCACGCAGGACCATCTTAACAGTATTGAAGGCCCCAGGCAAACAATGCACTGGAGCTCCTGCCCACCCATTCACAGGAATACATTTTTTTTTAAATCATAATTTGCCCTTCCTGCGGTCTCCACCTGCTTCCATACAGTGAATGGCAGTCAGCGCTCTGATTGCTGGATAGCTCCAGCCATCCACCAATCAGCAAGCCGACAGCCATTTGGTGTTTTGCGGCAGCATGGGAGGCAGGAAGACAATATTGTCTGGTCACTCTGGGTGTAATTCAGAGGTGCCAGGCATTCTCTGGCCCAGCCCACCCCTGCTCGAAGGCCCCCAGAGTCGTGGGCATCTGTCCAGTGTGCCTATACATTAAGATCATAGGTGTGCGCAGGGGGGGGTGCCTGGTGCGCACAGGCACCCCCTAATGTCAGGCACCTCGATCTCACATGCCTGATGCAGTGATCGCCGAGCAGGCTGATTACTGTCCCCTCTGCGCTGCACCCTGTCAGGACTGCATTACTGACCAGACGCCTGGGTTAATCAAGGATGCCACTGCCCACCCGTCACATGCCCACCTCTCTCCTTCTATGCTATGCCAACTCCAGACACTGATGAGGATCAGCATGCAGCCAGCGTTCCTCTTAGGAAGACAAATTCAATAATGGCAGGCGGCCGGCAGCAGCATTGACATGTCACTCGTTTTTCCAGCAGCAGCAGTACTAGTCTGCGACTGTCAGTGTCAGTGAGTGACTGACTTGTAAGTAAGCTGCTGCAGCTTGCAGGGGAAAGAGAGGGGGAGCCAGACCAGGCTGAGGAGGAGCAGTGTAATTTCAGGGAGTGCCATCATGGGTGTTTGTTTGGAGCACACCACAACATCTGACAATGTATCTGCTTTATTAGGATTGGCACAAGGGTGGATATTTTATATTGCGTTGACGTCAATAGATGGTGCTAGACACGCCCAAAAGGCGGTGCTATACACACCCCTCCGACAGTGCACCCCCTAATAAAATGTGCTGCGCACGCCTATGATTAAGATTGCCCAGGACGGATTAAGGCTAGTGGGGCCCCCGCTAGTAAACGTGATGGCAAACTCTGAGCACCCCCTCCCCCAACACACACACACACTACCTGACAAAGCGCAGCAGCAGTGCACTCACCCTGCTCCGCTGAGTGTGGGGGCCCCTAATATATGGGGGCCTCTGGATAACCGCCCCAGTCACCCCTCCGGCCCTGGACATATGATTGAACAAATCAGCTCTGAGAATACAGTATGGAGCTTAGTTTATTTGTTTTTACTCTATAATTTATTACATTTTAAAATGTTGTAATGTCATGTCCCCATCCCATTTTATTCAGTTATTATTTCTTTTATAAGTCTTGTTATTGCAGCTGTTAGGGTATGTTAACCTATTCAGGTCTGATTATAAACTCTCTTCAGTCATCAGTCAGAATGCTGTTCCCCTTAGCAACCGGTTGGAGATCAGTGAATGAATAGGTGACACAGGATCATTGTGTAACCTAAGCAGTTCATAGTTGATCTGTCTTAGGGGCCATATCAGCTTTATTTTATAGTAAAGAAACAAAGGATTCATGTGTGCCAATACAATTAGCCAATCAGAATACACCATGTATGTCTGGAAAACTGAAACATGTCATTTGTCAAACAAGATTATAATTTGCAATTAAAATTTATTTATTGCTTTGCGATTATCAGCTTTCCCGGAACATCCTTTCTGGAGGTCAGGACAGGTCAAAATCCTCCTCGATGTTCAGAACTTTTGGCGATATGCTTGACTGGCCTTGGATACATCTGGCGTTATAACAATGAAGAATTCATGCTTTGAATACAATGTTGCTTATAACATATCTGTGAAGCTTTTAAGGAAACACGAACCTAATTTTAGTGAGGAGCAGTAAATATCTTAGTTAATGTGAAAAAGCTTGAATCAATATATATTTGCCATTCAAAAGGAAGCTCCTACACCATCATTTCCCCTCTTTTTGATTCCACTTTTTCTCCCTATTCTACCTACACTATCTAGGCCTGAACTATTCTCTTTCAGTAAACCAGTCCCCTGGACTTATAGTCCAAACCTTGGGGATTACCCCTAACAACAATCAAAGGATAAGCAACTTCATTCTTCTGGTTGGAGAGTCACTGTCAGCTTCTTTGAGTGCGAGGCGTGTATCCAAATGTCACGACCTTTCACCTTAATTTAAGGTAGACATGGTTAGCAGCACTTGATATGGACCATCATATCTTGGTACAAAGGTCTTTCTCACATGTCTCTTTAAATAGACCCAATCTCCTGGATGTAGCTTATGCGTAGCTGATCCCTCTGGGTCTGGAATGGAAGACAACACTTGGCAATGGAGGTTCGTCAACGTTTTACAGACCTCCTGTACATAACCTGTTAAATCACCATGATTATGTTGTAACTGTTGTGGATAATAACAACCTGTTCTTAGAGCTGACCCAAACAATATTTCATATGGAGTCAGTTTACTAGGTTTCATGGGTGTGGTCCTAATATTAAACAAGACTATAGGTAGGCATTCTGGACAAGTTCTTTTGGTTTCTGTCATTTTCTGTAGTTTTAGCTTAAGGTCAAAGTTCAGATGTCCCCCCTCCCACTCGCCTGGGGCTGGTAAGGCACATGGAAGGCCTGCTGTACCCCCAAATCTTTCATTATATGCTGCATGACTTCTCCTGTGAAATGTGTACCTCTATCTGATTCTATAACCTCAGGTATCCCAAATCTACATACTACTTCTGCTATCAGTTTCTTTGCAGTGGTTTTTGATGTGGCTTTGCTTACTGGCCAGGCTTCGGCCCAGTGACTAAACATGTCCGTTGCTACTAGTACATATTCATATGGACTGCTTCGTGGCCACTGTATATAGTCAATTTGTAGTCTTTCAAATGGGTAAGAGGCTTTGGGTATAGTTCCTAGAGGTGTCTTGGTTCTTTGTCCTGGATTGCTGATTCCACAGATCCAGCATCCTGCTACAAAGTTTGTTGCAGCTTTATTGAAGCCTGGAGCTATCCAATGCTCTTGTACTCTATTCACCATGGCTTCCTTTGAATGGTGCACTTGTCCATGAGCTACTTGTAACATAGGTGGAAATAGAGCTGCTGGTAGACAGTACTTCAATTCTCTTTACTTCCAAAGTCCATGTTCATCTTCTTCTGCCCCCAGTCGTGTCCATTTCTCCTTTTCTCCTTGTGATGCTTGTTGTTGAATTTTGATCAGCTCCTGTTCACTAGGCATTTGCTTCACATCTTGAGCTACTAAGACTTGCTCAAGTTCTTTTGATTGTAAGGCAATTCTCTTGGCTTCTGCATCTGCAAATGCATTTCCTTTAGCTTCCATGGTTTGGCTCTTAGTATGTGCTTGTACCTTGATTATTCCAATTCTTTTAGGTAGTTCCAGTGCTCTGTAGAGTTCCATAATCAAACTGACATGTTTGATGGGTTTTCCGTTTGCACTTTTGAAGTCCCTACTTTTCCATATAACAGCGTAATCCTGGGACTAGATGTTAGCTGTCATGTTTTCAGCATGTATGCAGGCTTTGGTCATTGCTATGAGTTCTGCTTCTTGTGCTGTCATTCTTGGTAGCAATGCTCCAGAGTCTATGACTTCAGTTTCAGTTGTTACTGCATATCCTGTCTTTGGGGATCCATTATAATATCTTGATCCATCGACGAACAGGTTCATGTCTGGATTGTCCAATGGTGTATCTTGGACATTAGGGAGAGGTAAAGTCTCTAATTCCATGAGGGCTAGGCAATCACTTCATATTTGGTAAGTCTGGCTGCAGAAAGATGTTTAGTTTTTGCTTGACTTAATATTTCTGTTACAGCGTGAGGTACTTGTATACACAGTGGATGATCAAGCACAATGATGTCTGTCACCTTTTCCTTTATTATTGCTGCTGCTGCCACTGTTCGGACACAGGATGGTGCTCCTCTGATAATTGGAGCCACTGGTCTTTGTTATGGTCCGTATTTCTGGGTGAGCACCCCTAAAGAATGCCCTCTGTTTTCATGGCAGAATAGGTTAAAAGGCTTTTTGTAATCAGGCAATCCCAATGCTGGGGCTGTTATTATGGTTTGCTTTAGTTGTCTTACTGCTTCAATGGTGTCCCTGTTTTCTGCTGACGCCTAGGGGTTGCATCAGTAATGAGGCTGAGGGTATCCATTCTCTGCAATAACCAATAAGGCCCAGAAAAGCTCTGATTTCATTTAATGTTCTTGGGGTTTTTGCTTGAGTTATTGCTTTTGTTCTTTTATCAGTAAGATGCCTTGTTCCTTGAGATATGCAGTGTCCTAAGAAGACAACTTTTTTCTGTACTAGCTGAAGCTTGTCCTTTGACACTCTGCAATCTTCTTCTGCCAAAAAGATGAGTAGTGATACTGTTTCCTTTTTGCACTTCTCTTCTGTCTGTGCAGCAATAAGCAGATCATCGACATATTGAACTAACTGGGTGTCTGTAAAGTGTGGTCTCCATTTCTGCAGGATTAATGCCATTGCCTCTGAGAAATCTGATGGACTGGTGGCTCCCCCTTGGGGTAATCGTGTCCAACCATATTGTTTACCTTCGTGAGTGAATATTAGAAACTTCTGGCTTTCCCATTCATCAGTAGATAATCTGTTTTTCCCTCCTTTTGAATCTTGAGATTCAACACCTTTATTGATTAATGTTGGAAAAGGGTTGCTGCGTTGAGGGTAATACATCTTCTGATGGTTACTTGTCGCACTTTGGCAGTGCTACTTCATACATGGTCAGCCTTGCCACTGACAGGTGTTTGGTTCTTGCTTGTTGAAGCTTCTCTGTACCTGCATGTGGACCCTGGATGATAAGTTCATGATTCAGCACTATGCCTGTGCTCTTGTCCTCTTCTAGGACTGTTGCTGCTATTACTGCTCTGATGCCGGTAGGTGCTCTTTGATTACCGCTGTCAAGTTTGCTTAAGTTGTAGGCCACTGGTCTTCACCTCAGTCCATGATTTTGCATAAGGACTTCTATATATGGCCTCCTTCTTTAATAGTCAGGTAGTTCTAGGGCTTGAGATGAGGCAACTGCTGTTTCCAACTGTTCAATAGCCTAATTCATCTGTTGCTGTATGTAGGATGCGGACCCTCCTCCCTTTCAGTGTTGTCATACAATGCTTGCATGTAGACTGGTGCTAGAGGTATACGTGTTCTGTAGTGTCCTACTAGGCCCAGGAATGATCATCTGACTTGCTTGACACTAGTTGGCATCTTAGCTTGCAGTCTGAATCTTTTCCTTTTCACTTTTGTTAGATGTCTGGTACCTTGAGTGTCCTAGGAAGATTAACTCTTGCTTGACTAGCTGCAATTTCTCCTTCTGAGGCTCTACAGTCTTGGTCTTCCAGAAACTTCACTAAGGACACTGCCCCTTCTTGGTACTTCTTTTGGTGGTGGTGGCAATCAACAGTTCATTCACATCCTGTATTTAGCTGTGTGTTTTGTGGATAAATCACTTGGTGATATAGCCCCTCCACAAAGCTATCCTGGTCCAGTAGTATTGCTTCCTTTCTTCTACAACTGGTACTGCGGGAATGAGCCAATACTGAACTTCTGTTTTAACTTGCTTCTAAATGGCTTTTTGTTCTTTCCTTTGATAAGTTGCTGGAAAGTTAAACTTCTGCTGGTGTGTACTGTATTCTCCTTGGATAAGCTTTAGTACATTGTGCTTCAGCAAAGTCACTGGACATGTACTCCAAGGTCTGGGCTGGTATTGGTGACTGCATTTCTCTCATCTCCTGTCCCTTTAAGAATTTCTGATATCACCAGTTCTTGTGGTATCTCCCTCTGCTGTCTTCTGCGTGTGCTGGCTCCAGTATTCATTAGGCACAAACGTATTTCTCCAGTGGGCAAGGTGACTGTAATCATACTTTCTGCTGTTTCTTCTGGAGACATTATGTTCACTGGGGAGTACCTGAAGAAGCTTGTACTTCATATTGGCAGAAGAAGCATCATTCATTTGTTTTCTGGAACTTTTTCTGTCTTGTTCCTTATTATTTGCTTTAAACCCCGGAGCTTCTGTTGCTTTAAATCATGGCATTATCTCTGTAATCTTGCCAGGTAGTACTGACCACTTGTCAGATGTCTTTCTTTGTCCTTCTTAAAGCAGACTTCCTTTAGTCTCCAAACTTTCATGCAACCTTCATATTGTTTCTCAACTTTTCTTTTTCCAATCACCTCTCTTTATGATTCATTCATTATTCTTCATACTTTGTCCTTTCTTCACTTGCATATTCTTTCTCACTGCTGCTGGCATGTCATTTTCTTAGTCCAAGTCCACCCAGGCTGGTGTTTAACATAATGATGTTCATGCTGGGAGTTGTTGTTCCTCTTTGTCTTACTTTTCCAGTGAGAGATAGTCTTGTATAGCAGCTTGTATTTCAGGTTACATCTTTGCTTTCTTGCAGGGGTAGGGCTTAACCTCCCAATCCAGTCGTTGCAATGGCTTGATCTGTAAGTAAACGTAGAGGAATCTGGTTGTGCATAAAAACAGCTCTTGAAACCCTTGGGTCTCCTGTGGGTAAAGTCACTTTTATCGAACTGCCAGTGGTGACTGAGTACACTGTTGCCGACACAGGAGTTGCACACTTTCATATTCTATCATCTTGTGTGTCGTATAGTGACTTTATCATAGTAAGTTCTGATGGACTCAGTCTTTTCCTGTTTCAAATCTGGGGCTGCTGGTGCCCTGAGTGTCTGTGCATGACACCATCTCTTAAGTCTTGTCATGTATATCTTTCCACTTTCAAACGTTGTTCTATTTTTCTCTGTCGGAACGTCCGTTATGGCTGGGCAATCATCTACTGCATCTGCTTTTAACATGGTGCTTACTGTTTGGGCAGTTGCTGGTCCTAGTATAGCCTCACACAACTGGTGGTAGTCGACCCATGCCGGTGTCCATATGGTTTGAATTCTTTCCATATAGGCATAAACTGCTGTTGGGTTTTTTTTTTTTTTTCTAGGATCTGGGGACTCTGCAACTATATTTGCGAGGTCATTGCCATACCATGGTTTGTGGTGTTGGCTCTGTACGATGTATGGTTCGTTCGTCCTGGCTGCATTATCTGGGTTGCGTATTCTCTGTACTTGTGCTGGATACAGAGAAACAGGCAATGATGACCGTCTTTCAGTATTTCTAGTCGCATAGATATCTTGGCATGGTGGTTCATGGTGTGAAATCCAGTTTCCACAATTTGGGCAATGTTCATATCCTTCTGGAACGCAAAACTGACATACCGGACACAATCTTTCTGGAAAATATGTCAGTTTATTCTGTACATTATGCACCTGGGCATGAAAAGCTGTAGAGGCTGTGTCTTGACCCCTTGCTTCTCCTCTTCACCTGATTTGCACCCTTTCGCCTATAGTTCCTGATTGTGGACAATTGTTTACTGGACTCAGCTTGATTCCAGGTGTCTACCACTCGTTTAAACATGAGGGAAGCATTAGGTGGCTAGTTTCTTTGGTTGGTCTTGTTGGGGTTTCTTGTGATAAAGTATCAGGACACTGGGGCATACTCTGTACACATAGCTCAGGTAAATCATTCGGATTTTCAACCACAGATCCTTCTAAGATAGGGCTGATTATTCGTCACTCTTTTCCTTTCTTCATCTTTTTTTTCAATTTTACTGTTAGTGAGCTTGCAGATGATTTCATTCTGTTCATACTATGGGTACCTTGGTGTGCATGCATGTCTGGGTATAGGGGTGGGGTATAGTGTGCAGGTGCTGTTGCTGCAATTACAGGCAGTGAGTTTAACGCTGGTTGTGGTGCTATTGAGTACTCTGGTACAATGGGGAAATCATTTTCCTCATCTCTTCTTCTATTCTCTGCTCCTAATTCTTTTGCTACAGTGATCCAGATGGATGCTTGATCTCTACTATTATGCTTAATTATCCAACTTTTGTTACAGGAGGCAAATTTTTCCCATTTCTCTAGGTCAAGTGTCCCTTCTGACGGGAAGCCTGCTCTTTTGAAATTCCTTTCAGAGATTTATTACCCTCCCTGTCATTAACAATATCCACGGGTTTGTCGGGCCCTGACATCTTTTCAGACCGCGCTCCCATGCCTGGGTGAACGTGCGCGGAACCCCTCCTGATGTGGTATTTTAATAACTCCTTTTGAGGGACTTAAAATCTCCTTTTAAAACTTTTCTTCCCTCCTTGTTATTAACAATATCCACGGGTTTGAACCCATCCTGATGTAGTATTTTAGTAACTTCTTATGAGGGAATTAAAATCTCCTTTTAAAACTTTTCTTCCCTCCTTGTTATTAACAATATCCACGGGTTTGAACCCATCCTGATGTGGTATTTTAGTAACTTCTTATGAGGGAATTAAAATCTCCTTTTAAAACTTTTCTTCCCTCCTTGTTATTAACAATATCCACGGGTTTGAACCCATCCTGATGTGGTATTTTAATAACTCCTTTTGAGGGACTTAAAATCTCCTTGTGAGATGCTGACTCTGAAGAATCTCTTCTATCCTTGTACCTAAAAAGCTTCTTAAATCCGTCTGTGGACAAATGACTGGGGTTGTAGTGTTGCCCCTTCCTCCCTGTGTTGGTGGAGAATCTGTTAGTACTGCTCCCCAAGTGAGACCTGCATAATAGATTATTTCTTCTGGATCACTGAGATGCGTCCCTAATATTATTGTTAAGTTACTCCAAGGGTCTATCCCCCTGCCTATATGGACTCCTGCTTGTATCAGTATCCCTGTTGTTCTCGGTAAACTCCTTGCTATCGGGTCTACCATTTAGTTTGTTTCTCTTCAGAAAGTAACAGCTAACACCGGGGACTGCTTGGATGTGAGAAATACCTATCAGTGTGTGTAGGAGAATCTAGTTATACTGGTTTCGTTATTCAGCAGACAATCCGACTCCCCCTCACCTTTTCAAAAGCATATTGACAGAGTACATATAACAGTGCAAGGATACAAAAACAAAGATGACAGTAAATCCTATATCTGTTATCTGCGTGCACGGCAGCTGTTTGAGGCTGCACGGGCACATGGGTCTTAGACCTGGGATTATGTGGTTCCTAGGCCAATAGGTTATGATGTTAAATCAATCATTCTTAATGTAATGTTCCAACAATTCTCTTTTTAAAATGACAACCTTTTGTACAATAAAATTCATCATCATTTTCCACATAACCAAATGAGACTTCAGTGCTTGTAATTGCCAGCAATCTTGGTGCTACAGACCCTTTGTATTTTCTTAACACAACAACACAGGTACAAGATTTGCATATACCTCTTTGGTTATTTATCAATTCAAACTGGTTATCAGCATTAGAACATATCTTGGCCATGCGCCACCTTTATAAAACAGCTCTATTTTCTTAATAAACATGCATTAGTACTTGCATAATTTAAAAGTTTTCTGCATACTTGATTAATTCCCCCTGTGCACTTGTGACAAATTATCTGAAATTATTTACCCACAATTCAACAATATAACACAATTCAACAATATAACATACTTCAACAATATAACATACATCATGGTACCTTAAAAAAAAATTCTTCTGACTGACGCTGGGCTCTTTAAGATATCCTCTGACCTTCCCGACTGGACTTCCCCTTGATTTACACAAGAAGCGCTGAGTTCAAGTGAGCAGGTAGAAATCTACACAATAAATCTCACTTACCGGTTTTTTTTGTTATCAGCGGTTCCTGAAAGATCAGAGGATTTATTGCCAGTGGAGGAGATGCTGGAATATCCCGGACGAGATCCCCAAAATGTTAGGGTATGTTAACCTATTCAGGTCTGATTATAAACTCTCTTCAGTCATCAGTCAGAATGCTGTTCCCCTTAGCAACCGGTTGGAGATCAGTGAATGAATAGGTGACACAGGATCATTGTGTAACCTAAGCAGTTCATAGTTGATCTGTCTTAGGGGCCATATCAGCTTTATTTTATAGTAAAGAAACAAAGGATTCATGTGTGCCAATACAATTAGCCAATCAGAATACACCATGTATGTCTGGAAAACTGAAACACGTCATTTGTCAAACAAGATTATAATTTGCAATTAAAATATATTTATTGCTTTGCGATTATCAGCTTTCCCGGAACATCCTTTCTGGAGGTCAGGACAGGTCAAAATCCTCCTCGATGTTCAGAACTTTTGGCGATATGCTTGACTGGCCTTGGATACATCTGGCGTTATAACAATGAAGAATTCATGCTTTGAATACAATGTTGCTTATAACATATCTGTGAAGCTTTTAAGGAAACACGAACCTAATTTTAGTGAGGAGCAGTAAATATCTTAGTTAATGTGAAAAAGCTTGAATCAATATATATTTGCCATTCAAAAGGAAGCTCCTACACCATCACAGCATGTAATAAAACAAACTGACATTGAATATATAACAATAATCAAAGCAATGGGCAATCAGAATAACAAACAGTATGTAAATGTGACGAGTATGACCCAAAGTGTAAATAGCCTTGAGCGATAAACAATAAAAATAATAAATGTAAGAGGCAAACACTATGAAAAGTATGACACAGTGCGAACAACCTTCACAACATATAAACAACATAACAACAGTTTAACCGAACAAATCTGAGAGGCGCGACGGGCCAGGGAAGACCTTTATAAAGGGTGGACAGAGGCATTCAGTTATTCTTCATTATGTTCAATAACGGTTTTGTAATCGGAATATTTCAGGGTGCTACTCACACACTGTATGTAGACCGGATACACAATGAGAAAAGTTGTTTTGTTAAAATATACAGTATACAGTTTATTTTTTATTTTCTAAAAAAAATTATTTTCTTTTTTTTAAGGTAAAAACTTTTAAAACCTTAGCAGTAGTAATATGTGAAAACAAAAATTATGCATCAAAAGGGGTAATGTATTTCCTGATGTTCTGTTTCATTGGGCTGTAGTCAAAACAGGATGGAGCAAAACAAAAAACATATTAGAAAAAGCACGAATGTTCCGTCCTGTTCTCCTCTATGTACTGTATGTCCATCTCTCAATCCCTTTTGTGAATGCACGGCTAGCTTTTAATAAAACAAAGCAAACTCAAGCACATATTTTTCTGTTTACTTGCATGAGGACATGGCTTCACGGCATAGAACTATAAGGTTATGCACTTAACATAAAGCCAGGCAATATTAAATGGAAGACAAATGTTAGTGGAGACCAGTCACTGAACTACAGTCGTTGCAGGCTTGAGGCATAGATTTAAGCAAGAGCCCAGTAGCGGATCTTGCCACGGGCAAGCAGGATTTTTGCCCCGGGTGCCGCCGTGGCAAGATCCGCTTGGGGATGGTATTTTTTATTTATTTTTATAATCGGCGCTACTAGGGGCACAGCTACAGGGGGCACAGTACTGGGGGCACAACTACTGAGGACACAGTACTGGGGGCACAGCTACTGAGGACACAGTACTGGGGGCACAGCTACTGGGGGCACAGCTACAGGGGGCCTAAATGTGACCACACCCCTTCCCCATTAAGCCACGCCCCTATTTTTTCCCACGCGCCTAAGGCGTGCACTCAGGGTCGGACTGGCCCACAGGGGTACCAGGGAAACCACCGGTAGGCCCCACTGCCTGAGGGCCCACTCCTTCCTCTAGGGATCAGGTTCCAGACTGTGCACTTGTATTATACATGGTAGATATGTTGCATTACACTGCACTAAACTATTGTGTATTTCAAGCCTCTGTGAAGGCTGGCCACACCCCCTTTGTAGGCTGGCCACACCCCTAAGTATGGCCCCCTATAACAGCATTCTCCCCGGTGGGCCCTTCTTGCCCCAGTCCGACACTGCATGCACTAACTCTGTGTTGCCTGTCGGGGAGGGGGGGGGGGGGGGCGGCAAAGGAAACTTTTTCCCTGTGCTCCACGAGGTCTAGAACCGGCCCTGCAAGAGCCCTAACTGCCCTACTCTGTCACCAGGGTAATTCAGCTATTGGCTGCACATACTATATTGTCAGTGCAAACAGAGGGAAGGAGGCACTAGATCTCACCGGGCTGGGGCAACCACAGGGCTGCTGGCACATAATCTGCACTGCCAAGTTGTCATCTCCAAATTTTGCTATCTCTGCAATGAAGTTCTCCTCTCTGTGGTGATCCATGGCAAAATTTGGTTGTGTTGAAACAACTGTATAAAACGTTTGTTTCAAGCTGCACAAAGATTTGGAGGATCCTCAACTGATCTACCCCAGGTTCCACTACTAACCTGAAGGAGCAAAGTCAAACGACTTCCCGGTTTTTGTCAAGAATGGACGAAAAGCAGGATGGACTTCGTGCTGGGAACCCGCAGATCAATGCCTTCCAAGTTACAGCAGGGCAAAACTAATAAGGGTTAAAATGGATAGAAAACACTGAGGCTGATTGGAGTGGTGAGGCGTGAGGCACCGAATATATGGCACAGCAGACTGACGTTGACACAGAGGCACCAGAAATTTTAGAAGCATAACTGGAACACCATGAGGATACCAGACAGAAAATGTGACTGCAGAGAGACATGCAACATCTGTGAGGTGTGAGGCACGAGGCTTCACTGGGAGAACTGGAACTGGAAAATCCAAACTAACCTCAAGAGCACCAGGAGATATTTTGGGCAGGACAATGCCAGAACTAAGGGCTCCAAGGCTAAGGAACCCTGTAATAAGCCTAGACTGGTCACATGAAAGCAGTCATTAAGGAGGAGGAGGCGGCGGTGTGGCTGGTCTGTACAGTGGCGTAACTAGAAATTTTTCTCCCCCAAGCCAAAAAATTCTTCGGTGCGCCCCCCCCCCCCCCCCCCCCTTCATGCTCCATAATAGGGAGCAAGAAAGGGATAAATAATGCGCGCGCCGAAGGTGCGCGCAGCAAAAAAGGGGCGTGGTTTTGTTGGAATGGGCGTGGTTTCGCATAAAGGGGCGTGTCATTGCAGGAAAAGACTACCTTATACCCCAGTTTTGCAACCAGCACGCCCATACGCCACCACAGGAAAGAAAAATAATCCTGATTCATGCCCCTTACATTATTTGTAATTTTTCCTCCTTATAGTAATGCCCAGTATACATTATGCCACATACTGCAATGGCCCTTAGACATTATGCCGCGCACAATAATGCACATGACACAATATGCACACACTGTAATGCCCCCGACACATTATGCCACACACCGTAATGCCTGTGACACATTATGCCACACACCGTAATGCCTGTGACACATTATGACAGGAATCGCAATGCCCGTTATACATTATGCTACACACTGCAATGCCCCTGATACATTATAGCACATACAATGTCTGTGACACATTATGACACACACCGCAATGTCCGTGATACATTATGCCACACACTGCAATGCCCGATATATTATAGCACATACAATGCCTGTGACACATTATGCCACACACTGCAATGACCTTGAGACATTATACCACAATGCCCGTGATATAGTATACCATACACCGTAATGCCTGTGACACATACCGCAATGACCTGCCCGTTATACCCTATGCCACACACCGCAATGCCCGTTATGTATTATGCCACACTGCAATGGCCGAGACATTATACCACATACCACAATGCCCGTGATATAGTATACCACACACCGTAATGCCTGACACATTATGACACACACCGCAATGTCCGTGATACATTATGCCACACACTGCAATGACCCTGAGACATTATACCACATATCACAATGCCCGCGATATAGTATACCATACACCGTAATGCCTGTGACACATTATGACACACACCGCAATGTCCGTGATACATTATGCCACACACCGTAATGCCCATTACACATTAAGTCCTACAGTAAGGCTTCTAATTACTTTTCAATTACCTGCTCGTTGTCAGGGGTTTCATGCACTGGGTGTCATGCTCGTTGCCAGGGGTTTCATGCTCTTGGTTCCATGCACGGTGCCAGGGGTTTTCATGCTCAGGGTGTCATGCTCGTTGCCAGGGGTTTCATGCACTGGGTGTCATGCTCGTTGCCAGGTGTTTCATGCACTGGGTGTCATGCTCGTTGCCAGGTGTTTCATGCACTGGGTGTCATGCTCGTTGCTAGGAGGTAGTCCTTGTTGCTAGGGCTGTGCTCCCAGTGCCACATATGTCCCCAGTGCCAGATATTCCCCCACGGTGCCAGGTACTCACATGCCCCAGTGCCAAATATAGCCCCTCCCCCATGTGCCAGGTACACATATACCCCCCCAGTGCCACATATGCCCCCAGTGCCAGATATTCCCCCCCAGTGCCACATATGCCCCCAGTGCCAGATATGCCCTCAGTGCCATATATTCCCCCCCAGTGCCAAATATGCCCCCAGTGCCACATATGCCCCCAGTGCCGGATATTCCCCCCCAGTGCCACATATGCCCCCAGTGCCAGATATTCCCCCCCAGTGCCACATATGCCCCTAGTGCCAGATATTCCCCCCCTGTGCCACATATGCCCCCAGTGCCAGATATTCCCCCCAAAGCCAGATATCCCCCCCATGCCATATATGCCCCCAGTGCCATATATGCCCCCAGTGCCATATATGCCCCCAGTGCCAGATATTCCCCCCCGTGCCATATATGCCCCCAGTGCCAGATATTCCCCCCGTGCCATATATGCCCCCAGTGCCAGATATTCCCCCCAGTGCCATATATGCCCCCAGTGCCAGATATTCCCCCCCAGTGCCATATATGCCCCCAGTGCCAGATATTCCCCCCCAGTGCCATATATGCCCCCAGTGCCAGATATTCCCCCCCAGTGCCATATATCCCCCCCCCCCCAGTGCCAGATATTCCTCCCAGTGCCAGATATTCCCCCCAGTGCCATATATGTCCCCAGTGCCAGATATTTCTTCCCACCCCCCGCCGCCGCCGCTTTTTGGAGGGACACGGAGGGCACAGCTCACCTCTCCTGTGTCCCTCCTGCATCATCTCCGGCGGCCGCGGGTCTAATAGGGGGAAGTGCCGGTTCGTGAGCCAATTAGAGCTCACGGACGGCACTTCTCCCTATTAGACCCGCGGCCGCCGGAGATGATGCAGGAGGGACACAGGGAAGCGCGCTGTGCCCTCCGTGTCCCTCCAACAAGCGGCGGAGGGAAGGAGACCGCAGACTGACATGCGGACGCTCGTTCGCATGTCAGTCTGCTGTAAATCAGTGGCGCCCCCGCAGCCCCTCGCCCCCAAGCCACCGCGAGGGCTGCGGGGGCAGTAGTTACGCCACTGGGTCTGTATGGATCCAAGGTGGCAACCGGCATGCACTGATCCTGGAGTACGATCATGGTGCCGCCAAAGAGGAGACAACTTTTAGACCAGAACAGAAGGGTGCCTTGCAACAGTGGACACCCAAGGAAGCTCTAGCACCATGGTGGACTGCAATCTGCCATTTGACACTTTGTCATTGTCACCACCACCCACAAGATCATTTGAGGGTACCAATTCAGTCAGTGATGAATTTTGTGACATAATTTGCGAATCAACACAGATTCACCACATATTGAACGCCACAGCCAATAACAGAACATGGAACATAGAGAGACCAATCAGCAAGCATCAGCAGAGGTCACATGTTTCTTGGCCTTATAAAAGGAGCTTATAGCCCCCTAGGATAATCCTTTTTCCTCTATTCTTCTTCATGAGGAAAATACCTGTAGATACGCTCAGTGGCTACTAGTACACTATGAGGCTGATGTTGACAAAAGGGTGCGCTACTATGCAGAGTCCAGTCTTCCTGTCCTCTAGGTAGGATTCACGCCCTATCTCAAGGTGGCCACAGAGATCTCTACTAACCAGTGCCGGACTGGCCCACAGGGGGAACCCCCGGTGGACCCCATTGCCCGGGGCCCCACCTCCTCCTCTAGGTAGGCTTCACGCCCTATCTCAAGGTGGCCACAGAGATCTCTACTAACCAGTGTCGGTCTGGCCCACAGGGGAAACCCCCAGGGGGCCCCATTGCCCTGGGCCCCACCTCCCCTTCTAGGGATTCGGTTCTAGACTGTGCACTTGAATTATACATTATACATGTGTTATCTTGTACTGCACAGGACTATGGTATATTTTCCGTTATGTATTGCTGTTGTTAATCGGGTATATTATCATGCATGCACTAGTAGTATTTACTATATAAATATATCAAGGGGCTCCGACCATGTACTCTATAATGATTAGTCAAGCCTCTTTGGCAGCTGGCCACCCTTCCCCTCTGGAGAGTGGTCACACCCCTAAACATGGGCCCCTACCACTGCATCCCCCCGGTGGGCCCTTCATGCCCCAGTCCGACACTGCTACTAACCATGTGCAGGGACTATCTTGTCTTTACTGTGTAGACATGGTGGCAGACAGAAGTCTCCTGCTTAGCTCCTATGAGATACCTGGTACTGCTATAAACCTGTTTGAAGCATCCTGCACCACTACCCATTTGCAGTATAATCTCCCCGGCTGGTGAGCTGCACGAGTACGGCTGTACCTTTCAGTGGCATCAGTACGGGAAGCCGGCGGACAGGATCCCAACATTCGAAATACCGATGCTGGAATCCCGACCGCAAAGAGGCCGCAGAAGTGAGTAAGGGGTTCTATAGCCTCTCCCCCCCCCCCTAACCCTAACTACCCGCTGCCTAACACTAACCACCCCCTTCCTGCATAACCCTAACCTCCCCCCCCCCATCAGTGCCTAAACCTAACCTCCCGTCACCCTCCCGGGCCACAGCCTTACCCTAACCCTCCCGGGGCTCTGTCTAACCCTAACCCTCCCCCCGCAGCCTAAACCTAACTCCCCCCCTCCGTGTCTTACCTCCTCAGTAGAGTGGTGTGAGGGCGTCCGGCATCCCAGCTGTCGGGATGTATACCTATTCGGGATGCTGGTGTCGGCATTCCGAATAATGTTGGGATTACGGCGTCGATAATCTGACTGTCTGGATCCCGACAGGCAGGATCTTGACTGCTTCCCCTTTCAATAAGCCAACAGCACTGGCTAAGTAACTGGTCTGCTCATAGTCTGAGTGATCTGCTGGTGTGTTCCTATATATCTCTGCCATATCAACACCCACACACATCATTCCCAACAGCTGGTACAGAATTGCAGGCAATTTGGCCACATATACACGTACATTGTGCGCTCAGAAATAAATGCAGATCTTTGCCTGTGTTCAGAATCAGCTGCGTTGATGCAGGTGCACCACTCCCCACCATCAGTACTGTTTCTACCGGCGGGAAAGCCGATGGAGTTCACGGGGCGCCCGCCGCGACACCTGCTGGCTGCTATTACCTCCTCCCCCTCCTCCCACCCATAGTACTCTGCTCGAGGGGCAGAGTTTAGCGAAATGACGCTGTTGCATCATGTCATCACTATGCAATTGCTTCATTTTCTGAAACTACGCCCAGTGAGCGGAGTACTAGTGGTGTGAGGAAGGGAAGCAGGTAATAGCAAACGAGCATTACACCTCTGGCAACGATCATTACACACCCCTGGCAACGAGCATGACTCCCAGACCATAAAACCCAGAGCATAAAACCCCTGGCAATGAGCATGACACCTAGAGCATAAAACCCCTGGCAATGAGCATGACACCCAGAGCATGAAACCCCTGGCAATGAAGATAGAACCCAGAGCATGAAACCCCTGGCAATGAGCATGGAACCTAGAGCATAAAACCCCTGGCAATGAGCATGGAACCCAGAGCATGAAACGCCTGGCAATGAGCATGACACCCAGAGCATGAAACCCCTGGCAATGAGCATGACACCCAGAGCATGAAACCCCTGGCAATGAGCATGGAACCCAGAGCATGAAACCCCTGGCAATGAGCATGGAACCCAGAGCATGAAACCCCTGGCAACGAGCATGGAACCCAGAGCATGAAACCCCTGGCAACGAGCATGGAACCCAGAGCATAAAACCCCTGGCAACGAGCATAGAACCCAGAGCATGAAACCCCTGGCAATGAGCATGGAACCCAGAGCATGAAACCCCTGGCAATGAGCATGGAACCCAGAGCATGAAACCCCTGGCAATGAGCATGACACCCAGAGCATGAAACCCCTGGCAATGAGCATAGAACCCAGAGCATGAAACCCCTGGCAATGAGCATGGAACCCAGAGCAGGAAACCCCTGGCAATGAGCATGGAACCCAGAGCAGGAAACCCCTGGCAATGAGCATGGAACCCAGAGCATGAAACCCCTGGCAATGAGCATGGAACCCAGAGCATGAAACCCCTGGCAACGAGCATAGAACCCAGAGCATGAAACCCGTGGCATCAAGACGATAATTTAAAAGTAATTAGAAGCCTCACTGTAGGGCATTATGTATCACGGGCATTGCAGTGTGTGGCATATTATGGTGCAGGGGCCATAATATGGTGCAAGGAACATTACTTTGTGGGGCTTAATGTAGTGTCATTTTTTGCTTTCCTGTGGTGGTCGAGATCTGTTGGTGCAGAGTCGAAAACTAGGGTGTAAGGTAGTATTTTCCTGTGAGGCAACGCCCATTTTAGTGAGGCCACGCCCCCTCACCAGGAGGTCGCACACCTTCGAAGCTAGCAAAATAGGTTTTTTTTATAACTATGGGGGAGGGGCACATATTAGGATGTCTATGAGGGGAGGGCAGCATTTTTTTTACTTGTTCGCACTGGGAGACAAATTGTCTAGTAACAGCCCTGCCCATCATCTGCTTGTGAAAGTGATTGCCAGCCCTATTAGCATGCACCAGACTTATCCTTGGTGCAAGAGATCTGTCTATCACCACCTTTGAATAGCTCAACGCTGTGCAGCTACAGGGCTCTCAGGGACCAGGCACGATGCGACTGACCTGTCTACAACTCTGAATCACCCATAGTTGCTCAAAGCTGCAGCAGTTGCACACCTATGATCATGGGCAACCTCTGGATGGCCACTGATGGCCACAAATGCGCATTAGGACTCCTAGGTCATAGACACAAAGGCCCTCATTCCGAGTTGATCGCTCGCTAGCTGCTTTTAGCAGCAGTGCAAACACTAAGCCGCCGCCCTCTGGGAGTGTATCTTAGCTTAGCAGAAGTGCGACCGAAAGGTTCGCAGCATTGCTACAAAAAAAGATTGTGCAGTTTAAGAGTAGCTCGAGACTTACTCCTAGCTAGCGATCACTTCTGACTGTTTAGTTCCTGGTGTGATGTCACAAACACGCCCTGCGTTCAGCCAGCCACGCCTACGTTTCCCCAGCCACTCCTGCGTTTTTATCCGTCACGCCTGCGTTTTTACACACACTCCCCGAAAACGGTCAGTTACCACCCAGAAACACCCACTTCCTGTCAATCACTCTGCGGCCAGCAGTGCGACTGAAAAGCGTCGCTAGACCTTGTGTGAAACTACACTGCTCAAAAAAATAAAGGGAACACTTAAACAACACAATGTAACTCCAAGTCAGTCACACTTCTGTGAAATCAAACTGTCCACTTAGGAAGCAACACTGATTGACAATCAATTTCACATGGTGTTGTGCAAATGGAATAGACAACAGGTGGAAATTATAGGCAATTAGCAAGACACCCCCAATAAAGGAGTTGTTCTGCAGGTGGTGACCACAGACCAATTCTCAGCTCCTATGCTTTCTGGCTGATGTTTTGGTCACTTTTGAAAGCTGGCGGTGCTTTCACTCTAGTGGTAGCATGAGATGGAGTCTACAACCCACACAAGTGGCTCAGGTAGAGCAGCTCATCCAGGATGGCACATCAATGCAAGCTGTAGCAAGAGGGTTTGCTGTGTCTGTCAGCGTAGTGTCCAGAGCATGGAGGCGCTACCAGGAGACAGGCCAGTAATTCAGAAGACGTGGAGGAGGCCGTAGGACGGCAACAACCCAGCAGCAGGACCGCTACCTCCGCCTTTATGCAAGGAGGAACAGGAGGAGCACTGCCAGAGACATGCAAAATGACCTCCAACATGCCACAAATGTGCATGTCTACTCAAACGATCAGAAACAGACTCCATGAGGGTGGTATGGGGGCCCGACGTCCACAGGTGGGGGTTGTGCTTACAGACAACAACGTGCAGGACGTTTGGCATTTGCCAGAGAACACCAAGATTGGCAAATTCACCACTGGCGCCCTGTGCTCTTCACAGATGAAATCAGATTCTCACTGAGCACGTGACAGACGTGACAGAGTCTGGAGACGGCAAGGAGAACGTTCCGCTGCCTGCAACATCCTCCAGCATGACCGGTTTGGCAGTGGGTCAGTAATGGTGTGGGGTGGCATTTCTTTGGGGGGCCGCACAGCCCTCCATGTGCTCGCCAGAGGTAGCCAGACTGCCATTAGGTACGAGATGAGATCCTCAGACCACTTGTGAGACCATATGCTGGTGCAGTAGGCCCTGGGGTTCCTCCTAATGCAAGACAATGCTAGACCTCATGTGGCTGGAGTGTGTCAGCAGTTCCTGCAAGACGAAGGCATTGATGCTATGGACTGGCCCGCCCGTTCCCCAGACCTGAATCCAATTGAGCACATCTGGGACATCATGTCTCGCTCCATCCACCACAGACTGTCCAGGAGTTGGCGGATGCTTTAGTCCAGGTCTGGGAGGAGATCCCTCAGGAGACCATCCGCCACCTCATCAGGAGCATGCCCAGGCGTTGTAAGGTGGTCATACAGGCACGTGGAGGCCACACACACTACTGAGCCTCATTTTGACTTGTTTTAAGGACATTACATCAAAGTTGGATCAGCCTGTAGTGTGTTTTTCCACTTTAATTTTGAGTGTGACTCCAAATCCAGACCTCCATGGGTTAATAAATTTGATTTCCATTGATAATTTTTGTGTGATTTTGTTGTCAGCACATTCAACTATGTAAAGAACAAAGTATTTAATAAGAATATTTCATTCGATCAGATCTAGGATGTGTTATTTTAGTGTTCCCTTTATTTTTTTGAGCAGTGTACATCGGCTTTTGTGAAAGTACAACGCGCGTGCGCACCATATGCATGCACAGAAGTGCCGCTTTTTCACATAATCGCTGCGCTGCGAACAAAAGCAGCTAGCGAACAACTCGGAATGAGGGCCATAAGTCACTTCTTTGCCAGGACAGCTCTGTATCAGAAGAGCACATATTCATGCATACTGGCATTAAAAAAATGCTGGTGGGCATACGAACTTACAATCAAATTGGGATAAAGGATACATCCCACCAACGGTGACTGCAGCGCCGACCACACAGTGCAGGGGGGAACCGCTTAGCACATACATACAAACATACATGTCATGCTGTATGTAACATATGTGTTGGCTGGTTATCCCGAAGATCGGCATCACTGTGTGTATTTAGCTTCCGGGACTCAGCAGCATTAGGATTCATTCTCCTTCTAAGCCCTGCCCCCAGACTCCCATTGGCTAGTTTCACAGGAGTCTGGGGGCAGGCTTAGAAAGAGAAGAGAAGCCTAATGCGGAGTCCTGGAGCCACACAGCAGCTTAATACAGAGCACCGTATGTTAGTTGTTGCAGGGTTGCCGAGAGGCAGGTGGGGCAAGAACAGGCCTGTGTAGGGGTCCAGTTACGCCTTCTCCTGCCCCACCTTCCTCTCGGCCCAGGTCAGCGTGGGAGGTTAAGCAGCGTCTCCCATTCGGTTTCACAAGGAATTGTATACAGAGTGGGGCATAGCCACGCCTCCACATTTCTCCTCCACGACATCCCCTATCTAGTACCGGGGCCCGTCTGATGTCTCGGTGACCCGGCATACACAGCTGCGATTTTGTTCACAGTGGACTTGTAAAAGTATGCTAATGACCCAGCCGCCGCCTTGTGCGCAGAGACACCTACTGCATCTCACATTCGTTTCTCACGTACATAGGGGGTAATTCCAAGTTGATCGCAGCAGGAATTCTGTTAGCAATTGGGCAAAACCATGTGCACTGCAGGGGAGGCAGTTATAACATGTGCAGAGAGAGTTAGATTTGGGTGTGGTGTGTTCAATCTGCAATCTAATTTGCAGTGTAAAAATAAAGCAGCCAGTATTTACCCTGCACAGAAATAAAATAACCCACCCAAATCTAACTCTCTCTGCACATGTTATATCTGCCACACCTGCAGTGCACATGGTTATGCCCAACTGCTAAAAAATTTCCTGCTGCGATCAACTTGGAATTACCTCCATAAGCAGAAACATTGGGAAGATTGCGCACAAACATGGTACCCTGAGTTGTTGGGGAGTTTTGCTTCACTAGCACCAGGAAACAGCTAATGACGGGGGTGCAGCTGCTATGAGAAAAACTGATCATTAGCAGTCCCTACACTTGATTGCTAAAGAATCAGATCACTCACGGCTCGGCCTCCCTGTGGGTGGTCAAATAATTCACAGCTGATTTTTTTAGGTTGACCGACAGGGATTAATACCTTCCATCCAGCATTCGAAACACTGTTCAATTGTTGCTATGGAAAATAAAAACATTATTCAATCTGCACAGAAATGACTGCACGTTATACACTACAATACAATTTTCTGGTTTTCTTTTCATGAATCATATTTTTTTTGTGTATTATGTAAATCTGATGCACTTTATACCGACCAAAGCAGTTATTATATATCTCATCCAGCGTGGAAAAAATGGAATTAAGGTTGCTGATGAAACGGTCTGCGCTGAATGAGAGGTCAGGTCTGCCAAACAGATGTTCCAGGCGGAGACAAATGACAGCAAGGCTACAATCTGGCTCTTGTTTATGGAGAACAGCCAGAATGTTACAATTTACAAATCTCAGCAAACAAGATGAGAATTCCCAAAGCAGCATCTGTATCAAATACTTATATATAGCCAAAATAAAAAACATAAGGTCTGACAGCTGTTATACTTAGAAGTATAATACACGTCCTAATAGGGATAAACCCTCCAAGCGGCATCAGGCAATCATGTGGCTCTACAGTTGTGTATATACGAGGGCATGCTGGGAGCTATGGTTCCACAATTGCTTCAGAACCACAGATAGCCTTACACCACATTATTTTATACACACCGGTTCTGTGGCTGATTGAAACCAGGTGAAATGCATGCTTGAAATCAGCCAGCCACAGAATATGTATCTGAAATTGACAACTCTGAGTGATGGATACAAAGATAAAGAACTATGAGATAATGATGGTTGGCTGGTTACAATATAAAAATATATAGATTTTTTAGAATACACTCTCAGCAGCCACTTTGTTAGAAACACCCCTCTAGTACTGGGTAGGAGAACCCTTTGACCCCAGAACAGACTGAATTCTTCATGGTTTGGATTCTGCAAGATGTTGGACATGCATGTGGCTCTCGTGGTGCCTGGAATTCCTCCCTGCAGCCAGTAGCACCGCTGCAGAGCCGTGGGCTCCGGACCCTGCGGAGCTGCAAGGAGTGTCCTATGGGCAATACTCCCTAGAGATGCAGCCCCGCACAGAGCCCTGTTCCGTCCCTGACTTTTGGAGTCCAGTACACTGATCTTATTGTCATGTTTGTGGGACCAGTTTGAGATGACGTGTGCTCTGTGACATTATCCTGCTGGAAGTAGATGGAAAGATGGATAGATTGCAGCAGATGGTCAGTGACAATACTTTGTAGGCGGCGGCTTTAAAACATTGCTCAGATGGAATTAAGGGGATGTAGTTATGTGACCGACAGTCACATAACCTCCCCCTACATCCCGCCCCCTCACAATCCTGACGGTCGGCATGCTGACCAACAGGGGTTATTCCCACTTCTGAGTGTCCACGACACCCACAGAGTAGGAATACAGTCGCCACCGAGCCTGCAGCGTTGCAAGCGCAGCAAGCCCACAAGGAACTTGCTGCACTCGCCACTCCCGTCGGGAGTCCGTTTCCAGGATCCCTGCGTCGGTATGCTAACCGCATACCACACCCAGAATTAAGGGGCATAATGTATACAAAGACAACATTCCCCTCGACATGACATCCCACCACCAGCCTGAATCATTAACCCAAGGCAGGATGGATCCAGAGATTCATGTTCTTTCCTACAAATATTGATACTTGCCTGTTGCTGTGGATCGGTCCATTTATTTATTTATTTTATTTATTAACAGTTTCTTATATAGCGCAGCATATTCCGTTGCGCTTTACAATTAGAAGAACAGTAATAGAACAAAACTGGGTAAAAACAGACAGACATAGAGGTAGGAAGGCCCTGCTCGCAAGCTTACAATCTATAGGGAGATAGGCATAGATACACAAGGATAGATGCTACCTATTGCATAATGGTCCACCAGATTGCTAGGTTCTTAATGGGTTGTATGATGATACCCCACAAAGTTATCCAAGTGTCAGGAGGGTGTGAGACTAAAGAAAGACAAGATATGTGATGTTATGAATACTCTACAGAGGATGTAATTAGATAGGGAAGCACTGAAGGTTATGTGGGTGGGTCTGGAATTTGATAGGCTTGTCTGAAGAGGTGAGTTTTCAGGGAACATTTAAAGGTTTGGAGACTAGAGGCGAGTCTTACTGTGCGTGGGAGGGCATTCCACAGAGTGGGTGAAGCCCAAATCCGTGTCATCCACCAATCTGTGCATTCACACGCTGCATGGCCGTGCTTTAAAACACAATCAGAGCGCCCAGGTAGACTCCTCTGTCTGTCGCTTGGCCGCCAGACACTTCTGTATAGTGAGCGGCCACAGGCAGTCTTGCCCACCCCAGGATCCGCCAGTCAATGTCACAGCAGATATAAAGATTTGTTAGACCGGGCAGCGATTTTCTGTTCTTCAGCTGTCCAATTTTGGTGAGCCTGTGTCGACTGTAGCTTCACTTTGATGCAGTTAGCTGCCAGGAATACTTGGTGTGGTCATCTGTTGCTGAAGTCTATATACTTCAATGTCCAATATGCTGTACATTCAGAGATACTCTCCTACAGATCATTGTTGCAATGTAACATGGTTATTTGAGTTACTGTCCCCTTCCTATCCTCACGTTGAACAAATCTGGCTATTCTACCCCAACCTCACTCATTAACAAAGCATTTTAGCCCAGAGTTGCCATTTACTGAAGGATTTTTGTTTCACTCTCCATTCTCTGAAAACTGTAGACGCTGCTGTAGGTATAATCCTGGGAGGTAAGATATCCCAACAACCTCATCTGGCACTAGCAATCATTCCACAGTCAAAGTCACTTTGATCACGTTTAGTCTTAACAACAACTGAACCTCTTGACCATGTCTGCAAGTGTGTATGTATTGAGTTGCTGCCACATGACAATGATTATCTGCATTAAAAAACAACTGCACAGCTGTACACTTTAAAGTGGACACTCAGTGTATGGCAAGAGACTTTACACCAGGGGACTTAGGAAGAGTGAGTACTATGCATGCTAATTTATTCTACACATGCCCAGAACAGTGGCCACATGCATATGCACCCATGCAGATTTGCGTCAGTCTTCCACACGCCAAATGTGCCGAACAGGAATGCTCTAATGTGAGCCAAGTACAATAAGTTCACAGAATTAAATATAGATGTAGACTGCAAAAGAATGCATTAACGTCTTCGATTGCTGTATAATCTGCAGGCGATCAGAGACGGGTGCATATAACGGATGATGGCAATCACCAGCACTTATGATTGGCTGAACTCTTCCCTGAAACAAATTGATGCTTTCTTCATCGCATAACAATGTATTATATTTTTGCTTATCTTTACACGATAGATAGATAGATAGATAGATAGATAGATAGATAGATAGATAGACAGACACAATTTTTCTGGTAGTCACCTGGACCCCAGGAAGAGTGGACGGATCGCCTACTTCTTAGTGATGTAGACAGAATGGGGAGAGAATACCAGAATGGTGGTTCCGCATGAAGGGGCAGGCCTAAAATGATGTGAATTGCATCATTTTAGCCCCTCCCCTTCCACACGGTACTGCAAATCGCAGCACTTTGCTGTGGCAGGGCAGGACCTAAAGACATGAGAGTTAGGCCCTGCCCCTGAAGTGGTCAGCTGCCACTCCTCATCAAGAAACAAAATGTCAGCGCGTATGGCCTCTGGCAAGCAAGAATCATACGCTAATATTCTATTGTCTCAAGCAGAGCCGGCCCTAGGCATAGGCAAACTAGGCAAATGCCTAGGGTATTTGGTATGACTAGGGGCATAAGCAGCGTCTGCTAATTAAAATATGTGGCATGCCTATATTGTGTGTGTGACTGCGGCTGTATCTGTATACGAAATGCTAAGTTACAGTGTATTTTTGGGAAATCACTGTAACGTAGCATTTCGTATGCAGATGTAGCCAGTCACACACAGAATATAGGCATGCTGCATAACATTTTAATCAGCAGAAGCTGCTTGTGCATTCTGGTCACATAGCAATGCAAATAATACGCATTTCCGCCAAAAAGTCAACCAACTTTAGCAGAGCTGCCAGCTGACTCACGTCAGGCATCTCCTGCTGCATAGGGTATTGAGGCAAGATGTATTAGGACAAATCTGTATCCAAGCAGAGACAGAGGTCACAGTGTTACCTCTGTCTCTGCTTGGATACAGATTTGTCCTAATACAGTAGCCATGTGAGTGCTGTGTGCGGGTGGGTTGGTTGAGCAGTAGTGTTCGGCATAAGTGTAAGGAGCAGTATGTGTGTCATTATGTGTATAAGTGCCCTTATAATGTGCACCATATGTGAAAGGGACATTATGTGTGTCATTATGTGTATAAGGGCATTAATAACGTGTGGCATATGTGTAAGGGACATTATGTGTATAAGGGCATTAATAAAGGTTGGCATAATGTGTAAGGCACATTATGTTTATAAGGACATTAATAATGTGTGTCAAATGTGTAAGGGGCATTACTGTATGGTATTATGTGTATAAGGGCATTAATAAAGGTTAGCATAATGTATTAGGCACATTATGTTTATAAGGACATTAATAATGTGCAAGGGGCATTACTGTATGGTATTATGTATAAAGGCATTACTAATGTGTGGCATGTGTATAAGGTGCTCTACTGTGTGGCATAATGTATAGAAAGGGCACTACTATGTGGTCTAATGTGAATAAAGAGCAATATGGTGTGGTGTAATGTGAAAAAGGAGCAATTCAGTGTGATGTAATGTGAATAAGGGGCACTACTGTGAGGAGTAACATATATAAGGTAAAGTGGTACTACTGTGTGATGTAACGTGAATAAGGGACATTATTGCATGATAAAATGTGAATCAAGTTGCACTACTGTGAGGAATAATTTGAATTTGGGTTACTATTGTGTGGCCATGCCCCTTCCCAGCAAGAACATGCCCCTTTTTGAGCTGTGCACCGAATGAGCGCACTGTTCCTATTTAAAATATAGGGGGTAGGAGCATCAAAATGAGGACTGCTATGGGTGAGGGGTGATGGTGCTGGGAAAGGGTTGCAGGGTCAGAGGTGGAACTAGCGATGGTGCTAGGGGGGGGGGGGCAGCCAAAAGCTTGCCTAGGGCATATTGGTTAGGGCCGGCTTTGGTCTCAAGCCCTGGATATAGGCCAAAAGACGCAATTTGTGTGTGCAACTTTTTCTTCCTAAATTACAGTACTTTCATTTTTGTCTCTGCTTTTTATTATTATTTATTTTTGCTTATTTTGTCAGAAGTGAAGCTATTGTCTTCTATGTATTTTTTGTATTTCTACAAAGCAGAAGGACACATTTCTCCTGATAAGGAGCAGGACTCCATTTTCAATACTGAAAAATCATCCGAAAAGCACTTTAAAAAGTCTGTTCTCTTTGAAGTGCGTTGAAGGGGTTTTTAAGCACTCCATTGATTAGAATAGAATGCTTCAAAGCAGGAAAAGCGGCCTCCATGCACTCGCTGCTTTCAAAAGTAGGGACACACAGGTATCAACAGAGAATGAGAATAATAGGAGCATGCACCTTAGTGCAGGGATTCCTGAACAGTCTGTCCAGGCACATCTGTGCAGTGCTGGGCTAATCAACTTAAATGTGCAGTAGCCATAGATGACAACATAAACAAAACATAAACCATGAAATACTTAAATAATAAAATTAATATTTTTTACTTCAGATATTTTCTGGTCTTCAGTTTTATTAGTATAATACGTCTAGGAAGAACTCAAGGATGATTTATAATATTAAGTACATTTTAACTCCTTTTCCCTTCTATGTACTCTCCTGTAATCACACGCTGCTGCATTCTTATTTTCTATTGGCCAAAGCCGTGCTGTAGCTCATTATCTGTCAGCTGTCTCAAGAGCTCTGTGGTTTTCTTCTTTACTTCAGTAACTGATGTAAAATGAATTCCTTTGAGGACAGATTTGACTTTAGGGAAAAGTAAGACGCCACACTGTGCTAGGTTTGGAGAGTACGGAGGTTATACTAGCACTGCAATCTGTTACTCGGCCAAAAACTGCTTCACGGAAAGAGCTGTGTGGGCTAGTGCATTGCCCTGATAGAGGATAAACCATTTTTTCCAGAACTTTGGCCTCTTTCTTCTGATTCTTTCCAGCAAAGATTCTAGCACATTTTTGTGGTAATGTTGATTCACTGCTGCGCCTTCTGGAACCCAGTCTGCCAAAATAACACACTTGACATCAAAGAAAACAATTAACATGGCTCTGAATTTGGATTTGCTCTGATGTTCTTTCTTCATTCTTGGTGATGATGGTGTTTTCCAGTGCATGGACTGGCGTTATGTCTCAGAATCGTACTGAAAGAATCATGTTTCATCACAGGTAATAACTATCTAAAAAATACAAAATCTGCTTGAATTTGTTCCAAAATGTCCGCACAAACTGGCTTTCTATTTTCTTTCTGCTCGGCAGTGAGAAGCCTTGGAACCATCTTAGAACAAACATTTCTCATACGTCCTACAGGATGCTGGGGTCCACTTCATGACCATGGGGCATAGACGGTTCCGCAGGAGCCATGGGCACTTTAAGACTTTTCAAGGGTGTGAACTGGCTCCTCCCTCTATGCCCCTCCTCCAGACCTCAGTTTTAGAAATGTGCCCAGGCAGACTGGATGCACTTTAGGGGAGCTCTACTGAGATTCTCTGAAAAGACTTATGTTAGATTTTTTATTTTCAGGGAGAACTGCTGGCAACAGTCTCCCTGCTTCGTGGGACTGAGGGGGCAGAAGTAGGTACCAACTTCCTGAAGAGTTTCATGGCTCTGCTTCTGGCTGGCAGGACACCATTAGCTCCTGAAGGGTACTGAACGCTAGCCGTGTCTAGATGCTCACTCCCACAGCACGCCGTCACCCCCCTCACAGAGCCAGAAGTCAGGTGAGTAGAAGATAGATCTTCTATCAAGAAAAGTGACTGCTGAGGTACAGCGCGGCTGGCGGGAGCGCAGCGCGCCATTGCTGCCCACACACCGGGCACTGCAGGGTGCAGGGCGTGGGGGAGGGGCGCCCTGGGCAGCAAAAATACCTCTATAAACTGGCAAAAAGGGGGCATAAGATGCCCAGGCACAGCCCTACCCCCGCCAGTATAAATATTATGAAAAGTTTCTGAGGTAAAAAGGGCGGATCTTCTTCCTCAGGCAGCCAGCACACTGCTCAGTGCCATTTTCTCTCTCCTCAGGCTGCAGAGACATCGCTGGTCCTCCTTCACTTCTGACTACAAGTATCAGGCTGCAAAACATGGGGGCCACAAGCGAATTTGGTGCTTTACAAGTGTGCATGTCAGTGGGCATTCTGTGTTCACAGGCATTAGATACTGGCGCTGGGGTTGTGAACTGGCTGCTCCTAAACGGTGTCCCTCTGACAGATTTTACTGTGGGTCTATCCCCTATAAGTCCCAGTGTTTCTGTATGTGTGTTGTACATGTGTGTAAGACATGTCAGAGGCAGGGAGTTCCTCCCTGGAGGAAACCATTTTAGGGACACAGAAGTGTAATGTGATGGCGCTGCCGGCACACCAAGAGCCTGCATGGATGAAAGAAATACGTGATAGTATGCATCATATCAATTGGCGATTAGATAAGTCTGAATCTCATGCTGAGTGCTGGAGAAAATCTGTGGAGGATGTGATTTTTCGGGGCTCTGTTCTTCCATCCGAAGGCGACCCCTTTGGGTCACATAAGAGACCATTTGCGAATATTGTGAATACTGATACCGACACGGACACTGATTCTTGTGTCGACGATAGTGACTCCAGAGAAATAGATCATAAATTGTCAAAAAATATACAATATATGATTGTGGCTATAAGGGAAGTTCTGGAAGTCACGGAAGCCACTCCTGTGCCTCAGGAGAAAGCTTATTTCTATAAAGAAAAGAAATCTAAGGTCACTTTCCCTCCTTCCCACAAGCTTAATACACTCTTTGAAGGGATGTGGGTGAATCCCGAAAATAAATTTCGTATTCCCAAGAGAATTCAGATAGCTTATCCTTTCCCGGTGGAGGACAGAAAAAAATGGGAGTCACCCCCTGTGTTAGACAGTGCACTGTCCAGGTTGACAAAGAAGGTAATTCTCCCTGCACCTGGCACGGCTTCACTAAAAGAGCCGGCAGACCGAAAGATAGAAACTACATTGAAATCCAGTTATGTTGCCAATGGTACGCTGCTCAGGCCCACAATTGCTTGCGCGTGGGTGAGTCGCGCTATTGAAAAATGGTCAGAAAGCGTGTCATCAGAAATTGACACGATTGATAAAGATGAGATACTCCTTAAGTTAGGGAATATCAAAGACGCTGCCACATACATGCTAGAAGCGATGAAAGATATTGGACTCTTGAGTTCACAAGCTGCTACCATGGCAGTATCGGCTCGGCGGGCGTTGTGGATTCGCCAGTGGAACGCAGATGCAGATTCCAAAAGAAATATGGAGGCTCTCCCATATAAAGGTGAGGCCTTATTTGGCGATGGACTAGATGCGTTTGTCTCGGCGGCTACCGCAGGTAAGTCGACAATTTTGCCCTCTGCGCCTGCACCGGCAAAAAAGACATATCACCCGCACATGCAGTCCTTTCGGCCCAATAAATACAAAAAAGCGAGGGGTTCCCCCTTTTTTGCGGGTAGGGGAAAGAAGTCCACAGCAGCTTCAGGTTCTCAGGAGCAGAAGTCTACCCCTACTTCTGCCAAATCTTCAGCATAACGCTAAGGCTCCTTTGCGTGAGGCCGCTCGGGTGGGGGCATGTCTCAAACTGTTCAGCCAAGGTTGGATTCCGTCTGGCCTGGATCCCTGGGTGTTGCAAATAATGTCCTAGGGATACAAGCTGGAGTTTCAAGACGTTCCCCCATGCCGATTTTTCAAATCGACCTTCCCAGCTTCTCTTCCAGAAAGGAAAGCAGTAACAGCGGCAATCCAAAAATTATGTCAGGATCAGGTCATATTCCTGGTACCTTTGTCACAACAAGGGGAGGGGTTTTATTAAAGCCTTTTTGTAGTTCCGAAGCCGGACGGCTCGGTCAGACCGATCCTAAACCTGAAAAATCTGAATCTCTACTTGAAACGATTCAAGTTCAAAATGGAATCACTGAGGGCAGTGATTTCCAGTCTGGAGGAGGGGGACTACATGGTGTCTGTAGACATAAAAGATGCTTACCTGCATGTTCCCATTTATCCTCCTCACCAGGCTTATCTGAGATTCGCGGATCAGGATTGCCATTACCAATTCTAGACGTTACTTTTCGGTCTCTCCACGGGCCGAGGGTACTCACCAAGGTGATGGCGAAGATGATGGTTCTCCTGCGTCAAAAAGGAGTCAATATAATTCCTTATCTAGACGATCTCCTGATAAAGGCGAGATCCAGGGAGCAGTTGTTACAAAACATTACACTCTCCCTGTCAACACTCCAACAACACGGATGGATCATAAATTTTCCAAAGTCACAGTTGGAACCGACGACAAGATTGTCTTTTCTCGGGATGATTCTGGACACAGAAGTTCAGAGAGTATTTCTTCCGGTGGAAAAGGCTCTGGAAATCCAGAAAATGGTAAAACAGATATTGAAACCATCGAGTGTGTCGATTCATCAGTGCATTCGGTTGTTGGGGAAGATGGTGGCGGCCTACGAGGCCATACAGTTTGGCAGGTTCCATGCCAGGGTATTCCAGTGGGACCTGTTGGACAAGTGGTTGGGATCCCACCTACACATGCACCGGAAGATAATCCTGCCGTCAAAAGCCAGGATTTCGCTCCTGTGATGGCTACACAGTTCTCACCTACTAGAGGGACGCAGGTTCGGGATTCAGGACTGGGTCCTGGTAACCACGGATGCAAGTCTCCGAGGCTGGGGAGCTGTCACTCAGTGGGAAAGCTTCCAAGGAAAATGGTCAAGTCAGGAAGCCTACCTTCACATAAACGTGCTGGAATTGAGAGCCATTTACAACGGCCTTCAACAAGCGGTACATCTTCTTCAAGATCATTCCGTGCAGATCCAGTCGGACAATGTAACAGCAGTCGTGTACATAAACAGGCAGGGCAAAGAACGAAAAGCAGAGCGGCAATGGCAGAGGTGACGAAGATCCTCCTCTGAGCGGAAAGACATGTAAAGGCTCTGTTGGTAATTTTCATTCCGGGAGCAGACAACTGGGAAGCAGACACGATCTCCATCCAGGAGAGTGGGGCCTCCACCAAGAAGTCTTCGCAGAGGTGACAAGTCTTTGGGGAGTTCCTCAAGTAGACATGATGGCATCTCGTCTCAACAAGAAGCTTCAGAAATATTGTTCCAGGTCGAGAGACCCTCAAGCAATAGCAGTGGATGCGCTAGTGGCCCAGTGGGTGTTCCGGTCGGTGTATGCCTTCCCTCCACTTCCACTGATCCCAAAGGTGCTCAGGATCATAAGGAGAACAAGAGTTCGAGCAATCTTCATTGTCCCAGACTGGCTAAGGAGGGCTTGGTAACCAGATCTTCAGGAGTTGCTCATAGAAGATCCTCGGCCTCTTCCTCTTCGCGAGGACCTGCTGCAGCAGGGGCCGTGCGTGTATCAAGACTTACCGCGGCTACGTTTGACGGCATGGCTGTTGAGCGCCGGATCCTAGCCCGTAAGGGTATTCCCAAGGAAGTCATCCCCACCCTTATTCAGGCCAGGAAAGGAGTAACGTCGAAACATTACCACCGTATTTGGAGAAAATGTGTGTCTTGGTGTGAATCCAAGAAGGCTCCTATGGAAGAGTTTCAGTTGGGACGTTTTCTCCATTTTCTGCAGGCTGGTGTGGAGGCGGGCCTCCGATTGGGGTCAATCAAGGTCCAGATTTCGGCCTTGTCAGTGTTCTTCCAAAAACAATTGGCCTCTCTTCCAGAGGTTCAGACCTTCGTGAAAGGGGTTCTGCACATCCAGCCTCCATTTGTGCCTCCAGTGGCACCATGGGACCTTAATGTGGTGTTGCAGTTTCTTCAATCGGATTGGTTTGAGCCTCTACAAGAGATAGAGTTGAAGTTTCTCACTTGGAAAGTGGTGATGCTTTTGGCATTGGCATCCGCACGGCGGGTGTCTGAGTTGGGGGCCTTGTCTCACAAGAGCCCTTACCTGATCTTCCATGAAGATAGGGCAGAGTTGAGAACTCGTCAACATTTCCTTCCAAAGGTGGTTTCATCTTTCCACATAAACCAACCTATTGTGGTGCCAGTAGTTACTGACACGTTCACGGAGTCAAAGTCTCTAGATGTGGTTAGAGCTTTGAAGATTTATGTCGCTAGAACAGCTGGAATATGGAAAACAGAGTCTTTGTTTGTCCTGTATGCTCCGAACAAGATTGGGTGTCCTGCTTCCAAGCAGACTATTGCGCGTTGGATCAGAAGTATGATTCAGCACGCTCATACTATGGCTGGATTGCCGTTACCGACATCGGTGAAGGCCCATTCCACTAGGAAGGTGGGCTCATCCTGGGCGGCTGCCCGGGGGGTCTCGGCATTGCAACTTTGCCGAGCAGCTACTTGGTCGGGGTCAAACACATTTGCTACATTCTACAAGTTTGACACCTTGGCCGACGAAGACCTCAAGTTTGGTCAATCGGTGCTGCAGGGTCATCCGCACTCTCCCGCCCGTACTAGAGCTTTGGTATAAACCCCATGGTCATGAAGTGGACCCCAGCATCCTCTAGGACGTATGAGAAAACTGGATTTTGATACCTACCGGTAAATCCTTTTCTCCTAGTCCGTAGAGGATGCTGGGCGCCCGTCCCAGTGCGTACTTTACCTGCAATTTTGTTTATTAGAGTTACACATGTTGTGTTTTATTAGTTTCAGCATGTTTGCTGTAATTGGTTCATGCCTGTTGGCGTGTGTTATGTTGAATGCCATGTTGTGCGGCATGGTTGAGGTGTGAGCTGGTATGTATCTCACTATTAGTATTAAAGTAAATCCTTTCCTCGAAATGTCCGTCTCCCTGGGCACAGTTCCTATAACTGAGGTCTGGAGGCGGGGCATAGAGAGAGGAGCCAGTTCACACCCTTGACAAGTCTTAAAGTGCCCATGGCTCCTGCGGAACCATCTATACCCCATGGTCATGAAGTGGACCCCAGCATCCTCTACGGACTAGGAGAAAATAAGATTTTACTCACCGGTAAATCTATTTCTCGTAGTCCGTAGTGGATGCTGGGGACTCCGTAAGGACCATGGGGATTAGCGGCTCCGCAGGAGACTGGGCACAACTAAAGAAAGCTTTAGGACTACCTGGTGTGCACTGGCTCCTCCCACTAAGACCCTCCTCCAGACCTCAGTTAGGATACTGTGCCCGGAAGAGCTGACACAATAAGGAAGTATTTTGAATCCCGGGTAAGACTCATACCAGCCACACCAATCACACCGTATAACTCGTGATACTATACCCAGTTAACAGTATGATAACAACTGAGCCTCTCAACAGATGGCTCAACAATAACCCTTTAGTTAGGCAATAACTATATACAAGTATTGCAGACAATCCGCACTTGGGATGGGCGCCCAGCATCCACTACGGACTACGAGAAATAGATTTACCGGTGAGTAAAATCTTATTTTCTCTAACGTCCTAAGTGGATGCTGGGGACTCCGTAAGGACCATGGGGATTATACCAAAGCTCCCAAACGGGCGGGAGAGTGCGGATGACTCTGCAGCACCGAATGAGCAAACTCTAGGTCCTCCTCAGCCAGGGTATCAAACTTGTAGACTCTTGCAAGATTGTTTGACCCCGACTAAGTAACAGCTCGGCAAATTTGTAAAGCCGAGACCCCTCGGGCAGCCGCCCAAGAAGAGCCCACTTTCCTCGTGGAATGGGCTTTTACAGATTTAGGGTGCGGCAGTCCAGCCGCAGAATGTGCAAGTTGAATCGTGCTACAGATCCAGCGAGCAATAGTCTGCTTAGAAGCAGGAGCACCCAGCTTGTTGGGTGCATACAGGATAAATAGCGAGTCAGTTTTCCTGACTCCAGCCGTCCTGGAAACATATACTTTTCAGGGCCCTGACTACGTCCAGAAACTTGGAATCCTCCAAGTCCCAAGTAGCCGCAGGCACCACAATAGGTTGGTTCACATGAAAAACTGATACCACCTTAGGAAGGAATTGGGAACGAGTCCTCAATTCCGCCTTATCCATATAAAATACAGATAAGGGCTTTTGCATGACAAAGCCGCCAATTCTGATACACGCCTGGCCGACGCCAAGGCCCACAGCATGACCACTTTCCACGTGAGGTATTGTAGCTCCACGGATTTAAGTGGCTCAACTCAATGCGACTTCAGGAAATCCAACACTACGTTGAGATCCCACGGTGCCACTGGAGACACAAACGGGGGCTGACTATGCAGCACTCCCTTAACAATAGTCTGAACTTCAGGCAGTGAAGCCAGTTCTATTTTGGAAGAAAATCGATAGAGCCGAAATCTGGACCTTAATGGAACCCAATTTTAGGCCCATAGTCACCTCTGACTTGCAGGAAGTGCAGAAATCGACCTAGCTGAAATTCCTCCTTTGGGGCCTTACTGGCCTCACAGCACGCAACATATTTCCGCCATATGCGGTGATAATGACTTGCGTTCACTTCTTTCCTAGCTTTAAATAGCGTAGGGATAACTTCCTCCGGAATGCCCTTTTCCTTCAGGATCCGGCGTTCAACCGCCATGCCGTCAAACGCAGCCGTGGTACGTCTTGGAACAGACAGGCCCTCTGCTGCAGCAGGTCCTGTCTGAGCGGCAGAGGCCATGGGTCCTCTGAGATCATTTCTTGGAGTTCTGGGTACCAAGCTCTTCTTGGCCAACCCGGAACAATGAGTATAGTTCTTACTCCTCTCCTTCTTATTATTCTCATTACCCTGGGTATGAGAGGCAGAGAAGGGAACACATACACCGACTGGTACACCCACGGTGTTACCAGAGCGTCCACAGCTATCGCTTGAGGGTCCCTTGACCTGGCGCAATATCTTTGTAGCTTTTTGTTGAGGCGGGACGCCATCATGTCCACCTGTGGCCTTTCCCAACGGTGTACAATCATTTGGAAGACTTCTGGATGAAGTCCCCACTCTCCCGGGTGGAGGTCGTGTCTGCTGAGAAAGTCTGCTTCTCAGTTGTCCACTCCGGGAATGAACACTGCTGACAGTGCTAACACATGATTTTCCGCCCATCGGAGAATCCTTGTGGCTTCTGCCATCGCCATCCTGCTTCTTGTGCCGCCCTGTCGGTTTCCCTGAGCGACCGCCGTGATGTTGTCTGACTGGATCAGCACCGGCCGGTGTTGAAGCAGGGGTCTAGCCTGACTTAGGGCATTGAAAATGGCCCATAGTTCCAGAACATTTATGTGTAGGGAAGTCTCCTGACTTTTCATAGGCCTTGGAAGTTTCTTCCCTGTGTGACTGCCCCCCAGCCTTGAAGGCTGGCATCCGTGGTCACCAGGACCCAGTCCTGTATGCCGAATCTGCGGCCCCCTAGAAGATGAGCACTCTGCAGTCACCACCACAGCGACACCCTGGCCCTTGGAGACAGGGTTATCCGCCGATGCATCTGAAGATGCGACCCGGACCACTTGTCCAACAGATCCCACTGGAAGATCCTTGCATGGGACCTGGCGAATGGAATTCCTTCGTAAGAAGCTACCATCTTTCCCAAGGCTTGCGTGCATTGATGCACCGACACCTGTATTTGTATTAGGAGGTCTCCGTCTAGAGACGCCAACTCCTTGGACATCTCCTCCCGGAGAAACCCTTTTTATCCTGTTCTGTGTCCAGAACCATACCCAGGAACAGAAGACGTGTCGTAGGAACCAGCTGCGACTTTGGAATATTCAGAATCCAGCCGTGCTGTTGTAGCACTTCCCGAGATAGTGCTACTCCGACGAACAACTGCTCCCTGGACCTCGCCTTTATAAGGAGATCGTCCAAGTACGGGATAAGTACTTCGGCCATTACCTTGGTAAATACCCTCGGTGCCGGGGACAGACCAACGGCAACATCTGGAATTGGTAATGACAATCCTGTACCACAATTTTGAGGTACACCTGGTGAAGAGGGTAAATAGGGACCTGCAGGTAAGCATCCTTGATGTCCAGTGATACCCTGAAATTCTCCAGGCTTGCAATAATCGCCCTGAGCGATTCCATTTTGAACTTGAACCTTCGTATATAAGTGTTCAAGGATTTCAATTTTAGAATGGGTCTCACCGAACCGTCTGGTTTCGGTACCACAACATTTTGGAATAGTAACCCCGGCCTTGTTGAAGGAGGGGTACCTTGATTTCACCTGCTGGAAGTACAGCTTGTGAATTGCCGCCAGTACTACCTTTCTCCGAGGGCAGCAGGCAAGGCTGATGTGAGGTAACGGCGAGGGGGAGTCGCCTCGAACTCCAGCCTGTATCCCTGTGATACTACTTGCAGAACCCAGGGATCCACCTGTGGGCAAGCCCACTGGTCCCTGAAGTTCCCGAGACGCGCCCCCACCGCACCTGTCTCCACCTGTGGAGCCCCAGCGTCATGCGGTGGACTCAGAGGAAGCGAGGGAAGATTTTTGATCCTGGGAACTGGCTGTCTGGTGCATCTTTTTCCTTCTTCCCTTGTCTCTGTGCAGAAAGGAAGCGCCTTTGACCCGCTTGCTTTTCTGAAGCCGAAAGGACTGTACCTGAAAATACGGTGCTTTCTTAGGCTTTTGTGAGGAAACCTGAGGTAAAAATTTTTCTTCCCAGCTGTTGCTGTAGATACGAGGTCCCAGAGACCATCCAAACAATTCCTCACCCTTATAAGGCAGAATCTCCATGTGCCTTTTAAAGGCAGCATCACCTGTCCACTGCCGGGTTTCTAATACCCTCCCGGCAGAATGGACATTGCATTAATGCTGGATGCCAGCCGGTAAATATCCCTCTGTGCATCCTTCCTATATAAGACGACGTCTTTAAAATGCTCTATGTTAGCAAAATATTATCCCTGTCTAGGGTATTAATATCATCTGACAGGGTATCAGACCACGCTGCAGCAGCACTATTTTGCTGAGGCAATTGCAGGTCTCAGTATAGAACCTGAGTGTGTGTATATACAGACTTCAGGATAGCCTCCTGCTTTTTATCAGCAGGCTCCTTCAAGGTGGCCGTATCCTAAGACGGCAGTGCCACCTTTTTTGACAAACGTGTGAGCGCCTTATCCACCCTAGGGGATATCTCCCAGCGTGACCTATCCTCTGGCGGGAAAGGGTACGCCATCAGTAACTGTTTAGAAATTACCAGTTTCTTATCGGGGAAACCCACGCTTCTTTACACACTTCATTCATTCATCTGATGGGGGAACAAAACACTGGCTGCTTTTTCTCCCCAAAAAGAAAACCCCTTTTATGTGGTACTTGGGTTCATGTCAGAAATGCGTAACACATTTTTCATTGCCGAGATCATGTAACGGATGTTCCTAGTGGATTGTGTATATGTCTCAACCTCGTCGACACTGGAGTCAGACTCCGTGTCGACATCTGTCTGCCATCTGAGGTAACGGGCGTTTTTTGAGCCCCTGATGGCCTTTGAGACGCCTGGGCAGGCGCGGGCTGAGAAGCCGGCTGTCCCACAGCTGCTACGTCATCCAGCCTTTTATGTAAGGAGTTGACATTGTCGGTTAATACCTTCCACCTATCCATCCACTCTGGTGTCGGCCCCACAGGGGGCGACATCCCATTTATCGGCCTCTGCTCCGCCTCCACGTAACCTTCCTCATCCAACATGTCGACACAGCCGTACCGACACACCGCACACACACAGGGAATGCTCTGACTGAGGACAGGACCCCACAAAGTCCTTTGGGGAGACAGAGAGAGAGTATGCCAGCACACACCAGAGCGCTATATAATGCAGGGATTAACACTATAACTGAGTGATTTTTCCCCCAATAGCTGCTTGTATACATATATTGCGCCTAAATTTAGTGCCCCCCCTCTCTTTTTAACCCTTTGAGCCTGAAAACTACAGGGGAGAGCCTGGGGAGCTGTCTTTCAGCTGCACTGTGAAGAAAAAATGGCGCCAGTGTGCTGAGGGAGAAGCCCCGCCCCTTTTTCGGCGGATTTTTCTCCCGCTTTTTTATGGATTCTGGCAGGGGTAATTTATCACATATATAGCCCTGGGACTATATATTGTGATGATTTGCCAGCCAAGGTGTCTTATATTGCCCTCAGGGCGCCCCCCCCCCAGCGCCCTGCACCCATCAGTGACTGGAGTGTGAGGTGTACATGAGGAGCAATGGCGCACAGCTGCAGTGCTGTGCGCTACCTTGGTGAAGACTGAAGTCTTCTGCCGCCGATTTTCCGGACCTCTTCTTGCTTCTGGCTCTGTAAGGGGGACGGCGGCGCGGCTCCGGGACCGAACACCAAGGTCGGGTCCTGCGGTCGATCCCTCTGGAGCTAATGGTGTCCAGTAGCCTAAGAAGCCCAAACTACCACCTGTTAGGTAGGTTCGCTTCTTCTCCCCTTAGTCCCTCGCTGCAGTGAGTCTGTTGCCAGCAGATCTCACTGTTAAATAAAAAACCTAAATATACTTTCTTTCTAGGAGCTCAGGAGAGCCCCTAGTGTGCATCCAGCTCAGCCGGGCACAAGAATCTAACTGAGGTCTGGAGGAGGGTCTTAGTGGGAGGAGCCAGTGCACACCAGGTAGTCCTAAAGCTTTCTTTAGTTGTGCCCAGTCTCCTGCTGAGCCGCTAATCCCCATGGTCCTTACGGAGTCCCCAGCATCCACTTAGGACGTTAGAGAAAAGGACTTACCGGTAGGTATCAAAATCCTGTTTTTTCATGTTAAGTTCGTGATGAAAACCACTTGCCTAAAAAGTTTGTCAATTCGAACAATTTCCCCATTGTTTTCCACTTTGTTATTGATGTGTAAGGCCTTCCGGGACGACCATCATCTTCAACATCATCACGACCATCACTACATCTTTTGCGCAACGCAAACACACGTGCACGTGACATACAATCTGCCCTGAAAGCCCCGGTTAGCATACAGAAAGATTCGGTGGGCATTTTGTCTAAAAATGTAAAGTTAACACGTTGCACTACTTTTAGTACTATGCCATTTTATGACGCACGGGAACACAACTTCTAAAACTTTCCACTCGTCAACTGAATTCCCCCCTTAATATAGCACCAATGACACAATTAGTCCCATTGTACTTTTCCACCTACTGGCCTGATTCTGGACAACACTTAATGCCAATATTCATGGAGTCGAGCAAAAATTTGCTACTGCGCATTTGCAAATGCCCTATAAACTCACATGGCACGTGCGTTACACCATGATTACACACAGAGGTGCAGTTACCAATAAAATGCATGGTATCAGAAAGGTACTGGAAATGGGTTAGGCGGTGGCTATTCAGATGGTCAAAGGGTCATGTTATGGTAGTGTCGCTGGGATGGCGGTCATTAGGTCGACATGGAAAAGGGTCGACGTGAGTTTTTCACAAATTTTTTTTTTTTGACCTTTTTCATACTTAACGATCTACGTGGACTACATTTAGGAACGGTAACTGTGCCGAGCACAGCGGAACAACGCACCTTGCCCGAAGCATGGTGAGCGAAGCAAGCCATGCGAGGGGACACTGTGCACTAATTTGGGTTCCCCGTGAAGAAGAAAGACAAGAAGAAAACGACACCAAAAAAAGTATAAAAAAAAAACTCATGTCGACCTCTTCAATGTCGTCATAGCACATGTTGACCTAATAACCATGTCGACCTAATGCATGTCAACCAAGCATGACCTAACTCATGTCGACTAATGAACCACACCTGTTGCTGAATGTGTCACGGGCGTAGACTCTTCATCGCACACACTGGAGGTCATACTCCGACGGCAAATCTGCACCTGCCACAGATCTGGGGGAAGTTTCCACAGTGCGGCCATAGTTGGCGTCTAAAGGCGCGAGTGGGTGTCTCAGTCCTCGCAGTCAGACATGGGGAAGGCTATGTAGCAGAACTTGCATAAAGTCGCTCGACCACCAAAAAGACCCAGACACGGACGCTGCTGCTGGAGCGGCTTTCTTCAGGCCTGAATGGTGTGTATAGACTGGTCAGAACAAGAACAGGCAGGTACAGTGAATAGCGGAGGATCTGGTCAACAGCATTTAAGGGCCTTATTTTACGCTATATGATTTCTGACTCATCTTACAGAGTAACAGTAATGTATATTCTCAGTCTGATTACAAATTGTAAGTTTGGGGATGCGTTCCTTGGCGTCTACGGCAACTGTAACTGTTTCGATTATTAAGCTTGATTGCATTCATGTAAAAATGACCACTGCAGTTACTCTTCTGTAATGTTAAGAGGACAGCCGCCAATTTTGCTACACACTGCTATGGGGTGTAAGGCAAAGTCTGCAATGGTTCTGGTTGCAAAGTGGCCATTGCGCAAATTTAATCCTTTTCCTCCCCGAGTACCCACTAGGCGATTAATTAAACAATATATTATTCCAACGCGTATTGGAACCATACATCGGCTACATCGCTCAGTGTGTACCTGCAAATCGCACACTCGCGCTGGTTATATGCCCAATGGAATGACCCAGGTAAATGCGGCAGGTAGCGATATATTGCGCCATTGTGCCATCACTGAGTACACACATCGTTTAGTGTGTACCCAGCACTGCATTCCAAGAGGTTGCCGCTTACCTGCCATGTGTGGTACTAAAAAGAACAAGAGAGGATATTATCCTGGTCTCAAGTCACCTCCAGTTACAACTGAACAAGAGGACAGTAGTTTAGTTTGGCAGCTCATATTGGGGGAAGAAAGATAAAGTGGAGAGAGATAAAGTAATAACCAATCGTCTCCTGTCATTTCTCAAACACGGCTTGCAAAATTACAGAATAGACTGGCTGGTACTTCATCTCTCTCCACGGTTTGATCCATCTCTCCCACTGACCGTTACCCCTAACCATTCTGATTGCAATAACCAATGATCAAGCAAACACCTAATTCTATGACATGAAAAGATGGGTAAGCTCACGGAGGATAATATAACACGCCATAACCATACAAATAAAGTGAAAAACAGTTTATTTTGAATTTTAAAAAAAAATGGAAGAGAATTATGCAGAAGGTTCTGATTCTGGCTCTTTCGTTTCCTTCTCTGTGACCTGTGGGAAAGAAAATATAATTGTAAACATACGGATAGGATAATGCTGTAATTATACATTCACGCTGTAAGATATGATCAAACCCTGTGCCAAAGAATTTGTACAGGGGTGAAGAGGACACAAGGGGATGATAGTTATCTAAAGGCAACAGAAACCAGTATACATGGCAACGTTATAAATGCCACAATTATGATCTAATAATGTTTATTGGTCCAACAAGTCTCTAAATATTCTCTCTTTAAATTAAAAATACAGTTTTCTTCAGTACCACATGCAGCCTCTTATAATATCTAGGGCATTTGTGAAGCCTCAGAGAAATCACATTGCCCACAGCTGCAATCATCTATAAATCACTGGCTTTGCAATAACCAAGCGCCCAGCCCTTCCTTATGTTGGACACATTTGTGCCAGGAGACCACACAAACATCATCCTCTCCAGATATTCTCCTCCAGAAGCCATAGGGCCTCCTGTAATAGCAAGATGCAGATACAGGCGCGTTTCCTTGGTTTTGGCTTTTATGTAATTGCCGCTTCAATACTACGGGCTAAAGTGCTGGAATTACGGCCATACCCAAGGCCCATATTGTCCACGTAAGAGTAGCTGACCACTTAAGCCTGATAATGTAAGTGTATGCACCCCTAACCTTTTGCATATGTGGTTCCCTGTTGTAAAGGTTGTTCTAAGGCTTTTGGTGAAGTAGGATTGGAGACCAGATTCCACACGATGGGTAACCATGGGAACACAAGTCATTCCTACCCCATTAATGAGGTGGACTTGATATTGTTCTCACTGTATTACAGAGCCCCCTGCCAAACTTGCAGCAGCTACTCCCAGCAGTGGTGCAGGCGGTGGATGGCAGATGGTACCTGGACCAGTCCCTCCTAGCACCCTTTAATAAGAGTGATAGCCAGGGAATCTCTGCTCACTCTCAGGGATCCAGACCATGATTGACTGCATGGCAAATCACTCAAAATGCTCTACTGGGCCCCAGGAAGGCACTAAGTCCTGGGAGCTCAGTAAGCGGCTGTTGGAGAAAGGACTAGTTTGGGATAAGGTATCCGGACTCCAAGTTGACATCAAAAAGGTCGAAACGCCTTAGGTCGACACCAATAGGTCGACATGGACAAAAGGTCGACATGGACAATGTCGACATGAGTTTTTTTTTTTTACCTTATTCATACTTTATGATCCATGTGGACTAAAACTGGGAACGGTAATCTGTGCCGAGCAGAGGAGGCACCTTGCCCGAATGCAAGGGGACGCGGTGCACTAATTGGGGTTCCCGGTACAAACAAAACGACACCAAAAACCATAAAAAAACTCATGTCGACCCTTTTCCACGTCGACCTTGTTCATGTCGACCTTTTGTCCATGACGACCTAAAGTGTGTCGACCTGGAGTCCCATACCCTGGGATAATGGATCCCCTCTTGGCCTGGACTGCAATCACTATGTTCCACAGGTCTGGGATGGACTGCTGCCACACTGATCAGCAGCAGGCCTGTGTGCGATGTGGTTTGAGTGTCTCCATAGACCCCAGTCACTGGTACTGATCTCTGTCAGATGTATGCTTAGTACACACTGTAGTGCTGTTATAGGCAACCTAACAGACTCCAGGGGCCGCACTTACTCACAGAGAGTCATCTATCTGAAACATAGCAGGAGGCATTTCCAACACGTGTTGCAGCTATAACAAATCTGACAATGAAGTGGGAAGGAGCTGGGGGCCACAGGTATAGGGGTTGGAGCACTGCAGGCGGCCCTTGGTGCACATTATTAACTTTTACTTACAAATATCAGTGTGACTACACTGCAGCTGCTATTGCTTAGTGATATGATGTTATAGTTACATTTCGATATATGGCGAAGTGTTTTGGAAGTCACATTACTGTACCCAGGGTGATGCAGGAAAGTCTGAGTGCTTTAGTCCTGGGACAGACCGTAAAATACATCCCTTATTGTCACTGAATGCAGACATTATGGTGCCCTAGGCCAGAAAAAACACTGCCCCATATTTTTTAAAACAGGGAAACGAGGCAAACCCTGGCGCCCAGTGAAAGCACTTGCTATGATAACCCCTCCCACATGATATATATAAAAAATATATATATATATATATATATATATATATATATATATAAAATATAATATACATATATATACACACACACATACACACACATTTATAGAACACCTATATTTACTGAACACTCCTAATAAAATGGATTTAGACACCAATTCTCTTATACCATCACTTATGCACTTCATTTGAGAGCTTTGCCACATCCTCCTTTATTTAAAGCAAAAATTTTAAAATACTGTCAATATCCAGGATTCAAACCTATGACCTTCGATATTGCAGTCAGCCACCTTACGCAGTGAGCTATTTGCTCCTGTATGGGAAGTTTGAAAGTTGCAGCTAGGTGATGCCGGGGATTAAAAGGGAAAATGAACAGGTGCTACAGATCAGCGCTCCCTGCCTTGCAGTGTCACATGTTGCAGCACCCTAGTTACGTCCCTGACTGTATCTAATACCCATTAATCACTCTCATCTGTATTAATAGATGGCTCTAACATGAATGACCAAACATTTGTGTTTTCAATATTTGAGTTGAATTCCACCTTAGACATCCCATCATTCTGAAATGATAAAATAGGACACACAAGACCTGGACATGGCTTACAGGTACTACCAACACGCCATGTTTTGTGGATATCTTTGATCATGCACAGGTGAGTTAATATATGTTGCTGGGTCAGTAAATATCCAACCTGCTTCCGCAGACAGACATACTCTAACATGAGCTGTTGGGAAAACTTGAGGGTTGAGAACCACTGGTCTACCCATAATTCCTATCAGATCCCATGTAAGGCAAAACACAGGGTTTTGTTCCAAAAGATGTATAAACTGTGAGAAGATTAGTGAGACAGGGGTCTATTCATGAAGCAGTGAAGAGAGTGGAGAAGTGAGCCAGTGGAGATGTTGCCCATGGCAACCAATCAGCTGCTCTATATAATTTTATTGTATGCCAATTATAAATGTTACTTCAATGCTGATTGGTTGCCATGGGCAACTTCTCCACTGGCTCCCTTCTCCACACTTTTCACTGCTACATGAATAGACCCCTTGAAATTTTTAGGTGTTAAAAAAAAAAAAAAAGGAGGGACTGTCGTAACAGAAATGGGTCACATGGGTGGTAGGGATTTACAAATCTCAGATCAACATCGGTCCTCAACATATGTTTTTGTTGCACGGTAAAAATAAGATTTTAAACCTACCGGTAAATCTTTTTCTCCTAGTCCGTAGAGGATGCTGGGGACTCCGTAAGGACCATGGGGTATAGACGGGCTCCGCAGGAGACATGGGTACTCTAAGACTTTAGAATGGGTGTGCACTGGCTCCTCCCTCTACGCCCCTCCTCCAGACCTCAATTAAAGACACTGTGCCCAGAGGAGACGGACAGTACGAGGAAAGGATTTTTATTAATCTAAGGGCAAGATTCATACCAGCCCACACCATCCACACCGTATAACCAGGAATATACGCAACCAGTTAACAGTATGAACAAAACAGCATCAGCCAACGACTGATCTTAACTGTAACATAACCCTTATTTCAGCAACAACTATATAGAAGCCTTGCAGAAATATGTCCGCACTGGGACGGGCGCCCAGCATCCTCTACGGACTAGGAGAAAAAGATTTACCGGTAGGTTTAAAATCTTATTTTCTCTTACGTCCTAGAGGATGCTGGGGACTCCGTAAGGACCATGGGGATTATACCAAAGCTCCAGACCGGGCGGGAGAGTGCGGATGACTCTGCAGCTCCGATTGAGCAAACATAAGGTCTTCATTAGCCAAGGTATCAAACTTGCAGAATTTTGCAAAAGTGTTTGAACCCGACCTAGTAGCTGCTCGGCAAAGCCGAGACGCCTTGGGCAGCCGCCCAAGAAGAGCCCACCTTCCTAGTGGAATGGGCCTTTACCGAATTTGGTAACGGCAATCCAGCCGTAGAATGAGCCTGCTGGATCGTATTACAGATCCAGCGAGCAATAGTCTGCTTAGAAGCAGGAGCGCCAACTTTGTTGGCCGCATACAGGACAAACAGTGCCTCTGTTTTCCGAACTCGAGCCGTCCTGGCTACATAAATTTTTAAGGCCCTGACTACATCAAGGGACTTGGAATCCTCCAAGTCCCCCGTAGCCACAGGCACCACAATAGGTTGGTTCATATGAAATGACGAAACCACCTTAGGCAGAAATTGAGGACGAGTTCTCAACTCTGCTCGATCCACATGGAAAATCAGATAGGGGCTCTTGTAAGACAAAGCCGCCAATTCGGACACCCGCCTTGCAGATGCCAAGGCCAGCAACATGACCACTTTCCAAGTGAGAAATTTGAATTCAACCGTTTGAAGAGGTTCAAACCAGTGTGATTTTAGGAACTGTAACACCACGTTAAGGTCCCATGGTGCCACTGGGGGCACAAAAGGAGGCTGAATGTGCAGCACTCCCTTTACAAAAGTATGGACTTCTGGGAGAGAAGCCAATTCCTTCTGAAAGAATATAGATCGGGCCAAAATCTGTACCTTAATGGAGCCTAACTTCAGGCCCATATCCACTCCTGTCTATAGAAAGTGGAGAAAACGGCCCAAGTGGAAATCTTCCGTAGGAGCGTTCTTGGCTTCACACCAAGATACATACTTCCTCCAGATCCGGTGATAATGTTTCGCAGTCACCACTTTCCTAGCCTTTATCAGAGTAGGGATGACTTCCTCCGGAATACCTTTCCCAGCTAGGATTCGGTGTTCAACCGCCATGCCGTCAAACGTAACCGCGGTAAGTCTTGGAACACGCAGGGCCCCTGCTGCAACAGGTCCTCCCTGAGAGGAAGAGGCCATGGATCTTCTGTGAGCATCTCCTGAAGATCTGAATACCAGGCCCATCGAGGCCAATCTGGAACAATGAGTATTGTCTGCACTCTTTTTCGTCTTATGATTCTCAATATTTTTGAGATGAGAGGAAGAGGAGGGAACACATAGACCGACTGAAACACCCATGGTATCACCAGGGCGTCTACCGCTACTGCCTGAGGGTCCCTTGACCTGGCACAATACCTCCGAAGCTTCTTGTTGAGGCGTGACGCCATCATGTCTATTTGAGGAAGTCCCCAATGACTTGTTATCTGTGCAAAAACTTCTTGATGAAGTCCACACTCTCCTGGATGGAGATCGTGTCTGCTGAGGAAGTCTGCTTCCCAGTTGTCCACTCCCGGAATGAAGACTGCTGAGAGAGCGCTTACGTGATTTTCCGGCCAGCGAAGAATCCTGGTGGCTTCCGCCATTGCCACTCTGCTCCTTGTCCCGCCTTGACGGTTTACATGAGCCACGGCTGTGACGTTGTCTGATTGAATCAGAACCGGTAGGTTGCGAAGAAGATTCCTCGCTTGTCGTAGGCCGTTGTATATGGCCCTTAATTCTAGAATGTTGATGTGTAGACAAGCCTCCTGGCTTTACCATAGTCCCTGAAAATTTCTTCCTTGTGTGACTGCTCCCCATCCTCGGAGGTTCGCGTCCGTGGTCACCAGAACCCAGTCTTGAATGCCGAACCTGCGACCCTCTAGAAGGTGAGCACTCTGCAGCCACCACAGGAGAGACACCCTGGCCCTGGGGGACAGGCTTATTTTCTGATGAATTTGAAGATGGGACCCGGACCACTTGTCCAGAAAGGCCCCACTGAAATGTCCTCGCATGAAACCTGCCAAAGGGGATGGCCTCGTAGGTCGCCACCATTTTTCCCATTACTCGAGTGCATTGATGAACTGACACTCTGTTCGGTTTTAATAGGTCTCTGACCATGTACTGGAGTTCCTGGGCTTTTTCCATTGGGAGAAAAACTAAGAATTTACTCACCGGTAATTCTATTTCTCGTAGTCCGTAGTGGATGCTGGGTACTCCGTAAGGACCATGGGGAATAGACGGGCTCCGCAGGAGACTGGGCACTCTAAAAGAAAGATTAGGTACTATCTGGTGTGCACTGGCTCCTCCCTCTATGCCCCTCCTCCAGACCTCAGTTAGGGAAACTGTGCCCGGAAGAGCTGACACTACAAGGAAAGGATTTGGAATCCAGGGTAAGACTCATACCAGCCACACCGTACAACTTGTGATAACTATACCCAGTTAACAGTATGAACAACAAATGAGCCTCATTAACAGATGGCTCATAACAAAACCCTTTAGTTAAGCAATAACTATATACACGTATTGCAGAGAGTCCGCACTTGGGACGGGCTCCCAGCATCCACTACGGACTACGAGAAATAGAATTACCGGTGAATAAATTCTTATTTTCTCTGACGTCCTAGTGGATGCTGGGTACTCCGTAAGGACCATGGGGATTATACCAAAGCTCCCAAACGGGCGGGAGAGTGCGGATGACTCTGCAGCACCGCATGAGCAAACTCAAGGTCCTCCTTAGCCAGGGTATCAAACTTGTAGAATTTTGCAAACGTGTTTGACCCCGACCAGGTAGCAGCTCGGCAAAGTTGTAATGCCGAGACCCCTTGGGCAGCCGCCCAAGAAGAGCCCCCTTCCTCGTGGAATGGGCTTTTACTGATTTAGGATGCGGCAGTCCAGCCGCAGAATGTGCAAGTTGAATCGTGCTACAGATCCAGCGAGCAATAGTCTGCTTAGAAGCAGGAGCACCCAGCTTGTTGGGTGCATGCAGGATAATAGCGAGTCAGTATTTCTGACTCTAGCCGTCCTGGAAACATAGATTTTCAGGGCCCGGACTACGTCCAGCAACTTGGAGGCCTCCAAGTCCCGAGTAGCCGCAGGCACCACAATAGGTTGGTTCAAATGAAATGCTGATACCACCTGAGGGAGAAATTGGGGACGAATCCTCAATTCTGCCCTGTCCCTATGGAAGATCAGATAAGGGCTTTCACATGACAAAGCCGCCAATTCTGACACACGCCTAGCCGAAGCCAAGGCCAAATATATATATATATGACCACTTTCCACGTGAGATACTTCAACTCCACGTTCTGAAGTGGCACAAAACAATGTGATTTTAGGAAATCCAACACTACGTTGAGATCCCAAGGTGCCACTGGAGGCACAAAAGGGGGCTGAATATGCAGCACTCCCTTAACAACGTCTGAACTTCAGGCAGCACCTTTCCTAGCCTTTAACAGCGTAGGAATCACTTCATCTGGAACGCCCTTTTCCGTTAGGATCCGGCGTTCAACCGCCAAGCCTTCCAACGCAGCCGCGGTAAGTCTTGGAACAGACAGGGCCCCTGCAGTAACAGGTCCTGTCTGAGAGACAGAGGCCATGGGTCCTCCGAGATAATTTCTTGTAGTTCTGGGTACCAAGTTCTTCTTGGCCAATCCTGAACTACGAGTATAGTTCTTACTCCTCTTTTACGTACTATCCTCAGTACCTTGGGTATGAGAGGAAGAGGAGGGAACACATCAACCGACTGGTACACCCACGGTGTCACTAGTGCGTCCACAGCTATCGCCTGAGGGTCTCTTGACCTGGCGCAATTCTTTTTTAGCTTTTTGTTGAGGCGGGACGCCATCATGTCCACCTGTGGCCGTTCCCAACGGTTCACAATCTGCGTGAAAACTTCTGGATGAAGTCCCCACTCTCCCGGGTGGAGGTCGTGCCTGCTGAGGAAGTCTGCTTCCTAGTTTTCCACACCCGGAATGAACACTGCTGACAGTGTTAGCACGTGATACTCCGCCCATCGGAGAATCCTTGTGGCTTCTGCCAACGCCATCCTGCTTCTTGTGCCGGTTTGTCGGTTTACATGGGCGACAGCCGTGATGTTGTCTGACTGAATCAGCACCGGCTGGTTTTGAAGCAGGGGTTCTGCTTGCCTTAGGGCATTGTAAATGGCCCTTAGGTCCAGAATATTTATGTGTAGGGAAGTCTCCTGACTCGACCATTGTCCTTGGAAATTTCTTCCCTGAGTGACTGCTCCCCAACCTCGGAGGCTTGCATCCGTGGTCACCAGGACCCAGTCCTGAATGCCGAATCTGCGGCCCTCGAGAAGATGAGCACTCTGCAGCCACCACAGCAGAGACACCCTGGCCCTCGGGGACAGGGTGATCAGCCGATGCATCTGAAGATGCGATCCTCACTTGTCTAACAGGTCCCACTGAAAATTCCTTGCATGGAACCTGCCGAAGGGAATTGCTTCGTAAGAAGCTACCATCTTTTCCAGGACTCGCGTGCAATGATGCACCGACACCTGTTTTGGTTTCAGGAGGTCTCTGACCAGAGATGACAACTCCTTGGCCTTCTCCTCCGGGAGAAACACCTTCTTCTGTTCTGTGTCCAGAAACATGCCCAATATCAGCAGACGCGTCGTATGAACCAGCTGCGACTTTGGGATATTCAGAATCCAGCCGTGCTGTTGTAGCACTTCCTGAGATAGTGCTACTCCGATCAACGACTGCTCCTTTGACCTAGCCTTTATAAGGAGATCGTCCAAGTACGGGATAATTATAACTCCCTTCTTTTCGAAGGAGTATCATAATTTTGGCCATTACCTTGGAACACACCCTCGGTGCCGTGGACAGACCAAACGGCAACGTCTGGAATTGGTAATGGCAGTTCTGTACCACAACCTTGAGGTACTCCTGGTGAGGTGGGTAAATGGGGACATGTAGGTAAGCATCCATGATGTCCAGTGATACCATGCAATCCCCCTCTTCCAGGCTTGCAATAACCGCCCTGAACGATTCCATTTTGAACTTGAACTTCCTTATATAAGTGTTCAAGGATTTCAAATTTAGAATGGGTCTCACCGAACCGTCTGGTTCGGTACCACAAACATTGTGGAATAGTAACCCCGTACCTGTTGAAGGAGGGGAACTTTTATTATCACCTGCTGGAGGTACAGCTTGTGAATTGCTGCCAGTACTACCTCCCTGTCCTGGGGAGTAGCTGGCAAGGCTGATTTGAGGTAACGGCGAGGGGGAGACGCCTCGAATTCCAGCTTGTATCCCTGAGATACCACTTGTAGAACCCAGAGATCCACCTGTGAGCGAACCCACCGGTCGCTGAAGTTCCGGAGACGCGCCCCCACCGCACCTGGCTCCGTCTGTGGAGCCCCAGCGTCATGCGGTGGACTTAGTAGAAGCAGGGGAGGATTTTTGTTTCTGGGAACTGGCTGTCTGGTGCAGCTTTTTCCCTCTCCCCCTGCCTCTGGGCAGAAAGGAAGCACCTTTGATCCGCTTGCCTTTCTGAGGCCGAAAGGACTGTACCTGATAGTACGGTGCTTTCTTAGGTTGTGAGGGAGCCTGAGGTAAAAATGTCGATTTCCCAGCTGCTGCTGTGGATACGAGGTCCGAGAGACCATCCCCAAACAATTCCTCACCCTTATAAGGCAAAACCTCCATGTGCCTTTTAGAATCAGCATCACCTGTCCACTGCCGGGTCCATAATACCCTCCTGGCAGAAATGGACATTGCATTAATTCTAGATGCCAGCCGGCAAATATCCCTCTGTGCATCCCTCATATATAAGACGACGTCTTTAATATGCTCTATAGTTAGCAAAATAGTATCTCTGTCGAGGGTATCAATATTATCTGACAGGGTATCAGACCACGCTGCAGCAGCACTACACATCCATGCTGAAGCAATTGCAGGTCTCAGTATAGTACCTGAGTGTGTATATACAGACTTCAGGATAGCCTCCTGCTTTCTATCAGCAGGCTCCTTCAAGGCGGCCGTTTCCTGAGACGGCAGTGCCACCTTTTTTGACAAGCGTGTGAGCGCCTTATCCACCCAATTACCAGTTTCTTATCGGGGGAACCCCACGCTTCTTCACACACTTCATTCAACTCATCTGATGGGGGAAAAAACACTGGCTGCTTTTTCTCCCCAAACATAATACCCTTTTTAGTGGTACCTGGGTTAATGTCAGAAATGTGTAACACATTTTTCATTGCCGTAATCATGCAACGGATGCCCCTTGTGGATTGTGTATATGTCTCATCCTCGTCGACACTGGAGTCAGACTCCGTGTCGACATCTGTGTCTGCCATCTGAGGTAGCGGGCGTTTGTGAGCCCCTGATGGTCTTTGAGACGCCTGGGCAGGCACGGGCTGAGAAGCCGGCTGTCCCACGGCTGTTACGTCATCCAGCCTTTTATGTAAGGAGTTGACACCGTTGGTTAATACCTTCCACATATCCACCCACTCTGGTGTCGGCCCCGCAGGGGGTGACATCACACTTATCGGCACCTGCTCCGCCTCCACATAAGCCTCCTCATCAAACATGTCGACACAGCCGTACCGACACACCGCACACACACAGGGAATGCTCTGACTGAGGACAGGACCCCACAAAGTCCTTTGGGGAGACAGAGAGAGAGTATGCCAGCACACACCACAGCGCTATTTAATCAGGGATTTTCACTAACACAAAGTGATTTTTCCCTATAGCTGCTTTACATATACAGTTTGCGCCTAAATTTAGTGCCCCCCCCCCCCTCTCTTTGTTACCATTTGAGCCTGAAAACTGCAGGGGAGAGCCTGGGGAGCTGTGAAGAGGAAATGGCACCAGTGTGCTGAGGGAGATAGCCCCGCCCCTTTCTTGGCGGACTTCTCCCGCTCTTATATTTATATTATGGCGGGGGATTTTTGCACATATATAGTTTTTTAGACTATATTATGTGCTGTTTGCCAATGTAAGGTACTCTAATTGCAGCCCAGGGCACCCCCCCCCCCCCCCCAGCGCCCTGCACCCATCAGTAAACGAAGTATGTGGTGTGCATAGGGAGCAATGGCGCACAGCTGCAGTGCTGTGCGCTACCTTAATGAAGACCGGAGTCTTCAGCCGCCGATTTTCATGATGTTCTTCTTGCTTCTGGCTCTGCAAGGGGGACGGCGGCGCGGCTCCGGGACCAGACGACCGAGGCTGGGCCTGTATTCGATCCCTCTGGAGCTAATGGTGTCCAGTAGCCTAAGAAGCCCAAGTTAGCTGCAAGCAGGTAGGTTCGCTTCTCTCCCCTTAGTCCCTCGTAGCAGTGAGTCTGTTGCCAGCAGATCTCACTGAAAATAAAAAACCTAACAAATACTTTCTTTACTAGAAGCTCAGGAGAGCCCCTAGTGTGCAATCAGCTCAAGCCGGGCACAGATTCTAACTGAGGTCTGGAGGAGGGGCATAGAGGGAGGAGCCAGTGCACACCAGATAGTACCTAATCTTTCTTTTACAGTGCCCAGTCTCCTGCGGAGCCCGTCTATTCCCCATGGTCCTTACGGAGTACCCAGCATCCACTAGGACGTCAGAGAAACCCTCTTTTGTTCCGTGTCCAGAATCATGCCTAAGAACGATAGCCGAGTCGTTGGAACCAACTGTGACTTTGGTAGATTTAGAATCCAGCCATGCTGCTAGAGCACTCTCAGGGAGAGCGACATGCTTATCAGCAACTGATCTCTCGATCTCGCTTTTATCAGATCGTCCAAGTACGGGATAATTGTGACTCCCTGCCTGCGCAGGAGCACCATCATTTCCGCCATTACCTTGGTGAAAATCCTCGGGGCCGTGGAAAGCCCAAACGGCAACGTCTGAAACTGGTAATGACAGTCCTGTACAGCGAATCTCAGGTACTCCTGATGAGGAGGATATATGGGGACATGAAGGTATGCATCCTTTATGTCCAGTGACCATAAAATCCCCCCCTTCCAGGCTGGAGATAATTGCCCTGAGCGATTCCATCTTGAATTTGAACTTTTTCAAGTACAGGTTTAGGGATTTTAGATTTAGAATGGGTCTGACCGAGCCATCCGGTTTCGGAACCACAAACAGGGTTAAATAGTACGCATTCCCCTGTTGAACTAGGGGATCCTTGACAATCACTTGCTGTTGACACAGCCTTTGAATTGCAGCTAAAACTATCTCCCTTTCTGGGGAAGAAGCTGGTAAAGCCGATTTGAAAAATCGGCGCGGAGGCACCTCTTCGAATTCCAGCTTGTAGCCTTGGGATACAATTTCCATCGCCCAAGGATCCACGTCTGACTGAACCCAGACGTGGCTGAAGAGTCGAAGACATGCCCCCACCGGCGCGGACTCCCTCAGTGGAGCCCCAGCGTCATGCGGTGGATTTAGTAGAAACCGGGGAGGACTTCTGCTCCTGGGAACTAGCCGTGGCAGGCGTTCTTTTCCCTCTACCCTTACCTCTGGCGAGGAAAGAAGAGCCCCGACCTCTTCTGGACTTATGCGACCGAAAGGACTGATCTGATATTGAGGTGTTTTCTTTTGCTGTGGGGGAACATAAGGCAAAAAAGTAGATTTACCCGTGGTAGCTGTGGAGACCAGGTCCGCAAGACCTTCCCCAAACAAAACCTCACCTTTGTAAGGCAAAACTTCCATATGCCTCTTTGAGTCGGCATCACCCGTCCATTGGCGGGTCCACAGGGCTCGCCGAGCAGAAACCGCCATGGCGTTGGCTCTCGAACCTAGCAGCCCAACGTCTCTCTGAGCGTCTCTCATATATAAGACTGCGTCTTTAATGTGACCTAAGGTCAATAAAATGGTATCCCTATCTAGGGTATCAATGTCAGCTGACAAGGTATCTGTCCAAGCTGCTACCGTACTACAAACCCAAGCCGATGCTATTGCCGGTCTGAGCAAAGCACCCGTATGTGTATAAATTGATTTCAAGGTAGTTTCCTGTCTGCGATCAGCAGGATCCTTGAGGGACGCCGTGTCTGGAGACGGTAGCGCCACCTTCTTGGACTAGCGCGTTAAAGCCTTGTCCACCCTGGGCGAGGAGTCCCACTGTACCCTGTCCTGTGCAGGGAAAGGGTACGCCATAAGAATCCTCTTGGGAATCTGCAGTTTTTTGTCTGGCGTTTCCCAAGCTTTTTCAAATAACGCGTTCAGCTCATGAGATGGGGGAAAGGTTACCTCAGGTTTCTTTTCCTTAAACATGCATACCCTTGTGTCAGGGACAGAGGGGTCATCTGTGATATGTAAAACATCTTTTATTGCAATAATCATATAATGAATACTTTTGGCCACCCTTGGGTGTAACCTCGCATCATCGTAGTCGACACTGGAGTCAGAATCCGTGTCGGTATCAGTGTCTGCTATTTGGGACAGGGGACGTTTTTGAGACCCTGAAGGGCCCTGTGACACAGTCAAAGCCATTGATTGACTCCCTGTTTTATCCCTTGACTCTGCTTTGTCCAATCTCTTATGCAATAAAGCCACATTTGCATTTAAAACATTCCACATATCCAACCAGTCAGGTGTCGGCGTTGCCGACGGAGACACCACAATCATCTGCTCCACTACCTCCTTAGATGAGCCTTCTACTTCAGACATGCCGACACACACGTACCGACACCCCCACACACTCAGGGATATATCTATATGGAGACAGTCCCCCAATAAGGCCCTTTGGAGAGACAGAGAGAGAGTATGCCAGCACACACCCAGCGCCACCGGACACTGGAATAAAATCCCAGTTAGTACAGCGCTTTTATATAAATATGTATAAATACACTCACTGCGCCAATGAAATGTGCCCCCCCCCCCCCCTCTTTCTTGCCCTCTGTAACCGTGTTCAGCAGGGGAGAGTCCGGGGAGCCAGCCTCTCTGCAGTGTGCTGTGGAGAAAATGGCGCTGGTTAGTGCTGGAGGATCAAGCCCCGCCCCCTCACTGGCGGGCTTCGGTCCCGCTCAAATTATTTATACTGGCGGGGGTTTGTTAATATACTGCCTCTGCAGTATCTACTTTATATGCCAGTGTCCCTAGAGGTTTTTATTGCTGCCCAGGGCGCCCCCCCTGCGCCCTGCACCCTTACAGTGCCCACTGTGTGTGAATGTGTGGGAGCAATGGCGCGCAGCGTTACCGCTGCGCGTTACCTCAGTGAAGATCTGAAGTCTTCTTTTCTTCTTAATACTCACCCGGCTTCTATCTTCCGGCTCTGTGAGGACGGCGGCGGCGCGGCTCCGGGACGAACGGCGAGGGTGAGACCTGCGTTCCGACCCTCTGGAGCTAATGATGTCCAGTAGCCTAAGAAGCAGAGCCTATCATTTAAGTAGGTCTGCTTCTCTCTCCTCAGTCCCACGAAGCAGGGAGCCTGTTGCCAGCAGTGCTCCCTGAAAATAAAAAACCTAACAAAAAGTCTATTTCAGAGAAACTCAGGAGAGCTCCCCTGCAATGCACCCAGTCTCCTCTGGGCACAGGATCTAACTGAGGTCTGGAGGAGGGTCATAGAGGGAGGAGCCAGTGCACACCCATTCTAAAGTCTTTAGAGTGCCCATGTCTCCTGCGGAGCCCATCTATACCCCATGGTCCTTACGGAGTTCCCAGCATCCTCTAGGACGTAAGAGAAATGAACAGTTGCCAGCAGAGATCATTTTTGAACATCCCAGAACTACAAGTCTCAGCATGCCCTGCCAGCCAGTGGAATGTTGGGATTGCTAGTATTATGACAGCTGGAGAGACGCACAGTCTAGCGGCAGTCTAATGATAGCAACGTATTGCTATGTGATGGCACATTACTGCCAATTTGCATTTTATTATGTTACATAATGCTTGTAAAAATGAGAAAAAAATGTAACGTGTGAGAACTTGGAGGCTCATATGTAACATGCAGTGATGTCAGAGAATGAAGGCATAAAGTATATTTATGTGCAGCCCGCATCTGAATGCGCTTCCCAGCTTGCAGTTGGAAGGCAGGCACATTGTATACACCTGAGCCCTGATACTGTCTCGGGCCCACAAAGAGGTAACTGATGTTTCCTGACAGCTCAGTTCAATCAATTGTTGTTTACGGACACAGTGAGATTCAGACAGAGTTATTCTCGTCTATTGTGTTCCTGCCTCCTAGCTACAGTATCGTTCCTGCAGTCTTAGCTGTAACCACAGCACACTGGAGAGTAGAACGGAAATAGGATGAGAAACCGCAGATTGCAAATCCCCAAGTATTCCGCTTTATTGATTCATGTCCATTATACAATCAAATTTCAGGGTTTTTTTTGTTAAATGTAAGCACGCTACCATGGCAATATAAAGACGAAACAGTAAGTCTTCTGAAAGATCAGCAACATTACATAATAAACATTTCTCGGTCTCAAACGGTGCTTTTGGGGTGAGTAATCGAAAATTCTAAATAGGACATGCGGAGGACAATGCCCAAAGCAACCAGCCTCTAATGTACTGGATAAATGATTGGTTGCTAAGGGCAACATCACTCTCTAGGAGGCAGATGGATCATTTATTGGGCCGGTGGTGAAATGACCCCACTGACTATAATAAAGCTCAACATCATCACAGTTTATCTTGATACCTTGCAGGAGTAACGTACATTATTATTTCTCTTTATCTGGGGCTGCGTAAGATTTAACCAGCGCCCTAATATGCCTATGTAGCTCTACAATATAAAGCAAAATGCAAACAGCCTGTTGTATCTGGTTACATACGGCTTTCTCTTAATTGCAATGAGCACGTGTATTATTTAAAGCAGCATTATGCCGCTTCCAAACGCATTTAAATGTGCAATTTTAGATTCACCCCACTCGATGTCTATTGTGCCTTGCACACCCAGATAATGCGGGTTCATTGTTCTTGTGTGGCGCATGGTTACGGAGCAGGCAGGTAGAAGTGCAGGCTACAATGTACGCATGCACCTGTGTGTATACAGACCGTTAATGTACAGTCAGGTTAGGGAACAGAAACCGTCACATTCACTATGGGTCCATTTGGCGGGACATGATTTGGAGAGGATTATAGTATTGGAGAGCATGGGATATTAATGAGTGGCTTTATGGTTTGGAAAACCTTCAAATGCAGATTTTTTTCCCCTTTAACTATTTCCTATTTTGGGGGAGATTATCAAAGAGAGAGATAAAGTGACAAGAGATAAAGTACCAACCAATCAGCTCCTGTAGTTTTTCAAACACAGCCTGTAAATGCTAATCTATTAGTACTCTCTTCGAGCTTTGATAAATCTTCCCCTTTGCCTCCAGGAAATGTTCTCACTACTGTGTATTATTTCAATACACTGCTTTTTCTGCCCGATATCACCGCTATCCCTCTCCCTTTTAGCATTTTACAGCACTGAACGTACTTCTGTTCATTATTTTTCCACTAGCGGTTTAGGACTTTGGGGCAGATGTATTAACCTGGAGAAGGCATAAGGAAGTGATAAACCAGTGATATGTGCAAGGTGATAAACGCACCAGCCAATCAGCTCCAATATGTAAATTAACAGTTAGGATCCGATTGGCTGGTGCGTTTATCACCTTGCACATATCACTGGTTTATCACTTCCTTATGCCTTCTCCAGGTTAATACATCTGCCCCAATGTTACAAGAGTGGGTCTTGGCGGTCAAGTATGCCTTCACCGCCACAGGGGGAGCAGCCATCTTCAATGATCGATAGGACATTTGCTCCTGATCCCTCCCTAACCGTCCCTCTCTTATATCCTTGCCATTCGCCACTAGACGGTGTTCTCAGATAGTGCTTCTCCATATCCTACAACAAAGGTATTCTGTTATCCAGTTACTGTATGAACAAGTCATTCTCCCACTCTGTCTTCAATATCTACATACAGTAAACCCCAACTGCATTTCAGGTGGTCAATAACTGCTGCCCTCGTCTCCATCCGATTTAGGCTGGGTCTGATCTCAATTCACAAGTCTGTACCACGTCTACTGTATAATCAATACTGCATAACTATCATTTTCCCACAATCAGCCTGAATATCCCCTGATATCTCCCGATTCATACACATGGGGAGATGTACTAAGCAGTGAAAAGAGTAGAGAAGTGAGCCAGTGGAGAAGATGCCCATGGCAACCAATCAGCATTCAAGCAACATTTATAATCTGCATACTATAAAATGATACAGAGCAGCTGATTGGTTGCCATGGGCAACTTCTCCACTGGCTCACTTCTCCACTCTTTTCACTACTTAGTACATCTCCCCCATATCACTAATACAACCAAGGAAAAAGAACACCATATTTTCCCCAAGTATAACCGATACATCCATCCTGTTTCTCAACAATTAAGACAATTCGCCACACAAACATAATACAGGAAAACCTCCAACCAGACTTTGCCATCCCTCTCCCACCTCCAAAGGAACCGCACCCCTGAATGCGCCAACCACCCAAATCACAAACACCCATTTACACAAATACACCCTCTGTGGTAGAGCCCCTGTAATATCCTCTGAAAGCCCTTCTTCAGGGAACGATAAAACAAATTCCAATGTTACCTACATTGCCCATCAATACTATCCCCCAAATGCTAGCTGCACTGCATTCCTGCAGCTATAGAGATAAGACAAGGCAAAACTAAATATGAAGTAAGAGAGAAATGTGCGAGGGGGGCTGGGGGAGCCGTCGCAGTACCAGCACCAGACAAACAAACCACATTTTATGCCTATTTGAGAATTCACACCTCGCATCCCGTAGACTGATGTTTCCCGCAGGAGATTATGTACAAATATCACAGCTATAGAATAGGACGTGCGCATTACAGGATATCAGACACTTATCCTGTGCTGTTTATCTACAAACATAAAGACCCACCGCTCACAATCACTGCTGTGCGTCCTGGAACACAGTCGCTCACACAATGATAAGAATCGTCAGACAGCGCAGCACAATGCGCTCTACCCTGCTAATCACCGCAGCTCCCATTTCACCTTCATGCTGAATACGTATGCCTGTAATATTAATCCCAAACTGCACACATTTATTTTTTATTCATATCCTCCAACTGATGATAATACGATTTGCAATTTATTGTTGTGAACTTCTCTGCTGCCTGTTTCATATTGTCGGAGCAAATGTGGCAGCACTGTGTAAAATGTGCTGCGTAGAGGTCAAGTTCAGGGTCCGAGGGGGAGGTGTAGCAAACATTCTAGAGAGGACAGGTGTAGAAGATGCCCACAGCAAGCAATCAGCTTGTATCAGTTTGTTCTTCACAAAAAATAGAGAGAGAGTCTGGTTGGTTGCTAAGGGCAACGTCACCTGTCCTCTTTAAAAGGTTTCATACATCTCTCCAAAAGTAACATGGGGATATTTCTGTGTTCCACAGGATTCCACATGGTGTGCACACGTATCAAACAGAGATGGCTGACCCTATGTGCATCAAAGCCCACCAGCCCCCCTCACCCTCTGTCTCCTCCCCGATATATCTCCCCCCCCCCCCCCCCCCCCACACACACACACACACACACTACCCTAGGCTGTAAGCTCCCACGAGCAGGCCCCTCCAGCCTGCACTGTCCTTGTCTCCAGTGCACCCTCACCCTCAGCGGCTCTGATGCTTTCTGCCTGCCCTTCCCTGGACACAGGGTCATGGATTGCTATTATTTCCTGTCACTTGTATAGAAATCTCACTGTTATTTTTACCCCCCCGCCTGTTTGAATATATTGCACTATTTGTGTGTTTTATGGTCATTTTCCCTGCACGGCACAGATACATACCTACTCACTGTCCCGATTTGGGTGGGATAGTCAGGTTTTTCGGGCACTGCCCCGCTGTCACAGCCACAAGCAGCAGTGTCCCACGGTGGGGGATGGTGGAGTGGTTTGGAGAACCCCTCACTCACTGCTCTTCTTAGCAATGCAGCAGTGAATAGAGGCTGCGCACACTGCATTTATTAGGGACCAGTGCCTGTCCAGCATGCTCCCCACAGTGACTCATGGGAACACGTGACTGGTCATCTCCCTGGACATGAAAAGTTGGGAGGTGAGCAGATACTATTTGTAACATGTAAATAAAATAATAAAAATAATATGCAGAGAGCATTAGGACCCAGATCGCAGTGACACCGGGTGCACGTGGGAGGTTCGTGGGCTGTTCCCCCGTACTCCTGTGTAAGAAACAGACTGAGAAACTTATTTCTGAAGCTTGGGTCCCAAATTAACAATGGAAATCCTCATCATGACATTTAATTGCTTTTTCCCTTTACTATATAAGGGGTCTATTTACTAAGTCTGAAATGGAGATAAATTGGACGGAAAAAAATTACCAGCCAATCAGCTCCTAACTGCCAAGTCACTGGCTGGGTTTGAAAAATATACGTTATGGTAAGAACTTACCGTTGATAACGTGATTTCTCTTATGTCCACAGGATAACATTGGGATATTGTCGAGCAACAGCGAAAATGGCACCAACACGGTCACAAGCTTTCTGGCCTCCCAGGATACATTGGGGCCTTCACCATATAGTCCTCTTCTATGGAATCCGTAGAGGATGAAGAGAGAATCTGTTTTTCTGATGGCACTAGTACGATCTATGTAGATTCTTAAAGCCCGGACCACGTCCAGCGACGCTTCTCCCGCAGAAAGTCCAGATACCTGAAAAGCTGGGACTACAATCTCTTCATTCAGGTGAAACTTTGATACCACCTTTGGAAGATAACTAGATCTCGTTCTGGGAACTGCTCTGTCTGGAAAAAAACTTAGGAAAGGAGACTTACACGATAATGCTCCTAAATCTGACACTCTTCTGGCTGACGCCATTGCCAGTAAAAAAAGAACTTTAGCCGTTAACCACTTAAGATCTGCTCTCTTAAGTGGTTCAAACAGAGGACCCTGGAGAAATTTAAGAACTAAATTCAAATCCCAGGAAGCTGCAGGAGGAACAAATGGAGGTTGAATATGTACTACTCCTTGAAAAAACGTACGTACATCCTGTAAATCAGCAATCTTTCGCTGAAACCATACAGTTAACGCTGATACTTGAACCCTCAAGGAAGCAACTTTCAAACCTTTATCCAATCCTGCTTGAAGGAAATCCAAAATCCTGGACACTTTAAAAGATCTCAGATTGAAATTTTTTCCAGTACACCAATGAATATAGGCTTGCCATATTCTATGATACACATGGGCCGAAGAAGGCTTTCTTGTTCTAAGCATAGTTTAGATTACTTGTTTTGAAAATCCTTTAGCCTCTAAGATAGAGGTTTCAACAGCCACGCCGTCAAAGACAGGCGATCCAGATGACTGTGACAACAAGGACCCTGCATTAGTAGATCTGGACGTTGAGGGAGCAGTATCGGTGCTTCCACGGACATTCTCAACAGATCTGTGTACCAATGCCTTCTTGGCCAAGCTGGAGCTATTAGAATCATTGCTCCTTTTGCCCGTTTTATCTTTCTCACTACTCTGGGTAACAGAGATATTGGAGGGAACAGATACGCCAGCTGAAACCTCCACTCTACTGACAGTGCGTCTACAAGGACCGCTCCTGGGTCCCTTGTTCTCGATCCGTACCTTGGAACTTTGTTGTTTAGACAAGACGCCATAAGGTCTATCTCTGGTAGACTCCATCTGTTCACCAGTGTCTGAAACACTTCTGGGTGTAGTGCCCATTTGGTTTCCTGAATGGTGTGTCGACTGAGAAAATCCGCTTCCCAGTTTAGTACACCCGGGACAAATACTGCTGACAATGCTGGGAGATGGAGTTCTGCCCATCTTAGAATGGGAGTTACTTCCTCCATCAGTCTCATGCTGTGAGTACCTCCCTGATGATTGAGGTATGCTACTGCCGTCGCATTGTCTGAGCGAATCTGGACTGATCTTCCCTGCAGACTGTCCTTTGCCTGAACTAGAGCCAAGCAAATGGCCCTTATTTCTAACAGATTTATCGGCAGGCGACTTTCCTTTGCGGTCCATTTTCCCTGGAACCATAGGCTTCCGAGTACCGCACCCCAGCCCTGCAGGCTGACATCTGTTGTCAGGACTTGCCACTCTTTTATCCAAAAGGGTCTCCCCTTGTTTAAATGGTCTGTCTGTAGCCACCACGCTAGAGACCTTTTTGCGCTTACTGGAAACTTTATCATCTGCTTTTTTATCGTCTGATGATTTCTGTTCCATTTGGTCAGAATAAGGTGTTGCAATGGTCTGGAATGGAATTGCGCATATTTCACCATGTCGAAGGTTGATACCATCAGACCCAACAGTCGCATTGCTGCATGGACTGACATTGTCTGGGCGTGCAACGCTTTCTGAGCCATGACCTGCACCTTGACTATCTTTTTCTCTGGTAGGAGAACTTTCTGTAGGTCTGAATCCAATATGGCCCCCAAATGAACCATTCGCTGTGACGGATTCAGGGACGACTTTTCCCAATTTATGAGCCACCCGTGTCTCTGTAAACAAACTATCGTCTGTTAAAGATGGCTCAACAGTAAATCTTGCGACTGTGCTAAGATTAACAGGTCGTCCAGGTATGGGAATATTCTTATCCCCTGTTTGCGCAGACAAGCTGCCATAACCACCATGATCTTGGTAAACACCCTGGGTGCTGTAGCTAGCCTGAAGGGCAGCGCTTGGAACTGAAAATGTTCTTGGAGGATGGCAAACCTGAGGTAACACTGATGCGACAGTGCTATAGACACATGTAGGTAAGCATCCCGTACATCCAGAGATACCATGTAGCCTCCCGGTTCCATAGCCAACATTATGGAGCTTAATGTCTCCATGTGGAACTTTGGGATCCATATGTATTTGTTCAACATTTTCAGATTGAGAATTGGTCGATATGACCCATTTGGTTTCTGGATTAGAAATAGATTGGAGTAAAATCCCTGTCCCCTTTGTGATGGAGGTACTGGGACAATCACACCTGACTGCAGTAATTTTTGGACTGCTTCTTGCAGGGCATTGGCCTTCGACTCTATACGAGACGGGCTGATGCAAAAAAATCTTTGAGGAGGCTGCCTCCTGAATGGGAACCCATACCCCTGAGATACTACCTTCTGCACCCAAGCATCTGCTGTTGACTGTTGCCATATGTGTGCAAAATGAAGGAGTCGGCCCCCAACCCTGAAATCCTCCAGGCGGAGGCCAGTCTCTTCGGGCTGACTGTTTCTGTTCAGGCTTGGAAGCTGGCTTTTTGCTAGCCCACTGCTTCCTACCCCTGGATTTAAACTGGGGCTGCTTAGGCCCCTCTTTAGCTTTCGCTTTACTTTGCCAACGAAATGAGCGAAATTTTAAACCCTTGGATTTAGGGTTATAGGTAGCCGTAAATCTGACCTTCTTCGATTCAGCCTCTGACTCTAGGATATCCGATAAAGGTTTTCCAAATAATATATTACCGACAAAAGGCAATGCTTCCAATTCTTTCTTGGATTCCGCATCTGCCTTCCAGGTCCGTAGCCAAACTGCTCTGCGAGCGACTACGGTCAAGGCTGAAGCTTTAGAAGCAACTGTACTTACATCAATTGCTGCTTCTTCCAAATACTGGGCAGATTGTCTTAAACAGCAAAAACGATCCTCTTGCTCCCTAGTAGGAGACGGGATGTCATTCTCTAGTTCCTCTATCCATTCGCCCATTGCCTTTGCTACCCAGGCCGAAGCCATAGCAGGTCTTACCACTGCTCCTACTATTTTTCAAAAGGCTCTCTACCCTTCTGTCTGTGACATCATTTAGTGAGGTAGATGACAGTGGTAAAGCAGATTTATGCATGAGTCGCAGAACATGTGCATCTACATTTGGAGGAACTTCTCTTTTCGAACAATCCGCAGCTGGAAATGTATAATAAGAATCCCATCTTTTAGGAATCTTATACTTTTTACTGGGCGCCGCCCAAGACTCATCCATCATTTCCGTCAGCTCATTTGACGCTGGGAATTCAGCTTTCACTGATTTTGTTAGTTTAAATACAGGTGCTTTAGCTTTTAACACTGTCTTGGCTGGCTCTTCCAACGAGAGAACAGCCTTCACAGCATTAATAAGTTCACCTACATCTTCTGAACTAAAACTCTGCGACTGATCATCATATGGATTATTCGAATCCGATGTATCATCTTGTGTAGTCTGCCACACAGACATATCTGTCTTAGTTTTACCTGTCCCTTGGTTGCTTGTAGAGGCTACTGGAACCAAACCATAGGAAGGGAGCTGCATGTATGGGTTCATAGTGTAACCTAACCCTTGAGGTGGTGCTACCGGAGTTAACCTGTCCGCTATTGAAGATAGAGTCTTTGCGAACATATTCCATGGTGGCTCTGTTGGTGGTTGAACCAACTCCTGTTTTTTACTTCGCTAAAAAGCGAAACAGTTTGCACACAAACACTCATAAGTGACCAATTGATTCATATCAATTACCCCTAACTTACAAGATAAGCATGTTAGGGCTGTAGGAGTGCTTGATAAATTCTCCTCATCACTTTTGCCGCTCACAGACATGGTACTAATCTGTTATTGACTACACAATTTGTGACTGAAAATCACCCTGTATGTCAGTATATAGAGGTGAGATCAATCTGACCACAGTGCACCTGATTTGAGGGTCAGAACAGGACTGACATTACACAGAAAAGTCAGCACACATACTAGCAGTCAGTCACGTTAAAGCATTAGACATTGCCATATGAGAATACAACCTCCATAACAACTTATACATAAGTAGGAAAATTGTACTTCTGTTTTTTAACTGGTTCTTTTTTCCAACATAACATGCAGAAAACACAGTAATATACAGGTCTCATATGCAATAGGTACTAAAAATTAACTATTCATACTAGGAAGTAGAGAGAATTTTTAGTACTGTATACCCTGCCTCCGGAGAGCGGGATACAGGGAGACTCACCACACTTCCATATGCAAGCAAATACGCTCGTAAGACGCTGAGTGGATTCAGACGCTACTGATCTACACTACCGCACTTGATAACTGATAACGGACACGGTCGCTCACTGACGGACACGGACGCTGAGCGGCTTCCACGTGTATGCAGACGCTAAGGCCTGCGACTCGGTCTGGGCGGGAACTCTAGTGTACACAAACGCAGCGTCTAAGCTGCGACAGAGTACCCTCGTGGTAGCGTCTGAGCCGGAAGTGAGGTCATTCAGCTCATGAAACGAGACGCGCGCGGAAACTGGCCATGAACTCGGAGGAGGGGCGGCCAGGAGAGCGTCTGAATCCCCCTGTTGACTTCAACTCCCAGGATCGCAGCCTCTACCTAGTCCTGGTGCCTATAATCCCCGGAGGGTAGCGCTGTTGCACTCGATATGTTCAGCGCATCAACACACTGTTTGTAGTCTCCACCAAATCAGTGTAGCTGTGTCCTGACCCCTCTAGTAAGAGGAAGTCCATAGACTCACCGTCTCCCCATGCTCCGGCCACAGCCTGGTTACATCTGCTGGATCTGCTAGAACATCCGACACAGACGCCCGTCGAGATAGCACTAATACCCGAAGGTAAGCGTTGTTGCGACCCGGTGGGGAGTTGTTGGAGCGACCCTTTCTAGTATGCGTTTAAGACGCTGGTAAGAGAAGTCGCTCAAAAATATAGTAAGTCTATAAAAATAAAATAATAAAATAGTAAAAGCTTGAGGCTGCTACTCTCAGCAGCCCTGCGACCATGCGGCTTCCTGCCGCACCAAGCAAAAAAATGATTTGACTGAGTCAGTGTGCGGGACTATATGGTGAAGGCCCCAATGCATCCTGGGAGGCCAGAAAGCTTGTGACCGTGTTGGTGCCATTTTCGCTGTCACTCGACAATATCCCAATGTTATCCTGTGGATAATCCTTTGGACCCAGCCAAAGAAATGACAGTTAGGAGCTGATTGGCTGGTACTTTATCTCTGTCCACTTTATCTCCATCCAAGGCTTAGTAAATAGACCCCGTAGGGGGACACATACTAAGCAGTGATAAAAATGGAGACGTGAGCCAGTGGAGAAGTTGCCCATGGCAACCAATCAGCTGCTCTGTATACTTTTATAGTATGCAAATTATGAATGTTACATCAATGCTGATTGGTTGTCATGGGCAACTTCTCCACTGGCTCACTTCTCCATTTTTATCACTGCTTAGTACATGTCCCCCTAAGTGTTATAAGCCTGCATATTACAGTTAGGTATAGGAAATTAGAAAAATAAAGTTATCATTTGAATAACTTCTTTATTAGGTCACCATGATCAGCAGACGGGATCAGGAAGAAAACACGGCAACTCCGGGGTACGCAGGGGTTACACACAGAGTATCTCACATTGGAGATTCTCTGCGGGGGAGGGGGGGTATTTCTTTCCTCCTTGCTCAGCCCCCCCCATATCTCCGCAGAGGTTTATTCCCGTTACAGCAAATTCCATTACTTTGCATGTGATTCTAGGTATAAGCAAGAGAACAACCCCCTGAATGTTCTATAATGTCTCCAAAATTACATGAGTCATATAGAGGAATTTCCATCACAATTTGAATTGTTCTGTTATTATGCACTAATAACAGACATCAGACTGTACTCCGTTTCTTCTGAAACACTGCAGCAAAACGTAAATTGAACTAAGTTTTCCATCCCGGGCTATGTCAGTCACGCATATCCTGGCTGCTAAATGGGCGTTCCTGGGTGGTAAACAATACGAGCGCATTGTGGCTGTGTCTGGGGCGTGAAGCCAGTGTTAGCTGCATAGGCAAGGAGGGCGTTAAATTCAGTCTGCATCTCCTGCATCTGGCAGAGGGGAGGTTTAAGTGCCGACGATAATGAAGACCGCTAGTCTTGCGTACGGAAGAGCGGGGCAATCACATAGATGCATACGACTTTGAATGTGTGCCAAGTGCTTGGCCAGAGTTGCGCTTGCATTACCAGAAACTGCCAATCAGGCCCTTTATGAACATCCTACGCCTGGTAGGAAGAGTAGTAACTCCGCCTGTTTGAAGCGCCACCATTGTTCTTCTTCATCTGTTAAAAGACTATTCTCCTATATGTATGTATGTTTCCCCACCTCCTCTTGACCAACAGCCCTCCTCACCTGTATGCAGTATTACTTTACTTTCTTACCTGTTACTTGGCTATTACAGTGGAGAACAGTGTATCCTTCTAAAGAGTGGAGACGTTTCCCATAGCAACCAGCTCCTAGCTAGCATTTATCAAATACAGTCTATAAAACGATAGGTAGAATCTGATTGGTTGCTATAGGCAACTTCTCCTCTCTTAACAAGGATTGATACATCTGCCACTATCAGAGGTAGTTCCACACAGAAAGAAGAGAAATTGCAGGCGCACGCCTTAGTGCTTAGGGTGTGCACATGCATTTTCTCTTCTTTCTGTGTCTCAGCATGGTAGCATCTCTCATTAAGTTTGCAATTAGGGTGTGCACCCCACCCCCACTATAAGAGGTAGAGGAGAGGAGGGAGGAAGATAAGGATCCGCAATTGCTGCCCGCTGTGTGCAAACAAATTGACAGCCACAGACCGCCACATGTACTTTCCTGCACACATCACACATAAGAGAACATTTAAGTCAGTGTTGCTTTAACTCTCACGGTGGGAAAAGATAATCATTATGGCAGTTACTAATCAGCATGGGCCAATATATTCCAGTGTATTGTCACTAATCATTAGTCATTCATCAGAAATAGATGCAGGATGAGATAGATGTCACTAAAATAAACTGTTTATAATTCCACTATAAAATGGTAATATCCCGACAGACGGCTTGCCTGTAACGTGTCTGCTCCGCCAGGCTTTATCAGAACCAATGCCAAAAAGCTGCAAAAACATATGTTCTTTCCCTTTCCACACTCTCTCTATAAGGCGACGACTGACTCGACATTATAGCTAAACATGGTGTAGGCAGCCAATACTCATGTCACCTTCCTATTCCCTAGGAACCAGTGCCATTAACGAGACAGAGCGGCCATTGTGTGATATGCACCAATCTGCACACCAGCATTGGGAGCTCTAATTCACGTAGATCCAGTGGCATTGCTAAGGCATGAGGTACACTGGGGGTGATGTACTAAGCCTTGAAAAGAGATAAATTGCACAGTAATAAAGTACCAGCCAATCAGCTGCCATGTTACAGGTTGTGTTTGAAAAATGACAGTTAGGAGCCGTTTGTTGGACTTTATCAATGTGCAATTTATCACTTTTCAAGCCTTAGTACATCTGGCCCTCTGTGTCTTGTGCCTCAGCAAATGTTTGCGCGTGAGCCGACAGTCTTCATTGGGGGAGATGTATTTGAAGCTGGGAAAGAGTTAAAGTACCAACCAATCAGCTCCTAACGGTCATGTTACAGGCTATGGGCGGGATGTACTATGCAGGCCATCCGTGATACGATATATCCTGGTATTAATAACGCCGGTATATACATAGAAAATAAGATTTTACTTACCGGTAAATCTATTTCTCGTAGTCCATAGTGGATGCTGGGGACTCCGTAAGGACCATGGGGAATAGACAGGCTCCGCAGGAGACAGGGCACTTTAAGAAAGAATTAGGATACTGGTGTGCACTGGCTCCTCCCTCTATGTCCCTCCCCCAGACCTCAGTTAAGGAAACTGTGACCGGAAGAGCTGACAGTACAAGGAAAGGATTTTGGAATCCAGGGTAAAACTCATACCAGCCACACCAATCACACCGTATAACTCGTGATAAACTTACCCAGTTAACAGTATGAACAACAACAGAGCATCAGATAAACCCTGATGCAACCATAACATAACCCTTATTTAAGCAATAACTATATACAAGTATTGCAGAAGAAGTCCGCACTTGGGACGGGCGCCCAGCATCCACTACAGACTACGATAAATAGATTTACCGGTAAGTAAAATCTTATTTTTTCTAACGTCCTAGTGGATGCTGGGGACTCCGTAAGGACCATGGGGATTATACCAAAGCTCCAAACGGGCGGGAGAGTGTGGATGACTCTGCAGCACCGAATGGGCAAACACAAGGTCCTCCTCAGGAAGGGTATCAAACTTGTAGAACTTTGCAAAAGTGTTTGAACCCGACCAAGTTGCTGCTCGGCAAAGCTGTAATGCCGAGACCCCTCTGGCAGCCGCCCAAGAAGAGCCCACCTTCCTTGTGGAATGGGCTTTCACTGATTTTGGTAGCGGCAATCCAGCCGCAGAATGAGCCTGCTGAATCGTGTTACAGATCCAGCGAGCAATAGTTTGCTTTGAAGCAGAAGCACCCAGCTTGTTGGGTGCATACAGGATAAACAGTGACTCAGTTTTCCTGACTCTCGCCGTTCTGGCTACATAAACCGTCAAAGCCCTGACCACATCCAGTAACTCGGAATCCTCCAAGTCACGAGTAGCCACAGGCACCACAATAGGTTGGTTCATATGAAAAGATGACACCACTTTTGGCAGAAATTGCGGACGGGTCCGCAATTCCGCCCTGTCCATATGGAAAACCAGATAGGGGCTTTTATGTGACAAAGCCGCCAATTCTGACACACGCCTAGCTGAAGCCAAGGCTAACAGCATGACCACCTTCCACGTGAGAAATTTTAACTCCACGGTTTTAAGTGGCTCAAACCAGTGCGATTTCAGGAAACAACACCACGTTAAGATCCCAAGGTGCCACTGGAGGCACAAACGGGGGCTGAATATGCAGCACACCCTTTACAAACGTCTGAACTTCAGGAAGATAAGCCAGTTCTTTTTGAAAGAAAATGGATAGGGCCGAAATCTGGACCTTAATGGAACCCAATTTTAGGCCCAAAGTCACTCCCGACTGTAGGAAGTGAAGGAAACGGCCCAGCTGGAATTCCTCTGTAGGGGCATTCCTGGCCTCACACCAAGCAACATATTTTCGCCATATACGGTGATAATGTTTAGCCGTTACGTCCTTCCTAGCCTTTATCAGCGTAGGAATAACCTCATCCAGAATGCCCATTTCTGCTAGGATCCGGCGTTCAACCGCCATGCCGTCAAACGCAGCCGCGGTAAGTCTTGGAACAGACAGGGCCCCTGTAGCAACAGATCCTGTCTTACAGGTAGAGGCCATGGGTCCTCTGTGAGCATTTCTTGCAGCTCTGGATACCAAGTCCTTCTTGGCCAATCCGGAACAATGAGTATTGTTCTCACTCCTCTTTTTCTTATGATTCTCAGCACCATGGGTATGAGAGGAAGAGGAGGAAACACATAAACCGACTGGAACACCCACGGTGTCACTAGTGCGTCTACAGCTATCGCCTGAGGGTCTCTTGACCTGGCGCAATACCTCTGTAGCTTTTTGTTGAGGCGGGATGCCATCATGTCCACCTGTGGCAGTTCCCACCAACTTGCAATCTGCGCGAAGACTTCTTGATGAAGTCCCCACTCTCCCGGGTGGAGGTCGTGCCTGCTGAGGAAGTCTGCTTCCCAGTTGTCCACTCCCGGAATGAACACTGCTGACAGTGCTCTTACGTGATTCTCCGTCCAGCGAAGAATTCTGGTGGCTTCCGCCATAGCCACCCTGCTCCTTGTGCCGCCTTGGCGGTTTACATGAGCCACTGCGGTGATGTTGTCTGACGGTGAATCAGCACCGATTGGTCGCGAAGCAGGGTCTCCGCTTGACTTAGGGCGTTGTATATGGCGCTTAGTTCCAGGATACTGATGTGAAGGCAAGTCTCCTGACTTGACCACAGACCCTGGAAATTTCTTCCCTGTGTGACTGCCCCCCACCCTCGGAGGCTTGCATCCGTGATCACCAGGACCCAGTCCTGAATGCCGAATCTGCGGCCCTCGAGAAGGTGAGCACTCTGCAGCCACCACAGGAGAGACACCCTGGCCCTGGGGGATAGGGTGATCAGCCGATGCATCTGTAGATGTGATCCGGACCACTTGTCCAACAGATCCCATTGAAAGGTCCTCGCATTGAACCTGCCAAAGGGAATGGCCTCGTACGATGCCACCATCTTTCCCAGGACTCGCGTGCAGTGATGCACAGACACCTGTTTTGGTTTTAAGAGGTCGCTGACCAGTGTCATGAGTTCCTGAGCCTTCTCCGTCGGGAGAAAAACCTTCTTCTGGTCTGTGCCCAGAATCATGCCCAGGAAGGGCAGACGCGTCGTAGGAATCAGCTGCGACTTTGGAATATTCAGAATCCATCCGTGCTGTTGTAACACCTCCCGAGAGCGTGCTACGCTGATCAGCAAATGCTCTCTGGACCTCGCCTTTATGAGGAGATCGTCCAAGTATGGGATAATTGTGACTCCTTGCTTTCGCAGGAACACCATCATTTCTGCCATTACCTTGGTAAATATTCTCGGTGCCGTGGAGAGACCAAACGGCAACGTCTGGAATTGGTAATGACAATCCTGTACCACAAATCTTAGGTACTCCTGATGAGGTGGATAAATGGGGACATGAAGGTTAGCATCCTTTATGTCCAGAGACACCATAAAATCCCCCTCCTCCAGGCTTGCGATGACCGCTCTGAGCGATTCCATCTTGAACTTGAACCTTTTCAGGTATATGTTCAGGGATTTTAAATTCAATATGGGTCTGACCGAACCGTCCGGTTTCGGTACCACAAACATTGTCGAATAGTAACCCCTTCCCTGTTGAAGGAGGGGAACCTTTACCACCACCTGCTGGAGATACAATTTGTGAATTGCAGTTAACACTATTTCCCTCTCTATGGGGGAAGCTGGCAGGGCCGATTTGAGGTAACGGTGAGGGGGCATCACTTCGAATTTCAGCTTGTATCCCTGAGACACAATCTCTATAGCCCAGGGATCCACCTGTGAGTGAACCCACTTGTGGCTGAAATTTCGGAGACGCGCCCCCACCGGGCCTGGCTCCGCCTGTGGAGCTCCAGCGTCATGCGGTGGTTTAGTGGAAGCCGGTGAGGACTTCTGTTCCTGGGAACTAGCTGTATTGTGCAGCTTCTTTCCTCTACCCCTGCCTCTGGCAAGAAAGGACGCACCTCGGACTTTCTTGCCTTTTTGTGATCGAAAGGACTGCATTTGGTAATACGGTGCTTTCTTAGGTTGTGAGGGAACATATGGCAAAAAATTTGACTTTCCCGCCGTAGCTGTGGAGACCAGGTCCGAGAGACCGTCCCCAAACAATTCCTCACCCTTGTAAGGTAAAACCTCCATGTGCCTTTTTGAGTCGGCATCGCCTGTCCATTGCCGAGTCCATAGGACCCTTCTGGCAGAAATCGACATTGCATTTATTCTAGAGCCCAGTAGGCTAATGTCTCTTTGAGCATCTCTCATATATAGGACAGCGTCTTTTATATGCCCCAGGGTTAGTAATATAGTATCCTTGTCCAAGGTATTAAGTTCCTCAGATAAGGTATCTGTCCATGCTGCTGCAGCACTACACATCCAGGCCGACGCAATCGCCGGCCGTAGTAAGGTACCTGAATGTGTATAAATGGACTTCAGGATACCCTCCTGCTTTCTATCCGCAGCATCTTTAAGGGTGGCCGTATCCTGTGACGGCAGGGCTACCCTCTTGGATAAACGTGTTAAAGCTTTGTCTATCCTAGGGGAGGATTCCCAGCGTAACCTGTCCGTTGGCGGGAAAGGATACGCCATAAGCATTCGTTTGGAAATCTGCAGTTTTCTATCTGGAGATTCCCAAGCTTTTTCACATAACTCATTTAACTCATGTGAAGGGGGAAAGGTCACCTCTTGCCTTTTCTCCCCATACATATAAACCCTCTTGTCAGGGACTGGGGTTTCGTCTGTGATGTGCAACACATCTTTCATTGCTATAATCATGTAGCGGATGGCTTTAGCCATTTTAGGCTGCAACTTTGCATCATCGCCATCGACACTGGAGTCAGAATCCGTGTCGATATCTGTGTCAACAATTTGGGATAGTGGGCGCTTCTGAGACCCTGACGGCCTCTGCGATGCAGGATCTGGCATGGGTTGAGACCCTGACTGTCCCAAGGCTTCAGCTTTATCCAACCTTTTATGCAAGGAATTAACATTATCATTTAAAACCTTCCACATATCCATTCAATCGGGTGTCGGCGGCGACCCCACATTCATTTGTACCCGCTCTGTTTCCACATAGCCTTCCTCGTCAAACATGCCGACACAAGCGTACCGACACACCACACACACAGGGGATGCTCTATTTGAAGACAGTTCCCCCACAAGGCCTTTTGGAGAGACAGAGAGTATGCCAGCACACACCCCAGCGCTATATGACCCAGGAATCACACAGTAACTTAGTGTTAACCCAGTAGCTGCTGTATAAACTGTTTTTGCGCCAAATTTATATGCCTCCCCTCTCTTTTTACCCTCTTTCTACCGTGATTCTGCAGGGGAGAGCCTGGGGAGCTTCCTCTCAGCGGAGCTGTGGAGAGAAAATGGCGCTGGTGAGAACTGAGGAAGAAGCCCCGCCCCCTCAGCGGCTGGTTTCTGTCCCGCATTTTGTGTGTAAAATAATGGCGGGGGCTCATGCATATATACAGTGCCCAACTGTATATATGCTGCTTTTTGCCAAGAGGTTCACAATTGCTGCCCAGGGCGCCCCCCCTGCGCCCTGCACCCTACAGTGACCGGAGTGTGTGGGTTTAGTGTGGGAGCAATGGCGCACAGCTGCAGTGCTGTGCGCTACCTCATATGAAGACTGGAGTCTTCTGCCGCCGATTTCGAAGTCTTCTTGCTTCTCACGCCGGCTTCTGTCTTCTGGCTCTGCGAGGGGGACGGTGGCGCGGCTCCGGGATCGGACGACCAAGGGTGCGTTCCTGTGTACGATCCCGCTGGAGCTAATGGTGTCCAGTAGCCTAAGAAGCAGGACCTATCTTCAGTGAGTAGGGCTGCTTCTCTCCCCTCAGTCCCACGTAGCAGAGAGTCTGTTGCCAGCAGATCTCTCGGAAAATAAAAAATCCTAACAAAATACTTTCTTTTTAGCAAGCTCAGGAGAGCTCACTAAGTTGCACCCAGCTCGTCCGGGGCACAGATTCAAACTGAGGTCTGGAGGAGGGACATAGAGGGAGGAGCCAGTGCACACCAGTATCCTAATTCTTTCTTAAAGTGCCCTGTCTCCTGCGGAGCCCGTCTATTCCCCATGGTCCTTACAGAGTCCCCAGCATCCACTAGGACGTTAGAGAAATACAATTAAAAAGGACAGCTCTACCGATATGAGCAGTCCTTTGCAATAGAAGGACTTCCGGGATTAGGACCCAGGAGGCCTTCTCCGCACACACAGAATGACAACGACGGGAAGGTTCTGGGAGGGATCTGATTGGATCCCAGTCAGGAACAACGCAAAAAGAAGCCCATAGGCTTCTATTGGGTAATGCCACATAAAGATGACGTGGTTCTGGTATGAATGGTCGACCATGTTAAGGTCGACATTCATTAGGTCGACCACTATTGGTTGACATAGACATGGTCGACATGGACTAATAGTCGACACATGAAAATGGTCAACGCAGGGCAGGCTGACACATGAAAAGGACGACATGGTTTTTTTAAACTGTTTTTGGTGTCATTTTTTCTGTAACATGACCAGGAACCCCAATTAGTGTACCGTATCCCCTTGCTGCGGGCAAGGTTACCGTTCCCAATCGTAGTCCATGTGGATGGTAAAGTGTGAAAAAGTTAAAAATCTATTAAAAACAAAACCCATGTCTACCTTTCCACCTGTCCTGCGTTGACCATTTTCATGTGTCGACCATATGTCCATGTCGACCTACATAGGGTCGACCTGCCAAACGGATACCAGATGACGTTATCCACTGGGTCCAAGGTCCGGAACTTGCGCCACATTCCGGAACTTGGTACTCGGTACATACGGGAATGCGGTCAAAACGGAAAACTGTGATTTTCAAGTTTTGGATGCATTTCTGCCCTTAGTACATCCTGCCCTGTATGAAAAATGTTAGGAGCTGATTGGTTGGTACTTTAACGCTCTCCAAGGTTTGATACACCTCCCTCACTGTCATAAATGCTGGTATAGCTCACAATACGGCTACATTCAATTCTATATACAGATGGAGCCATGCTAATCGTGGCTCTGTCTGTGCCTGGGAACGACTATCGCCGGGTCCGTGACGAGCACTCGCCCCATTCACTACAACGGGAGCGTCTCAGTGCGCTCCCGGCGTGAATAGGCCTAGTCACGCCGGGAGCGCTTGTATGCGATGGAGCCGCCTCAGATGAGCGTGGCTCGATCTGTAGGTTCCACTTTAAATGCTATATATATTATAAGTATATAAGTATAACCCCCCTTCCACCCAAAAAACCTAACAAATACATCCCTAAGAATGAGCGAGAGAATAAACATCTTCTACAGTTCTACGCCATACGGTTATTTGTGGTAGCAGAGATTTTATATTTTTACTTTATTGCAAACTGTCTAATTTTACATGCGGTGGGCAATAAGTATGAGGAATTATCCCCTTACTGCAGTAGCCTAGAACAGAATGCACTAAGAGACACGTTATCTTGTTGGCCATTTTATGATAGAAATTAGAAGAAAATAAATAAAAATAAACGGTAGGTTTTTTCCCTCATTAATCACAGTACAGCAAACATGTAACAAGTCTGTATTGCAGGTTGTGTATCATTGTGAATCATGTCATCTTACCAGTTTCTGGGCTCTTGTTCGTAATTTATTCCAGACGGTGTGATGAGCCTGCAGCAAAAAAGTAACAGTCATCTACGTGCGGTGAATGGTTGATGGAAACTTTCCACTAATAGAGACAATAATAATAATAATAATAATAATAATATATTATTATAATTTTTTTTAGTACAGGAGTTGTCCACTCTCAGTAACAATGACCATTAACTCATGCGGCCAGACTTGAGTTTCTATTTCTTCCAGCCAATTAATCAGCTCCTAAATATCATTCTTCAAACACAACCTGCAAACTTGACAGTTAGGAGCTAATTGGCTGGTACTTTTTCTCTCTCCAAGGTTTGATGTATCTTCCCTAAGGGAGATGTATCCAGCTTTTTTAAAAGTGGGCAAGATGCCCAAAGCTACCAATTAACTTACAGATAGCATTTATCAAGCACATTCTATAAGGTGATAGGTAGAAGCCTATCGGTTGCTAAAGGCAACTTCTCCACTCTTTAACAGGCTTGATACTGTACGTCTCCACCCATGAGCAAAGAGAGCTGGAGTAGGGGACAGCTGGGCGGGGGAGGGGTTGATAGCTTCTACTATGAGATTGAGGCAGTCAGTGCAGCACCTGATTGTATAGGAGCTGTGGTCATCCAATCAGAAACCGCATTCAGCCCACGCCTTCTTCAATAGTTAATCAATTCCCTAGGACAGTTCCAGAACTATAGAAATGGCAGTGATTCTTCTTTTATAGTGGAAAACACAACTTTCTAGCAGCACTTAGCAGGTGGTTGTGCGGATGGGGTGCTGGGGGAGGGGGGGGGGGTTGTTTACACTAAACAAACTTTTTTGCATCAGACAATAGGTCCACTTCAGTGCACTCAACATTTATTAAAATTACAGAATTACCAATTACTGAAATCCAATGTACGAGCAATCATTTACAACATGAGCACCCACACTTTATAAACACCAAATACTGTAGTAGTTCGTAGGAACGCTATTGGCTAGAGAAGATTTCTAGGTGGTCCTGATCCCTGAACAGAGTGCGATCAATGCTGCACTAAACGGAACCACTTGCAACATGCTCAGAAGACGGCATCACTAATATGCACTCGCCACAACACTCCTCTCTAGCCCCGACAACAAACTACCTTGCTCGGTGTGATCCTACAAAGGGACCCTGAACAGAATGGCCTTTCAAATCCAAGGCATGATTTAATAATTCACAAGCTCCAGCTCCTTATTAAGGAGGGAAGAAGAAAAGCACGCTGTTGTGGTTCAGTGTAAAGCCGCAGTTTTTGCTTAACACTCAGCAAGAAAGACGACGCCTGAACCCGACCACTTGGGGTTATCTGAAACATTCGCAAACAATCATCCTTCATCATTATGCAAACATGAAAGAGAATCCAACTATGATACAATAGAAGCCTGGTCTTGAATAGCAGGACTTGAATGAGATGCCACAATAAAAAATAAAAAAAAATAAAAAAATAAAAAGAGTTCAGTTAAAACTGTATAGACCGAGAAAAAGAAAAACATTTATAAAACACAAGTATCTCCCATATGAATTATAATGCACCATTTTCCAAAAACTCATGACTGTTTCCTGCGTCCTGTCGACGTAATTTTCATAATCGTTTCTCATATTTCGGACATCGAAAACCTAAATAATAGAATCTCAGCAGGGTCATACAAAGAACACAAGTTAGTAATAGGAACATTGCCAAACTGCAATGCAGTATCATGGCTGAATTCCTTGTACAAACATTTCCTAATTTACAATGTACTCGCCAAGCCCTAGAAAGATGCCCATGTTTCCAATATGTCACCACTAACAGAGATGAGATGACGGAAAAGCTTGTTCGCATCTCTGGTGTGCAAAACGGGAAGAACAATAGGAACCCATGGGGGTGATTCTGACCTGATCGCAGCAGCAAATTTGTTAGCTAATGGCCAAAACCATGTGCACTGCAGGGTGGGGGGGGGGGGGGGGGGGGGGGGGCAGATATAACATTTGCAGAGAGTTAGATTTGGGTGGGTTATATTGTTTCTGTGCAGGGTAAATACTGGCTGCTTTATTTTTACACTGAAATTTAGATTTCAGTTTGAACACACCCCACCCAAATCTAACTCTCTCTGCACATGTTACATCTGACCCCCCTGCAGTGCACATGGTTTTGCCCATTTGCTAACAAATTTGCTGCTGCGATCAGATCTGAATTAGGCCCTAGGTTCTGCCCTGGGCATTTATTACAGCAATTCAGCAAATCAGCAAGTAAAAAGTCATTTGCATCTAAACACCCTCAATTCCCAAGGTGTGTATTAGCTCCAGGAAAAATTGTATTTGGTCAATAAAGCTCCCAGCGGTGACTGCCATTGCCCACAGTTGCTTTGCCAGACATAACAGCATGTAAGAGTACAGGGGCTCCAGTGAGGGATCCGGTCTCTAGGTCGATAGTAACTAGGTCGACCACTATTGGTCGACAGTAACTAGGTCGACAGGGTCTCTAGGTCGACATGTTCTAGGTCGACAGGTCAAAAGGTTGACATGAGTTTTTCACGATTTTTTCCTTTTTTTAAACCTTTTCATATTTAACGATCCACGTGGACTACGATTGGAACGGTAATCTGTGCCAAGCGAAGCGGAGCGAGGCACCTCGCCCAAAGCATGGCGAGCGAAGCGAGCCTTGCGAGGGGACACGGTGCACTAATTGGGATTCCCGGTCACTCTACAAAGAAAACGACACCAAAAAACCCCACAAAAAACTCATGTCGAACTTTTGACATGTCGACCTAGACCATGTTGACCTAAAGACCCTGTCGACCTAGAGACCCTGTCGACCTAGTTACTGTTGACCAATAGTGGTCGACCTAGTTACTATCTACCTTCCATACAACACCCCTCCAGAGAATGACTGCATTGGACAAGCACAACAGTGGTGCAGGCAGCTGTTGTAATAACCGCTGAGGGTACAAGCTCATACTGTATGTGTGTTTATAGACACCGTGCCTTACCCTTAACTCCACGGGCAGGGAAACCCCCTGGAACCGTCTCACGTGCTCAGAGGGGATAGGCAGGGAGTGTGCAGCAGTGACCTCATACTGAAAACAAAAGCTGGTCCTGGGAATGTGAGGTCCTTCGGAGAGATCCACAAAGTCACCAAATCTGCAGAAATAACGGCAGGAGAGGTTTGAGACACTTGAACGGTAGAACAGGTGAAAGCAGCCCATGCTGTACTATAGGGTATATAGGGCCTCTTATCAGTGGAATCACTGGTAAGGCAAATTGAATACAGAATCTACAGCAAGTTCAAATGCAATTTGCTGGTGGTGTTTCCTTAACTTGCAACCATGGTGTGCAGCCAATCAGGGACGAGTCTGTGTGAACAAGCATCATGGCTCTTACAAAACTGTAACGCGGCCTCTGCAGTCAACCACTGAGAAATAAACTGATGCATTTAATAGGAGACCAAAGTCCGCATTGCAGACCACTGATATATATTATACCGACCACTGGGTGTAATGTACTGGGGCCATATGGACGATATAATGGTTAGCATTACTGCCTCACAGCACTGATGTCATGGGTTCGATTCCCATCATGGCCCTAACTGTGTGGAGTTTGTATATTCTCCCTGTACCTATGTGGGTTTCCTCTTGGAGCGCCGGTTTACTCCCACAATCCAAAAAACGAGTTTTATGGTAAGAACTTACCCTTGTTAAAACTCTTTCTGCGAGGTACACTGGGCTCCACAAGTCTGGACAATGGGGTGTAGAGTAGGATCTTGATCCGAGGCACCAACAGGCTCAAAGATTTGACCTTCTTCCCAAGATGCATAGCGCCGCCTCCTATGGGGTATATGCAATTGTGGTCGAATTCCCGAAATTGTCGAATTTCGGGTCATTTTCGACCAAAAAAAAAAATTCCCCTATGCAATCCAGTGCTTTCCGACCAAAAAACGGACTTTCAAAATTCGACTTTTTGAAATTCAAATTTTTGCAAATTCGACTTTTCTGCAATGATACAAGTGCTGCAATTCGACCAAAGCATATTCAATTCAAGTTTTGAAATTCGACAGCAGTGCTTTTAGACAGCAAATTCGTCATTTTCAATCCGCCACACTTTGGAGGGTGAAAACAAATAAAAAAATTTTAAACATGTTTTTTTTGGTGTTTTTTTTTTTGGGAATAGCAGATCTATTTATATTAGAAGGGATTAGGTACTTTTTTTTTTTTTTTGGGAGGCACAAATATTATTTATATATTTTTTAAAATATTTTTTTTTTTATGCTGGAAGGGTAAAATCATAAAAAAAAATGGCGTGGGGTCCCCCCTCCAAAGCATAACCAGCCTCGGGCTCATTGAGCTGGTCCTGGTTCTAAAAATGCGGGGAAAAAATTGACAGGGGATCCCCCGTATTTTTAAAACCAGCACCGGGCTCTGCGCCTGGTGCCAAAAATACGGGGGACAAAAAGAGTAGGGGTCCCCCGTATTTTTAACACCAGCATCGGGCTCCACTAGCTGGACAGATAATGCCACAGCCGGGGGTCACTGTTATGCCGTGCCCTGCGGCCGTGGCATTAAATATCCAACTAGTCACCCCTGGCCGGGGTACCCTGGGGGAGTGGGGACCCCTTCAATCAAGGGGTCCCCCCCCCCCCAGCCACCCAAGGGCCAGGGGTGAAGCCCGAGGCTGTCCCCCCCCATCCAATGGGCTGCGGATGGGGGGGCTGATAGCCTTTGTGATAATAAAAAGATATTGTTTTTTCCAATAGTACTACAAGTCCCAGCAAGCCTCCCCCGCAAGCTGGTACTTGGAGAACCACAAGTACCAGCATGCGGGAGAAAAACCGGCCCGCTGGTACCTGTAGTACTACTGGGAAAAAAATACCCAAATAAAAACAGGACACACACACCGTCGACAGTAAAACTTTATTTCATACGTCGACACACACATACTTACCTATGTTCACACGCCGACATCGGTCCTCTTCTCCATGTAGAATCCACGGATACCTGTAAAGAAAAGTTCAAAATACTCACCTCAACCATGGTCCAGAGATAAATCCACGGACTTGGCAAAATAAGAAAACGCAAATACCCGCACCAAAAACGGACTGAAAGGGGTCCCATGCTGACACATGGGACACCTTTCCACGAATGAGACCTGTCAGTGACAGCTGTCACTGACAGGTCTCTAAGCCAATCAGGAAGCGCAACTTCGTTGCGCTCACCTGATTGGCTGAGCGCTGTCTGCACTGTGACAGCGCATCGCACAGCTCCCTCCATTATATTCAATGGTGGGAACTTAGCGGCTAGCGGTGAGGTCACCCGCCGGTCAGCGGCTGACCGGCGGGTGACCCCACCGCTACCCGCAAAGTTCCCACCATTGAAAGTAATGGAGCGGCTTTGCGATGCGCTGTCACAGTACAGACAGCGGACAGCCAATCAGGTGAGCGCCACGGAAGTAGCGCTTCCTGATTGGCTGAAGGGACGTCAGTGACAGGAGTCACGTGATGTCCCGGCATTCGGGAGAAAGGGGTCTTATGTGAAAACATTGGACCCCTTTCTAGTCCGGTATGGATCGGTGTTCGGTTTGTTTTTTTGCCAAGAACGTGGATTTACCTCTGGACGTGGATGTACCTCTGGACGCTGGAAGGTGAGTATAATTTTTTCACAGGTACCCTCGGATCGTCGGCGACCGTGGCAGTCGGCGTGTCAACATAGGTAAGTATGTGTGTGTCGGCAGTATGTAATAAAGTTGTACAAGTCACGGTGTCTGTGTCCTGTTTTTATTTGGGTATTTTTTTTCCAGTAGTACTACAGGTACCAGTGGGCCCGTTTTTCTCCCGCATGCTGGTACTTGTGGTTCTCCAAGTACCAGCTTGCGGGGGAGGCTTGCTGGGACTTGTAGTACTAATGGAAAAAACAATATCTTTTTATTATCACAAAGGCTATCAGCCCCCCCATCCGCAGCCCATTGGATGGGGGGGGACAGCCTCGGGCTTCACCCCTGGCCCTTGGGTGGCTGGGGGGGGGGGACCCCTTGATTGAAGGGGTCCCCACTCCCCCAGGGTACCCCGGCCAGGGGTGACTAGTTGGATATTTGATGCCACGGCCGCAGGGCACGGCATAAAAGTGACCCCCGGCTGTGGCATTATCTGTCCAGCTAGTGGAGCCCGATGCTGGTGTTAAAAATACGGGGGACCCCTACTCTTTTTGTCCCCCGTATTTTTGGCACCAGCATCAGGCGCAGAGCCCGGTGCTGGTTTTAAAAATACGGGGGATCCCTGGCCAATTTTTCCCCTGCATTTTTAGAACCAGGACCAGCTCAAAGAGCCCGAGGCTGGTTATGCTTTGGAGGGGGGACCCCACGCCATTTTTTTTTCGGGTTTTTCACGTTTTTTCCCGTTTTTTAAAATCGCGGCAAAATCCGCCAAATCGGCCGATTTTCGCCCGCGATTCTGGCGAATCCGTTTTTCATTGAATATGGTGAATCCCGGCAGGCACCTGCCGGGATTCACCTGGCGAATTTGGTCGAATTAAAAAACGGCGATAATTGCCGCGAATTCGACCGCAATTGCATATACCCCTATATCACCCCACCTCCCAGCACAGGAGCTCAGTTTAGTTAACCAGCCCAATGCAGTAGCAGGAAAAGAAACGACAACGGTTAGTAGCCACATACACCACACTCTCACGACAAGAGAAGTGTCAGCAGCTAATGCCATAACAACCCAAAGAAGCTAAGTGCGTCAGGGTGGGCGCCTTGTGGAGCCCAGTGTACCTCGCAGAAAGAGTTTTAACAAGGGTAAGTTCTTACCATAAAACTCGTTTTCTGCTGCGTGGTACACTGGGCTCCACAAGTCTGGACAATGGGGATGTCCTAAAGCAGTTCCTTATGGGAGGGGACGCACTGTAGCGGGCACAAGAACCCGGCATCCAAAGGAAGCATCCTGGGAAGCGGCAGTATCGAAGGCATAGAACCTTATGAACGTGTTCCCGGAGGACCACGTAGCCGCCTTGCACAATTGATCAAGGGTCGCACCACGTTGGGCCGCCCAAGAAGGTCCAACAGACCGAGTAGAATGGGCCGTAATGTGAACAGGAGCTGACAGACCAGCCTTCACATAAGCATGCGCAATCACCATTCTGATCCACCTGGCCAGGGTCTGCTTGTGAGCAGGCCAGCCACGTTTGTGAAATCCAAACAAAACAAAGAGAGAATCAGACTTTCGAATAGAAGCAGTTCTCTTCACATAGATACGGAGAGCCCGTACCACATCCAAAGACCGCTCTTTGGGAGACAAATCAGAAGAGACAAAAGCTGGAACCACAATCTCCTGATTAAGGTGGAACGAAGAAACCACCTTAGGCAAATAACCGGAACGAGTCCTAAGAACCGCCCGGTCACGGTGAAAAATCAGATATGGGGAACTACAAGACAAGGCATCCAAATCAGACACTCTTCTAGCAGAGGCAATAACCAACAGAAACACCACCTTAAGGGAAAGCCACTTAAGGTCAGGTGAACCAAGAGGTTCAAATGGAGACTCTTGTAACGCCTCCAAAACCACCGACAAGTCCCAAGGAGTCACAGGCGGGACATAGGGAGGTTGGATACGCAACACACCGAGTGAAAGTATGAACATCAGGTAAAGTCGCAATTTTTCTCTGAAACCACACCGACAAGGCAGAAATATGAACCTTGAGGGAGGCCAGACGCAGGCCTAAATCTATGCCCTGCTGTAGAAAAGCCAAAAGTTTGGCTGTACTAAACTTGGAAGCGTCATAATGGTTAGATGTGCACCAAACAAAGTAGGAATGCCAGACCCGATGGTAAATCCGAGCAGAGGCCGGTTTCCGGGCCCGCAACATAGTTTTAATGACCTCTTCAGAAAAACCCTTAGCTCTTAAGACGGAAGCTTCAAGAGCCACGCCATCAAAGACAGCTGAGCTAGGTCCTAGTAGACACAGGGGCCCTGAACGAGGAGGTCTGGGCGTTGTGGAAGTAGAAGTGGGTGCTCTGACGATAGGCCTTGCAGGTCTGAGAACCAGTGCCGTCTGGGCCACGCCGGAGCTATGAGAAACAGATTTCCTTTTTCTTGCTTGAACTTCCGAATTACCCTGGGCAGGAGTGACACCGGAGGGAACACGTACGGCAGCCGAAACCTCCACGGCACTGCCAGCGCATCCACGAATGCTGCTTGAGAATCCCTTGTCCTTGCTCCGAAGACCGGAACCTTCTGATTGTGTTGAGACGCCATCAGATCCACATCTGGAAGACCCCACCTTTCCACGAGGAGTTGAAACACTTCTGGATGGAGGCCCCACTCGCCGGCATGCACGTCCTGACGACTGAGAAAGTCCGCTTCCCAATTCAGGACTCCCGGAATGAATATTGCCGATATTGCCTGTAGATGGCGTTCTGCCCAACGTAGAATCCGTGAGGCTTCCTTCATTGCCAAACGGCTTTGAGTGCTGCCTTGATGATTTATGTAAGCCACTGTGGTGGCGTTGTCCGACTGTACAGGACGGTTCTGAATCAAATGCTGGGCTAGGTTCAACGTATTGAAGACCGCCCGCAATTCCAGAATGTTGATCGAGAGGAGAGATTCCTCCTTGGTCCACCGACCCTGCAAGGAGTGCTGCTCCAGCACCGCGCCCCAACCTCTTAGACTGGCATCTGCCGTCATCAGGACCCAGTTGGATATCCAGAAGGGACGGCCTCTGCACAATTTTCGGTCCTGAAGCCACCAGAGCAGCGACAGACGGACCTCCGGAGTCAAAGAGATCATTTGAGACCTGATCCGGTGAGGCAGTCCGTCCCACTTGGCTAGAATCAGCTTCTGGAGGGGGCGAGAATGGAATTGAGCATACTCCACCATGTCGAATGCTGATACTATGAGGCCCAGCACCTGCATTGCCGAATGTATCGACACTTGCGGACGAGAAAGGAAGAAACGAATCCTGTCCTAAAGTTTCAGGACTTTCTCCTGAGACAAGAACAACCTCTGGTTGTGAGTGTCCAACAGCGCTCCTAGATGCACCATGCTCTGAGCAGGGACCAGGGAGGATTTCTTCCAGTTGATGAGCCACCCGTGGGCTTGTAGAAACCGGACCGTCATATCCAGATGACGCAGGAGAAGATCTGGGGAATTTGCCAGGATTAACAAGTCGTCCAGATACGGCAGTATCCTGACCCCTTGACGGCGGAGTACCACCGTCATCACCGCCATAACTTTGGTGAAGACTCGCGGAGCCGTTGTTAAACCAAAAGGTAACGCCCGAAACTGGTAATGGAGGTTGCCAATAGCGAACCTCAGGTATTGTTGATGTGACAAGGCTATAGGAATATGCAGGTAAGCATCCTGTATGTCCAGGGAGACCATGTAGTCCCCAGGTTCCAAGGCCAGAACTAAAGAGCGAAGGGTTTCCATACGGAATTTGGAAACCTTCACAAACTTGTTCAGTGCCTTGAGGTTGAGAATGGGCCGGGAGGACCCATTCGGTTTCGGGACTAGAAACTGTGGAGAATAGTACCCCCGACCCCTCTGAGCAAGAGGCACCTGTACTACGACTCCTGTATCCAGGAGGGTCTGTACCGCCGAATGCAGAGTGTTTGCCTTTGTCTGGTCCGACGGGACGTCTGTCTGGCAAAATCAATGAAGGGGTCGGTTTTTGAAGGCTATGGCGTAACCTCGAGTGACGACTTCCCGTACCCAGGCATCTGAAGTGGTCTTCAACCATTCCTGGGTATACCCTAGAAGCCGGCCCCCCACCCTGGGATCCCCCAGGGGGAGGCCCGCCTCGTAATGCGGCAGGCTTATCGGTCTTGGCTGCTGGCTGACGGGCAGCCCAGGCTCTTTTGGGCTTCGGCTTACCAGGTTTGGAAGTGCGGGCCTTTTGCTTTACCTGAAGGACAAAAGGGGCGAAATGACGTGCCTTTGGCCTTCGACACAGAAGGAGCTGTATTAGGCAGACAGGCAGTTTTGGCAGTAGCCAAGTCAGCCACTATCTTATTTAAGTCCTCCCCAAACAGAATATCCCCCTTGAAAGTGAGTACCTCCAGGGTTTTTCTAGAGTCCAGATCCACAGACCAGGATCTCAGCCACAATATCCTGCGAGCCAGGACTGACATAGTAGAGGCCTTGGCTGCTAGGATACCGGCATCAGAAGCCGCCTCTTTAATATAGCGAGAAGCTGTGACAATATATGACAAGCATTGTCTAGCATGGTCAGAGGAGATTTCAGCTTCTAACTCCAAGGCCCACGCTTCAATAGCCTCTGCCGCCCATGTAGCTGCAATAGTGAGCCTTTGTGCAGCACCCGTGAGGGTGTAAATCGCTTTTAGACAACCCTCGACACGTTTATCCGTAGGCTCTTTTAGAGACGTGGCGGTAGTGACAGGTAGAGCTGAGGAAGCCACCATCCTAGCCACATGTGAGTCTACTGGAGGAGGCGTTTCCAAATTCTTAGACAGCTCTGGCGCGAGGGGATAGCGAGCCAGCATCTTCTTTTGAGGCACAAACTTCGTACCCGGGCTTTGCCAGGGTTCCTGACGTATATCCACTAGGTGGTCAGAGTGAGATAAAACTTGTTTAATCACCTTCTGACGCTTGAACCTATCTGGTTTCTTAGGAGGAACGGATGGCTCGGGATCATCCGTAATCTGCAGAATTAATTTAATAGCCTCCAAAAGATCAGGAACATCCACCTGTGAACTACCCTCCCCATCAGCCGTATCTGAGTCAGAACCTGTGGGGTCAGTGTATGTGCTGTCTTCATCAGACGAGATGTCAGTGACAGCAGTGGATTGTGAGGAGACAAGCGCTCGCTTAGAGGACCTCTTGGACTTAGGCGTGCGTTGGTCAGACTTTTTAGTAGTCAGGGACTGGTTCAACTTCTTTAATTGAGCAGATAAATCGTCCGCCCACGGCGGGTTAGCTGCAGGGACCACATACGGTTGTACCGGCATTAGGGGTCCCATAGGGGGTGTTCGTTTATGAACTAGCGTATGCAGAAGCGTGGAAAAAGCGGCCCACGGAGGGTCAGTATGTGCCTCCGTTGCCACAGTCCCACTGGGGGGCAAGGAGCCCCCAGAACCAGAGCCCACAGCTGCTATATTCTCCCCATATGTGCCTGTGGCTTCAGCAACACCAGCAGTGTGTTCCGCCCCAGAACCGTTACCCTCAGAAGCAGACATGATATAACTTGCAGTATGAGGTAACACAGTACAATTATTAGCAGCACTATATCCCTAAACCCAAACCCCTGCGCAGTGTAGTCAGCACCAGCAGTGATAAAGGAGAGATATGGTGACTAAATCACAGAGAAAAAATAAGATTTTACTTACCGATAAATCTATTTCTCGTAGTCCGTAGTGGATGCTGGGGACTCCGTCAGGACCATGGGGATTAGCGGCTCCGCAGGAGACAGGGCACAAAACTAAAGCTTTAGGATCAGGTGGTGTGTACTGGCTCCTCCCCCTATGACCCTCCTCCAAGCCTCAGTTAGGATACTGTGCCCGGACGAGCGTACACAATAAGGAAGGATATTGAATCCCGGGTAAGACTCATACCAGCCACACCAATCACACCGTATAACTTGTGATCTAAACCCAGTTAACAGTATGACAAACGTAGGAGCCTCTGAACAGACGGCTCACAACAATAACAACCCGATTTTTTTGTAACAATAACTATGTACAAGTATTGCAGACAATCCGCACTTGGGATGGGCGCCCAGCATCCACTACGGACTACGAGAAATAGATTTACCGGTGAGTAAAATCTTATTTTCTCTGACGTCCTAGTGGATGCTGGGAACTCCGTAAGGACCATGGGGATTATACCAAAGCTCCCAAACGGGTGGGAGAGTGCGGATGACTCTGCAGCACCGAATGAGCAAACTCAAGGTCTTTCTCAGCCAGGGTATCAAACTTGCAGACTTTTTCAAAAATGTTTGAACCCGACCCAGTAACAGCTCGGCAAAGTTTTAAAGCCGAGACCCCTCGGGCAGCCGCCCAAGAAGAGTCCACTTTCCACGTGGAATGGGCTTTTACAGATTTAGGGTGCGGCAGTCCAGCCGCAGAATGTGCAAGTTGAATCGTGCTACAGATCCAGCGAGCAATAGTCTGCTTAGAAGCAGGAGCACCCAGCTTGTTGGGTGCATACAGGATAAATAGCGAGTCAGTTTGCCTGACTCCAGCCGTCCTGGAAACATATTTTCAGGGCCCTGACTACGTCCAGTAACTTGGAGTCCTCCAAGTCCTACGTAGCCGCAGGCACCACAATAGGTTGGTTCACATGAAAAGCTGATACCACCTTAGGAAGGAATTGGGAACGAGCCCTCAATTCCGCCCTATCCATATGAAAATCAGATGAGGGCTTTTGCATGACAAAACCGCCAATTCTGATACACGCCTGGCCAAGGCCAACAGCATGACCACTTTCCACGTGAGGTATTTTAGCTCCACGGATTTAAGTGGCTCAACCCAATGCGACTTCAGGAAATCCAACACCACGTTGAGATCCCACAGTGCCACTAGAGGCACAAACGGGGGCTGAATATGCAGCACTCCGTTAACAAAAGTCTGAACTTCAGGCAGTGAAGCCAGTTCTTTTTGGAAGAAAATGTACAGAGCCGAAATCTGGACCTTAATGGAACCCAATTTTAGGCCCGTAGTCAGTCCTGACTGTAGGAAGTGCAGAAATCGACCCAGTTGAAATTCCTCCGTTGGGGCCTTCCTGGCCTCACACCACGCAACATATTTTTGCCATATGCGGTGATAATATTTTGCGATCACATCTTTCCTAGCCTTAATCAGCGTAGGAATGACTTCCTCCGGAATGCCTTTTTCCTTTAGGATCCGGTGTTCAACCGCCATGCCGTCAACACAGCCGTGGTAAGTCTTGGAACAGGCAGGGCCCCTGCTGCAGCAGGCCCTGTCTGAGCGGCAGAGGTCATGGGTCCTCTGAGATCATTTCTTGAAGTTCTGGGTTCCAAGCTCTTCTTGGCCAATCCGGAACCACGAGTTCTTAGAATTCTCAGTACCTTGGGTATGAGAGGCAAAGGAAGGAACACATACACCGACTGGTACACCCACGGAGTTACCAGAGTGTCCACAGCTATCGCCTGAGGGTCCCTTGACCTGGCGCAATAGCTTTTTAGCTTTTTGTTGAGGCGGGACGCCATCATGTCACCTGTGGCCTTTCCCAACGGTGTACAATCATTTTGAAGACTTCTGGATGAAGTCCCCACTCTCCCGGGTGGAGGTCGTCTGCTTCCCAGTTGTCCACTCCGGGAATGAACACTGTTGACAGTGCTAACACATGATTTTCCGCCCATCGGAAAATCCTTGTGGCTTCTGCCATCACCATCCTGCTTCTTGTGCCGCCCTGCTGGTTTACATGGGCGACCGCCGTGATGTTGTCTGACTGGATCAGCACCGGCTGGTGTTGAAGCAGGGGTCTAGCCTGACTTAGGGCATTGTGAATGGCCCTTAGTCCCAGAATATTTATGTGTAGGGAAGTCTCCTGACTTGACCATAGTCCTTGGAAGTTTCTTCCCTGTGTGACTGCCCCCCAGCCTCGAAGGCTGGCATCCGTGGTCACCAGGACCCAGTTCTGTATGCCGAATCTGCGGCCCTCTAGAAGATGAGCACTCTGCAGCCACCACAACAGCGACACCCAGGCCCTTGGATACAGGGTGATCAGCCGATGCATCTGAAGATGCGACCCGGACCACTTGTCCAACAGATCCCACTGGAAGATCCTTGCCTGGAACCTGCCGAATGGAATTTCTTCGTAAGAAGCTACCATCTTTCCCAGGACTCGCGTGCACTGATGCACCGACACCTGTATTTGTATTAGGAGGTCTCTGACTAGAGATGACAACTCCTTGGCCTTCTCCTCCGGGAGAAACCCTTTTTTTCTGTTCTGTGTCCAGAACCATACCCAGGAACAGTAGACGCGTCGTAGGAACCAGCTGCGACTTTGGACTATTCAGAACCCAGCCGTGCTGTTGTAGTACTTCCCGAGATAGTGCTACTCCGACGAACAACTGCTCCCTGGACCTCGTCTTTATAAGGAGATCGTCCAAGTACAGGATAATTATAACTCCCTTTTTCCGAAGGAGTATCATCATTTCGGCCATTACCTTGGTAAATACCCTCGGTGCCGGGGACAGACCAACGGCAACGTCTGGAATTGGTAATGACAGTCCTGTACCACAATTTTGAGGTACTCCTGGTGAGGGGGGTAACTGGGGACATGCAGGTAAGCATCCTTGATGTCCAGTGATAGCATGTAATCCCCTTCGTCCAGGCTTGCAATAACCGCCCTGAGCAATTCCATTTTGAACTTGAACCTTCGTATATAAGTGTTCAAGGATTTCAATTTTAGAAAGGGTCTCACCGAACCGTCTGGTTTCGGTACCACAAACATTGTGGAATAGTAACCCCGGCCTTGTTGAAGGAGGGGTACCTTGATTATCACCTGCTGGAAGTACAGCTTGTGAATTGCCGCCAGTACTACCTCTCCTCGAGGGCAGCAGGCAAGGCTGATTTGAGGTAACGGCGAGGGGGAGTCGCCTCGAACTCCAGCTTGTATCCCTGTGATACTACTTGCAGAAGCCAGGGATCCACCTGTGAGCGAGCTCACTGGTCGCTGAAGTTCCCGAGACGCGCCCCCACAGCACCTGGCTCCCCCTGTGGAGCCCCAGCGTCATGCGGTGGACTCAGAGGAAGCGGGGGAAGATTTTTGATCCTGGGAACTGGCTGTCTGGTGCAGCTTTTTTCCTCTTCCCTTGTCTCTGTGCAGAAAGGAAGCGCCTTTGACCAGCTTGCTTTTCTGAAGCCGAAAGGACTGTACCTTATAATACGGTGCTTTCTTAGGCTGTGAGGAAACCTGAGGTCAATTTTTTCTTTCCCAGCTGTTGCTGTGGATACGAGGTCCCAGAGACCATCGCCAAACAATTCCTCACCCTTATAAGGCAGAATCTTCATGTGCCTTCTAAAGTCAGCATCGCCTGTCCACTGCCGGGTCCCTAATACCCTCCTGGCAGAATGGACATTGCATTTATTCTGGATGCCAGCCGGCCAATATCCCTCTGTGCATCCCTCATATATAAGACAACGTCTTTAATATGCTCTATGGTTAGCAAATAGTATCCCTGTCCTGACAGGGTAATAGACCACGCTGCAGCAGCACTATCCATGCTGAGGCAATTGCAGGTCTCAGTATAGTACCTGAGTGTGTATATACAGACTTCAGGATAGCCCCTGCTTTTTATCAGCAGGCTCCTTCAAAGTGGCCGTATCCTAAGACGGCAGTGCCACCTTTTTTGACAAACGTGTGAGCGCCTTATCCACCCTAGGGGATATCTCCCAATGTGACCTATCCTCTGGCGGGAAAGGGTACGCCATCAGTAACTTTTTTAGAAATTACCAGTTTCTTATCGGGGGAACCCACGCTTCTTCACACACTTCATTCACTCATCTGATGGGGGAACAAAACACTGGCTGCTTTTTCTCCCCAAACATAAAACCCCTTTTTTTGTGGTACCTGGGTTACTGGGTTAATGTCAGAAATGTGTAACACATTTATTTTTATTGCCGAGATCATGCAACGGATGTTCCTAGTGGATTGTGTATATGTCTCAACCTCGTCGACACTGGAGTCCGACTCCGTGTCGACATCTGTGTCTGCCATCTGAGGTAGCGGGCGTTTTTGAGCCCCTGATGGCCTATGAGACGCCTGGGCAGGCTCGGGCTGAGAAGCCGGCTGTCCCACAGCTGTTACGTCGTCCAGCCTTTTATGTAAGGAGTCGACACTGTTGGTTATACCTTCCACATATCCATCCACTCTGGTGTCGGCCCCACAGGGGGCGACATCACATTTATCGGCATCTGCTCCGCCTCCACATAAGCCTCCTCATCAACCATGTCGACACAGCCGTACCGACACACCGCACACACACAGGGAATGCTCTGACTGAGGACAGGACCCCACAAAGTCCTTTGGGGAGACAGAGAGAGAGTATGCCAGCACACACCAGAGCGCTATATAATGCAGGGATTAACACTATAACTGAGTGATTTTTCCCCCAATAGCTGCTTGTATACACAATATTGCGCCTAAATTTGGTGCCCCCCCCTCTCTTTTTAACCCTATGAGCCTGAAAACTACAGGGGAGAGCCTGGGGAGCTGTCTTCCAGCTGCACTGTGAAGAAAAAATGGCGCCAGTGTGCTGAGGGAGATAGCCCCGCCCCTTTTTCGGCTGACTTTTCTCCCGCTTTTTTTTATGGATTCTGGCAGGGGTATTTATCACATATATAGCCTCTGGGACTATATATTGTGATTTTTTTGCCAGCCAAGGTATTCATATTGCTGCTCAGGGCGCCCCCCCCCCCCCCCCAGCGCCCTGCACCCATCAGTGACCGGAGTGTGAGGTGTGCATGAGGAGCAATGGCACACAGCTGCAGTGCTGTGCGCTACCTTGGTGAAGACAGAGGTCTTCTGCCGCCGATTTTCCGGACCACTTCTTGCTTCTGGCTCTGTAAGGGGGACGGCGGCGCGGCTCCGGGACCGAACGATCGATCCCTCTGGAGCTAATGGTGTCCAGTAGCCTAAGAAGCCCAAGCTATCTCCAGTCAGGTAGGTTCGCTTCTTCTCCCCTTAGTCCCTCGCTGCAGTGAGTCTGTTGCCAGCAGATCTCACTGTAAAATAAAAAACCTAAAATATACTTTCTTTCTAGGAGCTCAGGAGAGCCCCTAGTGTGCATCCAGCTCAGCAGGGCACAAGATTCTAACTGAGGTCTGGAGGAGGGTCATAGTGGGAGGAGCCAGTGCACACCAGGTAGTCCTAAAGCTTTCTTTAGTTGAGCCGCTATTCCCCATGGTCCTTACGGAGTTCCCAGCATCCACTAGGACGTCAGAGAAAATAAGAATTTACTCACCGGTAATTCTATTTCTCATAGTCCGTAGTGGATGCTGGGGACTCCGTAAGGACCATGGGGATTAGCGGCTCCGCAGGAGACTGGGCATAACTATAAAGAAAGCTTTTAGGCTACTGGTGTGCACTGGCTCCTCCCACTAAGACCCTCCTCCAGACCTCAGTTAGGATACTGTGCCCGGAAGAGCTGACACAATTAGAAAGGATTTTGAATCCCGGGTAAGACTCATACCAGCCACACCAATCACACCGTATAACTCGTGATACAATACCCAGTTAACAGTATGATAACAACTGAGCCTCTCAACAGATAGCTCAACAATAACCCTTTAGTTAAGCAATAACTATATACAAGTATTGCAGACAATCTGCACTTGGGATGGGCGCCCAGCATCCACTACGGACTATGAGAAATAGAATTACCGGTGAGTAAATTCTTATTTTCTCTAACGTCCTAAGTGGATGCTGGGGACTCCGTAAGGACCATGGGGATTATACCAAAGCTCCCAAACGGGCGGGAGAGTGCGGATGACTCTGCAGCACCGAATGAGAGAACTCAAGGTCCTCCTCAGCCAGGGTATCAAATTTGTAGAATTTTGCAAACGTGTTTGCCCCTGACCAAGTTGCAGCTCGGCAAAGTTGAAGAGCCGAGACCCCTCGGGCAGCCGCCCAAGAAGAGCCCACCTTCCTCGTGGAATGGGCTTTTACTGATTTAGGATGCGGCAGTCCAGCCGCAGAATGTGCAAGCTGAATCGTACAACAGATCCAGCGAGCAATAGTCTGCTTAGAAGCATTAGAAGCAGGTGCACCCAACTTGTTGGGCGCATACAGGATAAAGAGCGAGTCAGTCTTCCTGACTCCAGCTGTCATGGAAACATAAATTTTTAGGGCCCTGACTACATCCAACAACTTGGAAGCCTCCAAGTCATTTGTAGCCGCAGGCACCACGATAGGCTGGTTCAGATGAAAAGCTGATACCACTTTGGGGAGAAATTGGGGACGAGTCCTCAATTCTGCCCTATCCATATGGAAAATCAGATAAGGGCTTTTACATGACAAAGCCGCCAATTCTGAAACACGCCTGGCCGAAGCCAAAGCCAACAACATGACCACTTTCCACGTGAGATATTTCAAATCCACGGTTTTCAGTGGCTCAAACCAATGTGACTTTAGGAAATCCAACACCACGTTGAGATCCCAAGGTGCCACTGGAGGCACAAAAGGGGGCTGAATATGCAGTACTCCCTTAACAAAAGTCTGAACTTCAGGTAGTGAAGCCAATTCTCTCTGGAAGAAAACCGATAGAGCCGAAATCTGGACCTTAATGGAACCCAATTTAAGGCCCATAGTCACCCCTGACTGTAGGAAGTGCAGGAACCAGCCCAGCTGAAACTCTTCCGTTGGAGCCTTCCTGGCCTCACACCACGCAACATATTTTCGCCATATGCGGTGATAATGGTTTGCGGTTACTTCTTTCCTAGTTTTTATCAGCGTAGGAATGACTTCCTCCGGAATGCCCTTTTCCTTCAGGATCCGGTGTTCAACCGCCATGCCGTCAAACGCAGCCGCAGTAAGTCTTGGAACAGACAGGGCCCCTGCTGCAGCAGGTCTTGTCTGAGCGGTAGAGGCCATGGGTCCTCTGACATCATTTTTTGAAGTTCCGGATACCACGCTCTTCTTGGCCAATCCGGAACAATGAGTATAGTTCTTACTCCTCTTCTCCTTATTATCCTCAGTACCTTTGGTATGAGAGGAAGAGGAGGGAACACAAACTGATCGGTACACCCACGGTGTTACCAGAGCGTCCACAGCTATCGCCTGCGGGTCTCTCGACCTGGCGCAATATTTTTCTAGTTTTGTTTAGGCGGGAAACCATCATGTCCACCTGTGGTTTTTCCCACTGGTTTACAATCATTTGAAAGACTTCTGGATGAAGTCCCCACTCTCCCGGGTGGAGGTCGTGCCTGCTGAGGAAGTCTGCTTCCCAGTTGTCCAATCCCGGAATGAACACTGCTGACAGTGCTAACACGTGATTTTCCGCCCATTGGAGAATCCTTGTGGCTTCTGCCATCGCCGTCCTGCTTCTCGTGCCGCCCTGTCGGTTTACATGGGCGACCGCCGTGATGTTGTCTGACTGGATCAGTACCGGCTGGTTTTGAAGCAGGGGTTTTGCCTGACTTAGGGCATTGTAAATGGCCCTTAGTTCCAGAATATTTATGTGCAGGGAAGTCTCCTGACTTGACCATAGTCCTTGGAAGTTTCTTCCCTGTGTGACTGCTCCCCAGCCTCGAAGGCTGGCATCCGTGGTCACCAGGACCCAGTCCTGTATGCCGAATCTGCGGCCCTCTTGAAGATGAGCACTCTGCAGCCACCACAGCAGAGACACCCTTGTCCTCGGAGACAGGGTTATCAGACGATGCATCTGAAGATGCGATCCGGACCACTTGTCCAACAGGTCCCACTGAAAGGTTCTTGCGTGAAACCTGCCGAATGGAAACGCTTCATAGGAAGCTACCATTTTTCCCAGGATCCGCGTGCAATGATGCACCGACACCAGTTTTGGTTTTAGGAGGCCTCTGACTAGAGATGACAGCTCCTTGGCCTTCTCCTCCGGGAGAAACACTTTTCTCTGTTCTGTGTCCAGAACCATCCCTAGGAACAGCAGGCGTGTCGTAGGGACCAGCTGAGACTTTGGAATATTTAGAATCCAGCCGTGCTGTTGTAGCACTTCCCGAGATAGTGCTACCCCTACCAACAACTGCTCTCTGGACCTCGCCTTTATCAGGAGATCGTCCAAGTACGGGATAATTAAAACTCCCTTCCTGCGAAGGAGTATCATCATTTCCGCCATTACCTTGGTAAAGACCCTCGGAGCCGTGGAGAGACCGAACGGCAACGTCTGGAATTGGTAATGACAATCTTGTACCACAAACCTGAGGTACTCCTGGTGAGGATGGTAAATGGGGACATGTAGGTAAGCATCCTTGATGTCCAGCGATACCATGTAGTCTCCCTCGTCAAGGCTTGCAATAACCGCCCTGAGCGATTCCATCTTGAACTTGAATTTTTTAATATATGTGTTCAAGGATTTCAAATTTAAAATGGGTCTCACCGAACCGTCCGGTTTCGGTACCACAACATTGTGGAATAGTAACCCCTTCCTTGTTGAAGTAGGGGCACCGTTACTATCACTTGTTGTGAATACAGCTTTTGAATTGCCTGTAACACTGCCTCCCTGCCTGAGGGAGTGGTTGGCAAGGCAGATTTGAGGAAACGGCGGGGGGGGGGGGGGGGGGACGTCTCGATTTCCAGTTTGTACCCCTGAGATACTACTTGAAGGATCCAGGGATCCACCCGTGAGCGAGCCCACTGATTGCTGAAATTTTTGAGACGGGCCCCCACCGTACCTGGCTCCGCCTGTGGAGCCCCAGCGTCATGCTGTGGACTTAGAGGAAGCGGGGGAGGACTTTTGCTCCTGGGAACTGGCTGCATGCTGCAGCTTTTTCCCTCTCCCTCTGCCTCTGGGCAGAAAGGACGCGCCTTTAACCCGCTTGCCCCTATTGGGCCGAAAGGACTGTACCTGATAATACGGTGCTTTCTTTGGTTGTGAGGGAACATGGGGTAAAAATGTAGACTTCCCAGCTGTTGCTGTGGAAACGAGGTCCGAGAGACCATCCCCGAACAATTCCTCACCCTTATAAGGCAGAACTTCCATGTGTCGTTTGGAATCTGCATCACCTGTCCACTGCCGAGTCCATAACCCTCTCCTGGCAGAAATGGACATTGCACTAATTTTGGATGCCAGCCGGCATATATCCCTCTGTGCATCCCTCATGTAAAAAAGTGCGTCTTTTATATGCTCTACGTTTAGCAAAATAGTGTCCCTGTCTAGGGTATCTATATTTTCTGACAGGGAATCTGACCACGCAGCAGCAGCGCTGCACATCCAGGCTGAAGCTATAGCCGGTCTCAGTATCACACCTGTGTGTGTATATATAGATTTCAGGATAGCCTCCTGCTTTCTATCAGCAGATTCCTTCAGGGCGGCCGTATCCGGAGACGGTAGTGCCACCTTTTTGACAAGCGTGTGAGCGCTTTATCCACCCTAGGGGATGTTTCCCAGCGTGACCTATCCTCTGGCGGGAAAGGGTACACCATTAGTAACCTCTTAGAAATTACCATCTTTTTATCAGGGGAAGCCCACGCTTCTTCACACACTTCATTTAACTCTTCAGATGGAGGAAAAGCTACTGGTAGTTTTTTCTCTCCAAACATTATACCCTTTTTTGTGGTACCGGGGGTAACATCAGAAATGTGCAACACATTTTTCATTGCCTCAATCATGTAACGTGTGGCCCTACTGGAAGTTACATTAGTCTCTTCGTCGTCGACACTGGAGTCAGTATCCGTGTCGACATCTGTGTCAACCATCTGAGGTAGCGGGCGTTTTCGAGCCCCTGATGGCTTTTGAGACGCCTGGGCAGGCACAGGCTGAGAAGCCGGCTGTCCCACATTAGGTATGTCGTCAAACCTTTTATGTAAGGAGTCGACACTATCACGTAATTCCTTCCACAGCACCATCCACTCAGGTGTCGACCCCGCAGGGGGTGACATCACATTTACAGGCATCTGCTCCGCCTCCACATAAGCCTCCTCATCAAACATATCGACACAGCCGTACCAACACACCGCAAACACACAGGGAATGCTCTGACAGAGGACAGGACCCCACAAAGCCCTTTGGGGAGACAGAGAGAGAGTATGCCAGCACACACCAGAGCGCTATATAACACTGGGATCGCACTATCAATGAGTGTTTTCCCTATAGCTGCTTTTTTATATATATATTGCATATATATATATATATATATATATATATATATATATCTATACTGCGCCTAAATTTAGTGCCCCCCCTCTCTTTTTTACCCTTCTGTAGTATTCTTAGACTGCAGGGGAGAGCCAGGGAGCTTCCCTCCAGCGGAACTGTGAGGGAAAAATGGCGCCAGTGTGCTGAGGGAGAAGCCCCGCCCCCTTTTCGGCGGACTTTCTCCCGCTTTTTCTGTAATACTGGCAGGGGTAATTTTACATCTATATAGCCTCTGGGACTATATATGATGTATATTTTGCAAGCCAAGGTGTTATTTATTGCCCTCAGGGCGCCCCCCGCCACCCATCAGTGACCGAAGTGTGAGGTGTACATGAGGAGCAATGGCGCACAGCTGCAGTGCTGTGCGCTACCTTGGTGAAGACCGAAGTCTTCTGCCGCCGATTTTCCGGACCTTCTTCGTGCTTCTGGCTCTGTAAGGGGGACAGCGGCGCGGCTCCGGGAACGAACACCAAGGTCGGGTCCTGCGGTCGATCCCTCTGGAGCTAATGGTGTCCAGTAGCCTAAGAAGCCCAAACTACCACCTGTTAGGTAGGTTCGCTTCTTCTCCCCTTAATCCCTCGCTGCAGTGAGTCTTTTGCCAGCAGATCTCACTGAAAATAAAAAACCTAAATATACTTTCTTTCTAGGTGCTCAGGAGAGCCCCTAGTGTGCATCCAGCTCGGCCGGGCACAAGAATCTAACTGAGGTCTGGAGGAGGGTCTTAGTGGGAGGAGCCAGTGCACACCAGTAGTCTAAAAGCTTTCTTTATAGTTGTGCCCAGTCTCCTGCGGAGCCGCTAATCCCCATGGTCCTTACGGAGTCCCCAGCATCCACTTAGGACGTTAGAGAAATACGTAATACAGTATATCTTTGTGACGCACCAAGCCCCCTCAGGTTATAGAATATAGGGATAGCAAGTTGAGTGAAAGACATGAGATGGACACCATTCAGCTATCAATGCACACACAAATAGTCACAGTTTGTACAATGCAGAGGTTATTACAGACAATAATACTGCACTGGACTAGCTTACACAGCTATATAGTCAATAGATATAACACTACACAGTAAGAAACTGGATGTATATCACAGGGTAATTGTACTATAAACCCCTGACTAAATACACTCTTTCTTACTAACACTGACTAAAAAGGCAGGTAGAATACTTAAGTGTCATGTAAAGTCACAGCGTTGACAACCAGGCGGCTTTACATAGGAGGATTTGCCCAAGCAGTCCCAGGAACAGTGAACTGAGGAGTAATGGCGCCGCAGACACTGACAGGGAGTGAGGAAAAGACAGAGATGCAGCTCCAGGGCAGGAACACTTGCTGGAAATGGCGGGCTGGGGGAGGGGCTTCAGGTCTAAGCCTTATCCCCCTTGCTGGCAAAACCACCGGGTACTGTGGGCGATATTGAAATCGGTTTTAAGAGAAAACCTGACCTGCGCCCATGCCCTGGTGATCTAGTGAGATCGCCTGTATCCACAGTGCCCACCGCGCGCGGCCCGCCTCCCTCTGACCGCGCCGGATCGCGATAAAGACCGGGTCCCGCGAGCGGGACCCACTTACCACCTCCCGAAGCACGGCCACGCGATCCTGGAGAGCCCCAGCCGTGTGTGTCTAACATGAAGAATACTGGAGCCTCCGCTGTAGGTACCCGGCAACCAGGGCTCAGGAGTGTACAGCGCAGCTGGGGAGAGCTGGAGCTGCAGCAGTGAATGTCACAAGACATTTACCACCGCTGCTGCCCTTGAAGTCTTCACTTTTTACCTCATAAAAAGCTTTTCTCAGGGCTGCTTGGAGCAGCCCCTCTGTTAAGTGCCTGCTTACTGCAGCACCAACTTACAAAACTGAGCTCCTGTGCAGGGAGGCGGGGTGATATAGGAGGCGGCGCTATGCATCTTGGGAAGAAGGTCAAAGCTTTGAGCCTGTTGGTGCCTCGGATCAAGATCCTACTCTACACCCCATTGTCCAGACTCGTGGAGCCCAGTGTACCCCGCAGCAGAAATATACTGATAGGTTAATTGGCTGCTAACAAAATTAACCTTAGCATGAAATGTGTGTGCGTGTACATGTGGTAGGGAATATAGACTGTAAGCTCCACTGGAGCAAGGACTGATGAATGTGAAGTGCTGCGGAATGTGTGTGTGCTATATAAATAACTGGTAATAAATAAGTGTACACTACTACGTTATAATACATGAGAGGTGCTACCGCTTGCATGGACAGCTGTGAAACATACCACTAGCCTAAAGTAATAATAAGATTTTACTCACTGGTAAATCTATTTCTCGTAGTCCGTAGTGGATGCTGGGGACTCCGTAAGGACCATAAGGAATAGACGGGCTCCGCAGGAGACTGGGCACTCTAAAGAAAGATTTAGTACTACCTGGTGTGCACTGGCTCCTCCCTCTATGCCCCTCCTCCAGACCTCAGTTAAGGAAACTGTGCCCGGAAGAGCTGACATTACAAGGAAAGGATTTTTGGAATCCAGGGTAAGACTCATACCAGCCACACCAATCACACCGTTTTACTCGTGATAAACTTACCAAGTTAACAGTATGAACAACAAACAAGCATCACTCAACTGATGCCACATAACATAACCCTTTAGTAAGCAATATCTATATACACGTATTGCAGAAAGTCCGCACTTGGGACGGGCGCCCAGCATCCACTACGGACTACGAGAAATAAATTTACCGGTGAGTAAAATCTTATTTTCTCTAACGTCCTAGTGGATGCAGGGGACTCCGTAAGGACCATGGGGATTATACCAAAGCTCCCAAACGGGCGGGAGAGTGCGGATGACTCTGCAGCACCGAATGGGCAAACTCAAGGTCCTCCTCAGCCAGGGTATCAAACTTGTAGAACTTTGCAAATGTGTTTGAACCCGACCAAGTAGCAGCTCGGCAAAGCTGTAATGCCGAGACCCCTCGGGCAGCCGCCCAAAAAGAGCCCACCTTTCTTGTGGAATGGGCTTTCACTGATTTTGGATGCGGCAATCCAGCCACAGAATGAGCCTGCTGAATCGTGCCACAGATCCAGCGAGCAATAGTTTGCTTTGAAGCAGGAGCACCCAGCGTGTTGGATGCATACAGGACAAACAGCGAGTCAGTCTTCCTGACTCCAGCCGTTCTGGTCACATAAATCTTCAAAGCCCGGACTACGTCAAGCAACTTGGAATCCTCCAAGTCACCAGTAGACGCAGGCACCACAATAGGTTGGTTCAAATGAAAGGATGACACCACCTTTGGCAGAAATTGCGAAAAAGTCCGCAATTCTGCCCTATCCATATGGAAAACCAGATAGGGGCTTTTACATGACAAAGCCGCCAATTCTGACACACGCCTAGCCGAAGCTAAGGCCAACAGCATGACCACTTTCCACGTGAGATACTTTTGCTCCACGGTCTTAAGTGGCTCGCACCAGTGGGATTTCAGGAAACTCAACACCACATTAAGATCCCAAGGTGCCACTGGTGGCACAAAAGGGGGCTGAATATGCAGCACTCCCTTAACAAACGTCTGAACCTCAGGCAGTGAAGCCAGTTCTTTTTGGAAGAAAATGGATAGGGCCGAAATCTGGACCTTTATGGACCCTAATTTCAGGCCCATAGTCACTCCTGACTGTAGGAAGTGCAGGAATCGACCCAGCTGGAATTCCTCTGTTGGGGCCTTCCTGGCCTCACACCAAGCAACATATTTTCGCCATATACGGTGATAATGCCTTGCGGTCACTTCCTTCCTAGCCTTTATCAGCGTAGGAATAACTTCATCCGGAATGCCTTTTTCCGCTAGGATCCGGCGTTCAACCGCCATGCCGTTAAACGCAGCCGCGGTAAGTCTTGGAACAGACAGGGCCCCTGTTGTAACAGGTCCTGTCTGAGAGGCAGAGGCCACGGGTCCTCTGTGAGCATTTCTTGCAATTCCGGGTACCAAGTCCTTCTTGGCCAATCCGGAACAATGAGTATTGTTCTCACTTCTCTTTTTCTTACAATTCTCAGCACCTTTGGTATGAGAGGAAGAGGAGGAAACACATAGACCGACTGGAACACCCACGGTGTTACTAGTGCGTCCACAGCTATCGCCTGAGGGTCCCTTGACCTGGCGCAATATCTTTTTAGCTTTTTGTTGAGACGGGACGCCATCATGTCCACCTGTGGCAGTTCCCATCGATTTGCAATCTGCGTGAAGACTTCTTGATGAAGTCCCCACTCTCCCGGGTGGAGGTCGTGCCTGCTGAGGAAGTCTGCTTCCCAGTTGTCCACTACCGGAATGAACACTGCTGACAGTGCTAGTACGTGATTCTCCGCCCAACAAAGAATCCTGGTGGCTTCTGCCATTGCCACCCTGCTTCTTGTGCCGCCCTGGCGGTTTACATGGGCCACTGCCGTGATGTTGTCTGACTGAATCAGCACTGGTTGGTTTCGAAGCAGAGGCTCCGCTTGACTCAGGGCGTTGTATATGGCTCTTAGTTCCAGGATATTGATGTGCAGACAAGTCTCCTGACTTGACCACAGCCCCTGGAAGTTTCTTCCTTGAGTGACTGCCCCCAATCCTCGGAGATTTGCATCCGTGGTCACCAGGACCCAGTCCTGTATGCCGAACCTGCGGGCCCTCGAGGAGGTGAGCACTTTGCAGCCACCACAGAAGAGACACCCTGGCCCTGGGGGGACAGGGTGATCAGCCGATGCATCTGAAGATGCGATCCGGACCACTTGTTCAACAGATCCCACTGAAAGATCCTCGCATGGAACCTGCCGAAGGGAATGGCTTCGTATGACGCCACCATCTTTCCCAGGACTCGCGTGCAGTGATGCACCGATACCTGTTTTGGTTTTAGGAGGCCTCTCACCAGAGTCACGAGCTCCTGAGCCTTCTCCTCCGGGAGAAACACCTTTTTCTGGTTTGTGTCCAGAATCATGCCCAGGAAGGGCAGACGCGTCGTAGGAATCAGCTGCGACTTTCAGAATCCAGCCGTGCTGTTGCAACACTTCCTGAGAGAGTGCTACGCTGATCAGCAACCGCTCCCTGGACCTCGCCTTTATGAGGAGATCGTCCAAGTATGGGATAATCGTAACCCCTTGCTTCCCGAAGGAGCACCATCATTTCCGCCATCACCTTGGTAAATATTCTCGGTGCCGTGGACAGGCCAAACGGCAACGTCTGGAATTGGTAATGACAGTCCTGTACCACAAACCTGAGGTACTCCTGATGAGGTGGATAAATGGGGACATGCAAGTACGCATCCTTGATGTCCAGAGACACCATAAAATCGCCCTCTTCCAGGCTTGCAATTACCGCTCTGAGCGATTCCATTTTGAACTTGAATCTTTCCAGATAAATGTTCAGGGATTTTAAATTCAATATGGGTCTGACCGAACCGTCCGGTTTCGGTACCACAAACATTGTGGAATAGTATCCTCTTCCTTGTTGAAGGAGGGGAACCTTTACCACCACCTGCTGGAGATATAATTTGTGAATTGCCGCTAACACTACTTCCCTTTCTATGGGGGAAGCTGGCAGGGCCGATTTGAGGTAACGGTGAGGGGGCATCACCTCGAATTCCAGCTTGTATCCCTGAGACACAATCTGTATAGCCCAGGGATCCACCTGTGAGCGAACCCACTTGTGGCTGAAATTTCGGATACGTGCCCCCACCGGGCCTAGCTCCACCAGTGGAGCCCCAGCGTCATGCGGTGGATTTAGTGGAAGCCGGGGAGGACTTCTGTTCCTGGGAACTAGCTGAATGGTGCAGCTTCTTTCCTCTACCCCTGCCTCTGGCCAGAAAGGACGCACCTCTGACCTTCTTGCTTCTCTGTGATCGAAAGGACTGCATTTGGTAATACGGTGCTTTCTTAGGCTGTGAGGGAATATATAGCAAAAAGTTTGACTTCCCAGCCGTAGCTGTGGAAACTAGGTCCGAGAGACCGTCCCCAAACAATTCCTCACCCTTGTAAGGTAACACCTCCATGTGCTTTTTGGAGTCGGCATCACCTGTCCATTGCCGAGTCCACAAGACCCTTCTGGCAGAAATTGACATTGCATTTATTCTAGAGCCCAGTAGGCAAATGTCCCTCTGGGCATCCCTCATATATAGGACAGCGTCTTTTATATGCCCCAGGGTCAGTAAAACGGTATCCCTGTCTAAGGTATCCATTTCCTCAGACAGATTATCTGTCCATGCTGCTACAGCACTACACATCTAGGCCGACGCAATAGCTGGCCTCAGTATAGTACCTGAGTGTGCATAAACAGACTTCAGGATACTTTCCTGCTTCCTATCTGCAGGATCCTTTAGGGCGGCCGTATCCTGTGACGGCAGGGCCACCTTTTTAGATAAGCGTGTCAGAGCTTTATCTACCCTAGGGGAGGATTCACAGCGCATCCTGTCCATTGGCGGGAAAGAGTACGCCATAAGTAACCTTTTGGAAATCAGCACTTTCTTATCGGGGGAATCCCAAGCTTTTTCACATAATTCATTTAACTCATGTGAAGGGGGAAAAGTCACCTCTGGCTTTTTCTCCCCATACATATACACCCTTTTGTCAGGGACAGGGTTTTCCTCCGATATGTGCAATACATCCTTCATTGCTATAATCATGTATCGGATGGCTTTAGTCATTTTAGGCTGCAACTTTGCCTCATCGTCATCGACACTGGAGTCAGAATCCGTGTCGACATCTGTGTCAACTAACTGGGATAGTGGGCGCTTTTGAGACCCTGACGGCCTCTGAGCTGTAGAATCAGACACGGGTTGAGACCCTGACTGATTATCCAACCTTTTATGCAAGGAGCTTACGTTATCATTTAACACCTTCCACATATCCATCCAATCAGGTGTCGGCGCCGTCGTCGGCGACACCAGTCACTTGCACTTGTTCTGCCTCCACGTAACCGTCCTCGTCAAACATGTCGACACAAACGTACCGACACACCGCACACACACAGGGAATGCTCTAATTGAGGACAGGACCCCACAAGGCCTTTTGGGGAGACAGAGAGAGAGTATGCCAGCACACACCCCAGCGCTATATAACCCAGGGATTACACAGTAACTTAGTGTTTACCCAGTAGCTGCTGTTTATGATAATTTGCGCCTAAATTTATGTGCCCCCCCCTCTCTTTTTAACCTTTTTCTACCTTGATACTGCAGGGGAGAGCCTGGGGAGCTTCCTCTCAGCGGAGCTGTGAAGAGAAAATGGCGCTGGTTAGTGCTGAGGAAGAAGGCCCCGCCCCTTCAGCGGCGGGCTTCTGTCCCGGGTCTGTGTCATAAAATGGCAGGGGCTCGTACATATATACAGTGCCCAGCTGTATATATGTGTCTTTTTGCCAAGAGGTATCCTAATTGCTGCCCAGGGCGCCCCCCCCCTGCGCCCTGCACCCTACAGTGACCGGAGTGTGTGGGTAGTGTGGGCGCAATGGCGCACAGCTGCAGTGCTGTGCGCTACCTCATGTGAAGACAGGAGTCTTCTGCCGCCAATTTCGATGTCTTCTTGCTTCTGCCGGCTTCTGACTTCTGGCTCTGAGAGGGGGACGGCAGCGCGGCTCCGGGAACGGACGACAAGGTCAGGTCCTGTGTTCGATCCCTCTGGAGCTAATGGTGTCCAGTAGCCTAAGAAGCACAACCTAGCCGCAGTTAGTAGGTTTGCTTCTCTCCCCTCAGTCCCGGGTAACAGAGAGTCTGTTGCCAGCAGATCTCTCTGAAAATAAAAAAACCTAACTAAAATACTTTCTTATTAGCAAGCTCAGGAGAGCTCACTAAAAGCACCCAGCTCTGGCCGGGCACAGACTCTAACTGAGGTCTGGAGGAGGGACATAGGGGGAGGAGCCAGTGCACACCAGTAGTACTAAATCTTTCTTAGAGTGCCCAGTCTCCTGCGGAGCCCGTCTATTCCCCATGGTCCTTACGGAGTCCCCAGCATCCACTAGGACGTTAGAGAAATTAAATTTTAGGACACACCTCCATCACGTCATCTTCCTACATGAAATGTATAAAATATCTGTACCCAGGAGGTCATCTGACCCGTTCGCTCGCTGCGTTTTAACGCAGCAGAGCGAACGGGTCCCTGCTACGCATGCGCCGGCGCAGTAGTGCGCCTGCCGGACGGCCGAAGGCTGTAGCAGGGATGCGATCGCCTCTGCCTGATTGACAGGCAGAGGCGATCGTTGGACGGGAGGGGGTGGAATGGCGGCGTTTGGCCGCTGTTTCGTGGGTTTGATCCGGCCAACACAGGCGTGGCCGGACCGAATGGTGGGCGGGCCGCAGCGGCTGTGCGATGTCACACGTAGCCGCTGCGGGCTGGGGGGAATGACGAGTAGCTCTTGGCCAGCGCGCTAAAGCTGCGCTGGCCGGGAGCTACTCTAAGTGCAAAGGCATCGCCGCTGTGCGATACCTTTGCACTTCTGTGAGGGGGGGGGGGGGGGCGGACTGACATGCGGGGCGGGCTAGCCCTGTGCTGGGCGTCCCGCCGTATGTCAGGGAAGAAGAAAGTAGCTGTGCGCTACGATCAACTCGGAATTACCCCCCAGTCCCTTCATCCATGCAGCAACCTGTCGCAGAATCTTCTCAAAGCAGATTACTTTTTAGGATTACAATTGTTTTAATATGTAAGAAAACAAGCTAACAAGAACTGGGATGACTCCCCCTACTGTGACATATAGGGAGAACAGCGGTCACTCAGGAGTGCCAGAATCTTATGGCCAGTTCTCAGCCTGCAGAATGCTTTCTCACGTGGTACCCTAAGACTTCTCAGCCGGATATTTCCCCTGCTGCACAGCAGCCCCGACCAACTCAAATGTGATCTAGGAAACAAAGGACAGGAGAGTCTAATTTACTAAAGAAGGGCCGAGTCACAGTACCGATGTCTATTAAACAGTAGGCAGCTACTATATGTTATCCTTAATCAGCGGATACTGTTCTCTATCTACAGTAGTGCCTTAGATCCTCGCACCACAAACAGTCAGTTCCTCTCCGACCAACCCATTGTTTATGTGAATTCAGATAAACACTGACCTGTGTAGAGTCACCTTCCCTTGGGGGTGTTGTGCCGCCTTTTCTTCCAGGATGATCAATTTGTACCTGGGAAAGAAATACATTTCTTATCACTACGCATCATAGCCAATGTGCTAATAAATAACAGGCGGGGAGAAACTATTTTCATTGATACTCCCTTTAAAAGCCTTTCCTGTGACCCATATTTGACTTACTACATGTTGAAGGGTCTAAAGGGAAATTTGTTTTTAGATAACCTCTTAAATCTACCCTCCTTCCCCAACGTAGCAAACAGCAAATCCTCGGACTTCCCCGTTACCTGAACCCTCAGTGCTAGATTAGGATACATCTCGGAACCCATCCATACCTCTTTGAGAGGCCCATTTATTATCAACCGCATTTGCAAAGCAATCTGGGCGCGATATTAGTGCCTAGGATAGCATTGCAATAGGCGACTGTACTGAGCAATGTGCTCAGTGTGGAAGTGGGACCACTGACCACACATGCACAGCAATTATTTCTGGGGATGGTTGCGGGAGGACCCTCTGCCAGGGAGGGTTTGCCGTGTGTAGCCAATAGGATACAGTGGGCTGCCGCCATCTTTGCATTCCGGAAATTGATAAATCTGGCAGCACCGCATCTTCCATAGAAACCTATCGGGGAAGCGGTTGCTTACAGGAATGGAGTAATCACAGCCGATATCGAAAATATCTGCTGCAATCCCTCCTACATATATTCAGGTGATATTAAATATTTGCGGCTAACTCCCAAGTGGTTTCAGGCGAACCTGCCGCAAATATGGGCCTCTTTCACAGCTGGCTGGTACACCAGCAATGACTGATCCACTGTCCCAGCTTTAGAGAACTATGGAGGTGACGAGAGAGATGGGACTTGTGGAGGCAGACCTACCTGTGATACAGGTCACCAAACAGGAACCATTACTGAGCTACATATAGTGTATTTTGAGCATTGGCAGCATTAGACTTGGGACACACATTTCACTTAGAAGTTTGGTTAATAAATCTCCACCTTTGTCTCACTTGGAGGAGATGCATCAAACCTTCTAAAGATGAAAAGTGGAGAAGTTGCCGTTACAGTAGCAACCAGCTTCTTACTATAATTCAAGCACAAGCACAGGGTGAGGCAGAAAACCTCCCAGATGAAAGGCATGGTAAATGCTATTCAAAATGTTAGTACATGATCTAAAAATACATGGAATACATTTACTTCCAATTGCTAATGAATGTGATATCGTCCAGATGGTGGCCCTCATTCGTGATACACATCTGCAGTCAATTTCTGAAGTATTGCATCACTGGGCGGGTCACTTCCGGTGTTATCGCCGCAATTTCTTGCCGAAGCGCACTGTCATTTGGCGGGCTGCATTATCAAGCCGAATTTTCGTTACTGGGCAGAAAACAAACCGCATCCCCTCCATGAGAGGCTTCTACACAGCCAGCGGGGCCATCTGACAGCTGAGGTCTACACACATCCACCAAGAACCATTCTACGCCAAGAAATGACAATGTCATATTCAAAACCAAGTAAAAATAGAGACTGGATTCTATGCACTTTTAGATTATGTACTAACAATTTGGATTGGATTTACCATGCCTTTTTGTTAACCTTTAAAACCTGGGAGTTTTATTTTGTTTCACCCTGTACCTTCTAGAAAAATACAGGTAAAGGCCCATACACACTGTGAGATACGGGCTATGCCCGATTCGCACTATGCGACAGGGGCTAGGTCGGCATCGCAAGCACATAATGAGTGTGCTTGCGATACTGACTATGTGCGATTTTGGCTAAGTGTCAATTTTGACTATCTCTTCTATAGAGATAGTCAAAACTGACTTGCCTGCAAAGTCTATCTAGTCTTGCGATGCCGAACGAGCTGGATCGTGCATCGGCATCGCAAGGTGACTTTCACCTTGCGATCTGCACTAACTTCTCTTACGATTTTGGCTATATACTCAAAATCGTAAGAAAATATATCACCGTGTGAACACACCATAAGGTGATTAGTTGCCAAGGCAACTTCCTCCATTTGTTCTCTATACAAGATTTGACACATCTCCCCTTAACCTCTTTTCCCACTTTATGCTTTAAAAACTCCAGCTGTACTTTTCTGAGGCTCACTTTGTGTAATGGCCTCTATTATGCCCCGTCCCATACAGGCCGCTGTTACTCAGCTGCTGAGTTCTGTGTCTAGCTCACAGTGGGGCAGATGTACTAAGCCTAGAGAAGACATAAAGAAGTGATAAAGCAGTGATAAGTGGAAGGTGAGAACGCACCAGCCAATAAGCTCCTAACTGTCAAAATTACATACTGGAGCTGATTGGCTGTGCGTTATCACCTTGCACTTATCACTGCTTTATCACTTCTCAAGGCTTAATACATTTGCCCCGCTGATTGCTGGCCTCTGGTCTGATGTAGCTTCCACACCCTGTCCGCTGCACCAACTAGCCCACTGAGACATCCCTGGTGATTGTCCTGCACCTTATTCTGAACAGAGTCATATTATGACTTATCTCGAACATCAATGGTAAACTCTTAAGTCTTCATTTTCCCAGATGTCCTTTAGATTCACAACCTGACTAATGACTTCATGAGCTAACAGTGCTCTTTATCCAGAACCTGCGGCAGTCTATTTTAATGATTCATTGACTGAGGTCAACTGTAAGGCTTATGTTTGGAAGCTGAATAAAACACATAAGGGTGATGATTAATCCCCAGTCTTCTTTTATCTGATAATGGCGCCACAGCATCCTGGGGGTGAGCGCTACTTCCCTCAATCATTAGAGATCTCTTCCGAGCTGCACCCCTGGATTCCCCCTTTAGAGCTAGGTCACCCGAGGCAAGTGCTGGGCCACCTATGCCCTGGGCCTGTTTGCAATGCTTGTTGTACACACAAGCTGGGAAACGAGGCTGGAGAACACTTCAAGCATGTCTCTGGGGTGACCGGTCCTGCGTAGACCGGGTCTGAGGAACTACACATGCCAGCATACCCTACCACTATTAACAGCAATACTGTGCCAGGGCATGCCAGCTTTTTCTGCTTATACTGGGCCCAAGGAGGCTGCCCTGTGTGAATCTGTGAAAGAACATAAAGGCAGCAAATACAGACCATGATAGAATGTACTGCCCAGCACATCTCCTATATAGTAGCCCAGATCTGTCACTCTGTGACTGTGTGGATAACGCTAGGCGTGGCTAGGAGGTCTCATTGGGTTAGCAGCAGGTCTATCACACCCAGTCCACAGCTGATTGGGTGAGAAAAGCCTTCCCACACAGGTTACATCCAATGGGAGGCTCTGCCCTTTGGCTGCTGTGTGTTCCCAGAGCTGAATTAACAATGGGGCTGATGGAGCTGCAGCTCCAGGCCCAAACCCCAAAATAGGTCCACTGCATCTGCAGAAACATGCCCTCCAACAATTTACACATAAAAATCAGTAAAAATTTGATAAGGGGCATGGCCACGGGTAAAGGGACGTGACCCCGTCCCTTTTCCTATAACTTCAATGGAAGTTTGGAGAGCCAAAAATCGGTACAGACCATAAAAAAAAGGTACTGTGCCTGCCAAAAAGTCTCTGCGCTGTAGACCGGAAAAAAAAATAAGAATTTACTTACCGATAATTCTATTTCTCGGAGTCCGTAGTGGATGCTGGGGTTCCTGAAAGGACCATGGGGGATAGCGGCTCCGCAGGAGACAGGGCACAAAAAGTAAAGCTTTACGATCAGGTGGTGTGTACTGGCTCCTCCCCCTATGACCCTCCTCCAAGCCTCAGTTAGGTACTGTGCCCGGACGAGCGTACACAATAAGGAAGGATTTTGAATCCCGGGTAAGACTCATACCAGCCACACCAATCACACTGTACAACCTGTGATCTGAACCCAGTTAACAGTATGATAACAGCGGAGCCTCTGAAAAGATGGCTCACAACAATAATAACCCGATTTTTTTGTAACTATGTACAAGTATTGCAGACAATCCGCACTTGGGATGGGCGCCCAGCATCCACTACGGACTACGAGAAATAGAATTATCGGTAAGTAAATTCTTATTTTCTCTATCGTCCTAGTGGATGCTGGGGTTCCTGAAAGGACCATGGGGATAATACCAAAGCTCCCAAACGGGCGGGAGAGTGCGGATGACTCTGCAGCACCGAATGAGAGAACTCCAGGTCCTCCTTAGCCAGGGTATCAAATTTGTAGGATTTTACAAACGTGTTTGCCCCTGACTAAATAACCGCTCGGCAAAGTTGTAAAGCCGAGACCCCTCGGGCAGCCGCCCAAGATGAGCCCACCTTCCTTGTGGAATGGGCATTTACATATTTTGGCTGTGGCAGGCCTGCCACAGAATGTGCAAGCTGAATTGTATTACACATCCAACTAGCAATAGTCTGCTTAGAAGCAAGAGCACCCAGTTTGTTGGGTGCATACAGGATAACAGCAAGTCAGTTTTCCTGACTCCAGCCGTCCTGGAACATATTTTCAGGGCCCTGACAACATCTAGCAACTTGGAGTCCTCCAAGTCCCTAGTAGGTGCAAGGCACCACAATAAGCTGGTTCAGGTGAAACACTGACACCACCTTAGGGAGAGAACTGGGGACGAGTCCGCAGCTCTGCCCTGTCCGAATGGACAAACAGATATGGGCTTTTTTGAGAAAAAAACCACCAATTTGACACTCGCCTGGTCCAGGCCAGGGCCAAGAGCATGGTCACTTTTCATGTGAGATGCTTCAAATCCACAGATTTGACTGGTTTTAAACCAATGTGATTTGAGGAATCCCAGAACTACGTTGAGATCCCACAGTGCCACTGGAGGCACAAAAGGGGGTTGTATATGCAATACTCCCTTGACAAACTTCTGGACTTCAGGAACTGAAGCCAATTCTTTCTGGAAGAAAATCGACAGGGCCGAAATTTGAACCTTAATGGACCCCAATTTGAGGCCCATAGACACTCCTGTTTGCAGGAAATGCAGGAAACGACCGAGTTGAAATTTCTTTGTGGGGCCTTCCTGGCCTCACACCACGCAACATATTTTCGCCACATGTGGTGATAATGTTGTGCGGTCACCTCCTTTCTGGCTTTGACCAGGGTAGGAATGACCTCTTCCGGAATGCCTTTTTCCCTTAGGATCCGGCGTTCCACCGCCATGCCGACAAACGCAGCTGCGGTAAGTCTTGGAACAGACATGGTACTTGCTGAAGCAAGTCCCTTCTTAGCGGCAGAGGCCATAAGACCTCTGTAAGCATCTCTTGAAGTTCCGGGTACCAAGTCCTTCTTGGCCAATCCGGAGCCATGAGTATAGTTCTTACTCCTCTACGTCTTATAATTCTCAGCACCTTAGGTATGAGAAGCAGAGGAGGGAACACATACACCGACTGGTACACCCACGGTGTTACCAGAACGTCCATAGCTATTGCCTGAGGGTCTCTTGACCTGGCGCAATACCTGTCCCGTTTTTTGTTCAGACGGGACGCCATCATGTCCACCTTTGGTATTTCCCAACGGTTTACAATCATGTGGAAAAAACTTCCCGATGAAGTTTCCACTCTCCCGGGTGGAGGTCGTGCCTGCTGAGGAAGTCTGCTTCCCAGTTTCCATTCCCGGGATGAAACACTGCTGACAGTGCTATCACATGATTTTCCGCCCAGCGAAAAGTCCTTGCAGTTTTTGCCATTGCCCTCCTGCTTCTTGTGTCGCCCTGTCTGTTTACGTGGGCGACTGCCGTGATGTTTTTCCCACTGGATCAATACCGGCTGACCTTGAAGCAGAGGTCTTGCTAAGCTTAGAGCATTATAAATTTACCCTTAGCTCCAGTATATTTATGTGGAGAAAAGTCTCCAGACTTGATCACACTCCCTGGAAATTTTTTCCTTGTGTGACTGCTCCCCAGCCTCTCGGGCTGGGCTCCGTGGTCACCAGCATCCAATCCTGAATGCCGAATCTGCGGCCCTCTAGAAGATGAGCACTCTATAACCACCACAGGAGAGACACCCTTGTCCTTGGATATAGGGTTATCCGCTGATGCATCTGAAGATGCGATCCGGACCATTTGTCCAGCAGATCCCACTGAAAAGTTCTTGCGTGAAATCTGCCGAATGGAATTGCTTCGTAGGAAGCCACCATTTTTACCAGGACCCTTGTGCAATGATGCACTGTTTTTAGGAGGTTCCTGACTAGCTCGGATAACTCCCTGGCTTTCTCTTCCGGGAGAAACACCTTTTTCTGGACTGTGTCCAGAATCATCCCTAGGCACAGCAGACGTGTCGTCGGGATCAGCTGCGATTTTGGAATATTTAGAATCCACCCGTGCTGTTGTAGCAGTATCCGAGATAGTGCTACTCCGACCTCCAACTGTTCCCTGGACTATGCCCTTATCAGGAGATCGTCCAAGTAAGGGATAATTAAGACGCCTTTTCTTCGAAGAAGAATCATCATTTCGGCCATTACCTTGGTAAAGACCCGGGGTGCCGTGGACAATCCAAACGGCAGCGTCTGAAACTGATAGTGACAGTTCTGCACCACGAACCTGAGGTACCCTTAGTGAGAAGGGCAAATTTGGGACATAGAGGTAAGCATCCCTGATGTCCCGGGACACTATATAGTCCCCTTCTTCCTGGTTCGTTATCACTGCTCTGAGTGACTCCATCTTGATTTGAACCTTTGTAAGTGTTCAAAAATTTTTTTTTTTTTAGAATAAGTCTCACCTAGCCTTCTGGCTTCAGTACCACAATATAGTGTGGAATAATACCCCTTTTCTTGTAGTAGGAGGGGTAATTTAATTATCACCTGCTGGGAATACAGCTTGTGAATTTTTTCCCATACTGCCTCCTTGTCGGAGGGAGACCTTGGTAAAGCAGACTTCAGGAGCCTGCGAAGGGGAAACGTCTCGACATTCCAATCTGTACCCCTGGGATACTACTTGTAGGATCCAGGGGTCCTGTACAGTCTCAGCGCCATGCTGAGAACTTGTCAGAAGCGGTGGAACGCTTCTGTTCCTGGGAATGGGCTGCCTGCTGCAGTCTTCTTCCCTTTCCTCTATCCCTGGGCAGATATGATCTTATAGGGACGAAAGGACTGAGGCTGAAAAGACGGTGTCTTTTTCTGCAGAGATGTGACTTAGGGTAAAAACGGTGGATTTTCCAGCAGTTGCCGTGGCCACCAGGTCCGATGGACCGACCCCAAATAACTCCTCTTCCTTTATACGGCAATACACCTTTGTGCCGTTTGGAATCTGCATCACCTGACCACTGTCGTGTCCATAACATCTTCTGGCAGATATGGACATCGCATTTACTCTTGATGCCAGAGTGCAAATATCCCTCTGTGCATCTCGCATATATAGAAATGCATCCTTTAAATGCTCTATAGTCAATAAAATACTGTCCCTGTCAAGGGTATCAATATTTTTAGTCAGGGAATCCGACCAAGCCACCCCAGCTCTGCACATCCAGGCTGAGGCGATCGCTGGTCGCAGTATAACACCAGTATGTGTGTATATACTTTTTATGATATTTTCCAGCCTCCTGTCAGCTGGTCCTTGAGGACGGCCCTATCTATAGACGGTACCGCCACTTGTTTTGATAAGCGTGTGAGCGCCTTATCCACCCTAAGGGGTGTTTCCCAACGCGCCCTAACTTCTGGCGGGAAAGGGTATACCGCCCATAATTTTCTATCGGGGGGAACCCACGCATCATCACACACTTTATTTAATTTATCTGATTCAGGAAAAACTACGGTAGTTTTTTCACATCCCACATAATACCCTCTTTTGTGGTACTTGTAGTATCAGAAATATGTAACACCTCCTTCATTGCCTTTAACGTGGGGCCCTAATAAGGAATACGTTTGTTTATTCACCGTCGACACTGGATTCAGTGTCCCTGTCTGTGTCTGTGTCGACCGACTAAAGTAAACGGGCGTTTTAAAACCCCTGACGGTGTTTTTGAGACGTCTGGACCGGTACTAATTGTTTGTCGGCCGTCTCATGTCGTCAACCGACCTTGCAGCGTGTTGACATTATCACGTAATTCCCTAAATAAGCCATCCATTCCGGTGTCGACTCCCTAGAGAGTGACATCACCATTACAGGCAATTGCTCCGCCTCCTCACCAACATCGTCCTCATACATGTCGACACACACGTACCGACACACAGCACACACACAGGGAATGCTCTGATAGAGGACAGGACCCACTAGCCCTTTGGAGAGACAGAGGGAGAGTTTGCAAGCACACACCAAAAACGCTATAATTATATAGGGACAACCTTATATAAGTGTTTTCCCTTATAGCATCTTTTTTATATATTTCTAACGCCAAATTAGTGCCCCCCCTCTCTGTTTTAACCCTGTTTCTGTAGTGCAGTGCAGGGGAGAGCCTGGGAGCCTTCCCCTCAAGCCTTTCTGTGAGGGAAAATGGCGCTGTGTGCTGAGGAGATAGGCCCCGCCCCTTTTTCGGCGGCCTCGTCTCCCGCTCTTAACGGATTCTGGCAGGGGTTAAATATCTCCATATAGCCTCCGGAGGCTATATGTGAGGTATTTTTAGCCAAAATAGGTTTTCATTTGCCTCCCAGGGCGCCCCCCTCCCAGCGCCCTGCACCCTCAGTGACTGCCGTGTGAAGTGTGCTGAGAGGAAAATGGCGCACAGCTGCAGTGCTGTGCGCTACCTTTAGAAGACTGAGGAGTCTTCTGCCGCCGATTCTGGACCTCTTCTTACTTCAGCATCTGCAAGGGGGCCGGCGGCAAGGCTCCGGTGACCATCCAGGCTGTACCTGTGATCGTCCCTCTGGAGCTGATGTCCAGTAGCCAAGAAGCCAATCCATCCTGCACGCAGGTGAGTTCACTTCTTCTCCCCTAAGTCCCTCGTTGCAGTGATCCTGTTGCCAGCAGGACTCACTGTAAAATAAAAAACCTAAGCTAAACTTTTCTAAGCAGCTCTTTAGGAGAGCCACCTAGATTGCACCCTTCTCGGCCGGGCACAAAAATCTAACTGAGGCTTGGAGGAGGGTCATAGGGGGAGGAGCCAGTACACACCACCTGATCGTAAAGCTTTACTTTTTGTGCCCTGTCTCCTGCGGAGCCGCTATCCCCCATGGTCCTTTCAGGAACCCCAGCATCCACTAGGACGATAGAGAAACTCCTTTTACTGCAGCGTCCTATGTCCTGCTGCCAGTCCGCCTGCCCCCTCCGGCATCAACAATCTCCACTCCCTAGCCGCAACGCAGGTGGAACAAAAGCTGCTGCTGCAACCGGCATAGATGTGTATGAAAGCAGCGCAGCGGAAGGCTTTCATAGCCCTCCCTACGCCGCATACTCTCTGACCCCCGGAGCCTCCTCTGCGCGTGGTCACAGAAGTGCCTCCCCACCACAGACGCACCCAGATCCCCAGAGGCCCCTACTCCGCAACACAGCACCCGGGCTGTCAGCCTGGAAGCCCTGAGATGGCTAATGTAACGGATAGAGTGGGTGATATCGCGGAGGGTAATGTCTGGACGCTGAATCAATGTAAAAGGTGACAGTGGTGTGCAGTGCAGTGGGTGTGCAGTGTCACTGGCACTGCACAGCACTCACCTTTTACATTGATTCAGCGAGTCAGCCAGTTCTGCCAGTCAGTCACTATTGTTAGCGCCGGTGTCCCAACGCGCCGCATTACAGGAAAGTAGACGCACAAAATAAACTACAGATTCCAGCGCTAAGGGCTGCTGGGAGCGGTTGTTTATTGAGTGCATCTTCTTCCCTGTAATGCGACGTGTTGGGACACCGGTGCTAACAATAGTGACTGGCTGCTTGGCAGCTGTGCGAGTCTCAGGGAGAGCCACTGCCAAAGGGAGGACAGCAGCTTGGTGCTTCCAGGAGAAGTAAGAGAAGCATTACTTGCCCTTCCCCCACTCGCAGTAACTCCGGACCCCATCCGCGACACCCCCACACACACACCCTCCCCCACTCGCAGTACCTCCGGGCCCCATCCACGGCACCACCACATGCTCCCTCCCCCACGCACAGTACCTCTGGGCCCCATCCGCGGCACCCACACACTCCACCCCTCCCACCCCATAGTGGGCTCCGGACCCCCTACCCCACCCGCGGCACCCCTGCAATCGCTCCTCCCCCACCCACGGTACCACCGCACCAGCCTCTCAGCCCACCACCCGCCACTCCCCCCACCCGCGGCACCACAGCAAGCGTCCCTCCCCCCACCCGTGGGGCACCCCTGGACCCCCTCCCCCACCCACCACTCCCCCAACCACAGCACCTACTAGGTGATTCATCAGGCCCTGCGTGCGCTTTCACGCCATTGCAAGGGGCTACGACCCCTTAACCATCGCATGCCCTTTGTTCATGCCATATTTAACCAATCACACAATAATGATTGGAGGTAATACTCCATATAATAAAAACATTGCACGGCACAAGGGCGCGCAAGGGTTAAGGGGGTGTAGCCCCTTACGACGGTGTGAAGAGCGCCCGTAGGGCGCGATGAATCACCTAGTAAAATATATAAGGCAAAGAGGAGATGGGCAAATACATACGGCTGATTAAAAAGAAATGGACGAATTTAAAATAATCCCGGTGAAAAATTCATTCAGGAATCTCTTGTGACTTGCTAATAATATGACAAATAAAACACACCCAATGGGGAATCAGGTAGCCCTGCAACCACTCATCAGTGATTAGCATTTACTATATTATAGGAGCACAGAAGCTCTGCTATCCTGCAGGCATAACGGGACCATAGATCTCTGTGTCGGTACTGGCTTAACAAGAAAAAATAAACAAATGGGCAGCATGCACCCTTCCCAAAACTTCTACAACTTTTCGCACAGGACACGATGCCCTCTCTGCCACGGATAAAAACTATCCCAACATGTATAGCACAAGGCTGGTGCATCTATGAGAGTGTGCAAAAAAATAAAATAAATGATAGTGGGCAGCCCAGTGACTAACATTACTCTGCCAGGGATTTTGCCAATCCTCTTGGCCCACGTTGAGCATGAACAGGGCTAATTAACAAGGTTAGGACACCTTCAGAGCAAATCAACTAGTAACAATGTGTAGTAGCAATTAGGGGCTGCGCACATAATTGCTTATGGCGGTATTCTGAAATCGCACCACTGGGGGGTGTTGCTGTTAGAACAAAGAGGGGGGGCAGGGTGTTAGTTTTTTTTAAATACAATTACAGTTCACATTTGTGTATAGATGTGTATGAATCCTTGTTGCAGTCAAGCTAAACAGCCCTTGAAGTCGCGGCATGCCATGGCGGGACTCGGTAGCGCAGAGCATCTTTTTTTGCGTTTGCTCCGCGTAAATGAGTCTTAGACGAAAAGTAATGTAATAGGACGCACAAGCAGCTTCTGCTGATTAACATTATACGTAGCATGCCCGTATCCTGCGTGTTATTGTGGCTCTATCTGCATCCGAAATGCCACGTTACAGTGTTCAGCATTTTGTATGCTAATTCAGTCGCAGTCACACACAGGATACTGCATAGCATTATAATCAGCAGAAGCTGCTTTTGCGTCCTATTACATTGCTTTGCGTCTAAGACACAATTTTGCGTAAAAAAAAAAAAAAAGATGCTCCACGCTACAGAGTCGCACAGCACTCGCGTGTTGTGTGTAACGAGACTTGTAGCACACGGAGCAAAGATCTAGGAGAACACGTCTGTATGTTGGTGTTTTTTTAATTCTCTGAATAGGATGGTCTGGCGTCTTATGACGAGGAGCATGGAACCCTTTTTGCAGCATCCCTCACACACCTACTTATACTACCACGCCTGATCTGATTAGCCTGAGGGTGGATTTCGAGGATACCTAGCACTTTGGGTCTTGCGGCTGGGTGAAGAGCTGGGGAGGGGGACATACTGTGCCGTTTTAAAAATAATTTATTCTTATTACTATCAATATAGTAAAGTTTTTGTGAAATCAGGGCCGACACGGAGAGAGCGGATGGGCAGTAATATTACTTCTGCCAACGCTTTTGGAGCCAAAACTTGTCATAATTCCAGTAAACAGAATATCTGGGACGACAGAGTACAGGTTCCTGTAAGAGCTAATCATGGGCTTTCTTAGCGCACAAAGGGGGCGGATTGAATTGTGAGGAAATACATTCAACTGGTTGAATTAGCACAGAAATAGCCCTGCTTTATGGCAGCCCGATCTTGCACAAAAGTGTTTGCTGCCCCATAGGGTAAGCAAACACTTTTTGAGCGAATTTGGTATTCGGCCAGGCTAAGTGTGAGAGACGCGATGTGGTGCCGGCGTATAAACGCTGCATCAGCTGCAATTTGCACTTTTTTACCTGGAACTGAATCCCCCCCAAAGGCTTACTGTAGAACAGTCAACTTTATTTTCTCTAACGTCCTAGTGGATGCTGGGGACTCCGTCAGGACCATGGGGATTAGCGGCTCCGCAGGAGACAGGGCACAAAAGCAAGCTTTTAGGATCACATGGTGTGTACTGGCTCCTCCCCCCATGACCCTCCTCCAAGCCTCAGTTAGGTTTTTGTGCCCGTCCGAGCAGGGTGCAATCTAGGTGGCTCTCTTAAAGAGTTGCTTAGAAAAAGTTTTTAGGTTCTTTATTATCAGTGAGTCCTGCTGGCAACAGGCTCACTGCATCGAGGGACTTAGGGGAGAGAAGTGAACTCACCTGCGTGCAGGATGGATTGGCTTCTTAGGCTACTGGACACCATTAGCTCCAGAGGGAGTCGGAACACAGGTCTCGCCCTGGGGTTCGTCCCGGAGCCGCGCCGCCGACCCCCCTTGCAGATGCTGAAGATTGAAGAGGTCCGGAACCAGGCGGCAGAAGACTTTCAGTCTTCATCAGGTAGCGCACAGCACTGCAGCTGTGCGCCATTGTTGTCAGCACACTTCACACAGCGGTCACGGAGGGTGCAGGGCGCGGGGGGGGGGCGCCCTGGGCAGCAATGTATAATACCTGTATGGCGAAAAATACATCACATATAGCCCTTGAGGCTATATGGATGTATTTAACCCCTGCCAGATATCACAAACTCCGGAGAAGAAGCCCGCCGAAAAGGGGGCGGGGCCTATTCTCCTCAGCACACAGCGCCATTTTCCCTCACAGAAATGCTGGTGGGAAGGCTCCCATGCTCTCCCCTGCACTGCACTACAGAAACAGGGTTAAAACAGAGAGGGGGGGCACTGATTTGGCGATATGAATATATATTAAATGCTATAAGGGAGGAACACTTATATAAAGGTTGTCCCTGTATAATTATAGCATTTTGGTGTGTGCTGGCAAACTCTCCCTCTGTCTCCCCAAAGGGCTAGTGGGTCCTGTCCTCTATCAGAGCATTCCCTATGTGTGTGCTGTATGTCGGTACGTGTGTGTCGACATGTATGAGGAAAATGTTGGTGAGGAGGCGGAGCAAATTGCCTGTAATGGTGATGTCACTCTCTAGGGAGTCGACACCGGAATGGATGGCTTATTTATGGAATTACGTGATAATGTCAACACGCTGCAAGCCGGTTGACGACATGAGACGGCCGGCGATCAAATTAGTACCTGTCCAGGCGTCTCAAACACCGTCAGGGGCTGTAAAACGCCCATTTACCTCAGTCGGTCGACACAGACCCAGACACGGACACTGATTTCAGTGTCGACGGTGAAGAAACAAACGTATTTTCCTTTAGGGCCACACGTTAAGGGCAATGAAGGAGGTGTTACATATTTCTGATACTACAAGTACCACAAAAAAGGGTATTATGTGGGATGTGAAAAAACTACCTGTAGTTTTTCCTGAATCAGATAAATTAAATGAAGTGTGTGATGATGCGTGGGTTTCCCCCGATAGAAAATTATTGGCGGTATACCCTTTCCCGCCATAAGTTAGGGCGCGTTGGGAAACACCCCTTAGGGTGGATAAGGCGCTCACATGCTTATCAGAACAAGTGGCGGTACCTTCTACAGATAGGGCCGTACTTAAGGAGCCAGCTGATAGGAGGCTGGAAAATATCCTAAAAAGTATACACACACATGCTGGTGTTATACTGCGACCAGCGATCGCCTCAGCCTGGATGTGCAGAGCTGAGGTGGCTTGGTCGGATTCCCTGACTAAAAATATTGATACCCTTGACAGGGACAGTATTTTATTGACTATAGAGAATTTAAAGGATGCATTTCTATATATGCGAGATGCGCAGAGGGATATTTGCACTCTGGCATCAAGAGTAAATGCGATGTCCATATCTGCAAGAAGATGTTTATGGACACGACAGTGGTCAGGTGATGCAGATTCCAAACGGCACAAAGATGTATTGCCGTATAAAGGGGAGGAGTTATTTGGGGTCGGTCCATGGGACCTGGTGGCCACGGCAACTGCTGGAAAATCCACCGTTTTTTACCCTAAGTCACATCTCTGCAGAAAAAGACACCGTCTTTTCAGCCTCAGTCCTTTCGTCCCTATAAGAGTCATATCTGCCCAGGGATAGAGGAAAGGGAAGAAGACTGCAGCAGGCAGCCCATTCCCAGGAACAGAAGCCCTCCAACGCTTCTACCAAGTTCTCAGCATGACGCTGGAACCGTACAGGACCCCTGGATCCTACAAGTAGTATCCAAGGGGTACAGATTGGAATGTCGAGACGTTTCCCCCTCGCAGGTTCCTGTAGTCTGCTGTACCAATGTCTCCCTCCGACAGGGAGGCAGTATTGAAAACAATTCACAAGCTGTATTCCCAGCAGGTGATAATAAAATTACCCCTCCTACAACAAGGAAAGGGGTATTATTCCACACTATATGGTGGTACTGAAGCCAGAAGGCTAGGTAAGACCTATTCTAAATCTGAAATATTTGAACACTTACAAAGGTTCAAATCCAGATGGAGTCACTCAGAGCAGTGATAGCGAACCGGGAGTCCGGGGACATCAGGGATGCTTACCTCCATGTCCCAAAAATTTGTCTCTCTCACCGAGGGTACCTCAGGTTCGTGGTACAGAACTGTCACTATCAGTTTCAGACGATGCCGTTGGATTGTCCAAGGCACCCCGGGTCCTTACCAAGGTAATGACCGAAATGAGGATTCGTCTTCAAAGAAAATGGACGACCTCCTGATAAGAACAAGGTCCAGAGAACAGTTGGAGGTCGGAGTAGCACTATCTCAAGTAGTTCTACGACAACACGGGTGGATTCTAAATATTCCAAAACCGCAGTTGTTCCGACGACACGTCTGCTGGTCCTAGGGATGATTCTGGACACAGTCCAGAAAAAGGTGTTTCTCCCAGAGGAGAAAGCCAGGGAGTTATCCGAGCTAATCGGGATCCTCCTAAAACCAGGAAAAGTGTCAGTGCATCATTGCACAAGAGTCCTGGTAAAAATGGTGGCTTATTACGAAGCAATTCCATTCGGCAGATTTCACGCAAGAACTCTTCAGTGGGATCTGCTGGACAAATGGTCCGGATCGCATCTTCAGATGCATCAGCGGATAACCCTATATCCAAGGAACAAGGGTGTCTCTCCTGTGGTGATTACAGAGTGCTCATCTTCTAGAGGGCCGCAGATTCGGCATTCAGGATTGGATGCTGGTGACCACGGAGGCCAGCCTGAGAGGCTGGGGAGCAGTCACACAGGGAAAAAATTTCCAGGGAGTGTGATCAAGTCTGGAGAATTCTCTCCACATAAATATACTGGAGCTAAGAGCAAATTTATAATGCTCTAAACTTAGCAAGACCTCTGCTTCAAGGTCAGCCGGTATTGATCCAGCGGGATAACATCACGGAAGTCGCCCACGTAAACAGAAAGGGCGGCACAAGAAGCAGGAGGGCAGTGGCAAAACTGCAAGGATTTTTCGCTAGGCGGAAAATCATGTGATAGCACTGTCAGCAGTGTTCATTCCGGGAGTGGACGACTGGGAAGCAGACTTCCTCAGCAGGCACGACCTCCACCCGGGAGAGTGGGAACTTCATAGGGAAGTTTTCCGCATGATTGTGAACCGTTGGGAAAGACCAAAGGTGGACATAATGGCGTCCCGCCCGAACAAAAAACGGGACAGGTATTGCGCCAGGTCACGAGACCTTCAGGCGATAGCTGTGGATGTCCTGGTAACACCGTGGGTGTAACAGTCGGTGTATGGGTTCCCTCCTCTGCTTCTCATAACAAAGGTATTGAGAATTATAAGACGTAGAGGAGTAAGAACTATACTCGTGGCTCCGGATTGGCCAAGAGGGACTTGGTACCCGGAACTTCAAGAGATGCTCACAGAGGACTAATGGCCTCGGGAGCTAAGAAGGGACTTGCTTCAGCAAGTACCATGTCTGTTCCAAGACTTACCGCGGCTGCGTTTGACGGCATGGCGGTTGAACGCCGGATCCTAAGGGAAAAGGCATTCCGGAAGAGGTCATACCTACTCTGGTCAAAGCCAGGAAGGAGGTGACCACACAACGTTATCACCACATGTGGTGAAAATATGTTGCGTGGGTGAGTCCAGGAAGGCCCCACGAAGAAATTTCAACTAGGTCGTTTTCTGCACTTCCTGAAAACAGGAGTGTCTATGAGCCTCAAATTGGGGTCCATTAAGGTTCAAGTTTCGGCCCTGTAGATTTTCTTCCAGAAAGAATTGGCTTCAGTTCCTGAAGTCCAGACATTTGTCAAGGGAGTATTGCATATACAGCCCCTTTTGTGCCTCCAGTGGCACCGTGGGATCTCAACGTAGTGTTGGGATTCCTCAAATCATATTGGTTTGAACCGCTCAAATCTGTGGATTTGAAATATCTCACATGGAAAGTGACCATGCTGTTGGCCCTGGCCTCGGCCAGGCGATTGTCAGAATTGGCGGCTTTGTCTTACAAAAGCCCATATTTGATTTTCCATTCGGACAGGGCAGAGCTGCGGACTCGTCCCCAGTTTCTTCCTAAGGTGGTGTCAGCGTTTCACCTGAAACAACCTATTGTGGTGCCTGCGGCTACTAGGGACTTGGAGGACTCCAAGTTGCTAGACGTTGTCAGGGCCCTGAAAATATATATATATATATATATATATATATATATAATTCCAGGACGGCTGGAGTCAGAAAGTCTGACTTGCTGTTTATATTGTATGCACCCAAAAAAGCTGGGTGCTCCTGCTTCTAGGCAGACTATTGCTCGTTGGATTTGTAGTACAATTCAACTTGCACATTCTGTGGCAGGCCTGCCACAGCCAAAATCTGTAAATGCCCATTCCACAAGGAAGGTGGGCTCATCTTGGGCGGCTGCCCGAGGGGTCTCGGCTTTACAACTTTGCCGAGCAGCTACGTGGTCAGGGGGAAACACGTTTGTAAAATTCTACAAATTTGATACCCTGGCTGAGGAGGACCTGGAGTTCTCTCATTCGGTGCTGCAGAGTCATCCGCACTCTCCCGCCCGTTTGGGAGCTTTGGTATAATCCCCATGGTCCTGACGGAGTCCCCAGCATCCACTAGGACGTTAGAGAAAAATAAGATTTTACTTACCGATAAATCTATTTCTCATAGTCCGTAGTGGATGCTGGGGACTTCCGTCAGGACCATGGGGAATAGCGGCTCCGCAGGAGACAGGGCACAAAAGCAAGCTTTTAGGATCACATGGTGTGTACTGGCTCCTCCCCCTATGACCCTCCTCCAAGCCTCAGTTAGGTACTGTGCCCGGACGAGCGTACACAATAAGGAAGGATCTTGAATCCCGGGTAAGACTCATACCAGCCACACCAATCACACCGTACAACTTGTGATTTGAACCCAGTTAACAGTATGATAACAATGAAGAAGCCTCTAAAAAAGATGGCTCACAACAATAATAACCCGATTTTTTTGTAACAATAACTATGTACAAGTAATGCAGACAATCCGCACTTGGGATGGGCGCCCAGCATCCACTACGGACTATGAGAAATAGATTTATCGGTAAGTAAAATCTTATTTTCTCTAACGTCCTAGTGGATGCTGGGGACTCCGTCAGGACCATGGGGATTATACCAAAGCTCCCAAACGGGCGGGAGAGTGCGGATGACTCTGCAGCACCGAATGAGAGAACTCCAGGTCCTCCTCAGCCAGGGTATCAAATTTGTAGAATTTAGCAAACGTGTTTGCCCCTGACCAAGTAGCTGCTCGGCAAAGTTGTAAAGCCGAGACCCCTCGGGCAGCCGCCCAAGATGAGCCCACCTTCCTTGTGGAATGGGCATTTACATATTTTGGCTGTGGCAGGCCTGCCACAGAATGTGCAAGCTGAATTGTACTACAAATCCAACGAGCAATAGTCTGCTTAGAAGCAGGAGCACCCAGCTTTTTGGGTGCCTACAATATAAACAGCAAGTCAGACTTTCTGACTCCAGCCGTCCTGGAATTATATATATATATATATATATATATATATATATATATTTTCAGGGCCCTGACAACGTCTAGCAACTTGGAGTCCTCCAAGTCCCTAGTAGCCGCAGGCACCACAATAGGTTGTTTCAGGTGAAACGCTGACACCACCTTAGGAAGAAAATGGGGACGAGTCCGCAGTTCTGCCCTGTCCGAATGGAAAATCAAATATGGGCTTTTGTAAGACAAAGCCGCCAATTCTGACAATCGCCTGGCCGAGGCCAGGGCCAACAGCATGGTCACTTTCCATGTGAGATATTTCAAATCCACAGATTTGAGTGGTTCAAACCAATATGATTTGAGGAATCCCAACACTACGTTGAGATCCCACGGTGCCACTGGAGGCACACAAGGGCTGTATATGCAATACTCCCTTGACAAACGTCTGGACTTCAGGAACTGAAGCCAATTCTTTTTGGAAGAAAATCTATAGGGCCGAAACTTGAACCTTAATGGACCCCAATTTGAGGCTCATAGACACTCCTGTTTGCAGGAAGTGCAGAAATCGACCTAGTTGAAAATTTTTTCGTGGGGCCTTCCTGGCCTCACCCACGCAACATATTTTTACCACATGTGGTGATAACGTTGTGCGGTCACCTCCTTCCTGGCTTTGACCAGGGTAGGTATGACCTCTTCCGGAATGCCTTTTCCCTTAGGATCCGGCGTTCAAACCGCCATGCCGTCAAACGCAGTCGCGGTAAGTCTTGGAACAGACAAGGTCCCTGCTGGAGCAGGTCCTTTCTTAAAGGCCGATGCCACGGTTCCTCTTGGAACAGACATGGTACTTGCTGAAAGCAAATCCCTTCTTAGCTCCCGAGGCCATTAGTCCTCTGTGAGCATCTCTTGAAGTTCCGGTTACCAAGTCCCTCTTGGCCAATCCGGAGCCACGAGTATAGTTCTTACTCCTCTATGTCTTTTAATTCTCAATACCTTGGTTATGAGAAGCAGAGGAGGGAACACATACACCGACTGTTACACCCACGGTGTTACCAGGACGTCCACAGCTATCGCCTGAAGGTCTCGTGACCTGGCGCAATACCTGTCCCATTTTTTGTTCGGGCGGGACGCCATCATGTCCACCTTTGGTCTTTCCCAACGGTTCCCAATCATGCGGAAAACTTCCCGATGAAGTTCCCACTCTCCCGGGTGGAGGTCGTGCCTGCTGAGGAAGTCTGCTTCCCAGTCGTCCACTCCCGGAATGAACACTGCTGACAGTGCTATCACATGATTTTCCGCCTAGCGAAAAATCCTTGCAGTTTTGCCACTGCCCTCCTGCTTCTTGTGCCGCCCTTTCTGTTTACGTGGGCGACTGCCGTGATGTTATCCCACTGGATCAATACCCGGCTGACCTTGAAGCAGAGGTCTTGCTAAGCTTAGAGCATTATAAATTTGCTCTTAGCTCCAGTATATTTATGTGGAGAGAATTCTCCAGACTTGATCACACTCCTTGTGTGACTGCTCCCCAGCCTCTCAGGCTGGCCTCCGTGGTTACGAGCATCCAATCCTGAATGCCGAATCTGCGGCCCTCTAGAAGATGAGCACTCTGTAATCACCACAGGAGAGACACCCTTGTCCTTGGATATAGGGTTATCCGCTGATGCATCTGAAGATGCGATCCGGACCATTTGTCCAGCAGATCCCACTGAAGAGTTCTTGCGTGAAATCTGCCGAATGGAAGCGCTTCGTAATAAGCCACCATTTTTTACCAGGACTCTTGTGCAATGATGCACTGACACTTTTCCTGGTTTTAGGAGGATCCCGATTAGCTCGGATAACTCCCTGGCTTTCTCCTCTGGGAGAAACACCTTTTCCTGGACTGTGTCCAAAATCATCCCTAGGACCAGCAGACGTGTCGTCGGAACAACTGCGGTTTTGGAATATTTAGAATCCACCCGTGCTGTCGTAGAACTACTTGAGATAGTGCTACTCCGACCTCCAACTGTTCTCTGGACCTTGTTCTTATCAGGAGGTCGTCCATTTTCTTTGAAGACGAATCCTCCTTTCGGTCATTACCTTGGTAAGGACCCCGGGGTGCCTTGGACAATCCAACGGCATCGTCTTGAAACTGATAGTGACAGTTCTGTACCACGAACTTGAGGTACCCTTGGTGAGAAAAGGCAAATTTTGGGACATGGAGGTAAGCATCCCTGATGTCCCGGGACAAAATATAGTCCCCTTGTTCTTTGCTATCACTGCTCTGAGTGACTCTATCTGGATTTGAACCCTTGTAAGTGTTCAAATTTTTCAGATTTAGAATAGGTCTCACCTAGCCTTCAGTACCACCATATAGTGTGGAGTAATACCCCTTTCCTTGTTGTCGGAGGGGTAATTTTATTATCACCTGCTGGGAATACAGCTTGTGAATTGTTTTCAATACTGCCTCCCTGTCGGAGGGAGACATTGGTACAGCAGACTACAGGAACCTGCGAGGGGGGAAACCTCTCGACATTCCAATCTGTACCCCTTGGATACTACTTGTAGGATCCAGGGGTCCTGTACGGTCCCAGCGTCATGCTGAGAACTTGGTAGAAGCGGTGGAGGGCTTCTGTTCCTGGGAATGGGCTGCCTGCTGCAGTCTTCTTCCCTTTCCTCTATCCCTGGGCAGATATGACTCTTATAGGGACGAAAGGACTGAGGCTGAAAAGACGGTGTCTTTTTCTGCAGAGATGTGACTTAGGGTAAAAAAAACGGTGGATTTTCCAGCAGTTGCCCTGGCCACCAGGTCCCATGGACCGACCCCAAATAACTCCTCCCCTTTATACGGCAATACATCTTTGTGCCGTTTGGAATCTGCATCACCTGACCACTGTCGTGTCCATAAACATCTTCTTGCAGATATGGACATCGCATTTACTCTTGATGCCAGAGTGCAAATATCCCTCTGCGCATCTCGCATATATAGAAATGCATCCTTTAAATGCTCTATAGTCAATAAAATACTGTCCCTGTCAAAGGTATCAATATTTTTAGTCCGGGAATCTGACCAAGCCACCTCAGCTCTGCACATCCAGGCTGAGGCGATCGCTGGTCGCAGTATAACACCAGCATGTGTGTATACTTTTTAGGATATTTTTCAGCCTCCTATCAGCTGGCTCCTTAAGTACGGCCCTATCCGTAGATGGTACCGCCACTTGTTCTGATAAGCGTGTGAGCGCCTTATCCACCCTGAGGGGTGTTTCCCACCGCGCCTTAACTTCTGGCGGGAAAGGGTATACCGCCAATAATTTTCTATCGGGGGAAACCCACGCATCATCACACACTTCATTTAATTTATCTGATTCAGGAAAAACTACAGGTAGTTTTTTCACCTCACACTTAATACCCTTTTTTGTGGTACTTGGAGTATCAGAAATATGTAACACCTCCTTCATTGCCCTTAACGTGTGGCCCTAAAAGAAAATACGTTTGTTTCTTCACCGTCGACACTGAAATCAGTGTCCGTGTCTGGGTCTGTGTCGACCGACTGAGGTAAATGGGCATTTTACAGCCCCTGACGGTGTTTGAGACGCCTGGACAGATACTAATTTGTTCGCCGGCCCTCTCATGTCGTCAACCGGCTTGCAGCGTGTTGACATTGTCACGTAATTTCCATAAATAAGCCATCCATTCCGGTGTCGACTCCCTAGAGAGTGACATCACCATTACAGGCAATTTGCTCCGCCTCCTCACCAATATTTTCCTCATACATGTCGACACACACGTACCGACATACAGCACACACATAGGGAATGCTCTGATAGAGGACAGGACCCACTAGCCCTTTGGGGAGACAGAGGGAGAGTTTGCCAGCACACACCAAAAGCGCTATAAATGTATATAAACAACCCTAGAAGGTGTTGTTTACTATATATGCGCTCTTAATATATAAATATCGCCAATTTATGCCCCCCTTCTCTTTGTTACCCTGTTTCTGTAGTGCAGTGCAGGGGAGAGTCCTGGGAGCCTTCCTCACCAGCGGAGCTGAGCAGGAAAATGGCGCTGAGTGCTGAGGAGAGTAAGCTCCGCCCCTTTTCCGGCGGGCTTCTTCTCCCGGTTTTTAATAAACTGACCTGGGTTAAAATACATACATATAGCCTTAATGGCTATATGTGATGTATTTATTTTGCCACTAAAGGTAATTATATTGCTGCCCAGGGCGCCCCCAGCAGCGCCCTGCACCCTCCGTGACTGAGTCAGTGAGCCGTGTGACAACAATGGCGCACAGCTGCAGTGCTGTGCGCTACCTTCATGAAGACTGTGGAGTCTTCTGCCGCCTGTTTTCCGGACCTCCGTTCTGCCGTCTCTTCAGCGTCTGTAAGGGGGATCGGCGGCGCGGCTCCGGGACGAACCCCAGGCTGACCTGTGTTCCGACTCCCTCTGGAGCTAAGTGTCCAGTAGCCTAAGACTCCAATCCATCCTGCACGCAGGTGAGTTGGAAATCTCTCCCCTAAGTCCCTCGATGCAGTGATCCTGTTGCCAGCAGGAATCACTGAGATTGAAACCTAAAAAAAAACTTTTCTAAACAGCTCTTTAGGAGAGCCACCTAGATTGCACCCTCTCGGACGGGCACAAAAACCTAACTGAGGCTTGGAGGAGGGTCATAGGGGGAGGAGCCAGTACACACCATGTGATCCTAAAAGCTTGCTTTTGTGCCCTGTCTCCTGCGGAGCCGCTATTCCCCATGGTCCTGACGGAGTCCCCAGCATCCACTAGGACGTTAGAGAAATAAGAATTTACTTACCGATAATTCTATTTCTCATAGTCCGTAGTGGATGCTGGGCGCCCATCCCAAGTGCGGATTGTCTGCAATACTTGTACATAGTTATTGTTACAAAAATCGGGTTATTATTGTTGTGAGCCATCTTTTTTAGAGGCTACTTCATTGTTATCATACTGTTAACTGGGTTCAGATCACAAGTTGTACGGTGTGATTGGTGTGGCTGGTATGAGTCTTACCCGGGATTCAAGATCCTTCCTTATTGTGTACGCTCGTCCGGGCACAGTACCTAACTGAGGCTTGGAGGAGGGTCATGGGGGGAGGAGCCAGTACACACCATGTGATCCTAAAAGCTTGCTTTTGTGCCCGGTCTCCTGCGGAGCCGCTAATCCCCATGGTCCTGACGGAGTCCCCAGCATCCACTACGGACTATGAGAAATAGAATTATCGGTAAGTAAATTCTTATTATTACTAGGAAGGCATGAAAGGAGGTTTTTCTACAAGAGTTTCTTTTTATAATAATGTAATAGTTTATTAGGATTTGTGAAGAGGACATTAACCTATTAAAATGGAATAAGGGAACTTACGGATTATGCTGAAATATCTCCCTTGCAACCTTTTCGTCTACTTCCAGACTCTCAAATGGTAGATCTTTTTTTATAAGTCTAAGTGCGTCCTTGGTGAATGAATGAAGATTCTCCTTTAGGAAAGAAAAAACAAAAACCCGTTGAGAGCAGTGAGAGATTTGTATTATTTACTGGTCACACATAATGTAGTATTTACTGTAAAGCTCTGGTGCAGTATTCACATTAAACTCCTGACAAGGGGTGACAGGGACATCCGCTACTTGGAAATGACATAACCAGATGAAAAGCAGACTTTTTACTTTAAAACACTAAGGGGCAGGTTTAACAGTGAGTGATATTCTTGTTATCACTCGTTACTAATAGTAAATGGGGCTCCTGCCAATCAGCTCCTGTCATTTTTCAAACACATGAGATTAGTAACGAGTGACAACAAGAATATCACTTATTGTTAAACCTGCCCCTAGGCGGCAATTCAATTCTAACTTGCACTCATAGACGACAATTAGAGTGACAACTGCAGACTTTCCTGAGCCCTGCTCTGGGTTGCAAAGGAAAATCTGTGATATTTGTGGCAGACAGTTGCAAAGGAAAGATTAGAAAAACCAGCAACTTGCAGCCATCTCTTTCAAATTAATAACCCCCTTTAGGATATTGTAATTACACTTTGTATCGTGTACCCATCTGTTTTTATGCTACTGAAAATGCTGCTAAACTGGCCTTCATATTTGTGTCATGGAAGCTACAGGCCTTCAGGTGGGTCTGTCATCAAAAAAGGTAAAAGCTGCCAACCGAAAGGGGGAGGGTCTGCCAACCGAAGGGAGGAGGGTCTGCCAACAGAAGAGGGGAAGAGCTGCCAACAGAAGGGGGGAGGAGCTGCCAACAGAAGGGGGGAGGAGCTGCCAACAGAAGGGGGGAGGAGCTGCCAACAGAAGGGGGGAGGAGCTGCCAACAGAAGGGGGGAGGAGCTGCCAACAGAAGGGGGGAGAAGCTGCCAACAGAAGGGGGGAGAAGCTGCCAACAGAAGGGGGAGAAGCTGCCAACAGAAAAGGGAGGAGCTGCCAACAGAAAAGGGAGGAGCTGCCAACAGAAGCATTTTGTTTGGTACTTACAGTACCATTAAAAACTCTCTTGTAAAACATTGGGTGACCGAGGGATCATAAAACGGGAATTTAATACCTACCGGTAATTCCTTTTCTCGTAGTCCGTAGTGTATACTGGGTAACAGTAGTTACATATTGGGTATAGATCGGGTCCGTAGGAGCCTGGCACTTTAAGAAATCAACAGTGTGTGCTGGCTCCTCCCCTCTATGCCCCTACTGCAGACTCAATCTAGGAAAACTGTGCCCAAGGAGACGGACATACCTTGAGAGAAGGATATACACATAAACAGCGGTAAGGTACTGACCAAACACACAACCACAACAGGATAGCAATGCTAACCAAAACAGAAGGTAGCAACGCCAACCAACAACAAAATTTGCAAGGTCAATCAAACAAGGAACAGGGACAGCAACAGCAGACCCAACCAAGAACACTTACAAAGTAGTAAGCAGAAAAAACGAAGAACTGAGGCGGGTGCCCAGTATCCACTATGGACTACGAGAAAAGGAATTATCGTTAGGTTTTAAATTCCATTTTCTCTAACGTCCTACTGGATACTGGGGAACAGTAGTTACACATGGGGACGTCCCAAAGCTCCCAGAACAGGTGGGAGAGTGCCGAGACCCAGCAAAACCGCCTGACCAACTGAAGGTAATCCCTGATGAAGGTGTCGAACCTGTAGAACATCACGAACATATTCGAACCAGAACAAGCAGCTGCACGGCACAACGGTAAGACCAAGACACCCCGGGAAGCCGCCCAGGAAGAACCCACTGACCTAGTGGAGTGGGCCTGAATAGAACTCGGCAGCGGCAATGCAGCCGAAGAATAGGCTGGTTGAATGGTCAACCCGAGCCACCGAGCAATGGACGGTTAAGAAACAGGACATACAAACTCATTATCGTCATAAAGAACAAAAAGCAAGTCAGTTCTCCTGTGATGAGCAGTCCTCTTGACGTAAAACCATAAAGCCCACACAATGTCCAAGGACTTTGTAGCAACCGATGTGTCAGACAACATCGGAACCACAATAAATTGGTTAACGCGAAAGGCCGATACCACTTTCGGCAAAAACCTGTGGGCAAGTCCTGAGCTCCGCCCTATCCCCGTGAAATATCAAAATCGGACTCTTACAAAACAAGGCCTCCAATACCGAAACACATCTTGCAAACGCCAGCGCTAGCAACATGACAGTCTGTTAGATTTTTCAATTCCACCCTTTGAAAAGGGTCCAAATCAATTCAACTGGAGAAAATTCAAGACTATATTTAGCTCCCACGAAAACATGGGAGGGACGAAGAGCGGTTGAATGTGAAGAATTTCCTTCAGAAAAGTCAGAACTTCCGGCAAAACAGCAAGCTGTCTTTGGAAGAACCGAAATCTGGACTATGATGGAGCCCAATCCTAGGCCCTTATCCACTCCTGCTGGCAGTAAGAGTAAAAAAATTAACAAGTCGAAACGCCGCAGGAGCATATCTTCTACCTCCACACCAGGAAACATATTTGTGCCAGAGATGGTGGTAGAGTTTTGACGTGACCACCCTCCGAGCCTGGACCCTCGTGGAAATCACCTTGGAGGTGAGACCTTTCTGGCTAGAATCACCCTTTCATCCTCCAAGCCGTCAAACGACTAAGTCTGGATAGACGAATGTTGAAGGTCTCTGAGCAGTGGCAGATGCCAGGGTTCCTCCAGAGATATGGTCAAAAGGTCCGCATACCAAGCCCATGGAGGCCAATCAGGGGCAATCCGAATTGCCTGAACGCATTCCCTATTGAGTCTTTTCAGAACTCTTGGAATAAGAGGGATCAGAGGAAACAAACACAAACTAGAAAGTCCATGGTGCCATCAGAGCATCCACTGCTGCAGCCTGTGAATCTCTTGTTCCGGAACAGTAACGACAGAGCTTCTTGTTGAGATTAGAAGCCAACAGGCCTATTTGCAGACAGCCCCACCAGTGAACCAGCTGTTGAAACACCTGAGGATGAAGGCCCCATTCCCCCGGATGCTGAGGAAGTCCATTTCCCAGATTTACTCCTGGGCTAAATCTGGTTGAGATGACCCTTGCGTTAGACTCCGCCCATAGGAGTATCCTTGACACCTCTCGCATTGCTGATGCCCGAGAAAAGAATCCTGCAGAAGGGCATTGTAAATCGCCCTGAGTTCCAGTACATTAATTGGAAGTGCAGATTCCCGAGTTGACCACTTCCCCCGGATGCTGAGGAAGTCCATTTCCCAGATTTACTCCTGGGCTAAATCTGGTTGAGATGACCCTTGCGTTAGACTCCGCCCATAGGAGTATCCTTGACACCTCTCGCATTGCTGATGCCCGAGAAAAGAATCCTGCAGAAGGGCATTGTAAATCGCCCTGAGTTCCAGTACATTAATTGGAAGTGCAGATTCCCGAGTTGACCACTTCCCCTGGAAGTGGGCCCTTTGGGTCACTGCCCCCAAACCGCGGAGGCTGGCATCCGTTGTTAGCAGAAACCATGACTGGGGACAGAAACTCCGACCCTCCACAAGGTGAGTGACTTGTATCCACCATAACAGGGAAATCCATGCTGGTGGCGATAGAGACACCAGCTGGTGCATGTGTAGGCGAGACCCTGACCACTTGTTCAGTAAAATCCAGTTGGAAAGGGCGGGCATGGAACCTGCAGTACTGGATTGCCTTGTACGAGACCACCATCTGGCCCAGTAGACGAATGCAAAGGTGGACCGAAATCCTGCGAGGTTTGAGGACCGAGCGAAACATAGCCTGGATTGCCCAGGCCTTGTCCGTGGGAAGGAATACTTTCTGAGATACTGTGACCAGTATCGGTCCTAGGAACTGAATTCTCTGTGATGGTTCCAGGTGAGCCTTCAGGAGATTTAGGATCCACCTGTGGTTCATAAGCAGACATGTAATCAAATCTATGGCAGGTAGTAGACATTCTCTGGATGCAGCTTTATATCAGGAGATCATCCAAATAGGGAACAATGTTCACTACCACCGCGTGCAATTGCAGCATCCTCTCTGCCATGACTTTTGTGAGCTGGAGCTGTGGGAAGACCAAAGGGTAACGCCTGAAATTTGAAGAGGCTGTCTAGTATAGCGAACCTGAGGTAAGCCTGACAAGGAGGCCAAATGGGGATGTGTAGATACGCATCCTTGTTATCCAAGGATACCAGGAACTCCCCTTCCTCCAAGTTGGAGACCATCGCCCGTAGGGATTCCATCTTGAACTTGAACACACGCAAGTACGAGTCCAGAGAACGGAGGATCATTATTGGGCGCACCTAACTGTCCGGTGTCGGTACAACAAACAGAGCTGGATAAAAACCACTGTTAAGAGACAGGGGAGGCACTGGAACGATAACTCCTGTTAGCTGCAGCATTTGTATGTAGTCTTGCAAGGTAACCCTTGCTACAGGTGAAGCTGGTAAGCTTGACCCGAAGAATCTGAGAGGGGGGTAACACTTGAAATTCAAACCGGTATCCTTGTGATATGAGGCCCCTCACCCAAGGGTCCTGGCAGGATATTGCCCCCAGATGGGCAAAGTGTTGGAGTGGAGCACGTACCTGAAATTCGCCTCGCAGTTGGGTCCATCCGACACGCGGAGGGTTCAGTGGAGGATGATACAGAGGTCTGGTCCAGGGACGCAGTAGCTGCCAGCTTACAGGACTTACCTCTGTGTCTCTAGAAGCATCTGAGGCACCCCTGGTTCCGCCCCTGACTCTGACCACCAGAAAGGACTGCAGAGAAGGCCCGGGATAGAGACGTCTAACAGGAGGCGCAGCAGACCGGAGACAGGTGGACGTCCCAGGCGTCGCCTGAGGAACCCAAGTGTTCAGTACATCTTCAAATAAGGCCTTACCTGTAAAAGGAAGAATCTCTACGCCTTTTGGAATCCGCATCTGCTGACCACTGCAGCAGCCCCAAAGACCTGCAGGCCGAGGCCTCCATAGCCGTGGCACAGCCAGGGATGAGACACAATTTATTTTTATTTTTTTTTCCACTCAAAGCTAGCAGCATCTTGCATATGACGCAGTAGTGTCATGACGTTCTCCTGAGGGAGAGAGTTAAGGTCATGAATAATATTAGCAGACCATTTAACCATGGCCCTTGAAATCCATCCGCGCCCACCACAGTACACAGTATGTAGATTTGAGAACAGTCTCAATTGTGATCAGTAGGGTCCTTGAGGGAGATAGCCCCAGGCACAGGTAATACCAATTTACGTGACAGTCTGGACACTAACGTATCCACCGCCAGGGGAGTAACTCAAAGGATTTTGTCAGGATTGACCCTTGCCTCCGTGTAGTGAGTTTAACTCCTTAGAGGCAGGGAAGGTAGCTGAGGATTTTTGTTTAGATTAAAATCTAATTCCTCTTCTGGGTCTGAGTCCTTATCCGGTATGTTGAGTATATCCTTAATGGAATAACTCAGGGCCTCAACACCCGGGGAAAGAGCATTGTCATATTCCATGTCAATATCCCCCACATCCAGCTCTGGTAATACAGTATCAGAGTCAAATTGGAGAATTTGTGGAAGTGAGCATACGTGTGAGTCCAACAGAGGGGGCTGAAGAGCGCCTGTCTTAGGTCAGCAGTCTTAATAAACATATTATCCACCGACTGTATATGGGGACTGTCGCACTAACCCAGCTATGGACAACTCTGTATTTATGATATGAATCATGTTTATTTGACAGATTCTAACCATTCTGGTTCCTGCATACTACTACCCTGAGAGGGTATGGAGCATTGAGCACACATAAGAGACCTGTATGGTGAGGTAAACCTAGTACTATATGAAGGACATCTATGGGAAAAAATAGGATTTTAATACCTACCGGTAAATCCTTTTCTCTTAGTCCGTAGAGGATGCTGGGGACTCCGTAAGGACTATGGGGTATAGATGGGATCCGCAGGAGACATGAGCACACTATAAGACTTTGAATGGGTGTGAACTGGCTCCTCCCTCTATGCCCCTCCTCCAGACTCCAGTTAGAGAACTGTGCCCAGGGAGATGGACATTTCGAGGAAAGAATTTATTGTTTAAACACGGTAAGTGTCATACCAGCTCACACCTCGAACATACCGCAGACCGTGGCATTCAACAGAATACCAGCCAACGGCATGAAAAATACACAGCTACATGCTGAGAGAATATGCAACACAACCAGTGTGTCAACACAACCAATTATAAGACACCGTATGTCATGGCATGAACAACGTCAGCAACAGCCTGACAGAAAAGAAACACCACAAGAGTGTAACCATAACCAATAACTGCAGACACAGTACGCACTGGGACGGGCGCCCAGCATCCTCTACGGACTAAGAGAAAAGGATTTACCAGTAGGTATTAAAATCCTATTTTCTCATACGTCCTAGAGGATGCTGGGGACTCTGTAAGGACCATGGTGTTATACCAAAGCTCCAGACTGGGCGGGAGAGTGCGGACGACTCTGCAGCACCGATTAAGCAAACATGAGGTCCCCATAAGCCAGGGTATCAAACTGGCAGAGCTATGCAAAAGTGTTTGAACCCTACCAAGTAGGCGCTCGGCAAAGTTGAACCGCCGAGACTCCTCGGGCATCCGCACAAGAAGAGCCCATCTTCCTAGTAGAATGGGTCTCCACCGACTTCGGTAACGGCAATCCAGCCGTAGACCGAGCACGCCGAATCGTATCACAGATCCAGCGTGTAACAAACTGCATAGAGGCAGACGCCCCAATCATGCAGGGAGCATACCGGACAAACAGAGCCTCTGTTTCCCCAAACTGAGCCAAATTGGCGACCTAAATATTCAAAGCCCTGACTAAATCAAGAGACTTTGAATCAGCCAATGCCTAAGTAACCACAGGCATCAAAATAGGCTGGTTTCTGCGAAACACAGAAACCACTTTTTGCAGAACTATTATCATAGTTCTTAATTCCGCTCAATCCACATGGAAGATCAAACAGGGGCTCTTGTGAGACAAAGCCGCTACTTCCAACACCCGCCTTACGGACGCCAAAGTCAATAGCATGACCACTTTCCAAGAGAGAAATTTTAACACAACCTTTCATAAAGGTTCCAATCAGTGTGACACAAGGAACTGCAACACCACGTGCCACTGCGCCAATGGGGGCACAAATGGAGGTAGTATGTGTAGTACTCCTTTCACGAAAGTCTGAACTTCCGGAAAGGTGGCCAATCCATTTTTGAAAGAAAATTCATAAGGCCAAAACTGCACTGAAAAGGAGCCTAACTTTAGGTCTGCATCCATACCTGCTTGCAAAGAATGGAGACGAACGACCCAGCTGAAAGTCTTCTTGGATTCACACTAAGACACATATTTGCGCCAAAAACGGTGGTACGGCTTTGCCGTTTCTTCTCTTCTAGCCTGAAGAAGCGTGGAAATGATTTCACTGGAAATACCCTTTCGGCTAGAATATGGCGCTCCACTGCCACGCCGCCAAACACAGCCGCGGTAAGTCTTGATCCACGCCCGGATCTTGCTATAACAGTTCCTCACGTAGAGGAAGAGGCCAGGGATCTTCGATGAGTAAATCTTGAAGATCTGGATACCAAGCCCTCCATGGCTAAACCGGAACAATGAGGATCGTCTGAACCTTTGTTCTTCTTACGTTTATCACCTTCAGAAAGAGTGAAAGCGGAGAGAACAAATAGACCGACTGAAAACACACAAGATGTCACGAGGGCGTCCACTGCTATAGCTTGAGTGTCCCTTGACTTGGAACAATATCCCTGAGGTCTCTCATTGAGGTGAGATGCCAACATGTCCAATTGAAGCACACCTCAAAGACTTGTCACTTCTGTGAAAACTTCTCGATGACGACTGTATTTCTCCCAGATGGAGATCGCGTCTGCAGATGAAATCTACTTCTCCGTCATTCACATCCGGAACGAAGACTGCAATATAGCATTTATCAGTCTTTCCGCCCAGCGGAAAACTTTTTCTTTTTTGCGGCTTCTGCCATTGCGGCCTTTGCTCCTTGTTCTGCCCTAGCGGCTCACTTACACCACTGCTGTCAAGTCGTCCGACAGAAGCAAGACGGCAGATCACGAAGAATATGTTCGTCGAAAATAGCTCTTAATTCAAGAAAGCTTATTGCCGACAAGCTTCCCAGCTTGACCTATTCCTCTGGAAATACTTCCCTTACAAAGACTGCTCCCCAGTCTCGGAGATCTGCATGCATGGACACCAGGATCTCATTCTGGATCGCGAACCTTCGTCCCTCTAGGAGGTGAGAACTGTGCAGACACACCACAAGAGCGATATCCTGGCCATTAGGATTATATTCCGGTGCATGTGTAGGTGAGTCCCAACTGGTCCCGTGAAAACCACTCTGGCATTTGACCTGCTCACCGAAAAGACCTCTTAGGCCATACCCATCTTCTTTATCAACGGAAGATATTGATGGAATGTCATTGCAAATCTGATCCGACTTTGGATTCTCAGACCTCTTTCCACAGGAAAACACAGAACCTCAACCGTTCAGTATCTACTCTGATACCCACCTCCGACATCTGCGTCGTTGGGAACAACAGCCATTCCCTGTGTTGAAGAACAGTCAAAGAGAAACAACGATTTGCACCACTTGTTTCTTGACCTCGCCATAATCAGGAGAGCGTCCCAGTACCAAATAACAATGGCTCTTACTATGGAAAGAAAACCATCATACTGCCATCACTCCAGTGAAATGGCAAAGACAATCCTGGACATCAACCCAGGCAAGCTGAATGCGGAGAAAAACGCATTTAACCCTTTTCTACTTTTACGTGCTGGAGCTCCCTGGTTTGAGAGATTCCATCCTGTAGATCAACTTCATAAGGAGAAATCTTTTTTTGTTTTGTTTTTGTTTGTTTTTTAAACAGGGACAGCAGGACAATGCCCTGAACCTGACGCAACTCTGGTATGGCTTCGCATACTAACTCCCCTTCCAAAGGGGAAAAGGCAAGATCTATCTGAAAAATCAGTGAGGGGAAACATCTGTAAACGCCCGAATGTCCCCTTTGGATTCTATAATTAATGGTCCTAGTCCATTCCCGGACTGACTGAACAGTAGTAGACGAGTTCCCACCAGAGTGGGCTCCAGCCAGATAGACCCAGCGACATGCGATGGATGTGGTAGAAACAGAAAACGACATCCGCTTCTGCGAACCTAACAAGGCTGCAGAACCCTTACCTTTTCACCTTCCACCATCTGCGCTGAAAGGGAAAAAAGAACGGTATCGAAACTATTAAAATGACTGCAACCCACAATAGAATGCGTCACCCACCGTTGTGAAGGAGTCTAACTCACGAAGTTATATTTACCAGTGGTATCCGCCGAGAGTGACTGAACTGAGGCATCCTCAAACAGTTGTATACGATCCCAGGAAGAAACTCCAGTATCTCTCGGAGTCAGCCTCAGCATTCCCCCGGCCACACCTCCTGCCGTCGCACGGCAGCCTGCCGCAATGTTATAGAGAAGAATCAACATAAGAAACCTCCCCTCTCTCTTAAGGGTAATTCTAACGGATGCCCTTCCGAATATAAATACTCCCCCATGTGCATGTAATGCAAATAACTCTAAAGCATAGAAATAAAATATCACTTAGCTTCCTGTGTACGATCCTTTGTGAGAAATGTGTTTGGGGGATAAGTAAGCGCACTGGGTATAGATATGTAAACCGGAATCATGGATAAATCAATAACCTTTATCTGTCACTTCCTGAAATTGGATTCTAATATAAGAAAATTAGGTGAGGCCGGTAGAGCTCCCTAAAGTTGTGGAAATTATAGAATACTGGGAAAAGGAAAGACAACTCTTTTTTTGTGGGGCACTCTTATGTAACAATTTTAAAACTTAACTTTTATTAATTCATGTAGACTTACACTAACATACATACATTGAACACATAACATATAATTCTGATGAGCATATATGGGTTAATTTTATGGGTCTCTGACTCAGTTTCCGTATAAGAACAACGGATTAAAGTATTCTTAAGGAACAGATTGGTTTAAACTTGATTGAATCAAAAACCTCCTGTGTCAACAGGAAGATGTATTGGCAATGGAATTTCCTATCCCTTTCCAGAAACAAAAGTAACACTTCATAGACCTATGTATGTGGATAATACCAAGGTGTGAAAGTGTATGTTGAAACACACTGGTATGGTAAATAAAATGGAATTTAATACAATACTAGCATACAATGTCTAAAAACAAGCAATACATAAAAAAACAAGTGGACTAGGAACAGGCCATGGGGGGAATGTGATCCTACCGATGCAGGTGGAGGAGCCGCAGGTGTCAAATAAAGGCAGGGTACCCCCGGAAATACCCTGCTGGTGGCTCCTCTGATCGAATTCCCTTCCAGGCAATCAGGAAAACAGTCCGCTAAATGTCCAGGGGGTGGGCAGCGCCACAAGGTATCTCCAACGCATTTCGGGACAGCCTGGTCCCTTCTTCAAGGCAAGATACCTTTGTGGCTTGATGGGGAGCCTTTTAAATGTCTTTTAGCCAGTGAAAAACGTCCGAAAATGGCGGGAAAAGGTCACTTCCTGTCCAGACCGTAAGTGACGTTTGCGGTCCATTCAAAGGATGTTTTGACCGGAAATGATGTCAGAAATGCGTTCCACAGTGTCCATTGCTCTCTCCTGAAAAGATATCAGCTTCTATGAGTGGGAAAAGTGGTGGACAATCGTTCTTGATGGTCATTAGACAGCATTTTGATTGTTTCCAATACAAATAAACAGAAATTATAACCGGAATTAATATTCAAATATGTCCCATGATGTCCTTTATTAGCTTGAAGGACAGGTAAACTTATATAGATGTCCGGTGAAAGGGATGGATCACAGTTCTTTCGTAGTGGTCGTAGAATGGCATTCTCACGTAGAAACAATGTAGTTCCCCATTGACATGAAAAAAAGGAAATACAACAATAAATGAATAATGGGAATAAATGATTCTAAGTAAGGTATACACCTGAAAAAAGAAGGGCCGTTAAGCATGACTAAGTGGTGATGGATAGAAGATGTGGCTGGTATGATGTTAAAGAAACCATTTGATTTCAAAGTCTTGATTAAGACCATTGGGGGAAAGCGTTTGTAAATTGAATATCATCCTCATTTCTGCTTTTGCTAGGTTGGCTTCTAGATTCCTATCTTTCCATGTGGACCTGATATTCCGGAGACCTAAAGTAGGCAATTGAATTGGTGGAACACTGATGTTCCTTCCGGAAGTGGTCTGAGAGGTGGTGGGTGGCAAGGCCTTTACGGATGTTGCGCAAATTGTTCCCCTATGCGTGTTTTCAAGGCCCTTGAAGTTCTACCCACATAGGATTTACCGATTTGCACAGAATGAGGTAGATGACACTGGAAGTATTGCATGTGATGAAGTCATGAATCTTCAATTTATTACCATTAATGATAACTTCTGTGTATTTAGTTTTCTCCGTTTTGATGCTTCTGCACCCCACACATAGACCGCATCTGTGAAAGCCAGCAGTTCTTATCGGATTGGTGTTTTTCACAGGTAGGGCACTTCGTACCAGTTTGCTCTTTAGATTGGCCGCCTTACGGTATATGAACTTAGGTTTGCTGGGAAGAATGTTTCTTAATATCGGGTCTCCTTGTAGGATGTGCCAATGTTTGTGAATGATTCTTTCAAAATATTTGTAATCTGAGTTGAAGCCTGTGAGAAAGGCCCATTGACTTTCTGATGTGGATTCCTTTTTGGTCTTCTTCTGGTCTTGAATGAGTGGTTCTCTTTCACTGGATTTGATTTCTTGAGCCGTTTTTTCAATCTTTTCGGAATGGTATCCTTTCTTTAGGAAGATGTTCTTCAGATGATCAATTTGTGTTTCACATTCCATTTGTTCACTGCAATTCCTTCTTATACGGATGAATTGACTCTTTGGTATCCCTTGGAGCCAGTTCTGATGGTGTTCACTATCTGTAGATATATAGGGGTATATGCAATTGCGGTCGAATTCCCGAAATTGGCGAAAAACTGGACTTTTTCGCCAAAAAAAAAAAAATCGTCAATGCAATTCAGTACTTTCCGTCAAAAAAAACGGACTTTCAAAATTCGACTTTTTGAAATTCGACTTTTGTCAAATTCGACTTTTCTGCAATGATACAAGTGCTGCAATTCGACCAAAGTATATTCAATTGAAGTTTGGAAATTCGACAACAGTGCTTTTAGACAGTAAATTCGTCATTTTCAATCCGCCACACTTTGGTGGGTGAAACTAATAAAAAATTTAAAACATGTTTTTTTTTTGGTGGTTTTTTTTATTGGTAATAGCATATCTATTTATATTAGAAGGGATTAGGTACTTGGTTTTTTTTTTTAGACACAAGTATTTTTTATATATTTTTAAAAATAATATTTATTTATTTTTATTTATTTTTTTAGATGGAATGGTAAAATCCCGGTAAAAAATTGCCTGGGGTCCCCCCTCCAAAGCATAACCAGCCTTGGGCTCTTCGAGCCGGTCCTGGTTCTAAAAATCCGGGGGGGGGAAATTACAGGGGATCCCCCGTATTTTTAAAACCAGCACCGGGCTCTGCGCCTGGTGCTGGTGCAAAAAATACGGGGGACAAAAAGAGTAGGGGTCCCCCGTATTTTATACACCAGCATCGGGCTCCACTAGCTGGACAGATAATGCCACAGCCGGGGGTCACTTTTATACAGCGCCCTGCGGCCGTGACATTAAATATCCAACTAGTCACCCCTGGCCGGGGTACCCTGGGGGAGTGGGGACCCCTTCAATCAAGGGGTCCCCCCCCAGCCACCCAAGGGTGAAGCCCGAGGCTGTCCCCCCATCCAAGGGCTGCGGATGGGAGGCTGATGTGAAAGAATATTGTTTTTTCCAGTAGTACTACAAGTCCCAGCAAGCCTCCCCCGCAAGCTGGTACTTGGAGAACCACAAGTACCAGCATGCGGAGGAAAACCGGGCCCGCTGGTACCTGTAGTACTACTGAAAAAAAAATACCCAAATAAAAACAGGAGACACATACCTTGAGAGTAAAACTTTATTACACACCTGCCGACACACACATACTTACCTATGTACATACTACATATTTAATGCCACGGCCGCAGGGCACTATATAAAAGTGACCCCCGGCTGTGGCATTATCTGTCCAGCTAGTGGAGCCCGATGCTGGTGTATAAAATACGGGGGACCCCTACTCTTTTTGTCCCCCGTATTTTTTGCACCAGCACCAGGCGCAGAGCCCGGTGCTGGTTTTAAAAATACGGGGGATCCCTGTCAATTCCCCCCCCCGGATTTTTAGAACCAGGACCAGCTCGAAGAGCCCGAGGCTGGTTATGCTTTGGAGGGGGGACCCCACGCCATTTTTTTTTCGGGTTTTTCCCGTTTTTTCCCGTTTTTAAAAAAACGGATCAAAATCCGTCAAATCGGCCGTTTTTCGGCCGCGGGACTGTCGAATCCGTTTTTTATTGCATATAGTCAATTTCGGCACCCACTTGCCGAAATTAGCCTGTCGAATTGTGTCGAGTTGAAAAACGGCCGCTAATTTGCCGCGATTCGCCGCTAATTGCATATACCCCATAATTTTGTGTGTCCGTGGGTTTATGGAAAGTTTTGGTATGAATGATTCCATCTTTAATATATATAGAAAGATCTAGGAAATTCACTTCATTCTGATTTAAAGTGAAGACAAAGTTGAGATTAACTGAATTCTCATTAAGATTATGGCAAAAAGTCTCCAAATTGTCTACACTTCCAATCCAAAAGAACAGGATGTCGTCAATGTAGCGACTCCAATGTCGTAGTTTTGTGCCCCAAGTTATGCTGGAATAGATGGTAGAGAATTCCCAATAGGCCATGAACAAATTGGCATAACTTGGGGCAAAGCGAGTACCCATGGCTGTACCTTTGCGTTGCAGGTAATATTCGCCATTAAAGAAAAAGAAGTTGCTGTTAAGAATGAATTCAATGGCTTCTAGGATGAAGGATTTCCTTACTTGGCTTTCCTCAGTCTGGTCTAAGAACCACGAAACCGCTTTGATACCATCAGTGTGATCGATTACTGTGTAGAGCGATGATACATCGGCAGTGATGAGATAACAGTTGGATTCCCATTTCATCTCCTGTATCCTTCTAATCGCATCCCTGGTGTCCTTCAGGAATGATGGTGTTTTTCTTACTATGGGTTGTAAGAAATGGTCAATCATAGCCGACAAATTGGCAGTCATACTGCCAGTTCCAGTGATGATTGGACGACCTGGGGGGGCAGTTAGACTTTTATGCACTTTTGGCAGGATGTAAATAGTAGAAGTCACTGGATTGTCGTTGGTGAGGTATCCATGTTCACTTTCTGTTATTCCGCCTGATGCTAAATGTTTCTCTAGGAATTTTTCATAGAGGTTCTTGATGCGTGTTGAAGGATCAGTTTTTAACTTCTGATAGGTGTTAACATCTGTTAGCTGTCCCATGATTTCCCGAATATAGTCATCCATATTCATTATCGCAACTCCTCCTCCCTTGTCGCAGGGCTTAATGGTGATGCTTTCATCCTTGCTTAAATCGGTGATGGCTTGTCGTTCTTTTCGCGATAGATTGTGGCGTATCTTGGTGTGATGGTTTTTCTTCTTCCTGAAGTCCTCAGTGACCAATTTTTTAAAAGTCTCAAGAAAGTTTCCCTTAATATGAGCCGGGTAAAATTGTGATTTCTTTTTGAATGTACGGTTCGTATCGTTCTCTTCAGATATGTTCTCCATATTATCCGAATTGGCCTCCTGTATCGCAAATAATTTTTTCAATGTAATTTTTTTGGTGAATTTCTGGAGATCTATGTATTGTTCAAATGCATCGGCCGTGGTTGATGGCGCATATTTGAGCCCTTTCTCCAAGACTCTGATTTCTGTATCTGTCAAGTCTCTGTCGCTGAGGTTGAATACGGTCCTTTTCTTTTCTAATGATGAAGCAACAGGAGGGGGAATGAGGTTGGGAATGGATTTCTTCAATCTTTTCCTTCTTTTGGCTTTAGTACCTCCTCTTTTTCCTCTCTTCCTGCTGTGTCTGGTATGGGTTCCCACTGCTAATGTTTCTTGGAACCTGACCTTTCTCTTCGAAAAGGGGGTTCCGTGTGATTATCATCTTTGCGATTTTCCTTCTTACTTGCTTCTCTATGGTCAGCAGGATAATTCTTGTTCTCTGATGTAGGCCAGCGGTCTATAGTCACATTTCTTCTTCCTCTGGTTCGACTTTCTCTTCTGGAAAGACTTCTATTTCTCTTATTGAGGTAAGTATTCGGGGGTTGATGTCTGTGACAGCTATGTTGGTGATCTATGGTCCTTCCCGTTCTTGATATCCTCCGCTCTCGTTGGATGCTGTCTCGATTATGACGGAAGGCCCTTTGCTGGTACCCCCTATCCCGTTGTCTTCTTTCCCGTGACGGACTCCGCCTTCTCATCGGGCTTCTAGGTTCCCAATGTCTTCGTGGAGATACAGAAATGTCCCTGTTGTCATCTCTCATATATCTTTCTTTTCTCCAATCACCATTATTTCTCCATGTCTTATTCCTTTGATGCCTGTATCGTTGTGGTGGTTTATAGCGGATTTCTTCATTATACCGTTGTTCTTTTCTATTCCACGTGGACCGACGAAATAGGTTTCTATTATACTTATATTCATTTTTCCATTGATGACCAGATGATCTTTCGTTGTCACAATGGTAGGGGTGGCGGTCATTTCTAGAAGAGATATATGAGAGATGACAACAGGGACATTTCCGTATCTCCACGAAGACATTGGGAACCTAGAAGCCCGATGAGAAGGCGGAGTCCGTTACGGGAAAGAAGACAACGGGATAGGGGGTACCAGCAAAGGGCCTTCCGTCATAATCGAGACAGCATCCAACGAGAGCGGAGGATATCAAGAACGGGAAGGACCATAGATCACCAACATAGCTGTCACAGACATCAACCCCCGAATACTTACCTCAATAAGAGAAATAGAAGTCTTTCCAGAAGAGAAAGTCGAACCCGAGGAAGAAGAAATGTGACTATAGACCGCTGGCCTACATCAGAGAACAAGAATTATCCTGCTGACCATAGAGAAGCAAGTAAGAAGGAAAATCGCAAAGATGATAATCACACGGAACCCCCTTTTCGAAGAGAAAGGTCAGGTTCCAAGAAACATTAGCAGTGGGAACCCATACCAGACACAGCAGGAAGAGAGGAAAAAGAGGAGGTACTAAAGCCAAAAGAAGGAAAAGATTGAAGAAATCCATTCCCAACCTCATTCCCCCTCCTGTTGCTTCATCATTAGAAAAGAAAAGGACCGTATTCAACCTCAGCGACAGAGACTTGACAGATACAGAAATCAGAGTCTTGGAGAAAGGGCTCAAATATGCGCCATCAACCAAGGCCGATGCATTTGAACAATACATAGATCTCCAGAAATTCACCAGGAAAACTACATTGAAAAAATTCTTTGCGATACAGGAGGCCAATTCGGATAATATGGAGAACATATCTGAAGAGAACGATACGAACCGTACATTCAAAAAGAAATCACAATTTTACCCGGCTCATATTAAGGGAAACTTTCTTGAGACTTTTAAAAAATTGGTCACTGAGGACTTCAGGAAGAAGGAAAACCATCACACCAAGATACGCCACAATCTATCGCAAAAAGAACGACAAGCCATCACCGATTTAAGCAAGGATGAGAGCATCACCATTAAGCCCTGCGACAAGGGAGGAGGAGTTGCGATAATGAATACGGATGACTCTATTCGGGAAATCATGGGACAGCTAACAGATGTTAACACCTATCAGAAGTTAAAAACTGATCCATCAACACGCATCAAGAACCTCTATGAAAAATTCCTAGAGAAGCATTTAGCATCAGGCGGAATAACAGAAATTGAACATGGATACCTCACCAACGACAATCCAGTGACTTCTACTATTTACATCCTGCCAAAAGTGCATAAAAGTCTAACTGCCCCCCCAGGTCGTCCAATCATCACTGGAACTGGCAGTATGACTGCCAATTTGTCGGCTATGATTGACCATTTCTTACAACCCATAGTAAGAAAAACACCATCATTCCTGAAGGACACCAGGGATGCGATTAGAAGGATACAGGAGATGAAATGGGAATCCAACTGTTATCTCATCACTGCCGATGTATCATCGCTCTACACAGTGATCGATCACACTGATGGTATCAAAGCGGTTTCGTGGTTCTTAGACCAGACTGAGGAAAGCCAAGTAAGGAAATCCTTCATCCTAGAAGCCATTGAATTCATTCTTAACAACAACTTCTTTTTCTTTAATTGCGAATATTACGTGCAACGCAAAGGTACAGCCATGGGTACTCGCTTTGCCCCAAGTTATGCCAATTTGTTCATGGCCTATTGGGAATCCTCTACCATCTATTCCAGCATAACTTGGGGCACAAAACTACGACATTGGAGTCGCTACATTGACGACATCCTGTTCTTTTGGAATGGAAGTTTAGACGATTTGGAGACTTTTTGCCATAATCTTAATGAGAATTCAGTTAATCTCAACTTTGTCTTCACTATAAATCAGAATGAAGTGAATTTCCTAGATCTTTCCATATATATTAAAGATGGAATCATTCATACCAAAACTTTCCATAAACCCACGGACACACAAAATTATATATCTACAGATAGTGAACACCATCAGAACTGGCTCCAAGGGATACCAAAGAGTCAATTCATCCGTATAAGAAGGAATTGCAGTGAACAAATGGAATGTGAAACACAAATTGATCATCTGAAGAACATCTTCCTAAAGAAAGGATACCATTCCGAAAAGATTGAAAAAACGGCTCAAGAAATCAAATCCAGTGAAAAAGAACCGCTCATTCAAGACCAGAAGAAGACCAAAAAGGAATCCACATCAGAAAGTCAATGGGCCTTTCTCACAGGCTTTAACTCAGATTACAAATATTTTGAAAGAATCATTCACAAACATTGGCACATCCTCCAAGGAGACCCGATATTAAGAAACATTCTTCCCAGCAAACCTAAGTTCATATACCGTAAGGCGGCCAATCTAAAGAGCAAACTGGTACGAAGTGCCCTACCTGTGAAAAACACCAATCCGATAAGAACTGCTGGCTTTCACAGATGCGGTCTATGTGTGGGGTGCAGAAGCATCAAAACGGAGAAAACTAAATACACAGAAGTTATCATTAATGGTAATAAATTGAAGATTCATGACTTCATCACATGCAATACTTCCAGAGTCATCTATCTCATCATGTGCAAATGCGGTAAATCCTATGTGGGTAGAACTTCAAGGGCCTTGAAAACACGCATAGGGGAACATTTGCGCAACATCCGTAAAGGCCTTGCCACCCACCACCTCTCAGACCACTTCCGGAAGGAACATCAGTGTTCCACCAATTCAATTGCCTACTTTGTAGGTCTCCGGAATATCAGGACCACATGGAAAGATAGGAATCTAGAAGCCAACCTAGCAAAAGCAGAAATGAGGATGATATTCAATTTACAAACGCTTTCCCCCAATGGTCTTAATCAAGACTTTGAAATCAAATGGTTTCTTTAACATCATACCAGCCACATCTTCTATCCATCACCACTTAGTCATGCTTAACGGCCCTTCTTTTTTCAGGTGTATACCTCACTTAGAATCATTTATTCCCATTATTCATTTATTGTTGTATTTCCTTTTTTTCATGTCAATGGGGAACTACATTGTTTCTACATGAGAATGCCATTCTACGACCACTACGAAAGAACTGTGATCCATCCCTTTCACCGGACATCTATATAAGTTTACCTCTCCTTCAAGCTAATAAAGGACATCATGGGACATATTTGAATATTAATTCCGGTTATAATTTCTGTTTATTTGTATTGGAAACAATCAAAATGCTGTCTAATGACCATCAAGAACGATTGTCCACCACTTTTCCCACTCATAGAAGCTGATATCTTCTCAGGAGAGAGCAATGGACACTGTGGAACGCATTTCTGACATCATTTCCGGTCAAAATATCCTTTGAATGGACCGCAAACGTCACTTCCGGTCTGGACAGGAAGTGACCTTTTCCCGCTATTTTCGGCCGTTTTTCACTGGCTAAAAGACATTTAAAAGGATCCCCCATCAAGCCACAAAGGTATCTTGCCTTGAAGAAGGGACCAGGCTGTCCCGAAACGCGTTGGAGATACCTTGTGGCGCTGCCCACCCCCTGGACATTTAGCGGACTGTTTTCCTGATTGCCTGGAAGGGAATTCGATCAGAGGAGCCACCAGCAGGGTATTTCCCGGGGGTACCCTGCCTTTATTTGACACCTGCGGCTCCTCCACCTGCATCGGTAGGATCACATTCCCCCCATGGCCTGTTCCTAGTCCACTTGTTTTTTTTATGTATTGCTTGTTTTTAGACATTGTATGCTAGTATTGTATTAAATTCCATTTTATTTACCATACCAGTGTGTTTCAACATACACTTTCACACCTTGGTATTATCCACATACATAGGTGACCGTAAGAGAGACCAGCGCCATTGTAGAGAGGCTCAAAGCTGTGACTGTTCTCAAGATGCACAGCGCTGCCGCCTTCTCTATAACCCCGCCTCCGTGCACAGGCGCTCAGTTTTGTTAACCAGTCCAAGGCAGTAGCAGGTACCAGAGACGACAATCGTTAGTACCACACACACACCACAGGAGAGGGCGTCAGCGGCTAATGCCATACCAACCCAAAGAAGCCAAGTGTGTCAGGGTGGGCGCCTTGTGGAGCCCAGTGTACCTCGCAGAAAGAGATTCAACAACGGTAAGTTCTTACAATAAATCTTGTTTTCTGCTGCGGGGTACACTGGGCTCCACAAGGATTAACATCGGGGATGTCCTAATGCAGTTCCTTATGGGAGGGGATGCACAGCAGCCGGCACAAGAACCCGGCGTCCAAAGGAAGCATCCTGGGAGGCGAAAGTATCGAAGGCATAGAACCTTATGAACGTGTTCACTGAGGACCACGTAGCCGCCTTGCACAATTGTTCAAGGATCGCACCACGGCGGGCCGCCCAAGAAAGTCCAACAGACCGAGTAGAATGGGCTTTGATGTTAGCAGGAGCTGGCAGACCAGCCTGTACATAAGCAAGCAATCACCGTTCTAATCCATCTGGCCAAGGTCTGCTTGTTAGCAGGCCAGCCACATTTGTGAAATCCAAACAGCACAATGAGAGAATCAGACTTCCTAATGGAGGCAGTTCTCTTCACATAGATACGGAGAGCCCGTACCACATCCAAAGACCGCTCTTTGGAAGACAACTCAGGAGAACTAAAGGCCGGAACCACAATTTCCTGATTAAGGTGGAAGGAAGACACCACCTTGGGTAGATAACCCGGACGTGTTCTAAGAACCGCCCAGTCACGGTGAAAAATCAGATAGGGGGAGTTACAGGATAAGGAACCCAAGTCCGAGACCCTTCTAGCTGACGCGATAGCCAGCAAAAACAAAACCTTAAGGGAAAGCTACCTAAGGTCTGCAGACGCAAGAGGTTCAAACGGAAACTCTTGCAAGACCTCCAGAACCACCGACAGATCCCAAGGGGCCACGGGTGGTACATAAGGAGGCTGAATCCGCAACACACCCTGAGTGAAAGTATGAACATCCGGTAGGGGAGCAATCTTTCTTTGAAACCAAACCGACAAGGCAGAAATGTGAACCTTGACGGAGGCCAGACAAAGGCCTAAGTTCAGACCCTGTTGTAGGAAGGCCAATAGTTTGACTGTATTAAACTTGAAAACGTCATGATTATGAGACGCACACCAAGTAAAGTAAGAATTCCAGACCCTATGGTAAATCCCAAGCAGAAGCCGGCTTACGGGCCTTGAACATAGTTTGAATGACTGCCTCAGAAAAACCCGTTGCCCTCAAGCCGGCAGGTTCAAGAGCCACGCCGTCAAAGCCAGACGGGCCAAGTCCTGGTAAACACAAGGGCTCTGAACAAGGAAGTCTGGTCGTTGTGGAAGTAGAAGGGGATGATCTAGCGAGAGGCCCTGTAGATCGGAGAATCAGTGCCGTCTGGGCCACGCTGGAGCGATCAAAAGTAGGATTACTCCTTCTTGCTTGAACTTCCTTATTACTCTGGGTAGGAGTGACACCGGAGGGAACACATACGGCAGCCAAAAGTTCCATGGAATTGCCAGAGCATCCACGAACGCTGCTTGAGGATCCCTTGTCCTTGCTCCGAAGACCGGAACCTTGTGATTGTGTCGAGACGCCATCAGGTCCACATCTGGAAGGCCCCACTTGTCCACGAGAAGTTGAAAAACCTCCGGATGGAGGCTCAACTCTCCAGTGTGTACGTCCTGACGACTGAGAAAGTCTGCTTCCCAGTTTAGGACCCCCGGAATGAACACTGCGGATATGGCCGGCAGATGGCGTTCTGCCCACTGAAGAATCCGTGATACTTCCCTCATTGCCATGCGGCTTCGAGTGCCGCCTTGATGATTGATGTACGCCACCGTGGTGGCGTTGTCCGATTGTACTTGAACAGGTCTGTTCTGTATCAAATGCTGGGCCAGGTTCAGTGCATTGAACACCGCCCGAAGTTCCAGAATGTTTATCGGGAGGAGAGACTCCTCCTCGGTCCACCGTGCGAAAGGGAGTGCTGTAACAACACCGCGCCCCAACCTCTCAGACTGGCATCCGTCGTCAGCATGACCCAGTTGGATATCCAGAAGGTACAACCCCTGCTCAATCGATGGTCCTGAAGCAACCAGCTCACTGACAGGCGGACCTCCGGAGATAGTGAGATCATGTGAGATCTGATCCGGTGAGGCCGGCCGTCTCACTTGGGCAGAATCAACTTCTGCAGAGGGCCAGAATGGAATTGAGCATACTCCACCATGTCGAAAGCCGACACCATGAGACCTAGCACTTGCATTGACGGATGTATCGACACTTGCAGATGAGATAGGAAGCATCGAATCCTGTCCTGAAGCTTCAGGACTTTCTCCTGAGACAAGAACAACCGCTGGTTGTGAGTGTCCAATAACGCTACCAGGTGCACCATGCTCCGAGCAGGAACCAGGGAAGATTTCTTCCAGTTGACTAGCCACCCATGGGCTTTCATGAACTGGACAGTCAGATCTAGACGACGAAGGAGAATTTCTGAGGAATTTGCCAGGATCAACAAATCGTCTAGGTAAGGCAGGATCCTGACCCCTTGACGGCGGAGTACAGCCGTCATTACCGCCATTACTTTGGTGAAAACTCGCGGAGCCGTTGCCAAACCAAAAGGTAACGCCCAAAATTGGTAATGAAGGTTGCCCACCGCAAACCTCAGGTACTGCTGATGTGACATTGCAATAGGAATATGCAGGCAGGCATCCTGTATGTCCAGGGATACCATATAGTTCCCAGGCTTCAAGGTCAGAACAATAGCGCGTAGAGTTTTCATACGAAACTTGGAGACCCTCACACACTTGTTCAAGGACGGTTTCGGGACTAGAAACAGCAGTGAATAGTACACCCCTTACCTCTCTGAGCCAGAGGCACCTGTACTACCACTCCTGTGGTCAGGAGAGATTGTACTACTGAATGAAGAAGTGTTTGCCTTCACCGGGTCCAAAGGGACGTCTGTCAGGCAAAATCGATGAGGGGGACGTTTCTTGAAGGATACGGCGTAACCTCGAGTAACGACTTCCCTTACCCAGGCATCTGAAGTGGTCTTCAACCATTCCTGGGCAAAACCTAGAAGCTGGCCCCCCACCCTGGGATCCACCAGGGGGAGGCCCACCCCGTCATGTGGCAGGCTTGTCAGTTTTGGAAGCAGGCTGACTGGCAGCCCAGGTCTGGGCTTGGCAGGTTTTGAAGTACGAGCTTGTTTCGGGTACGCCTGACCTTTTGCTTTTCCTGGAGGATGAAAGGGCCGAGAGAAAGTACTTTTAGCCTTCTGTGCAGGAGAAGCCGTACTTGGTAGGCAAGCTGTTTTAGCAGAGGCCAGATCAGCCACAATCTTACTGAGGTCTTCTCCAAAAAGAATGTCTCCCTTAAAAGGAAGCACCTCCAGGGTTTTCTTAGAATCCATATCCACTGACCAGGATCTCAACCACAGGATATGTCGAGCCAAGATGGACGTAGTTGCAGCCTTGGCTGCCAGCACCCCAGCATCACAAGACCGCCTCCTTAAGGTAAAGAGAAGCCATGGCAATATATGAGAGACATTGGCATGATCAGAAGTGTTGGAAGGTAGCTCCGCCTCCAGCTCCTGAGCCCATGCTTCAACAGCTTCAGCAGCCCATGTCTCTGCAATGGTTGGTCTATGCACAGCCCCCGTTAGGGTGTAAATCGCTTTCAAACAACCCTCCACACGGCTATCCGTCTGTTCCTTCAGAGAGGTGATGGTAGTCACTGGCAGAGCTAAGGAAACTACCATGCGTGCAACATGAGAATCTACAGGCAGAGGAGATTTCCAATTTTTACATAGCTCTGCAGAGAGAGGATAGCGAGCCAACAGTCTCTTATGCGGTGTGAATTTTGTTCCCGGATTTTCCCAGAATTCCTGACGTATGTCAGACAGTTGTTGAGAATGAGGTAAAACTTGTTTAACCACTTTCTTACGTTTAAATCTGTCCAGATTTTTAGAGACAGCCGCAGGCTCAGGTTCATCAGAGACTTGAAGAATGAGCCCGATAACCTCAATCAAATCAGGGACATCCACCAGTGACTTACCTTACCCATCATAAGCATCATAGTCAGTGTCTGTGGGGTCAGTATATGCACCATCCTCCTCAGAGGATGTGTCCGGAACAGCGGTGGATTGTGAGGAAGTAGCGGCCCATTTAGAAGACATCTTAGTCTTAGGTGGGCGAGAGTGAGACTCATTTTTAGACAGCGATCGGTTACAGTGCTGTAACTGAGATGAAATTTGATCTGACCATAAACTGCTGCACTGGCATAGGAGGTCCCACAGGGGGCGTAAGTTTTCTTACCAGCGTATTTAATAATGTGGAGAAAGTAGCCCAAGGTGGGTCATTACTGGCCCCCGGTGCTACAGACCTACTGGGAGGTAAGGAACCCCCCAGAACCTGAACTCTCTGATGCCATGTTTTCCTCAAAAGTGTCTGCAGCATCACCACTACTCAATGTGGGAGAAGCCCCAGTTCCGTTGCCCCTTGTAGCTGACATAATGATAAGCTCAATATCAGGCAGCCCGGTACAATATTAGCAGCACTATATCTAGCAAGCACTCCTAGTGTAGTGTGTCAGCACAAACTGGAAATCCAAGAGATATATGGTGACTATAAATCACAGAGAAAAATACAAAGTATATCTTGTGAAACACCTATATTAGTTAATACACCTGACGCACTTAGCCCCCTCAGTTTACAGAATATAGGAGTAGCAAGCTGAGTGAAATACACGAGATGGAAGCCACACAGCAGCTACATGCACACACACATATAGTCACAAATGTACAATGCAGAAGTTATACCAAATAAAACTGCACTGGACTAGCAATACAAAGTAATACTCAGGATAGATAGATAGATAGATAGATAGATAGATAGATAGATAGATAGATAGATAGATAGATAGATAGATAGATAGATAGATAACAGTAGATATAACAAAACACAGTAAATACTGGATGTATGTTTGTACCACACAACCCTGACTGTATGCACTCTTTCTTAACTAACACTGTCCACTGACAGGTAGAATACTTACTGTGGGTGTAGTATGGTATGCCGGCGGCCGGGCTCCCGGCACCAGCATACCAGCACCGGGAGCCCGACAGCCAGCATACCGACAGCGTGGCGAGCGCAAATGAGCAAACCACGAGGGAGAAAAAGTGTCGGTATGCCGGCTGTCGGGATTCCGGCGCCAGTATACTGTGCGCCGGGATCCCGACAGTCGGCATACTGAAGACCACCCCTTACTGTAAGTGTCCTGTAAAATGCACAGCGCTGACGAGCAGGCAGCTTTACAGAGGAGGATTTTCCCAAGCAGTCCCAGGAACAGCGCAGCTCCGTGTAATGGCGGCTGACAGGGAGTGAGGGAGAGAAAAGCAGCTCCAGGGTGGGAACATTTACCCAAATGGCGCGATGGGGGAGGGGCTATAGGTCAGGCCTTATCCCCCTGCTGGCTTCCCCACCGGGCACTGAAGGCTGCAATGAAACAGGTTTTAACAGAGACAAAAACCACACCTGTGCCCTGTGTCCCGGAGGCTAGTGGAGCGCCTGCCCCTTACAGTGTCCACTCCAGCACGCGTGGCCCGCCTCCCACGGCCACGCCGGATCGCAATTACAGCGGGCCAATGAGAGCCCTTACCTCCCCTTTGAATGCGGCCACGCGATCCAGGAGACAGCGGCAAGTGTGTGACTAACCAAGAACAACACCGGAGCCTCCGCTGTAGTTAACCGGCATCCAGGGCGCGGGAGTAAACAGCGCCGCTGGGGGAGTGATGGAGCTGCAGCAGGGGATGTCTCTCTGACATTCAGTACAGCTGCAGCCCTTGAAGTTTTCAGATTTCTTCTTTCTTCTGAAATTAGCTTATACTATGGGCTATAGGAACAGCCTCCCTGTTGATTGCCTGCTTACTGCATGGCACCAACTTAAAAACTGAGCTCCTGTGCAGGGAGGCGGGGTTATAGAGGAGGCAGCGCTGTGCATCTTGGGAACAGTGAAAGCTTTGAGCCTGTTGGTGCCTCGGATCAAGATCCTACTCTACACCGCAATGTTAATCCTTGTGGGGCCCAGTGTACCCCACAGCAGAAATAAGGATAGCTTTGTGATATACATGATGAATCCTTATAGGTGGTGATGTAATGCTAACTGGGTGTCAAGAATTTAGACTTGAGATCTAAAGAAAAAGATTCCACTTACGTAGGGCATCCAGGGTTTCTACTGTCCTCAATCATATCAAAAGACATAGGACTGGCGATGAGAGGACCCTCAGATGTTAACGCAGAGGTGAAAAAGGTGTACTTCTGCTGTCGGTATTCTATTTGAAATACCCGATGAGAGAGCACAGAATTCGAAAGGTGCTAAGATCCTAATATCTTATAATCTCCTTAGTAGATTTATGATGTTTTAAGAACACAGAGTTAGCTGTAAAGTAATTACCACCAACAAAGTAATCCAAAAAATAGTGCATTATTAAAATATAGAAATCACACATATATCCTCCATCATCCCAATCAATTGTCAGCAATGTTCTCTATATTAGAGTGAATATAGACCTGGAGAAAAAAATGGGATATGAAAACTATATAAAGACATCTAATTTGTTCAAAGCGTCATAAGTGCATGTCACCAATTAGAGCACATGTGGAGATAATTCTTCTCAACACATCTGCCTAAAAATAAGAATTTACTTACCGATAATTCTATTTCTCATAGTCCGTAGTGGATGCTGGGGACTCCGAAAGGACCATGGGGGATAGCGGCTCCGCAGGAGACTGGGCACAAAGTAAAAGCTTTAGGACTAGCTGGTGTGCACTGGCTCCTCCCCCTATGACCCTCCTCCAAGCCTCAGTTAGGATACTGTGCCCGGACGAGCGTACACAATAAGGAAGGATTTTGAATCCCGGGTAAGACTCATTACCAGCCACACCAATCACACCGTACAACTTGTGATCTGAACCCAGTTAACAGCATGATAACAGAAGGAGCCTCTGAAAAGATGGCTCACAACAACAATAACCCGATTTTTGTAACAATAACTATGTACAAGTAATGTAGACAATCCGCACTTGGGATGGGCGCCCAGCATCCACTACGGACTATGAGAAATAGAATTATCGGTAAGTAAATTCTTATTTTCTCTAACGTCCTAGTGGATGCTGGGGACTCCGAAAGGACCATGGGGATTATACCAAAGCTCCCAAACGGGCGGGAGAGTGCGGATGACTCTGCAGCACCGAATGAGAGAACTCCAGGTCCTCCTCAGCCAGGGTATCAAATTTGTAGAATTTAGCAAACGTGTTTGCCCCTGACCAAGTAGCTGCTCAGCAAAGTTGTAAAGCCGAGACCCCTCGGGCAGCCGCCCAAGATGAGCCCACTTTCCGTGTGGAATGGGCTTTTACAGATTTTGGCTGTGGCAGGCCTGCCACAGAATGTGCAAGCTGAATTGTACTACAAATCCAACGAGCAATCGTCTGCTTAGAAGCAGGAGCACCCAGCTTGTTGGGTGCATACAGGATAAACAGCGAGTCAGATTTTCTGACTCCAGCCGTCCTGGAAACATATATTTTCAGGGCCCTGACTACGTCCAGCAACTTGGAATCCTCCAAGTCCCTAGTAGCCGCAGGCACCACAATAGGTTGGTTTAAGTGAAATGCCGAAAACACCTTAGGAAGAAATTGAGGACGAGTCCTCAATTCCGCCCTGTCCGAATGGAAAATCAGATAAGGGCTTTTACAGGATAAAGCCGCCAATTCTGACACGCGCCTGGCCCAGGCCAGGGCCAACAGCATGACCACTTTCCATGTGAGATATTTTAACTCCACAGATTTAAGTGGTTCAAACCAATGTGACTTTTGGAATCCAAAAAAAAAAAAACTACATTGAGATCCCAAGTGCCACTGGAGGCACAAAAGGAGGCTGTATATGCAGTACCCCTTTTACAAACGTCTGAACTTCAGGGACTGAAGCTAGTTCTTTTTGGAAGAAAATTGACAGGGCCGAAATTTGAACCTTAATGGACCCCAATTTCAGGCCCATAGACACTCCTGTTTGCAGGAAATGTAGGAATCGACCCAGTCGAATTTCCACCGTCGGGCCTTACTGGCCTCGCACCACGCAACATATTTTCGCCAATTGCGGTGATAATGTTTTTGCGGTTACATCCTTCCTGGCTTTGATCAGGATAGGGATGACTTCATCCGGAATGCCCTTTTTCCTTCAGGATCCGGCGTTCAACCGCCATGCCGTCAAACGCAGCCGCGGTAAGTCTTGGAACAGACAGGGTTCTTGCTGGAGCAGGTCCCTTCTTAGAGGTAGAGGCCACGGATCCTCCGTGAGCATCTCTTGAAGTTCCGGTTACCAAGTCCTTCTTGGCCAATCCGGAGCCACGAATATAGTGCTTACTCCTCACCATCTTATCAATCTCAGTACCTTGGGTATGAGAGGCAGAGGAGGAAACACATACCCTGACTGGTACACCCACGGTGTTACCAGAGCGTCTACAGCTATTGCCTGAGGGTCCCTGGACCTGGCGCAATACCTGTCGAGTTTTTCCCAACGGTTTATAATCCTGTGGAAGACTTCTGGGTGAAGTCCCCACTCCCCCCGGGTGGAGGTCGTGCTGAGGAAGTCTGCTTCCCAGTTGTCCACTCCCGGAATGAATACTGCTGACAGTGCTATCCCATGATTTTCCGCCCAGCGAAGAATCCTTGCAGCTTCTGTCATTGCCCTTCTGCTTCTTGTGCCACCCTGTCTGTTTACGTGGGTGACTGCCGTGATGTTGTCCGACTGGATCAACACCGGCTGTCCTTGAAGCAAAGGTCTTGCTAAGCTTAGAGCATTGTAAATGTCCCTTAGCTTCCGGATATTTATGTGAAGTGATGTCTCCAGGCTTGACCATAAGTCCTGGATATTCCTTCCCTGTGTGACTGCTCCCCAGCCTCGCAGGCTGGCATCCGTGGTTACCAGGACCCAGTCCTGAATGCTGAATCTGCGGCCCTCTAGAAGATGAGCACTCTGCAACCACCACAGGAGGGACACCCTTGTCCTTGGTGACAGGGTTATCCGCTGATGCATCTGAAGATGCGACCCGGACCATTTGTCCAGCAGGTCCCACTGGAAAGTTCTTGCGTGGAATCTGCCGAATGGGATTGCTTCGTAGGAAGCCCCCATTTTACCCAGAACCCTTGTGCATTGATGCACTGAGACTTGGCTCGGTTTGAGGAGGTTCCTGACTAGCTCGGATAACTCCCTGGCTTTCTCCTCCGGGAGAAACACCTTTTTCTGGACTGTGTCCAGGATCATCCCTAGGAACAGAAGACACGTCGACGGAACCAGCTGCGATTTTGGAATATTGAGAATCCAATCGTGCTGCCGCAACACTATCTGAGATAGTGCTACACCGACCTCCAACTGTTCCCTGGATCTTACCCTTATCAGGGAATCGTCCAAGTAAGGGATAACTAAAATTCCCTTCCTTCGAAGGAACATCATCATTTCGGCCATTACCTTGGTAAAGACCCGGGGTGCCGTGGACCATCCCTACGGCAGCGTCTGAACTGATAGTGACAGTTCTGTACCATAAACCTGAGGTACCCTTGGTGAGAAGGGTAAATTTTGACATGAAGGTAAGCATCCTTGATGTCCCGAGACATCATGTAGTCCCCTTCTTCCAGGTTTGCAATCACTGCTCTGAGTGACTCAATCTTGAATTTGAACCTCTGTATGTAAGTGTTCAAAGATTTTAGATTTTAGAATCGGTCTCACCGAGCCGTCTGGCTTCGGTACCACAATAGTGTGGAATAATACCCCGTTCCCTGTTGCAGGAGGGGTACCTTGATTATCACCTGCTGGGAATACAGCTTGTGAATGGCTTCCAAAACTGCCTCCCTGTCAGAGGGAGACGTCGGTAAAGTCGACTTTTGGAAACGGCGAGGGGGAGACGTCTCGAATTCCAATATGTACCCCTGAGATATTACCTGAAGGATCCAGGGGTCTACTTGCGAGTGAGCCCACTGCGCACTGAAATTCATTGAGAACGGGCCCCCACCGTGCCTGAGCTTGTAAAGCCCTAGCGTCATACTGAGGGCTTGGCAGAGGCTGGAAAGGGTTTCTGTTCCTGGGAACTGGCTGATCTCTGCAGCCTTTTTCCTCTCCCTCTGTCACGAGCAGAAAATAGGAACCTTTTGTCCGCTTGCCAACAAAGGACTGCGCCTGATAATACGGCGTCTTATTTTGAGAGGCGACCTGGGGTACAAACGTGGATTTCCCAGCTGTTGCCGTGGCCACCAGGTCTAAAAGACCGACCCCAAATGTCCCCTTTCAAAGGCAATACTTCCAAATGGCGTTTGGAATCCGCATCACCTGACCATTTTACTGGTAGAATTGGACAACGCACTTATACTTGATGCCAGTCGGCAATTATTCCGCTGTGCATCATGCATATATAGAAATGGATCTTTTAAATGCTCTATAGGCAATAATATACTATCCTTATCTAGGATATCAATATTTCCAGTCAGGGAATCCGACCATGCCAACCCAGCACTGCACCTCCAGGCTGAGGCGATAGCTGGTCGCAGTATAACACCAGTATGTGTGTAAATACCTTTTTTTGGATACCCTCCTGCTTTCTATCAGCAGGATCCTTAAGGGCGGCCATCTCATGAGAGGGTAGAGCCCTTGTTCTTACAAGCGTGTGAGCGCCTTATCCCCCCTAGGGGGTGTTTCCCAATGCATCCTAACCTCTGGCGGGAAAGGGTATGCAGCCAATACTTTTTAAGAAATTATTAATTGTTATCGGGGGGAAACCCACGCATCATCACACATTTTATTTCTCAGATTCAGGAAAACTACAGGTAGTTTTTCCCTCACCGAACATAATACCCCTTTTTTGGTGGTACTCGTATTATCAGAAATGTATAAAACATTTTCCATTGTCTCAATCATGTAACGTGTGGCCCTACTGGAAATCACGGTTGTCTCTTCACCGTCGACACAGGAGTCAGTATCCGTGTCGGCGTCTGTATCTGCCATCTGCCTGACGGCCTATGAGACGTCTGGACAGGCACAAGCTGAGTAGCCGGCTGTCTCATGTCAACCACTGTTTTTTTTTATATAGAGCTGACACTGTCACGTAATTTTCAACAGTACATCCACTCAGGTGTCGACCCCCTAGGGGGTGACATCACTGTTACAGACACTCTGCTCCGCCTCCACATCATTTTCCTCCTCATACATGTCGACACACACGTACCGACACCCAGCACACACACAGGGAATGCTCTGATAGAGGACAGGACCCACTTAGCCCTTTGGGGAGACAGAGGGAGAGTTTGCCAGCACACACCAGAGTGCTATATATGTATAGGGACAACCTTACAATAAGTGTCTATCCCTTATAGCTGCTTATATCTGTTATTTTGCCAAATAAGTGCCCCCCTCTCTTTTTTACCCTGTTTCTGTAGTTGCAGGATGCAGGGGCGATTCTGGGAGCCTTCCTACCAGCGGAGCTGTGTGGGAAAAATGGCACTGTGTGCTGAGGAGATAGGCCCCGCCCCCTTCACGGCGGGCTCTTCTCCCGCTTTTTACTGGAAAACTGGCAGGGGTTAAATACATCCATATAGCCCAGGAGCTATATGTGATGTATTTTTCGCCAACTAAGGTAAATTCATTGCTTCCCAGGACGCCCCCCCCCAGCGTCCTGCACCCTCAGTGACCGGAGTGTGAAGTGTGCTGAGAGCAATGGCGCACAGCTGCAGTGCTGTGCGCTACCTTATGAAGACAGGAAAGTCTTCTGCCGCCGATTTATGGACCTCTTCTTGCTTCAGCATCTGTAAGGGGGCCGGCGGCGCGGCTCCGGGACCCATCCATGGCTGGGCCTGTGATCGTCCCTCTGGAGCTAATGTCCAGTAGCCTAAGAAACCCAATCAACTCTGCACGCAGGTGAGTTCGTTTCTCTCCCCTAAGTCCCTCGATGCAGTGAGCCTGTTGCCAGCAGGTCTCACTGAAAATAAAAAACCTATTTAAACTTTTACTCTAAGCAGCTCAGGAGAGCCACCTAGATTGCACCCTTCTCGTTCGGGCACAAAATCTAACTGGGGCTTGGAGGAGGGTCATAGGGGGAGGAGCCAGTGCACACCAGCTAGTCCTAAAGCTTTTACTTTGTGCCCAGTCTCCTGCGGAGCCGCTATCCCCCATGGTCCTTTCGGAGTCCCCAGCATCCACTAGGACGTTAGAGAAATAAATATTAAATGATTAAAGAGGATATGATCCTTCTGATAATATATATGTACCGCTATAAGTAATAAACTTATCTGGCGAGGATCACTGTGGGTGCTGCTGTGTATTCAACAGGCGCGTCAAGTGCGGCTCCATGTTCCCCGTATATATGGCTCTGGGGATGATCGCTGCAATTTGTCCTCGGCTAGCGCCGCGCTTGTAGCTGTCCTCTATCTACTACGGGACGGCTCCGTCTATACTCCAGGTGAATTGCAATAGTATTTGATGTAAGTGATCCCGTGGAGCAGTTATCCCCGTGACAATTCCGTAGTAGATAGAGGACAGCTACAAGCGCGGCGCTAGCCGAGGACAAATTGCAGCGATCATCCCCAGAGCCATATATACGGGGAACATGGAGCCGCACTTCACGCGCCTGTTGAATACACAGCAGCACCCACAGTGAACCTCGCCAGATAAGTTTATTACTTATAGCGGTACATATATATTATCAGAAGGATCATATCCTCTTTAATCATTTAATATTTATTTTAGTCAGATGTGTTGAGAAGAATTATCTCCACATGTGCTTTAATTGGTGACATGCACTTATGACGCTTTGAACAAATTAGATGTCTTTATATAGTTTTCATATCCCATTTTTTTCTCCAGGTCTATCTATTCACTCTAATATAGAGAACATTGCTGACAATTGATTGGGATGATGGAGGATATATGTGTGATTTCTATATTTTAATAATGCACTATTTTTTGGATTACTTTGTTGGTGGTAATTACTTTACAGCTAACGCTGTGTTCTTAAAACATCAAAGATTATAAGATATTAGGATCTTTGCACCTTTCGAATTCTGTGCTCTCTCTTCGGGTATTTCAAATAGAATACCGACAGCAGAAGTACACCTTTTTCATCACCTCTGCGTTAACATCTGAGGGTCCTCTCATCGCCAGTCCTATGTCTTTTGATATGATTGAGAACAGTAGAAACCCTGGATGCCCTACGTAAGTGGAATCTATTTTCCTTAGATCTCAAGTCTAAAATCTTGACACCCAGTTAGCGTTACATCACCACCTATAACGATTCATCATGTATATCATACAGCTATCCTTATATACCATATTACAATGGTGATATTACTTCACAACTTATGTGAGTTTTTAACCAATTAATATTTATTATTTTAAAATTTTGTGCCTATCTTACTGATCATATCTAGGTGTTTATTCATTACAGCTAGGGATCTCTCTCCCGTATTCTCATTAACCCATGCCCAATAAAGGGCACAATTAGGGGTACCAGCAGATACAGGCCTTGGGACTAGTGCACACGCTTCAGGTGGTTCTCTCATTGAGAATTCAATGCTTTTTAAGCAGATTTTCAAAAGCAGAAACCCGGCGTTCGCCATTCATGTCCCACTTCCTTCTGATCTCTCTATTTCCTTTCTCCAGCATATCTATTGGACAGGAATTATCCTATTATAGGAAGAATATACACTATCATTTATAATCCATAACTGCAGTCTATATACTGCATTTACCAAGAACTGCAGGTTTTAGAGGTTATCATCCCATAGTTTATATTGTAACAGAGAGCAGATGGATTTATATAAATAGTAACATTATTGCCTTTCAGGCCTGTTGGTCTAGACGCTTCATGAGAAAGATTGTAACTCCTTGCTCCCTTAAAGGGAGAAACTCAGTGTAACAAAATTAGGCAATATTGTCACTCTAGAGAGCTGAGGTCCTTGAAGTGTTAATTTTGCTTCTAGAAAGGGATAGAAAATTCCAGTGCCAATACATCTTCCCGTTGACACAGGAGATTTTTGATTCACTCAAGTTTAAAACAATCTGTTCCTTAAGAATACCGTATATACTCGAGTATAAGCCGAGTTTTTCAGCACATTTTTTGTGCTGAAAAATCTCCCCCTCGGCTTATACTCGAGTGATGCTCCCGGAGTCCTGTGCAGGAGCAGAGCGCAGGGAGCAGCCATGAGGGTAGGGGGAGGGGGAGGGAGGGGGACTCAGGAGCCGCAGCAGCGCACTGTAATTGGTGCATCAACCAGTGACGCTGCTGCAGCCATCCTTCTCCCCCTCCATGCTCGCTGAAGTACCGCCGCGCCGCCGGCCTCCTCAGCCGCTGCTTTCTGTCCCAAGGCCGGCCACCGCTGCCCGCACCGCCTGCCGCTGCCTGCACTCTCGTGCCCCATCATTGATGTTGAGTAGAGACAGGCTATGGGGGGGGGGGAGCGCGGGTGTGTCGGGGGGGGGGGGGTAGTTGGGGGCTGGGCATATCTGGCACTACGAGGGCATACGGTATCTGGCATGTGGGGGCATATGTAGCACTGTGGGGGCATATCTGGCACTATGAGGGCATATGTGGCACTGTGGGGGGATTATCTGGCAGTATGAGGGCATATGTGGCACTGTGGAGGGATTATCTGGCAGTATGAGGGCATATGTGGCACTGTGGGGGCATATCTGGCACTGTGGGGGCATATCTGGCACTGTGGGGGCATATGTGGCACTGTGGGGGGATTATCTGGCAATATGAGGGCATATGTGGCACTGTGGGGGCATATATGGCACTGTGGGGGCATATCTGGCACTATGAGGGCATATGTGGCACTGTGGGGGATTATCTGGCAGTATGAGGGCATATGTGGCACTGTGGGGGCATATCTGGCACTGTGAGGGCATATGTGGCACTGTGGGGGGATTATCTGGCAGTATGAGGTCATATGTGGCACTGTGAGGGCATATCTGGCACTGTGAGGGCATATGTGGCACTGTGGGGGGATTATCTGGCAGTATGAGGGCATATGTGGCACTGTGGGGGCATATCTGGCACTGTGGGGGCATATCTGGCACTGTGAGGGCATATGTGGCACTGTGGGGGGATTATCTGGCAGTATGAGGGCATATGTGGCACTGTGGGGGCATATATGGCACTGTGGGGGCATATCTGGCACTATGAGGGCATATCTGGCACTGTGGGGGATTATCTGGCAGTATGAGGGCATATGTGGCACTGTGGGGGCATATCTGGCACTATCAGGGCATATCTGTATATGAGGGCATATCTGGCACTGTGGGAGCATATCTGGCACCGTGGGGGAATATGTGTATCTGGCAATGTGGGGGCATATCTGGCACTATGAGGCCAAATATCTGGCACCATGGGGGCATATTTAGTACTGTGGGGGCATATCTGGCAGTATGAGGGCTGTGTATGACTAGAGCTGCATTTCCCACCCTAGGCTTATACTCGAGTCAATAAGTTTTCCCAGTTTTTTTGGGGGAAATTAGGTGCCTCGGCTTATATTCGGGTCGAATTATACTCTAGTATATACGGTACTTTAATCGGTTGTTCTTATACGGAATCTGAGACCCATAAAATTAACCCATATATGCGCATCAGAATTATATGTTCTATGTTCAATGTATGTATGTTAGTGTAAGTCTACATGAATTAATAAAAGTTACATTTTAAAATTGTTACATAAGAGTGCCCCACAAAAAAAGAGTTGTCTTTCCTCTTCACAGTATTCTATATGAAGGACACACAGCCTCTTACCCAGACACGTTATTGCAGAAACAGTGCAGTGACAACACAACCGTGAGACAGTACCCGCGCACCCCAGACAGCACCACTGGAGTGACACACAGAGGAATTGGACCAGCACACAATACCCAGATAAGCTGGAAATAATATAGATAACAGTAGATGCATAAGTGAATCACCTCCGATATGCTCCCCCCTCGGTATAACCCCCAGGTACCAGTATTATTGGTGGTCAGCAGGGTCTGTGGAAGAGCTCTGTCACGCAGCCTTTCAGTCAGCAGCAGCTGGAATGGCGCCTTTTTACCGCTGGTCCCACTCTCCAGGAAGCCCCGCCCCTTCAATGGTGCACGACCCCTACAGTTATTTTTATACTGGCTTCACGCTTTATACTAACAACAGTGTAATAATAATAAGATTTTACTCACCGGTAAATCTATTTCTCGTAGTCCGTAGTGGATGCTGGGAACTCCGTAAGGACCATGGGGAATAGCGGGCTCCGAAGGAGGCTGGGCACTCTAGAAAGATTTATGACTACCTGGTGTGCACTGGCTCCTCCCACTATGACCCTCCTCCAAGCCTCAGTTAGGACACTGTGCCCGGACGAGCTGACATAATAAGGAAGGATTTTGAATCCCGGGTAAGACTCATACCAGCCACACCAATCACACCGTATAACTCGTGATACTATACCCAGTTAACAGTATGAATATAACTGAGCCTCTCAACAGATGGCTCAACAATAACCCTTTAGTTAGGCAATAACTATATACAAGTATTGCAGACAATCCGCACTTGGGATGGGCGCCCAGCATCCACTACGGACTACGAGAAATAGATTTACCAGTGAGTAAAATCTTATTTTCTCTGACGTCCTAGTGGATGCTGGGAACTCCGTAAGGACCATGGGGATTATACCAAAGCACCCAAACGGGCGGGAGAGTGCGGGTGACTCTGCAGCACCGAATGAGAGAACTCCAGGTCCTCCTCAGCCAGGGTATCAATTTTGTAGAATTTTGCAAACGTGTTTGCCCCTGACCAAGTAACAGCTCAACAAAGTTGTAAAGCCGAGACCCCTCGGGCAGCCGCCCAAGATGAGCCCACCTTCCCTGTGGAATGGGCTTTCACTGATTTAAGATGCGGCAGTCCAGCCGCAGAATGCGCCTGCTGAATCGTGTCACAGATCCAGCGAGCGATAGTCTGCTTAGAAGCAGGAGCACCCAGCCTGTTGGGTGCATACAGGATAAATAGCGAGTCAATTTTTCTGACTCTAGCCGTCCTGGAAACATAATTTTTCAAGGCCCTGACTACGTCCAGTAACTTGGAATCCTCCAAGTCCCTAGTAGCCGCAGGCACCACAATAGGTTGGTTCAAGTGAAAAGCTGATACCACCTTAGGGAGAAACTGGGGACGAGTCCTCAATTCTGCCCTATCCATATGGAAAATCAGATAAGGACTTTTATATGACAAAGCCGCCAATTCTGATACACGCCTGGCCGAAACCAAGGCCAATAACATGACCACTTTCAACGTGAGATATTTTAGATCCACGGTTTTTAGTGGTTCAAACCAATGTGATTTTAAGAAACTCAACACCACGTTGAGATCCCAAGGTGCCACTGGAGGCACAACCGGGGGCTGAATATGCAGCACTCCTTTTACAATGTCTGAACTTCAGGTACTGAAGCTAATGCTTTCTGGAAGAAAATCGACAGAGCCGAGATCTGTATCTTAATGGAGCCTAATTTTAGGCCCATAGACACTCCTGCTTGTAGGAAGTGCAGAAATCGACCTAGTTGAAATTCCTCTGTTGGGGCCTTTTTTGGCCTCACACCAAGCAACATATTTCCGCCATATGCGGTGATAATGTTTTGCAGTTACATCTTTCCTGGCTTGAATCAGCGTAGGAATGACTTCCTCGGAATGCCCTTTTCCTTTAGGATCCGGCGTTCAACCGCCATGCCATCAAAACGTAGCCGCGGTAAGTCTTGGAACAGACAGGGCCCCTGCTGCAGCAGGTCCTGTCTGAGCGGCAGAGGCCATGGGTCCTCTGATACATTTTCTTGAAGTTCTGGGTACCAGGCTCTTCTTGGCCAATCCGGAACCACGAGTATCGTTCTTACTCCTCGCCTTCTTATTATTCTCAGTACCTTTGGTATGAGAGGCAGAGGGGGGAACACATAAAACGACTGGTACACCCACGGTGTTACCAGAGCGTCCACAGCTATCGCCTGAAGGTCCCTTGACCTGGCGCAATATCTTTTATAGCTTTTTGTTGAGGCGGGACGCCTTCATGTCCACCTGTGGCCTTTCCCAATGGTGTACAATTCTTTGGAAGACTTCTGGATGAAGTCCCCACACTCTCGGGTGGAAGTCGTGTCTGCTGAGAAGATCTGCTTACCAGTTGTCCACTCCGGGAATGAACACTGCTGACAGTGCTAACACATGATTTTCCGCCCATCGGAGAATCCTTGTGGCTTCTGCCATCGCCATCCTGCTTCTTGTGCCGCCATGTTGGTTTACATGGGCGACTGCCGTGATGTTGCCTGATTGGATCAGGACCGGCTGGTTTTGAAGCAGAGGCCTTGCCTGACTCAGGGCATTGTAAATGGCCCTCTGTTCCAGAATTTTATGTAGGGAAGTCACCTGACTTGACCAAAGTCCCTGGAAGTTTCTTCCCTGTGTGACTGCCCCCCAGCCTCAAAGGCTGGCATCCATGGTCACTAGGACCTAGTCCTGTATGTCGAACCTGCGGCCCTCTTGAAGATGGGCACTCTGCAGCCACTACAGTAGAGATAACCCTGTCTCCAAGGACCAGGGTATCAGCCTAATGCATCTGAAGATGCGACCCGGACCACTTGTCTAACAGGTCCCCCTGAAAAGTTCTTGCATGGAACCTGCCGAATGGGATTGCTTCGTAGGAAGCTAACATTTTTCCCAGGACTCGCGTGCAATGATGCACCGATAACTGTTTTGGCTTCAGGAGGTCTCTGACTAGAGATGACAGCTCCTTGGCTTTCTCCACCGGGAGAAACACTTATTTCTGGTCTGTGTCCAGAACCATCCCCAGGAACAGTAGACGTGTCGTAGGAACCAGCTGTGACTCTGGACTGTTTAGAGTCCAACCGTGCTGTTGTAGCACTTTCCAAAATAGTGCTACCCCGACTAGCAACTGCTCCTTGGACCTCGCCCTTATAAGGATATTGTCCAAGTACGGGATAATTAAAACTCCCCTTTTTCGAAGGAGTATCATCATTCCGGCCATTACCTTGGTAACACCCTCGGTGCCATGTACAGTCCAAACGGCAGAGTCTGGACTTGGTAATGGTAATCCTGTACCACAAATCTGAGGTACTCCTGACGAGGATAGTAAATAGGGACATGCAGGTAAGCATCCTTGATGTCCCGGGATACCATGTAATCCCCCTCGTCCAGGCTTGCAATAACCGCCCTGAGCGATTCCATCTTGAACTTGAATTTTTTATGCATGTGTTCAAGGATTTTAAATATAAAGAAGGGTCACACCGAACCATGCGGTTTCGGTACCCCAACCGTGTGGAATAGTAACCCCGTCCTTGTTGAAGTAGGGGCACCTTAAGTATTACCTGCTGGGAATACAGCTTATTAATTGCCTCTAGCACAGCCTCCCTGCCTGAGGGAGTTGTCGGCAAGGCATATTTGAGGAAACGGCGGGGGGAAGACATCTCGAATTCCAGCTTGTACCCCTGAAATACTACTTGAATGAAACAGGGATCCACCTGTGAGCGAGCCCACTGATCGCTGAAACTTTTGAGACGGCCCCCCACCATACCTGGCTACACCTGTGGAGCCCCCGCGTCATGCTGTGGACTCAGAGGAAGCGAGAGAAGAATTATGATTCTGGGAACAGGCTGACTGGTGCAGCTTTTTCCCTCTTCCCTTGTCTTTGTACAGAAAGGAAGCGCCTTTGACCCGCTTGCTTTTCTGAAGCCGAAAGGACTGTACCTGATAATACAGTGCTTTCTTAGTCTGTGAGGAAAACTGAGGAAAAAATATTTCTTCCCAGCTGTTGCTGCGGATACGAGGTCCCAGAGACCACCCCCAAATAATTCCTCACCCTTATAAGGCAGAATCTCTATGTGCCTTTTAAGGTCAGCATCACCTGTCCAGGGACAGGTCTCTAATACCCTCCTGACAGAATGGACGTTACATTCATTTTGGATGCCAGCCGGCAAAATATCCCTCTGTGCATCCCTCATATATAAGACGACGTCTTTAATATGTTCTCATGTTAGCAAACTAGTATGTTTGACAGGGTCACCGACCACGCTGCAGCAGCACGCTCTGCAGGTTTCAGTCTAGTACCTGAGGGTGTAAATACAGACTTCAGGATAGCCTCCTGCTTTTTATCAACAGGTACCTTCAAAGTGGCCGTTCCTAAAACGGCAGTGCCACCTATTTTGACAACCGTGTGAGCGCCATATCCACCCTAGGGGATATCTCCCAGCGTAACTTATCCTCTGGCGGGAAAAGGTACGCCATCAGTAACTTTTTAGAAATTACCAGTTTCTTATCAGGGGGAACCCACGCTTTTCACACACTTCATTCATTCATCTGATGGGGGAACAAAACACTGCCTGCTTTTTCTCCCCAAACATAAAAACCCCATTTTTAGAGGTTAATGTCAGAAATGTGTAACACATTATTTTTATTGCCGGGATCAAGTCACGGATGTTCCTAGTGGATTGTGTATATGTCTCAACCTTGTCGACACTGGAGTCAGACTCCGTGTCGACATCTGTGTCTGCCATCTGAATGAGCGGGCGTTTTTGAGCCCCTGATGGCCTTTGAGACGCCTGGGCAGACACGGGCTGAGAAGCCGGCTGTCCCACAGCTGTTACGTCATCCACCCTTTTATGTAAGGAGTTGACACTGTCGGTTAATACCCTTTACCTAACCATCCACTCTGGTGTCGGCCCCACAGGGGGCGACATCACATTTATCGGCATCTGCTCCGTCACTATATAAGCCTCCTCCTCAAACATGTCGACACAGCTGTACCGACACACCGCACACACACAGGGAATGCTCTGACTGAGGACAGGACCCACAAAGCCCTTTGGGGAGACAGAGAGAGAGTATGCCAGCACACACCAGAGCGCTATATAATGAGGGGATTAACACTATAACTGAGTGAATTTTCCCCCATAGCTGCTTGTATATACAATATTGCGCCTAAATTTAGTGCCCCCCCTCTCTTTTTTACCCTTTGAGCCTGAAAACTACAGGGGAGAGCCTGGGGAGCTTTCTTCCAGTTGCACTGTGAAGAGAAAATGGCGCCAGTGTGTCTGAGGGAGATAGCTCCGCCCCTTTTCCGCGGCCTATTCTCCCGCTTTTTTCTGGATTCTGGCAGGGGTATTTACCACATATATAGCCTCTGGGGCTATATATTGTGGTATTTTTGCCAGCCAAGGTGTTTTTATTGCTGCTCAGGGCGCCCCCCCCAAGCGCCCTGCACCCTCAGTGACCGGAGTGTGAAGTGTGTATGAGGAGCAATGGCGCACAGCTGCAGTGCTGTGCGCTACCTTGGTGAAGACTGATGTCTTCTGCCGCCGTTTTTCCGGACCTCTTCTTGCTTCTGGCTCTGTAAGGGGGACGGCGGCGCGGCTCCGGGACCGAACACCAAGAACTGGGCCTGCGGTCGATCCCTCTGGAGCTAATGGTGTCCAGTAGCCTAAGAAGCCCAATCCGGCTGCAAGCAGGCGAGTTCGCTTCTTCTCCCCTTAGTCCCTCGCTGCAGTGAGCCTGTTGCCAGCAGGTCTCACTGAAAATAAAAAACCTAAATCTATACTTTCTTTCTAAGGGCTCAGGAGAGCCCCTAGTGTGCATCCAACCTCGGCCGGGCACAAGATCTAACTGAGGCTTGGAGGAGGGTCATAGTGGGAGGAGCCAGTGCACACCAGGTAGTCATAAATCTTTCTAGAGTGCCCAGCCTCCTTCGGAGCCCGCTATTCCCCATGGTCCTTACGGAGTTCCCAGCATCCACTAGGACGTCAGAGAAAACAATGGAAGTTTTCACCCCCTTCATATCGCCAGTGTTTGGGTCCGCAGCAGGCACTGCAGCTCGCAGCCCATGACCGCCGCGCCCTTTAGCCGCCAGATGACACCGGGGACCCGCTAACCGGGACCCCGGTGTAAACACTCACCGCACAGTCGTCTTTTTCAGCATCTGTTAGGGGGTTACGGTGCGCTGCCGGCCTGGGCACACACAGTATGGTATGTGAAACAGAGTCTCAGAAGCTTAATGTCCTGTCAGCGGGGATTATGGAGCCATTAACCCTCAGGAGGTTGGTTGGTTGGTCCGGCCCCCAAGTCCCACGACGCAGGCAGACTGGTTGCCAACCAGTACTACCTGAAAACAACAAACTAAATAAAATTTCCTGGACCTCCAGAGAATGCACCCGGCTCCTTGGGCACATTTTTCTAAACTGAGTCTAAAGGAGGGGCATAGAGGGGAGGAGCCAGCACACACTGTTGATTTCTTAAAGTGTCAGGCTCCTACGGACCCGATTTATACCCATTGTGTAACTACTGTTCTCCAGTATCCACTAGGACGTTAAGAGAAAATATAATTGAGATCAGGAGGTGAGCGCTGTGTATTTAAACCTCCACTTCAATAAAAACAAGTCTGTCAGCAGCTTATCGCAAGTTGCAGACAGAGGAGACAGGTGTTTATTAGGGTAACCACAGGTACCAGGTGTTCATCTGTTAAGACCCTCAATGCACCATGTTCGCAGTGACCCAATGCTATGGAATAAACATTTTTATTCAACAACAGTCATCATTTTCATTTTCTTTACTGATATTCAAGTCTCCAAAACAGCAGGACAATCAAAATATTTTTCTTCTGAAAACACATTTAGCTGAATATTATCACTTTACATACTGTAAAATCACATTTGAGCAAATGCATCGCTTTCTTGAAACATTAAGGGGGATTTAAGCATTGGTGTTGGTTACAGTAACTAAGGCAACTTATTGTTTGTAAATAGGTAAGAGGGGGCACCGCATATACCGGGGGTTAAATTCCAGACTCTCACCCGAAAACTGAAAATAGAACTTTTCTAATCATAAATGAAGAGAACATGCTTACACTTATGGTGCGTACACACTATTCAATATCGTTCACGATCCAAACGATATTGTTCGGTCCTGAACGATATTGCATAATGTGTACGTACAATGCTTACTCCCGCAAATCGCATGAGACGTCGCACGTCGGACTGCATGCAGTCTTGTGGAGGTTATATTGTGTGGTTTTTAACTCCAGTAATGAGTTTCCAGACTTCGTTTGACATCGTTTGTAGTGTGTACACACGATCCAATCCGATATGAAATCGTATACAATATCGTATTGTATGGGATCACATAATGTATACATAGCATTAGTATTTAGGGTACGGCAGCTTTCATTCCCTTTTTTTCTCGGTACTAGATGGCCTTACAATTCTCTACTGCAGTTACACCCTACTTTGATGTCCTTCCATCGTACCAGAAAAATGCCATTTGAACTAGATATGCATGAAAAAGAATAAACATAGTTCACAGCGAAACCGCCAAATAAGCGGAGCACCAAAAAGTGGAAACCGTGCCCTCCGGGAAATTGCGGATTTTATTATTATTTTGATTATTTTTGTAAAATTTGTAAAACAATAAAAATTTAAAATGACAGGACTGGTCATGTTTCATTTAGAGAACAGATAGCTGGTGCCTAGTGCACAACACATGGCCTAAAAAGACCAGCTCCCCAACGTTCGCTCTGAGCCTGCTCTCTCCTATACCTGATGACAGAGGAAGTAGCGGATATGAATCAGCCACCATACTCAAAATTCACCATTTGCACATAAGTGCAACAGGGCTGCTTCATGACCTATAACGTGCGCAGGAAGTATTCAGAATACATACATAATGCACAATACACTACATTAACTTTGCTTTAAATGCAACAAAAAAGGAGCACTTATTATATTTACCAAACGGTTAGAATCCCCTTTCTCCAGCACAATAGACAGATATTGCTGTTAAAATGGCTATTCATGGAAGACATTTACTGTGTGTTGGAATTGGAAGAGCAACAGCGCCACCCACTGGATACAATAAATCCACTCTCGGATAAAACATCTTTTCAATTCAACAGAAAATGCACCAGATATCACACACTTATGTCGCGTGTTTTATCCTTTTGATATCTTGTAATATCTGCTGAGGGATGTTGGGCTTTTCTCTCTATCGTCACTTTGGAGAACACAAACGCCATGCACCCACTGGCGAATCACACACAAGGGGTGGCTGGTGATGTCACAGCACCTAACTAGCAGGAATACGGGGTGCACGCTGCAGTTGCGTTAATGGTAGTGCCACACATTACTGCAGCTGTGATCACAGATAAGTGGCTTTGCGAGCTGTGAAGGCTGAAAGCTGGAGCAGAATCGTACATGGCACACATTCACATCCAATTCAAACTAACCTTTGTCGGCTTCCAGTCATCTAACCTGCTGTCCAAGACCACATCGTAGCAGAAGGCCCCAGAGATCACTGTATGGGCAGAACACATTGAAATGTAGGATGTTAGAGGGATAACATCTCTATGTAAGCCGCCAGGATGACGGGATTAACTAAAGCTTTGGCATGCAGCAATGCGCTGGAACATGTAATATGCATGTAGGACATTTCTTGCTCCTGCCAAACCAAGCGTGTCAACTATCCAACGACAAAACTACATTTCTGCTGGACATTCTGCCAGTGGTTTTCAAACCTTTTACACTCTGGCAACCCCTGACAGTATCGCTGCATTAATTGTACCCCCTAACATTTGCAAGCAAAACAGTTGTGATTACTTTATTTGCTATTAGATAAAATGGTTAGGTGTCGCTATATATGAAAGCAATAAACGTACTATAAACAAGATATGTTTTAAAGAAAACGGCACAGGAATAGAATGAATTGTACATATTCATTTCTGGGGGAAAAGAGAAAATGCAGGTGCACACTCGGTACTAAACACTGCTAAAAACGGTAAAATTAAGGCTGGGTTGGTGTGTCCTGGCTGCTTTGTGGCATTTTATTGTAACACCTTTTAACACATTAAGAGGTCTATTTACTAAGCATTGGATAAAGTGGACGGAGATAAAGTACCAGCCAATCAGCTCCTGTCATTTTTCAAACCCAGCCTGTAACATGGCAGTTAGACAGTGATTGGCTGGTACTTTATCTCCATGCAAGGCTTAGTAAATAGACCCCTAAATTATTACCTCTCACCTATGTAACACTCTCAGCACATAGCTGCTTCTTCTTACTAATGTAACACCTTTTAACACTTAAACCTCTCACTAGTGTGATAACTTGGGGCGATTGGCTTGTGCTGGCCTGAGGGGTCCGGTGCCCTGGACTTGAACCTTAGAGTTAGGGACTTACCAGATGACTTCACCTGGTTGCGGTTTGTGTGCTCATAATTTTGGCCCAAATTCTGCTAAGCACCTCAATTTTACTCTATATTATATTGCAGAATTTATCATAATTATTCTGATTAGCAGTGTTTGGTACTTCGAGAATACACCTGCATTTTCTTTTTTTTCTGTGTCGAACTACAAGTCTCAGCATAGTAGCACCTCTCATTATGTTTAGAATTCGGGTGTGCAGTCCTACTTCACTGTGAATTGGATAACATGCAGCCACAAACAGCTGAATTTGTAATTGTCAAAGGAGAAGAAAGAAAATCAAAAACAACTAATGATATTTTGGTTTTGATGAAGCTACTGAACACCTTACTAATAAAAGACAAGATAGCTTTGGTTCCCCTGCTTGTATATTAAGATGAGTGCCACTTTTACACAGCTAAAGAGAGGTAGAGAGCCTTGACAAAAATCATGTCATTCTCAAATCTACCCCACTTACTAAGCAATTAAACAAATAACTAAATATGCAAACGTCCTACCGTGCAGAAAAAATAAAATGATAAAAACCTTGAGGGCCTCTGAAATTATGTTTTATGGCAGGAGATTTACAAGAACGTGCTATAAGGATTACTGCCACCTAATCACCACTGTCACTAAATCTAATTGAGCCCAAATTACTTTTATTCATGCACTAATCTAAATGAGCAGTTCTTCAGAAAAAAAATAATAATAATGTAAAATGACTAACTCATTGCAGAAGTATATTATTATACTGAAAGGTCTCTCCAATTGACAAGTGGTGAACCAGGCGACTCCACTAGGAGTTTAGTTAAAAGTATAAGGCCCTACACACATAACGATCAGCCGCCGAGCTGCGGATACGGGCGACCTGGCTGCGGCGGGGGGGGGGGGGGGGGGAGGGACAGTGACGGTGGGAGTGAAGAAACCCGGCTCCATAGAAGTGCAGGCAAATATGGAGGAGATCGTCCATATTGGCCTGCATGCACAGGCGACAGGGCACCAGCGATGAACGAGCGCGGGGCCGCGCATCGTTCTTCGCTGTTGCCTCCACACTGAAAGATATGAACAGTATCTCATTCATTAATGAACAAGATCGTTCATATCTTTCACTAAAATCGCGTAGTGTGTAGGGCCCATAAGCCTTTCCGATCTACAAAAACATCCTGTGGACATAATACAAACACACTATATTGAACACCGACACACACATTACAGTATGTATAGAATATGTATGTGGAATCCCGGAGACTTTAGGCTGCCTAGTAGCTATACAGTTTTTCTATGAATTTTCAATGCATTTCCAGAGACCATTTGCTGCTGTGTAGATGTAAGCTCTCCATGCGGGCACTATAATCCTCTTCTGATGTAATGGACTTGGTTAGAATGCAATTGCTTAGAATTACACGTTTTTGTGTTACCAACTGTAAATTATAACTAAGCCTAAGCAGAGAATTGCATCAAGTACGCAGAAGAAAAGAAATTGTACTGTGCAGCTGGTCAACACTGAGCAGTAAGTGATGTGATGTGATGGGGGCAAATCTAAACACACGTTCCTAGAATCACAGACAACATGCCACTTATATATCTACGTCTTTCATCTTCATAGCTATAATGATCCAAATAGATTTAGAAAACCATTTCAATGACCCTACACTATTATTAATATAGAAACAAAATGGGGATTAACTCCCGGTGTCCCCCAGCACACCAAGCTGTACCTGTAACATGACTTGAAAACCTTTATGTCAGTGATTTTTAACCTTTTTTTACTCGCGGCACACCGAATAATATTTTTATATTGCCAAGGCACACCATCAGTTCCCCACAGAAAAAAGCAAAACACACAGATTGGCCCTCACAGTAAAAAAAAAAAAAAAATCCACACATACATTGGCCTACACAGAAAAAACAAACACATTGCTCCCCACATAAATCATATTGCTCCACACATAAATCAATCACATTTCTCCCCACATAAATCCTATTGCTCCCTACATGAATTATTCACATTGTTCCCCCCATAAATCCTATTGAAATCCTATTGTTCCCCACAGGAGAAATAAAATAAATATTATCAGCTGTCCTCCTCCCTGTCCCTCAGTGGCGGGGGTTGTTTATAGTGGATTGCTGCGTATATGGAGCAGCAGGTGGTCGGGCAGGTGTGGATGTGGGTGGGCAAGGAAAGCTGTGGATGCAGGCGAGAACTGGAAGATGTGTATACAGGCGGGTGAGCTGGCTGGGTGGTGAGACACGGCGGCTGTGACCTATGATATCACATAATTTTCAAGGCATAGGTCACGGCCAGAGCATGACTTATCCTCTAAGAAGAGTCCGGGCCAACAGTTCACTCTGAAGGTGCAGGAAGCTGCTCTGGCTCCGTGGCACACCTTGCAACTGGTCGCGGCACACTGTTTGAAAAAGCCTGCTCTATGTAATAGAAAACGAGTTTTATGGTAAGAACTTACCTTTGTTAAAACTCTTTCTGCGAGGTACACTGGGCTCCACAAGGATAGACATAGGAGTGTAGAGTAAGATCTTGATCCAAGGCACCAACAGGCTCAAAAGCTTTGACTGTTCCCAAGATGCACAGCGCCACCTCCTCTATAACCCCGCCTCCCTGCACAGGAGCTCAGTTTTTAGTTAACCAGCCCAATGCAGTAGCAGGAAGAGAGACGATAACGGTTAGTAGCCACATACACCACACTCTCACGACCGGAGAAGTGTCAGCGGCTAATGCCATACCAACCCAAAGAAGCTAAGTGCGTCAGGGTGGGCGCCTTGTGGAGCCCAGTGTACCTCGCAGAAAGAGTTTTAACAAAGGTAAGTTCTTACCATAAAACTCGTTTTTTGCTGCGGGGTACACTGGGCTCCACAAGGATAGACATAGGGGATGTCCTAAAGCAGTTCCTTATGGGAGGGGACGCACTGTAGTGGGCACAAGAACCCGGCGTCCAAAGGAAGCATCCTGGGAAGCAGCAGTATCGAAGGCATAGAACCTTATGAACGTGTTCACGGAGGACCACGTAGCCGCCTTGCACAATTGTTCAAGGGTCGCACCACGGCGGGCCGCCCAAGAAGGTCCAACAGACCGAGTAGAATGGGCCGTTATGTGAGCAGGAGCTGACAGACCAGCCCACACATAAGAATGTGCAATCACCATTCTAATCCATCTGGCCAAAGTCTGCTTGTGAGCAGGCCAGCCCCGTTTGTGAAACCCAAACAGAATGAAGAGAGAATCAGATTTCCTAAGAGAAGCAGTTCTCTTCACATAGATACGGAGAGCCCGTACCACATCCAAAGACCGCTCTTTGGGAGACAGATCAGGAGAGAAAAAGGCCGGTACCACAATCTCCTGATTAAGGTGGAACGAAGAAACCACCTTAGGCAAATAACCGGGACGAGTCCTAAGAACCGCCCGGTTACAGAGAAATATCAGATATGGGGAACTACAAGACAAGGCACCCAAATCCGACACTCTTCTAGCTGAAGCAATAGCCAGCAGAAACACCACCTTAAGGGAAAGCCACTTAAGATCAGCTGAACCAAGAGGTTCAAACGGAGATTCTTGTAACGCCTCCAAAACCACTGACAAGTCCCAAGGAGCCACAGGCGGTACATAGGGAGGTTGGATACGCAACACACCCTGAGTAAAGGTATGCACATCAGGTAAGGTCGCAATCTTTCTCTGAAACCACACCGACGAGGCAGATATGTGAACCCTGAGGGAGGCCAGACGCAGGTCTAAGTCCAGGCCAACAACTTGGCTATACTGAACTTGGAAGCGTCATAATTGTTAGATGCGCACCAAACAAAGTAAGAATGCCAGACCCTATAGTAAATCCGAGCAGAAACCGGTTTCCGGGCCCGCAACATAGTTTGAATGACCGCCTCAGAAAACCCTTTAGCCCTTAAGACGGAAGCTTCAAGAGCCACGCCGTCAAAGACAGCCGGGCTAGGTCCTGGTAGACACAGGGGCCCTGAACGAGGAGGTCTGGGCGTTGAGGAAGTAGAATTGGACGCTCTGACGATAGGTCCTGCAGGACTGAGAACCAGTGCCGTCTGGGCCACGCTGGAGCTATGAGAAGCAGAATTCCTCTTTCTTGCTTGAACTTCTGAATTACCCTGGGCAGGAGTGACACCGGAGGGAACACGTACGGCAGCCGAAACCTCCACGGCACCGCCAGCGCATCCACGAATGCTGCTTGAGGATCCCTTGTCCTTGCTCCGAATCCTGGAGCCTTGTGATTGTGTCAAGACGCCATCAGATCTACGTCTGGAAGGCCCCATTTTTCCACTAGGAGTTGAAACACTTCTGGATGGAGGCCCCACTCTCTGTGGTGTACGTCCTGACGACTGAGAAAGTCCGCTTCCCAATTCAGGACACCCGGAATGAATATTGCCGATATGGCCGGTAGATGGCGTTCCGCCTAATGTAGAATCCGTGAGACTTCCTTCATTGCCAAACGGCTTCGAGTGCCGCCTTGATGATTTATGTAAGCCACTGTGGTGGCGTTGTCCGACTGTACTTGAACAGGACGGTTCTGAATCAAATGCTGGGCCAGGTTCAACGCATTGAAGACCGCCCGCAATTCCAGAATGTTGATCGAGAGGAGAGATTCCTCCTTGGTCCACCGACCCTGAAGGGAGTGTTGCTCCAGCACCGCTCCCCAACCTCTTAGACTGGCATCTGTCGTCAACAGGACCCAGTCGGATATCCAGAAGGGACGGCCCCTGCACAGCGTTGGTCCTGGAGCCACCAGTGCAGCGACAGACGGACCTCCGGAGTCAAAAAGATAATGTGAGACCTGATCCGGTGTGGCAGGCCGTCCCACTTGGCTAGAATCAGCCTCTGGAGGGCTGAGAATGGAATTGAGCATACTCCACCATGTCGAATGCTGATACCATGAGGCCCAGCACCTGCATCGTCGAATGTATCGACACTTGTGGATGAGAAAGGAAGCAACGAATCCTGTCCTGAAGCTTCAGGACTTTCTCCTGAGACAAGAACAACCGTTGGTTGTGAGTGTCCAATAACGCTCCCAGGTGCACCATGCTCTGAGCAGGGACCAGGGAGGATTTCTTCCAGTTGATGAGCCACCCGTGGGCTTGTAGAAACAGGACAGTCATATCCAGATGACTTAGGAGTAGTTCTGGGGAATTTGCCAGGATTAACAAGTCGTCCAGATACGGCAGTATCCTGACCCCTTGACGGCGGAGTACCACCGTCATAACTTTGGTGAAGACTCGCGGAGCCGTAGATAAACCAAAAGGTAACACCCGAAACTGGTAATGGAGGTTGCCAATCGCAAACCTCAGGTATTGCTGATGTGACACTGCTATAGGAATATGCAGGTAAGCATCCTATATGTCCAGGGAGACCATGTAGTCCCCAGGTTCCAAGGCCAGAACTATAGAGCGAAGGGTTTCCATACGGAACTAGGAAACTTTCATAAACCTGTTCAATGCCTTGAGGTGAGAATGGGCCGGGAGGACCCATTCGGTTTCGGGACCAGAAACAGCGGAGAATAGTACCCCCGGCCCCTTTGAGCAAGAGGCACCTGTACTACGACTCCTGTATCCAGGAGGGTCTGTACCGCCGAATGTAGAGTGTTTGCCTTTGTCTGGTCCAACGGGACGTCTGTCAGGCAAAATCGATGAGGGGGACGGTTTTTGAAGGCTATGGCGTAACCTCGAGTGACGACATCCCGTACCCAGGCATTTGAAGTGGTCTTCAACCATTCCTGGGTATACCCTAGAAGCTGGCCCCCCATCCTGGGATCCCCCAGGGGGAGGCCCGCCCCGTAATGCGGCAGGCTTATCCGTCTTGGAAGCTGGCTGACGGGCAGCCCAGGCTCTTTTTGGGCTTCGGCTTACCAGGTTTGGAAGTGCGGGCCTGCTTGTTGTACGCCTGACCTTTTGCTTTACCTGAAGGACGAAAGGGGCGAAAGGACGTACCTTTAGCCTTCGACACAGAAGGAGCGGTATTTGGCAGATAGGCAGTTTTGGCAGTAGCCAAGTCAGCCACTATTTTATTTAAGTCCTCCCCAAACAGAATATCTTCCTTGAAAGGGAGTACCTCCAGGGTTTTTCTACAGTCCAGATCCACAGACCAGGATCTCAGCCACAATATCCGTCGAGCCAGGACTGATGTAGTAGAGGCCTTGGCTGCTAGAATACCGGCATCAGAAGCTGCCTCTTTAATATAGTGAGAAGCTGTGACAATATATGACAAGCATTGTCTAGCATGGTCAGAAGAGATTTCAGCTTCCAACTCTAGGGCCTATGCTTCAATAGCCTCTGCAGCCCATGTTGCTGCAATAGTGGTCCTTTGTGCAGCACCCGTGAGGGTGTAAAACGCTTTCAGACAACCCTCCACACGTTTATCCGTAGGCTCTTTTAGAGACGTGACGGTAGTGACAGGTAGAGCTGAGGAAACCACCATCCTAGCCACATGTGAGTCTACTGGAGGAGGCGTTTCACAATTTTTAGACAGCTCTGGAGCGAGGGGATAGCGAGCCAGCATCTTCTTTTGAGGCACAAACTTCTTACCCGGGTTTCCCCAGGGTTCCTGACGTATATCCACTAGGTGGTCAGAGTGAGGTAAAACTTGTTTACCCACCTTCTGACGCTTGTACCTATCTGGTTTCTTAGGAGGGGCGGATGGCTCGGGATCATCCGTAATCTGTAAAATTAACTTAATAGCTACCAAAAGATCAGGAACATCCACATGTGAACTACCCTCCCCATCAGCAGTATCTGTGTCAGAATCTGTGGGGTCAGTGTAAGCGCCATCTTCATCAGACGAGGTGTCAGTGACAGCAGTGGATTGTAAGGAGATAAGAGCTCGCTTAGAGGACCCCTTGGTCTTAGGCGAGCGAGTGTCAGACTTTTTAGTAGTCAAGTACTGGTTCAACTTCTTCAACTGAGCAGATAAATTATCCTCCCACGGCGGGTTAGCTGCGGGGACCACATTCGGTTGCACCTGCATAGGAGGTCCCATAGGGGGTGTTAGTTTAGTAACTAGCGTATGTAGAAGCGTGGAGAAGGTGGCCCACGGTGGGTCATTATGCACCCCTGTTGCCACAGTCCCACTGGGGGGCAAAGAGCCCCCAGAACCAGAGCCCACAGCTGCTATAGTCTCCTCATAGGGATCTATGGCTTCAGCAACACCGGCAGTGTGTTCAGCCCCAGAACCGTTACCATCAGAAGCAGACATGATATAACTTGCAGTATCAGGTAACACAGTACAATTGTCAGTAGCACAATACCTCTTGCTCAAACCCCTGCGCAGTGTAGTCAGCACAAGCAGATATACAGGAGAGACATGGTGACTAAAATCACAGAGAAAAATACGTATTAAAGTATGTCTTGTGAAAATCCTATATAATTATAAAACCTCGCGCACCAAGCCCCCTCATGTTATAGAATATAGGGATAGCAAGTTGAGTGAGAGACACGAAATGGAAACCACTCAGCAAGCTAATGCACACACATATAGTCACAGTTATACAATACAGAAGTTATTACTAACAATAATACTGCACTGGACCAGCTTATATATAGCTATGTAGTCAATAGATATAACACTGCACAGTAAGAACTGGATGTATATCACAGGGTACTTGTACCAGAGAACCCTGACTAAATGCACTCTTTCTTAACTAACACTGTCTAATTGACATGTAGAATACTTAAGTATCATGTAAAGTCACAGCGCTGACAACCAGGCGGCTTTACACAGGAGGATTTCCCCAAGCAGTCCCAGGAACAGTGTAGCTGAGAGAAATGGCACCCAAACACTGACAGGGAGTGAGGGAGACAGATATGCAGCTCCAGGCCGGGAACATTTGCTGGAAATGGCGCCCTGGGGCTGGGGGAGGGGCTCCAGGTCTAAGCCTTATCCCCTCTGCTGGCAAAACCACCAGGTACTGCGGGCTACACACAAAAAGGTTTTAAGGGAAAACCTGACCTGCACCCATGCCCTGGTGATCTAGTGGGATCGCCTGTACTGCCACAGTGTCCACCGCCAGCGCGCGCGGCCCGCCTCCCACCGACCGCGCCGGATCGCGATAAAGTACGGGTCCCACTCACCACCTCCCGAAGCGTGGCCACGCGATCCCGGAGAGCCCCCGTCGTGTGTGCCTGACCAGAAAAAAAACGGAGCCTCCTGCTGTAGGTACCCGGCAACCAGGGCTCGGGAGTGTACAGCGCCGCTGGGGAGAGATGTAGCTGCAGCAGTGAATGTCACTAGACATATACACACTGCTACAGCCCTTGAAGTCTTCACTTTTCTTCTCAAAAAAGCTCTTCTTAGGGCTGCTCAGAGCAGCCCCTCTGTTATGTGCCTGCTATCTGCGGCACCAACTACAAAACTGAGCTCCTGTGCAGGAAGGCGGGGTTATAGAGGAGGCGGAGCTGTGCATCTTGGGAACAGTCAAAGCTTTTGAGCCTGTTGGTGCCTCGGATCAAGATCCTACTCTACACCCCTATGTCTATCCTTGTGGAGCCCAGTGTACCCCGCAGCAGAAATCCAGGTCTTAGTTACATGTATTTGCAAATATATAGCAAGCCACCAGGCCCCGACAAGGCTCCTCTGATTACTGGTGGTCCCTAACAGTAGGCCTAAGTCTGGGACGCAGAACCCCACAAGTCAGCAAAGGCCAACCACCCCAGGGTAGCACACGTGAGCAGGTAAGGTAAATCTATATACAGAAAGTGATACACTAGTGAAGGTGTAATTAAAAGACCTAAAGGATTAATGAAAGTGTTAAAGGGGGTGCTAGAAAAATACTATAGCTTGCTACCCCAAAGCAGCCCGACCACACCAATCCAATGTCCATGTCACTTATGAGCAATGACTATTGGTGCAGACTGTAAAATGGCTTCCATCTACTGGGCCTTGCAAACAAATAGCAGAATTACAGGTTTACAGAATTAAACTGCAATCTTTAAAGAGCAGCACAATTTTGCATCTATACTGACCAATACCAGGGGATGAGTGAGGCCAGGGTTTTACTCAGAAAAATAAAAATAATGTTACTTATATACTGTAGCTCCTTTCTCCCAAGAGGTCTCAAGTGCTTTACATTTGCATTTATAATACAAAATAAGCTTAACAGAAAAGACAACTTTGCATCTGGGTTCTATTGGTTTAGAAACCAAAGGGACATTAGTGAAATGCGTGAGTATACAGGTAAATATTGAGTCCGTTTTTGAAGGATTCTAGAGTAGAGGCCTCTAGTACTGTACAGGGCAGCAAGCTCCAAAGCTGAAACTCAACCCCCAGATGAATTCAGGGAGATTCTAGGTACTTCTAATAGTCCTTTACCTACAGATCACAGTAATCAAGTGGAGCAGTATGGAACCAGAAGCTTCTTTAGGTACCTAAGTTGGGTCCTGGTCATTTAGAGCTTTAAAAGTCAATAAGCCAATCTTGAAAATTATTCACCATCTTATAGGCAGCCAGTAAAGCAGGGGTGGGGAACCTTTGGCCCTCCAGCTGTTGTTGAACTACATATACCAGCATGTCTTGCTACAGTTTTGCTATTTGGCCATGCTAGAACTGTTGCAGTGCATGCTGGGATGTGTAGTTCAACAGCTGGAGGGCTGAAGGTTTGCCATCCCTGGTTATATGGCTGGAACAGGGTAGGTTGGGTAAAAGCCTGACAGCTGCAAGCGGTGCAATTCTTTTCCTGGGAAACCACGGTAGAAGGCATTGCAGTAGTCTAGGCGTGATGATACAAATGCTGATCTTCTGAGGGAATTAAGTGCTTAATTCTGGATATGTTCCTCAGATGAAAGCGAGGATTAGATTAGTAGTAGACGCACCTACCAGTGCAAAAATTAGATGTCATTTTGTGGAACCCAATTGCTGTAGATGAGATATAGGGGGTAGATTGTTAATTTTTATGGGTGCTCTCCACTGTGTGAGGGGCACCAGCTTCATGTTACATTGTGCACAACTCCAGATCGGTCTGTCTCTCTAGTCCCACGGGTATCACAACAATCTACTGTACCATAGGCTCACTACTACAGAACTAAATGATATACAGTGTTCCTCTAGTGGTGGTCATTAATGAGGTCCTATGCAGACAGGTACTGCACCAGTACACCAATCTTTCTTGTTTAACCGAACTGCAAGGCTGCATATATAGACTATAAATACACAACACACACAGCTAAATTACTAGTGACTTCCGCTTTAATCTCCAGATCTTCTGTGAAGTTTATTTACAGAAGGGCCGTTTTATAGAAAGTGAAGAAATTGCACACACTAAATGATTTGAAGCGCCTTGATCATTTCTCTCATGTACTACTACGCCACAAAGAAGAAAAGATTCATCTAATTTTCAAAGTACAAGCTTGGGGATGGCAGATGATGTTGGCACTGTCACATGTTTCTTCTTGTGCTTGTAAATCTGCCATTAATTAATAATGTATGGCATTTCATTCCATAATTCTGCCTTCGCGTCGGAGGCTTCATCAATTCTTAATAACATGCTGTTTATTGTTTTCATTATACGGATACAAAACAGACACGACTGCACGAGGCATCAAAGATTAAAAGTCTCCTCTTGTAGACTAAACTACCTTCCTAGGAGGCCCATGTACCTGTAAAACTATCTTCTTAACTTGAAAGCCAACTTTTCCTCACAACCTGTGTTAAGGGCCCTACACACTTGCCGATTGACGGCCGTTGGATGCCCCGGTGGTGCGGGGATGGGGTGACGTGGGGAGTGAAGTTTCTTCTCTCCCCGTCACCCGGCTCCATAGCCCTGCATGCCAATATGGACGAGACTATCCATATTGGCTTGCAGGCATAAACGAGCCGGCACAAACGATGAACGAGTGCGGGGCCGCACATCGCTCATCGTTGGTGCCTACACACTGAAAGATATGAACGATATCCCATTCATTAATGAACGAGATCGTTCATATCTTTCAGTGTAATTGGCCAGTGTGTATGGCTTATTAGTCTTCTGGAGCTGAACTACATCTCCCAGCAATTCTCTCCAAGTGGGAAATCTACATATTGCTTAAAAAGGTTAAGAGACCCTTAGGAGTAAATTAACTAAGCAACAACTTTTACAAGCTGCTGCTTCTTGCCATATTTAACCCTGAAATTTTAAACGTATTTAACACCAAATTTTAAAATGAGGGGTTAAACAACATTAGGAACAATGGCTTGCAAAAGCCACCACTTGGTAAATTTACCCCTAGCCCTAGTGTATCAATGTATAAAATATTCCAGTATAAGTTTTATTCTGTAATGAAGCCAGTGTGTTTCCGGAGTTCAATCAGTAGAGTTACCATTGTTTGCCTTCTTCTGACCTTAATCCCAAAAGAGCGACTGTATATAGACAGTCAATACATCGACACCAAATGGTCAACAAACAGTAGATCGACATGCAAATGGTCTACACGTTATTTTAAACCTAAACCTCTCTCTAGTTGCTAACCCTATGCCAAGTGCCTAACCATCTCCTACAGCAACCTAACTCTAACCCTACTCCAAGTACCCAAAATTAACGGTCCCCTACAGCAGTCTAACCATAACCTCCCTCCAAGTGCATAACCCAAACCCTAGCACTAAAAATCTTGAAAAAAAAAAAGTGTTGGCATTTTCTGTGTGTACGTACCCCGGGCCCCCCTTTCCAAAAGGGCCCCGTGCCACACTACAGATCGGATCTCTCTTCCGATCCGATCTGCGGTGCTGCGCTCCCCGGCTCCCGTCCCCACTGCATCGGCGGCCGCACAGACAGCTGAGCGGAGCGATGGCTCACCTGTCCAATAACGTATGAATGAAGCAGCCTGCCCCTACAGCCTGTGTGCCCAACCAATGACTGAGCGGCAGGCTGCTTCATTCATACATTATTGGACAGCTGAGTCGTCGCTCCGCTGTCCTGTCTGTGCGGCCGCCGCTGCAGTGCGGACGGGAGTGCAGGGAAGGCATGTTTTACTAAGCTGCTGCCTGTCTATATCAGGGACGTCGCTGGTCTATATAATATACATACATATACATATATATATATATTATTATTTTTTTTATTCATCTGCCTCCTCTTTATTAGGGGCCCCACTGTCTTAAGTGCCCCGGGCCCCCCATGGTCTTAATCCGGCTCTGGTGTTGACCATCTGCATGCTGACCTTTCGAACCTGTTGACCTAAGTCCATGTTGACATTTAACCTTTTGACCCCAATGACCTATTGAATGGCGACAATATGGTGTCGACCTATTGACAGTCTAATTTACTGTCTATCCTTCATACAGACACCCAAAATAGGACCTTGTGATGCTATGGAAGAAGGTAGGAGTGGCTAATGTGAGGGGACAGAGCAAGCAGGAGCCTCAATCACCGTTTGCCTACTATGGCTGGCCCTCACACACATACTCTCCACAGATACATTTGGAAGATTATGCGGTATTATACTTTTTTTTTCTTCTTAGGGCTATTTAATCTGCCCTAACTCTTCTTAATAAATAGCAAAATGTTTTGCTAGGGGTCAAAAAGATCTTATGTCCATTCAAATCTGCAGTAACGTCACCAGCTAGGCCTGCAAGCAGTCTGAATAGCTTACATCAGTTAACTAGGAGACCACAAAGCCAATCCCTCACAATTCTAAAGCCCCAGGTTCCTGAGCACTCACCCTTCTCCCAACGTAATAGACAACATTATGGGCATAATCAAAGAGTTTGGTACAGTGCATAACTTTTTTGCTCCAGAATAAAAGTTACTTTTTTTCAAACAAGTGAAGCTCCGATTTAAATAAAATTATGCTGTACTGCGGTCATATTACCTATATTAGCCAACGTGGTATGAACGACGTATCTGCAGGAAGGAACAAGTGTGACACAGGTAGCATGTATTTGATACTCCTATCACCCTTCACACCATGCCATATACTGTAAGAGTTGTTATCCCTCTGGAAGTCCCCAATTCTTTAACTTAGGCTTCAATTGCTTATTCCCCCCTTGTTATACCACGCCACACATTAAATAAGTCTTGATCTCGTCCTATTTCAGTCAAAGCAGTGCCCTGTTAGTATTACCGTGGCTCTGCTGCTGGGAAGAGGAGTACTGTCTACCATACAGACCTTGCCACAGGCCAGAGAGGAGGAGTAATTACTGATATCTATAGAACACTTAGGGGGGAATTCAAATGTTTGAAAAAAGTCGGTTGGGTGTCTGTTTTTTCCTGTCTATTAGATTGTTTTTTTCCTATCTATTAGACAGGAAAAAACAGACACCCAACTAGCTTTTCAAACAATTGAATATCCCCCACAGAGGCTGAGTCTGATACAGTGTTTAAAGTGATGCCACAGAAGCCACATTTACTACTTTATGCTAATGTGAGTTTGCTGCGGCTAATGCTTGGACCCGTGTGGCTTGCAGCTGTTCCACCCACTGCCGCAATCGTCACCATTAGTGTTCCGCCCACTGACAATCTCACCATTAGTATTTGCACTGGTACCAGCCCCATGCTTGTTGCAAAAGAGCTGTCTGACATAGGCCCCCCCTTTTCTTTGCACACACGACTCTGTAGCTGGACCTCTAGCTACATGTCCACGCCACTCCCACACTAGGGTACAGTTCTGTGCAATCGCATTGTCATCATCATCGTTCCCACCCCGAAATGCCCATTTCATAAAAAAAATCCGACTCAGAATAGCACAGAGATACGAAAAAAAATGCATAAATTCAATTATGCGCTTTCTGCCAACTTGCTATTTGTATCTGTAGAAAGAGAGCCACCCAACAGAGTAAGCCCCTATCGCTGCTGGGACAAAAAGATATATATGTACTGGACTGGGGAAAGCCTGTATGTGCACTCACATCACATTGGTCTTCACAAGGGGTGGATTGGTGATCGGGCTCACCAGGAAGACTCATGGTAGGCCGATGTGTCTGCGGGGCCTGTTTTGTGTGTTGTCATGTGGCCCCACCCCCCACATGACAGGTAGCCCACCACACTGCATTGTCCCCATTGATTGTTATTCCTATGCTGCAGTACAGCAACACTGCCATCCAGTGATGCTGCCAAGAATACATGGTATGTTATACCTCTTGTGCTGCCATCGTTGGGCCACGTTTACATCTCAATCCGTCCCTGGTCTGCAGCAAAAGACGCAAGGAAAGCTGCAATCAGGACCTTTGAGGAGGGACCCCGCCCCCTTTAGGGCTGCTTCCATAAATTTCCCGGGTGTGGTTCGTTTTATCGACAGTATCTAGGTCGACAATGTTTAGGTCGACCACTATAGGTCGACAGTCACTAGGTCGACATGGATGGAAGGTCGACAGGGTTTCTAGGTCGACATGTGCTAGGTCGACAGGTTTAAAGGTCGACATGAGGTTTTTTTTTTGTTTTTTTGTGTCGTTTTCTTCGTGAAGTGACTGGGAACCCCAATTAGTGCACCGCTTCGCTCGCCATGCTTCGGGCATGGTGCCTTCGCTCCGCTACCGCTTCGCTCGGCACACTTTACAGTTCCAATCGTAGTCCACGTGGATCGTTAAGTATGAAAAAATCCCCCCCCAAAAAAATGTGAAAAACTCATGTCGACCTAGCACATGTCGACCTAGAAACCCTGTCGACCTTCCATCCATGTCGACCTAGTGACTGTCAACCTATAGTGGCATACCTAAACATTGTCGACCTAGACACTGTCGATCTTCAGTCCGGATCCCAAATTTCCCGGGCTGATTTTCCATCCCAGTCCCCCGATGGTCTTCACCACCGGACACACTCCTCTATGAGAACTAACCTGCACTTGCTCTATAAATGCTAACCCTGCTATACTTTGCCCTTCAAGAACATTACTACAGCACAGGCTATACAATATAAGTGCTATTTCCACAGTACTTTAGTCCAGTCCTGTTCCTACAGTATTTCACTATGGGACCCATCTACAGCTCACTACATTCTTAGCGGGTTCATGCATACAACTGCGCAGAGAAAAGTACACACAAAACTGACGCACAGTCACTGACACTCGCACGTGTCTACCAAAACATTTGCTGCATTCTAAAATCTTGAAACGCACTGGTAACAATATAAAACACCACGGAGCAAACACACGCGGCTCTTGTTTGAACTATTTATTAATGAACATTTTAGGTTTCTATCAACGTGAGGAAAGTACAAAATAAACAGATTGATTAAGGGTCTAACTCTGATTTGGGAATAAAGTTAAGAGCAAGCAAGTAGCTGTGCAACAAGACAAACCACACTGCAGTGCAAGGGGTGCAAAAACATAACTTTTGTTTGCAAGCAGGGTAAATACTGTCTGCTTTAGCATGTAACCCATAAATGTTGCACAGCTTTTGTGTTTACACTGCAATTTAGATTTCAGTTTTGACACACCCTTCTCAAGTCTAATACCCCTATTCCACCGAAAACCCAGGACTAACCCGGGTAGTTGAACACCGTTTCAAGCTGTGTCACAACAGGTTTACACCCCGTTCTACACGAAGACTGGACCCGTGTTAGTGGCGGGACATACCTTTGCCAGCTCTTGGAGATGACATCATCTAAAAGTGCCAGTGATCCAGCTTGGATTCCTGGGTCACTCGACCTGGGTTACTTTGAAAGGACCCCTCTACACTAAGCCAAGACCCTGGTAGACCTGTCAATAACCTTGGTCATTGTGGCAGTGGAAAAAGGGTATAAATCTCTCTGCACATTTTAAATCTGCCCCACCAGCAGTGCAGCATGGTTTTACTTGCTCTTTCTTACTTTATTCTGAAATCAGAATCAGGCCTTAATTGTAATCTCGCCCTAAAAATTACATAAACCTTTCTATATCAGTCTACTACTTTGTAACGGGATTCATTTAGCATACCGGCAGCCAGAAGACTAGTGCCGACATCCCGACCACTGGCCATCCATATGTATTCCAGGTATCTTCTTACAGACAAAAAGCAGTTCATGTCCCATAAACAAGAATACCTTATTCATTGCAAGACAGAGGCCTGTTAATCTTACATGGATCCTAAGTATAAATTAGACAAAATGACATTTAGGGGAAGGGGGGGGAATTCCCCGGGGCTATTCAATTGTCCATGAAGTCGGCAGCCACCTGCAATCGAGAAAATACAAAAGGACCGTGAACTTATCACGGATTGTATGTGGTTTTGATTGAAAATGTAAAGTTTTTCGAGTGCAAAAAATGGGATTTAATTGAATAAGGAGAAAAAAGATTAGCGAAAACCAGGCCAGAATTTGTTTTTAGAGGCTAATTGAATTCCCTCCATAGTGTAAGTGATGCAGCTGGCTCTGAAGGAAGCAGGACAAGCGTGCGTCTCTCTCCAGTAACTCCACAAACATTAAATATGCTGGATATTTCCTAGCCATACTCCATGTCCGCTTCCGATACAATTATACCAGTCTATAGAAATACGCATGGGGGGGAAAAAACAGCTTATTATGGAAAGAGTGAGCCTGTGACCCCCCCGATCACATCAACAATATGAAAAGTGACAATTAGTGGGACAGATATCACAACATTGCAAATACACAAACAACTGGTATGTTTAATTATCCAGCCAGCCAGGCCCAGGTCTCATTATGACAGGTGCTGGGTATAGGCTGTGTAATGAGATCACAATGTGTAATTTCCATTCTCTGGCACTACCCACCTTACGCTACCCCTCTAATTACCAAGTCATTACATTCCTTGTTTTCATTAACGCGCTGTAATAACCACACTAATTACCGCAGTGCAGGCTCCTCACATATCACTACATGTCCACAGACATTTATTTATTTTTTTCAGCTGTAATTTATATTGCAATATACATAAGTGAAAAATAAAATCTTCGTGAGATAATCATTATTATAGCGGACTGACCTGGTGAGCATTTTTTTTTTTATAATTTTTCTTTCAATTATTAACAAAAACTTTCAATTATTAACAAAAACTTTGACTACATTTTATTATATAACAATCTAAAATTACGATGATCATTTTTGACACCATCTGCGCTTTAACCAGCGGTGGATGTACATTAATAAATTAGCTATGGTAACACAAATCGGCCAAGGATCCTTGTGGGACAGATTATAGAAGCAGAGGAATCTTACATTGTCTAATGGATCTCTAGTTATGGTATGTAGCTGTGTTGAGAGCACAGGGGGTCGGATAAACTACAATAAACATGTATTATTTGGAAGAAAAAAATATATATAGTTATCTGCAGCTCAATGTCCGGGAAAAAATAAGATTTTAAACCTACCGGTAAATCTTTTTCTCCTAGTCCGTAGAGGATGCTGGGGACTCTGTAAGGACCATGGGGTATAGACTGGCTCCGCAGGAGACATGGGCACTCTAAAGACTTTAGATGGGTGTGCACTGGCTCCTCCCTCTATGCCCCTCCTCCAGACCTCAGTTAAAGAACTATGCCCAGAGGAGACGGACAGTACGAGGAAAGGATTTTTGTTAATCTAAGGGCAAGATTCATACCAGCCCACACCATCCACACCGTATAACATGGAATATATACGCAACCAGTTAACACTATGAACAAAACAGCATCAGCCAAAGACTGATCTTAACTGTAACATAACCCTTATGTAAGCAATAACTATATACAAGCCTTGCAAGAATATGTCCGCACTGGGACGGGCGCCCAGCATCCTCTACGGACTAGGAGAGAAAAATTTACCGGTAGGTTTAAAATCTTATTTTCTCTTACGCCCTAGAGGATGCTGGGGACTCCGTAAGGACCATGGGGATTATACCAAAGCTCCAGACCGGGCGGGGGAGTGCGGATGACTCTGCAGCACCGATTGAGCAAACATGAGGTCCTCATCAGCCAGGGTATCAAACTTGTAGAATTTTGCAAAAGTGTTTGAACCTGAACCCGACGAAGTCGCCACTCGGCAAAGCTGTAATGCCGAGACGCCTCGGGCAGCCGCCCAAGAAGAGCCCACCAGCCGCCCAAGAAGAGCCCACCTTCCTAGTGGAATGGGCCTTTACCGAATTTGGTAACGGCAATCCAGCCGTAGAATGAGCCTGCTGAATCGTGTTACGGATCCAGCGAGCAATAGTCTGCTTAGAAGCAGGAACGCCCTGACTACATCAAGGGACTTTGAATCCTCCAAGTCACCCGTAGCCACAGGTACCACAATAGGTTGGTTCATATGAAACGATGAAACCACCTTAGGCAAAAATTGAGGACGAGTCCTCAACTCTGCTCTATCCACATGGAAAATCAGATAGGGGCTTTTGTGAGATAAAGCCGCCAATTCGGACACCCGCCTTACAGATGCCAAGGCCAACAACATGACCACCTTCCAAGTGAGAAATTTTAATTCAACCGTTTGAAGAGGTTCAAACCAGTGAGATTTTAGGAACTGTAACACCACGTTAAGGTCCCATGGTGCCACTGGGGGCACAAAAGGAAGCTGGATGTGCAGCACTCCCTTTACAAAAGTCTGGACTTCTGGGAGAGAAGCCAATTCCTTCTGAAAGAAAATTGTTAGGGACGAAATCTGTACCTTAATGGAGCCTAACTTTAGGCCCATATCCACTCCTGTCTGTAGAAAGTGGAGAAAACGGCCCAGATGGAAATCTTCCGTAGGAGCACTTCCTGAAGATCTGAATACCAGGCCCTTCAAGGCCAATCTGGAACAATGAGTATAGTCTGCACTCTTTTTCGTCTTATGATTCTCAATATTTTTGAGATGAGCGGAAGAGGAGGGAACACATAGACCGACTGAAACACCCATGGTGTCACCAGGGCGTCCACCGCTACTGCCTGAGGGTCCCTTGACCTGGCACAATACCTCCGAAGCTTCTTGTTGAGGCGTGACGCCATCATGTCTATTTGAGGAAGTCCCCAATGACTTGTTATCTCTGCAAAAACTTCTTGATGAAGTCGCCACTCTCCTGGATGGAGATCGTGTCTGCTGAGGAAGTCTGCTTCCCAGTTGTCCACTCCCGGAATGAAGACAGCTGACAGAGCGCTTATGTGATTTTCCCCCCAGCGAAGAGTCCTGGTGGCTTCCGCCATTGACACTCTGCTCCTTGTCCCGCCTTGGCGGTTTACATGAGCCACGGCTGTGACGTTGTCTGATTGAATCAGAACCGGTAGGTCGCAAAGAAGATTCTCTGCTTGTCGTAGGCCGTTGTATATGGCCCTCAATTCCAGTACGTTGATGTGTAGACAAGCCTCCTGGCTTGACCATAGTCCCTGAAAATTTCTTCCTTGTGTGACTGCTCCCCATCCTCGGAGGCTCGCATCCGTGGTCACCAGAACCCAGTCTTGAATACCGAACCTGCGACCCTCGAGAAGGTGAGCATTCTGCAGCCACCACAGGAGGACAGGCTTATTTTCTGATGTATTTGGAGATCGGAACCTTGACCGCTTGTCCAGAAAGTCCCACTGAAATGTCCTCGCATGGAACCTGCCGAAGGGGATGGCCTCGTAGGCCGCCACCATTTTTCCCAGTACTCGAGTGACTGACACTCTTTTTGGTTTTGGCAGGTCTCTGACCATGTTCTTGAGTTCCTGGGCTTTTTCCACTGGGAGAAAAACCTCTTCTGTTCCGTGTCCAGAATCATGCCTAAGAAAGATAGCCGAGTCGCTGGAATCAACTGCGACTTTGGTAGATTTAGAATCCAGCCGTGCTGCTGCAGCACTCTCAAGGAGAGCGACACGTTTTTCAGCAATTGATCTCTCGATCTCGCTTTTATCAGGAGATCGTCCAAGTACGGGATAATTGTGACTCCCTGTCTGCGCAGGAGCACCATCATTTCCGCCATTATCTTGGTGAAAATCCTCGGGGACGTGGAAAGCCCAAACGGCAACGTCTGAAACTGGTAATGACAGTCTTGTACAGCGAATCTCAGGTACACCTGATGAGGATATATGGGGACATGAAGGTATGCATCCTTTATGTCTAGTGACACCATAAAATCCCCCCTTTCCAGGCTGGAGATAACTGCCCGGAGCGATTCCATCTTGAATTTGAACTTTTTTAAGTACAGGTTTAGGGATTTTAGATTCAAAATGGGTCTGACCGAGCCATCCGGTTTCGGGACCACAAACAGGGTTGAATAGTGCCCTTTCCCCTGTTGGACTAGGGCAGGCCTGGCCAACCTGTGGCTCTCCAGCTGTTGTAAAACTACAAGTCCCATCATGCTTTGCCACAGTTTTGCTATTAAGGAATGCTAAAACTGTGTCAGGGCATACTGGGATGTGTAGTTTCACAACATCTGGAGAGCCGCAGGTTGGCCAGGCCTGGACTAGGGGAACCTTGATAATCACTTGCTGTTGATATAGCTTTTGAATTGCAGCTAAAACTATTTCCCTCTCTGTGGGAGAAGCTGGCAAAGCAGACTTGAAAAATCGGCGAGGAGGCACCTCTTCGAATTCCAGTTTGTAGCCTTGGGATATAATTTCCATCGCCCAAGGACCCACGTCTGACAGAACCCAGACCTGGCTGAAGAGTCGAAGACGTGCCCCCACCGGCGCGGACTCCCTCAGTGGAGCCCCAGCGTCATGCGGTGGATTTAGTAGAAGCCGGGGAGGACTTCTGCTCCTGGGAACTAGCCGTAGCAGGCATTCTTTTCCCTCTACCCTTACCTCTGGCAAGGAAGGAAGAGCCCCAACCTCTTCTGGACTTATGCGACCAAAAGGACTGCATCTGATATTGTGGTGTTTCCTTTTGCTGTGGGGGAACATATGGCAAAAAGAAGATTTACCCGCGGTAGCCGTGGAAATCAGGTCCGCGAGACCCTCCCCAAATAAGACCTCACCCTTGTAAGGTAAAACTTCCATATGTCTCTTTGAGACGGCATCACCCGTCCATTGGCGGGTGCACAGGGCTCGCCTAGCAGAAATAGCCATGGCGTTGGCTCTTGAACCTAACAGCCCAACGTCTCTCGCAGCGTCTCTCATATATAAGGCTGCGTCTTTAATGTGACCCAAGGTCAATAAAATGCTATCCCTAGCCAGGGTGTCAATGTTAGATGACAAGTTATCTGCCCATGCTGCTACTGCGCTACATACCCATGCCGACGCTACTGCCGGTCTGAGCAAGGCACCCGTATGTGTATAAATAAGAATTTACTTACCGATAATTCTATTTCTCGTAGTCCGTAGTGGATGCTGGGAACTCCGTAAGGACCATGGGGAATAGCGGCTCCGCAGGAGACAGGGCACATCTAAAGAAAGCTTTAGGATCACCTGGTGTGCACTGGCTCCTCCCCCTATGACCCTCCTCCAAGCATCAGTTAGGATACTGTGCCCGGACGAGCGTACACAATAAGGAAGGATTTTGAATCCCGGGCAAGACTCATACCAGCCACACCAATCACACTGTACAACTTGTGATCTGAACCCAGTTAACAGCATGATAATAGAGAAGCCTCTCGAAAAGATGGCTCACTACAACAATAACCCGAATTTTTTGGTAACAATAATTATGTACCAGTATTGCAGACAATCCGCACTTGGGATGGGCGCCCAGCATCCACTACGGACTACGAGAAATAGAATTATCGGTAAGTAAATTCTTATTTTCTCTGACGTCCTAGTGGATGCTGGGAACTCCGTAAGGACCATGGGGATTATACCAAAGCTCCCAAACGGGCGGGAGAGTGCGGATGACTCTGCAGCCCCCAATGAGAGAACTCCCGGTCCTCCTCAGCCAGGGTATCAAATTTGTAGAATTTTACAAACGTATTTGCTCCTGACCAAGTAACTGCTCGGCAAAGTTGTAAAGCCGAGACCCCTCGGGCAGCTGCCCAAGATGAGCCCACCTTCCTTGTGGAGTGGGCATTTACAGATTTTTGGCTGTGGCAGGCCTGCCACAGAATGAGCAAGCTGAATTGTACTACAAATCCAACGAGCAATAGTCTGCTTAGAAGCAGGAGCACCCAGCTAGTTGGGTGCATAGAGGATAAACAGCGAGTCAGATTTCCTAACTCCAGCCGTCCTGGAAACATATATTTTCCGGGTCCTGACAACGTCTAGCAACTTGGAGTCCTCCAAGTCCCTAGTAGCCGCAGGCACCACAATAGGTTTGGTTCAGGTGAACGCTGAAACCACCTTAGGGAGAAACGGAGGACGAGTCCTCAATTCCGCCCTGTCCGAATGGAAAATCAGATAAGGGCTTTTACAGGATAAAGCCACCAATTCTGACACGCGCCTGGCCCAGGCCAGAGCCAACAGCATGACCACTTTTTCTGTGAGATATTTTAACTCCACAGATTTAAGTGTGTCAAACCAATGTGACTTTTGGAACCCAAAAACCACCTGGAGATCCCAAAAGTGCCACTAAAAGGCACAAAAGGAGGCTGTATATGCAGTACCCCTTTAACAAATGTCTGAACTTCAGGGACTGAAGCTAGTTCTTTTTTGGAAGAAAATTGACAGAGCCGAAATTTGAACCTTAATGGACCCCAATTTCAGGCCCATAGATACTCCTGTTTGCAGGAAATGCAGGAATCGACCCAGTTGAATTTCCTCCGTCGAGCCTTACTGGCCTCGCACCACGCAACATATTTTCGCCAAATGCGGTGATAATGTTTTGCGGTTACATCCTTCCTGGCTTTGATCAGGATAGGGATGACTTCATCCGGAATGCCTTTTTCCTTCAGGATCCGGCGTTCAACCGCCATGCCGTCAACGCAGCCGCGGTAAGTCTTGGAACAGACAAGGTCCTTGCTGGAGCAGGTCCCTTCTTAGAGGTAGAGGCTACGGATCCTCCGTGAGCATCTCTTGAAGTTCCGGTTACCAATTCCTTCTTGGCCAATCCGGAGCCACTAATATAGTGCTTACTCCTCTCCATCTTATCAATCTCAGTACCTTGGGTATGAGAGGCAGAGGAGGGAACCCATACACTGATTGGTACACCCACGGTGTTACCAGAGCATCTACAGCTATTGCCTGAGGGTCCCTTGACGTGGCGCAATACCTGTCGAGTTTTTCCCAACGGTTTTTAATCATGTGGAAGACTTCTGGGTGAAGTCCTTACTCTCCCGGGTGGAGGTCGTGCTGAGGAAAACTGCTTCCCAGTTGTCCACTCCCGGAATGAAAACTGCTGACAGTGCTATCACATGGTTTTTCGCCCCGCGAAGAATCCTTGCAGCTTCTGCCATTGCCCTCCTGCTTCTTGTGGCACCCTGTCTGTTTACGTGGGTGACTGCCGTAATGTTGTCCGACTGGATCAACACCGGCTGACCTTGAAGCAGAGGTCTTGCTAAGCTTAGAGCATTGTAAATGGCCCTTAGCTTCAGGACATTTATGTGAAGTGATGTCTCCAGGCTTGACCATAAGCCCTGGATATTCCTTCCCTGTGTGACTGCTCCCCAGCCTCGCAGGCTGGCATCCGTGGCCACCAGGACTTAGTCCCGCATGCCGAATCTGCGGCCCTCTAGAAGATGAGCACTCTGCAACCACCACAGGAGGGATACCCTTGTCCCTGGTGACAGGGTTATCCGCTGAAGCATCTGAAGATGCGACCCGGACCATTTGTCCAGTAGGTTCCACTGGAAAGTCTTGCGTGGAATCTGCCGAATGGGATTGCTTCGTAGGAAGCCACCATTTTTACCCAGAACCCTTGTGCATTGATGCACTGAGACTTGGTTCGGTTTTAGGAGGTTCCTGACTAGCTCGGATAACTCCCTGGCTTTCTCCTCCGGGAGAAACACCTTCTTTCTGGACTGTGTCCAGGATCATCCCTAGGAACAGAAGACAAGTCGTCGGAACCAGCTGCGATTTTGGAATATTGAGAATCCAATCGTGCTGCCGCAACACTACCTGAGGTAGTGCTACACCGATCTCCAACTGTTCCCTGGATCTCACCCCTATCAGGGAATCGTCCAAGTAAAGGATAACTAAAATTCCCTTCCTTCGAAGGAATATCATCATTACGGTCATTACTTCAGTAAAGACCCGGGGTGCCGTGGACCATCCCTACGGCAGCGTCTGAACTGATAGTGACAGTTCTGTACCATAACCTGAGATACCCTTGGTGAGAAGGGTAAATTTTGACATGAAGGTAAGCATCCTTGATGTCCCGAGACATCATGTAGTCCCCTTCTTCCAGGTTTGCAATCACTGCTCTGAGTGACTCAATTTTGAATTTGAACCTCTGTATGTAAGTGTTCAAAGATTTTAGATTTTAGATTTTAAAATCGGTCTCACCGAGCCGTCTGGCTTCGGTACCACAATAGTGTGGAATAATACCCCGTTCCCTGTTGCAGGAGGGGTACCTTAATTATCACCTGCTGGGAATACAGCTTGTGAATGGCTTCCAAAACTGCCTCCCTGTCAGCGGGAGACGTCGGTAAAACAGACTTTTGGAAACGGCGAGGGGAATACGTCTCGAATTCCAATTTGTACCCCTGAAATATTACCTGAAGGATCCAGGGGTCTACTTGCGAGTGAGCCCACTGCGCACTGAAATTCATTGAGAACGGGCCCCCACCGTGCCTGAACTTGTAAAGCCCTAGCGTCATACTGAGAGCTTGGCAGAGGCGGAAAAGGGTTTCTGTTCCTGGGAACTGGCTGATCTCTGCAGCCATTTTCCTCTCCCTCTGTCACGAGCAGAAAAGAGGAACCCTTTTGTCCGCTTGCCAACCAGGACTGCGCCTGATAATACGGCGTCTTATTTTGAGAGGCGACCTGGGGTACATCCCCTTTTTTTTTTTTTTTTTTTTAAGGCAATACTTCCAAATGCCGTTTGGAATCCGCATCACCTGACCACTTTACTGGTATAATTGGACAACGCACTTATACTTGATGCCAGTCGGCAAATATTCCGCTGTGCATCATGCATATATAGAAATGCATCTTTTAATTGCTCTATAGGCAATAATATACTGTCCTTATCTAGGATATCAAATTTCCAGTCAGGGAATCCGACCACGCCAACCCAGCACTGCACATCCAGGCTGAGGCGATTGCTGGTCGCAGTATAACACCAGTATGTGTGTAAATACATTTTAGGATACCCTCCTGCTTTCTATCAGCAGGATCCCTAAGGGCGGCCATCTCCAGAGAGGGTAGAGCCCTTGTTCTTACAAGCGTGTGAGCGCCTTACCCCCCCTAGGGGGTGTTTCCCAACGCACCCTAACCTCTGGCGGGAAAAGGTATACTGCCAATAACTTTTTAGAAATTATCAATTGTTATCGGGGGGAAACCCACGCATCATCACACACCTCATTTTATTTCTCAGATTCAGGAAAACTACAGGAAGTTTTTTCTCACCAAACATAATACCCCTTTTTTTGGTGGTATTTATATTATCAGAAGAGTGTAAACTTTTTCCATTGCCTCAATCATGCAATGTGTGGCCCTATTGGAAATCACGGTTGTCTCTTCACCGTCGACACAGGAGTCAGTATCCGTGTCGGCGTCTGTATCTGAGGTAACGGGCGCTTTAGAGCCCCTGTATGAGACGTCTGGACATGCACAAGCTGAGTAGCCGGCTGTCTCATGTCAACCACTGTCTTTTATACAAAGCTGACACTGTCACGCAATTTCAACAGTACATCCACTCAGGTGTCGACCCCCCAGGGGGTGACAACACTATTACAGACACTCTACTCCGTCTCCTCATCATTTTTCTCCTCATACATGTCGACACAAACGTACCGACACACAGCACACACACAGGGAATGCTCTGATAGAGGACAGGACCCCACTAGCCCTTTGGGGAGACAGAGGGAGAGTTTGCCAGCACACACCAGAGCGCTATATATATACAGGGATAACCTTATATAAGTGTTTTTCCCTTTATAGCTGCTGTATTGTTTATACTGCGCCTAATTTGTGCCCCCCTCTCTTTTTTAACCCCTTTCTGTAGTGTAGTGACTGCAGGGGAGAGCCAGGGAGCTTCCCTCCAACTGAGCTGTGAGGGAAAATGGCGCCAGTGTGCTGAGGAGATAGGCTCCGCCCCTTTCTCGACGTCCTTATCATCCGTTTTCTTGTATGTTTTGGCAGGGGTTAAATGCATCCATATAGCCCAGGAGTTATATGTGATGCATTTATTTTAGCCATAAAAGGTTTTCTATCGATTTATTGCGTCTCAGGGCGCTGCCCCCCCAGCGCCCTGCACCCTCAGTGACCGGAGTGTGAAGTGTGCTGAGAGCAATGGCGCACAGCTGCGGTGCTGTGCGCCTACCTTTATCTGAAGACAGGAAAGTCTTCTGCCGCCGATTTTTCCGGACCTCTTCGCTCTTCTGGCTCTGTAAGGGGGCCGGCGGCGCGGCTCCGGTGACCCATCCAGGCTGAACCTGTGATCGTCCCTCTGGAGCTAATGTCCAGTAGCCTAAGAAGCCCAATCCACTCTGCACGCAGGTGAGTTCGCTTCTTCTCCCCTTAGTCCCTCGATGCAGTGAGCCTGTTGCCAGCAGGTCTCACTGAAAATAATAAACCTAAACTAAAACGTTCACAAAGAGCTCAGGAGAGCCCCTAGTGTGCACCCTTCTCGTCGGGCACAGAAAATCTAACTGAGGCTTGGAGGAGGGTCATAGGGGGAGGAGCCAGTGCACACCAGGTGATCCTAAAGCTTTCTTTAGATGTGCCCTGTCTCCTGCGGAGCCGCTATTCCCCATGGTCCTTACGGAGTTCCCAGCATCCACTAGGACGTCAGAGAAAATTGATTTTAAGGTAGTTTCCTGTCTGCGATCAGCAGGATCCTTGAGGGCTGCCGTGTCCGGAGATGGTAGCGCCACCTTTTTGGACAAGCGCGTTAAAGCCTTGTCCACCCTGGGCGAGGATTCCAACCGTAACCTGTCCTGCGCGGGGAAAGGGTACGCCATAAGAATTCTCTTAGGAATCTGCAGTTTCTTGTCTGGAGTTTCCCAAGCCTTTTCAAATAAAGCGTTCAGCTCATGAGACGGGGGAAAGGTTACCTCAGGTTTCTTTTCCTTAAACATGCATACCCTCGTGTCAGGGACAGAGGGGTCATCTGTGATATGCAAAACATCTTTTATAGCAATAATCATATAATGAATACTTTTGGCCACCCTTGGGTGTAACCTCGCATCATCGTAGTCGACACTGGAGTCAGAATCCGTGTCGGTATCAGTGTCTGCTACGTGGGACAGGGGACGGTTCTGAGACCCTGAAGGGCCCTGTGACACAGCCAAAACCATGGATTGACTCCCTGTTTCTTCCCTGGACTCTGCTTTGTCCAATCTCTTATGTAATAAAGACACATTTGCATTTAAAACATTCCACATATCCAACCAATCAGGTGTCAGCGTCGCCGACGGAGACACCACAATCATCTGCTCTACCTCCTCCTTAGATGAGCCTTCCGCTTCAGACATGCCGACACACACGTACCGACACACCCACACACTCAGGGATATATATCTATATGGAGACAGTCCCCCAATAAGGCCCTTTGAAGAGACAGAGAGAGAGTATGCCAGCACACACCCAGCGCCACCGGACACTGGAATACAATCCCAGTCAGTACAGTGCTTATATATATATATATATATATATATATATATATATATAAAATAATACACTCACTGCGCCAAATAAATGTGCCCCCCCCCTCTTTTGTGCCCTCTGTACTTGTGTTCAGCCGGGGAGAGTCCGGGGAGCCAGCTTCTCTGCAGCGTGCTGTGGAGAAAATGGTGCTGGTTAGTGCTGGAGGATCAAGCTCCGCCCCCTCAACGGCGGGCTTCGGTCCCGCTCAAATCTTTATACTGGCAGGGGTTTCTGTAATATACTGCCTCCGCAGTATATATATATATATATATATATGCTAGTGTCCCTAGAAGTTTATAATTGCTGCCCAGGGCACCCCCCCTGCGCCCTGCACCCATACAGTGCAGTCAGTGTGTGTGAATGTGGGAGCAATGGCGCGCAGCATTACCGCTGCGCGGTACCTCAGTGAAGATCAGAAGTCTTCTGCCACCTTTGAAGTCTTCTTTCTTCTTATACTCATCGGCATCTATCTTCCGGCTCTGTGAGGAGGACGGCGGCGCGGCTCCGGGACGAACAACGAGGGTGAGACCTGTGTTCCGACCCTCTGGAGCTAATGGTGTCCAGTAGCCTAAGAAGAGGAGCCTATCATTTAAGTAGGTCTGCTTCTCTCCCCTCAGTCCCACGAAGCAGGGAGCCTGTTGCCAGCAGTGCTCCCTGAAAATAAAAAAACCTAACAAAAGTCTTTTTCAGAGAAACTCAGTAGAGCTCCCCTGCAGTGCATCCAGTCTCCTCTGGGCACAGGATCTAACTGAGGTCTGGAGGAGGGGCATAGAGGAAGGAGCCAGTGCACACCCATCTAAAGTCTTTAGAGTGCCCTTGTCTCCTGCGGAGCCCGTCTATACCCCATGGTCCTTACAGAGTCCCCAGCATCCTCTAGGACGTAAGAGAAAAAACAAAATTAATTAATACACCTGCTCCAAGCAAGGCTCACTGCGAGATGACTTGTAGAAAGCTGCAACGGCAAGTAAGAATGTACACTACAAATCTCAACACCTTCCTCTTCTTATGCAGTCATAGCATAAGCCGATGGTTCCCAAACTGGCTGTCACGGCACCCTGGGGTGCCTCGGGACTCTTGCAGGGGTGCCCTGGGTTGGTGGTCCAGGAGCAGTTCAAATTATTTATGGCCAGTGTAATAGGCAAAACCAGTGCTAGTGGCTGCCAATCAAACTATGTGAACAAACAAGGATCGGCCAGGAGGCTCACGAAAATCAGGTGCAACTCCCGGCCCCCCCGGAAAGTTAAGCATGTCACCCAGACTCGGCCTCACCCCTGCAGCTGTCCTTCATAGATCCAAGGAGGCTGATGACGTGATTCGCATCATTGTAGTCCCACCCCGCACTATTCAATGCCGGTAATCAAGGAATTGAATAGCGGGCGGCTGGGCCACAATGACGTGATCGCTTCTACACCCCCCCCCCCCCCCATACCAGCCACGCCCCCTGTAAAACCAACCTAGCTGCCCCCTCCCACATGGGGCAGCCGGAAAGTCGGTAAGCCCATTTAAAGATTACCTAAATTTCAAATTTTTGGCCTGAGGGCCGTGAAAACATTTCTGATACTCTAGGGCGCTGCGAGTAAAAAGTTTGAGAACCCCTGGCATAAGCCATTAAGAAAAGGAAGAAAAAAAACAGTGGAGTGTCTCATGCCAGCTCAGGCAGCCACATTTACAGCTGCTGTATACAAGATAAAGCAGCATCTCACTTATACCTCCATCAAGTTATACTGTAGCTTATGAGCACAGAAACGGGAGCAAGAGTGTCAGAAACAGCAGACAAAAGCACAGGACCTCAAAGAACGATCCCGGGGTAATTAGCAGAGGCTGGTAGGTCTCCATGCGATAGGTTCCTCACTTACCAGCTCTGCTTCCATAAAATCGCCAAAAATAATAAAATCCTGAGTGATTATGCTCCGATCACAGAAGAACATTCACAGAGGGCCTGATTCTGATTTGGGAATAAAGAAAAAGCAAGCATATACCTGTATAGTCCACCATTCCAGGGACAGCACCCAGAGAGCGCTATGGTGAATACAAACTCTAACCCTGGTGCGATTCCCACAACCTATCCTGAAGAACACAAATAACGGATTGGCTGTTTATTGGCTGGAGATACTTCAATATTACGGACTAGCTGTCTCCGCTCTCACCGTGACACACAGCCAGTATAGGTTTTGTTGCTCGATAAAGGATTGTTAATATTTACATACAGAACATTACCATGCTTTATCAATGGGCTACTCACTACTTGAACGGGTAACTCGCATGTTAAATATTGTTCATTATATCCTGTCTCTCCAAAGAGGTACTAAAATTTATACTCCCGATGTCTCTCCATCCTGTTTCCAGAAGGTCTTTAACAAGCCTGTCTGCTCGTCATGATGTTCCCGTGCCGCATTGCTGAACACAATGTAATGAGGGAGAGGATTTTACAGTGGCTATGTCTCACACTCTTGACGGAAAATATCTGTCTCTAACGTGAGAAAACCTATAGTAGTCTTACATATTTCTAAGCAGCTTCATATAAGCATATGAATAGCTAGATACACTACTGACCTAGAACCTACTTCTAATCATGGCAGGGTAAGTGGATTGGACATACAGCCGTGTCTGATCATTCTTTATCCTGGTTCAACATTAGTGTTTCCAAGGCTAAAGGTCACTTAAAAATTTCACAAATAGCGCAAATCCTCATTCCATAAAGAACATGTTTAAAATATGCTTGGAAGAATTAAAAGTCCACCTCAGTTTCCCAATCCTGTCTGGTGGGGTATCTTTTTATCTATATAAGACATACAAGACGGCACAAATTACTACAATTAATCTTAAAACTAGAATATCCTTTCTTGAGTTACAAGCACGTAGTGTACAAGGTTGTTGCAGGGTCATTGGTTTTCCTAATATTGCGCCAGTCCCCCATTGCGCTTTATTGAAAACTGTTAACGTTTTAAACAGAAAACTTTATTGAAAACTGTATAAAAAAGATATTTTATACAGAAATAGTTTAATTAGTGGACGCTAAATATTTTCCGGATGCTTTGCTTAATTCAGCATTACATGTATTTTTGGACCAGGGGGCCGTAGAATTTATAGTTCACACCAAGTGAAGGACAAATAAAGAATGTCCCCCCAACGGCCAATCACCACTGATTACTTAACTTGGGCTAAGCCAGACAGGTTGGTTCTTCACATTAGAAAATACATAGCATTCTGCTAAACAAATTCAATTCAGAATTAGCTTCCTATATAAAAATGTAACCAATTAATCTCTTTATTAACGGACATCTTAAATGCTGGCTACACGTGTTGGAGGTACCATCCACTTCCTCTACAAAAAAAAAAAATGTATGTGAAAACCTTTGAACACACCCCACCCAAATCTAACTCTCTCTGCACATGTTATATCTGCCCCACCTGCAGTGCACATGGTTTTGCCCAACTGCTAACAAATGGTCTGAATAAAGGCCAGTACTCACCAGCAGATCAGGGAAGAGATGTGTGCTGAGCGAACCGCTCAGCACACATCTCTCCCCCCACTCAGCACAGCACAATGTGTGCTGAGCGTGCGGGGGTAAACGGGGGGCATGCAGGCCAATCTAGCAGCATCGCTATCGCTGTGGGGGGTACACACGGAGAGATCTTGTTGAAAATCTAAGCAATCTAGTCAGATTGCTTAGATTATCGCTCAGTGAGTACCCTCCTTTAGGCCCTATGCAGGGCCGGCTCCAGGCCTACTAGCACCCTGTGCGAGAAAATGTAAAAGCGCCCCCCAACCCCTATGCGCGCGCCGAAGGCGTGCTTCGGGAAAAGTGGGCGTGGCCTCCTGGGAAAGTGGGTGTGGCCTCGTAACTTCATATTATTAAACTATAAATAATAAGAATTTACTTACCGATAATTCTATTTCTCGGAGTCCGTAGTGGATGCTGGGGTTCCTGAAAGGACCATGGGGAATAGCGGCTCCGCAGGAGACAGGGCACAAAAGTAAAGCTTTCCGATCAGGTGGTGTGCACTGGCTCCTCCCCCTATGACCCTCCTCCAAGCCAGTTAGGTACTGTGCCCGGACGAGCGTACACAATAAGGGAGGAATTTTGAATCCCGGGTAAGACTCATACCAGCCACACCAATCACACCGTACAACTTGTGATCAAAACCAGTTAACAGTATGATAACAGAGGAGCCTCTGAAAGATGGCTTCTTAACAATAACCCGAATTAGTTAACAATAACTATGTACAATTATTGCAGATAATCCGCACTTGGGATGGGCGCCCAGCATCCACTACGGACTCCGAGAAATAGAATTATCGGTAAGTAAATTCTTATTTTCTCTATCGTCCTAGTGGATGCTGGGGTTCCTGAAAGGACCATGGGGATTATACCAAAGCTCCCAAACGGGCGGGAGAGTGCGGATGACTCTGCAGCACCGAATGAGAGAACTCCAGGTCCTCCTTAGTCAGAGTATCAAATTTGTAAAATTTTACAAACGTGTTCTCCCCTGACCACGTAGCTGCTCGGCAAAGTTGTAATGCCGAGACCCCTCGGGCAGCCGCCCAAGATGAGCCCACCTTCCTTGTGGAGTGGGCCTTTACAGATTTAGGCTGTGGCAGGCCTGCCACAGAATGTGCAAGTTGGATTGTGCTACAGATCCAACAAGCAATCGTCTGCTTAGACGCAGGAGCACCCATCTTGTTGGGTGCATACAATATAAACAACGAGTCAGATTTTCTGACTCCAGCTGTCCTTGCAATATATATTTTTAATGCTCTGACAACATCCAGTAACTTGGAGTCCTCCAAGTCACTTGTAGCCGCAGGCACTACAATAGGCTGGTTCAGATGAAATGCTGACACCACCTTAGGGAGAAAATGCGGACGAGTCCGCAGTTCTGCCCTGTCCGAATGGAAAATCAGATATGGGCTTTTGTAAGATAAAGCTGCCAGTTCTGACACTCTCCTGGCCGAAGCCAGGGCTAGTAACATGGTCACTTTCCATGTGAGATATTTTAAATCCACCTTTTTTAGTGGTTCAAACCAATGAGATTTTAGAAATTCCAAAACCACATTGAGATCCCACGGTGCCACTGGAGGCACCACAGGAGGCTGTATATGCAGCACTCCCTTAACAAAAGTCTGGACTTCAGGAACTGAAGCCAGTTCTTTTTGAAAGAAAATCGACAGGGCCGAAATTTGAACCTTAATAGATCCCAATTTGAGACCCATAGACAATCCTGATTGCAGGAAATGTAGGAATCGACCCAGTTGAAATTCCTCCGTCGGAGCACTCCGATCCTCGCACCACGCAACATATCTTCGCCAAATGCGGTGATAGTGTTGCACGGTTACTTCCTTCCTTGCTTTAATCAAAGTAGGAATGACTTCTTCCGGCATGCCTTTTTCCTTTAGGATCCGGCGTTCAACCGCCATGCCGTCAAACGCAGCCGCGGTAAGTCTTGAAACAGACAGGGACCCTGCTGAAGCAAGTCCCTCCTTAGAGGTAGAGGCCACGGATCTTCCGTGATCATCTCTTGAAGTTCCGGGTACCAAGTCCTTCTTGGCCAATCCGGAACCACTAGTATCGTTCTTACGCCACTTTGCCGTATAATTCTCAATACTTTTGGTATGAGAGGCAGAGGAGGAAACACATACACCGACTGGTACACCCAAGGCGTTACCAGCGCGTCCACAGCTATTGCCTGCGGATCTCTTGACCTGGCGCAATACCTGTCCAGTTTTTTGTTGAGGCGAGACGCCATCATGTCCACCATTGGTCTTTCCCAACGGGTTACCAGCATGTGGAAGACTTCCGGATGAAGTCCCCACTCTCCCGGGTGAAGGTCGTGTCTGCTGAGGAAGTCTGCTTCCCAGTTGTCCACTCCCGGGATGAACACTGCTGACAGTGCTATCACATGATTCTCTGCCCAGCGAAGAATCCTTGCAGCTTCTGCCATTGCACTCCTGCTTCTTGTGCCGCCCTGTCTGTTCACATGGGCGACTGCCGTGATGTTGTCCGACTGGATCAACACCGGTTTTCCTTGAAGCAGAGGTTCTGCCTGGCTTAGAGCATTGTAGATTGCTCTTAGTTCCAGAATGTTTATGTGAAGAGACGTTTCCAGGCTCGTCCACACTCCCTGGAAGTTTCTTCCTTGTGTGACTGCTCCCCAGCCTCTCAGGCCGGCGTCCGTGGTCACCAGGATCCAATCCTGTATGCCGAATCTGCGGCCCTCCAATAGATGAGCACTCTGCAACCACCACAGAAGAGATACCCTTGTCCTTGGAGACAGGGTTATCCGCTGGTGCATCTGAAGATGCGACCCTGACCATTTGTCTAACAGATCCCTCTGGAAAATTCGTGCATGGAATCTGCCGAATGGAATTGCTTCGTAAGAAGCCACCATTTTTCCCAGGACTCTTGTGCATTGATGTACAGACACCTTTCCTGGTTTTAGGAGGTTCCTGACAAGCTCGGACAACTCCTTGGCTTTTTCCTCCGGGAGAAAAACCTTTTTCTGAACCGTGTCCAGAATCATCCCTAGGAACAGCAGACGAGTTGTCGGCATTAACTGGGATTTTGGAATATTCAGAATCCAGCCGTGCTGTTTTAGCACTTCTTGAGACAGTGCTAATCCCCTCTCTAGCTGTTCTCTGGACCTTGCCCTTATTAGGAGATCGTCCAAGTATGGGATAATTAATACGCCTTTTCTTCGAAGAAGAATCATCATCTCGGCCATTACCTTTGTAAAGACCCGAGGTGCCGTGGACAATCCGAACGGCAGCGTCTGAAACTGATAGTGACAGTTTTGTACAACGAACCTGAGGTACCCCTGGTGTGAGGGGTAAATTGGAACGTGGAGGTACGCATCCTTGATGTCCAAGGACACCATAAAGTCCCCTTCTTCCAGGTTCGCTATCACTGCTCTGAGTGACTCCATTTTGAACTTGAACTTCTTTATGTACAGGTTCAAGGACTTCAGATTTAGAATAGGTCTTACCGAGCCGTCCGGCTTCGGTACCACAAATAGAGTGGAATAATACCCCTTTCCCTGTTGTAGAAGAGGTACCTTGACTATCACCTGCTGAGAGTACAGCTTGTGAATGGCTTCCAAAACCGTCTCCCTTTCGGAGGGGGACGTTGGTAAAGCAGACTTCAGGAAACGGCGAGGCGGATCTGTCTCTAGTTCCAACCTGTACCCCTGAGATATTATCTGCAGGATCCAGGGATCTACCTGCGAGTGAGCCCACTGCGCGCTGAAATGCTTGAGACGACCGCCCACCGCCCCCGAGTCCGCTTGAGAAGCCCCAGCGTCATGCTGAGGCTTTTGTAGAAGCGGGGGAGGGCTTCTGTTCCTGGGAAGGAGCTGCCTGTTGGTGTCTCTTCCCCCTTCCTCTGCCTCGTGGCAGATATGAATATCCCTTTGCTCTCTTGTTTTTAAAGGAACGAAAGGACTGCGGTTGAAAAGTCGGTGTCTTTTTCTGTTGGGGAGTAGCTTGAGGTAAAAAGGTGGATTTCCCGGCTGTAGCCGTGGCCACCAAATCTGATAGACCGACTCCAAATAACTCCTCCCCTTTATACGGCAAAACTTCCATATGCCGTTTTGAGTCCGCATCGCCTGACCACTGTCGCGTCCATAAACTTCTTCTGGCCGAAATGGACATAGCACTTACCCGTGATGCCAGTGTGCAGATATCCCTCTGTGCATCACGCATATAAAGAAATGCATCCTTTATTTGCTCTAAAGACAGTAAAACATTGTCCCTATCCAGGGTATCAATATTTTCAATCAGGGACTCTGACCAAACTACTCCAGCACTGCACATCCAGGCTGACGCTATAGCTGGTCGTAGTATAACACCTGTATGTGTGTATATACTTTTTTGGATATTTTCCATCCTCCTATCTGTTGGATCTTTAAGTGCGGCCGTCTCAGGAGAGGGTAACGCCACTTGTTTAGATAAGCGTGTGAGCGCCTTATCCACCCTAGGAGGTGTTTCCCAGCGCGCCCTAACCTCTGACGGGAAAGGGTATAAAGCTAATAACTTCTTTGAAATTAGCATCTTTTTATCGGGGGCAACCCACGCTTCATCACATACATCATTTAGTTCTTCTGATTCAGGAAAAACTATAGGTAGTTTTTTCACACCCCACATAATACCCTGTTTAGTGGTACCAGTAGTATCAGCTAAATGTAACGCCTCCTTCATTGCCAAAATCATATAACGTGTGGCCCTACTGGAAAATACGGTTGATTCGTCACCGTCGCCACTGGAATCAGTGCCTGTGTCTGGGTCTGTGTCGACCGACTGAGGCAAAGGGCGTTTTACAGCCCCTGACGGTGTTTGAGGCGCCTGGACAGGCACTAACTGATTGTCCGGCCGTCTCATGTCGACAAACGACTGCTTTAGCGTGTTGACACTATCCCGTAATTCCATAAATAAAGGCATCCATTCTGGTGTCGACCCCCTAGGAGGTGACATCCCCATATTTGGCAATTGCTCCGCCTCCACACCAATATCGTCCTCATACATGTCGACACACACGTACCGACACACAGCAGACACACAGGGAATGCTCTTAACGAAGACAGGACCCCACTAGCCCTTTGGGGAGACAGAGGGAGAGTTTGCCAGCACACACCAAAAGCGCTATATATGACAGGGATAGCCTTATAATAAGTGCTCCCTGTATAGCTGCTTTTATAATATAATTTTTGCCACTATTTTGCCCCCCCTCTCTTGTTTTACCCTGTTTCTGTAGTGCAGTGCAGGGGAGAGACCTGGGAGCCGTCCTGACCAGCGGAGCTGTGTAAGGAAAATGGCGCTGTGTGCTGAGGAGATAGGCCCCGCCCCTTTTCCGGCGGGCTCGTCTCCCGCTCTTTAGTGTATTCTGGCAGGGGTTAAATATCTCCATATAGCCCCGGAGGCTATATGTGAGGTATTTTTTAGCCAAATAGGTTTTCATTTGCCTCCCAGGGCGCTCCCCTCCCAGCGCCCTGCACCCTCAGTGACTGCCGTGTGAAGTGTGCTGAGAGGAAAATGGCGCACAGCTGCAGTGCTGTGCGCTACCTTTAGAAGACTGAGGAGTCTTCTGCCGCCGATTCTGGACCTCTTCATGTTTCAGCATCTGCAAGGGGGCCGGCGGCGAGGCTCCGGTGACCATCCAGGCTGTACCTGTGATCGTCCCTCTGGAGCTGATGTCCAGTAGCCAAGAAGCCAATCCATCCTGCACGCAGGTGAGTTCACTTCTTCTCCCCTAAGTCCCTCGTTGCAGTGATCCTGTTGCCAGCAGGACTCACTGTAAAATAAAAAACCTAAGCTAAACTTTCTCTAAGCAGCTCTTTAGGAGAGCCACCTAGATTGCACCCTTCTCGGCCGGGCACAAAAATCTAACAGGCTTGGAGGAGGGTCATAGGGGGAGGAGCCAGTGCACACCACCTGATCGGAAAGCTTTACTTTTGTGCCCTGTCTCCTGCGGAGCCGCTATTCCCCATGGTCCTTTCAGGAACCCCAGCATCCACTAGGACGATAGAGAAAAATATATTTTTTCACACCCCCTCTATGCACACAATTAGCAGCCTTATGCAGAACAGCCACAGTAGTGTTCCTTACACACAATGTCTCCAGTGTAGTGCCAGCTACACATGACATGCCCCGCAGCAGTGCCAGCAACACATGACATGCCCCGCAGCAGTTCCAGCTACACATGACATGCCCCGCAGCAGTGCCAGCTACACATGACATGCCCCGCAGCAGTGCCAGCTACACATGACATGCCCCTCAACAGTGCCAGCTACACACAATAGACCCCCAGCAGTGCCAGCTACACATGATAGTGTTCACGTTTTAGGGCAGGGTGCTGATCACAAGGAGGGCACATTTTTAAGTAAGGAGGGCAAAATGATGTACATACTGTAATGCTTGGTGCTCCTCCACCCACATGCTGAAGCAGGGACAGTGCGCGCCGAAGGCGCGCAGCAAAAATTTAGGGCCGTTGCTTCGTGGGGAAGGTGCATGACCACAGAGTAGTGGCAATTCGCATTACACCACATAGTAGTGCAGCTAATACACATTGCACCAGGTAGAACCTCCTATACACTTTGCGCCAGGCAGAGCACGTTAGACACTTTGCGCCAGGCAGAGCACGATAGACGCTTTGCGCCAGGCAGAGCACGATAGACACTTTGCGCCAGGCAGCGCACGATAGACACTTTGCGCCAGGCAGCGCACGATAGACACATTGCCTAGCCACAGACGCCTAGTAGATACACTACATGATATGCCCCCCAGCAGTGCCAGCTACACGTGACATGCCCCCCAGCAATGCCAGCTACACGTGACATACCCCCCAGCAGTGCCAGCTACACGTGACATGCCCCCCAGCAGTGCCAGATACATAAATGGCCACACAGTGCAGATATGCCCCCAGTGCCAGATACATAAATGACCACACAATGCCAGATACATAAGTGCCCCCACAGTGCCAGATGCATCAATGACCCCACAGTGCCAGATACATAAGTGCCAGATACATAAATGCCCCCAGTGCCACAAAACATAAATGCCCCCACAGTGCCAGATAAATAAATGCCCGCCGTGCCACAAAACATAAAAGCCCCCACAGTGCAGATATGCCCCCACAGTGCCAGATACATAAATGCCCCCAGTGCCAGAAACATAAATGCCCCCACAGTGCAGATATGCCCCCACAGTGCCAGAAAAATAATGCCCCCACAGTGCAGATATGCCCCCACAGTGCCAGAAAAATAATGCCCCCACAGTGCAGATATGCCCCCACAGTGCCAGAAAAATAATGCCCCCACAGTGCAGATATGCCCCCACAGTGCCAGAAAAATAATGCCCCCACAGTGCAGATATGCCCCCACAGTGCCAGAAAAATAATGCCCACAGTGCAGATATGCCCCCACAGTGCCAGAAAAATAATGCCCCCACAGTGCCAGAAAAATAATGCCCCCACAGTGCAGATATGCCCCCACAGTGCCAGAAAAATAATGCCCCCACAGTGCAGATATGCCCCCACAGTGCCAGAAAAATAATGCCCACAGTGCAGATATGCCCCCACAGTGCCAGAAAAATAATGCCCCCACAGTGCCAGAAAAATAATGCCCCCACAGTGCAGATATGCCCCCACAGTGCCAGAAAAATAATGCCCCCACAGTGCCAGAAAAATAATGCCCCCACAGTGCAGATATGCCCCCACAGTGCAGATATGCCCCCAGTGCCAGAAAAATAATGCCCCCACAGTGCAGATATGCCCCCACAGTGCCAGAAAAACAATGCCCCCACAGTGCCAGAAAAATAATGCCCCCACAGTGCAGATATGCCCCCACAGTGCCAGAAAAATAATGCCCCCACAGTGCCAGAAAAATAAACGGCCCCACACAGTGCCAGACAGATTTTAACTTACCTGTCTGTCACTGACACTGCGGTGCTGCTGGGAGCCGGGAATACTGCTGTGGGCGGGCCGCGGACGGAGGAACAAAACTGTGTGCGCGCTATGCACGCTGCGCGGCGCCGGCGTCCAACGTCAGACGCCGGCGCCGCACAGCGCGCTGCATAGCGCGCACACAAGCGGCCGGGAGTCGGACACACAGAGGCTGGCTCCAGGCAGGAAAATGGCGGCCGCAGCGTGCGGCGCCCTGTAAGAGTGGCGCCCCACGCGGCCGCTCTAGTCGAACATGCCTGGAGCCGGCCCTGGCCCTATGTACTAAGCCTGGGAGATAAGTGGATGGAGATAAAGTACCAACCAATCCCTAACTGTAATTTTTCAAACACAGCCTGTAACATGACGGTTAGAAACAGATTGGCTGGTACTTTATCTCTCTCTGAGGCTTAGTACATAGACTGGTCTGCAATTGTGACCATTAAAAACAAAATCAAATTAAATTCTTCCACCAAAACATCCACAGGTACACTTGCCATATAATGTGTTTTGCAAAATTGGAAACACACGCAACCCCCCTATTTAAATTAATGGATAAATGATATTCTAGAACGTATAGAAATTGACGGAACATTGTCCATTTAGTATTTAGGAAAGTGTTTTATTAAAGGGGGAAATACCTTTATGCTTTAGATGATTCCCAACTCATATCTATGACATTTTAAAAACACAGATTAATATTCAGACACTTAAAATATATACAAGTAAAGAAAGAAGACTCATAGCGCCAACCCTCAGCCACAGCAGTCATTTATTTATAGGCTGCCAGGCTTCTGTAATTTGATTGAAGTATAAATCATTTAACCCCTTTGCTTCTAAGAGTTCTCTCACCCTTGTGTCGATGACATTTTGAAACTTTAGCGCTTGCCACATTCCGACAACAATATATATTTTTCTTTATGTGGTACCCACACTAATTATTAGTGACTAGGCGATTCATCGCGCCCTACGGGCGCTCTTCACACCGTCGTTTGTGGCTACGCCCCGTTAACCCCTGCACTCCTTTGAACATACGCAGGCCGGTAGAGAACAGATGCAGAAATGCAGGGCAATATAGAGGGCATGCAGAAAAGAGAGAGGCGTAGGGGGGAAGGGGGGGGGGGGGGGGGGAATGTACAGAAACGCTGTGCGATGGGTAAAGGATAGGGAGAGGCAGGGTGGTAGGGAGAGGATAAAGAGAGGCATGGTGTTACAAAACAAAATACCGGTGGGTGCCACGGGTGGGGAAGGGGTGTTGCGGTTGGGGGAGGGAGTGCTGCGGGTGGTGGAGGTGAGGGTGTGGGTGCTATGGGTGGGGTAAGGGGCAGGAGTGCCGGGGGTGGGGGAGGGACGTGTGCCGCGGGAGGGGGGCGGATGTGAAGGATGCTGTGGGTGCCGTGGGTGTTTAGGTGGGGGAGGGGCGTGTGGCACGGGTGGGGAGCGTATGTGGTGGATGCCGCGGGGAGGGTGGCGGGTTGCAGGGGGGAGAGGTGGGTATGGGGGTGGGCCGGTGGCTTTTGCTGGTTGTGGGTGTTACGGGAGGCGGCGGGAGTGCCGTGGGTGGGGGAGGGGTGTGTGCCGCGGGTGGGGGGCGAATGAGGTGGGTGCTGTGGGTGGGGGAGGGGTGGGGGGTGCGGATGTGGTGGATGCTGTGGGTGGGGTGGAGGGTGCATGGGGGGGTAGGTAGAGGTAGGTGTGGGGTGGGGGAGGTGGGGGGGTGCTGCGGGTGGGGGAGTGGTGGGTGTGGTGGAGGGTGTAGCGGGGGGAGAGGTTGGTATAGGGGTGGGGGTGGTGCGGGTGGGGGAGGGGCATGGGGTTTTGCGGGGTGTGGGTGTTACGGGTGGGGGAGGGGGTGGGAGTGCAGCGGGTGGGGGAGGGGTGTGTGCTGCGGGTGGGGGAGGGGTGCTGCGGGTGGGGGAGGGGGCGGGAATGCCGCGGGTGGGGGAGGGGGTGGGAGTGCCGCGGGTGGGGAAGAGGTGTGTGCGAGGGGTGGGAATGGCGCGGGTGGGGGAGGAGTGCCGCGGGTGGGGGAGGGGTGCGTGACGCGGGTGGGGGAGGGGTGCGTGGTGCGGGTGGGGTGCGTGCCGCGGGTGGGGGAGGGGTGCCGCGGGTGGGGGAGGGGTGCGTGTCGCAAGTGGGGGAGGGGTGCGTTCCACGGGTGGGGGAGGGGTGTCGCGGGTGGGGGAGGGGTGCGTGTCGCGGGTGGGGGAGGGGTGCGTGTCGCGGGTGGGGGAGGGGTGCGTGTCGCGGGTGGGGGAGGGGTGCGTGCCGCGGGTGGGGGAGGGGGTGGGAGTGCCGCGGGTTGGGTGGATGCCGCGGGTGGGAGGGTGCGGGATGCCGAGGCCCGTGTGCCGTGGTTGGGTGGGGTGGATTCTGTGGTTGGCGCGGGCCGTGTGCGGCGGGTGGAGGTGTTGGGTGGTGTGTGTGCCGCGGGTGCGGCTGTCAGCGTTGGTTCTCCTCCACACTGTCCGGCAGGCAGCGGTGAGAGCGCCGCTTACAGTCCTCGGCTGCAGTGTCACAACCAGGTGCAGCAGGGAGTGTACGGGGAAGGGGGAGAGAGGGGAAGGGGGAGAGAGGGGAAGGGGCGGAGATGGGGAGGGGACTGGGCGGGGATGGGTGGACAGAGGGAGGGGACTGTTCCTGCCCTGCATCCAGCCGCCCAGATCTGTGCCTGTGACTCCGCCCAGCGTTACGGGCACAGAGTCACAGATGTAGGCAAATATATAGGAGATGTGCACCGGACATTTTTCGGGTTTTGTGTTTTGGTTTTGGATTCGGTTCCGCGGCCGTGTTTTGAATTCGGACGCGTTTTGGCAAAACCTCCCTGAAAATTTTTTGTCGGATTCGGGTGTGTTTTGGATTCGGGTGTTTTTTTACAAAAACCCCTCAAAAACAGCTTAAATCATAGAATTTGGGGGTCATTTTGATCCCATAGTATTATTAACCTCAATAACCATAATTTCCACTCATTTCCAGTCTATTCTGAACACCTCACAATATTATTTTTAGTCCTAAAATTTGCACAGAGGTCGCTGGATGACTAAGCTAAGCGACCCAAGTGGCCGACACAAACACCTGGCCCATCTAGGAGTGGCACTGCAGTGTCAGACAGGATGGAATTTTAAAAAAATAGTCCCCAAACAGCACATGATGCAAAGAAAAATGAAAGAAAAAAAGAGGTGCAAGATGGAATTGTCCTTGGGCCCTCCCACCCACCCTTATGTTGTATAAACAGGACATGCACACTTTAACGAACCCATCATTTCAGCGACAGGGTCTGCCACACAACTGTGACTGAAATGACTGGTTGGTTTGGGCCCCCACCAAAAAAGAAGCAATCAATCTCTCCTTGCACAAACTGGCTCTACAGAGGCAAGATGTCCACCTCCTCCTCATCGTCCGATACCTCACCCCTTTCACTGTGTACATCCCCCTCCTCACAGATTATTAATTCGTCCCCACTGGAATCCACCATCTCAGGTCCCTGTGTACTTTCTGGAGGCAATTGCTGGTGAATGTCTCCACGGAGGAATTGATTATAATTCATTTTGATGAACATCATCTTCTCCACATTTTCTGGAAGTAACCTCGTACGCCGATTGCTGACAAGGTGAGCGGCTGCACTAAACACTCTTTCGGAGTACATACTGGAGGGTGGACAACTTAGGTAAAATAAAGCCAGTTTCTGCAAGGGCCTCCAAATTGCCTCTTTTTCCTGCCAGTATACGTACGGACTGTCTAACGTGCCTACTTGGATGCGGTCACTCATACAATCCTCCACCATTCTTTCAATGGTGAGAGAATCATATGCAGTGACAGTAGACGACATGTCAGTAATCATTGGCAGGTCCTTCAGTGCGTACCAGATGTCAGCACTCACTCCAGACTGCCCTGCATCACCGCCAGCGGGTGGGCTCGGAATTCTTAGCCTTTTCCTCGCACCCCCAGTTGCGGGAGAATGTGAAGGAGGAGCTGTTGACGGGTCACGTTCCGCTCGACTTGACAATTTTCTCACCAGCAGGTCTTTTAACCTCTGCAGACTTGGGTCTGCCGGAAAGAGAGATACAACGTAGGTTTTAAATCTAGGATCGAGCACGGTGGCCAAAATGTAGTGCTCTGATTTCAACAGATTGACCACCCGTGAATCCTGGTTAAGCGAATTAAGGGCTCCATCCACAAGTCCCACATGCCTAGCGGAATCGCTCTGTTTTAGCTCCTCCTTCAATGTCCCCAGCTTCTTCTGCAAAAGCCTGATGAGGGGAATGACCTGACTCAGGCTGGCAGTGTCTGAACTGACTTCACGTGTGGCAAGTTCAAAGGGTTGCAGAACCTTGCACAACGTTGAAATCATTCTCCACTGCGCTTGAGTCAGGTGCATTCCCCCTCCTTTGCCTATATCGTAGGTAGATGTATAGGCTTGAATGGCCTTTTGCTGCTCCTCCATGATCTGAAGTATATAGAGGGTTGAATTCCACCTCGTTACCACCTCTTGCTTCAGATGATGGCAGGGCAGGTTAAGGACTGTTTGCTGGTGCTCCAGTCTTTGGCACGCGGTGGCTGAATGCCGAAAGTGGCCCGCAATTCTTCGGCCCACCGACAGCATCTCTTGCACGCCCCTGTCGTTTTTTAAATATTTCTGCACCACCAAATTCATTTTATGTGCAAAACATGGGACGTGCTGGAATTTGCCCAGATGTAATGCACGCACAATATTGCTGGCGTTGTCCGATGTCACAAATCCCCAGGAGAGTCCATTTGGGGTAAGCCATTCTGCGATGATGTTCCTCAGTTTCCGTAAGAGGTTGTCAGCTGTGTGCCTCTTCTGGAAAGCGGTGATACAAAGCGTAGCCTGCCTAGGAACAAGTTGGCGTTTGCGAGATGTTGCTGCTGTTCTTGCTGTGGGAGGCAATTCATCTACCCAGTGGGCTGTCACAGTCATATAGTCCTGAGTCTGCCCTGCTCCACTTGTCCACATGTCCGTGGTTAAGTAGACATTGGGTACAACTGCATTTTTTAGGACACTGGTGACTCTTTTTCTGAGGTCTGTGTACATTTTCGGTATCGCCTGCCTAGAGAAATGGAACCTAGATGGTATTTGGTACCGGGGACACAGTACCTCAATCAAGTCTGTAGTTGCCTGTGAATTAACAGTGGATAACGGAAACACGTTTCTCACCGCCCAGGCTGCCAAGGCCTGAGTTATCCGCTTTGCAGCAGGATGACTGCTGTGATATTTCATCTTCCTCGCAAAGGACTGTTGGACAGTCAATTGCTTACTGGAAGTAGTACAAGTGGTCTTCCTCTGGGATGAAGATCGACTCCCAGCAGCAACAACAGCAGAGCCAGGAGCAGTAGGCGTTATACTCAAGGATCCATCAGAGGAATCCCAGTCAGGAGAGGACTCGTCAGACTTTCCAGTGACATGGCCTGCAGGACTATTGGCTTTCCTGTGTAAGGAGGTGGTGTGATTTGCAGGAGCTTGGTTACAAGAGGAAGGGATTTAGTGGTCAGTGGACTGCTTCCGCTGTCATCCAAAGTTTTTGAACTTGTCACTGACTTATGATGAATGCGCTGCAGGTGACGTATAAGGGAGGATGTTCCGAGGTGGTTAACGTCCTTACCCCTACTTATTACAGCTTGACAAAGGCAACACACGGCTTGACACCTGTTGTCCGCATTTGTGTTAAAATAATTCCACACCGAAGAGGTGATTTTTTTTGTAATTTGACCAGGCATGTCAATGGCCATATTCATCCCACGGACAACAGGTGTCTCCCCGGGTGCCTGACTTAAACAAACCACCTCACCATCAGAATCCTCCTTGTCAATTTCCTCCTCAGCGCCAGCAACACCCATATCCTCATCCTGGTGTACTTCAACAGTGACATCTTCAATTTGACTATCAGGAACTGGACTGCGGGTGCTCCTTCCAGCACTTGCAGGGGGCGTGCAAATGGTGGAAGGCGCCACCTCTTCCCGTCCAGTGTTGGGAAGGTCAGGCATCGCAGACGACACAATTGGACTCTCCTTGGGGATTTGTGATTTAGAAGAACGCACAGTTCTTTGCTGTGCTTTTGCCAGCTTAAGTCTTTTAATTTTTCTAGCGAGAGGATGAGTGCTTCCATCTTCATGTGAAGCTGAACCACTAGCCATGAACATAGGCCAGGGCCTCAGCCGTTCCTTGCCACTCCGTGTCGTAAATGGCATATTGGCAAGTTTACGCTTCTCCTCAGACGCTTTTAATTTTGATTTTTGGGTCATTTTACTGAACTTTTGTGTTTTGCATTTTACATGCTCTCTACTATGACATTGGGCATCGGCCTTGGCAGACGACGTTGATGGCATTTCATCGTCTCGGCCATGACTAGTGGCAGCAGCTTCAGCACGAGGTGGAAGTGGATCTTGATCTTTCCCTATTTTACCCTCCACATTTTTGTTCTCCATTTTTTAATGTGTGGAATTATATGCCAGTATCAATAGCAATGGCCTACTACTATATATACTGCGCACAACTGAAATGCACCACAGGTATGGATGGATAGTATACTTGACGACACAGAGGTAGGTAGAGCAGTGGCCTACTGTACCGTACTGCTATATATTATATACTGGTGGTCAGCAAACTGTGCAAAACTGAAATGCACCACAGGTATGGATGGATAGTATACTTGACGACACAGAGGTAGGTAGAGCAGTGGCCTACTGTACCGTACTGCTATATATTATATACTGTGGTCAGCAAAATTATGCACTGTACTCCGACTATATACTACAATGCAGCACAGATATGGAGCGTTTTTCAGGCAGAGAACGTATAATACTGGTGGTCACTGGTCAGCAAAACTCTGCACTGTACTCCTCCTATATAATACTGCTGGTCCCCAGTCCCCACAATAAAGCAGTGTGAGCACAGATATATGCAGCACACTGAGCACAGATATGGAGCGTTTTTCAGGCAGAGAACGTATAATACTGGTGGTCACTGGTCAGCAAAACTCTGCACTGTACTCCTCCTATAATACTGCTGGTCCCCAGAATAAAGATATTTGCAGCTCCCTGAAAGTTCTGAAACAAAGTGAGAGGACGCCAGCCACGTCCTCTCACTATCACTTCCAATGCACGAGTGAAAAATGGCGGCGACGCGCCGCTCCTTATATAGACTCCGAATCTCGCGAGAATCCGACAGCGGGATGACGACGTTCGGGCGCGCTCGGGTTAACCGAGCAATACTGGAGTATCCGAGTATGCCTCGGACCCGTGTAAAATGGGTGAAGTTCGGGGGGGTTCGGATTTACAGAGAATATTTCACATCAGTCCCTGCTCCAGTGGAGCTTACAATCTATATTCCCTAGCAGAATTACACACACATTCACACTAGGGTCAATTAACCTACCAGTATATTTTTGGACTGTGGGAGGAAACCCACGCAAGTACAGTGAGAATACACAAATCCCACACATGGCGGGAATGGAACCCACGTGCTCAGTGCTGTGAGGCAGTAGTGTTAATCATTACACCATCCATACTGAGCAATTACACTGCATATGAGTTGGCAAAGTGACTGATTAGCAACGTCATCTATGGTAATATTTTAAAGTTAAAAAAAAGAAAAAGGGGAAGCAGGCTGCTCCAGGGCCAGCCCCACTGCTCCTCCAGACTCCCCACCGGTGATCAGTGGCGGTGGTGAGAAGGTAGGTAACTGGGGCGCACTTCGCTGCGTGCAACGAGTGGTTCTCATTATCCACAATTTTAAGGTACAAATGCGGATGATGAGCCCCACCCGTCCTCCACACAGGGGTTAAACTGTACGCTCCAATGGAAGGCCCGTCTTACCTCCCATTTTTATTCTATGTCCCCTTATTGACATTGCTCTTTGTTTAGCCCGCCCCCCTTTATTTATTTATTTTAGAGACTTGCGATATTTTTGTCTTATAGCATTGCGCAACAAAAAAACATTAAATACTGTATATGCCGAGAAATCAACAAAATCCATGTGTGTGTTATAATTTAATTAACCATTTGCCTAACATGGTCACACCAGATGCGACCATGCCTGCAAGTGCTTTATCTGACCTGGACGCACAGGATGTGACCAGTCAGATAGAGAGCGTCAGCAGTGGCAGGGAAGGGAAACTTCCCTCCGCTGCTGCTCACCGAGGGGACAGGAAGGTCTCTCTGCCTCCCTGCACTCTCCCCTACTGATTGCTGTGCTGCCAGTCACTGCTGATCAGTCAGCTCGGTAGGACCCCCCCTCCAGCAGCTGCAGATAATGGCAGCCGCTGGACAGTGTAAATGACATTAAATTAACCCCCCCAAGCCCCCCCTGTGCACCTGGAGGCTGTCCCGGCTTTCAAAATGCTGTTTCCAATGTTCCCGATCGATGTTTCGAATATATATATATATATATATATATATATATATATATATATTTATTTGGTGTTTTTTTTAAAAACCCAAAAATATTTGTTTTATTTTTTATTTTTATTTTTTAACTAAAATCATTTGGGATAGGGTTAAATTCATGTTTTTCACCTAATTCACTCATGAAAAAATACCCGACAATTTCGGAGCGTTTTTCTGGGGGGTAAAAAATCGTCAGTTAAGTGGTTAAGCAGATAAATATTTAAAGTGTGACAATAAAAAGGAGTACATAACAGAATATACTTCTCTGAGCATTAATTAGTGTCATTGTGTGGGGAACATGTGAAAATGAGACAACGTTCCTGACCTGGTATCTCAGCAGCTCTGACGAGATTCACCATATAATCATCTTTGAACGCTTGTTCCAACACATGTCCCAACATTGCTGCACAGGAACGCCAGTACGCCTGAAACCCAGGAAACCGTTAAAAATGCACATACATCTTATTAAAACATTTACAGACAGAAGGTGGCTACAGCAAACATTTGCAGACAGATAGGGGTACTTCTTAAACATACAGAGACTGAAAGGGAGCAATTTTGAAGAGACCACATTTTATTCCATGACAAGAGCAATATTTGCTAACCATTATCCTCCATAGAAAGATTTTGGCCATGGCTTGCAGAATCCTAGGTAACAGGGTTAGTTTCAGTTGTGATAAAAGATCTAATGTTTGTATGTTTTTTTTTGTTTCCTGGTTGTACCAACGTACTTGGTACTGAGTGTGTTAAATGTATTCAAGGAACAGCTTAATGTTAGACAGAGACCTTTTACAGGCATTGTGGTCTTAAAGCACACTTTGGATGCCACCTATATAAGTTACTGGCAGTCTATTAGAAAACGCACCTGGCAACAGTGGAAACTATGGGAGTCATTCCGAGTTGTTCGCTCGTTGCCAATTTTCTCTATGCTGCGTTTTGCTGCTAAATGCGCATGGTACGCAGCGCGCATGCGCCAAGTTACTTAACTAAAAACTTAGCAGTTTTGCTGGTGTTCGTACGACGCTTTTCAGTCGCACTACTGATCGGTAAATGATTGACAGGAAAGGGGCGTTTCTGGGTGGTAACTGAGCGTTTTCCGGGAGTGTGCTAAAAAACGCAGGCGTGTCAGGGAAAAACGCGGGAGTGTCTGGAGAAACGGGGGAGTGGCTGGCCGAACGCAGGGCGTATTTGTGACGTCAAACCAGGAACTGAACAGACTGAGCTGATCGCAATCTGTAAGTCTGGAGCTACTCAGAAACTGCAAAGAATTATTTAGTAGCAGTTCTGCTACTCTTTCGTTCGCTATTCTGCTAAGCTAAAATACACTCCCAGAGGGCGGCGGCCTAGCGTGTGCAATGCTGCTAAAAAGCAGCTAGCGAGCGAACAACTCGGAATGAGGGCCTATCAGAGGGCATATGACTGGAATCGCTTCAGCAAGTGGCAGCTACAAAAGTGACAAACTGTACACAAAACGTAATTGCCATTTAGGTTCGTTGTTAGTTTTTGAAAGGCAAATTTAATTTGAGTTCTTTTTTTTATTTATTTTTTTAAACCACACGGTTCCTGCTAAACTTGTTCACAATGTATATAATAAGGACAGGCCTTAGAGGATGAAAACGTATAGACTATAGAATGCGCTACTCATATTAAGAGGAAAAATGACTGATGGCTCCAACACAGAGACACGGAAGATTTTATACCCAGTTTGATGACAGTTTAATCCACAGATAGAGGAATAGATAGAGGTGATTTTGAAGCCGAGCAGCCAAAGTTGTCAGTATGTATTAGGATCTGGTTCTGCAGCTGTTTCCCCCTTTCATCCTTTAATACGCTCTGACAAACACCTCTGCCCGTCCATACTCGTTATTACACTGCAGCACTATTTTTTTGCAAGCCTAGATGGTATCTCTGTCAATAAGCAGCACACGTGCGTTCAGGCGCATTTGGTTTACTGATAATATGAATGTAAGGACTATGGGGGCTATTCAGAGTTGTTAGCTAACCAAAAAGTTAGCAATTGGGCAAAACCATGCTGCACTGCCGGGGGGGCAGATATAACATGTGCAGAGAGAGTTAGATTTGGGTGGGTTATATTGTTTCTGTGCAGGGTAGATACTGGCTGCTTTATTTTTACACTGCAATTTAGATTTCAGTTTGAACACACCCCACCCGAATGTAACTCTCTGCACGTTACATCTGCCCCACCTGCAGTACAGTATGGCTTTGCCCAACTGCTAACAACTCTGAATAACCCTCTATGTCTCGTCCTGATCTGTAAACACAACGGCCGGTGATTACTGTACACACACAAAGCTTAATGATCCTATTGAGTAAGCTGCACAAAGGGATGCAGGAGCATTTATTGGAAGCATAAGGTTGGCACAGCAATCTCGCAACCGATCTGTCAATTTCCCTGTTGTATTGATCATACTAAGGAGTGAAATTGTTGCGTGTCGTGCATGGATCAGACCATAGTCAGCTGTATTGATGCTGTAGAAGCTTTGTGACTAGACCATAAGTAGGTAACCGCTTTTCTCTACAGCTGGCAGGACATGACGTTCTACCATCTCTACACACGTATATAATGTCAATACTGAAGAGAAAGCAGGGTTATTCTTAGAGAAACTGCAATAGAACACAGTAACCGGATCCATACTGCCATTGTCTAACCTGGACTACAACAACGCTAACGGATAATTAGTGGCTGTGGCTTCCTGTAGTTGCGCCCCGACTGCAGAACTCAAAAAAACAAGTAGTGGTCCTGTATGGTATAATCAGAACTATCACTGGATTTTTTTATTTTTTTTAAATGATCACGTTATATAAGTGTTATTTAACGCTCATTCAGTATGATTTAACAAATCTGCATATTTGTTAAAATGATACTGAATCGGATTTAAATGGCTGTTTACAGAATTAGATGTTTTTTTTTATTTTGAAAAAAAATTTTGGGAATAAAAATAAGAATTTACTTACCGATAATTCTATTTCTCATAGTCCGTAGTGGATGCTGGGAACTCCGAAAGGACCATGGGGAATAGCGGCTCCGCAGGAGACTGGGCACAAAAGTAAAAGCTTTAGGACTACCTGGTGTGCACTGGCTCCTCCCCCTATGACCCTCCTCCAAGCCTCAGTTAGGATACTGTGCCCGGACGAGCGTACACAATAAGGAAGGATTTTGAATCCCGGGTAAGACTCATACCAGCCACACCAATCACACCGTACAACTTGTGATTTGAACCCTGTTAACAGCATGATAACAGAGGAGCCTCTGAAAAGATGGCTCACAACAATAATAACCCGATTTTTGTAACAATAACTATGTACAAGTATTGCAGACAATCCGCACTTGGGATGGGCGCCCAGCATCCACTACGGACTATGAGAAATAGAATTATCGGTAAGTAAATTCTTATTTTCTCTGACGTCCTAGTGGATGCTGGGAACTCCGAAAGGACCATGGGGATTATACCAAAGCTCCCAAACGGGCGGGAGAGTGCGGATGACTCTGCAGCACCGAATGAGAGAACTCCAGGTCCTCCTCAGCCAGGGTATCAAATTTGTAGAATTTAGCAAACGTGTTTGCCCCTGACCAAGTAGCTGCTCGGCAAAGTTGTAAAGCCGAGACCCCTCGGGCAGCCGCCCAAGATGAGCCCACTATCCTTGTGGAATGGGCTTTTACAGATTTTGGCTGTGGCAGGCCTGCCACAGAATGTGCAAGCTGAATTGTACTACAAATCCAACGAGCAATAGTCTGCTTAGAAGCAGGAGCACCCAGCTTGTTGGGTGCATACAGGATAAACAGCGAGTCAGATTTTCTGACTCCAGCCGTCCTGGAAACATATATTTTCAGGGCCCTGACTACGTCCAGCAACTTGGAGTCCTCCAAGTCCCTAGTAGCCGCAGGTACCACAACAGGCTGGTTTAAGTGAAACGCTGAAACCACCTTAGGGAGAAATTGAGGACGAGTCCTCAATTCTGCCCTGTCCGTATGAAAAATTAGGTAAGGGCTTTTATAGGATAAAGCCGCCAATTCTGAGACACGCCTGGCTGAAGCCAGGGCTAACAGCATTACCACTTTCCATGTGAGATATTTTAAGTCCACAGTGGTGAGTGGTTCAAACCAATGTGATTTTAGGAACCCCAAAACTACATTGAGATCCCAAGGTGCCACTGGAGGCACAAAAGAAGGCTGTATATACAGTACCCCCTTGACAAACGTCTGAACTTCAGGAACTGAAGCTAGTTCTTTCTGGAAGAAAATCGACAGGGACGAAATTTGAACCTTAATGGACCCTAATTTTAGGCCCATAGACAGTCCTGTTTGCAGGAAATGCAGGAAACGACCCAGTTGAAATTCCTCTGTAGGGGCCTTCCTGGCCTCACACCACGCAACATAATTACGCCAAATACGGTGATAATGTTGGACAGTTACATCCTTCCTGGCTTTGATCAGGGTAGGGATGACTTCATCCGGAATGCCTTTTTCCTTCAGGATCCGGCGTTCAACCGCCATGCCGTCAAACGCAGCCGCGGTAAGTCTTGGAACAGACAGGGTCCCTGCTGAAGCAGGTCCTTTCTTAGAGGTAGAGGCCACGGGTCCTCCGTGAGCATCTCTTGAAGTTCCGGGTACCAAGTCCTTCTTGGCCAATCCGGAGCCACGAGTATAGTCCTTACTCCTCTCCTTCTTATGATTCTCAGTACTTTGGGTATGAGAGGCAGAGGAGGGAACACATACACTGACTGGTACACCCACGGTGTTACCAGAGCGTCCACAGCTATTGCCTGAGGGTCCCTTGACCTGGCGCAATATCTGTCTAGTTTTTTGTTGAGGCGGGACGCCATCATGTCCACCTTTGGTTTTTCCCAACGGTTCACAATCATGTGGAAGACTTCTGGGTGAAGTCCCCACTCTCCCGGGTGGAGGTCGTGTCTGCTGAGGAAGTCTGCTTCCCAGTTGTCCACTCCCGGAATGAATACTGCTGACAGTGCTATCACATGATTTTCCGCCCAGCGATGAATCCTTGCAACTTCTGCCATTGCCCTCCTGCTTCTTGTGCCGCCCTGTCTGTTTACGTGGGCGACTGCCGTGATGTTGTCCGACTGGATCAACACCGGCTGACCCTGAAGCAGAGGCCTTGCTTGACTTAGGGCATTGTAAATGGCCCTTAGTTCCAGGATATTTATGTGAAATGACGTTTCCATGCTTGACCACAAGCCCTGGAAATTTCTTCCCTGTGTGACTGCTCCCCAGCCTCTCAGGCTGGCATCCGTGGTCACCAGGACCCAGTCCTGAATGCCGAATCTGCGGCCCTCTAGAAGATGAGCACTCTGCAACCACCACAGGAGAGACACCCTTGTCCTTGGAGACAGGGTTATCCGCTGATGCATCTGAAGATGCGATCCGGACCATTTGTCCAGCAGATCCCACTGAAAAGTTCTTGCGTGGAATCTGCCGAATGGAATCGCTTCGTAAGAAGCCACCATTTTTCCCAAGACCCTTGTGCATTGATGCACTGACACTTGGCCTGGTTTTAGGAGGTTCCTGACTAGCTCAGATAACTCCCTGGCTTTCTCCTCAGGGAGAAACACCCTTTTTCTGGACTGTGTCCAGAATCATCCCTAGGAACAGCAGACGTGTCGTCGGAATCAGCTGCGATTTTGGAATATTTAGAATCCACCCGTGCTGTCGTAGTACTACTTGAGATAGTGCTACTCCGACCTCTAACTGTTCCCTGGACCTTGCCCTTATCAGGAGATCGTCCAAGTAAGGGATAATTAAGACGCCTTTTCTTCGAAGAAGAATCATCATTTCGGCCATTACCTTGGTAAAGACCCGGGATGCCGTGGACAATCCAAACGGCAGCGTCTGAAACTGATAGTGACAGTTCTGTACCACAAACCTGAGGTACCCTTTATGAGAAGGGCAAATTGGGACATGGAGGTAAGCATCCTTGATGTCCAGAGACACCATATAGTCCCCTTCTTGCAGGTTCGCTATCACTGCTCTGAGTGACTCCATCTTGAATTTGAACCTTTGTATGTAAGTGTTCAAGGATTTCAGATTTAAAATAGGTCTCACCGAGCCGTCCGGCTTCGGTACCACAAATAGCGTGGAATAATACCCCTTTCCCTGTTGTAGGAAGGGTACCTTGATTATCACCTGCTGGGAATACAGCTTGTGAATGGCTTCCAATACCGCCTCCATGTCGGAGGGAGACGTTGGTAAAGCAGACTTCAGGAACCGGCGAGGGGGAGACGTCTCGAATTCCAATTTGTACCCCTGAGATACTACCTGCAGGATCCAGGGGTCCACTTGCGAGTGAGCCCACTGCGCGCTGAAATTCTTGAGACGGGCCCCCACCGTGCCTGAGTCCGCTTGTAAGGCCCCAGCGTCATGCTGAGGACTTAGCAGAAGCGGGGGAGGGCTTCTGTTCCTGGGAAGAGGCTGCCTGCTGCAGTCTTTTTCCCCTTCCTCTGCCCCGGGGCAGATATGAGTGGCCTTTTGCCCGCTTGCCCTTATGGGGACGAAAGGACTGAGCCTGAAAAGACGGTGTCTTTTTCTGCTGAGAGGTGACCTGGGGTAAAAAGGTGGATTTCCCAGCCGTTGCCGTGGCCACCAGGTCCGATAGACCGACCCCAAATAACTCCTCCCCTTTATACGGCAATACTTCCATATGCCGTTTGGAATCCGCATCACCTGACCACTGTCGCGTCCATAACCCTCTTCTGGCAGAAATGGACAGCGCACTTACTCTTGATGCCAGAGTGCAAATATCCCTCTGTGCATCTCGCATATATAGAAATGCATCCTTTAAATGCTCTATAGTCAATAATATACTGTCCCTGTCCAGGGTATCAATATTTTCAGTCAGGGAATCCGACCAAGCCACCCCAGCACTGCACATCCAGGCTGAGGCGATTGCTGGTCGCAGTATAATACCAGTATGTGTGTATATACTTTTTAGGATATTTTCCAGCTTCCTATCAGCTGGTTCCTTGAGGGCGGCCGTATCAGGAGACGGTAACGCCACTTGTTTTGATAAGCGTGTGAGCGCCTTATCTACCCTAGGGGGTGTTTCCCAGCGCGCCCTAACCTCTGGCGGGAAAGGGTATAATGCCAATAATTTTTTAGAAATTAGCAGTTTTTTATCGGGGGAAACCCACGCTTCATCACACACCTCATTTAATTCATCTGATTCAGGAAAAACTACGGGTAGTTTTTTCACACCCCACATAATACCCTTTTTTGTGGTACTTGTAGTATCAGAAATGTTCAAAACCTCCTTCATTGCCGTGATCATGTAACGTGTGGCCCTACTGGAAAATACGTTTGTTTCCTCACCGTCGACACTGGAGTCAGTGTCCGTGTCTGGGTCTGTGTCGACCATCTGAGGTAACGGGCGCTTTAGAGCCCCTGACGGTGTTTGAGACGCCTGTACAGGTAATAACTGATTTGCCGGCTGTCTCATGTCGTCAGTCTTTTGTAAAGTGCTGACGCTATCACGTAATTCCTTCCATAAGACCATCCAGTCAGGTGTCGACTCCCTAGGGGGTGACATCACTATTACAGGCAATTGCTCCGCCTCCATACCATTTTCCTCCTCATACATGTCGACACAACGTACCGACACACAGCACACACACAGGGAATGCTCTGATAGAGGACAGGACCCCACTAGCCCTTTGGGGAGACAGAGGGAGAGTTTGCCAGCACACACCAGAGCGCTATATATATACAGGGATAACCTTATATAAGTGTTTTTCCCTTATATAGCTGCTGTATTGATTTATCTGCCAAATTAGTGCCCCCCCTCTCTTGTTTTACCCTGTTTCTGTAGTGCAGGACTGCAGGGGAGAGTCAGGGAGACGTCCTTCCAGCGGAGCTGTGAGGGAAAATGGCGCTTGTGTGCTGAGGAGATAGGCTCCGCCCCCTTCTCGGCGGCCTTTCTCCCGCTTTTTTAAGGAAAAACTGGCAGGGGTTAAATGCATCCATATAGCCCAGGAGCTATATGTGATGTATTTTTTGCCATCTAAGGTGTTTTTATTGCGTCTCAGAGCGCCCCCCCCCCCCCCAGCGCCCTGCACCCTCAGTGACCGGAGTGTGAAGTGTGCTGAGAGCAATGGCGCACAGCTGCGGTGCTGTGCGCTACCTTATTGAAGACAGGACGTCTTCTGCCGCCGATTTCCCGGACCTCTTCTGTCTTCTGGCTCTGTAAGGGGGCCGGCGGCGCGGCTCTGGGACCCATCCATGGCTGGGCCTGTGATCGTCCCTCTGGAGCTAATGTCCAGTAGCCTAAGAAGCCCAATCCACTCTGCACGCAGGTGAGTTCGCTTCTTCTCCCCTTAGTCCCTCGGTGCAGTGAGCCTGTTGCCAGCAGGATTCACTGAAAATAAAAAACCTATACTTAAACTTTTTCACTAAGCAGCTCAGGAGAGCCACCTAGTGTGCACCCTTCTCGTTCGGGCACAAAAATCTAACTGAGGCTTGGAGGAGGGTCATAGGGGGAGGAGCCAGTGCACACCAGGTAGTCCTAAAGCTTTTACTTTTGTGCCCAGTCTCCTGCGGAGCCGCTATTCCCCATGGTCCTTTCGGAGTTCCCAGCATCCACTAGGACGTCAGAGAAATAATATTAGTCGTTAAGTGGTAATCTGAACTGTGGCCCTGATTCCGAGATGGGAAGGATGTTGATTTTATACGCAATGGGGCACTGCGTACAATAGTCTCGTAAATGTTGGGCGCAGAAAGAATTTATTAGTGAATAGGTTGCCAGTCAGGGAACACTTATAGGGGGTAGCAGAGGAGTTAATGACTCAAACGCAGGTTTGTTGTGACCGTTTTGAGGAGGGGGGTTTAAACCTGCGACTGTGATTCCGTAAGCAATGCAGAGTGATCCAGCATGGTACTTCCAGTGTCCATAGGGTTACTCATACGGTCAATGTTCGTCCAACGCTTGTGTCTTTGGGGGTCATTCCGACCCGTTCGCACGCAGCGGTTTTTCGCTGCGGTGCGAATGGCCCGGAAATGCGCGGCGGACGTATTGCGCACGCGCGTTGTTGCCTGGCAACGATCGTCGCCGGGCAACGATGCCGCCAGCGACAAATGTGATCGCAAGAAGATGGACAGGCGGGAGGTTTTCCAGGCCGGATACTCACCGTTTACAGCCATTTCGGGGAGTGGCAAGAAAAACGCAGGCGTGTCCAGGCGAACGGAGGGCGGATGTCTGACGTCAAAGCCGGGACCTGCATCGCTGGATCCGTCGCACAGGGTAAGTAGGTCCAGGGCTTTTTTTTAGCATAGTAGGGCTGCACAAGCGATCACAGCCCTATGCTAAAATACACTCCCCCATAGGCGGGGATTAGTTGATCGCACCAGCAGCAAAAAGTTGCTTGGTGCGATCAACTCGGAATGACGGCCTTTGTACGCAAGCAGAGGATCAGAGAGGTGGATTAGCGGTGTCTGCGACATTAGCATATTTTCACACAGCCGCTGCGCACCAATCAGCAGCTGTGATTACATTTGCATCAGTCTCTGAATTAGGCCCAGTATACTGGCGCCGATATACTGTCTGTCAACATTATGAATGTGTAACAGGCGTACGGTATGTTACCCATGAACATGACAAATGCCTAAGTCCTTCTAAAAATGGATGAAGCTCTCCTGTCCCCAATCCCCAGTGATCGCAGTAATATAGTAGGCTTGACTAATATCCCCCGGAAACACATGCCTCAGCGACCTTACTATGGAATTGCATTGCAACGTGTGTAAGTAATGGAAGCACTTTACTTTCAAGGCCTGTTCCTGAGGTGCTCCAAAGATGCGGTTAGATTTTAGACGAGATACTGTAACAGGCTTCTTGTGGGCAGGGATGGGTAAGCCAAGTGGTCTGTACAGCAGAGCTAGGTAAAGTGTAAATCGGTGCACAGTATAGATGTACTGACCTTATTAACTTCCTCCGGGTCTTCCTGCGTAAACGTAAGGAACTGGATATCACAGGATTTAGTCAGAGGTCTGTACATGTCCCAGATCTCCCCGTCCACAAGGGCCAGCACAGACTTGCTGCAGTACCACTCGCTGAGATCTGCAAACAAAAACACATTACATGAAAAAAACATTCATAAACAAAGTCCATCCTTGTTTGCTCTAAGCTCTCATGTACCATCGCCGTCAGTGTGAGGCTCAGTATCAGCAACGGCCGACTCCAACTACTCCACAGAGGCCGATCAGCGGTCACCATGAGAAATATACTCATAGGTTAACTGGCTCCCAACAAAATGAACCCTAGAGTGAATGGGTGCGTGTACATGTGATAGGGAATATGGATTGTAAGCTCCACTGGGGCAGGGACTGATGTGAATGGGCAAATATTCTCTGTAATGTGCTGCGGGATATGTGTGGTGATAATAATAATAATAGTAGTAGTAATAATAATAGTAATAATAGTAATAGTAGTAGAAGTAATAATAATAATAATAATAATAATAATAGTTGCACATGGAGGTAACCCCTCTGCAATAAGCAGATAAACGCAGTATGCTCATCTAATAGTATCACAGGGAATAACAGGAAGAATTAATCCTAAACCCCCTCAATCACTAGGACCATGCTTGTTAGAATGGCTGCCTCACTGCACTAGGGTCATGAGCACAATTCCCAAAGGGGGCCCTTTCTCTGTGGAGTTTGTATGTTCTCCCTGTGTTTGTGCGCCTCTAACACTACACAAAAATTTACTGGTAGGTTATTTGGATTCTAAAATAATTAACTCAACTGTGTGTGTGCGCGCGCGCATGCGTATGTTAGGGTATTTAGAGTGTAAGCTCAAATGTACACCACTGGCACTATATAAATAAATGATAAGTAGTAAAGAGACCAGACCTATTCCAGTTCACCACAATCTGTCCCCCCTGCTCCGACCAGGGCCACCTCCGCTTTTCCAGCACTATCCCCCTCTCTATCCATTGCACCCCCCATTCCAAATATGCCTGCTGGTACCCCGTTCTGTCTTCTGCTCTTTCCCACCACACCCCATCCCATCACTGTTGCTCCGTCCTGCACCACCAGCTCCGCTCTGTCCCACCCCCATACTTACTCAGTTTATGGCAGCCATACGGGTAACTATGAATCAAGAGATTAGGACCTCCCCCCACCCACATGTGTAGGAGGATTAAACAGCGCTGGTTAGACTATCAGAGGGTAGCAGATTGGTCAAAGAAGCAGCATGGCCAGGAGCACTGGGTGAGGATATACTGTACTTCAGGACCCTGGACATGGCACTCTAACTTAATTAGAAGAAGGGTGCATAGCACGGAAAAAATAAGAATTTACTCACCGGTAATTCTATTTCTCGTAGTCCGTAGTGGATGCTGGGAACTCCGTAAGGACCATGGGGAATAGCGGGCTCCGAAGGAGGCTGGGCACTCTAGAAAGATTTATGACTACCTGGTGTGCACTGGCTCCTCCCACTATGACCCTCCTCCAAGCCTCAGTTAGGACACCGTGCCCGGACGAGCAGACATAATAAGGAAGGATTTAGAATCCTGGGTAAGACTCTTACCAGCCACACCAATCACACCGTACAACTCGTGATACTATATCCAGTTTGACAGTATGAAAACAACTGAGCCTCTCAACAGATGGCTCAACAATAACCCTTTAGTTAACAATAACTATTTACAAGTATTGCAGACAATCCGCACTCGGGATGGGCGCCCAGCATCCACTACGGACTACGAGAAATAGATTTACCGGTGGATAAATTCTTATTTTCTCTAACGTCCTAGTGGATGCTGGGAACTCCGTAAGGACCATGGGGATTATACCAAAGCTCCCAAACGGGCGGGAGAGTGCGGATGACTCTGTAGCACCGAATGAGAGAACTCCAGGTCCTCCTCAGCCAGGGTATCAAATTTGTAGAATTTAGCAAACGTATTTGCCCATGACCAAGTAGCTGCTCGGCAAAGTTGTAAAGCCGAGACCCCTCGGGCAGCCGCCCAAGATGAGCCCACCTTCCTTGTGGAATGGGCCTTTACAGATTTTGGCTGTGGTATGCCTGCCACAGAATGTGCAAGCTGAATTGTACTACAAATCCAGCGAGCAATAGACTGCTTAGAAGCAGGAGCACCCAGCTTGTTGGGTGCATACAGGATAAACAGCGAGTCAGATTTTCTGACTCCAGCCGTCCTGGAAACATATATTTTCAGGGCCCTGACAACGTCTAGCAACTTGGAGTCCTCCAATTCACTAGTAGCCGCCGGCACTACAATAGGCTGGTTCAGGTGAAACGCTGACACCACCTTAGGGAGAAATTGGGGACGAGTCCTCAACTCTGCCCTATCCATATGGAAAATCAGATAAGGGCTTTTACATGATAAAGCCGCCAATTCTGACACTCGCCTGGCTGAAGCCAAGGCTAATAACATGACCACTTTCCACGTGAGATATTTCAGATCCACGGTTTTAAGTGGCTCAAACCAATGTGATTTTAAGAAACTCAACATCACGTTGAGATCCCAAGGTGCCACTGGAGGCACAAACGGGGGCTGAATATGCAGCACTCCTTTTACAAAAGTCTGAACTTCAGGTACTGAAGCTAGTTCTTTTTGAAAGAAAATCGACAGAGCCGAGATCTGTACTTTAATGGAGCCTAGTTTTAGGCCCATATCCACTCCTGCTTGCAGGAAATGCAGAAATCGACCTAGTTGAAATTCCTCTGTTGGGGCCTTATTGGCCTCGCACCATGCAACATATTTTCGCCATATACGGTGATAATGCGTTGCCGTAACATCTTTCCTGGCCTTAATAAGCGTAGGAATGACTTCTTCCGGAATACCCTTTTCCTTCAGGATCCGGCGTTCAACCGCCATGCCGTCAAACGCAGCCGCGGTAAGTCTTGGAACAGACAGGGCCCCTGCTGTAGCAGGTCCTGTCTGAGCGGTAGAGGCCACGGGTCCTCTGAGAGCATCTCTTGAAGTTCCGGGTACCACGCACGCCTTGGCCAATCCGGAACCACGAGAATTGTGTTTACTCCTCGCTTTCTTATTATTCTCAATACCTTTGGTATGAGAGGCAGAGGAGGGAACACATAAACCGACTGGTACACCCACGGTGTCACTAGAGCGTCCACAGCTATCGCCTGAGGGTCCCTTGACCTGGCGCAATATCTTTTTAACTTTTTGTTGAGGCGGGACGCCATCATGTCCACCTGTGGTTTTTCCCAACGGTTTACCAGCATCTGGAAGACTTCTGGATGAAGTCCCCACTCTCCCGGGTGGAGGTCGTGTCTGCTGAGGAAGTCTGCTTCCCAGTTGTCCACTCCCGGAATGAACACTGCTGACAGTGCTAGAACATGATTCTCCGCCCATCGGAGAATTCTTGTGGCTTCTGCCATCGCCATCCTGCTTCTTGTGCCGCCCTGTCGATTTACATGGGCGACTGCCGTTATGTTGTCTGACTGGATCAGCACCGGCTGGTGTAGGAGCAGGGATTTTGCTTGACTTAGGGCATTGTAGATGGCCCTTAGTTCCAGAATATTTATGTGAAGGGAAGTCTCCTGACTCGACCATAGTCCTTGGAAGTTTCTTCCCTGTGTGACTGCCCCCCAGCCTCGAAGGCTGGCATCCGTGGTCACCAGGACCCAGTCCTGTATGCCGAACCTGCGGCCCTCTAGAAGATGGGCACTCTGCAGCCACCACAGTAGAGACACCCTGGTTCTTGGAGACAGGGTTATTAAGCGATGCATCTGAAGATGCGATCCGGACCACTGGTCCAACAGGTCCCACTGAAAAATTCTGGCATGGAACCTGCCGAAGGGAATTGCTTCGTAAGAAGCCACCATCTTTCCCAGGACCCGCGTGCAGCGATGCACTGATACCTGTTTTGGTTTCAGGAGGTCTCTGACTAGAGATGACAACTCCCTGGCTTTCTCCTCCGGGAGAAACACTTTTCTCTGGACTGTATCCAGAATCATACCCAGGAACAGTAGCCGTGTCGTCGGAACCAGCTGTGACTTTGGGATATTCAGAATCCAGCCGTGCTGGTGCAGCACTTCCTGAGATAGTGCTACTCCCACCAACAACTGTTCCTTGGATCTCGCTTTTATTAGGAGATCGTCCAAGTACGGGATAATTAAAACTCCCTTTCTTCGAAGGAGTATCATCATTTCCGCCATAACCTTGGTAAATACCCTCGGTGCCGTGGACAGTCCAAACGGCAGCGTCTGGAATTGGTAATGGCAATCCTGTACCACAAATCTGAGGTACTCCTGGTGAGGATGGTAAATGGGGACATGCAAGTAAGCATCCTTGATGTCCAGGGATACCATGTAATCCCCCTCGTCCAGGCTTGCAATAACCGCCCTGAGCGATTCCATCTTGAACTTGAATTTCTTTATGTATGTGTTCAAGGATTTCAAATTTAGAATGGGTCTCACCGAACCGTCCGGTTTCGGTACCACAAATAGTGTGGAATAATAACCCCGGCCTTGTTGAAGTAGGGGTACCTTGATTATCACCTGCTGGGAATACAGCTTGTGAATTGCCGTTAGCACCGCCTCCCTGTCTGAGGGAGCAATCGGCAAGGCAGATTTTAGGAACCGGTGGGGTGGGGACGCCTCGAATTCCAGCTTGTACCCCTGAGATACTATTTGCAGGATCCAGGGATCCACCTGTGAGCGAACCCACTGATCGCTGAAATTTTTGAGGCGACCTCCCACCGTACCTGGCTCCGCCTGTGGAGCCCCACCGTCATGCGGCGGACTTGGAAGAAGAAGCGGGGGAGGACTTTTGCTCCTGGGAACCTGCTGTTTGTTGCAGCCTTTTTCCCCTACCTCTGCCTCTGGACAGAAAAGACCCGCCTTTTCCACGCCTGTTTTTCTGGGTCCGAAAGGACTGAACCTGATAAAACGGCGCCTTCTTAGGCTGTGAGGGGACATGGGGTAAAAATGCTGACTTCCCAGACGTTGCTGTGGAAACTAGGTCCGAGAGACCATCCCCAAATAATTCCTCACCCTTATATGGTAACACTTCCATGTGCTTTTTTGAATCTGCATCTCCTGTCCACTGGCGAGTCCATAAGCCTCTCCTAGCAGAAATGGACAATGCACTTACTTTAGATGCCAGTCGGCAGATTTCCCTCTGTGCATCTCTCATATATAAGACTGAGTCTTTGATATGGTCTATGGTTAACAGGATCGTGTCTCTGTCTAATGTGTCAATATTTTCTGACAGTTTATCTGACCATGCAGCGGCAGCACTGCACATCCAAGCTGACGCAATAGCTGGCCTAAGTATAATGCCTGTGTGTGTATATACAGACTTCAGGATCGCCTCCTGCTTTCTATCAGCAGGTTCCTTGAGGGCGGCCGTATCCGGAGACGGTAGTGCCACCTTTTTAGACAAACGTGTGAGCGCTTTATCCACTCTAGGGGGTGTTTCCCAACGTGACCTATCCTCTGGCGGGAAAGGGAACGCCATTAGTACCTTCTTAGGAATTACCAATTTTTTATCAGGGAAAGCCCACGCTTCTTCACACACTTCATTTAATTCATCTGATGGGGGAAAAACTACGGGTAGTTTTTTCTCTCCAAACAGAATACCCTTTTTAGTGGTACCTGTAGTTATATCAGAAATGTTTAACACCTCTTTCATTGCCTCAATCATGCAGTGAATGGCCTTAGTGGGCATCAGGTTTGACTCATCGTCGTCGACACTGGTGTCAGTATCAGTGTCGACATCTGGGTCTGCTTGAGGTAGCGGGCGTTTTAGAGCCCCTGACGACCCATGCGACGCCTGGGCAGGCACGAGCTGAGAAGTCGGCTGTCCCACATTTGGCATGTCGTCGATTTTCTTATATAAGGAGTCTATACGTGCACATATTACTTTCCATAAGCCCATCCACTCAGGTGTCTGCCCCGCAGGGGGTGACATCCCTTCTAAAGGCATCTGCTCTGCCTCCACATCATTATCCTCATCAAACATGTCGACACAGCCGTACCGACACACCGCACACACACAAGGAATGCTCCGAATGAGGACAGGACCCACAAAAGCCCTTTGGGGGGACAGAGTGAGAGTATGCCAGCACACACCAGAGCGCTATATAATGCAGGGACTAACTGAGTTATGTCCCCTATAGCTGCTTTTTATATTATATATATATATATATTGCGCCCAAATTTAGTGCCCCCCCTCTCTGTTTTTACCCTGTTCTGTAGTGTAGACTGCAGGGGAGAGCCAGGGAGCTTCCTTCCAGCGGAGCTGTGAAGGAGAAATGGCGCCAGTGTGTCTGAGGGAGATAGCTCCGCCCCTTTTCCGCGGCCTATTCTCCCGCTTTTTTCTGGATTCTGGCAGGGGTATTTACCACATATATAGCCTCTGGGGCTATATATTGTGGTATTTTTGCCAGCCAATGTGTTTTTATTGCTGCTCAGGGCACCCCCCCCCCCCAAGCACCCTGCACCCTCAGTGACCGGAGTGTGAAGTGTGCATGAGGAGCAATGGCGCACAGCTGCAGTGCTGTGCGCTACCTTGGTGAAGACTGATGTCTTCTGCCGCCGTTTTTCCGGACCTCTTCTTGCTTCTGGCTCTGTAAGGGGGATGGCGGCGCGGCTCCGGGACCGAACACCAAGGACTGGGCCTGCGGTCGATCCCTCTGGAGCTAATGGTGTCCAGTAGCCTAAGAAGCCCAATCCGGCTGCAAGCAGGCGAGTTCGCTTCTTCTCCCCTTAGTCCCTCGCTGCAGTGAGCCTGTTGCCAGCAGGTCTCACTGAAAATAAAAAACCTAAAACTATACTTTCTTTCTAAGGGCTCAGGAGAGCCCCTAGTGTGCATCCAACCTCGGCCGGGCACGAAATCTAACTGAGGCTTGGAGGAGGGTCATAGTGGGAGGAGCCAGTGCACACCAGGTAGTCATAAATCTTTCTAGAGTGCCCAGCCTCCTTCGGAGCCCGCTATTCCCCATGGTCCTTACGGAGTTCCCAGCATCCACTAGGACGTTAGAGAAACACCTATGCTCAATGCTTTGGACAATCAACAAACAGACCGCCCTACTGGCTCTTACCAACCTAGCAGGAGTCTAAAATCAGACTCCCGGCATGGCAGAAATTACCTTACACTCGTGCAGAATTTATATATATTAGCAGGAAAAAAAAATTGTTAAGTCAACTGTTACCAAAGACCGGCTCATCAACCACTGCTCTCAAACATCTTGTCCACCCCAATCATCAGATGTCACCCAAATGCCACTAGTGTTTTTTTTTTTTTGTTTTTTTTCCAAGAACAAGGTGTACTGAAATGGGGAGATGTATCAAGCCTTGACTATAAACCAATCAGCTTGTGTCTATTCAAATACTGTGCTATATAAATGACAGAAGCCGATTGGTTGTTTTGGGCAATTTCTCCATGGGTTGATATGTCGTCAGTTGCTTCCTGATCCACCTGACGTTATGTTCCGCTGTAAAAAATGACCGCAACGGAGTACACACTGAACAATTGTAGCACTATTGAAGTGATTTGTATCGTTACACCGCCACCTGTTAACAAAATCTGTAACTAAATTTTTCCATTAATAGCTAGCCCATCCTCTGATTTACCTGTTGTCCAAATTTCTCTTTATTATAACCTATACTCGTCCCATAGTGCTCTATGTAGTGGTACTTTCATTTTAACAGCCCTCTAAATTACTATTGTCGAAAGCTCCTGCAACAAATCTGCATACGCACCTATACAATCGTCGGGACCCTTTCACCCGATATTGGGTGATCAGGCCATGGACTGTATAGGTGTGTACACACCTTTATAGTCAGTGAGCAGATTTAAGAGCAGATCCAATTAACCATGCAACCCTGTGGGAGAGTTGCAGGACATTGTTGGTATGGAACATCACTTAACTATAGATTTAAAAAAAATATATGTTCTGTATCGTAATAAGCGGAATTGTGCGCTACGTACCTCACACTTAATTCACAATTTATGTTGGAATAATAAAAACTAAGGGGGGTATCCTTTTAGCTGCGATTACCCATTTTTGCACAAAAAGCCAGACTTTTTCCGTGAATTGCAATAAAACCCTATCCAATTAGCAGAGAAAACTTTTCCCACAATAATTTATCACACATTTCACTTCACCTTCTCAGAGCAGGTGAAAACTTGGGGAAAATACCTATTTTAAGGTAAAAATGTCAGACTTTTGTGCAGAACCCCTGGAACACCCCTCCTAATTAGGCACTTAGAAGTTTTTAATTATTTTTAATTGGCCAATAATGACATGTCTGTTTTGGGACGAAAGAGTGCAGAGTGATGGAATTTGGGGTTCAAGGTATAGGACAGGTATATTGGGGTGCTTTATGAGTGGGACAGGTGTTTTAGGCTTGCAGGTGGGAGTAGTCGGTCTGTTAACACTTTTTAAGTCCCATTAAATGACCCAAATATATATTTATATCCATTTTTATGTACCCCAAATTCAATTTGAGCACTTATTTTGCCGGGGGGAAAAAAATTGGCTTTATAATATTTTTCCATTTAAAAAAAATAAAATACATTTAACAGCCATTTGACCCAATTTAGTTTAGTTTAGCATTTTTTGAGGAACAGGCTGATTTCCCCATTTTCACCCTGATTTTTCACCTTTTTTTTTCGCCCATGTCCCGTTTTCGCACATTTGGAATAGGATGGGGCGAAGAAAGGGAGCGTGCATACCCGCGGAAAGACATTTTTGCTGCAATTTTCATGTGATAGACGACAAAAAAATTTCCGCAATTTTGTGGCTAATAGGATACCGCCCTAAGAGCTTAGGGACACAAATATTTAACAGTATATTTTGAAAGCATATTAAAATATTCCAATATTGGCGAACGGGTTCCAATAGTGGAACAGTGGAGATCTTTGCATTTTGAAGCTTTATCCGAATCTACATGTGCAAATTCCTTCTACTGTAATCGCACATCACAGACCTGTATTTCAGCAAGCCGTACAGTAGCTTCAACATGCATTATGAATACCTTGTATACTGCAAGCTTGTTTTCTTATTTATGTTTCTCACTCAGATTACATCATGTTCTTTTACACATTCTATATAAAAAATAAAAAAAAGAAGTTTGCTCGAAGTCTTAACAGCTCTGTGGCTTAGTCTGCCCTGCTGAGAGCTTGCACAAGGTCAGAACCTATGAACCAAGAAATTCTACATAAACAGGCATATAACATTGGGAAATCTGTACATTAACAAAGAGACAATCAATTCTAATTATGTTGGGAGACCTGGCTAAACGAGATTAATTGCATCTATCAATATGCAGGCTGGTCCACCTGGCACCACTTCTATGTAGATTTTAAATAACTGTACTGTAACCTGCTAATCGCTCCATGAATCTGGCGCTTCTCACAACCTCATTATGTACCATCAGCCGAGCTCTGTGCATTCCAGTCTTCTACCTGTGGCAGCTGAATGGGCGCTATTGGGTGGTAACTGAGCATATCAGTTCAGTTCTTTCATATAGTCGATATACATCATCGTACGTCGGAAATGCCTGTCTAGCAGGAGTTGCGGTTACCGGCGTGGGAGTGATGGAGTAGCAGCACTGGCATCCACAGGACCTGCCTCGCACCGCTGCTCAATGTCTTGGAAGTAAAAATTAAATAAAATCATTAAATGAAAGCTTGGGGCTGCCCACTGTTCAACGGTGCGACTCCTGCCAGCACCAAAATGAAACGGAGGATACCGGAGCACGGAGGTGGGGTATAGTTAGAAAGGATAGGAGCATCTTGGGATGCCAAAAGCTTAACTGTTTGGTTCCCAGTCCTAACCTCCCCCTACAAACCCCCATGGTATTCCCAGTGGACCCCCTATGGAACCCAAAGAAGAAGAAAAAAATATGGGCAGGGAATTTTTCTATATTGCACAAGCAGTGCCTAACATTTCACATAAGTTGATTGGGACAGTGAATCTCCCGTTTCACAGTGATATATTGCTTTTATATCACAGCTGTACAGAGCAGCCATAAATGGAGGTTTGTAACCCTCCCTCTTGCACAATGAAAGCATTTAATAGGTTGTTTGTTTTTGTTTTGTTTTTTGGGGGTGGCGGGGCGGGGTTACCATCCAATCCTCCCATCACAAAACCCCAAAGGGCGAGATGATATTGGGCAAACGCAATTGACCAAAGTAATTGCATTAAAATAAAATAAAAATAATTTAAAGAACTAGGAGGAAAGAACACAAAATTGTAAAGCAGGTTTGGGTATAACTTCTAGCAAAAATTAAATTAGAAATTTAATTGCATTTTTTCTGGTACTGTTCATTTAATTAACTGTTGCTACCTAATTAATTTGAAATTATTAACAAGAAGGCCAGTTAATTGAACTATGAAAATGTAAAATGAGATGGCATCCATATCTGATGTATTTGGCTGCTCCCAGGTCACTGTGTTAGCAGACTAACAATATTACATATATAAATATATATACAGAGACTACATATTATTCCATTGTATTCCAATAAATAGGGGATTTACATTTTTAAAAAGCTTTTTTTTTCTCACCAAAGTAGGTCAAGCACATTGAGCGGAAAGTACATAATCACCAAGCTATCGATTCTGTGCTACAGTATACTTAAAATACAGGACCCTCTGGAGCATTTGCATAGAAAACCATTGTACAAAAAATACAAAAAGGTATTTGCATAAAGTGTCCTGAACTTTTGTTAAATAGGGTTTCTCAATGAATCAATGACAAAGCAGCAGCGGCGGCACAGTAGCTAAAGAAAAGCGATAGTCGCTTGGAAAATAAAGTATTATAGATATCCGTGGTCTGTACAGTAATGGGAGATAGTCAAGGTCTCCGAGCATTGCTACACCGTATTATTACACAGGCGTTCTGTTATCAGGAAAAATATGAAGAGAGAACTAGATGCCTTTTTATTAACAGAATTAGAAAGACACAAGAACCTAAAATCAGACAAAAGATCACAGATAGCAAAAGAAAGAAAAATAAAAAATAAACAGATTCTGGTAGCCGGGAATGGTACTATAAAGTAGTGATGAGCACCGGAAATTTTTCGGGTTTTGTGTTTTGGTTTCGGTTCCGCGGCCGTGTTTTGGGTTCGAACGCGTTTTGGCAAAACCTCACCGAATTTTTTTTTGTCGAATTCGGGTGTGTTTTGGATTCGGGTGTTTTTTTCAAAAAACCCTAAAAAACAGCTTAAATCATAGAATTTGGGGGTCATTTTGATTCCATAGTATTATTAACCTCAATAACCATAATTTACACTCATTTTCAGTTTATTCTGAACACCTCACAATATTATTTTTAGACCTAAAATTTGCACCGAGGTCGCTGGATGGCTAAGCTAAGCGACACAAGTGGCCGACACAAACACCTGGCCCATCTAGGAGTGGCACTGCAGTGTCAGGCAGGATGGCACTTCCAAAAAATTGTCCCCAAACAGCACATGATGCAAAGAAAAAAAGAGGCACACCAAGGTCGCTGTGTGACTAAGCTAAGCGACCCTAGTGGCCGACACAAACACCTGGCCCATCTAGGAGTGGCACTGCAGTGTCACGCAGGATGGCCCTTCAAAAAAATACTCCCCAAACAGCACATGACGCAAAGAAAAAAGAGGCGCAATGAGGTAGCTGTGTGACTAAGCTAAGCGGCCCTAGTGGCCGACACAAACACCTGGCCCATCTAGGAGTGGCACTGCAGTGTCACGCAGGATGGCCCTTCAAAAAAATACTCCCCAAACAGCACATGACGCAAAGAAAAATGAAAGAAAAAAGAGGTGCAAGATGGAATTGTCCTTGGGCCCTCCCACCCACCCTTATGTTGTATAAACAGGACATGCACACTTTAACGAACCCATCATTTCAGCGACAGGGTCTGCCACACGACTGTGACTGAAATGACTGGTTGGTTTCGGCCCCCACCAAAAAAGAAGCAATCAATCTCTCCTTGCACAAACTGGCTCTACAGAGGCAAGATGTCCACCTCATCATCATCGTCCGATTCATCACCCCTTTCACTGTGTACATCCCCCTCCTCACAGATTATTAATTCATCCCCACTGCTGAAATCCACCATCTCAGGTCCCCGTGCACTTTCTGGAGGCAATTGCTGCTGGTGAATGTCTCCACGGAGGAATTGATTATAATTCATTTTAATGAACATCATCTTCTCCACATTTTCTGGAAGTAACCTCGTACGCCGATTGCTGACAAGGTGAGCGGCGGCACTAAACACTCTTTCGGAGTACACACTGGAGGAGGGCAACTTAGGTAGAATAAAGCCAGTTTCTGCAAGGGCCTCCAAATTGCCTCTTTTTCCTGCCAGTATACGTACGGACTGTCTGACGTGCCTACTTGGATGCGGTCACTCATATAATCCTCCACCATTCTTTCAATGGTGACAGAATCATATGCAGTGACAGTAGACGACATGTCAGTAATCGTTGGCAGGTCCTTCAGTCCGGACCAGATGTCAGCACTCGCTCCAGACTGCCCTGCATCACCGCCAGCGGGTGGGCTCGGAATTCTTAGCCTTTTCCTCGCACCCCCAGTTGCGGGAGAATGTGAAGGAGGAGATGTTGACGGGTCACGTTCCGCTTGACTTGACATTTTTCTCAACAGCAGGTCTTTGAACCCCTGCAGACTTGGGTCTGCCGGAAAGAGATCCAACGTAGGTTTTAAATCTAGGATCGAGCACGGTGGCCAAAATGTAGTGCTCTGATTTCAACAGATTGACCACCCGTGAATCCTGGTTAAGCGAATGAAGGGCTCCATCCACAAGTCCCACATGCCTAGCGTAATCGCTCTGTTTTAGCTCCTCCTTCAATGTCTCCAGCTTCTTCTGCAAAAGCCTGATGAGGGGAATGACCTGACTCAGGCTGGCAGTATCTGAACTGACTTCATGTGTGGCAAGTTCAAAAGGTTGCAGAACCTTGCACAACGTTGAAATCATTCTCCACTGCGCTTGAGACAGGTGCATTCCACCTCCTTTGCCTATATCGTGGACAGATGTATAGGCTTGAATGGCCTTTTGCTGCTCCTCCATCCTCTGAAGCATATAGAGGGTTGAATTCCACCTCGTTACCACCTCTTGCTTCAGATGATGGCAGGGCAGGTTCAGGTGTTTTTGGTGGTGCTCCAGTCTTCTGTACGCGGTGCCTGTACGCCGAAAGTGGCCCGCAATTCTTCTGGCCACCGACAGCATCTCTTGCACGCCCCTGTCGTTTTTTAAATAATTCTGCACCACCAAATTCAAGGTATGTGCAAAACATGGGACGTGCTGGAATTTGCCCAGATGTAATGCACGCACAATATTGCTGGCGTTGTCCGATGCCACAAATCCCCAGGAGAGTCCAATTGGGGTAAGCCATTCTGCGATGATATTCCTCAGTTGCCGTAAGAGGTTGTCAGCTGTGTGCGTATTCTGGAAAGCGGTGATACAAAGCGTAGCCTGCCTAGGAACGAGTTGGCGTTTGCGAGATGCTGCTACTGGTGCCGCCGCTGCTGTTCCTGCAGCGGGAGGCAATACATCTACCCAGTGGGCTGTCACAGTCATGTAGTCCTGAGTCTGCCCTGCTCCACTTGTCCACATGTCCGTGGTTAAGTGGACATTGGGTACAACTGCATTTTTTAGGACACTGGTGACTCTTTTTCTGAGGTCTGTGTACATTTTCGGTATCGCCTGCCTAGAGAAATGGAACCTAGATGGTATTTGGTACCGGGGACACAGTACCTCAATCAAGTCTATAGTTGGCTCTGAAGTAACGATGGATACCGGAACCACGTTTCTCACCGCCCAGGCTGCCAAGGCCTCAGTTATCCGCTTTGCAGCAGGATAACTGCTGTGATATTTCATCTTCCTCGCAAAGGACTGTTGGACAGTCAATTGCTTACTGGAAGTAGTACAAGTGGTCTCCCGACTTCCCCTCTGGGATGACGATCGACTCCCAGCAGCTACAACAGCAGCGCCAGCAGCAGTAGGCGTTACACTCAAGGATGCATCGGAGGAATCCCAGGCAGGAGAGGACTCGTCAGACTTGCCAGTGACATGGCCTGCAGGACTATTGGCTTTCCTGGGTAAGGAGGAAATTGACACTGAGGGAGTTGGTGGTGTGGTTTGCGTGAGCTTGGTTACAAGAGGAAGGGATTTACTGGTCAGTGGACTGCTTCCGCTGTCGCCCAAAGTTTTTGAACTTGTCACTGACTTATGATGAATGCGCTGCAGGTGACGTATAAGGGAGGCTGTTCCGAGGTGGTTAACGTCCTTACCCCTACTTATTACAGCTTGACAAAGGCAACACACGGCTTGACACCTGTTGTCCGCATTTGTGTTGAAATAATTCCACACCGAAGAGCTGATTTTTTTTGTATTTTGACCAGGCATGTCAATGGCCATATTCCTCCCACGGACAACAGGTGTCTCCCCGGGTGCCTGACTTAAACAAACCACCTCACCATCAGAATCCTCCTTGTCAATTTCCTCCCCAGCGCCAGCAACACCCATATCCTCATCCTGGTGTACTTCAACACTGACATCTTCAATTTGACTATCGGGAACTGGACTGCGGGTGCTCCTTCCAGCACTTGCAGGGGGCGTGCAAATGGTGGAAGGCGCAAGCTCTTCCCGTCCAGTGTTGGGAAGGTCAGGCATCGCAACCGACACAATTGGACTCTCCTTGGGGATTTGTGATTTAGAAGAACGCACAGTTCTTTGCTGTGCTTTTGCCAGCTTAAGTCTTTTCTTTTTTCTAGCGAGAGGCTGAGTGCTTCCATCCTCATGTGAAGCTGAACCACTAGCCATGAACATAGGCCAGGGCCTCAGCCGTTCCTTGCCACTGTGTCGTAAATGGCATATTGGCAAGTTTACGCTTCTCCTCAGACGCTTTTAATTTTGATTTTTGGGTCATTTTTTTACTGATCTTTTGTGTTTTGGATTTTACATGCTCTGTACTATGACATTGGGCATCGGCCTTGGCAGACGACATTGATGGCATTTCATCGTCTCGGCCATGACTAGTGGCAGCAGCTTCAGCACGAGGTGGAAGTGGATCTTGATCTTTCCCTATTTTTTTAACTTCCACATTTTTGTTCTCCATATTTTAATGCGCACAACTAAAAGCCACCACAGGTATACAATGTAGATGGATGGTGTCAAAGTCGTAAAATATAGCGACCTATGATGCCTTGTACTAACCCCATGCGCTTGCCCGCTGCACGTGCACATTCTCTCCCGTGCGTGCGCATATTCACAGTTGCATGACGGCGCCTCCACGGTCGTGCGCTCAGGCGCGTGGTATGTGCATTTACGGTAGAGTTTGTGTGCGTCTGGCGGGCGACTCGATCGTTACATAGTTAATCCAAATAGTATATTTTATAGGTTATGGTCCCCTTAATAATATCAGTAAGTTTGTTTAGTGTAACTGGTTCATGGACAGAGAGATCCCTCTTTACATGATACGAAGGGTCAGACAGGCTTTGACCAATGGTGTTTAGTATGTAACGGAAGAGTATTTTATTAGTAACATTCCGGTGTTGGTTTGAAAGAGATTAATCGCTCCTGCGAATAGTTATGTTTATAAGAAGATTATGGACATTTACTGTATTTGCAGTTCATTATCCATGCGGCGGGAATCCTGAGATTCCCTCCCACCTGAGCAGTATGAAATAGTCACAGCCCACCTGTTCGAATCAACCTATGACTTTTTGTTATAATGTGAAGACAGATTCCTGTGTCCAATGAACAATGAGATTGTAGGACCCTTTGTAGTGTACTGTATGTAGTGTATATAAGAACAAGCCAGGCTGGGCCAGCTCAGTCTACTCTCCACAACGGTTTTCATCATTGACTAACTAGAGAGCTGGTTCCAGGACTGCGCAGCGATCATTCCCCAGTGTGTAAGTTTTTCTCTGTAACCAACTTATTCTCTGTTTGTATTTGCCATACTCTCTCTCTCTCTCTCACTGTTAGTTTAGGATTAAGACGCTGTTGTATATTGTATATTTTCAGTTATTCTGTTTAGGTGTTTTATGTTAGTGCTGGAGTGTATAAGCTGTAACTGTTTTCCCCTTTTTCATACTAAAATCATCTAGATAAAGGTTTTGGAACCTTACAAGGTATTGTGTGTTTATCATTACATTGCTAAGGGTATTCGGAGCGTCTCAATCGCTCAAGCAGCTTTTATATTAACCAGGTTAAGAAGCGTTATATCATTACAGTATAAGTATATCCCTTCATTGTGTTGCATACAAGGTTTACTGTGTGTCATCATGTGAGCGTCTGCGCCGCTCGTGTTCCTCTTGTGGGCACAGCGTCCGCTACGCTGGTAGCGTAGCATTACGGTACTCGGGCCGCCTATAGCGTGCTCGATACCCAGCGTAAGCCGTGAGCGAACGTGCCGCTCGTGCGTCTCGACCACGGCCTAGCGTCTGCTACGCTAAGTGCGTACCATTACGGTACCCCGTACGCCCATTGCGTACTGAGTCTCTTACCAATATATAGTGAATGTTATAAGATAAATAATTAGCTTTATCAATTGGCGGCTCGTCCGTCCTCCACATATCCGCTCTAGCGAACACAAGCAGACTATCTGTCAGCAAAGGGCGAGAAGGTAGTATCCCTTCGTATCCGTGTTGGTGGTGAGGGATACGGTAGTGCTGACTAGATAAGCGTCTGCATCGCTACGCTGTAGGAGTGCTAGTGGAATCCGGAACCGGAAGGTAAGAACAGTACGCTATTGTCTTTTAAAACTGTTTTATGTCTGTTTGATACACATTGCGTACGCAACATACGCACACACCTGCATTTTTCATTTGTGTAATTTCACATCTCGCCTTCCTGTTTGCCATTTATCATTGATAACGTACTGAGAAAGATTTGTTGCTATTGGTAGTTAAAAGTAAAATGAATACGTAAGGGAGTAATTTGTAAAACACGCACACGGCTTTGGCTAAGATACAAGGAAGTTCTGTGTGGTGTTCAGTCAATGATTACAGTTAAATATAATTTGCATTGATAGAAACGTGTTACTTGTGTTACTGTGGACGTGTCTGGCCTGTGTACACGTGTCCCTAACAAAGGGCGGGACAAGCGTACGCGACGCAAGGGCTTACACACATAGCGTATATTACGCAACGGAGCGTATGGGTACGCCCACGTAATACAAATCACACGATAGTATTGTTTTAGTAGGCGATACGGAAGCAACGCGATAATAGCGCAAGTCAATCTCAGTGTCCTAAATTTTAGCGTAATAAATCCTTCTCTAGTTGTAACTCCTTTGGGACTAGACTGCGATACTGAATGAAAGGGATTTCTGTACAGAAACGAAAGTAAAGAGTATATGAGGTGAAAGAGTGTGTGTGTGTGTGTATATATATATATATATATATATATATATATATATATATATGTTTCTCATTTTTGGGTGGAACCACAGGAAATCGAGTTCTCGTGAGGTACATCCGTGAAAGTGACAGCGCGTGGTGGCTTGGGAGGCATCCCTTGTTAAATATTGAAATAAGAGCATTAGAGTATAGCAGACCAGGAGGTCACGGACCAGGAGGTCCAGAGAGACGGACCAGGAGGTCTAGGTACAGCAGACTAGGAAGTCCGCTATAGATAGAGTCAAGGAGCACAACCCCAGGAGGGTTGGTGCGGTACCCATATAGGCCATTAAGCTCTGGCTGAAGGAATTCGCAGCCACAATTTTCGATTCCGTTGGTCGTTCCGCACATAAGATTAGTTGCAGTGATCGCAAAATACGCGCTATAGCGCATTTTTACGCGGTACAGGCAGTGAGGGACTCCGTTTTTAAAACTGAGCGGGTCCCGCAGGACGCGCTGTCACTAGCCGACATGTGCATCTTGCCATCCAATCGCTGCCCCTCAGTGTCTCCTCTTCCAATAGCGGCCAAAGGCGTCTCCCAGTCACCTTGAAATCCGCCCTGGAACACCATGCACGTCTTGGTGAGTGTTTCCTGTTGTTTTTTTTGTCTTGCACTCAAAACCCGTGATGCGGGCTCCATGCTGTAACCCCTTCTCTGCCGCATCAGGGACATGTGTTCCTCAGCAGTCTGCTTTCCCGTGCACTGCGTGCTGGCTCAGCCTGTCAGACCTTAGAAGTGGCCACTGGCTGCTGGTAATAATAGTGGTGCAGGGACAGGTCACACCTGCGGCGGGGTCATTGCTGCACGGTCGGAGAGGAACCTCCGTGATCACTTGCTGCTGCCCTAGAGAGGATGTGTGTAGCAGGGCTGAGAGGGTGGGAGCAGCGGGATTTACCATCTACGTCTATGCACACAGGGGATCTTTGCAGTGACAGGAGCAACTAGTTGCGCACCCTGCACAAGAAAGTTTCAGACCTCTTTACTTTAAAAAACTATCACATTTTGGACCTGCTGATAATCTGTGCCCATCTCTAGGTGAACCTCTATTCCCCCCCCCCCCCCCCCTTGTGCAAAGACTTGGGCTGAGAAAGTGTTTCTTAATGCCTGCATTATAGCTGTGGGACCTGTGTATAAGGACCACATTATCCCCTTATCACTAAACTATGTTTGGACTTTAATGATCAAAGTAATGGGCCATTTCATTGTCCAGCATATGCACACCATGCCTATAACGCCATCCATACCCACAACGTGCCCAGCATACACACACTCCCATACCCACACAGTGCCCAGCATACACCGTGCCCAACATACATACACTCCCATACCCACACAGTGCCCAGCATACACCGTGCCCAACATACATACACTCCCATACCCACACAGTGCCCAGCATACACCGTGCCCAACATACATACACTCCCATACCCACACAATGCCCAGCATACACCGTGCCCAACATGCATACACTCCCATACCCACACAGTGCCCAGCATACACCGTGCCCAACATGCATACACTCCCATACCCACACAGTGCCCAGCATACACCGTGCCCAACATACATACACTCCCATACCCACACAGTGCCCAGCATACATACACTCCCATACCCACACAGTGCCCAGCATACACCGTGCCCAACATGCATACACTCCCATACCCACACAGTGCCCAGCATACATACACTCCCATACCCACACAGTGCCCAGCATACACCGTGCCCAACATACATACACTCCCATACCCACACAATGCCCAGCATACACCGTGCCCAACATGCATACACTCCCATACCCACACAGTGCCCAGCATACACCGTGCCCAACATGCATACACTCCCATACCCACACAGTGCCCAGCATACACCGTGCCCAACATACATACACTCCCATACCCACACAGTGCCCAGCATACATACACTCCCATACCCACACAGTGCCCAGCATACACCGTGCCCAACATGCATACACTCCCATACCCACACAGTGCCCAGCATACATACACTCCCATACCCACACAGTGCCCAGCATACACCGTGCCCAACATGCATACACTCCCATACCCACACAGTGCCCAGCATACACCGTGCCCAACATGCATACACTCCCATACCCACAGTGTCCAGCATACACCGTGCCCAACATGCATACACTCCCATACCCACACAGTGTCCAGCATACACCGTGCCCAACATACATACACTCCCATACCCACACAGTGCCCAGCATACACCGTGCCCAACATGCATACACTCCCATACCCACACAGTGCCCAGCATACACCGTGCCCAAAATACATACACTCCCATACCCACACAGTGCCCAGCATACACCGTGCCCAACATACATACACTCCCATACCCACACAGTGCCCAGCATACATACACTCCCATACCCACACCGTGCCCAGCATACATACACTCCCATACCCACACCGTGCCCAGCATACATACACTCCCATACCCACACAGTGCCCAGCATACATACACTCCCATACCCACATCGTGCCCAGCATACATACACTCCCATACCCACACAGTGCCCAGCATACATACACTCCCATACCCACACAGTGCCCAGCATACATACACTCCCATACCCACACAGTGCCCAGCATACATACACTCCCATACCCACACAGTGCCCAGCATACACCGTGCCCAACATGCATACACTCCCATACCCACACAGTGCCCAGCATACACCGTGCCCAACATACATACACTACCATACCCACAGTGCCCAGCACACATACACTCCCATACCCACACCGTGCCCAGCACACATACACTCCCATACCCACACAGTGCCCAACACACATACACTCCCATACCCACACCGTGCCCAGCATACATACACTCCCATACCCACACCGTGCCCAGCATACATACACTCCCATACCCACACCGTGCCCAGCATACATACACTCCCATACCCACACCGTGCCCAGCATACATACACTCCCATACCCACACAGTGCCCAGCACACATACACTCCCATACCCACACCGTGCCCAGCATACATACACTCCCATACCCACACCGTGCCCAGCATACATACACTCCCATACCCACACAGTGCCCAGCATACATACACTCCCATACCCACACAGTGCCCAGCATACATACACTCCCATACCCACACAGTGCCCAGCATACATACACTCCCATACCCACACCGTGCCCAGCATACACACACATCTCAAGGATCTCGCTGTAACGGGAGGGCATCAACAAGGACAAAAAGGAGCTGATCTTAAAAGATAATGGGGTGAAGCACTGAATCCTGGGTACTGATGCCTCCATACCCCTAACACTGCCTACAGCTCTACCTGCCCCTAACCCCCTCCTTGCCCCCAGCACTGTCCCAACTGCTATCTACTTTACCCCCATCACTGCCCCCAGTATTGCCTTCCCCCAACCCCCTTCTTTCCCCCAGTACTGACCAAACGTCTATCTACCCTTAGCCCCAGCAGTGCCCCCCTGCCCCTAACCACCTCCGTGCCTGCCCTCACCCCTTAGAATATGTGGTGGGACACAGAAATTGTGGAGTAGGACCCCAATCTGTTATAGAGAGGGGTCCCTGGGACCCACAATTATTTTTGCTCAGCGCGATCACTGAGTTGCTTATGTGCAGTACGATTGTACCGCATGTAATTGTGTGCATTAGTTTGTAACTTGACCCAGTACCATTTGCGTACGCTAGAGGGGTCATAAACGCTATTTGTACATTTTAACGTGATTTGTGTAATTTTTTTTTTATTTTAAGGGAGGTTCGCTGGTCACTCAGGAATTCTCTAACAACCGATACTTGCTGGGGACGGGTAACCTACTCCCACAACGCCCCAGTAAATAAAGGTTTATAGGGGCCCTAGGTTGGGTACATCAGCTCTGAGTCAGTGATTGAAGTACTGGCCAACGTGGGCGAGAAGTGAGTGAAAGCACTCGGTCAAACTTTCACCGTCGGCCTGCCCCGGACATCTTGGTTTTTGTAAGGGTTCGCTGAAGACCCTGATTTGAAGGTCAGAGGTAGTGAAAGCAACACCTGCAAAGATGGGGGCCAGTTGTTCAGGTAGGGGGCGATCAACCCTGGTTCAGGTTGATTTAGTAAGCCGGCCAATAGGGTCGGCAAGGTATATCATGTGTGAGAAATACGGTTCACACACAGAGGTTTTGTGCGATGAATGGGAAAGAATGACTGTGCATGACGGGGAAAAGTTACCACGGGTAGGCAGTTTTAGCCCCGAGGTGTTACAAAATCTAAGGAGAAGGATATGTCTCATTAAATCTGCAAAGAGACGGATCAAACATTATGATTATTTACAATTATGGCAACAGGAAGGTGAAATACAAAGAGGATTGGCTCAAGCGGCTGGATCTAACCCTATCAGGAAACTGATAACCACCGCACCACCATACATAACGGGAGAGAAAGTGGTTACAGAGAATGGCACACTGGTGTATGATAAACATGCACTTAGTAACTGTATAGATGTTAAGAAAATGTAACTAAGATTGTTGATGCTAATACTAACCCGTGCAAGCTGTACCCTGTTTTAAACTTTCCCCAGGAGTGTGACCAAGAGGATGAGCCCACAACAATATCGGCACTCTCTCTAGCAGCCACCATAGCAGAAACAACAGTGGGCACGGCCCAACCAGTAAGAGCAGTATCAAAGGCCCCTAGTGGAGGGACAGGTGAGGTCTTATCAACTGGTAAGTACGGCACTGTACACTATGCAGAAACCATTACACCACATGTTGTAGAATCTACTCAGAATGATGTTATTGAACTTAATCCCGTTAGGGTAATTGCAGTACCAAATGGGAAAACTGACACTTCAGGAGTCACTCCTGTCAGAAACATCGCCATGCACTGCCCCTTTTCCCGAACGGAATTAAGATCAATGGTGTCTGAATTCCCTGATCCTAGGAAAGATCTAGTTGCAAGCCAGAAGTACATTAGAGAGCTAGGAAATACTGTGGAGCCCAATAACAAAGATTGGCGGACATTGCTGAGGGCATGTTTACCCTCCAATGTCGACTCAGCGAATTTTATAGCTGACTGTAGACTAAATGAAAAGGTACCCCTTACTGAGGAGTACAATCAAGATAATGTGAAAAGAATTAATTTGCAGCTGGGAGTATATTTCCCAGCTGTTGCTAAATGGAACAAAATTTTCTCCATCAAGCAAAAAGAGGGAGAAATAGCTGCTGATTATTTTCATCGGGCACTGCAGGAAATGGCTAAGTATACAGGGATAGAAGACATTAAGACAAATGTGAATCATAGAGAAGTAGCAGTATCTGTGTTAATGGATGGTTTAAAGGAAGTATTGAGGACGAGGGTACAGACCACCCAACCATGTTGGCGAGGTTTGTCGGTGGCTACTTTGAGAGAGGCCGCTATTGATCATGATCGGATCATCACCAGACACAGGGAGTCGCAGAGTGATAAGCTGATGGCTGTAAGTATACAGGCCCTTACCACAAGGCCAACTCAGCATAAGTCTCAGACCCCTGTGGGTAAGTCAAATGTGGTAACTTGTTATTACTGTCATAAAGAGGGACATTTTGCACGAGACTGTAGATTGAAAAATGCACAAAAATCATATCAACCCCCTAGACAACGACATGACACACGAAATTGGGATCAAGGACCGCAGAGACGGAGTTATGAGCCACACGCAGGGGAAACAAAAAGGTATCCCCCAAAAAGAGACTGGCAAGTCTCTGATAGTTCCCATTTACCCCCTTCACAGGTAATAGCTGCCAGCGCAATGCAGGGAGGTCACCACATACAATAGTGGTGGGGCCACACCTGTAGTCTGCAGCCAGTTAAATTAATTGCGAGCCTTGGAAGTGAACCCGAGGTCACAATTGATGTAGCTGGTAAATCTCTAAATTTCCATGTAGATACGGGGGCGGCCAAGTCAGTGATAAATTCGACCGTGGGCATGAGAACCACTGGTAAAACAATTCCAGCCATGGGAGTAACAGGAGTAGTACAACACTACCCTTTAAGCAAACCTGCAGAGATTACTATAGGGCCTTTGCATACCAAGCATTCTTTTCTGCTGGCTGCATCGGCTCCGACTAATCTCCTAGGGAGAGATTTACTGTGCAAAATGGGATGTGTCATATATTGTACTCCTGAAGGTGTGTTCTTGGACATACCCAAAAACCACGCTCAGGAAGTGCAGGATATGCTAGACTCCCCAACAAGATTAATGTCACACACTGCTATTGTAAATAGGTGTCCGTCCAAGGTAGAGGAAATGATTTCCCAGATACCGGAATCACTTTGGACCAAGGATGGACAAGACACTGGATTAATGGCAAACGTAGCCCCAGTAGTTGTACAAGTAAAAGATGGTAGGATAGCTCCAAAAATCCCACAATACCCTCTGAAGCCAGAGGTGGAGTTAGGAGTTTACCCTGTAATAGAGCGCTTGCTACAACAGGGCATTCTGGTAAGGACGTCCAGCACTGCCAATAGTCCCATCTTCCCTGGTAAAAAGAGTGGGGGGAGGGGTTACAGATTAGTGCAGGATCTAAGAGGGATCAACAAAATAGTTGAGGGTCAATTCCCCGTAGTGCCAAATCCAGCTGTCATCCTTATGCAAATCCCTCCCACTGCAAAATTTTTCACTGTGATTGACCTCTGCTCCGCCTTCTTCTCGGTACCTCTGCACCCTGACAGTCAATACTTATTCGCATTTACATACAGAGGAGTTCAGTACACCTGGACTCGCTTACCACAAGGTTTCATTGACAGTCCAAGTATTTTCTCGCAAGCCTTGCATGATTGTTTACAGTCTTTTCAACCTGAGAGTGGATCAATATTAATACAGTACGTAGATGACCTACTGCTGTGTTCAGATTCACTTGAATCGTCCCTGAGAGATACGAAACAACTCCTGTTTCATCTTTCAGACACCGGACACAAGGTTTCCAAAGATAAAAGTTACAATTATGCAAGACCAGGGTGAAGTATTTGGGACACTGTCTGACACAAGGACTGAGACACCTCACCGCTGATAGAATTCAAGCAATTCGTGACATGACCCTGTTACAAACCGAGCAACAGATTAGAAAGTTTTTAGGAATGTATGGGTATTGCCGTAACTGGATCCCAGGGTTTTCTATACTAGCCCTGCCTTTGCAGGAGATGGTCTCATCAAACAAACCTGATCGGATTTCGCACACAGACGAGTCTGAGATGGCATTTGAGAGACTTAAACAGTGCCTAACGCAGGCACCAGCATTAGGTATGCCAGATTATGGAAAACCCTTTGAGCTGTACAGAACAGAGAGTGCTGGGTGCGCGGCAGGTGTCTTAACCCAGAAGCATGGTGATGCCAGCAGGCCGGTAGCCTACTATAGCGCTCAGCTAGACACGGTAGCGCGATCCCTCCCCACATGCTTGCGAAGTGTTGCAGCAATAGCACTGCTAGTAAGTAAAAGCGAAGATGTAGTGCTAGGACATAACCTCACAATTCATACACCACATGCAGTGTCAGCCTTACTGAATTCTGCCCAAACCAGACACGTCTCATCAGCGCGGTTTACAAGATGGGAATTGGCATTAATGGCCCCGGTAAACATCACCATAAGGAGATGCAGCGCATTAAATCCTGCAACATATCTCCCAGGTGTGCCTGGACAGGCACAAAGGGTGGAGGATGAGCGTGATGGTGAAGGAAGATTTAGTAAGGAAACTGACACAAATGATTGTATGGAATATTTGACCCAAAATTTCACGGCAAGGCCTGACATCAGTGACAACCCACTGGAAGATGTAGATCTTACTTTCTACACTGACGGCAGTTGTCACAGACAGACGGACTCGGGAGACTTGTGTACTGGATACGCAGTCGTAGATGACCAAGGTACCATAGAAGCGGAACCCCTAGGCCCACCACACTCAGCACAAGTTGCTGAACTAGATTACAAAAATTAATAGAGGCGCTCATGTAGACACACACACCAAATTTTTATGGTTTCAATAACAACCAAGAGACATTAATAAATTTAATAATAATAAATCTATATATTTATTTAATAATAATGTTCCATATATAACCAAAAACACACATATAGAATGTGCTTCAATAAATATAATATGTAAATAAAATTACACTGAACATTGATAGTCTGAGAATACAGACAGGTGGCAATATGTTGCAGTCCTTTAGGAATATTATTGTCACAGCTGCATAATACAGATTCCCCGCATGAATGGATTAAATAGAGATGAAATTACCTCTCCATATGGGCTGGTGTACCCGAGCGTCCCCGGGTAAGTCCAAAAAGTGCCCAAACGATGATAATTCTGGAGGGTACTAAACGTGTTACAATGTAGCAGCCAGCGGCTGGCTGCTACATTGTAACACGTTTAGTACCCTCCAGAATTATCATCGTTTGGGCACTTTTTGGACTTACCCGGGGACGCTCGGGTACACCAGCCCATATGGAGAGGTAATTTCATCTCTATTTAATCCATTCATGCGGGGAATCTGTATTATGCAGCTGTGACAATAATATTCCTAAAGGACTGCAACATATTGCCACCTGTCTGTATTCTCAGACTATCAATGTTCAGTGTAATTTTATTTACATATTATATTTATTGAAGCACATTCTATATGTGTGTTTTTGGTTATATATGGAACATTATTATTAAATAAATATATAGATTTATTATTATTACATTTATTAATGTCTCTTGGTTGTTATTGAAACCATAAAAATTTGGTGTGTGTGTCTACATGAGCGCCTCTATTAATTTTTGTAATCTGGTTAACCCTTTAGGAGTTTTGCACATCTCCTTATAGCGGCGTACGTGTTTCCACACCTCAAGTTCTGTGTTTTTTTTCATTTTTATATTGATATTTATTTATGAATTAACACAGGCGCAGCAAAAGAGTTTTCCTTCTTTTTCAAGTTGCTGAACTGGTTGCCCTAACCAGAGCATGCGAATTGGCTAAAGGCAAGACAGCCAATATCTACACGGATTCTAGGTACGCCTTCGGAGTAGTCCATGATTTCGGGGCCCTATGGCGCCTCAGAAATTTCATGACGGCAGCTGGCACACCCGTAGCGCATGCAGCCCACATCAAAAGACTTCTAACAGCGATACAAGAACCCGACAGAGTGGCTGTTATCAAGTGTAAAGCTCACACGTATAGCCAAGACCCGGTATCACTTGGTAACAGCCGAGCAGACGAAGCTGCCAAATCAGCAGCCAGTACCCCCATACAGACAGACAGCACACAACTGATGGTATTTAATACTGTTAACTTTCAGAAATTATATGAAATGCAAAATTTGTGTTCACCACAAGAAAAGGCAGTTTGGAGGTCAAAAGGATATGGCCAGGAGTCCTCAGGACTCTGGACAGATGGACAGGGTAAGCCAGTGGCACCCAGAGCATACCTTCCAAGTCTAGCGGAAGCGGCACATGGGCTGACTCATCTAGGCAAAGAAGGAATGTGTAAGTTGGTAAGAGCTTATTGGTGCGCCCCAGGATTTTCTTCCCATGCGGGTAAAAGAGCGATGACATGTCTCACCTGCTTGAGGAAGAATATCGGAAAGGCAATACCAACAGAGCCATCCCATATCCCTCCTACAGATGGTCCTTTCCAGGTAATACAAATTGATTTCATACAATTGCCACCTTGTAGAAATTTAAAGTATGTATTGGTTTGTATTGACGTGTTCTCAAATTGGGTTGAAGCATTTCCCGCGGCCACAAATACCGCTGTGTTTACTGCAAAGAAAATTGTGCAGGAATTTGTGTGTAGGTACGGTATCCCTAGAATCATTGAGAGTGATAGGGGTACCCATTTTACAGGTGAAGTTTTTCAAGTAATGTGTAAGTTGATGGGAATTAATAGTAAGCTGCACACTCCGTACCGCCCCCAGGCGAGTGCGAAAGTGTAAACAGCACAATTAAAAACAAATTAAGCAAGGTAATGGCTGAAACAGGATTGTTGTGGCCCGAAGCTTTGCCAATCGTATTATACAGCATCAGAACCACTCCCAGGTCCCCTCTTAATCTGTCTCCTTTTGAAATTCTGTTTGGGCGACAACCCCATGTTATGATTAACCCCAGGATGATTTGAAATGTAACAATGAAGTAACTGTAAAGTATTTGGTTAAGATGAGTAAGCAATTGAGGAATCAGAATGATAATCTAAAGTTGGTGATTCCTGATTTGCCAGACAGTAATTGAACCTGGGGATTATGTAATGATACGGAATTTTCTACGCTCAGGTTGCCTTATTGACAGATGGGAAGGACCATATCAAGTCTTATTGACCAGCACGACAGCATTGAAGGTTGCCGAGAGAGAGACTTGGGTCCATTCGTCTCATTGTAAAAAGGTTACTGACCCAGAGAGGTCCCGTGATAAAGAACAGACGGTAGAGGTTGTATCACTAGAGTGTCTGTTCCGGGAAGGTTGAGACGACACCTGAGCGCTGAGAATAATAAGACCGGAGGCGCTTGTCGAGCCGGATTTCTTTTTCCCTTTAGTTATTTTCTCCAGTTCCCATCTCCCTCCTATTTTCCTCCCCCCTTCTTATTTTTCTCCTTTTCCTCCTGTAGAGATGGACTCGCCCCAAGAGACTGTGATACGGATTTTCCTGTTGACCATGATGTTGACCAGAGCAGTCTGTTTCGGTGAGAGTACCATGGAGGTCGAGAAAGGATCTGGAATGGGTTCTGATGACCAGGATGGAGGCGTAAATTTCCAAGAGCAACATAATCACCGAGTAAAGGCGAGTATCAGAAAACGATCTGATAGCATTGACAATAGAAGGAATTGTGAAGGATTGCTAGCTGAAGAGAACTGCATCTGTAGGCATTGTGACAATATAGTTGAGGATGGGTGCATCAAGAAATGTCAGTCCAGTTTTAATGTCCACATGGACCGGCATCCATTGGGTGACTATCACTCCTTAGTGGGTAAAGTGTTAAACCAGACAGACTGTTGGGTATGCTCTCAAGTACCTCAAGGTCATAGCAAATCAGGACTAGTACCATTCCCTTTAACTGTAGGAGAGGTACTTGAGTTAAGTGGTGGGAGGCCGATGGACAAGAGGTTTAATATCTCTAGTCCTCCTAATTTGAAGCTCCACCAATATCATGTGGATAAGTCCTTAGTATGCTTTAACATTTCTGTGACAGGACAGTACCGTACGGAAGCACTCGCCGCTTGCCGCGTCCCGTCGACTGCGCACAGAATGGAAGGTCAAGCCGCACGAGGCCTGACCACATAGGGGATTCCCGCTTACCGTCAGTAACCGCCTGTTACTGACTCCACCCACTGCGTTGTGGGCGGGTTCTCGCTGCCACCACCAAACTCCTAACCTGCCGTGGCGTTTGGAACCACGGTTCTGCTCTGTATGTGCCGACGCACTGCCTTACCACACCTGTGTGGTGTTGACGAATCCCCTCTAGCCACTTGCTAGGCCTCTACCGGTAGCTGGCGGAAGGCGGAGCTTGGAGACGTCAGGTGCTTCCCTGGACAGCCGGAGAACGGGGCTAGGTTTGGCCTAACCCTGTAGGTCACAAGATGAAGCAGTCTTCTTGAGGCAAAGGTGTTTATTGCTCAAATAACCTTTAAAAAGGCTCCTCCCTATTGCTAGGGGCAACAGCATACAATCAAGATGTTTTCAGCAGAAGAAGATGTTACAATTACACACTCCTATGGGCCAACTGCCCTTCTTTTATCCCTCTCCAAGACCCCTTACCACAGGGGGTAAGCCCGCCCTGTGGTGCACAACCAATCAATGTTTACCCATGAGCTGTGCATGCTCTGGTCTCATGCACACCTAACATTGTTCCCTATGGACAGTGGGGAGTGGTCGGTCTCCTTGGACTCTCCCATCTGGGAGAGCAGGATACTCCCACGGTGCCGTTCAGTCTGGCTGGGGGGAAGTTTTCCCTCCTAAACTGACTTCCAGAAACCTGCCCGGGGACCCCTCTCACTGCCTGCAGCCTGGATCTGGGCTCCAGAGCTGGGCAGCCTGGCTCCCCGGTCCAGGTTTCTTGGCACTACGGCTGATCTCCATGGAGCTCCAAGAAACCACTCAGCTTGTTTCATAGCTAAGCTGCTTCTCTCTCTCCCTGTGCCTCTTGGAAATGTGAGGCTGGATGGGAAAACATTCCGTTTTTGGGGAAAAGGTCTGGGAGAATCCATCAGCCTGCACAGCTATGGATTCCCCCCTCCTGGGACACACAATCAAGTAAGTGCAATTTATCTTTAAATACATTACATTTAAATCACACTGTACATTTCCCTGTAAATATACACTGAGCCTGTGCCCTGCACAGACTCTACATACTCAGGCACTGCAGTGCCTTACAACACACTGTATGTCATTATTTAACTACTGTGTACTAGCCCTGCAGCCTGGCTGCTAGGGCTCTCTGTGTGCTGGAGGTATGGGGCTGGCTTCCCCCACCCTCCAGCCTGTCTGCCTGCCACTGGGGTCCAGGGAGCTGGCTCTCCCTGTCCCCCCTGTGTGGCACTACTTTTGTGGCCCCGCCGCACGCAGCGGCGCACCCCCCTGTACTGAAGCCCGGCGGCCCGGGACACTTGTCCCGGCCGCCGTGACTCTGGCTCTGTTGCAGCGCTGAGGCGCCGGGAGCGTAGCTCCCGGACCCCAGCGCTCATCAGCCTGCTTGCCAACCTAATTTCCCCCACACCGCTAGGGAGCCGGCTAGCCCGATCCCCCGTGAGCGGTGCTGACTTGTGGCCTCGCTGCAGCGTCCGGCGGGGAGCCGGGCTGCAGGGCACCCCCCTCGCCGGCTAGCAGCCCGGGACGTCCGTCCCGGCTGCTGCGGCTGGCCACCCGTGCTGGGCTGAGGCGCTGGGAGCAGAGCTCCCGGCCCCCAGCGGCGGCTCTCACAGAGAGCACTGCAGCGGGAGCCGAGCTCCCAGCCGCAGCGCTCACCCTTCTCCCCGGCGCGCACACTCCAGTGCGCCCGGGGCTACACTGACCGCTGCCGGGAGCGGAACTCCCGGACTCCGGCGGTCAGCGGCTGCCTCCTCTCCCCCGGCGCGCACACACTGCTGAGCGCGCCGGGGGCTGTCCTCCCTGCCGTGGTCTCAGGAGTGGTCCGGGACCACGGCACATATAAAATACAATTTAAACATTTTTACACATTTTCAAATCTGGCGCCAAGCGCCCTTTGTCCCTCAAAATGGCGCCGGGCACTAGGGGTTAACCCCTTCAGTGCCAAAGCGGCCATTTGCCTCGTGGCTGGGGCTCTCCGGCCACACTCCCCCCCCCCCCCCCCCCCCCCCCCCCCCCCCCCCCCCCCCCCCCCCCCCCCCCCCCCATTCAAGCGGGTCAACCAGGGACCCATGTCCCAACGATTTGGATCCTGGTCCCGCAGTCCGTTGGGGTGAAGGGGACGCTACCTGGGGGGTGTAGGCTCTGGCCTAGACAGTTCATCCATAGTGTAGTGGGCCTCTCTTCGTGGGTGCACAATGTTCAAATAGTCCACCTGAAGTCCAAGTTCAAGGCTCCTCCACAAAAGTCTGTCCAATTCCCCCAAGGTAGGTTGCAGCCACCTAACAGGTAGGTGGTAAGTCACCACGGTGGGGGGCCGGTTACAAACAAGTGCCACCCACGGTGTCCCAACTGTGGCATACCCCACCTCCCACAATAGCAGTATACTGCTCAACCAGGCCACAGGGTGCTCCTGCCGATATGGCTCTTTCTGGCTCGGTACTGCTCCCAGTCCGTGCAGTGGCGCAATAGTTCGTAACACACAGTCCTGGTCAAGAATGTGCGCCATCAGCACTGGAGCGGGTACCCGAGCCTCTTTCAATGACTGGAATGCCAACTCGCAAGCGGGTGCAAAGTCCACTGACTTGGGAATGCCCTTCCTAGCCATCTCTGTCAAGGGGTTTACTACAGGACTAAAGTCAATGACAACATGTCCGTAGGGCCTTACAGGTTCTAAGGTCAGTACCGGTCTGGGTGATGTGGGCCGGGGACAGCCTCTGGTTGCCTCCACCCCCTCTGGGTTGGGCCTACCCCTGTCTCCTCCCACATGGTGCCCCAGGCACTGCACCTCCGTCATACCTAACTGGCAACTGTCTGCCCTAACTGTCAGACCTGCCCTCCATTCCTCTTCTGTCGACCTATGACTCGGGAAACCTACCCTGTCACCTAGGCCTACTCCTTCCTCCTCGTCCGCTACCTGTGCCACAGTGATGGCGGCCAGACCACCAGCCTCTGGATCCTGTGTGGCATCCACTACAGGGAGGCTGCGTGTCTTCCCCGATCTACTGCGCACAGGCAGGGGACCTGCTATGTCCACAGCAACTTGCTGCAAGGGTTCTCCTATGGGCAGAGGCCCAGAGACAACACAACCGCTGGAGTGCCCCAGCTGCCAACGCATGGCACCAGCCTTACAGTTGGTCTGGGTGTCATCCGACATTCCAGACCAGGGTAAGCTCTGTGTCAGGCACTTCAGGGTACGGTCTGTCTCCGGGTTGCTGTCCAAAGGGGTTTCACTGGCAACCGACACCGGTTGCGCAGGAACGTTCCCTGAGGGGACCAGTTGGACACATTCCCTATCTGGTCTATCCCCTCCCACTTTCCTGTCTACCCTGTACCTTAACCCTTCCCGCAAGGTCAAACTTCCCGCCCCAACCCTGTCAAGGCCGCTGCCAGAGTGGCGCCTCATGCCTTTCGGGGATGGGTCAGAGAGTCGAGCCTCCCTAAACTCCTGCCTGTGGCTCTCAATCTCTCCTAAATTGGGACGCTCTACAGGGGGATCTAGGTGGGGACTACTAGGGTCAGTCTGGTAGGGGTCAGTCATGGAAAAGTCAGTGTGGTTTCTCATACTCACCGCCGGAGTTGGCAAACCACTTGGGTCAGGAGCATCATTGGGGACCCCCACAGGATCAAACGAGCTGGAACCGACATCCTCTGCGTTGCTAGTGGACGTGGGCATACCAGAGGCAAAAGGCATGCGGGGTCGATGTGCTGATCTAGCCACTGTAATCTTTTCCTCTGGGCTGGTTGAAGCTGTGGTTGGCTGTGCTGGCAGTTGTCTAGCAGCTGTAGTCTTTTCCTCTGGGCTGGGCTGTGCTGGAGTAGCTGATGTCAACGGTGGGTTTGGAACTTGACTCCGGGGAATGGCGCCAACAAACGTAGTGACGATCCCACCACCCAGATCATTTCCTAGGACCACATCAGTTGGGAGACCATCCATGACGGCAACTTCTCGCAACTCTGGTCCAGCTCCCCAGTCCAGGTAGACTCTTGCCATGGGAACCGCTTTTTCTGTTCCTTCTGCCAGGGTGACCGTGGCAGTGCGACCCTGCAATACTGCAGCAGGATCTATAAGGTGGGGGCTCACCACAGTGATTGAGGCCCCAGAGTCTCTTAGGCCTTCTCCCTGCAGGGGTCCCACGTGGACTGGCTGCAGGTGCCTCCACATGTTGTGTAGGGGCTGTTTGGCCATGCAGGTGACTCTCTCCGCAGAGTGCACCTGTCTCTCGCCACACTCCATCGGACTGACTGGAGGGGGAACAGTCTCTGTAGGCTCATCTCCTCTCGTCAAACAAGCGATCCGGGCTCCAGCACTCGGATTTGGGGCACGAGTCTGGGTTGCTTGGGATGCAGGACAGTTCATCCTCAGATGTCCGATTTTCCCACAGCCGTAGCACTTCTTCTCCAGTCGTGGCACCGATGATCTCTGATTAGTTGCAGGGATGCTGCGGTGCGGTTGCTGGCCAAGAGCACCGGGGTTGGAAGATGCTTGTCTTTGGGGGTGATGAGCTGAAGAGGGGGGTCCCCTTGTTGGTACAGTCTTTTGGAGCTGGCTGCTTGCGGGGCGCTTCTGCCCCCGTGGCCGAATTGCCACATATTTGTCGGCTAATTGGGCAGCCATTTTTAAGCTGGGTGGCTCCCGATCTAGCACCCACTCCTTCACTTCTTGGGCGCACCTGCGGTAGAACTGCTCCCTGCAGATCAGGTCGATCAGTGCGTCCCATGTAGTGGCTTCTGAATCCTTCACCCACTTCACCACGTACTGCCGCAGCTGGGTGGCAAACTGCTCATGGGTGCTGCTAGGATTCTTGGGCAAGTCTCTGAACTTCTTCCTGTAAGACTCTGGAGTGATGAAGAATCGCTGGAGGAGGGCCTTCGCGACTTCGTCGTAGTTCCCACAGTCCTCCGTCGCCACTCCTCGATAGGCCTCCAAGGCCTCTCCATGCAGAGTGGGCACAAGGTGTCTCACCCACTCCGACTTGGGTAGATCGTGTAGTTTGCAAGTCCTTTCAAAAACTTGTAAATGTCCATCAATGTCCCCATCACTGTCTGCAAACTTGGCAAACTGAATACGTCCTGATCTGTGTACAACAGCTGACAACGGCTCCCGGGGTACCACGGCCTGTGATGCCCGCTCCGCATGCCACATCCGAATGACAAGCATGCGCTCTTGCTCCGTTGCCCTTTCCCCCAATTCCGCTAGCCGATCTGCTAGGGTATCCGGGTCGCCCCCCCTGGGACGTTGGGATCCTGGCCTTGCTAGGGATTGCTGGGAAACATTGCTGCTGTGAGAGAGGGCGGGGCTTGTGGTTCTCACCGGTTCCTTACGAAGGTCCACTGTTGGGCCGTCCTCTGCGATGCTGACGCCGTCAGTGCTCTCCACCTCCGCCCGATGAGACTCCTCCACGCTCCTGAGCGCCGCCTTCATGACGCTTCTGGACGCGTTGGAAGGGATATCCACACCCTTCCCCTGGCATACGATCTCCAGATCCTCCTTGGACATTCCGCTGAATTCCGCCATCTTGTGCGTTCTCCTGCGCTGCAGTTACTCCTCTCCTGAGTAACTCGGCTTCTCCAATCGGGTGATGAAAAGCCGCCTGGGAATATCCCACCACTATGCCACCAATTTCTGTGACATGACGGTACCGTACGGAAGCACTCGACGCTTGCCGCGTCCCGTCGACTGCGCACAGAATGGAAGGTCAAGCCGCACGAGGCCTGACCACATAGGGGATTCCCGCTTACCGTCAGTAACCGCCTGTTACTGACTCCACCCACTGCGTTGTGGGCGGGTTCTCGCTGCCACCACCAAACTCCTAACCTGCCGTGGCGTTTGGAACCACGGTTCTGCTCTGTATGTGCCGACGCACTGCCTTACCACACCTGTGTGGTGTTGACGAATCCCCTCTAGCCACTTGCTAGGCCTCTACCGGTAGCTGGCGGAAGGCGGAGCTTGGAGACGTCAGGTGCTTCCCTGGACAGCCGGAGAACGGGGCTAGGTTTGGCCTAACCCTGTAGGTCACAAGATGAAGCAGTCTTCTTGAGGCAAAGGTGTTTATTGCTCAAATAACCTTTAAAAAGGCTCCTCCCTATTGCTAGGGGCAACAGCATACAATCAAGATGTTTTCAGCAGAAGAAGATGTTACAATTACACACTCCTATGGGCCAACTGCCCTTCTTTTATCCCTCTCCAAGACCCCTTACCACAGGGGGTAAGCCCGCCCTGTGGTGCACAACCAATCAATGTTTACCCATGAGCTGTGCATGCTCTGGTCTCATGCACACCTAACATTGTTCCCTATGGACAGTGGGGAGTGGTCGGTCTCCTTGGACTCTCCCATCTGGGAGAGCAGGATACTCCCACGGTGCCGTTCAGTCTGGCTGGGGGGAAGTTTTCCCTCCTAAACTGACTTCCAGAAACCTGCCCGGGGACCCCTCTCACTGCCTGCAGCCTGGATCTGGGCTCCAGAGCTGGGCAGCCTGGCTTCCCGGTCCAGGTTTCTTGGCACTACGGCTGATCTCCATGGAGCTCCAAGAAACCACTCAGCTTGTTTCATAGCTAAGCTGCTTCTCTCTCTCCCTGTGCCTCTTGGAAATGTGAGGCTGGATGGGAAAACATTCCGTTTTTGGGGAAAAGGTCTGGGAGAATCCATCAGCCTGCACAGCTATGGATTCCCCCCTCCTGGGACACACAATCAAGTAAGTGCAATTTATCTTTAAATACATTACATTTAAATCACACTGTACATTTCCCTGTAAATATACACTGAGCCTGTGCCCTGCACAGACTCTACATACTCAGGCACTGCAGTGCCTTACAACACACTGTATGTCATTATTTAACTACTGTGTACTAGCCCTGCAGCCTGGCTGCTAGGGCTCTCTGTGTGCTGGAGGTATGGGGCTGGCTTCCCCCACCCTCCAGCCTGTCTGCCTGCCACTGGGGTCCAGGGAGCTGGCTCTCCCTGTCCCCCCAGTGTGGCACTACTTTTGTGGCCCCGCCGCACGCAGCGGCGCACCCCCCTGTACTGAAGCCCGGCGGCCCGGGACACTTGTCCCGGCCGCCGTGACTCTGGCTCTGTTGCAGCGCTGAGGCGCCGGGAGCGTAGCTCCCGGACCCCAGCGCTCATCAGCCTGCTTGCCAACCTAATTTCCCCCACACCGCTAGGGAGTCGGCTAGCCCGGTCCCCCGTGAGCGGTGCTGACTTGTGGCCTCGCTGCAGCGTCCGGCGGGGAGCCGGGCTGCAGGGCACCCCCCTCGCCGGCTAGCAGCCCGGGACGTCCGTCCCGGCTGCTGCGGCTGCTGGCTGCTGGGCTGAGGCGCTGGGAGCAGAGCTCCCGGCCCCCAGTGGCGGCTCTCACAGAGAGCACTGCAGCGGGAGCCGAGCTCCCAGCCGCAGCGCTCACCCTTCTCCCCGGCGCGCACACTCCAGTGCGCCCGGGGCTACACTGACCGCTGCCGGGAGCGGAGCTCCCGGACTCCGGCGGTCAGCGGCTGCCTCCTCTCCCCCGGCGCGCACACACTGCTGAGCGCGCCGGGGGCGGTCCTCCCTGCCGTGGTCTCAGGAGTGGTCCGGGACCACGGCACATATAAAATACAATTTAAACATTTTTACACATTTTCAAATCTGGCGCCAAGCGCCCTTTGTCCCTCAAAATGGCGCCGGGCACTAGGGGTTAACCCCTTCAGTGCCAAAGCGACCATTTGCCTCGTGGCTGGGGCTCTCCGGCCACAATTTCCAATCCCCGAAAGCCAGGAAATTGGGAAGTGTCATGGAGTAATCAAACCATGACATTTTCACATAGAGCCGATAGAATGCCCATAGATTCAGAGCATATACGCCAGATAGCCAACAGTGGAAAATATTTCCGGTATAGGTACACTCTAGGAAGTAGGACCATGCGAGTTGGAGAAGTATCACCAGGATACTGTGCACATATCGTACAACCGGATACGTGTACTAGACAGATGGGAGAGTTAGGGTTAGGAGATTTCACATGGAAAATTTGTAACATGGTTATGTCATACTCCGTCCCATATGTTCTCCCCGATGATGCATATTTCATATGCGGGAGAAAGGCGTATAAGTGGCTTGCCCCAAACTCAGAGGGATTGTGTTACATTGGAAAAGTACTGCCTGAAGTAATGACTGTATCCCATTTAAAAATGAAAGACATTCACCGTGGTGCCCAAGCTCCTTATACTCACACTCATTATGAGCACGTCGTTAAACGGCACCTGATTGAGAGGACAGAGCATCCGGCCTCTGATCTGATCCATGAATCCACCAGGATTCAATTCCTACTCGCGTTAGATATCACTCGTACCGCCAGAGGAGTGATAAATTATAGATATATATCTGCGCTAGCAAACTTGTTAGACAATATCACCGAAATGTATGACGACACGTTCAGGTACACTGGGAAAGAGTTACAAGCCTACAAAACAGAGCTGGTTCAGCATAGGATGATTCTCAATTATCTCACGGCAGTGACAGGCGGGTATTGTGTTACCCTAGCAACTCAATATGGAGTAAAGTGCTGCACGTATATTACAAACAGCACTGAGGACCCGGCCGAGGTCATAGACCAAAAGATGGATGACATTTTACAATTAAAGTGGGAGTTCCGAAGGAGACACAATCTCACTCTCGTTGCTGTGAGTAATGAGCTGACCAGTTGGGTGTCATGGTTGAACCCACGAAATTGGTTCTCTGGTTTAGGAGAATGGGCCCAAGGTATTATAATGGATGTAGGGAAATTTCTCTTGTGTATTCTGGGAGTCGTCATATTGGGTGGTCTGATATTTAGATGCGTTCGGACTTTAACGAAGTGTAAAGGTAGTACCAGAGTGATGAGTCTGAGGAGCGAGGACACTGTAATAACAACAACTAATTTGATTTATGACCCAACGATAGAGACAATGTTGTGATGAAAATGTGATTCCACGGTCCGGTTCTTTCACCCGTTTCTTCTTTGTTTTCCTCCAAGGTACAAAGACATCCGCTTGGAAGAAGAATTTGACAACCTCTTTTATACAGACCATTGATGAACTATGTCACAGACCCCCAATATCCCTAGTGACTTAAACTTTTTACGAAAGCCCAATACTTTAGAGACTGTAATTTTATGGACACTGGAACAGCTTTTTTTTCGCCATTTACAACAAAAGCACCGAGAGACATCAGACAACATGTACATCAAGACAAGACATCAGACAAGACCTCAATCGGCGACTGTTTATTTAAACTCACACAGTTTACGACTGCATTTATAACGATTGTTTCTTATCATCATCTCTACAACCTCCAGGTAGTATCTCACATAGTCGACAGGTGATTCTCACATAGTAGCATTCACATGTTTCCCCCCCTTCATGTATCATCAACTAACTGTGCTCCCCCATTTGTTGCAACCAAAAGCCGAAAAGAGCTCGGTAGAGTTTGACAGCCCATCCACAGACCCTTAACACGGGATAAGAAGGATTCAAATGTATACTTCGCAATACATCAAAGCTTGATTTAAAACACGTACGGCACGATGATACATGACCCCTCAAACATGGATTTCATACACACATGCTTTTACGGTCTCACTAGGTCATACTTTTCCCATCTTCTCCTCTCCTCCCTTTACCCAATCATAAAAAGGTATTTACATGATGACATATATTTTTCTGTTTGAACTGTTTAGGAAGTGGCAGTTATTGGTGACTGCCAAAGTCGAAAAATATAGCGACCTATGATGCCTTGTACTAACCCCATGCCCTTGCCCGCTGCACGTGCACATTCTCTCCCGTGCGTGCGCATATTCGCAGTTGCGTGACGGCGCCTCCACGGTCGTGTGCTCAGGCGCGTGGTATGTGCATTTACGGTAGAGTTTGTGTGCGTCTGGCGGGCGACTCGATCGTTACATAGTTAATCCAAATAGTATATTTTATAGGTTATGGTCCCCTTAATAATATCAGTAAGTTTGTTTAGTGTAACTGGTTCATGGACAGAGAGATCCCTCTTTACATGATACGAAGGGTCAGACAGGCTTTGAGCAATGGTGTTTAGTATGTAACGGAAGAGTATTTTATTAGTAACATTCCGATGTTGGTTTGAAAGAGATTAATCGCTCCTGCGAATAGTTATGTTTATAAGAAGATTATGGACATTTACTGTATTTGCAGTTCATTATCCATGCGGCGGGAATCCTGAGATTCCCTCCCACCTGAGCAGTATGAAATAGTCACAGCCCACCTGTTCGAATCAACCTATGACCTTTTGTTATAATGTGAAGACAGATTCCTGTGTCCAATAAACAATGAGATTGTAGTAACCTTTGTAGTGTACTGTATGTAGTGTATATAAGAACAAGCCAGGCTGGGCCAGCTCAGTCTACTCTCCACAACGGTTTTCATCATTGACTAACTAGAGAGCTGGTTCCAGGACTGCGCAGCGATCATTCCCCAGTGTGTAAGTTTTTTTCTGTAACCAACTTATTCTCTGTTTGTATTTGCCATACTCTCTCTCTCTCTCACTGTTATTGTTTAGGATTAAGACGCTGTTGTATATTGTATATTTTCAGTTATTCTGTTTAGGTGTTTTATGTTAGTGCTGGAGTGTATAAGCTGTAACTGTTTTCCCCTTTTTCATACTAAAATCATCTAGATAAAGGTTTTGGAACCTTACAAGGTATTGTGTGTTTATCATTACATTGCTAAGGGTATTCGGAGCGTCTCAATCGCTTAAGCAGCTTTTATATTAACCAGGTTAAGCAGCGTTATATCATTACAGTATAAGTATATCCCTTCATTGTGTTGCATACAATGTTTACTGTGTGTCATCATGTGAGCGTCTGCGCCGCTCGTGTTCCTCTTGTGGGCACAGCGTCCGCTACGCTAGTAGCGTAGCATTACGGTACTTGGGACGCCTATAGCGTGCTCGATACCCAGCGTAAGCCGTGAGCGAACGTGCCGCTCGACCACGGCCTAGCGTCTGCTACGCTAAGTGCGTACCATTATGGTACCCCATACGCCCATTGCGTACTGAGTCTCTTACCAATATATAGTGAATGTTATAAGATAAATAATTAGCTTTATCAATGGATAGTATAGTATTATATTACTTATGGAGGACGAGAGCACTGACGACACAGAGGTAGGTACAGCCGTGGCCTACCGTACTGCTATATATATATATATATATATATATATACTGTATAATAATAACGGACCTGCTGGACACTGTCAGCAGACTGCTAAACTAGTATGAAGAAAAAAAAAGCCACCACAGGTATACAATGTAGATGGATGGATAGTATAGTATTATATTACTTATGGACGACGAGTGCACTGACGACACAGAGGTAGATACAGCCGTGGCCTACCGTACTGCTATATATACATATATAATATACTGTATAATAACGGACCTGGTGGACACTGTCAGCAGACTGCTAAACTAGTATGAAGAAAAAAAAAGCCACCACAGGAGTGTTTTTCAGGCAGACAAACGTACACTGGACTGGTGGTCACTGTCAGCAAAACTGTGCACTGTACTCCTGCTATAACTGCTCCCCAGTCCCCACAATTAGGCAGTGTGAGCAGTGCACTCAGCACAGATATATCATGCAGCAGTGCAGCACACTGAGCACAGATATGGTGGAGCGTTTTTTCCAGGCAGAGAAACAACGGATTAAACTCACTGGTGGTATTATAATCAAAACCCTGCACTGTACTCCCTAACAGCTGCTCCCCGTCCCCAATCCTCCCCACAATTATAACTAAGTCACTCTTTTCTACTATAACGGAGAGGACGCCAGCCACGTCCTCTCCCTATCAATCTCAATGCACGTGTGAAAATGGCGGCGACGCGCGGCTGCTTATATAGAATCCGAGTCTCGCGAGAATCCGACAGCGGGATGATGACGTTCGGGCGCGCTCGGTTTACCCGAGCCACACGGGAGAATCCGAGCACGGCTCGGACCTGTGTAAAAAGGCTGAAGTTCGGGGGGGTTCGGTTTCCGAGAAACCGAACCCGCTCATCACTACTATAAAGGCTGAAACGGCGGGGGGTTGGGGGAAGGGGTTAATTGGAAATGAATTCAGTCACAAAGAAATTAAATTTCCTGATGCAGACATCAAAAAATAAGAATTTACTCACCGGTAATTCTATTTCTCGTAGTCCGTAGTGGATGCTGGGAACTCCGTAAGGACCATGGGGAATAGACGGGCTCCGCTGGAGACTGGGCACTCTAAAAGAAAGATTAGGTACTATCTGGTGTGCACTGGCTCCTCCCTCTATGCCCCTCCTCCAGACCTCAGTTAGGGAAACGGTGCCCGGAAGAGCTGACACAACAAGGAAAGGATTTGGAATCCAGGGTAAGACTCATACCAGCCACACCAATCACAATGCACAACTTGTGATAACCATACCCAGTTAACAGTATGAACAACAACTGAGCCTCCGAACAACAACTGAGCCTCCTTTTACGGATGGCTCATAACAATAACCCTTTAGTGAAGCAATAACTATATACATGTATTGCAGAGAGTCCGCACTTGGGACGGGCGCCCAGCATCCACTACGGACTACGAGAAATAGAATTACCGGTGAGTAAATTCTTATTTTCTCTGACGTCCTAGTGGATGCTGGGAACTCCGTAAGGACCATGGGGATTATACCAAAGCTCCCAAACGGGCGGGAGAGTGCGGATGACTCTGCAGCACCGAATGAGCAAACTCAAGGTCCTCCTCAGCCAGGGTATCAAACTTGTAGAATTTAGCAAATGTGTTTGAACCCGACCAAGTAGCAGCTCGGCAAAGCTGTAAAGCCGAGACCCCTCGGGCAGCCGCCCAAGAAGAGCCCACCTTCCTTGTGGAATGGGCTTTTACTGATTTAGGATGCGGCAGTCCAGCCGCAGAATGTGCCAGCTGAATCGTGCAATAGATCCAGCGAGCAATAGTTTGCTTTGAAGCAGGAGCACCCAGCTTGTTGGGTGCATGCAGGATAAATAGCGAGTCAGTTTTCCTGACTCCAGCCGTCCTGGAAACATAAATTTTCAAAGCCCGGACTACGTCCAGCAACTTGGAATCCTCCAAGTCCCGAGTAGCCGCAGGCACCACAATAGGTTGGTTCAAATGAAACGCTGATACCACCTTTGGGAGAAATTGGGGACGAGTCCTCAATTCTGCCCTGTCCATATGGAAGATCAGATATGGGCTTTTACATGACAAAGCCGCCAATTCTGACACACGCCTAGCCGAAGCGAAGGCCAACAGCATGACCACTTTCCACGTGAGATACTTTAGCTCCACGGTCTTAAGTGGCTCAAACCAGTGTGATTTCAGGAAATCCAACACAACGTTAAGATCCCAAGGTGCCACTGGAGGCACAAAAGGGGGCTGAATATGCAGCACTCCCTTAACAAACGTCTGAACTTCAGGCAGTGAAACCAGTTCTTTTTGAAAGAAAATAGATAGGGCTGAAATCTGGACCTTTATGGACCCCAATTTTAGGCCCATAGACACCCCTGACTGTAGGAAGAGCAGAAATCGACCCAGCTGGAATTCCTCAGTTGGGGCCTTCCTGGCCTCACACCAAGCGACATATTTCCGCCATATGCGGTGATAATGCTTTACTGTCACATCCTTCCTAGCTTTTATCAGCGTAGGAATCACTTCATCTGGAATGCCCTTTTCCGTTAGGATCCGGCATTCAACCGCCATGCCGTCAAACGCAGCCGCGGTAAGTCTTGGAACAGACAGGGCCCCTGCTGTAACAGGTCCTGTCTGAGAGGCAGAGGCCATGGGTCCTCTGAGATCATTTCTTGTAGTTCTGGGTACCAAGTTCTTCTTGGCCAATCCGGAACGATGAGTATAATTTTTACTCCTCTCTTTCTTACTATCCTCAGTACCTTGGGTATGAGAGGAAGAGGAGGGAACACATAAACCGACTGGTACATCCACGGTGTCACTAGTGCGTCCACAGCTATCGCCTGAGGGTCCCTTGACCTGGCGCAATATTTTTTTAGCTTTTTGTTGAGGCGGGACGCCATCATGTCCACCTGTGGCAGTTCCCAGCGATTTACAATCTGTGTGAAGACTTCTTGATGAAGTCCCCACTCTCCCGGGTGGAGGTCGTGCCTGCTGAGGAAGTCTGCTTCCCAGTTGTCCACTCCCGGAATGAACACTGCTGACAGTGCTAGCACGTGATTCTCCGCCCATCGAAGAATCCTTGTGGCTTCTGCCATTGCCATCCTGCTTCTCGTGCCGCCCTGGCGGTTTACATGGGCGACCGCCGTGATGTTGTCTGACTGAATCAGTACTGGGTGGTTTTGAAGCAGGGGCTCCGCTTGACTCAGGGCGTTGTAAATGGCCCTTAGTTCCAGTATATTTATGTGTAGTGAAGTCTCCAGACTTGACCACTGTCCTTGGAAGTTTCTTCCCTGAGTGACTGCCCCCCATCCTCGGAGGCTTGCATCCGTGGTCACCAGGACCCAGTCCTGTATGCCGAACCTGCGGCCCTCGAGAAGATGACCACTCTGCAGCCACCACAGCAGAGACACCCTGGCCCTTGGGGACAGGGTGATCAACCGATGCATCTGAAGATGCGATCCGGACCATTTGTCCAACAGATCCCACTGAAAGATCCTTGCATGGAACCTGCCGAAGGGAATTGCTTCGTAAGAAGCCACCATCTTTCCCAGGACTCGCGTGCAGTGATGCACCGACACCTGTTTTGGTTTCAGGAGGTCCCTGACCAGAGATGACAATTCCTGGGCCTTCTTCACCGGGAGAAACACCTTCTTCTGTTCTGTGTCCAGAATCATGCCCAGGAAAAGCAGACGCGTCTCAGGAATCAGCTGCGACTTTGGGATATTCAGAATCCAGCCGTGCTGTTGCAACACTTCCTGAGATAGTGCTACGCTGACCAACAACTGCTCTCTGGACCTCGCCTTTATGAGGAGATCGTCCAAGTACGGGATAATTATAACTCCCTTCTTCCGAAGGAGTATCATCATTTCGGCCATTACCTTGGTAAATATTCTCGGTGCCGTGGAGAGACCAAACGGCAACGTCTGGAATTGGTAATGACAGTCCTGTACCACAAACCTGAGGTATTCCTGGTGAGGTGGGTAAATGGGGACATGCAAGTAAGCCTCCTTGATGTCCAGCGACACCATAAAATCCCCCTTATCCAGGCTTGCAATAACCGCCCTGAGCGATTCCATTTTGAACTTGAACTTCTTTATATAAGTGTTCAAGGATTTTAAATTCAGAATGGGTCTCACCGAACCGTCCAGTTTCGGTACCACAAACATTGTGGAATAGTAACCCCTTCCCTGTTGAAGGAGGGGGACCTTGATTATCACCTGCTGTAGGTACAGCTTGTGAATTGCCGCCAGTACTACCTCCCTTGCCCTGAGAGCAGTTGGCAAGGCTGATTTGAGGTAACGGCGAGGAGGAGTCGCCTCGAACTCCAGTTTGTATCCCTGAGATACAATTTGTACAGCCCAGAGATCCACCTGTGAGCGAACCCACTGGTTGCTGAAGTTTCGGAGACGCGCCCCCACCGCACCTGGCTCCGCCTGTGGAGCCCCAACGTCATGCGGTGGACTTAGTGGAAGCAGGGAAGGATTTTTGTTCCTGGGAACTGGCTGTATGGTGCAGCTTCTTTCCTCTACCCTTGCCTCTGGCCAGAAAGGATGCTCCTCTGACCCGCTTGCCTTTCTGAGGCCGAAAGGACTGTACTTGATAATACGGTGCTTTCTTAGGCTGTGAGGGAACCTGAGGTAAAAAAAAAGTCGACTTCCCAGCAGTTGCTGTGGATACGAGGTCCGAGAGACCGTCCCCAAACAATTCCTCACCCTTATAAGGCAAAACTTCCATGTGTTTTTTAGAATCAGCATCACCTGTCCACTGCCGAGTCCATAATACTCTCCTGGCAGAAATGGACATTGCATTAATTCTAGATGCCAGCAGGCAAATGTCCCTCTGGGCATCCCGCATATATAAGACGACGTCTTTTATATGTTCGATGGTTAGCAAAACAGTATCCCTGTCGAGGGAATCAATGTTGTCTGACAGGGTATCAGTCCATGCTGCTGCAGCACTACACATCCAGGCTGAAGCAATAGCAGGTCTCAGTAGAGTACCAGAGTGTGTATACACAGACTTCAGGATAGCTTCCTGCTTTCTATCCGCAGGATCCTTTAGGGCGGCCGTATCCTGAGACGGCAGTGCCACCCTTTTAGATAAGCGTGTTAGCGCCTTGTCCACCCTAGGGGATGTTTCCCAACGTAACCTATCCGTTGGCGGGAAAGGGTACGCCATCAGTAACCTCTTAGAAATCACTAGTTTCTTATCAGGGGAACTCCAGGCTTCTTCACACAAATCATTTAATTCATCAGATGGGGGAAAAGTCAGGCTGCTTTTTCTCCCCAAACATAATACCCCTCTTGGTGGTAACCGGGTTAATATCAGAAATGTGCAATACATCTTTCATTGCAGTAATCATGCATCGGATGGCTTTTGTAGACTGTACATTTGTCTCATCCTCATCTACACTGGAGTCAGACTCCGTGTCGACATGTGTGTCTACCATCAGAGCTAGCGGGCGTTTATGAGCCCCTGACGGCTTCTGAGTCGCCTGGGCAGGCACGGGCTGAGACCCCGGCTGTCCCAAGGCTGCTGCGTCATCGAACCTTTTATGTAAGGAGTTGACACTGTCGGTTAAGACCTTCCACATATCCATCCAATCAGGTGTCGGCCCCGTCGGGGGCGACACCACACTTATCAGCCCCTGCTCCGCCTCCACGTAACCCTCCTCCTCAAACATGTCGACACAGCCGTACCGACACACCGCACACACACAGGGAATGCTCTGACTGAGGACAGGACCCCACAAAGTCCTTTGGGGAGACAGAGAGAGAGTATGCCAGCACACACCACAGCGCTATATAACACAGGGATTTACACTATAAAAAGTGATTTACCCAATAGCTGCTTAAATATCTTATTTGCGCCTAAATTTATGTGCCCCCCCCTCTCTTTTTTACCCTTCTTGTATCAGGATACTGCAGGGGAGAGCCTGGGGAGCTGCTTCCAGCGGAGCTGTGAAGGGAAAATGGCGCTGGTGTGCTGAGGAAGAAGGCCCCGCCCCCTCAGTGGCGGGCTTCTGTCCCGCGTTTTATGTACTCAATGGCGGGGGGTTTTACACATATACAGTTTCCAGACTGTATTATGTGTATTTTATGCCAAAAGGTATTATAATTGCTGCCCAGGGCGCCCCCCTTCAGCGCCCTGCACCCTACAGTGACCGGAGTGTGTGGTGTGCTGTGGGAGCAATGGCGCACAGCTGCAGTGCTGTGCGCTACCTTAATGAAGACAGGAGTCTTCTGCCGCCGATTTAATCGCTTCTTCTGGCTCTGCAAGGGGGACGGCGGCGCGGCTCCGGGAACGGACGATCGAGGTCAGGCCCTGTGTTCGAACCCTCTGGAGCTAATGGTGTCCAGTAGCCTAAGAAGCACAAGCTAGCTGCAAGCAGGTAGGTTTGCTTCTCTCCCCTCAGTCCCACGTAGCAGTGAGTCTGTTGCCAGCAGATCTCACTGAAAATAAAAAACCTAACAAATACTTTCTTTTCTAGCAAGCTCAGGAGAGCCCACTAGGAGCACCCAGCTCTGGCCGGGCACAGATTCTAACTGAGGTCTGGAGGAGGGGCATAGAGGGAGGAGCCAGTGCACACCAGATAGTACCCAATCTTTCTTTTAGAGTGCCCAGTCTCCTGCGGAGCCCGTCTATTCCCCATGGTCCTTACGGAGTTCCCAGCATCCATTAGGACGTCAGAGAAATACCCGTGATCTTGTCGGTACAGAAGTTCTAATAATTCTGAAAGTGACAAATGTAAATCACACTGTAAATTAAAGGAATACTTACAGTGGGTGGTATTCATGTGACTGGCGGTCGGGAGACCGACGGTCACATGACCTCCACCGACATCCCACCCCCTCACTATCCCGATGGTCGGCATGCCGACCAACAGGGACTATTTCCACTCGTAGGCCACGAGCCCGCAAGGGGCTTGCTGCACTCGCCCCTCCCCGCCGTGATCCCAGCGTCGGTATGCTGACCGCCGGTCAGACATACTACACCCCTTACAGTGGCTTTAAAAAAATAAGTATTCACCCTCCTTGGCAATTTCACATGTGCAGTAATGGAGTAATTCTGGTATACTTACCGCAGACCAACAAAAATGAATTGTTTACTGTATTTTAAATTAAAAGCAAAACCAACCTGGTATTGCTGCTTTACAAAACCAAGAGAACCGGCAAAAAGTCTCGCCCTTCCAGCTTCTCGCAGGCTGATATATTCCCCCCCATAGTGTCCAATCCTTTGTAACTCTTCTTTGTTGGTCTCCAATATTCAGTATACCAAGGGAAAAAAACAAAAAACAAAACAAGTACTCGTAGTAACCAATGTGACCTCCAACACGCCAGTACAAAGTGGTAGCCGCGAGTCCTCAAAGTATGGTATATTCAATTAAAGTCGGATCCATTCCACATGTATATGTCGGAATGGATCCGACAACCCCTATTCAATCCCATCTAAAATTCAACTTTTTCAAGTCGAATTTAGACGGGACTCAGAGAAGGAGAGGGGGACAAGCCGCGGGGGGACAGCCGGTGGGCATAAAGGGAGATCAGCGCTACAGTAGCGCTGCAGCAGGATGTCACTCAGCCGCCCGACCTCATACGGGTTTTTGTTCAAGAGGATCCCGAAAATCCTCTAAGTCCTCGTTTGGCTGGAACAGAATGGCAAGTCCTCCAGTGTATTGTCCCACGGCACCTGTGCGTCCACCGACGCGTTTCTACTAGAGATGAGCGGGTTCGGTTTCTTTGAATCCGAACCCGCACGAACTTCACTTTTTTTTCCACGGGTCCGAGCGACTCGGATCTTCCCGCCTTGCTCGGTTAACCCGAGCGCGCCCGAACGTCATCATGACGCTGTCGGATTCTCGCGAGGCTCGGATTCTATCGCGAGACTCGGATTCTATATAAGGAGCCGCGCGTCGCCGCCATTTTCACTCGTGCATTGAGATTGATAGGGAGAGGACGTGTCTGGCGTCCTCTCCATTAGAATAGAGATAGATAGATTAGATAGAGAGAGATTGTGCAGAGTCGCAGACAGAGTTAGTTTACCACAGTCAGTGACCAGTGCAGTTGCTAGTTAACTTTTATTTAATATAATATATCCGTTCACTTCTCTCTGCTATATCCGTTCTCTGCCTGAAAAAAAAAACGATACACAGCACAGTCAGTCACACAGTGTGACTCAGTCTGTGTGCACTCAGCTCAGCCCAGTGTGCTGCACAGTCATCAATGTATAAATTAAAAGCTTATAATTAATTGTGGGGGAGACTGGGGAGCACTGCAGGTTGTTAGCAGGAGCCAGGAGTACAATTATATTAATTAACAGTGCACACTTTTGCTGCAGGAGTGGTGACCAGTGCCTGACCACCAGTATAGTATTGTTGTATACTACTAATATCTCTTTAAATATCAACCAGTCTATATTAGCAGCAGACACAGTACAGTGCGGTAGTTCACGGCTGTGGCTACCTCTGTGTCGGCACACGGCAGGCAGTCCGTCCGACCAGAATTGTATTATTTATTATTATATACCTACCACCTAACCGTGGTTTTTTTTTCATTCTTTATACCGTCATAGTGTCATCCTAATTGTTACGAGTATACTACTATCTCTTTATCAACCAGTGTACAGTGCGGTAGTTCACGGCTGTGGCTACCTCTGTGTCGGCACACGGCAGGCAGTCCGTCCGACCAGAATTGTATTATTTATTATTATATACCTACCACCTAACCGTGGTTTTTTTTTCATTCTTTATACCGTCATAGTGTCATCCTAATTGTTACGAGTATACTACTATCTCTTTATCAACCAGTGTACAGTGCGGTAGTTCACGGCTGTGGCTACCTCTGTGTCGGCACACGGCAGGCAGTCCGTCCGACCAGAATTGTATTATTTATTATTATATACCTACCACCTAACCGTGGTTTTTTTTTCATTCTTTATACCGTCATAGTGTCATCCTAATTGTTACGAGTATACTACTATCTCTTTATCAACCAGTGTACAGTGCGGTAGTTCACGGCTGTGGCTACCTCTGTGTCGGCACACGGCAGGCAGTCCGTCCGACCAGAATTGTATTATTTATTATTATATACCTACCACCTAACCGTGGTTTTTTTTTCATTCTTTATACCGTCATAGTGTCATCCTAATTGTTACGAGTATACTACTATCTCTTTATCAACCAGTGTACAGTGCGGTAGTTCACGGCTGTGGCTACCTCTGTGTCGGCACACGGCAGGCAGTCCGTCCGACCAGAATTGTATTATTTATTATTATATACCTACCACCTAACCGTGGTTTTTTTTTCATTCTTTATACCGTCATAGTGTCATCCTAATTGTTACGAGTATACTACTATCTCTTTATCAACCAGTGTACAGTGCGGTAGTTCACGGCTGTGGCTACCTCTGTGTCGGCAGTCGGCAGGCAGTCCGTCCATCCATAATTGTATTATTATTATAATATATACCACCTAACCGTGGTTTTTTTTTCATTCTTTATACCGTCATAGTGTCATACTAGTTGTTACGAGTATACTACTATCTCTTTATCAACCAGTGTACAGTGCGGTAGTTCACGGCTGTGGCTACCTCTGTGTCGGCAGTCGGCAGGCAGTCCGTCCATCCATAATTGTATTATTATTATAATATATACCACCTAACTGTGGTTTTTTTTGCATTCTTTATACCGTCGTCATAGTGTCATACTAGTTGTTACGAGTATACTACTATCTCTTTATCAACCAGTGTACAGTGCGGTAGTTCACGGCTGTGGCTACCTCTGTGTCGGCAGTCGGCAGGCAGTCTGTCCATCCATAATTGTATTATTATTATAATATATACCACCTAACCGTGGTTTTTTTTTCATTCTTTATACCGTCGTCATAGTGTCATACTAGTTGTTACGAGTATACTACTATCTCTTTATCAACCAGTGTACAGTGCGGTAGTTCACGGCTGTGGCTACCTCTGTGTCGGCAGTCGGCAGGCAGTCCGTCCATCCATAATTGTATTATTATTATAATATATACCACCTAACCGTGGTTTTTTTTTCATTCTTTATACCGTCGTCATAGTGTCATACTAGTTGTTACGAGTATACTACTATCTCTTTATCAACCAGTGTACAGTGCGGTAGTTCACGGCTGTGGCTACCTCTGTGTCGGCAGTCGGCAGGCAGTCCGTCCATCCATAATTGTATTATTATTATAATATATACCACCTAACCGTGGTTTTTTTTTCATTCTTTATACCGTCGTCATAGTGTCATACTAGTTGTTACGAGTATACTACTATCTCTTTATCAACCAGTGTACAGTGCGGTAGTTCACGGCTGTGGCTACCTCTGTGTCGGCAGTCGGCAGGCAGTCCGTCCATCCATAATTGTATTATTATTATAATATATACCACCTAACCGTGGTTTTTTTTATACCACCTAACCGTGGCAGTCCGTCCATAATTGTATACTAGTATCCAATCCATCCATCTCCATTGTTTACCTGAGGTGCCTTTTAGTTCTGCCTATAAAATATGGAGAACAAAAAAGTTGAGGTTCCAAAATTAGGGAAAGATCAAGATCCACTTCCACCTCGTGCTGAAGCTGCTGCCACTAGTCATGGCCGAGACGATGAAATGCCAGCAACGTCGTCTGCCAAGGCCGATGCCCAATGTCATAGTACAGAGCATGTCAAATCCAAAACACCAAATATCAGAAAAAAAAGGACTCCAAAACCTAAAATAAAATTGTCGGAGGAGAAGCGTAAACTTGCCAATATGCCATTTACCACACGGAGTGGCAAGGAACGGCTGAGGCCCTGGCCTATGTTCATGGCTAGTGGTTCAGCTTCACATGAGGATGGAAGCACTCAGCCTCTCGCTAGAAAACTGAAAAGACTCAAGCTGGCAAAAGCACCGCAAAGAACTGTGCGTTCTTTGAAATCCCAAATCCACAAGGAGAGTCCAATTGTGTCGTTTGCGATGCCTGACCTTCCCAACACTGGACGTGAAGAGCATGCGCCTTCCACTATTTGCATGCCCCCTGCAAGTGCTGGAAGGAGCACCCGCAGTCCAGTTCCTGATAGTCAGATTGAAGATGTCAGTGTTGAAGTACACCAGGATGAGGAGGATATGGGTGTTGCTGGCGCTGGGGAGGAAATTGACCAGGAGGATTCTGATGGTGAGGTGGTTTGTTTAAGTCAGGCACCCGGGGAGACACCTGTTGTCCGTGGGAGGAATATGGCCGTTGACATGCCAGGTGAAAATACCAAAAAAATCAGCTCTTCGGTGTGGAGGTATTTCACCAGAAATGCGGACAACAGGTGTCAAGCCGTGTGTTCCCTTTGTCAAGCTGTAATAAGTAGGGGTAAGGACGTTAACCACCTCGGAACATCCTCCCTTATACGTCACCTGCAGCGCATTCATAATAAGTCAGTGACAAGTTCAAAAACTTTGGGCGACAGCGGAAGCAGTCCACTGACCAGTAAATCCCTTCCTCTTGTAACCAAGCTCACGCAAACCACCCCACCAACTCCCTCAGTGTCAATTTCCTCCTTCCCCAGGAATGCCAATAGTCCTGCAGGCCATGTCACTGGCAAGTCTGACGAGTCCTCTCCTGCCTGGGATTCCTCCGATGCATCCTTGCGTGTAACGCCTACTGCTGCTGGCGCTGCTGTTGTTGCCGCTGGGAGTCGATGGTCATCCCAGAGGGGAAGTCGTAAGCCCACTTGTACTACTTCCAGTAAGCAATTGACTGTTCAACAGTCCTTTGCGAGGAAGATGAAATATCACAGCAGTCATCCTACTGCAAAGCGGATAACTGAGTCCTTGACAACTATGTTGGTGTTAGACGTGCGTCCGGTATCCGCCGTTAGTTCACAGGGAACTAGACAATTTATTGAGGCAGTGTGCCCCCGTTACCAAATACCATCTAGGTTCCACTTCTCTAGGCAGGCGATACCGAGAATGTACACGGACGTCAGAAAAAGACTCACCAGTGTCCTAAAAAATGCAGTTGTACCCAATGTCCACTTAACCACGGACATGTGGACAAGTGGAGCAGGGCAGGGTCAGGACTATATGACTGTGACAGCCCACTGGGTAGATGTATGGACTCCCGCCGCAAGAACAGCAGCGGCGGCACCAGTAGCAGCATCTCGCAAACGCCAACTCTTTCCTAGGCAGGCTACGCTTTGTATCACCGCTTTCCAGAATACGCACACAGCTGAAAACCTCTTACGGCAACTGAGGAAGATCATCGCGGAATGGCTTACCCCAATTGGACTCTCCTGTGGATTTGTGGCATCGGACAACGCCAGCAATATTGTGTGTGCATTAAATATGGGCAAATTCCAGCACGTCCCATGTTTTGCACATACCTTGAATTTGGTGGTGCAGAATTTTTTAAAAAACGACAGGGGCGTGCAAGAGATGCTGTCGGTGGCCAGAAAAATTGCGGGACACTTTCGGCGTACAGGCACCACGTACAGAAGACTGGAGCACCACCAAAAACTACTGAACCTGCCCTGCCATCATCTGAAGCAAGAAGTGGTAACGAGGTGGAATTCAACCCTCTATATGCTTCAGAGGTTGGAGGAGCAGCAAAAGGCCATTCAAGCCTATACAATTGAGCACGATATAGGAGATGGAATGCACCTGTCTCAAGTGCAGTGGAGAATGATTTCAACGTTGTGCAAGGTTCTGATGCCCTTTGAACTTGCCACACGTGAAGTCAGTTCAGACACTGCCAGCCTGAGTCAGGTCATTCCCCTCATCAGGCTTTTGCAGAAGAAGCTGGAGGCATTGAAGAAGGAGCTAACACGGAGCGATTCCGCTAGGCATGTGGGACTTGTGGATGCAGCCCTTAATTCGCTTAACAAGGATTCACGGGTGGTCAATCTGTTGAAATCAGAGCACTACATTTTGGCCACCGTGCTCGATCCTAGATTTAAAGCCTACCTTGGATCTCTCTTTCCGGCAGACACAGGTCTGCTGGGGTTGAAAGACCTGCTGGTGACAAAATTGTCAAGTCAAGCGGAACGCGACCTGTCAACATCTCCTCCTTCACATTCTCCCGCAACTGGGGGTGCGAGGAAAAGGCTCAGAATTCCGAGCCCACCCGCTGGCGGTGATGCAGGGCAGTCTGGAGCGACTGCTGATGCTGACATCTGGTCCGGACTGAAGGACCTGACAACGATTACGGACATGTCGTCTACTGTCACTGCATATGATTCTCTCAACATTGATAGAATGGTGGAGGATTATATGAGTGACCGCATCCAAGTAGGCACGTCACACAGTCCGTACTTATACTGGCAGGAAAAAGAGGCAATTTGGAGGCCCTTGCACAAACTGGCTTTATTCTACCTAAGTTGCCCTCCCACAAGTGTGTACTCCGAAAGAGTGTTTAGTGCCGCCGCTCACCTTGTCAGCAATCGGCGTACGAGGTTACATCCAGAAAATGTGGAGAAGATGATGTTCATTAAAATGAATTATAATCAATTCCTCCGCGGAGACATTGACCAGCAGCAATTGCCTCCACAAAGTACACAGGGAGCTGAGATGGTGGATTCCAGTGGGGACGAATTGATAATCTGTGAGGAGGGGGATGTACACGGTGATATATCGGAGGGTGAAGATGAGGTGGACATCTTGCCTCTGTAGAGCCAGTTTGTGCAAGGAGAGATTAATTGCTTCTTTTTTGGGGGGGGTCCAAACCAACCCGTCATATCAGTCACAGTCGTGTGGCAGACCCTGTCACTGAAATGATGGGTTGGTTAAAGTGTGCATGTCCTGTTTTGTTTATACAACATAAGGGTGGGTGGGAGGGCCCAAGGATAATTCCATCTTGCACCTCTTTTTTCTTTTCTTTTTCTTTGCATCATGTGCTGATTGGGGAGGGTTTTTTGGAAGGGACATCCTGCGTGACACTGCAGTGCCACTCCTAGATGGGCCCGGTGTTTGTGTCGGCCACTAGGGTCGCTAATCTTACTCACACAGCTACCTCATTGCGCCTCTTTTTTTCTTTGCGTCATGTGCTGTTTGGGGAGGGTTTTTTGGAAGGGACATCCTGCGTGACACTGCAGTGCCACTCCTAGATGTGCCCGGTGTTTGTGTCGGCCACTAGGGTCGCTAATCTTACTCACACAGTCAGCTACCTCATTGCGCCTCTTTTTTTCTTTGCGTCATGTGCTGTTTGGGGAGGGTTTTTTGGAAGGGCCATCCTGCGTGACACTGCAGTGCCACTCCTAGATGGGCCCGGTGTTTGTGTCGGCCACTAGGGTCGCTTATCTTACTCACACAGCGACCTCGGTGCAAATTTTAGGACTAAAAATAATATTGTGAGGTGTGATGTGTTCAGAATAGGCTGAAAATGAGTGTAAATTATGTTTTTTGAGGTTAATAATACTTTGGGATCAAAATTACCCCCAAATTCTATGATTTAAGCTGTTTTTTAGGGTTTTTTTAAAAAAACACCCGAATCCAAAACACACCCGAATCCGACAAAAAAAATTCGGTGAGGTTTTGCCAAAACGCGGTCGAACCCAAAACACGGCCGCGGAACCGAACCCAAAACCAAAACACAAAACCCGAAAAATTTCCGGCGCTCATCTCTAGTTTCTACCCCAAACAGGGGTCTTTTTCAAGGTGTTTGGGGTAGAAACGCGTCGGTGGACGCACAGGTGCAGTGGGACAATACACACCGGCCCGTGAGTACTGGCCTTAAGATCTAGTTCTAGGATAATAAAAGCATTATTACAGCTAAACAAATATAACAGAAATAAAATCAGCCGAAGGTATCGCAAAGAGACAGGTGTGGTATCGGTGATCAGACACTCGTCATCCAAAAAGTTTTGAAGACCAGAATAAAAAAATAAAAAAACAACAGGCAAATGAACGACAACTTGGCAATTAAGAGCACCGCTAAACAATTTAACAAGGCCTCGATATATATCACAACCAATACTGCCCACTTCAGTCCCCTATCGCCAGGAGATTTTACGATTCCTCTCCTGAAGCCTCCGCCCAGGTCTAGAAACGGACACTGTATAGATTTGCAGTGTCAGATTCTCAGGAGTGAAAGATTCCTCCAGCGTGGCCAGGATGTAAATCGCAAGGACGGCGGTTACCTTAACCGCTATGACTTACACACTTAGTACATTCAGAGTTGTTAGCAAAGCAAATAGGCAAAACCATGCTGCACTGCAGGTGGGGCAGATATAACATGTGCAGAGAGTTAGATCTGGGTGTGGTGTGTTTACGCTGCAATTCAGTATTCAGTTTGAACATAAATCAGCCAGTATTTACCCTGCACAGAAATAATATAACCCACCCAAATCTAACTCTCTGCACATGTTACATCTGCCCCACCTGCAGTGCAGCACCTGAATAACCCCCATAGTGAATTCATTTTTATAATAACAATACAAAAAAGTGCCATGATACAGACTACTAAGTCACATCGGCCCTTGTCTTGACGCCTCTACAACATCTCCAGAATACTTTGCCTGTTTTACATGGTGATCTGAATTTGTAGCACCTCTAAGCATTCTTCTTTAATAATCTCAGTAAATCAGATAGAATGACTCTGCTAGATAAGACACTCAGATCCAGATAAGCTGTTAAATACACAGCGATAAACCAGACAGGTTTTGATTGTTACGTAGCAGAACTTTTATGGGCCCTACCAAGAGGTATCTAAGGTATCGCACGTTGTAATAAACATTGGGCTCACATAATACATACCTTCTTTTAATTATAATGCATGGTGAGTTATCATGTGTGTCAATCATCCTGTTTAAACTGTGCTCCTCTACATTATCATTGTGCAATGCAGCAGAGTGTAAACTATTGTCTGTTCCTATCAACTCTTTTTAACCGGAGGAGGGTTACAATAGACCCTCCACTGGAACGACAGACAAAAACTCTGGCGTGTGTGGAAAACAACACTTCCACCCCCCCCCCCCCTCCTTCTAACTTTGGGGCCCATTCAGAGTTGCTCACAAGTCCGTGTTGATTTTTAGCACCTGCTCTTGTGCAGCTGCTGGGCTTCTGCATCTGGGGGGCAATTGAGTGTTTTACGCATTCCGGTCCCGTCTTACTTGCCCGTTTCTACAGTGCAGGGCTGGGTTAGTACTTGGAAGGGAGACCTCCAAGGAATACCGGGTGTTGTAGAAACTTGTGGAATAACATGGGTTTGTGATCTGAATATAACACTAACAGCAGAATCATCACTTTTCTTCTTTCACTGGTATCTCTCAGCTACCTTGAGTTATGAAAAGCTAAATAACCAAGTTATTTGTATTATTGGTGTAAAGACTCTCCCCTGTGTCATTTGACCCATTTAGGGTCTCATTAATAAAGATTCCTCTGTACTGGTCAGGGTGAAACTGATGTAGCACTATCCGTGTCTACATCCTTTCAATCCATCTGTGATATTGATTGACCAGAACACATTTTAAATTGTGAAAACATTTTTTATTTTTTTTCACTAAGTATTTTAAACTTGTTGCAGGGTGGACACTAATTTATCCTATTGACTATGGGGTATATTCAATTCATGTCGGATGCTTTCCAACGGTAAGGATCTGACATGTGAGTATTCAATAATCGTCCAAACTCGACAGGTTTGGCCCGTTCCACACAATGCCAATCCGACATTTTTTAAAGTCGGCTTGACATTGTCGGAAACGGGGCTAAAACCTGTCAGGTTTGGCCGCGCTTCCGACAATCCACGTGTTATCCGACAAGTCGGAGGTTCCCGACTTGTCAGAAGATCTGAGCCGGCATTGAATAGGTCGGAACCCCTTACGACCTAAACAAGTCGGAAAAACTTCCGACAAGACGGCAGTTCCTGACAATAATTGAATACACCCATATAATAATAAAGGTCATGTTTTATTCTCCATATATTATTCACAGTATTTACCGATCTGAATAAGAGTGCGCTCACATAAGACCGTTCTCTCTCCCTTTTGTTCAAACGGACGTTCACAGAGGGCAAGTCGTGGCCATGCTGTCAGAATGGTAGTCTATAATGAATTACGCGCACCAAGAGATCTGTCTGAATACAAACCAGATCCCCTGCATCAGTATAGGCTGGCACAAGTTTGCAAACCATAGTGATGATGACTTTGCACATGACGAGGGTCTGTGCCATTCCTCATACAGACATATACCCACAACTACTGACCACGTGAATGCTATTTTGACCAAGTCCGAATTGGCCACTTGATCTGTACTCTTTGCAGGTACAAATATACATGAGCAGCATTACAAGTTCTTTCCTACAAGCCAACGTGTGTTTTTGCTAAACTAGACATATTAATAAACATGAAAGTGAAATGTCTTTCAAATAAAGACGCCTTAGGAAATCATTTGGTGCCGACTGGGCAGCTCTGATCTACAGGGCATCCGACACAAAGCGTTAGATCCACTGAGACACTTTCCATTTGGCGAAACAATTTATTTTTATTTTTTTAAATTGAAGTCATTTTGATTAAAACAGAGTTTCATAGCAGCCTCCAGTAGTTACACAATTAGTCAATGTGTACTTTGGCTATCAAATATAATTTCCTTTTCTACCTTGTGCTTCGGTTTTCCAATGCAACCATGTTCATAAACGGAGGTGTCACAGTATATCGTGACATGTCTCTAAGCAGAATACCTGTGAGACAATGAGCATAAAACCAGGCCTGTGTGGGTAATACAATGAACACAATGGAACCCTAACATATCATAGTGCTCAGTTGCAACTAGGGTTGCCACCTCATCCCTTTAATTCTGGACACATTAATTACACAGGTTCTGTGGCTGATTAAAACCAAGTGAAATGGAGTCTTGAAGTCAGCCAGCCACAGAACCTGTGTAATTAATGTGTGTCAAGAATTAAAGGGATGAGGTGGCAACTCAAGTTGCAGCCTTACACGTGTGCATGCCTGATTCAACATGTGTGTGTTTGATTATTTCGATATGGGCCGTAAGAATCCAAACAAACTGTACAGAAAAATGCACCCATTATTATACAATTTCCAGTCACTGTAGTTCTTAATGATCCAGTACAATCCGCAAAATGCATGAAAGAAAAGTCCCATGCCACGTCTCAGGGTCAGCCTGGAGATAAGAACGCGGAGTGCACAGCGGAGTTACATGGTACCGAGGACACACTCCATTAACAGGTTACAGTGATACCAGCAGATGGAACCTTAAGGCAGCTGTGGTGTTACCGGACACAAATGGAATCCTGTACTGTGAACTGTCCGTGACTGCAATCACTTAGTGTTCTGTAAAAGCTTAAAGTTATTATCTTCTTGCGTGTTTAAGTTGCGAAAATAAAATATGCCTTAGAGCAGGGATGGGGAACCTTCGGCCCTCCAGCTGCTGTTGAACTACACATCCCAGCATGCCTTGCAACAGTTTTAGCATGGCCAAATAGCAAAACTGTAGCAGGGCATGCTGGGATGTGTAGTTCAACAACAGCTGGAAGGCCGAAGGTCCCCCATCCCTGCCTTAGAGAATAGGATATTACATTAGTCATTCTACATTAATCAATCGGTGGAATTCAATTGTTTTTTCTGCAGCTGCAGCTCCTGTTTAAAGTGACGGGAGCTATTCAATTGTTTGTGCTGCGGGCACCCTGAGGTGTGAGCAAATATCCGCTTAAAGGGGGTCATTCCGAGTTGATCGTAGCTGTGCTAAATTTAGCACAGTTACGATCATTCACACTGACATGCGTGGGGACGCCCAGCACAGGGCTAATCCGCCCCGCATGTCAGTCCGGCACCCTCCACAGAAGACGTCATGCAGCCGCTGCGGACCGCCTGCGATGGCCAGACCGCTCCCCCTAAACGGCGGCTTAACGGCGCCGTCCAGCCCCCTCCCGCCCAGCGACCGCCTCTGTCTCATGCGCAGTTCCGACCCGATCGCTGTGACAAAATGCAGCGAGCAATCGGTCGGAATGACCCCCAAAGCCGGGCGGATTGGGCGCCCAAACATCAGCGCACCCAGTAGTTTGAATCAGTGATGTGCAGTCAGGGCAGGCAGAGCTTCACCTGTCACAATCCAGAGCTTATTGCAGCTCCCGCTCCCCAGTAAACTTGTGTAATGCGATTCCCTGGGTGTCTAGTGGCAGCTATTGCTTGGGGAATACTTACCTTTGTGCGCAGGTGAGACTCATGCTAGTTACACAGCACGGCAGTGATCATGTTAAAGCTCAGAGTGAATTCACGCCAATTTATTTATTACCAGTTATTAATATAGCGCACCCATATTCCGCAGCGCTTTACCGAGAATATTTGGGCCATTCACATCAGTCCCTGCCCCAGTGGAGCTTACAATCTATATTCCCTATCACATGTACACACACACACACACATTCACGCTACGGTACATTTTTGCTGGCATCCAATTAACCTACCAGTATATTTTTAGGATTGTGGGAGGAAACTGGAGTACCCGAAGTAAACCCACACAAGTAAGGGGAGAATATACAAACTCCACACAGTTAGGGCCACGGTGGGAATCTAACCCATGACCTCAGTGCTGTGAGGCAGTAATGCTAACCATTACACCATCCATATGTTTAGTATAGGGCTGGCCATAAGAGTCAGACCGACATGTACTGCAATACGTGGAAGCAGCACTCCCTGTTTTTACATCAGATTCTAGCAGACAGAATTGCATTAACAATGTCTTTGCTTACAAAATATGGTCCCACCCCAGTTTTGAATGATTTGCATTTATTACATACGTGTGCTAGAGCAGAATACTTTACAGCCCGGCTTCCAAACCTATAACAGGTAGTAAAAAAGATTAATCTTCTGCCAAAGTTAAAAATGAACAAGCAAATTATCAATCTGGCATAATACATGTTTAGTTGCTCAGTAACAAGCGATAGCTTTGTAGTTATAATGAAAAGTGGGAGACGTACACCCTCTAGTGGCAGCTTTCTGCTTCTACCAGTGTGACTATTAATCAGAGAAAAGCATAAACAAAGGATTAATTCAGAAGATTAAAAAAAAAAAACAGAGCGTAGATTCTGAATCAGACCTGTCTGCAGATGCAGCTACATCCCACAGACTTCAGTATACTGTGTAAGAGCCAAAGAAATAAATTGTGCGCTTACAGCTGGAGACCGCTATTGCAAACTGACTGAGCAGGTCACACTTTACAAATAACGGGCGTTTCTAGATGGTGACGGGCCAGCGACCTAGCAACAGTATGGAACTGGCCTGTCTCATAGGAATGTTACCGACGGCCTACATTAGACTACCTTGCTTGATCGTAGAGAGCAGAAGGAGATGGAACGTCTGTTTGTACCTAGCACGTGTTGGTGCAAGTCCAGATAGTAATGAAATCGGTGTATGGGGAAGGCTTCTGTATGGAGACGCGGGGATTTTCAGTATACACAGGCAGATTCTCACATTCGCATAAGTAATGACTCAGAATCAGGCCCCATGGTTTCATCATTAACAGACAGTACAAATTTGACATCTTTTCTACGTAGTCATATTTGCTTCTTGCTTGTATATGGAAGAAGCATTTCATTTTATTTACAGTTACTTATATAGTGCAGCCACATTCTGCAGTAGTTTATATTTCATAATCCCCAACCGATTAAGAGTTTTAACTTTTTCATTAAACTTTTCTGCTTCCTTCAGAATAAACATATAGGGGTATATGCAATTGCGGTCGAATTCCCGAAATTGTCGAAAAACTGGACTTTTTCGCCGGGAAAAAAAATTCGACAATGCAATTCAGTATTTTCCGTCAAAAAAACGGACTTTCAAAATTCGACTTTTTGAAGTTCGACATTTGTCAAATTCTACATTTCTGCAATGGTACAAATGCGGCAATTCTCCAAAAGTATATTCAATTGAAGTTTGGAAATTCGACAACAGTGCTATTAGACAGTAAATTCATCATTTTCAATCCGTCACACTTTGGTGGCGGAATCTAATAAAAAAAAAATTAAAACATGTTTTTTTTAGTGTTTTTTTTATTGGTAACAGCATATCTATTTATATTAGAAGGGATTAGGTACTTGGTTTGTCTATTTTGGAGGCACAAGTATTATTTATATATTTAAAAAAAAAAAAAATATATATATATATATATATATATATATATATATTTGTTTTTTTTTTTTTTTTTTTTAAATGGAATGGTAAAAACCCGAAAAAAATGGCGTGGGGTCCCCCCTCCTAAGCATAACCAGCCTCGGGCTCTTCGAGCCGGTCCTGGTTCTAAAAATCCGGGGGGAAAACTGACAGGGGATCCCCCGTATTTTTAAAACCAGCACCGGGCTCTGCGCCTGGTGCAAAAAATACGGGGGACAAAAAGAGTAGGGGTCCCCCGTATTTTTTACACCAGCATCGGGCTCCACTAGCTGGACAGATAATGCCACAGCCGGGGGTCACTTTTATACAGTGCCCTGCGGCCATGGCATTAAATATCCAACTAGTCACCGCTGGCCGGGGTACCCTTGGGGAGTGGGGACCCCTTCAATCAAGGGGTGCCCCCCCCAGCCACCCAAGGGCCAGGGGTGAAGCCCGAGGCTGTCCCCCCCCATCCAAGGGCTGCGGATGGGGGGCTGATAGCCTTGAGAAAAGTGTAAGAATATTGTTTTTTCCAGTAGTACTACAAGTCCCAGCAAGCCTCCCCCGCAAGCTGGTACTTGGAAAACCACAAGTACCAGCATGCGGGAGAAAAACGGGCCCGCTGGTACCTGTAGCTCTACTGGAAAAAAAATACCCAAATAAAAACAGGACACGCACACCGTGATAGTAAAACTTTATTACACACATGTCGACACATACATACTTACCTATGTTCACACGCCGACCTCTGTCCACTTGTCCAAGTAGAATCCACGTGTACCTGTGAATAAAATTATACTCACCTGATCCAGTGTCCAGATTATAATCCACGTACTTGGCAAAAAAAAAAAACGAACACCCGAACCACATGGACTGAAAGGGGTCCCATGTTTACACATGGGACCCCTTTCCCCGAATGCAGAGACCCCCCCCGTGACTGCTGTCACAGAAAGGTCTCTTCAGCTGCGCTCGCAATTCTCCCTCCAGGGGGGTCGTGGACCCCCAAGAGGGAGAAAAGGTGTTGGTATGCCGGTTGTCGGGATTCCAGCGCCGGTATACTGTGCGCCGGGATCCCAACAACCGGTATACTGAATACCACCCCATCTACGATCAGCTTCCCTGACATGCGGGGGGACGCCCAGCACAGGGCTAGTCCGCCCCGCATGTCAGGCCCTACCCCGTCGCACAAGTACAAAAGCATCGCACGGCGGCGATGCTTTGTACTTGAAGAGTAGCTCCCCACCCGCGCAGCTCCTGCACGCTGGCAGGGAGCTACCCGTCGCTGTGAGGGTCGCAGCGGCTGTGTGCGACATCTCGCAGCTGCCGCGGCACGCCCTACCCCCAATGGTCCGTGCACGCCTGCATTACCCGGTCGCGCCCCCTAAACGGCAGCCAAACTCCGCCGGCCCACCCCCTCCCGCCCAGCGACCGCCTCTGCTTGTCAACCAGGCAGAGGCGATCGCGGGGCCGAGACAGCAGTCGGCTGTCTGGCATGCGCAGTTCAGACCTGATCGCTGCTCCGCGAAACCGCACAGCAGCGATCAGGTCTGAATTAGGCCCTTTACCTTCTTAATTTTTATGAACATTTATAATTTAAGGATAAAGGGTACAATGAATCCAATGAGAGGGGGATGATTTTAGGTTGAAAAAACTGCTAATGGACTAGCGGCTCTGAAGGGAGAGGGACACATTTCTCAGAGCGCATAAGCTGCCTACACACAACTTAAGTTGGTCAATGTGACCCAAATACCAACCACTATATCCCTGTGGATCTTTTACAATGGCACAGCCAGCAACCACTACACCTATTGACCAACTAGGAAATCTGTAAAACATGCACTGCTAGGGGTCCAGAGCCGTTATAACACAAGATTAATTTGCATTATCAGATACTGTATCAACATCTATGTGTAAGAAAATACGGAGGACTTTATTCCCATCACTGTTTGCAATGTATTAAAGATTAAACTTAATACTGATAATTATGTTCTTTGAATGTAAAGGGACATGGAAAATCCATTTCATAACAATCGCCATTTACTCAGCTAGGAGCATTTTGCTCACCTCTCATTGGGTTTGATTCCATTGTTTTCACCCCACAACTGCCAATCAGGGGTGCAAAACAGAGCAATTCAATTGTTGTTCCATTTAGACGCCCGTTAGCCACAAGGGAGACATTTCTAACCAGTGCTTCCCGAGACAGCAAGAAGAAATGTGCGAAAAGTCCATGGTTTAGGCACCCTAACCAGGACTTTGCGGCTAAACCCAGTCTATATGAGCGCATATAAAGTAATGGCGCCCAATATGAGCAACAAGTAAATTGCTATAATGGGCGCCCATTACTTTGGCTGTCCCCCAAAAATCTGAATCGCCCCCCGTGTGTCTTAACAGACAGGTGTCACAGTTAAAGTGGGTACTCACTGGTAGATATATCTGCCGATCAATTGATCTGCAGATATATCTATGGACAGATCGGGCAGTGTGTTGAGCATACACACTGCCCGATCCGTTGGGGACTGACGTCATGAACTGGGCGGGCGTGTACACACTCCCGCCCAGTTCAGCTGTCAATCACCGCCGGCCGCCGCAGCATGTGTACGGGCGGTCGGCCGACCGCCGTACACACACAGCGACGCGCCAATATATCGGTAGATATATTGGCCGTCGGCTGTGCTGCGGGGCCGACGTGATACGTCTGTGAATGACGGCGTTCACAGACGTATCGGCCGTACACACTGGCCGACGGACCCGTGATATATCGGCCAGTGTTTACGGGCCTATAGGCACACTGAACTGAGTATATATTGATACAAAAGCAACTAGCAACATTGTATCAAGGTTTATCAATTTAGCTGGTTACTGTTGCTGTATTTAGAACACCAGATTATACTGGGCATTTTTAAAGGCATCCACTACCTGGATACTTAAATTGAACGGAGACTAGGAGGGGTGTGCAGTACATCTAGTAGGGTTGTTACAACGCTAAACACTCCTGTGCCTGAAGAAATTGCACAGAGGTCCTGTACAAGGAGAAGTTTAAACTACTGTATTAGGCAGTGTTCTCAAATTGTGTGCCGTGGTACCCTTGGCTTCCTTGGGACACTTGCAGGGGTAACTTGGATTGGTGGTCCTGGACCAATTCAAATTATTTATGGTTAATGTAATAGACAAAACCAGTGTTAGTGGCCATCAATCAAAAGATGTGGACAAACAGAAGCAAATCTCGTCCCTCACCCCATAACTGAACCTAAAGGCCCATACACACTTGACGATAAAATGAGCGACGTCGATCATTTCAGCCCTCATCAACGACGTCGCTCATTATATCGTCAAGTGTGTATGCATCCGACGACCACCGATGCGCGGCCCCGCGGGACATTAACGACCCTCGCTTATCTGTGGAGCATGTATGCTCAATTTCCACTATGGTCGTTACCGACCAGAGACGTCGTTGAATGTGTATGGTGTGAACGACCAACGACCAAGCCACTGTTCACCAGCCCTGTTCCCAGCTCATTATTTTAATAAACTGTTCAGCTTGGATGCTTCAACGATGAATGGTCTTTGGTCGTTGGTAGTGTGTATGCTCATGTCGTTTGCTCAGCTGTTCAAGGGAAGTTCAAGGGAAGTCGTTAACGACGTGTGCATCGTCAAGTGTGTATGGGCCTTTAGGATGATATAATAACACACAATTTACTTTAATTTCTTTCTTAATCTCTCAATAAAGAACTTTTGGCCTAGGGGTGTCGAGAAAACAATTCTGATACTCTAGAGTGCCGTGACTCAAAAAAGTTTGGGAACCACTGGAATAAAGTATTTAATCCCACTAACTCCTATTCTGGATATTAACTTTAATCCAGGAATTTAGTTTTATCAATGGTGATAATATGTGGATTGTCATCTTGGGGACAATGATTAGGATCTGCAAGATTAGAGAATATATTCAATTTATTGAAAGATACATTTCCAGTGAACGATACAATAATTTAATACTTAAATACATTAATAATTTACTGCTCGACTACGGTATATATAAAGATGTACACTGACCATATACTGTATCAAGCTGAGTGATTTATCATTATCTTATATATTCTACCTCCTACCCCTATAGGCTTCACAGTCTCTGTCACCAATTTCAGCATCATTTTTCCTTTCATCTTTCTTTATTTTAATATTTCCTCATTTTATGAGTTTGGAGTTTTCTTTTTATGAAGTGAATTCATTTATTTATTTATTTGGCCATATTATTATTATTACCTTCTTTCCTTGTGTGTTAGACTATGGGGTCTATTCAATGCATGTCGGATCTTTTCCGACAGAAAGGATCCGTCAATGCAGTATTCAATTTGCAGCCAAATCAGGCAGGTTTTGGCTGTTCTCGACAATGTCAATCCGACTTTTTTTTAAAGTGGGATTGACATTGTCGAAAACGGGACTAAAAGATGTCGGATTTGGCCGCAAATCAGACAGAAGACGTGAATCCGTGGCTAATACGCCGATCCACGTGTTTTCCGACAAGTCGGAATTGCCGACCTGTCGGAAAAACGGCAGTACCATGTAACGGGTTGAATCATGATATAACCTAAAAAAGTCGGAAACTGCTGGCTTTCCGACTATAATTGAACACACCCCTATATATGCCAGGGTACAGGGTAGCACCACCCCCACAATATGATACACTATACACACAATTGAGGAGAAAGTCCTTATAACCTGTGTGACTGTCATTCTTTTAAAGTACAGCTAGGGGTCTCTAAGGATTGGAGTTGGAAACCACTGCTATAAATGATCAAAATGCAATCCTACTGGTATGGGGAAAATGCAAGTGGAATGGTCACTGAAGCTGTGTGTGATGGAATTAGCTGACCCAGTAGTACAGTCAGGAAGCCATTAGGAACTGGTCATTTTTGCAATGAGGTCACCCAAAGATCTGGTCATGCGGAACAGCTGGATAGCAAGTGCGAGCACCATTACAGTAGCAAGCCAGGCCAATTTGATCATTTGTAAAATCAATCTGAAGTGCTGTTGAGTGACAGACCCACTGGAATGCTCTAGAACGTGTTACTCACGCATGGCACAGTTGTACGGTGTAGACAGCCCTTTATTCATCACAAACACAGTCTCCGGATTGGTCTTCCCCACATATTTCACCTCAATCTTCTCAATGCGTGGATACAGAGATAGCTGTCTCTCCTTCTCTTTCTCGTACAGCTCCGAGCGCCTGCGGGAATTCTCAGCATTGGAGAGTTTAGCAGCTGTGGCCACAGAGTACAGACCTAGGGCATGACCAAAGAGAGACACTCATGTACCTCTAGCATGTTGTTGGGAGTATATACTTGTTATTATTACCTAATATTTATAGGGCACACAGAGGATAAACCAGTCAGTTGATATAGATCAAACAGGACAGTAGTAATTAAGTTCACAACATACATATAAACATAATTACAGCCCGTGATTGCATATTTCAGTAGAGGCCACAGAAGGAGAGAGCCCTGCTCGCAAAAGTGGGCATCTGGACACTATGGGCATCCCCCGGGTGCAACTATGAGCACAAGCAATGAGCTCAACTTTTTTGTGGCTTACTAAAGGAGCCATACTGCTTTGCTGTGGCATTATTAAGTGAAGCGAAACACACCGCCGCCCTGCCTTTTAGTAGATTTTGGAGAAGCAGTGATAACTCTTTATTTCTGCATTGTCACAGAGAAAAGGGGTAATCACCGCCTGATGCATCTTCCCATGTATCACACTATTGACTGTGGAAAATAAGTGGGAAAAGCAGAAGCAGGCTCTGTCTCACACAGTGGGAAGGACAGTGGTGTGTGCACATGCAGCAGGAAAAGGGGCAATCACTGGCTGATGCATCTGCCCCTGTATCACACTATTGCCTGTAGAAGATAAGTGGGAAAAGCAGACACTGGGAAGGACAGAGGTGGGTGCACATGCAGCAGGATGAGGTAAGACTGTGACTAAAGCCACCAGGCACTGACACAGGGTCACAGCACACCGTACAGCGCCATGGTATAGGTGGCTGCTGCATCTGACAGCCATGTAATGAGGCCAGATGGCTGTAAGAGAGCCAGGACCCCACTTACTTCCCCGGCCTGCCCGCAGGGCGCAGCTCCCCGCCATCCTGGGTACACTCCACATGCCGGTCCCGGTGCAGCGGCCAATGTGACATTCATCCCCGACACATGCTGCACTATGGGTCCGACTACAAATCCTTCCCCCACTCACAGAAAGCCTGTCACTAAGGTTCCGGCCTCTCCCTGCTGCCGCCGCCAGGGGGCGCTCCGTGACTGGCAATGGAACAAGATAGTGTTGTAGGAGAGTTAACACGGGCAGCTTGCAGGGCATGCTGGAAGTTGTAGTCCCAACAAAACTGCCTCACTCCAGGCTACCTTTCTGTATTATCAATCACATCACAATCCCCTGACTGACAGTATCTTATGTATTGGTGGTCATTCCGAGTTGATCGCAGCCAGCAACTTTTTGCTGCTGCTGCGATCAATAGTCCACGCCTATGGGGGAGTGTATTTTAGCTTAGTGTGAGGCGGCGGGCGGCAGCGCGGCGGGCGGCAGCGCGACGAGCGCGCCGGAGTACGGAGGAACGAGGATCCAAGAGGATCCAAGTTCCTCCAATCAGCGGTTCCAGATTTGAAATGGGCGCCAAACGCGAGCCAATCGCTGCTCGCGGCTTGGCGCCCAATGAGGGGTCGCCGCGGCGGACCAATGGGAGTCCGCCGCGTCATGGCCCAGCCTCCTCCCAGCGTCTTATATCAGGCGCTGGGCGGCGGCGGGAGTTAGTTGCGCGCCGGAGCAGAGAAGAGCTCCAGAGGACAGAAGACGAAGACCAGCAGCGGAAGAAGAAGCGGCGGCGCCGGAGAAGACAGAAGTCGGGACAGAAGAAGAAGACAACGCCGGAAGACGGGCCGGAGCCAGAAGAGGGGGCGGAATCGACGGCCCAGCAGCGGAACAACGGCGGAGAGTGCTGTGGAGAGAGGGAAGCAAAAGAGCTGACGAAGCTCCCCTCCACAGCCTCTCCCACCGGTCCGGGTAAGAGGCCGTGGGCCTATACCACCTTCCTCTAGGCCCTCCTCCCTAGACCACCAGGTGTTCGGGCTCTAGGCCCGTGGGCATAGTCAGGCCCTTCCGGCCTGTGGGCAATCAGTCGGGCCCTCCCGGCCCGTGGGCACCAGTGAGTCGGCGTGTCTGGGTCCGAGGCCACGCGCAGTCGGGGTTCCACTCGGCCCGTGGCCTGTAGGCCCAGACCCGACCACTCATCCACCCGGGGGTTCGGGCGTTAGGCCCGAGCCACCCTCGGCCGCACAGTAGGCGGGCACTAGGCCCGGGGGCACGTCAGGCAATAGGCCTGTGTGACATTAGGGGGCATTAGGCCCGAGAGTAACTTGGCCATTAGGTAACATAAGGTGGCCCTGGGCACCAGGCCCAGGTCACCCCACGAGGGACGAGTAGGCCAGCATTAGCCCTGTGGGTACAGTCGGACCACGGGTCCGCACGTAGATAGGGGGGGCACTAGGCCTAGCGAGTAGTTGCCCCAGGGTATTTAGGTAGGTAGGCCAGAGGCCCACATAAGGGAAGGTACAGGAGGTGGGTAGGCTGTACAGCGCTCACTCCAGGGTACAGGTAGGGAACTAAAGGAACCGCACTGTGCTATTGTTGTACTCCGATGTATGTATTACCGTGCAGGGCAAATTGTTGATATAGCGGTTGTGCCTAGTTATGTTGCACCACTTACACTTGAGCCAGTTTGAGGGCTTTGTATGCAGTTAGTGTAGCGGACGCACACTAGTTTAGAGTTAGGCCCTGCACGGCTGTTTCTTTCTTTGCCTCCTTACAGGGACCTGTAAGTGGAGAAGATCGGAGTACAAGACGTAGGACGGTGAGTAACAACGGTATGGGTGTTTCGTCTGTGTGTGTCCCTATCTATCTCCCTTCCTTCAGGGCAATGGTGAGCCTTGCACGCCGGGGCAAGGCGGAATTTTCCACCTGGTGCGAAAGTGCCTATAGGTGAAATTCGGGCTCTGAGGCGGACGCCTGGGATGACCCTCACCTAGCCCGAAAGAGCTATTTTCTTCGAACACGGAGGGCGTTTCGGTCCACGGTCAGGGGGACGGTATTCAACAATTTTCTCCTTCTTAGGTGTTGCGTCCGGGTCGTTCCAGAAGAGTTTCCAGGACCGTCGAGGGTTCCGGCACTTGAGAGTGAGAGCGTGCGGCGTCTGGTAAGTGGTACGTCTACACCTGCACGGCAGCAGGCACTATACGTCCCGGCGTTGCCCTCTTACATTTGGCGTAGTCGGGAGCAGAGAGGAAATTCAATTTTGGACCGGCCCTGACGCATACCCCGCGGTATGATGGTCAAAACATGCCGTTGGCAGACTGGAAGAAAAGACTGGATGGGATCATCCAGCTGTATGGGGTGCCTCCGGAAATGCAGCTGCACTTGGCTTTGAATACGCTGGATGGGGAAGCCTGGCGATCGGTGATCCTTGTTCCAGAAGAGGAGCGGAAGACGTTGGAAGAGGTACTCACGATCCTCGAGGGTACCTATGGTAACACCGCGTCTGCTGGAACCTTGCGTCAGCAACTGTTCAACCGATTCCAGAGAGAAGATGAATCCATACCCCAATTTGCCAATGCACTGCAGGACCTGCTGAGCGAAATCACGCGGCGTGATCCAGAAGGTCTGGGGTCCTTGGTTAACCCCAGCATGATGCTGAGGGACCAGTTTGCGCTGGGCCTCCGGAGTATCCCTATCCGACAGATTCTGTTGGATAAAATTGCCAACGATACGAAAATGACCTTCCGTCAAGTCCAAGTGGAGGCGGTCGCTAGGGATCGCAATGCCAATTTCGGACCTTACGCCATGGCCCCACAATGGTTGGCACCGGTGTCTGCTGTGGCCAGCCGAGAACCTAGCCCCATGGAAGCCTGTGTCCAAGACCTTAAGGCGGCATTCGCCAAAGTCACCCTGGAGATGAAAGCCGAGATCTCCCAGTTGCGAGACGAGGTTCATAGGCAGAGAGGTCCAGGTGGGTCCGACGATCGGGCGCCGCACCGGCTGCCCAGGGAATCACGGGCCAATGTAGGGGGCGCTCGTCCCAGGGAAGGTAGGGGTCCCCGCTGCTACCGCTGCAATAGATTTGGACACATTGCCCGGGAATGTAGTGAGCCTAGGCAAGATCCTTCGTTAAACTAGAGTCCCTCGCGGTAGCGGGACAACCCGCGGGGGGGATGGGCGGAGGAGGAACCACTATAGTGGATTCTGCCGATATAGTGGGTGAGTGTCCCGTTGTGGTTGGGTGTCTTGGGGGAAAGGAGCAGAAATGCCTGTTGGATACTGGTTAGCAGGTCACCACCATGTCTGAGGCTTGTTTCTTGGAACATTATTCCCATTTGAAGGATTCCGTGTTGGAAAGCTGGGTTACCCTTACGGCTGCCAACAACCTTCCTATTCCGGTCGTCGGAGTGGTGTGGATGGAGATCTCGATCTGTGGACAGGCGTTGGGAAAGAAGGGGATACTGGTCGTGGGAAGCTTGGGTTTGAGTCACGGGCCCGTGATTGTGGGCATGAACGTCCTCCAAGACCTCAATCAGCTTTTGTTCCAGGAAGGGTGTCCGCAGTACTGGAAGGAAATGGGTGTTCAACGGCCGGTGCAACAAGCATTTCAGCAGGTGGGAAGAATATGTGAAGCCGGACATTGGCAAGAATCCCTGGGAGCCATTCGGACCGGTCATCGGCAACAGATAGAGCTACCTCCCCGCCAGGAGATAGTCCTCCCCCTCGAGGTGCGGACTCACCAACGCCTGGAGGGGTTAGTAGTGATGTTGGAACCCAATGGGTACCTCGGAATGGACTCGGGAATCATCCTGGCCCGAACCCTGGCGGTAGTAAGGGACGGCAAGGTGTTGGTTCGGCTGTGTGATCTTCTAGACGAGACCAGAAAGATTCCGGCAGGAGCAACTATTGCCAATGTAACGGCTGTTGCCCGGGACGAAGTTTCAGGGGGGCGACAGGTCTCGCTGCATACGGACGAACAAGGATCCTGGTCCATGGCAGTGAGCCTGGATAAAGAGGAGGAACCCAGTACGGATTGGTGCGGCCGGGTTATCAGGGAACAGATGGACGTCTGTCTGGATGAATGTAGCCCCGGTATGGTCCAGAAGTTGGAGCATATGCTGTGGGAACGACGGAAGGCGTTCTCCCGGCATGAAGAGGATTTTGGATATACCAAAGATTTAAAACATGAGATACGCACTGGAGAGAGCCCTCCAATCCGCGAGAGATACCGTCCCATCCCACCTAAACTCTACCAGGAGGTCAAGAAGATGTTGCGGCAGATGTTGGATAACCAGGTCATTCGTGAGAGCAAAAGTCCATGGGCTGCGCCCATCGTGTTGGTGCGGAAGAAGGATGGTTCCATTCGGTTCTGCGTGGATTATCGGCGGTTTAATAGCAGTACCGTGAGAGATGCTTACCCGTTGCCTAGAATAGAGGAGTCTTTGGCGGCTCTGGGAAATGCTCGGTATTTCTCTACACTGGACTTGGCCAGTGGGTACTGGCAAGTGGCGGTTAACCCACCGGATCAAGAGAAAACCGCCTTCACAACTCCTAAGGGATTGTCTGAGTTTCTGTGCATGCCTTTCGGCCTCACCAATGCCCCGGCTACCTTCCAACGGATGATGGAGAGATGTTTGGGAGACTTGAACTTCGAAGCCCTGCTGATATACCTGGACGATATCATAGTATTTGCCCCCACTCTAGAGGAACATTTGACGCGCCTGGATGTGGTGTTGCAGCGCCTGGAGAAGTATGGACTCAAGCTCAAGCCCCGCAAGTGTCATCTTTTGCAATCAAGCTTGGAATACCTGGGACATGTAGTGTCCAGAGAAGGAGTCTGCCCGACGTCGGGCAAGATTTCAGCAGTCCAGGACTGGGAGACACCCACCACTACCACCGAACTGCGCGCGTTTCTGGGGTTGGTTGGATACTATCGGCGGTTTATCAAGGACTTTGCGAAAATCGCGGAACCCTTGCATGCCCTGCTGCGAGGGGTACCCACTACTAAGAAATCACAGGTAGTGGCCTGGGGTGAGGCACAGGAGAAGGCATTTCGGCGACTGAAAGAGATGCTCACGGAGGCTCCGGTTCTGGGATATGTGGATTTTGAGAAGCCATTCCTGCTCTACACTGACGGCAGTCTACAGGGATTGGGAGCAGTTCTCTCCCAAATACAAGATGGCCGAGAACGAGTGATCGCCTATGGGAGTCGAAGTTTGAGGGAAACCGAGCGGAACCCGGACAACTACAGTTCCTTCAAGTTGGAGCTGCTGGCTGTAGTCTGGGCCGTGACTGAGAAGTTCGCCGAGTACCTGACCGCTACCCATGTGGAAATATACACGGATAACAACCCCCTGGCCTATCTGGAAACTGCAAAACTGGGCGCCCTGGAGCAGCGTTGGGTAGCCCGGTTGGCAAAATTCAGCTATAAAATACACTATCGGCCGATACCCTGTGCCCATGCCCCCGACCTCGAGGTACCACGAGGACGAGGATACTGAGGTCCCAGACTTGACCAGGATTGAATGCCCAGGTACCCTGGAAGGGTCACAAGTGCTTGAATGCGCTGCCCTGCTCCGGAATACTGAACTGGAGTGGGCTTCTTTACAGCAGAGTGACCCAGGGCTGAGCGTCATTCGGCGATGGAAACAGAAGGAGCATTGGCCTAGCCGGTGGGAGAGGAGTCGGCTGACCCCCTACTGCCGGAAGGTCCTGCGGAGTTGGGACCGATTACTCATCCGCGGCGGAACACTGCATCGACAGGTATATCTCCGCCACAAACTCAGGATGGTGGAACAGATTGTGGTGCCGGAAGTATCCCTCCAGGCGCTGGTGATGGAAGCGCACGATGGCGGGGCCCATTTAGGGGTAGCCAAGACCTTTCAGTGGATACAGCGCCAGTTTTTTGCCCCTCAGTTATGGACATTGGTGGAGAAAGTGTGCAGGGAATGTCGGAGATGCGGGGTGGTCAAGCCGAACGAACAGCATGCGCCAGTACATACCGTTCAGACGAGTCGTCCCCTGGAATTGTTGATGATTGATTACGTTCTGATTGGGGAGTCCGTTAGTGGCCATCAATATGCCCTGGTCATGACTGATCACTTCACCAAGTTCACGGTAGTGGTCCCCACCAGGGATCAGACGGCGGAGTCCGCTACCAAAGCCTTTGTTGAGCATTTTGTACGGCAGTTTGGATGCCCTGAGAGGATTCATTCCGACCAAGGGGCTTGTTTCCAGGGGAGGTTGATGGAACAGCTTTGTCAACTTTACGGGATGCAGAAGTCCCGTACTACGACGTATCATCCTCAGGGAAATGGCGCCTGCGAACGTTTCAATCGGACTTTGCTCCAGATGTTGCGGGTCTTGGAGGACACCAAGAGACGGAGGTGGCCCGAGCATGTGGCCGAGCTGGTATGGGCCTATAACAACCGGGTTCACAGCACCACTGGATACTCCCCCTTCTTTTTGATGTTTGGCCGTCCAGGGCGAGAAGCGCAGGACTTGCACTTGACCGAGCTTCGGGAGGAAGGGGGATTGCTGCCAGCAGATTGGGTCGCGAAACATCAGCAGCGGTTAAAAGTGGCTCACGAAGTGACTCGGAAGAGAATAGCCGACCACACTCATGTACCCCATAGAACTAGAGGAGCAGAGCCTTTTGACGTGGGACAGCGGGTGCTGGTCCGCATGACGCGGCCGGGCGGTAAGCTAGCGGAGAAGTGGGAGGTGCGACCTTATATTGTCCGAAGGCGCCTCACCGATGGGGGTCCGGTTTATCAGGTGGAAGCAACAGATGGGTCTGGTCGGTTGAGAACCCTTCACCGGGATATGCTGCGTCCTTGTTGGTTCCCAGAAGACGTGGGGATTGAAGGTGCCCTCGGTATGAACACGGCTCCATTGCCTGGGGATGACACCGTATTGGCATCTTTGCCCAGAGTGACTGGCCTGGACGAAGATTGGTGGATCCCAGTGGTTCCGTCCCATGACAATAGCCTCCTGGATGCTGGGGCCCCCAGGCCTGGGTTATCTCCTTTGCCTCGGCGATCTCAGCGTTCCAACCGCGGTGTGCCTGGTCCTCGGTATGCTTACCCGGAGTATATCTGGTCTCAGTCTTCCTTTGTCGGGACTACAAAGGACAAACGGGGGGGAAATGTGAGGCGGCGGGCGGCAGCGCGACGAGCGCGCCGGAGTACGGAGGAACGAGGATCCGAGAGGATCCAAGTTCCTCCAATCAGCGGCTCCAGATTTGAAATGGGCGCCAGACGCGAGCCAATCGCTGCTCGCGGCTTGGCGCCCAATGAGGTGTCGCTGCGGCGGACCAATAGGAGTCCGCCGCGGCGGACCAATGGGAGGGCACTAGGCCTAGCGAGTAGTTGCCCCAGGGTATTTAGGTAGGTAGGCCAGAGGCCCACATAAGGGAAGGTACAGGAGGTGGGTAGGCTGTACAGCGCTCACTCCAGGGTACAGGTAGGGAACTAAAGGAACCGCACTGTGCTATTGTTGTACTCCGATGTATGTATTACCGTGCAGGGCAAATTGTTGATATAGCGGTTGTGCCTAGTTATGTTGCACCACTTACACTTGAGAGGCGGCTGAAGAGCGGGAAGAACCGCTTGAAATGTAAGTCAGCCCCTCTCCCTCTCTCTCTCTCTCCCTCCCCCCCCCCCTCCCCACCACCACCTGTCGTACTGTGTAAAATGGGGACACCTGTCTGCCGTACTGTGTAAAATGGGGACACCTGTCTGCCGGAATGTGTTAAATGGGGACGCAGTCTGACGGAATGTGTTAAATGGGGACACAGTCTGTCGGAATGTGTTAAATGGGGACGCAGTCTGCCGGTATGTGTAAAATGGGGACACTTGCCTGCCGGAATGTATAAAATGGGGACGCAGTCTGCCGTAATGTGTAAAATGGGGACGCAGTCTGACGGAATGTGTTAAATGGGCACACAGTCTGCCGGAATGTGTAAAATGGGGACACTTGCCTGCCGGAATGTGTAAAATGGGGACGCAGTCTGCCGTAATGTGTAAAATGGGGGCACATGCCTGCCGCAATGTATAAAATGGGACACTTTCCTGCTGCAATGTGTAAAATGGGGGCACGTGCCTGCCGCAATGTGTAAAATGGGGACACTTTCCTGCCGCAATGTGTAAAATGGGGGCACGTGCCTGCCGCAATGTGTTAAATGGGGACACTTTCCTGCCGTACTGTGTAAAATGGGGGCACGTGCCTTCCGCAATGTGTAAAATGGGGGCACGTGCCTGCCGCAATGTGTAAAATGGGGGCACATGCCTGCCGCAATGTGTAAAATGGGGGCACGTGCCTGCCGCAATGTGTAAAATGGGGGCACGTGCCTGCCGCAATGTGTAAAATGGGGGCACGTGCCTGCCGCAATGTGTAAAATGGGGAAACTTTCCTGCCGCAATGTGTAAAATGGGGGCACGTGCCTGCCGTAATGTGTAAAATGGGGGCACATGCCTGCCGCAATGTGTAAAATGGGGGCACGTGCCTGCCGCAATGTGTAAAATGGGGGTACATGCCTGCCGCAATGTGGAAAATGGGGGCACGTGCCTGCCGTAATGTGTAAAATGGGGGCACATGCCTGCCGCAATGTGTAAAATGGGGGCACGTGCCTGCCGCAATGTGTAAAATGGGGGCACATGCCTGCCGCAATGTGGAAAATGGGGGCACGTGCCTGCCGCAATGTGTAAAATGGGGAAACTTTCCTGCCGCAATGTGTAAAATGGGGGCACGTGCCTGCCGCAATGTGTAAAATGGGGGCACGTGCCTGCTGCAATGTGTAAAATGGGGGCACATGCCTGCTGCAATGTGTAAAATGGGGGCACGTGCCTGCCGCAATGTGTAAAATGGGGGCACGTGCCTGCCGCAATGTGTAAAATGGGGGCACGTGCCTGCTGCAATGTGTAAAATGGGGGCACATGCCTGCTGCAATGTGTAAAATGGGGGCACGTGCCTGCCGCAATGTGTAAAATGGGGGCACGTGCCTGCCGTGCTGTGTAAAATGAGGACTTTTTTTTTTTTATCCTGTGGTGGCAGTGATGATGAGATCAGATAAGGTCACGCCCATCGTAACAAAGCCACGCCTATTTAACTAGGCCACGCCCCCTTGCCTTCACTCTTTATATCTATGGGGGTGGGGGCGCATTTTTTTTATGTGAATGGGGGGAGTGGGGGGGCGCATTTTTAAATCTGGCACTGGGAGCCAAATTGGCTAGAAACGGCCCTGCTTCAACGGTCCGGAGCCGCCAATCCACGCCTCCTTCCTGTCAATCTTCTTAGCGGTCACCGCTGCGACCGCTTCCATCGGAAGCCACGACATAACCCGGCGACGTCACGAACGTGCACAGCGCCCGCCGCGCATGCGCATTCTGCACCCTTTTGCACCGCAGCGAAAAAAACGCTGCGTGCGAACGTGTCGGAATGACCCCCATTGGCAGAGAGCAGATATCCATCCTGACCCCATCCTTCCACCCTGAGTTACATTCCAAATGTATATGTTTTATTATATAGTGTCCCCCTCAGTTCGTTCGTTCCTCCCAGTGTCTGCAGTAGGAAATATAATAATATATTAGGCATATATGCAGCACACGGTAATACGGAGATTGCATATTTTTGCACGCAGCTCTATAGGTCTGCGAAGAAAAGTGCATTAAACCTGGGCGATTGAATCTACCAATAGAGCCTAAAGGGGGTACACACCCGACCGACACATCAGCAGACCCGCTGTCGCGCCGTCCAAGCGGCCAATCAAGGTAAGCTTATTGGCAGATCGACGAGTCGGTCAGGATCCCCAGCTGGGCAGCCATTTGAATTTGCCGGGCCAGCTGTGATGTCAGCCCCCCAGCAGCAAGTGTACGGGCAGTCAGCGGACCTCCCGTACACACAGCCAGATGGCCCGATATAGCTTCATATCACAGTCAACGTTATATCTCTGTGAAGTACGTCATTCAAGGGTACACACCCGCCGACCAGCTCGCGATATATCGACCATTCGCTTGAATGACTAATATCGGACAATGGGGGTCTTTCCGACCTGATCACTCGCTGTAGTTTCTCGCAGCGCAGCGATCGGGTCGGAACTGCGTCGACGCCGCAGTGCGCCGGCGCATGGCAGCCGTCGTTGCCTAGCAATCGCCTCTGAGGCAGAGGAGGTCGCTGGGCGGGAGGGGGCTGGACAGCGGCTTTAAGCCGCCATTTAGGGGGCACGGTTCGGCCAACGCAGGCGTGGCCGGACCGTTGGGGGGCGGGCCGCGGTGGCTGTGTGACGTCACACGCAGCCGCTGCGGGCCGGGGAGCGATGAGTAGCTCCCGGCCAGCACGCTAAAGCTGCACTGGTCGGGAGCTACTCTTGAAGTGCAAAGGCATCGCCGCTGTGCGATGCCTTTGCACTTCTGCGGGGGGCGGGGCGGCACTGACATGCGGGGCGGACTATCCCTGTGCTGGGCGTCCCCCCGCATGTCAGTGTGAATGATCGTAGCTGTGCTAAATTTAGCACAGCTACGATCAACTCGGAATGACCCCCAATGTGTACCCAGCATAAAGCTCAGTACACACTTTTACTCCCCCGATCAGCAGAGCAGTGTGTCCCCAGCTTGACCATCTGTCAGTCTCCTCGCAGCCCAGTACACACTCTGCTAGAAATAGCTTCGTGTGTACTACGGGCTTCTAATGGGATCGGGAGGCCGGGCCGACAGATATTAAACAGCACATAAGATGTGATCTCTCTATCCCGGCCATTGCAGGAGCGTCATAAGCCGTTTATCAGTACAGCATACACACCTACTGTATACAATCATCGGCCCATTCACCCGACATCAGGAGATCAGGCCATGGCTTGTATAGGTGTCTATCCATTTAAAGAGAAGGAGATGGTAAGGCAAAGAGTCAAGTATAGCCTTTTCCAGCAGAGACACTCTGAAGGCTGACCCTGCCCTTTCCATTCAAACCAGTGGTGCAAGTACAAATATTTTCTTATGGGTACTGAGTGATGAGCAATGGGCGTGGTCATGTGTTGTGATGGGGCGTGGCCACATGCTGCTAGTGTGTGTGGCTACATGACACTAGCGGCGTGGCCACATGACACAGTGGCGTCACAAGGGGGGTGCGGGGGGTGCGGCCCGCTCCCGGGTGTCACCCGCCGAGGGGTGACACCAAAATGCCGTCTCCTGCAGAGTGACAGAAGCCGAGTGCTGCACTGTTATATTATGTGCAGCACTCGGCTCCTGTCACTTTGTAGGAGCCAGCACTGCAGGGACAGCACCTCCCGAGAATTAGCCCTCACCTCCCACACCCCCCAGTGAAAAAAAAAACGGGTGTCGGGACGCGAAGCCCCGCCCCTCTGCAAAGCCCCGCCCCCTTTGCGTGCCTGCAATGGTTTAAAAATGGGTTCCGCCCGCAAAGCCACGCCCCTCTATTTAAACCCGCCCATTCCTGTGAAGCCCCACCCCTTTTATCCTCGCTGCCGCACCGGGTGTCACAGAGGTGAGTGACGCCTCTGACATGACACAGCCCCTTTTTGGGGGGATTCTGGAGGCATAGCTAAAAATATATAGTAATGCCTGCAGTATAATAGAAATATATAGTGATACCTCCTGATAAAGCTAATTATTTATCTTTTAACGCAAGCTATTTACTAATACCATGAAGCCGTAATGGCCGCTAAACCACGTGCACGTGCTACGCACTCCGTACGCTATTTGCGTACAAAGACCTCGCACGTGGTACGCAATTACGTACACACGCTGCGCTGGGTGTACGGAATACACACAGCGAGCGTACACACAGATAATAACCTTGTAAACCTTAAACACAGAGTATGCTTATACTGTAAATCTTAGTATTGAGATACTGTAATGATATAACACTGGTTAACCTTGATATTTAAGCAAGCTGTTTGAGCAACTGAGATGCTCAGAAACCCTATATAATGACTAGTAAAACACACACTCCTTGCTAAGGTTCCAACACCTTTACTAGACGAATTTAAGTAAGTGAAAGGGAAAAGAAACAGTTACAGCTCATACACTACAGTCCTAACATGAATACCTAAACACAATAACTAAGCAGAAATACAAACATTAGCAAACGATTGCAAATACAAATAAACAGAAAGAGGATAAATGGCAAACACTTATAGGTTAGCTACAAAGGAACAATTGCATACATACAGAGTAACGAAATGGCCACAGAGAAAAACTTACACACGTGGGAATGAATCGCCTGCGCTATCTGGAATCCAGCTCTAAGTTAATCAATGATGAAAACCTTTGTAGAGAGTCTGTGCTGCCCCAGCAATGGTGATCCTTATATTTACAGGCTACATCTACAATACAATGGTCCCTACAATCTCATTGTTCATTGGACACAGGAATGTCTCTTTGCACTATAACAAAAGGTCATAGGTGGGTTCGTACGGGGGGGATGTGTCTCTCTCCAACTGCTCAGGTGGGAGGCATCCTCTGGATTCCCCCTGCATGTGTAATAAAACAGCAAATACTGTAAATGTCCATAAACTTCTTTTAAACATAACTATACGCAGGAGCGACTAATCTCTTCCTAACCAACACCGGAATGTTTCTATTAAAATACTCTTCAGTTAGGTACCAGACACCACTGTTCAGACCCTGTCTGACCCTGTCTGACCCTTTGTATCATGTATCATGTCCCTTGTCCACGAACCATTTACACTAACCATACTTACAGATATTATTAAAGGGAATATTACCTACAAAACACGCTATGTGGGTTAAATATACTATAAACGAGTCGCCCGCTACAAGCTCATAAACTCTACCGTAAATACGCATATACCGCGCGTACTCGCCGGAGCGAGCGTACGCAATTTGCGGACATGTGCACGTACAGCAGACTATATGCACGAGCAGCGGGCATGTGCATGGGGTTAATATATGGCAATGTGAAGCATGATATTTTTCGACTTTGACACTCCAGTGTAATAGAAATATATAGTAATGCCTCCAGTATGATAGAAATAACAGGATTTTAATGTATGTACTGGTGTTGGTGTGTCCTAATGTGCGCTTTTTGTTGGCAGCCCGTCTATATTTGCTAATAGGGGAATTTCTCCAAAACCCCTGATTCTAGAATTGTGTGTGTGGTAAGCAATTAATGTACAGGCGCTAACTCTAAAGAATGGAAGATGGAGACTTCCCTTAGTTCCTATATAACGAGGCGATGTGCAGTCCTTCCAAGGTCCTATCTTGGACGGATCTTCTGCCGGATAAGACTCCGATGTTCCACGAATTTATATAGAAAGGAATAAAAAGAACTATATGGTGTAGTACGCAAAGGAAACAGATAATGAGTATGTAGTAGAATGCCTCGTGCCTCCTCCAAAAAGTGACACCCGAACAATGGTGTAAAGGACAGAACAAATGGCTCAATTACCAGATTGTGGACTCGAGATAACGTGTTGCTACTCTCCTTTCAATTATCCCAAGTGTTCACTCCACAAAGCCCACACCTGGTGGTTTTCAGTGCCTCATACCTCTTCCCCAAAGAATATCCATATATAAAGCACAATTGTGACAGGATTAGCTTAATTACCAGACTCAAGTGTTAATCAGCATGTGTCTATATCCTTTATGGTGGTCACGGGTAGAAGCTCTTCAAACAAATCGGCCCAGATGTATCATGGGTTTATGCAAAGAAATATATGAAAAACGCATAGCATAATACGTTTTTTATTTTTAAAACAAGGTTAAAAACCTATGGATTGATCCCTTGCTGGAATCTTAAATATATAGTATAAACAATTACCAGATAGCATGCATAAAAAACAACTTAAAAACTGAGTCCTTAACTCCTTAGACAAAACTCATTGGATGGCATAGGTGACAGCAGAATTAAATCAATTACCAGAGACCCAGAGTATATATGTATCAACACTCTGGAGGGTGTGGAGAAAGGTGTATTCCCAGTCTGCGCTCCGGATCGCTCCCTGGACCCCTCACCTGTCCCGGTAGTTGAGAAAAAGACCGTGTCACCGTAGCCGTCCCTCCACCAACGCGTTTCAACCCGCACTCGGGTCTTTTTCAAGGTGATGAGCATGTCTTCTCATAGTCCTGTATTTAAATCCCCTTTGTCCAATCAGGGACCGTCCTTGTTCCTAGTAAATGTGTTCAGCTGTGCATATTGCTGGCCCTCCCTGCGTTGTCATAGATACAGCCCTCAAACTTCCTGCCATCTAGCTACTCCCAGTAGCTTCCGGTTAGTGGTTCCCGTGGTTACGGGTCCGTGTTGTATTATTGCTCCCTCCGAACTTCCGCTGTCGACGTTGATCTTCTCCTTCTCGCTTCCGGATGGCGGTTCCCCTGGTTACGCATCCAAACATCTTAATCTTTACTTCCAAGATTCTTCTTTTGGTCTCGCCTTCTCGCCGTAAACTCCGTATCCGTCACTACCGGTTTGTCAGTTTCCATGGTAACCACTACGTATATTGAAGACTCTCCTCCTTGTTTTTGGTTTCCATAGTGACGGTATGCTCTGCTATTATTGTCCTCACGATGTTCTACTGTCGGCTTCCTTATCTTTCGTAAGAGATACCCCACACAAATCCTTTATAGGGAAAAAGATTGTTTTAAGGATATATCCTATTTCTTTTCCCTTCTCGTTCAAACTTTCTTTCTTCTTTTGTGTGGATATGGTTTGCCCTCAAAGAAAAGAAAAAAAAAGAAAAAAAGCATATAGTAAATATGACCGCAATGCCTTTCCTTATATGGGTTATGTTGTTATGGTCAAGGCATTAAATGTGGGGATGGTGGTTGGCAAACCGTGGGTGTATGGAGTTATATAGAAAATCACAGAAACCACTTAAGTTCAAAGTCTAAATTAAGTCCATATGGTTTAAGTGTGTTCAGTTCATAGATGAGTTTCATCTCTGCCTTTGCTAGTTGTGTGCCTATACCTTTTTGACGGGTATGCCCCTCAATGAGTTTAATCCCAGCGAACTGTTTAATGTGATTGGTGGAACAATTGTGTGTATTCTTAAAATGACTTGACAGGGAATGTGTCTCCAATCCTTTCCTAATATTACGGAGGTGTTCCCCCAGGCGAATTTTCAATGGCCTGGTGGTCCTACCCACGTAAAACAGATTGCATGAACATTCTATTATGTAGACTGTATTGCAGCTGTTACATGTGATGAATTTGTCTACTCGATGTTGTATACCATTAATTTCAACTTCTTCTACTTTCCTCTGTTCACCTTTTATGTTTCTACATCCTAAACACATGCCGCATCGGTGGAATCCTTTGGTGCGAATACTTCTCTTGATTTGAGGACCAGAGTGTAGACTTCTCACCAACTTGGTGCCTAAATTAGCTGCTCTTTTATAGATGAAGACTGGTTTCTCCGGAATTACTCCTCCTAAGACCGGGTCCTTTTTCAAAATACCCCAATGTTTCCGAAAGGCTTTTTTCTACTACTTTGTGTTGCGCTGTGTAGCTGTAATGAATGCCCATTGGAATTTAGTCTGTTCAGGTTGTCCATTGCCAGTTTGTTCTTCCAAAAGTGTGTTCCTATGGATTGTTTTCACTTGATCCAATGCTTTTTCTATAACAATTGGAGCGTATCCACTTTTAGTGAATTTCTGTGACAATAGTTCGGCTTGTTGGTGATAAACACTGTCATCTGTGCAATTACGTCTGATCCGTTTCAATTGTCCTCCTGGTATAGAGTTGAGCCAATTGCTATGGTGACAGCTGGTGGAATGGATATATGCTTGTGAATCTGTTGGTTTTGTAAATGTTTTGGTTTTTATCCCACCGCTTTCGATATAAATCATGAGATCTAAGAAATTCACTGATGATAAGCTACTGTCAAAAGTAAATTGTATGTTGAGCACATTGGTGTTCAAATAATCGAAGAATTCCTCCAGACGATCTTTGCCTCCCTTCCAAATGAAAAACACATCGTCTATATAGCGAACCCAGGTCACCAGGTTCGCCCCAAATGGGTTGTTATTCCATATATGGTCCAGTTCCCACTGGCCCATGAAGATGTTGGCATAGCTTGGGGCGAACCTGGTGCCCATCGCTGTGACCACCTTCTGCAGGAAAAAATCTCCCATAAACATGAAGTAGTTATTATTGAGAATGAAGGTGATGCCTTCAATAATGAGCTCTTGTAATCCCTTCTCAATATTACTTAACTCCAGGAACATTTCAACTGCCGCCACCCCTGCCGTGTGATCTATTATCGTATAGAGGGATTTAACATCTCCTGTAACTAGAATCAACTCTTCTTCCCATGGAACCCTAGGTAGTAATTGGAGTATGTCCCTCGTATCCTTTATATGAGATTTGTTAGTGAGTACTAGTGGCTGGAGATGATGGTCTATATACTCGGAGAGGTTGGCGTTGATGGAATTTATGCCCGCCACTATCGGTCTCCCTGGTGGTTGTAAAGGGTCTTTATGAATTTTGGGGAGAACGTAGATTACTGGTATTGTGGGTTCCGGATTCCATAAGAATTTCGCCTCCCCATCTTTAAGGATGCCTTTTTGATGGTAGCTGTTGATCAGACTCTGAAGTTCCACCATGATCTTTTTTGTGGGATCACTTCTCAATTTTTGATATGTAGTCCCATCATTCAGTTGCCTAAGCACCTCCTTCTCGTACCAGCTTTTGTCCATCAGGACCACTCCGCCCCCCTTATCAGCGGGCTTCACTACTATGTCAGTATTGGATTGGAGCTCTTTGAGGGCTTTCCGTTCTTTATTTGTTAAATTCTGTTTTACTCCTTTGTTTTCAATTTTCCTAATGTCACCATGCACCATGGTATAGAAGGTGTCAATATGACTTCCCTTTATATGGGAGGGATAGAAGATAGACTTTGGATTGAAGGTGGTGACCTCCCTGTGGTCCGTGTCGGATGATTCTCCCTCTTTTGATAGAAAGAATTTTCTTATACATCATTTTTGTATGTATTTATTGATATCTATAAACAACGTAAATTTGTTTATAGTGACGGTCGGTGCATACTTGAGGCCCTTCCCTAGCAAGCTGGTCTCGACCTCTGTTAACACGTGTTTACTGATGTTAAAAATTTTTACACTTTCCAGTTGTCCTTTAGTGGGGATCTCTTGAATTTTTCTCCTTTCCGTTGAGATGATATTTCCTCCTTTTTTCCTATACTGTTTCCTCATCTCTTTTTGTTTAATCCTCTTCATCTCAGCTCCTCCCCTTTTTCCCCTTTTAGTTTTATTTTTTATTGTTGTTAGGCCCTGTAGGGAGGTCTTCTGTCCCGTATCCCTAAAAAAGGAGACCTTTCCCTATAGTTTACCAGGGACGCAAATCTGTTGTTGGCATCTCTTCCATTGTAATTAACATAGGGGTCATCCATTCTAGTCCTTGCTATTCTCTCATCCCTCCAGGATGGTCTATCCCTCCAGTGTGTTTTTTCTCCTGGATTGAATCTCCTTGTTTCAATTCTTGGGGGGTATCTATATTGATGGTATGTGGAGAAGTCTTCCCTTCTTTTATTTTGTCGATTTGGGGGTGTTCTTCTTCTCCCTCTGAAGTTCCTAGCTGTATTCCGTTCCAAATCTGATGACTCCCAATGCACACTGGTTTTTCTTTTTTTTGGAGTCACATCCTGTCTTGTGTCCTGTGTTATTGGTGATGAAATAGCGTCCTCATCCTCTGATATAGAATCATAGGGATCTTTCCCCAATTGTTCTTGTTTGGTCATCTCTTTCTTATCCCTAATGAATTTTCTAACTTTCCTATCTATCAGTGATTTTTCATTTTTCTTAATTGTATGTTCAATTCTGTTCTCCGGTTCTTTATATTCGCTCATATCTTTATAGGGGGTAGTGAGGTCTCTGTATAGTAAAATTTGTTCGTCCAATTTGGCTAACTCCTTTTTCCTTTCTTCTACTATGAGGCCCATCAATGAAATAGAGCATTCCTTTATGACCCTACTCCATTCCTCCTTAAAGTATTCAGATGACGTTTCGAATGATGCTTTCTTGTGAATCTGTAGACCCCTTGGTATAATTTGGTTGGAAATATATTTTTCAAGGGTAACTGTCTCCCACCAAATTTTATTTTCTTTAAGGAGGGTCTTTTCTAATTTTCCCATAATATCTCCAAGACTTTCGTCCAGGAGTTCTATGTGATTCCCTTCATTGACGAATAGTTTCTCTAATACTGATTTTCTATGTTCCCTGTATTTGAACATCCTAGCAGCACGTCTGGACACCCCTAATGGAGAAATAGAAATTTTGATGTATGTACTGGTGTTGGTGTGTCCTAATGTGCGCTTTTTGTTGGCAGCCCGTCTATATTTGCTAATAGGGGAATTTCTCCAAAACCCCTGATTCTAGAATTGTGTGTGTGGTAAGCAATTAATGTACAGGCGCTAACTCTAAAGAATGGAAGATGGAGACTTCCCTTAGTTCCTATATAACGAGGCGATGTGCAGTCCTTCCAAGGTCCTATCTCGGACGGATCTTCTGCCGGATAAGACTCCGATGTTCCACGAATTTATATAGAAAGGAATAAAAAGAACTATATGGTGTAGTACGCAAAGGAAACAGATAATGAGTATGTAGTAGAATGCCTCGTGTCTCCTCCCAAAAGTGACACCCGAACAATGGTGTAAAGGACAGAACAAATGGCTCAATTACCAGATTGTGGACTCGAGATAACGTGTTGCTACTCTCCTTTCAATTATCCCAAGTGTTCACTCCACAAAGCCCACACCTGGTGGTATTCAGTGCCTCATACCTCTTCCCCAAGTACCGGTAAATCCTTTTCTCCTAGTCCGTAGAGAATGCTGGGGTCCACTTCAGTACCATGGGGTATAGACGTTCTGCAGGAGCCGTGGGCACTTTAAGGCTTTTCAAGGGTGTGAACTGGCTCCTCCCTCTATGCCCCCCCCCCTCCAGACCTCAGTATAGAAACTGTGCCCAGGGAGACGGACATTTCGAGGAAAGGATTTACTTTTAAACTAATGGTGAGATTCATACCAGCTCACACATCAACCATGCCACACAACATGGCATTCAACTTAACACATGCCAACGGGCATGAACAATTGCAGCAACATGCTGAAAATAATCGTAACACAACACTCGTGTAACTACAAAACTAACAACTGCAGGTAAAGTACGCACTGGGTCGGGTGCCCAGCATCCTCTACGGACTAGGAGAAGAGGATTTACCGGTAGGTATTAAAATCCTGTTTTCTCATACGTCCTAGAGGATGCTGGGGTCCACTTCAGTACCATGGGGTTATACCAAAGCTCCAGTACGGGCGGGAGAGTGCGGATGACCCTGCAGCACCGATTGACCAAACTTGAGGTCCTCATCGGCCAAGGTGTCAAACTTGTAAAACTTTGCAAACGTGTTTGCCCCTGACCAAGTAGCTGCTCGGCAAAGTTGTAATGCCGAGACCCCCCGGGCAGCCGCCCAGGATGAGCCCACCTTTCTAATAGAATGGGCATTTACTGACTTCGGTATCGGCAATCCTGCCATGGAATGAGCGTGCTGAATCGTCCCTCTGATCCAGCGCGCAATGGTCTGCTTAGAAGCAGGACCCCCAATCTTGTTGTGAGCATACAGGATAAACAGAGCCTCTGTTTTCCGAATCCTAGCTGTTCTTGCGACATAAATTTTCAAAGCTCTAACCACATCAAGAGACTTTGACGCAGTGAAGGTGTCAGTAGCCACTGGCACCACAATAGGTTGGTTTATATGGAAAGACGAAACCACCTTCGGAAAAATTGTTGGCGAGTTCTCAACTCTATACAGTGGCGTAAGTTCGTCCTAGACGCCCGGAGGCAATATAAATACAGGTGCCCCCCTATATAGAGGCAAAAAATTTTTTTTATATATATATATATATATATATATATATATATATATATACATACACACCACACCAATATTGATCCTGCAGGCTATATATATATTTATATATATATATATCCTGCCATTCTTTGCAAGCATAATGGCGTATGCATGAAGAAATTTCCAAAGGACAGCTCTTGCGGTGAGAGCTATTCTTTGCCATGATACAGTAGAACTTCCCGGTGTATGATCCGGAGTCCTATCTGTGCATGCGTGGGCTGATGCGCCCCACTAGGGGGTGCTGGGAGGGGTCCAATGGGTAATGTGATAGAAGCCCATCTAAAGATGGTGTTGCCCACCGCATCCAAGCCCTGGGGTCTAGGCTTGGTGGATAAGTAGTAAGCCGCCAAACCTCTGAAAACTGAATTTTTGGAGGTTTGGCTGCATTTTTAACCTTGTGCCAATGATACATCCCTGCAGACCAGTGCCAGTTTGGGGTCCACATGGGCCTGGAGCTGAAAGTGAGTCTATTATGTGACCGATACTGCGGGAGGGGAGGCAATCATTTTGCTGGCTGTCGGGATTCCTAGCGGTCAGGATACCGACACCAGAATACCGTCTCACAGGTCTTATTCCCATTCGTGGGTGTCCACAACACCAATAGAGTGGGATGGGAACCACCGAGACCACTGCGTTGCGAGCGCAACAAGCAAGGGCCTTCATTGCGCACGCCCCCTGCCAGAATTCTGACGGACGGGATGCTGCTGTCAGGATGCTGACAGACGGCATCCCGTCTGTCGGTAAAACATATGTATTCCCTGCGGGAGGACAATTAATTATGGGAGGAAGATGGGGAGGGATGGTCGCGGGCGGGCAGAAGGACTTGGCAAATGGGGGGGGGGGGGGGGGGGGGCGATGGAGTAACAGAGGTCTGGAGGACGGGATGAGGCAGAATGGGGGTCATTGTATATATGACAAAAATGCAGATTCATTAAACGGGCATTGAAACGTTGCACTACTTCAATTGGTGTCAGTGTGCACATCATTGGAGTGCCGCACCACCTCTATTTTGCTAAACTACTTTGCTGTGAGGGCACCCAATGTATTAGTCTATTATGTGGCTGTGCCAGACCCCTACCTCAATCTATATATACAAACATACATACAGTATACTGGCAGTGCACTTATGCAGGGAGAAAGGGAGCATAGATGGATACCTTGTGTAGTGAAAGAAGGCTCTTCTCTCCTCCCCAATTACCAGAGGCAGAGCGCAATAAGAAGTGTAATCCAAGGCAAGCGTGGTACCAGCTCTTAAACACCGCCTCGCACGTGTGTCCATCCATCCCGTCCCCCCCTTCCCCACAGCAGCGGGGCAACGGTAGCAGCAGCTCCTCTCCTACCTCCCACAGCAGGCGCGCACCAGCGTACTCTCCTGGGGTTTGCGCTGTAGTGGCGGCTTACAGGAATGAGTCAGTTCAGTGACGTAACTAGAAATTTTTCTCCCCCAAGCCAAAAAATTATTCGCCCCCCCCCCCCCTCCATAATTGGCAGTATAGAGTGTGTGGCTTCATTGGGATGGGCATGGCTTACCATAAAGGGGTGTAACATTGCAGGAAAAGACTGCGTTATACCCCAGTTTTCCAACCTGCACGCCCAGGCGGGAAAGAAAATTAATCCTGATTCATGCCCCTTACATTATTTGTAATTTTTCCTCCTTATAGTAATGCCCAGTATACATTATGCCACATACTGCAGTGGCCCTTAGACATTATGCCACACACAATAATGCACATGACACAATATGAACACACCATAATGCCCCCGACACATTATGCCACACACCGTAATGCCCCCGACACATTATGACAGGAATCGTAATGCCCGTTATACATTATGCTACACACTGCAATGCCCCTGATACATTATACCACACACCGTAATGCCTGTGACACATTATGACAGGAATCACAATGCCCGTTATACATTATGCTACACACTGCAATGCCCTTGATACATTATAGCACATACAATGTCTTTGACACAGTATAACACACACCACAATGAGCCTGAGACATTATACCACATATCACAATGCCCGCGATATAGTATACCATACACCGTAATGCCCGACACATTATGACACACACCGCAATGTCCGTGATACATTATGCCACACACCGTAATGCCCATTATACATTAAGTTCTACAGTAAGGCTTCTAATTACTTTTAAATTACCTGCTCGTTGCCAGGGGTTTCATGCTCTTGGTTCCATGCACGGTGCCAGGGGTTTTCATGCTCAGGTTGTCATGCTCGTTGCCAGGGGTTTCATGCACTGGGTGTCATGTTCGTTGCCAGCGGTTTCATGCTCTTGGTTCCATGCACGGTGCCAGGGGTTTTCATGCTCAGGGTGTCATGCTCGTTGCCAGGGGTTTCATGCACTGGGTGTCATGCTCGTTGCCAGCGGTTCCATGCACGGTGCCAGGGGTTTCATGCTCAGGGTGTCATGCTCGTTGCCAGGGGGTTCATGCACTGGGTGTCATGCTCATTGCTAGGGGGTAGTGCGTGTTGCTAGGGCCGTGCTCCCAGTGCCACATATGCCCTCAGTGCCAGATATTCCCCCACAGTGCCAGGTATATGCACCCAGTGCCAGATATTCCCCCACAGTGTCAGGTATATGCCTCCAGTGCCAGGTACATGCCCCCAGTGCCAAATATACCCCCCCAGTGCCACATATGCCCCCTCAGTGCCTGCTCCCCCACAGTGCCAAATATTCCACCACAGTGCCACCTATGCCCCCTCAGTGCCAGCTATATGCCCCCAGTGCCAGATATTTCTCCACAGTGCCAGGCATATGCCCCCAATGCCAGATATTCCCCCACAGGGCCAGGTATATGCCCCCAGTGCCAGATATTCCCCCACAGTGCCAGGTGTATGCCCCCAGTGCCAGATATTCCCCCCACAGTGCCGGGTATATGCCCCCAGTGCCAGATATTCCCCCACAGGGCCAGGTATATGCGCCCAGTGCCAGGTATATGCCCCCAGTGCCAGATATTCCCCCACAGGGCCAGGTATATGCCCCCAGTGCCAGATATTCCCCCACAGGGCCAGGTATATGCGCCCAGTGCCAGGTATATGCCCCCAGTGCCAGATCTTCCCCCATATGCCCCCAGTGCCAGATCTTCCCCCACTGTGCCAGGTATATGCCCCCAGTGCCAAATATACCCCCCTCCCCAGTGCCACATATGCCCCCCGCCCCAGTGCCAGGTCTCCCCCCCCAGTGCCAGGTATATGCCCCCCAGTGCCAGGTCTTCCCCCACAGTGCCAGGTATATGCCCCCAGTGCCAAATATACCCCCCTCCCCAGTGCCACATATGCCCCCCGTCCCAGTGCCAGGTCTTCCCCCCCAGTGCCAGGTATATGCCCCCCAGTGCCAGGTATATGCCCCACAGTGCTAGGTATATGCCCCCCAGTGCCAGGTATATGCCCCCCAGTGCCAGGTCTTCCCCCACAGTGCCATGTATATGCCCCCCAGTGCCAGGTCTCCCCCCCCCAGTGCCAGGTATATGCCCCCCAGTGCCAGGTATATGCCCCCCAATGCCAGGTATATGCCCCCCAGTGCCAGGTCTTCCCCCCCCAGTGCCAGGTATATGCCCCACAGTGCCAGGTATATACCCCACAGTGCCAGGTATATACCCCACAGTGCCAGGTATATGCCCCCCAGTGCCAGGTCTTCCCCCCCAGTGCCAGGTATATGCCCCCCAGTGCCATGTATATGCCCCCCAGTGCCAGGTCTCCTCCCCCCCCCAGTGCCAGGTATATGCCCCCCAGTACCAGGTATATGCCCCCAGTGCCTGCTCCCCCCTTGTGTTGGAGGGACATGGAGCGCATCGCGCGTCTCCTGTGTCCCTCCCTGGCTCTCTCCCCCGGCCGGTCTAATACAGGAAGTGCCGGTTCGTGAGCCAATCAGAGCTCACGAATGGCACTTCCTTAGACCGGCCGGGAGAGAGCCAGGGAGGGACACAGGAGACGCGCGATGCGCTCCATGTCCCTCCAACACAGCAGGGAGGGAGACATCAGATTGACATGCGGGCGCTCGTCCGCATGTCAATCTGTGTAATGTCAGAGGCGCCACTGCGAGGCGCCCTCTGCGGGTCAGGAGCCCGGCGGCAGCCGACTCCGCTGCCTCCCGGACTTCCGCCCCTGACTCTATATATATTGGTAGATGCTCAATTAACTTAGTGATATCATTCAGGTGCTCGAAAGGGAGGGGTATTTCTAAGCAAGAAAAAAAGGCATTTGTTTCCCCCAGCACCCTGAATGATCTCCGTAACCCGATATAAATTCCACATAATAATAGAATTCAGAGATCTTCGTTACACATATTTGCGCAAATGTGTGAATAAGCCCCAAAGCCGCATCAAGGCGTCTCTGTATATTTGGGGTCCCTAGCGCTATATCTAGGTGCAGGGTGTGGCACCCCAAAACACCAGCATAAGCCAGAAAGCCCAGCATAGCATACCAGTGAAAAAACTATAGTGTTAATAAATTAGTATTTAGGAAGCCGAAACTATAGAGAAAGTGATACAAAAATGAAATGCAATTAAAATAGAGAAATAGTGTTAAAAAATTAATAAGTGAAAAGTGTTAATAGAAAGTAAGGGTATGCCACACTAAGGCCATCCAGCTCAGCCAGTCCAGAGGCACCACAACTCACACCTCCATTACCCCAATCTGGGTCTAAGATTAACCAGCAAGGAGCCACATGATAATGGCTCCTTACTACAATATGTCTAAGCTAAGAGCTACCTACCTTGGAGCAACCCCATAATGCTCCATGTGGCATGTCAGGGCCTGCACCTCCTCCTAATGCAGGAACCTCTCTGCCACTCACAACAGACATATATAATGGTAGATGCTCAATTAGCTTAGTGATATCATTCAGGTGCTCGAAAGGGAGGGGTATTTCTAAGCAAGAAAAAAAGCCATTTGTTTCCCCCAGCACCCTGAATGATCTCCGTAACCAGATATAAATTCCACATAATAATAGAATTCAGAGATCTTTGTTACACATATTTGCGCAAATGTGTGAATAAGCCCCAAAGTTCTCAACTCTGCCCTATCTTCATGGAAGATCAGGTAAGGGCTCTTGTGAGACAAGGCCCCCAACTCAGACACCCGCCTTGCGGATGCCAAGGCCAATAGCATGACCACTTTCCAAGTGAGAAACTTCAATTCTATCTCCTGTAGAAGTTCAAACCAATCCGATTGAAGGAATTGCAACACCACATTAAGGTCCCATGGTGCCACCGAAGGCACAAATAGAGGTTGGATGTGCAGCACCCCTTTCACGAACGTCTGAACTTCTGGAAGGGAGGCCAATTGTTTTTGAAAGAAAACCGATAAGGCCAAAATCTGGACCTTGATTGAACCCAATCTTAGGCCCGCATCCACACCCGCCTGCAGAAAATGGAGAAAACGTCCCAAGTGAAACTCTTCCGTAGGAGCCTTCTTGGATTCACACCAAGACACATATTTTCTCCAAATACGGTGGTAATGTCTAGACGTTACTCCTTTCCTGGCCTGAATAAGAGTGGGGATGACTTCTTTGGGAATACCCTTTCTGGCTAGGATCCGGCGCTCAACAGCCATGCCGTCAAACGTAGCCGCGTAAGTCTTGAATATACGCACGGCCCCTGCAGCAGCAGGTCCTCGCAAAGAGGAAGAGGCCGGGGATCTTCTATGAGCAACTCCTGAAGATCTGGATACCACGCCCTCCTTGGCCAGTCTGGGACAGTGAAGATCGCTCTAACCCTTGTTCTTCTTATGAGCTTGAGATCTTTTGGCATTAGTGGAAGTGGAGGGAAGACATACACCGACCGAAACACCCACTGTGACACCAGTGCATCCACTGCTATTTCTTGAGGGTCTCTCGACCTGGAACAATATCTCTGAAGCTTCTTGTTGAGACGAGATGCCATCCTGTCTACTTGAGGAACTCCCCAAAGACTTGTCACCTCTGCGAAGACTTCTTGGTGGTGGCCCCACTCTCCTGGATGGAGATCGTGTCTGCTGAGGAAGTCTGCTTCCCAGTTGTCCACTCCCGGAATGAAAATTGACGACAGAGCTCTTGCATGTCTTTCTGCCCAGAGGAGGATCTTTGTCACCTCTGCCATTGCCGCTCTGCTTTTCGTTCCGCCCTGACGGTTTATGTACGCGACTGCTGTTACATTGTCCGACTGGATCTGCACGGGTTGATCTTGAAGAAGATGCCCTGCTTGTAGAAGGCCGTTGTAAATGGCTCTCAATTCCAGAACATTTATGTGAAGACAGGATTCCTGACTTGACCATTTTCCTTGGAAGCTTTTTCCCTGTGTGACTGCTCCCCAGCCTCGGAGACTTGCATCCGTGGTTACTAGGACCCAGTCCTGAATCCCGAACCTGCATCCCTCTAATAGGTGAGAACTGTGTAGCCACCACAGGAGCGAAATCCTGGCTTTTGAGGACAGGATTATCTTCTGATGCATGTATAGGTGGGATCCGGACCACTTGCCCAACAGGTCCCACTGAAATACTCTGGCATGGAATTGGCCAAACTGTATGGCCTCGTAGGCCGCTACCATCTTTCCCAACAACCGAATGCATTGATGGATCGACACTCTTGTTGGCTTCAAAATCTGTTTGACCATTCTCTGGATTTCCAGAGCCTTTTCTACTGTAAGAAATACCCTCTGTACTTCTGTGTCCAGTATCATCCCCAGAAAGGACTATCTTGTCGTCGGTTCCAACTGCGACTTCGGAAAATTCATGATCCAACCGTGTTGTTGGAGTACTGACAGGGAGAGTGCAATGTTCTGTACCAACTGTTCCCTGGATCTCGCTTTTATCAGGAAATCGTCCAGGTAAGGAATTATATTGATTCCTTGTTGTCGAAGGAGGACCATCATCTCTGCCAACACCTTGGTGAATACCCTCGGTGCAGTGGAGAGTCCGAACGGCAACGTCTGGAACTGGTAATGGCAATCCTCTACTGCGAATCTCAGATAAGCCTGATGAGGAGGATAAATGGGAACATGCAAGTAAGCATCTTTTATGTCTACTGACACCATGAAGTCCCCTTCCTCCAGACTGGAAATCACTGCCCTCAGAGATTCCATCTTGAACTTGAATCTTTTCAGGTAGAGATTCAGAGATTTCATGTTTAAAATTGGTCTGACCGAGCCGTCTGGCTTCGGAACTACGAAGAGGCTTGAATAAAAACCTTCTCCCTGTTGTGACAAGGGTACCAGGACAATGACCTGATCCTGACATAATTTTTGAATTGCAGCTGTTACTACTTCTCTGTCCGGAAGAGAAGCTGGCAAGGTCGATTTGAAAAATCGGCATGGGGGGACATCTTGAAACTCCAGTTTGTATCCATGGGACACTATTTGTAAGACCCATGGGTCCAGGCCAGATTGAAACCAGAGCTGACTGTAAAGTTTTAGACGTGCTCCCACCCAAGCGGACTCCCGCACGGGAACCCCAGCGTCATGCTGCAGATTTGGCAGAAGCAGGGGTTGATTTCTGCTCCTGCATTCCTGGAGACGCTGTGGACTTTTTTCCTCTTCCCCTCCCTCTACATGCAAAGAAAGGGGAACCTTTACCCTTTTTATATCTGTTGGGCCGAAAGGACTGCATCTGAGAGTGATGTGACTTTTTCGCCGGCGCAGGAGCATAAGGCAAGAATGTCGACTTACCTGCGGTAGCCGCAGAGACTAAAGCATCCAGCCCATCTCCAAACAAGGCCTCACCTTTATACGGGAGAGCCTCCATATTTCTTTTGGAATCTGCGTCAGCATTCCATTGACGAATCCACAACGCCCTTCGAGCTGAGACTGCCATGGTAGCGGCTTTTGAACCCAAGAGCCCAATATCTTTCATGGCCTCTAGCATATATGCAGCAGCGTCTTTGATATGACCTAACGTTAAGAGTATCTTGTCTCTATCTATTGTGTCAATTTCAGATGACAAATTGTCCGACCATTTCTCGATAGCACTACTCACCCACGCACAAGCAATGGTGGGCCTGAGTAGCATACCATTGGCCACATAAATAGATTTTAACGTAGTCTCTAACTTGCGGTCTGCCGGCTCCTTTAGTGAAGCGGTCCCAGGTGCAGGAAGAATCACCTTTTTAGTTAATCGTGACAGGGCATTGTCTAATACGGAGGGTGACTCCCACCTTTTCCTGTCCTCTGCCGGGAAAGTATAAGCAACCTGAATTCTTTTGGGAATCTGAAACTTCTTTTCAGGGTTTGCCCAAACTCCCTCAAAGAGAGTATTTAGTTCGTGAGAAGGAGGGAAAGTTACATTTAATTTCTTTTCCTTATAAAAATAAGCCTTCTCCTGAGGTAAAGGAGAGGCTTCCGTAACTTCCAAGACCTCTTTTATAGCAACAATCATGTATTGAATGCTTTTTGCCAATCTAGGATCTATTTCCCTGGAATCACTAGTGTCGACTAGTGATGTGCACCGGAAATTTTTTGGGTTTTGTGTTTTGGTTTTGGGTTCGGTTCCGCGGCCGTGTTTTGGGTTCGAACGCGTTTTGGCAAAACCTCACCGAATTTTTTTTGTCGGATTCGGGTGTGTTTTGGATTCGGGTGTTTTTTTCAAAAAACCCTAAAAAACAGCTTAAATCATTGAATTTGGGGGTCATTTTGATCCCATAGTATTATTAACCTCAATAACCATAATTTACACTCATTTTCATTCTATTCTGAACACCTCACACCTCACAATATTATTTTTAGTCCTAAAATTTGCACCGAGGTCGCTGGATGGCTAAGCTAAGCGACCCAAGTGGCCGACACAAACACCTGGCCCATCTAGGAGTGGCACTGCAGTGTCAGGCAGGATGGCCCTTCCAAAAAATACTCCCCAAACAGCACATGACGCAAAGAAAAAAAGAGGCGCAATGAGGTAGCTGTGTGAGTAAGCTAAGCGACCCAAGTGGCCGACACAAACACCTGGCCCATCTAGGAGTGGCACTGCAGTGTCACGCAGGATGGCCCTTCCAAAAAATACTCCCCAAACAGCACATGACGCAAAGAAGAAAAAAAAGAGGCGCAATGAGGTAGCTGTGTGAGTAAGCTAAGCGACCCTAGTGGCCGACACAAACACCTGGCCCATCTAGGAGTGGCACTGCAGTGTCAGGCAGGATGGCCCTTCCAAAAAATACTCCCCAAACAGCACATGACGCAAAGAAAAAAAGAGGCGCAATGAGGTAGCTGTGTGAGTAAGCTAAGCGACCCTAGTGGCCGACACAAACACCTGGCCCATCTAGGAGTGGCACTGCAGTGTCAGGCAGGATGGCCCTTCCAAAAAATACTCCCCAAACAGCACATGACGCAAAGAAGAAAAAAAGAGGCGCAATGAGGTAGCTGTGTGACTAAGCTAAGCGACCCTAGTGGCCGACACAAACACCTGGCCCATCTAGGAGTGGCACTGCAGTGTCACGCAGGATGGCCCTTCCAAAAAATACTCCCCAAACAGCACATGACGCAAAGAAGAAAAAAAAGAGGCGCAATGAGGTAGCTGTGTGAGCAAGCTAAGCGACCCTAGTGGCCGACACAAACACCTGGCCCATCTAGGAGTGGCACTGCAGTGTCATGCAGGATGGCCCTTCCAAAAAATACTCCCCAAACAGCACATGACGCAAAGAAAAAAAGAGGCGCAATGAGGTAGCTGTGTGAGTAAGCTAAGCAACCCTAGTGGCCGACACAAACACCTGGCCCATCTAGGAGTGGCACTGCAGTGTCAGGCAGGATGGCCCTTCCAAAAAATACTCCCCAAACAGCACATGACGCAAAGAAGAAAAAAAAGAGGCGCAATGAGGTAGCTGTGTGAGTAAGCTAAGCGACCCTAGTGGCCGACACAAACACCTGGCCCATCTAGGAGTGGCACTGCAGTGTCAGGCAGGATGGCCCTTCCAAAAAATACTCCCCAAACAGCACATGACGCAAAGAAGAAAAAAAAGAGGCGCAATGAGGTAGCTGTGTGAGTAAGCTAAGCGACCCTAGTGGCCGACACAAACACCTGGCCCATCTAGGAGTGGCACTGCAGTGTCAGGCAGGATGGCCCTTCCAAAAAATACTCCCCAAACAGCACATGACGCAAAGAAAAATGAAAGAAAAAAGATGTGCAAGATGGAATTGTCCTTGGGCCCTCCCACCCACCCTTATGTTGTATAAACAGGACATGCACACTTTAACCAACCCATCATTTCAGCGACAGGGTCTGCCACACGACTGTGACTGAAATGACTGGTTGGTTTGGGCCCCCACCAAAAAAGAAGCAATCTCTCCTTGCACAAACTGGCTCTACAGAGGCAAGATGTCCACCTCATCATCATCGTCCGATTCATCACCCCTTTCACTGTGTACATCCCCCTCCTCACAGATTATTAATTCGTCCCCACTGGAATCCACCATCTCAGATCCCCGTGTACTTTCTGGAGGCAATTGCTGCTGGTGAATGTCTCCATGGAGGAATTGATTATAATTAATTTTAATGAACATCATCTTCTCCACATTTTCTGGAAGTAACCTTGTACGCCGATTGCTGACAAGGTGAGCGGCGGCACTAAACACTCTTTCGGAGTACACACTGGAGGGAGGGCTACTTAGGTAGAATAAAGCCAGTTTGTGCAAGGGCCTCCAAATTGCCTCTTTTTCCTGCCAGTATACGTACGGACTGTCTGACGTGCCTACTTGGATGCGGTCACTCATATAATCCTCCACCATTCTTTCAATGGTGAGAGAATCATATGCAGTGACAGTAGACGACATGTCAGTAATCGTTGGCAGGTCCTTCAGTCCGGACCAGATGTCAGCATCAGCAGTCGCTCCAGACTGCCCTACATCACCGCCAGCGGGTGCGCTCGGAATTTGTAGCCTTTTCCTCGCACCCCCAGTTGCGGGAGAATGTGAAGGAGGAGATGTTGACAGGTCGCGTTCCGCTTGACTTGACAATTTTCTCACCAGCAGTTCTTTTAACCCCTGCAGACTTGTGTCTGCCGGAAAGAGAGATCCAACGTAGGTTTTAAATCTAGGATCAAGCACGGTGGCCAAAATGTAGTGCCTTGATTTCAACAGATTGACCACACGTGAATCCTGGTTAAGCGAATGAAGGGCTCCATCCACAAGTCCCACATGCCTAGCGGTATTGCTCTGTTTTAGCTCCTCCTTCAATGCCTCCAGCTTCTTTTGCAAAAGCCTGATGAGGGGAATGACCTGACTCAGGCTGGCAGTGTCTGAACTGACTTCACGTGTGGCAAGTTCAAAGGGCAGCAGAACCTTGCACAACGTTGAAATCATTCTCCACTGCGCTTGAGACAGGTGCATTCCACCTCCTTTGCCTATATCGTGGGCAGATGTATAGGCTTGAATGGCCTTTTGCTGCTCCTCCATCCTCTGAAGCATATAGAGGGTTGAATTCCACCTCGTTACCACCTCTTGCTTCAGATGATGGCAGGGCAGGTTCAGGTTTTTTTGGTGGTGCTCCAGTCTTCTGTACGCGGTGCCTGCACGCCGAAAGTGGCCCGCAATTCTTCTGGCCACCGACAGCATCTCTTGCACGCCCCTGTCGCTTTTTAAATAATTCTGCACCACCAAATTCAAGGTATGTGCAAAACATGGGACGTGCTGGAATTTGCCCAGATGTAATGCACGCACAATATTGCTGGCGTTGTCCGATGCCACAAATCCCCAGGAGAGTCCAATTGGGGTAAGCCATTCTGCGATGATCTTCCTCAGTTGCCGTAAGAGGTTTTCAGCTGTGTGCGTATTCTGGAAAGCGGTGATACAAAGCGTAGCCTGCCTAGGAACGAGTTGGCGTTTGCGAGATGCTGCTACTGGTGCCGCCGCTGCTGTTCTTGCGGAAGGCAATACATCTACCCAGTGGGCTGTCACAGTCATGTAGTCCTGAGTCTGCCCTGCTCCACTTGTCCACATGTCTGTGGTTAAGTGGACATTGGGTACAACTGCATTTTTTAGGACACTGGTGAGTCTTTTTCTGACGTCCGTGTACATTCTCGGTATCGCCTGCCTAGAGAAGTGGAACCTAGATGGTATTTGGTAACGGGGGCACACTACCTCAAGAAATTGTCTAGTTCCCTGTGAACTAACGGCGGATACCGGACGCACGTCTAACACCAACATAGTTGTCAATGTTATGAGCCACGGCTGTGGCTCATTCCTGTTTTGCAGTTTTGTTCTGTATTTCATGTTATACTTCTGTTTATGTTCCCCGTGGGTGTCATGGGGTGCTCGGAGCTCACCCTTAAGGAGGGGATACTGTTATGAACCACAGGTAGTGGTTCATTCCTATTTTATGTTTATAAAGTTGTCTTGCATGCCAGGATTTCCTGTTGCTCTGTTTTAGAATACTCTTGTCTGCTGCCGCTGGTGAGTCTGTGTAATTGCAGCTTGTTCCCATGTGTTCAGCCTCACCTGGCTGCTAATTGCATCTTGTCAGTTTGGAATCATGCAACAGGGCAGCTGCATGGGATTATTAATTAGGCCTCTCTGTTATATGCTGGCTGACTGAAATTCACAGATGCTGGTGATATTTCTTGGTTTTCAGTCTGCTTGAAGTCTGACCTGGTTCCTGCCAGTCCCTGAGCTCCTGTATAGCAGTGTCTGACTAGCTGCTTCCTGTGTTGATTCCTGTGTCAGTCCCTGTGTCGATTCCTGTGTCTGATCCCGTGTCCTGCTGTGAGGCGTTCCTGCCCTGAGGTCCAGTGGCTTTGCCTATCCCTGGTCAAGTTCCTGGTTTCCTGGTGTCCACCGGTCTGTCGTTTGGGATTCTGCCTGTCCTCCAGTTCTGAGAGTGTGTGTCGTCATCATTGAGGGTTCCTGTCCGTTTGCCAGTATTCGTACCGGTTCCGTGAGTAGCGGCACTGCCGCGTCCGTTGGCCTAGGCCGCTATATTTCATTATTGTTTCTGTCCCTGGTGTTTTGCAGAGGGTTCTGCTTATGCTGTCACCGCCGGTACACAAAGGTATTGTGTCGGCGTGTGATCAGCATTTCCTTTGTTGTTATTTTCCTTTGGCGGTTTCTCCGCACATACTTTAGGTTTTTAGTTAGCTTGTAGCCCCTGGCCTGTTTGCTTAGTTAGAGGGCCTCTTGTTATCATCCTGTCTCGGATTTCCCTTTGTCTCTCACTAAGACCGGGGGGCATCGGAGTTGGGCAGACATAATCCGCCCTTCAAACGCGGCTGCCAAGGGCTCAAGAAACCATAGTCTCGCAAGGGATTTCTGACCGCACGGGTGAGACAACAGAGTTAGGGCGCCAGGGGCTATTCCCTTTCCATTCCCCTTTCCCAGCGTTACGTCCTGGTGCTCTGGACTCACTTCATGAACATCTCCCTTGTTCTGAGCACCAGGAACCTAACAGTCAAGGCCTCAGTTATCCGCTTTGCAACAGGATGACTGCTGTGATATTTCATCTTCCTCGCAAAGGACTGTTGGACAGTCAATTGCTTACTGGAAGTAGTACAAGTGGTCTTCCGACTTCCCCTCTGGGATGACGATCGACTCCCAGCAGCAACAACAGCAGCGCCAGCAGCAGTAGGCGTTACACTCAAGGATGCATCGGAGGAATCCCAGGCAGGAGAGGATTCGTCAGACTTGCCAGTGACATGGCCTGCAGGACTATTGGCTTTCCTGGGTAAGGAGGAAATTGACACTGAGGGAGTTGGTGGTGTGGTTTGCGCGAGCTTGGTTACAAGAGGAAGGGATTTACTGGTCAGTGGACTGCTTCCGCTGTCGCCCAAAGTTTTTGAACTTGTCACTGACTTATTATGAATGCGCTGCAGGTGACGTATAAGGGAGGATGTTCCGAGGTGGTTAACGTCCTTACCCCTACTTATTACAGCTTGACAAAGGCAACACACGGCTTGACACCTGTTGTCCGCATTTCTGTTGAAATACTTCCACACTGAAGAGCTGATTTTTTTGGTATTTTCACCAGGCATGTCAATGGCCATATTCCTCCCCGGGTGCCTCCCCGGGTGCCTGACTTAAACAAACCACCTCACCATCAGAATCCTCCTTGTCAATTTCCTCCCCAGCGCCAGCAACACCCATATCCTCATCCTGGTATACTTCAACACTGACATCTTCAATTTCACTATCAGGAACTGGACTGCGGGTGCTCCTTTCAACACTTGCAGGGGGCGTGCAAATGGTGGAAGGCGCAAGCTCTTCCCGTCCAGTGTTGGGAAGGTCAGGCATCGCAACCGACACAATTGGACTCTCCTTTGGGATTTGGGATTTCGAAGAACGGACAGTTCTTTGCTGTGCTTTTGCCGCAAGTCTTTTCTTTTTTCTAGCGAGAGGATGAGTGCTTCCATCCTCATGTGAAGCTGAACCACTAGCCATGAACATAGGCCAGGGCCTCAGCCGTTCCTTGCCACTCCGTGTCGTAAATGGCATATTGGCAAGTTTACGCTTCTCCTCAGACGCTTTTAATTTTGATTTTTGGGTCATTTTTTTACTGATCTTTTGTGTTTTGGATTTTACATGCTCTGTACTATGACATTGGGCATCGGCCTTGGCAGACGACGTTGATGGCATTTCATCGTCTCGGCCATGACTAGTGGCAGCAGCTTCAGCACGAGGTGGAAGTGGATCTTGATCTTTCCCTATTTTTTTAACCTCCACATTTTTGTTCTCCATATTTTGCGCACAACTAAAAGCCACCACAGGTATACAATGTAGATGGATGGATAGTATAGTATTACTTATACTTATGGACGACGAGTGCACTGACGACACAGAGGTAGGTACAGCCGTGGCCTACCGTACTGCTGCTTAGTGCTTATATATATAATATACTGTATAACGGACCTGGTGGACACTGTCAGCAGACTGCTAAACTAGTATGAAGAAAGAAAAAAAAAAACACCACAGGTATACAATGTAGATGGATGGATAGTATAGTATTACTTATACTTATGGACGACGAGTGCACTGACGACACAGAGGTAGGTACAGCCGTGGCCTACCGTACTGCTGCTTAGTGCTTATATATATAATATACTGTATAACGGACCTGGTGGACACTGTCAGCAGACTGCTAAACTAGTATGAAGAAAGAAAAAAAAAAACACCACAAGTATACAATGTAGATGGATGGATAGTATAGTATTACTTATACTTATGGACGACGAGTGCACTGACGACTCAGAGGTAGGTACAGCCGTGGCCTACCGTACTGCTGCTTAGTGCTTATATATATAATATACTGTATAACGGACCTGGTGGACACTGTCAGCAGACTGCTAAACTAGTATGAAGAAAGAAAAAAAAAAACACCACAGGTATACAATGTAGATGAATGGATAGTATAGTATTACTTATACTTATGGACGACGAGTGCACTGACGACACCGAGGTAGGTACAGCCGTTGCCTACCGTACTGCTGCTTAGTGCTTATATATATAATATACTGTATAACGGACCTGGTGGACACTGTCAGCAGACTGCTAAACTAGTATGAAGAAAGAAAAAAAAAACACCACAGGTATACAATGTAGATGGATGGATAGTATAGTATTACTTATACTTATGGACGACGAGTGCACTGACGACACAGAGGTAGGTACAGCCGTGGCCTACCGTACTGCTGCTTAGTGCTTATATATATAATATACTGTATAACGGACCTGGTGGACACTGTCAGCAGACTGCTAAACAAACTAGCATGAAGAAAGAAAAAAAAAACACCACAGTGTTTTTCAGGCAGACAAACGTATACTGGACTGGTGGTCACTGTCAGCAAAACTGTGCACTGTACTCCTGCTATAACTGCTCCCCAGTCCCCACAATTAGGCAGTGTGAGCAGAGCAGTGCACTCAGCACAGATATATCATGCAGCAGTGCAGCACACTGAGTGAGCACAGCCACAGATATGGTGGAGCGTTTTTTTTCAGGCAGAGAAACAAAGGATTAAAATCACTGGTGGTATAATCAAAACCCTGCACTGTACTCCCTAACAGCTGCTCCCCGTCCCCAATCCTCCCCACAATTATAACAATGTCACTCTTAGTCATTTCTATTACGGAGAGGACGCCAGCCACGTCCTCTCCCTATCAATCTCAATGCACGTGTGAAAATGGCGGCGACGCGCGGCTCCTTATATAGAATCCGAGTCTCGCGAGAATCCGACAGCGGGATGATGACGTTCGGGCGCGCTCGGGTTAACCGAGCAAGGCGGGAGGATCCGAGTCGCTCGGACCCGTGTAAAAAAAAAAGGTGAAATTCGGGCGGGTCGGATTCCGAGGAACCGAACCCGCTCATCACTAGTGTCGACACAGGAATCAGAGTCCGTGTCGGTATCAGTTTGTACTATTTGTGCAAATGGTCTCTTATGTGACCCAGAGGGGTCGCTTGCAGATGAAAAGGCAGAACTATGAAAAATCACATCCTCCTCTGATTTTCTCCAGTTTTCTGCATGAGACTCAGACTTATCCAATCTCTTACTGATATGATTCACACTATCACGTAATTCTTTCACCCATTCAGGCTCGCGGTGTGCCGGCAGCGCCACCACATTACAACTCTGTGTCCCTAAAATGGCTCCCTCAGGGGAAGAGCTCCCTACCTCAGACATGTCACACACGTGCACAACCACACCACAGACACTCCGGAACTTATAGGGGACAGACCCACAGTAAAATCTGTCAGAAGGACACAGAAAGGATTTGCCAGCTCACAACCCATCGCTAGTGATAAAAACCCTGTGTAACACAAAAATGCCCACAGACCTGTAGCGCTTTTACAATGACAAATTCACAACAGCACCCATTTATACTGTGCCCCCCCTCCTGTTTTACACCCTGATACTTGTCCAGTACTGGAGGATGACCAGCGTTGTTCTCTGCAGCTTGCTTGATGAGAAAATGGCGCTGAGCAGTGTGCTGGCTGACTGAGGAGGAAGCCTTGCCCCCGTAATGGCGCGTTTCCCCTCAGCAATTTCAATACAAATTTTTAGACTGGCGGGGGTAGGACTGTGCCTCAGCAACTTATATCCCCTTATTAGCCAGTTTTGATTAGGTTTCATGCTGCCCCCCCCTCCCCCTCGCGGCCTGCACCCTGCTGTGCCTGTGTTGAAGGAGTAGCATGGCGCACATCGTTCCTGCCCGCTGCGCGGTACCTTTTAGCCATCACGATGACTGAAGATCCTCTTCTGTACACTCACCTGTCTTCTGACTTCTGGCTCTGTAAGGGGGGGTGACGGCGGGCTGTGGGAATGAGCGCATAGCCGCAGCTAGTGTTCAGTACCCTTCAGGAGCTAATGGTGTCCTGTCAGCCAGAAGCAGAGCCATGAAACTATTCAGGAAGTTGGTTCCTACTTCTGCCCCCTAAGTCCCACGAAGCAGGGAGACTGTTGCCAGCAGTCCTCCCTGAAAATAAAAAACCTAACATAAAATCTTTCAGAGAAACTCAGTAGAGCTCCCGTGGAGTGCATCCAGTCTGTCTGGGCACATTTTCTAAACTGAGGTCTGGATGGGGGGCATAGAGGGAGGAGCCAGTTCACACCCTTGAAAAGTCTTAAAGTGCCCATGGCTCCTGCGGAACCGTCTATACCCCATGGTACTGAAGTGGACCCCAGCATCCTCTAGGACGTATGAGAAATATAGTAATGCCCCCAATTTAATAACAATATATAGTAATGCCTCCATTATAACAGGAAAATACAGCCACTCTCGCACTCCCAGTAATCCTGTCAAAGTGGGAGGATCCGTCATGCTGCCAAGCACCATGGTCTTGTTGCTTTGTGGCACATTATAATTGTGGCAATGGCCAAGTGTGTGGCATGTGGTACTGCATACCCGCTGCCAAATTCTTAAGGGTACTCCGTACCCGAGCGTACCCGCATACTTGCACCACTGATTCAAACCCACCAACAAGGAGGCTTCCTTTGCCATAAGCAACAGACATATATGGGGTCATTCCGAGTTGTTCGCTCGCAAGCCGTTTTTAGCAGCATTGCACACGCTAAGCCGCCGCCTACTGGGAGTGAATCTTAGCATAGTAAAATTGCGAACGAAAGATTCGCAATATTGCGATTACACAAGTCTTAGCAGTTTCTGAGTAACTTCAACCTTACTCGGCATCTGCGATCAGTTCAGTGCTTGTCGTTCCTGGTTTGACGTCACTAACACACCCAGCGTTCGCCCAGACACTACCCCGTTTCTCCGGCCACTCCTGCGTTTTTTCCGGAAACGGTAGCGTTTATTCCCACACGCCCATAAAACGGCCTGTTTCCGCCCAGTAACACCCATTTCCTGTCAATCACATTATGATCGCCAGAACGAAGAAAATGCCGTGAGTAAAATTCCTAAGTGCATAGCAAATTTACTTGGCGCAGTCGCAGTGCGGACATTGCGCATGCGCATTAAGCGGAAAATCGCTGCGATGCGAAGATTTTTACCGAGCGAACAACTCGGAATGACCCCCATAGACCAATCCAGAGACTGTAGGGCAAATGTATCAAACCTTCAAGACATACTTACCGAAATTCTGGCTGCTCTCTGTGGGAGAGAGCAGCCAGGTCGGCTCAGCAGGGGGGCAGGGGAGTGCTGTGACGTGAGGAGGGGGTGGGGCGGAGTCGGGATGGGGGTGGGACATGGGTGGGGCGGGTTACAGTAACACCTCCTTTAAGCCACCCCCCGTTCTGTAATGCCACGATCACCGGCATTACACTGCAGGGGGCGTGGCTATGATGACACGATTCAGCAAGAATCGCGTCATCGACTGCCTGGACCGCCCACTTTACACACTAAGTGGGCGGACGGGCTGGGGGACCCCTCAAAATGGGAGAGTTGCCTGCTCTTCTGGGGGGCCGGGAGGGTCACCCGATTTTCGTGAGCCTCCCGGCCATTCCGGGAGAGTAGGCAAGTATGCTTCAAGAAAGAGTGGAGAAGTTGCCCATAGCAACCAGCTTCTAGCTACCATTTATCCAGCACAGCCTATAAAATTAAAGAAGCTATCAGGGTCAGACTATAATGGTTGGCCACATCTCTGTGGTCGCTGGCGATACCCTTTAGCCTGGGCCCATATCACTGTCTTTCCCCAGTGGGCCCTTCGTGTGCCAGTCTTAATCATACTTGCCTACTTTGCTGCCCCCTCCTCCGGGAGGAGGCAATGTTGTAGGCGCATGGGCGCATGGCCGGCGGCATTATAGGCTGTCCTGGGGGCGTGGTCAGTCAATGTGGGCTGTCCGGGGGCATGATTACGGGGAAGTGGGCAGTCTGGGGGGCGTGGTATCACAATTGTGTCATCGTGGCTCCGCCCCCCACTATAAAGTGCCAGAAAATAGGCACTGTATAGCGGGGGGGGGGGGGCAGAGCTACGATGACGCGATTCAACCTGAATCGCGTCATCAGATCCCCTCGGACCGCCCACCTGTTCCTGCTGTGGGCAGCCGAGGCGGGGTACAGAGGGCCTGACAGGGAAAACGGGGGGCCGGGAGGGTGACCCGATTTTCGAGTGCCTCCCGGCCATTTCGGGAGGGTAGGCAAGTATGGTCTTAATAGGATGCTCCAAGAAAAAATGTTGTACGCCCCTGATCTAGTCCAAATCGCTCAGGACTTGCTGGGATGCACTTGTTTAGCACCAAAGTCTCCTTGAATATGATATTTAAGTGCCCATTGGACCTGGTTCATGTTTGTAAGTAAAGCAAACAGGCAAGCAACTGGGCAAAACCATGTTTCACTGCAGGTGGGGCGGATGTAACATGTGCAGAGAGAGTTAGATTTGGATGGGGTGTGTTCAAACTGAAATCTAAATTGCAGTGTAAAAATAAAATGTGTGGGCTACATGCAAAAGCAGCCAGTACAGTATTTACCCTGCACAGATAAAATATGGTTGTTTTCCCTTTTGCATGGCAGCATGGTTCGTTGCAGACACAAAGTTACTTGTATTTTTTTTGCTTTTCTACAAACATGAATCAGGCCCTCAGTGAGGCCACTTACCTACTGGGGTGTAATTGCAGCATCTGGCTTGTGCAAAAGATTAAGTATAAGTATGCAACCATATGTTAAAATAGACTCCATTCTATTCAATGTGCCCATATTCATTGCCATTGCCCTTTGCTTCTGCCAGTGGTTGCATGGTGCCTTCATTTTTTGGGCATTGCTTTTTCAATTTCAGTGCTTTCAAAGACTGTCACTACATTTACAATGGCCACTGATCTCCATGGGAGTGCATTGTGGGGGTTATTCAGAGATGGAGCAGATGGCTGCATACGCAGCCAGATCTGTGGTCATTTCTGCACATGCTGGGGGCCACCCAGCACAGGGCAAGACCACCCGGCATGTGTGAGGCCGCCTCCCGATGCGTCCGCAATCTAATTGCGAATGCATCGGATCTAATGTTTACCCCTGGAAACGCAGACTGGCTACACTGCTAGGCGTTGAACGGGCATTTTTGTGACGTCACGCAGCAGACCCGAAAACTGTCCCGCCCCGCCCCCATTTTCCCAGCACCACCCTCACAATGCCGTAACTCCGCCCCCGCGATGGCCTTGACTGTCAATCACATTGTGATTGCATACATCGGGGATGCAACCACAATGTGTATGGTCGCGCAACCACTGTGCGGCCACTGCGCATGCGCAGTTTGCCGCCACTGGCAAACTGCACTGTGGGCCGCTGTTGCGGCCGGGTCTGAAAGACCCTCTGTGTACATTGCTATTAGGGCTTTACACACGCGTTTTAAGCGGCGTTAGTCTGTGTTTTTCCAATTCATTTCTATAGCCTTCATTCTTTTCTTTAGCCTTCAATCCAATGAGGTTTCTACACGTTGTAGAAACTCCTCTGAAAGGAAAAAGCTATAGAAATGAAGTTTCAGTGGAGTTTCTGCATATAGAAACCCCATTGAATTGAGTAGGCTATAGAATTCATTGGAGCCACACAACACAATGGATAACTTCTTCACTGGTCCACTTCTCTACTCTTTCATCGCTGCTGCTGCTGCTGCTGCTGTTGTTATTATTATTAATTATTATTATTATTATTATTACATACCTCCCAACTTTTAATACTTACAAAGAGGGACTCCCGAAAAGGAGTGTGGCATAAGAAAAGGGGGTGTGGCTTCGCAGGAGAACCCGCGATCGCGAGCCACGCCCCGTTTTCATCACTGAGGGGGCATGCCCAGCGCTTTGTGAGCTGCTGGCATGCCATCTCTCCCTCTGTCTGCACTGAATAGACGCTCTGCTAAGCAGGGCAGCAAGAGACAGAGCCTCCCAACTGTCCCCCCCACCGTGGGACACTGCGGCCCGCGGGTGGGACAGCGGGACAGTTCTTAAAAAAACGGTACTGTCCTGCGAAAATCGGGACAGTTGGGAGGTATGTTATTATTATGTGGCAGCGTTGGCGAATCCGCTGCTGCTTCTCATTGGGTTTCACACCAGGGGGTATATTTACTAAAATTCTTATTTTTCTGAATGAGGTTAAAGTTCAAACACGAATGACATCGAATGTGTGAAATTGCAACTTTTTGAATTTTTTACGCCTCATTTACTATGCTGTCGTATTCTGCATTTTCGAGTTTTCCGATGTCGATGTCATTCGTATTTTCAGCCAGTGTTTTACGGGAGTGAATAGTAAAACACTGCCAACATTAACACAATGAATCTCGGGGGTCATTCCGAGTTGGTCGCTAAGTTTTTCGTTCGCACAACATATTCGCAAAGTTGCGTATTCGTACGCAGTATTACACAAAGTGGGCGTACGCCAAATGACATCGCAGCAATGCGAAACCATCGCAGCATTGCGAAACTATCGCATTAACACATACTTCATCGTAAAATTACTAAGTTTTAGTATATTTACCCATCCATGTTAAAAGTGCACACTTTTGTGGACAAACGCACCACAATGCTTTTTTTTCCCCTATTCAGTGGAATTACACCTTTATGTTAAAAGTCCACAAGCCCTCCTCAATTACGAACCCAATTAGTGTAATTAATGTCAATGGTCCTGACCAATTAAGTCTCCAAAGTAAACCAGAAGAACACTTTGTAGCTCTAATTGGCCAGAAACATTGTTGTTTAAATTTGTAAAATATAGATATTGTAATTTTTATTGTTATAATGCAAATGTTTGAAGTATTGTGTATATGTGTAGTGTGTGAATAAATGTCTTTTCATGTATTTAAAAACCATAACCTCCTAACAAGTTTTGTGTGTGTAGAATTTTGTGTTTTATATTTTTATTTTTAAGCTTAAGTAAGATGTGTGAACTGTTTAAGGTCACCAATTTCTGCAAGGCAATGTGCTGTTCCTTTATAGCATAAATAAGCACAACACCCACTTAACTTCAACAATTTTATTATTTTTTTAATTTGTTTTTTTTTTTTTTAAAGAAACTTTTAACAAAATTAAAATAAAAATATCACAGATTTTTTTCTATTGCCTCGATATCTGCTAACACTTCCCTTAAATGGGCTTTCAGCCGCCCTAAAAGTTCAGGCAAAGTGCTGGGATCTCCAACTGCAGAATCTGAAAAGAAGAGTCAAAGAAAACATTAATAACTTACTCACATTACCTATTATACAAGCAGGGCACAAAGCAGACTTTAATGCAGGCCTGGCCAAACTGATGCCCTCCAGCTGTTGTGAAACTACATAGACCAGCATGCCTTGACACAGTTTTGGGGACAGAGAATGCAAAACGGTGTCAGGGCATGCTGGAATGTGTAGTTTCTCAGCAGCTGTATGTCCGCAGTTTGGAGAGGCCTGCTTTAATTCCTAAGTGACGACATCATGGCTGTTTTCAAGATAAATCAGTAGCAGAACAACACACAAGCCTGCTCAGCAATCTTTTTTTGTTTATTACAAGAAAGTGGACCACACCATGGGGTACATTTATTACTACTGGAGTTCTATTTAAGAAGGGACGTTGCCCATAGCAACCAATAAAAATAAAAATATTATCTTGTAAAAGTGGACTTACAAATTTAAACTATAATCTTATTGGTTGCTATGGGCAACGTCCCATGTTAAAGAGAACCCCACAAGTAGAAATGTTACCATCAAAACTGAGCACAGATAAACCATGTTGTCCTGGCAACCCTGTTGAACTAATGAGTGTCGACCTAGAGTGGACACACAAAACATTGCACACATAACACTACATATAATGACACTCTTTAAAAATTCAATGCAACATGTACACCATGAATAATAACTCTTTTTTTCCCCTTGGTAGCGTATTCCCAACAGTACAACAGGGCATGTTTTGAGATTGTAAGTCTAAGTAGGTAATCATTATTGTAAAAATGTAAAAACACTTACTTTCCTCCACAACATTGTCACTTAGCCCATCTGGGGCTTCTTCAGCCCATTCGCTGGGTGGTGATGCCAGCTGGATGGGGGAAGGCGGCTGGATGGGGGAAGGAGGAGGGATTGGGGAAGGAGGAGGGATGGGGGAAGGAGGCTGGATGGGGGAAGGAGGAGGGATTGGAGATGTTATTTCAGAGGGTGGGTCTGATTGAGAGGGCGAGGGGGGCGGAGAGAATGTTAGGCCAATAGAGGGTGAGGGGGGCTGAGAAGGTGATTTGGAAGTTGAAGGAGAAGGGGTATGGGAAGGAGGAGAAGGGGTCACAGAAAGAGAAGGAGAGGTGGGGTGAGAAGGGGAGTGGAAAGTGGAGTGGGCCTGGGAAGCTGAGGGTGACTGGGAAGCTGAGGGGGATTGGGAAGCTGAGGGGGACTGGGAAGCTGAGGGGGACTGGGAAGCTGAGGGGGATTGGGAAGCTGAGGGGGACTGGGAAGCTGAGGGGGACTGGGAAGCTGAGGGGGATTGGGAAGGGGAGGGGGAGTGAGAAGGGGAGGGGGACTGGGAAGTGGAGGGGGAGTGAGAAGGGGAAGGGGGCTGAGATGGTGCCTCATGTGTTGCTTGCCGTTGTGGTCATCCTATAATGATATTTGTGTTAAAATTTAATTTGCATGTTAAATTACATACTAAACAATTGTAAATTTCACTGTTCTGTTCCATGTAAAAGACACAGTGGTTTTTTTTAAACAAAAAAAAAAAAATCATCTTCATGTTGCCCACAGCAAACTAAATGAGTCCAAACAATTATTTGGACGCTCATTCCTTAATCTATTCCATTGAGTCATATTGATTGGTCAAGGCAACATCACCAGATCACTATTCAAGCCACCTTATTATATAGACAGCACTGATCAAGTTTTTTGGTACAGTTTCCTGCCTGGTTTTTTTTTCTGGAAAACATGCACTTGTTTGGTGACATTTTGCTACAGTCAGTACTGTTTGCCCTAACCACACACACTGTCCTATTGTAAAAAAATGTTCACTCAGTGTTGCAATTAGCCTACCACTTAGTGTAAATTTGCACAATTTATGCTATTAATCTTATGTAATGTAACTTACTGCGTGCATGCATTGCGCGGATTTGCTGCCGGATCTCCGCCAACAGCTCTGGAGTCCTCCTGCGGAGATCACTCCATCTCCTCTCCAACTGTATTATTGTCCGCCTGCTGCGGACGCGAGAACGCAGCAGGCGGCGGACCTCCGCGTAGGCCTCGCGCTTAACCCGATTTGGGATGAAGCGCCCAACGCGGCCTACGCGGCGGTCCATCACCGCAACCAGGACGCGGAGCTCCCGCCTGGTGAAAGGTGCCGCACGCATCATGGCAATGGCGTTTTCCTTATTTGGGCATATATTTATAGTGTCTGCTAGCATGTGATTGGTCCAAAATCTATGCTGTAATTTCTAATAACTTTATTGATCTTTGCAATGCTGGGAAGAGCAGAGTGTTAATTAGCACGAGCGGAAATACGCATTCGCAGAAGGAATTTTTAAAAAATTAAAACATAAAACAAAACAAACAGACACAGACACACACACAGTTTTGGGTAAATTCAGATACATATCTGTGTACTCACCACAGTTTGTGTGATCATTCAGCTGGACAGTCACAAAGTGGACAACATTAAGTTTCATTTGTTTGTGTGTTTGTTGAAATAAACAGGATTTTAGGATAAAAAACAAATAAGGACACTATTTAGCAACATCACAGTATTGTTTTTGCAAATAACACATTGTAAGCTTAACGTGTTAACGGATTTAGTGGCAAATAAATATTACATATTCCAAAGCCAAAAAATAATTACCCAATGGCCTTACAATAGCAAACAAAAGGACAAAATTAATCAAAATACAAAAGCATACTGTGGTTTTATTTTGATTAAAAAAGAGAAACTTAAAACACTATACCTGAAATATTCCGCAACAATGCTTGCCCTGACTTGGCTCCCCCTCCGTGTAACACTCCCCCCACCGAAGTGTCGGACAACCCCTGGCTCCTCATCAGGCAATTCCTCTGTCTGAGGAAGCTCTACGCTACACCTTACCGCGATGTTGTGTAGTATAGCGCACAGGACCACTAGTTTACTTGCCATCTCCGGCGAATACATGATGTCGTCACCAGTGCGGTGGAGCACACGAAACCGCCCTTTAAGGACCCCAATTGTGCGCTCCACCAGCTGCCTAGTGGCAGTAAGCGCGGAGTTAAATGCCGTCTGTGGTCCTGGCCTGGGATTACGGTAAGGATTCATGAGCCAGGGGGTGCAAGGATATCCACAGTCTCCTGTTTGATGATAAACCAAAATTAGAAATAGTCTATTTTTTAAAAAATTAAAATATTTTACACAAAATTGTGCAACAACTCACCCAATAACCACATGTCTGCTCGTTGACTTGATCTTAATCTGTGCCATATCCCTGATTGTCTAATGACATACGCATCATGGGAACTTCCAGTAAACTTTGCATTCAGGGAAAGGATCTGGAGGGATGGCCCACAAACAACCATTACATTCAGAGAATGAAACGGTTTCCTGTTTCTATAAATTTCTTCATTATGTTTTGGTGGCTGAATAGCTACATGTGTGCCATCCACAACCCCAATAACATGTGGGAAGCGACTACCACCTTCCTCAAATTGCCGCTTCACCACATCTAGGGCACCAACATCCAAAGGCATAGCAATAAATTGCTTCACACGCTTTAGGAAAGCCTGGCAGACACGCCGCAGGACCTTACTGAACTGGCCCTGCGACATGCCAACCAGGTCTCCTACCACATGCTGATAAGAGCCTGTAGCCAAAAAATGTAACACAGCAAGGAATTGTGTCAATGGTGGTATTGCTGTAGGATACCGAATTTCAGACTCCAGATCACTCTCTATTATGGAGAGAGTGTCTAGGATTAGATGTGGTGGCAGCCTGTATCTACGTACAACCACATCATCTGGCATCCCAAAAAGTAGAACACGGGGTCGGAAAATTGGTGGCCTAGCACGCCTCCGTTGCCTTGGTTGATGAGGAGCCGGTTGTGGTTGTGGGGCTGGCGGTTGGGGTGGGAGTGCTGGCGTGGGTTGGGGAGGTAGGGCTTCGGCAGCAATAAATATTGACATCACACACTTTAAAAAATAAAACAAAAAAAGGTTGAATAAGACAAAAACAAAGTCCAAAAAATATACAACCAAAATTTTTTTTTAAAAAGGGGGTGTCAACTTACGGCAGGAGCGTAAGACATTTTTTCTGAGTTCAATTCAGGAACAAAAGGAATATTATCACAAAAAAGATAAACAAAATTATTTTTTGGATGAAAGCTACATATGTTAAATTGTAAATGTTAAAAATAGTATTTAAAAAAAACACAGCATCAAACACATCACAAACACCTACTAAAAAATAATGACTAATTGGTTTAAAAAATTACAATAAAACAAACAAAAAGTTAGCCCTTTAGTAGCTAGTCCAGCCAAGAACAACACTACTTTGCTGATCAATCCTGGTAAAAAATATAGCATTTATTAACAAGATGGAAAACAAACATTATCAAAACACTTTGAACAAACACAAACAGGCACCAACACAGGCCAAGGGAACTTACCTGATCCAAAATAAAGAAAGGGCCAATTTGTGTTATATAGCACACAAATTTGAAATAATAGACTCGGGTTACGTCACCCAAAACAATTCTCCTACAAGAGACCAAAAATGACAGTCAAAAACAACATACAGGCCATTAACACAAACAGGCACCAACACAGGCCAAGGGAACTTACCTGATCCAAAATAAAGAAAGGACCAATTTGTGTTATATAGCACACAAATTTGAAATAATAGACTCGGGTTACGTCACCCAAAACAATTCTCCTACAAGAGACCAAAAATGACAGTCAAAAACAACATACAGACCATTAACACAAACAGGCACCAACACAGGCCAAGGGAACTTACCTGATCCAAAATAAAGAAAGGACCAATTTGTGTTATATAGCACACAAATTTGAAATAATAGACTCGGGTTACGTCACCCAAAACAATTCTCCTACAAGAGACCAAAAATGACAGTAAAAGCAATGAAGCACAGGTTTATTTGCACAAATGGACTAGCAAAATATATATGTGTAAAAAAGACTAACAAACAATCAACATAAAATAAAAACTTTTTTTTTTTTTTAAAAACAACAAGACGAATTCCAGAATACTCACAAACGTAAATTCGCAGACAAAATGCTACACTGTCTATATTCTAAACGCAAACGAAAGGACAAATGTACGCTTGACAATTACTCACTTGGAAAAATCCTATAGCACCTTCACGCACAAGCCAACAAACTCAACAGTGCAAGAAACTCCAAACTACCTACACTCACAGCGTGCAAAGTAGGCCCTTAAATAAGCAGTGCAATCAGTAACCAGATTAACATTGTACACCTGTGTGAATTAACGCGACGCACGTAGGTATAAATAAGCACACACCTCGGCGTACACACGTCATCGCAAACATGGCTTCTCGTGAGCAAATCGCAGCAGAGATGGACCGCATTGCAGAGCAGGAGATGGCATTGCGGAAAAGACGCCTAGATTGCCAAAGGCGCATGTTGGAATACGCCTCTGCGGATGTTGAAGAGGCAGGACCTAGTACTCTGCAAATGTCTGCTTCTGAACCCCAACAATTGACTGGGGATACCCTGCCACACACACATAGTGACCAAACTGAGGGAGAATTGGCTTTAGCCACACAAACACAACAGACAGAAGCTGCTAGTGAGGAGGAAGATGGTGATGAACAACAAGAAGAAACCTCACAGGCTACCTCCAGACGGAAGAAAAGACAGCCTGCATTCACTAAGAGGGAGTTGCGTGTTTTGGTCACGCAGGCCATGTCCAAAATACATAGAGGCCCAAAAAACATGGGGGCTGCTTCAAAAGATCGCATCTGGAGAGACATCACAAAATCTGTGAATGAAGTTGGCTCTGTCGTCAGAACATCACAGGAAGTGAGACGACGGTAAGTGCATCTTGACAGTCATTTTTCTGTGATAAGTTGACTAAAAAATGTAGTTACATGTGATGTTATGTCTAGCAAACACAAGCAGAACACGTGTCCTATATATTAGCTTAGACAAATAATAAGACTCTACTTTGTCCCTCTTTCACAATACATATGTAGGTGGGCCGACTTCAAATCCCGCCTGAAGGCAAAGAGGGCTGCGGAGTGGAATGCCTCAAGGGCTACAGGTGGAGGAGCACCTGTCGCTGTGGAGTATACTGACTTGGAGGAGATGGCGATGCCCTGTGTCAGTTATTAGGAGGGCCAAGGGGTGTCTCATATGGACACGGACCTGCCTGAGATCCTGACGGGACATGACTTGGAAGGTAAGTTTACACATTTAGTTGTCTGTAATTTTGACTGTATTTATAATAATAAACTAATTTTGTATCCAACTTTTTCCCCACACATTCTTCTATTTGCTTGCCACAAAACACAGCACAGGGGGGTGATCCGTTTGAGTCACAGGACGGTTATGTGGTTGAGGCTGAGGTGGAGGGACCTAGTGAGTCTGGCAGTGTGGGCCAACAAATCCCACCTCTGCAGGTTCCTACTGGCCCCCCCACCCAACCCTCTGCTATCCCGGAGATCCTGCTTGAAATCGCTAGGTATGGTGAGAGCCTAAATCGGTTTCAAGACGGGGTCATCCGGGAGGTAAGCCAGATAGCTGTCCGGCTCACTGAGCACCGAACCTGTGTTGAGCAAGGTGTTGCTCAACTCTGCCAACGTCTGGCAGAGATCAGGCAGGGCCAAGAACAACTTGCCTCCTCATTCCAAAGCCTTGCAAATAACATCTTGCAAGGGCTCCAGGCCATCGCTGTCTCCCTTGCCCACAGTGGCAGAGAGCCACCCACATCGGCTCCCTCCCCTGCCCAGGAAGAACAGGCCACTGGGCAGGCCCAACGAAGGTCGCTCCGCAGACCTTCCAAAGAAGAACAGCCTCAGGCGGGGAGAAAAAGAAGAAAATGATGTCTCTTCAGATGGGCAGCACCCATGTTTTTGATGTTGCCTCTATGTATTTTTGGAGTTGGCTTGTGTGGCCAGAATGGATAACTCCCTCTTAGTGAAATGTATTCTTTCTGTTTGGATGTATTGTAGCCTGTGAGTTTATGTGTATAAACACCAGAGCCATCTTCCTCTTACTAGTGTGCTATGTATTGTTGTGTTTGTGTGGTGGATCCTAATTCTTTCTCATTTGGTTTAAAATTTGTGTGTGGCAGGGTGTGTCATGTTTGATTTATGCTTAAAAAATATACTTTTGTCAGAAGCAGAATTTTGCAGAGTACTGAGTTCTGCTATCTAATGATTGTCAGTGCCATCTGCTTGCTGCTTGGTCCATCTCTGCCTGTGCGACTCACGTGGAGCCATGTTGTTTAAATGTTGTGAAATATTATTATAATAATAAAAAACATATTTTAAAAATTTGTGCAGTTTCTTCAAGGTAATGCAGTTCCAGAAAGATTAGGTCAGCATATAGACACTTGTAGACCAATCTGCAAATTCTCCTTAAAAATTGCAAAAAACAAAAAAAAAAGGTATTCTTTGCACCACACTTTAATGTCCATATTAAGTAAACAGACACGACGCTTTTTAAAAATATCTATTGTCAACAGGACATCATTTCAAACATTGTCAGATATTATAATCAAATATTATTGTGACTTTTAAGACTAAATTAAAGTGTATGCTGCATTATGTGGGTGTTGGATTATTTGTAAAAAATGTTGCAGATTTCAAACACTTTCACAAATATTTTCACTTGTTTGTATTTGGGAGTCTTACACACATTAAAACAAGTTTAAAAAATGCTTACACAACAACTTCAACAAAAATCACACCCTTATTTGGCAGTGTGTGAGATTTATATGTGAGTAGAATAAACATGTAATGTGTGTTCAGACAATTGCTGGTTGGTAACTTTCATCTGCTCATTAATTAACAAGTAATTGGACATCAGATGAATGTGCTATCCAATTAACTGCTAATTACTGCATACACACTTGTACCAGTACTTCGCAAATGTAGAGTAACTGCAGACCTACTCGGCTGCTGCGTGAATGTTGCTACGGTTTCCTATGTTAGTTTTAACAGCGACAATGTTTATTTGCGAAAAACACGCCCATTGCGAGTTGCATACTCCCACACTGTACGCCCACTTTCACGCCCATGTCGGAGCATTGCGAAGTCTCGCCTCTGCCACGCCCACGCCACTCCTCGTTTTCGTTTGCCAGTTACTGCTTTTTTTTTTCTGAGTAATTTTGCACAGTTGTCGTACGTATGTACTCGCGCATGCGTAATCACGCATTTGCGCATGCGCAGATACTTACATTTCGTACATTTGCGTTGCGAAGACTCTTAGCGACCAACTCGGAATGAGGGCCCTCGGCCGAATCTGTGAGATCCGTGCAGGGCTTCATTGTGCACCTTTAAAAAAAAAATAAAGTGTTAAAAATCAAGAAAAAAATTGCGTGGGGTCCCCCCTCCTAAGCAAAACCAGCCTCGGGCTCTTTGAGCCGGTCCTGGTTGTAAAAATATGGGCAAAAAATTGAAAGGGGTTCCCCCATATTTGAACAACCAGCGCCGGGCTCTGCGCCTGGTCCTGGTACAAAAAATATGGGGGACAAAATGCGTAGGGGTCCCCCGTATTTTTTGAACCAGCACCGGGCTCCACTAGTCAGGGAGATAATGCCACAGCCGGGGTACACTTTTATCTTGGTCCCTGCGGCCCTGGCATTAAATCACTAACTAGTCACCCCTGGCCGGGGTACCCTGGAGGAGTGGGGACCCCTTAAATCAAGGGGTCCCCCCCTCCAGCCACCCAAGGGCCAGGGGTGAAGCCCGAGGCTGTCCCCCCCATCCAAGGGCGGCGGATGGGGGGCTGATAGCCAAGTGAAAAAAGAATATTGTTTTTTGCAGCAGTACTACAAGTCCCAGCAAGCCTCCCCCGCAAGCTGGTACTTGGAGAACCACAAGTATCAGCATGCAGGGGAAAAACAGGCCCGCTGGTCCACTTCTCCATGTACAATCCACGGGTACCTGTGAAAAAAATTATAGTCACATAATCCAGTGTAGCTTGTGTCCTCTTTATAATCCACGTACTTTGCAAAAAAACAAACCGGAAACCCGAACCACGCAGGGACCAAGATAAAAGTGTACCCCGGCTGTGGCATTATCTCTCTGACTAGTGGAGCCCGGTGCTGGTTCAAAAAATACGGGGGACCCCTACGCATTTTGTCCCCCATATTTTTTGTACAAGGACCAGGCGCAGAGCCCGGTGCTGGTTGTTCAAATATGGGGGAACCCCTTTCAATTTTTTGCCCATATTTTTACAACCAGGACCGGCTCAAAGAGCCCGAGGCTTGTTATGCTTAGGAGGGGGGACCCCACGCATTTTTTTTTTTACACTTTCCCACCCCTTCCCACTGATAAACATGCACAGATCTCACGGATCCGTGCATGCCTATCAGAACACGGCAAAAAAAAGCAGGTCTATTTTAAAACTGCTTTTTTTTTACGAATTGTATTTTTTCACGGCAGTGTTTGGCTATTACCGGCAGTGTTTGTGAAATAGAATTTTTAGTAAATTACAGAGTTGTATAAAATAACAGACGTATTTGACCGATGGTGTATTCATTCGTATTTTTTTTCTTTGACTTCCAAAAAAATACGAATGCCCTCATCACTGCCGAGATTTGAGTTTAGTAAATTCCCGAGATGACACTTTGAAGAAAAAACACCAAATCGGTCAAAATCGGGAGCTTAGTAAATATACCCCCAGGTGTTCTTTTTATTAACAGTGCAGGTTTAAATTTTGAGGTTGACGCTGCGGAGAAGTGTCGAGCTGCCGTTTATTAACTGTACCTCTTGGAATTCATTTTCCCCAACTATTATCATTCTAATAAGTGTTTATATTTATTCTTTATTAATTGTTGTCTAAATGTCTGAGGATAATAATGTATGAGTGGATTTCTCTTCTCCAGCCATTTTATGTTTTTTGTTTAACTTATGTTGGTAGAGTTTGTGAGTGTAGGTTCTCAGTTGTTTTTTGGTTTTTTTGAGGTGATGGTGGGGTGGGGTAGGAGGGTTGTGACACCCCCACCCAGAGCCGGCCCTAGCCAATATGATGCCCTAGGCAAGATTTTGGCTGGTGCCCCCTAGCACCACCGCTGGTTCCGCCTCTGACCTTGCACCTCTTTCCCAGCACCATCAACCCATAGCAGTCTTTATTTTGGGGTTTGTACACCCTATATTTTAAATAGGAACAGTTTGCACATTTGGCGCACAGCCCAAAAAGGGGTGTGTTTTTGCCTTAAGGGGCATGGCCACACAATAGTAACCCCAATTCCAATTACGCCACACAGTACTGCATCTTTATTCACATTTGATCATGCAATAGTGTCCATAATTCATATTACATCCCACAGTAGTATCACTTTACCTTATAAACGTTTACTCCTCACAGTAGAGCCCCTTATTCACATTACATCACACTGAAGTGCTGCTTATTCACATTATACCACACCATATAGCTCTTTATTCACACTAGATGACACAGTAGTGCCCTTTCTATACACAACGTCACATAGTAGAGCACCTTATACACATAATGCCACACATTAGTAATGCATTTATACACAATTCCACACAGTAATGCCCCTTCCACATATGAGACACATTATTAATGTCCTTATAAACATAATGCACCTTACACATTATGACAACCTTTATTAATGCCCTTTTACACGTAATGTCCCTTACACATATGCTGCACATTATTAATGCCCTTATACACATAATGACACACATAGTGCCCCCTACACATTTGCGGCACATTATTAGTGCCCCAATACACATAATGACACACATACAGTAGTACCCTGTTACACATATGCCACACATTATTAATGCCCTTATACACATAATGACACACATAGTGCCCCTTACACATATGTTGCACATTATTAATGCATTTTTACATGACACACATAATGCTCCTTACATATATTCCGAACACTACTGCACAACCAACCTACTCACATGCACACAACACTTATAGTGCCACTAACACTGTGACCTCTGCCTCTGCTTGAATACAGATGTGTCCTCATAAATCCTCAATGCTAACGTCGGACACATTTTTTTAATGAAAATGCATCTTATTTGCATTGCTATGTGGCTAGGATGCACAAGCAGCTTCCGCTGATTAAAATGATATGCAGCATGCCTATATACTGTGTAAGACTGTGGCTGTATCTGCATATGAAATGCTACACACAGAATATAGGCATGCCGCATATAATTTTAATCAGCAGAAGCTGCTGATGCTCCTAGGCATACCAGATGCCCTAGGCAATTGCCTAGTTTGCCTATGCCTATGGCCGGCTCTGCCCCCACCCTCCAATGAGGGCAAAAATAATGACAGAGCCTTGTTGATGACTGGTTTGCTGCTTGCTGGAGACCACTGTGGAACTAGGTATGGCCCCCCGGAGGTTGGCTTTGTTGTAGGAGAGTTCTCACCGCGGCCTCCCCTGTACTGTACATCACAGCGTGACCCCCGACATGGCCAGCCAAAATACATATTCACGGCTTGTACGTGCATCTTCCTTTCTCCATTCTACACAGGAGAAGCTCCACTCCAGCTTCCAGACCCAGAGGGACCAGTGAGTGACCAGTGTGTCGGTTAGTCCTGTAGATGTATGCTGTATGTGGATGGCAGAAATTGTATAATTTTAAACCCCCTTGTTATACAGGAAGTTTTTGCTATACTGAAAGTGTTTGTTATACAGGAAGTGCTTCTGCAGCCATTGTTCAGCATGGCTTGCAGTGAGTAAAGACACACTTCTGCAGTTCTCCAAAATCCTGTGGTGATTAGCCCACAGACCACTTTAGAAGTCCAAAAATGTTCTGCAATCAGGTTACAGTTGTTTGTAGGCGATATAAATAATATATATAAATCAAGAGCAAATATAAAGAATGTATAAAAAAGGTATAAGAAAAAGGATGGGGAGGGGCATGCTAGCAGTGTCTCCTAATACCGGTATACATAAAACAATCACATAAAACATTTTACATGTGATTGTTTTATGTATACCGGTATTAGGAGACACGGCTAGCCTGCTCCTCCCCATCCTTTTTCTTATATTTATATTGCCTACAAACAACTGTAACCTGTTTGCAGAACCACCAATTATAATAAATAATCCCCCTTTTTTTATATATGATCTGCTGGTGTAATTTGCATTACTTTTTATGTTAGCAAGTGTGCAGGGGGCAACCACCCTTTTGTTTCTAAGTACACTTTAGAAGTCCCTCCGCCACCCCTCAGCTGAATTGCCGGGAAGCAGTAGCCTGCCTCAGTGACTCACGAGTCACTCATTGCAGCGCTGCATCATTGCATCTGCAGGTGGCATGGTGTGTGGCTATGTGACCTACAGTATTACATCATGCTGCCACATCACCATCTTCATGCCAGGCCCAGGTTGCGTCTGATCTGCCCAGAACATAAAGAGCCAAGCATTGCTCGACCTAGGCTCCAGAGGTCAGGTTCCGGCGGGCGCCACTCTTTTCCCTCCATAGGGTGGCGCCCCTGTGGTTATGCTAGAAGGACCCTTGATCTGGCCCTGCAAGTATGTGACAGGAACTGTATGCTGTAAGGTCCTCTGTTATTGTGTGACCAGCCCAGCCTGGCTACAGCTGTATCATACTAATTTCCACATTAGTAGGGGGACTCCATGCTGTGTAGTAGTAGGAACAGAACAAGTCCAGGATTTACGGGTGTAGACCAGTATTTCCTGGATTAAATGGATTAGGTTGACATTTTTTGCACAGCTGCTGGCCCGTAAACAGTTTTTTTGAGATGTTTCGCTATTAAACTACTGTTTCAGTTTCAATGATAGTAAAAGACAGTGAATCAAAATGATGTCGTACTGAAACAACTCCACAAATGAATGTACAAGGCAAACCGGCTGATTCTGATTTTGGGCAAAAGCAGAAGAAAGCAAGCAACTTTGCTCCTGGACAAACCATGTAAATGTATTTATTAATTTTGAATGCAGGTTAAATACTAGCTGCTTTTGCATGTAGTCCACAAATGCTGGGCAACTTTATTTTTAAATTTGAGCTCAGACATATCCCATACCTCCCTTCAGCGGGATAGTCCAGAGTGTGTGTGTGTGTGTGTGTGTGTGTGTGTGTGTGTGTGTGTGTGTGTGTGTGTGTGTGTGTGTGTGTGTGTGTGTGTGTGTGAAGGGGGGGGAACGTTGTAGAGCCTGGAGCGCAGCCCAACATCTTGGAGAGCGCTGAGCAAGCCCCTACAGTGATACAAATGGGGGGGGTGCCACGAGGCCATACCCCTTCCCCGTGAGGCTCCACCCACTTTGTGGGATCCCGATTTATTCAGCAGCAGTGTTGGGATATATGACACGCCCCTCTCAGATCTAAATCTATCTGCACATTTACATATCCCCACTTGCGGTGCCACAAAGGACAGTTTCTCGATTTTTTCCTTCCTTTGCTCTCAACTCAGATTCAGCTTCAAAGTGAGGACAGCAAGAATCTTATACTTACTTAGTCCATGGGTAAGCCTATAATGAAGCAGAAAAATCTCATTTATCACCATCCGCATCTGATGATGCGGATGTTACGTTCCTGGTGCTCAGAACAGGAGAGATGTTGCGTAGTGAGTCCAGAGCACCAGGACGTGACACTGAAATAAGGTGTGGTGTGGAAATAGCCCCTAGCACCCTACCTCCGTTGTTTTACCCGTGTGGTCAGTTCACGCCTGCGTGACTATGGTTTCTTGGGCCCACGGCAGCCGCGTTTGAAGGGCGGATTAGGTCTACCCAACTCCGATGCCCCCAGGTCTTAGAGTGAGACAAGGTGTGAACCGAGACAGGATAATAACAAGGGGACCTCTAACTAAAACAACAGAAGGCTAGGGGCTACTAACAACCCTAAAACTAAATATATGTGCGGCACGCTGCCAAAGGAAAAGAACAACAGAAGATACCACTGTCCACACCCCACACGGCACCGTCGTGTACCGGGGAGGACAGTGAGAAGCGGAAACCTCCGCAAAAACACCAGTACAGAACAAACGCTAGGATTAAACGGCCTAGGCCGCAACACACGGCAGAAGCCGCTACTCACGGAACCGGGAGAGAACCCCAATCAACAAGAACCCCCAGATGACTGCAACAGGTTCACTTGGACTGGAAGGATTCCCAGGACCGGCTTCAGAACTCCAGGACTCAGGAGCACGGGGAGCAGAATCGACCAGATACAGCAGACCAGGAGCAAACTCAGCAAGGCAGGAACAGCGTACAGGAAGCTATCACCGGTGAGGCTGCAGTGTGCTGGCTCCCATAAAAAGGCCCTGCTGGCCAATGACAGGAGGGCCAGCAAGACCAGCCCCCAGACACTAATTAATAGTTGTCGTGCAGCTGCCCTGCTGCACGAACAACTGATCCGTCTTATCTGGCAACGGGGAACGCGGTGCGCCAATGGCGTCCCCGTTGCCATGGACCCGGCGGCTTAGGACGCACGGCGTCCTAGCATTGCCAGGGACCTGGCGGCTAGAGTACGCACGGCGTCCTGGCATTGCTAGGCGCCGGGCGGGCAGCGAGGGAGGTGCGGCGGCCGTGAGAGTCGCCTGGAAGCAGACCGAGCGGCGCCGCGGACTGCAGCACCTAACAGCGGATGACAGGTGATAAAATCGTCCAAACTCGCACTGTGGTGATTGAGTACATTGCAATGATGAATGTATCAGTTATCGCATGCAGGCCCTCATTCCGAGTTGTTCGCATGCTAGCTGCTTTTAGCAGCAGTGCAAACGCTAAGCCGCCGCCCTCTGGGAGTGTATCTTAGCTTAGCAGAATAGCGAATGAAAGATTAGCAGAACTGCTACTAAATAATTCCCTGCAGTTTCTAAGTAGCTCCAAAACTACTCCTAGACTGCGATCACCTCAGTCCGTTTAGTTCCTGGTTTGACGTCACAAACACGCCCTGCGTTCGGCCAGCCACTCCCCCATTTCTCCATCCATGCCTGTGTTTTTAGCACACTCCCTGAAAACGGCCAGTTTCCGTCCAGAAACACCCACTTCCTGTCAATCACACTACGATCACTCGAGCGATGAAAAAACGTTGCTCGAGCTTGTGTAAAACAACAAAGTTTTGTGTGAAAGTACTTAGCGCATGCGCGCTGCGTACCATGCGCATGCACATTTTTGCAGTTTTTTTACTTAATCGCTGCACTGCGAAAATCGGCAGCGAGCGATCAACTCGAAATGACCACCGCAGGCACAAAGCTTGCGAGAGAGATCTGTCCCTTCAAATGCCCTCCACAGCATTATGGGGGTATTTTTTGGAAAAAATACCCTGATGACCTGCTGAGCATGACCCGCCTCCGTCGCTACCGCTGCCGCTGGGTACCCACCTGTCGCGACTACCCCCACTCCGCACTGAGACCCCTGCACTGGTAATTATACTTATCCGACAAGGAGCCGGTGAACGCTGCTTCCAGGAGGCTGGATCCTGCTGCTGTTGCCCCCAGTGCTGTAAAGTGAGCTGCCACTTTGCAGCATCACTTTACTGCACAGGGGTCACAGCACAGTAGCAACCGTTTCTGGAGAAGTTAGTATAGGTTTTTTTTTAGTTTTTTTAAGCGATCAGCTTGTGTGTAGGAAACTCTGGTGTAATGTGTATACGGGGGGTGTGGATCGTTGGGTCGACAGTAACTAGGTCGACAGTCATTAGGTCGACCACTATTGGTCAACAGTGACTAGGTCGACACTGTCATTAGGTCGACGTGGATAAGGTCGACATGAAAAAAGGTAGACATGAATTTTTTTCAAAAATTGGTGTTTTTTTCGTAAAAAGTGGCCAGGAACCCGAATTAGTGCACCGTGTCCCCTCGCATGGCTCATAGTTTGTCGAAGTCAGAAAATATTACAGCACACACATTACGTACAAACACCACATAGATGGCCTCCGTGTGCATACGTATTCGGCCGTGCGTGCACATATTCGCAATTTGCGTAAGGTCGCTTCCGCGGTCCTGCGCATTAGAGCGTGGTATGAGTAATTACAGTGGAGTTTGTACTCGCATGGAAAAGCCACAAAAGACATATCATATATCTAATCCATATATTGCATAAATCCCCCACTGTCTGCTTCCTCTTCTCATAGCATGAATATCGGTCACACATAAATTAAACTCCCAGAGACTCAAATACAATGGCCTTAATTACACAAAGCTTTGAAATTCTATGAAGAAGGAAAACACCTTTGTTTATTCCTATTATTCTAGGGTAGCCCAGTTTCTGTCGACAACAATAAATACTGGATTGTCATTGTCTTGTCTGAAGACAAGACAAACAAAAAGACAATACCCAGGAACCTAGGCTGAGGAGAAACTCAATTAGCAATAGCTAACAAAAATACAAACCAGACATTTAGAAATCTGAGGTAATAACATTCATAGGCTAAACTCTTGGAGATGTATATATTTGTATATATATATATATATATATATTTATAATTCCTAACAAACTGTAATAGCAGGAGTATGTGTGTGTATATATGTATGTATGTATGTGTATATATATATATATATATATATATATAGTAGCTATTAACCGGCACTCTCACTTCCTGCATCAGCTGCCGCGGTGTTCCCTATATAAACATGCAGTCCGTTCCAGATATGGCACTCTGCGGTCTCTCATAAGAAATAAATACAGCTCACAACTAAGCGTGTATAAGCGACGTTTCGGCTTTATTAGCCTTTGTCAAGCATTACAACCATTACAGAACAATCAATAAAGTGCATTTAAATACCCTTACCTCTCACCATGTCTCCACGGCCTTCCTCCCGCATCCGGCTACGTCACTCCGCCTTCCGGGTGCACCGTCGTATCTCCACCGCTTCCAATCACAGCGCGTTACCATTGAGACCAGCGGTCGTTGACGGAAATGCTGGTTCTCATGTTCTGTCCGCAGCGATCGTGTGAGTGTGACACAGTACAGTATACCTAGATCTTATGGATGTCCCGTTCACCAGCGGGGTTAGGAGATCCATGCGGTCTGGAGAGTGATAAAAAAACACCCGTAAACACAGTGAAACATAAATCAAAAACTAAAAACATTACAGTACATAAAAACATTGTTAGGGTCTCCTGCCCTGTGCTGCCACGTCGTCATGGCAACCGGGAGACAAGTGCTAGCGGAGTGGCCTGAGCGCAGCTGATACTCCGGTTCGGGTCTTTTGCTGTGCAGTGGTTACAGGCTTTGTGCACGGCAGGGGATCCGGTGCTGGTTTTTGTGCTCACAGTCTGTGAGGTCTGAGTGGGGCGTGGACAGCACCTGCTATATAAGGCCTCTTCTCAGGTTAAGCAGATGCTGCTGAATCTTTGTTGGTTAGTCAGTTCCTGAAAGTTAGCCAGTACTGTGTAGCTTTGTATTTGTTGTTGCTTACTGCAAATAGGCCTTGGGGTTTGGTACTACACTCTGCCAATCCAGACCTAGCAGTAAAACTGGAGTCAGTCGTTTAACTTGCTGGGGTTCTTTTGCTACTCTGTGAACTTAGCAAGTTTGCGGCTGTATTCTCAGACTTGCCTGCCTAAATCCTTTCTCACTGTGCAAAGGTGTTCAGGTGTCAGTTTAGTGGCAGTAAGCTAAACCTGTGCACTGCAAGTGAGGATTAGGATTGTGGAGACTCTCCTTGTGTCTATCATTCCATCTCTGACCAAGGAGTTTACTGCCACACCCGTTGGTAACCCTTTAGGGTTTTGCTGTTGCCCTTAGCAACAGCATTTCGGGTTCTCTACGTATTAAAACACAACATCTTGCTTTTTCCATCTGAGCATTCCTAATACTAGGGAGACACCCAGTTTCTTAGCCTCTGGACTTATCTGTTCACTTTGTGTTTATTTTGTTACCCTATCACCTTCTGTGTACGTAATGTCATATTCCCCAGTCTGTCTGTGAGTTCATTTGTTTTGCATCCCTATCCGTTCAGACACCAGTACATTCCTGCAGGCACTGGTGTGCATAACAGTTCAGACACCAGTACATTCCTGCAGGCACTGGTGTGCATAACAGTTCAGACACCAGTACATTCCTGCAGGCACTGGTGTGCATAACATATTCAGCAGCCCAATACTCCTGTTGAAATTTTGTGGGAATATGGAGCATACCCCTCAAAATACGTTGCAACAGGTGGTCGATCAGGTGCAGGTCCTGACTCGACAATTTAATGATTTATCCATTAAAATGCACACCTCCCAGTCCGCTGGCGGAGCTCCCGCAGCAGCAGCACCTTCAGGGGTTAAGGAGCCGAAAGTAAATCTCCCGGATCGTTTTTCTGGAGATCGCTCGCAGTTCTTTTGTTTCAAGGAGAGCTGCAAGCTATACTTCCGGCTTAGGCCTCAGTCTTCTGGGTCGGAGATTCAGCGGGTGGGCATAGTGATTTCCTTGCTACAAGGAGACCCACAGGTCTGGGCATATGGGTTGCAGCCTGACTGTCCGTCGCTTAAAAGTGTTGATGCTTTTATTACGGAACTGGGCATGTTGTATGATGACCCTGACAAGACGGCCTCAGCCGAGGCTCAGATTTCGATCCTTAAGCAAGGGCGAAGGCCAGTTGAGGTTTACTGTACGGAGTTTCGGAGGTTGGCCCATGATACCCAGTGGAATGACCCAGCCCTGAGACACCAGTACCGAAGAGGTCTTTCTAACCAGATAAAAGACCAACTGGTACAATATCCCTTGCCTGATAGCTTGGATCAGCTCATGCAGTTATCCATCCGGGTGGATAGATGGCTGAGAGAGCGTAGGCTTGAAAGGGAGACCGAGGTTTCCTTCTTTCCCAAGGGAACCTCAGACTCTGAGGAATTTTCCGAGGAGCCTATGCAGATTGGGGCTACCCGCCTCTCCTCGCGTGAGAAGACGCGGAGGAGACAGCAGGGGTTGTGTTTGTACTGTGGGAATAAAGGTCATGTGGTAGTATCATGGCCAGAAAAGCCGGAAAACTTCAGGGCCTGAGGGTGATGGGAAATATCCTGTCAGGCCAGAAGTCAGAATTTCCCAAGAAGACTTTTATCATTCCGGTGACCTTGAAGATCCTCGGTCAAACTGTCAAGACTGAGGCCTTTGTGGACAGTGGGGCCGACGGGTTTTTATGGACCGCCAATTTGCCCTGAAACACTCTGTTCCCTTAGTACCCTTGGCATTGGAAATTGAGATTTGTGGGTTAAACGGGGAACCATTATCCCAAGGTAAAATTACCTCTTGCACTAGCCAGATTTCTTTGTTTATTGGAGCCACACACTCTGAAAAATTGTCCTTTTATGTGACTGTCTGTACTTTTGCCCCATTGGTGTTGGGGTTACCCTGGTTAAGGGCCCACAATCCTCAATTTGACTGGGTCTCTGGGGAGATTCTTAGTTGGGGTACTGATTGTTTCAGGAGTTGCTTGAGCCTTCCAGTCAGGCTCTCGCAGCTAAGTTTGCCAGGATTGCCAGGGTGTTATGCAGATTTTGCGGACGTGTTCTCCAAAAAAGTTGCAGAGGTACTACCTCCCCATCGCCCCTATGACTGTGCCATTGATTTGTTGCTGAATGCTAAGCTTCCCAAGAGCAGGTTGTACTCCCTGTCACGTCCTGAGACTCAGGCTATGGCAGAGTACATTCAGGAGAACTTGGCTAAGGGATTTATCAGACCTTCACAGTCTCCAGTTGGGTCGGGGTTCTTCTTCGTGGGTAAAAAGGACGGTTCGTTGCGACCCTGCATCGACTTCAGGGAATTGAACCGTATCACGATTAAAAACTCATACCCACTGCCTCTCATTTCGGTCTTGTTTGACCAGCTTCGAACTGCCACCATTTTTTCTAAGATTGACCTACGCGGGGCGTACAATCTAATCCGAATAAGAGAGGGGGATGAATGGAAGACTGCCTTTAATACCCACTCAGGGCATTATGAATATTTGGTGATGCCTTTTGGGCTCTGTAATGCCCCGGCAGTCTTCCAGGATTTCATGAACGATGTACTCAGGGAATATTTGGATAGATTCTTAGTTGTTTACTTAGATGACATCCTAATCTTCTCCCATTCCCTGGAGGAACATCGGAAACATGTACGCTTAGTCCTCCAGAAACTCAGAGACCACCGGCTTGGGGCGAAGCTGGAGAAGTGCGAATTTGAAGTTCAGCAAATCGCATTTCTAGGATATATTATCTCCCCAGAAGGTTTCCAAATGGAGGGTTCCAAGGTACAGGCAGTCCTGGATTGGGTGCAGCCCACTAGTTTGAAGGCGCTTCAGCGTTTCCTGGGCTTTGCGAATTTTTATAGACGATTTATCGCTGGATTTTCGTCTATAGTGGCGCCCTTGGTGGCACTCACTAAGAAAGGGGCGGATGTTGCTCACTGGTCTTGTGAGGCTAAAGCGGCTTTTGCCCGTCTCAAAAGGGCATTTGTCTCGGCCAAGGTGCTGCGACACCCAGATCCAGAGCGTCCTTTTGTGGTGGAGGTGGATGCCTCTGAGATGGGTATTGGGGCAGTGCTCTCTCAGATGGGAGTGTCTGATAATCGCCTTCATCCTTGTGCTTACTTTTCCCGTAAATTTTCGCCTGCCGAGATAAATTATGACGTGGGTAACCGGGAATTGTTGGCTATTAAGGATGCACTCGAGGAGTGGAGACACTGGCTTGAGGGGGCTAAGTTTGTGGTCTCAATTCTCACCGACCATAAGAATCTGGCATATTTAGAGTCAGCGAAGCGTCTCAATGCCAGGCAGGCACGATGGGCTTTGTTTTTTGCTCGCTTTAATTTTTTGATAACATATCGCCCTGGGTCAAAAAACATCAAGGCTGATGCGCTCTCGCAGAGTTTTACTCCAATCCAGGAGACCACCGAGGAGCCGTTGCCCATTGTGTCCCCATCATGTATTAAAGTGGTTATTACCCAGGACCTCTTGTCATTAGTCCTTAGAGCACAGGAGCAGGCTCCTCCAGACCTGCCGGTAGGTCTTTTGTTTGTGCCTCCTAGGTTAAGACAGCGAGTGTTCCTGGAATTCCATGCCAAGAAGTCGGCAGGTCACCCGGGTATTGCCAGAACTCGGGAGTTGCTATCTAGGGCGGTGTGGTGGCCCTCGGTGGCTAAGGATGTGGATCAGTGGGTTCGGGCATGTGACATCTGTGCCCGAAATAAGACTCCTAGAGGGGTTCCTGTTGGCCCATTACATCCACTCTCTATTCCATCTAAGCCATGGACCCACATTTCAATGGATTTTGTGGTGGACTTGCCCAAATCCTCGGGGATGACAGCCATCTGGGTTGTCGTTGACAGGTTTTCGAAGATGGCGCACTTCGTTCCACTGGTTGGGCTGCCATCGGCCAGACGCCTGTCTGAATTATTTATGCTGCATGTTGTGCGTCTCCACGGGTTGCCACTTGATGTGGTCTCTGACCGCGGATCCCAGTTTGTGGCCAAATTCTGGAGGGCATTTTGTTCCGATCTCCAGATTTCTGTCAGCTTGTCGTCAGGCTACCATCCGCAGTCTAATGGGCAGACTGAAAGGGTGAACCAGTCCTTGGAGCAGTTCCTCAGGTGTTATGTCTCCAAGTGTCAGACTGACTGGGTTGCTCATCTGTCCATGGCGGAGTTTGCCTATAACAACGCGGCTCACTCTGCTACAGGGATCTCTCCCTTCCTGTGTGTGTATGGGCATCATCCTAAGGCCAATTCTTTTGACCCCCTGGACTCCACGCCTGGTGGTTCCTCTGTGGTTTCGGTCCTTAGAGGTATTTGGAGGAAAGTGAAGAAAGCCCTTGTGTCTGTGTCATTAGTGACCAAAAGGGTTTTTGATAAGCGGAAAAGACCCTGCAGCTTCAAATTAGGAGACTTCGTCTGGTTGTCTACCAAGAATTTGAAGTTGAGACAGCCATCTCATAAGTTAGGCCCCCAGTTCATCGGCCCTTATAAGATCACCAGGGTTATCAATCCAGTGGCATTTCAGTTAGATCTGCCCCGTTCTTTGGGTATCAATAAAACATTTCATTGTTCCCTTTTAAAACAGGCGATTAGTAATCCTTCTTCCAGTGGAAGACCTTCTCCTCTTCTGATACGTGGCCAGAGGAAGTTTGTTGTTGAAAGGATTCTTGACTCCAAGATGGTTCGGGGTCGGCTGTCATTTTTGGTGCACTGGAAGGGGTATGGCCCGGAGGAGCGGTCGTGGGTGCGCAGTTGTGATCTTCATGCCCCCAGACTGATACGCTCTTTCTTCTCGCAGTTCCCCGATAAACCCGGTGGTAGGGGTTCTTTGACCCCTCGTCAGAGGGGGGGTACTGTTAGGGTCTCCTGCCCTGTGCTGCCACATCGTCATGGCAACCGGGAGACAAGTGCTAGCGGAGTGGCCTGAGCGCAGCTGATACTCCGGTTCGGGTCTTTTGCTGTGCAGTGATTACAGGCTTTGTGCACGGCAGGGGATCCGGTGCTGGTTTTTGTGCTCACAGTCTGTGAGGTCTGAGTGGGGCGTGGACAGCACCTGCTATATAAGGCCTCTTCTCAGGTTAAGCAGATGCTGCTGAATCTTTGTTGGTTAGTCAGTTCCTGAAAGTTAGCCAGTACTGTGTAGCTTTGTATTTGTTGTTGCTTACTGCAAATAGGCCTTGGGGTTTGGTACTACACTCTGCCAATCCAGACCTAGCAGTAAAACTGGAGTCAGTCGTTTAACTTGCTGGGGTTCTTTTGCTACTCTGTGAACTTAGCAAGTTTGCGGCTGTATTCTCAGACTTGCCTGCCTAAATCCTTTCTCACTGTGCAAAGGTGTTCAGGTGTCAGTTTAGTGGCAGTAAGCTGAACCTGTGCACTGCAAGTGAGGATTAGGATTGTGGAGACTCTCCTTGTGTCTATCATTCCATCTCTGACCAAGGAGTTTACTGCCACACCCGTTGGTAACCCTTTAGGGTTTTGCTGTTGCCCTTAGCAACAGCATTTCGGGTTCTCTACGTATTAAAACACAACATCTTGCTTTTTCCATCTGAGCATTCCTAATACTAGGGAGACACCCAGTTTCTTAGCCTCTGGACTTATCTGTTCACTTTGTGTTTATTTTGTTACCCTATCACCTTCTGTGTACGTAATGTCATATTCCCCAGTCTGTCTGTGAGTTCATTTGTTTTGCATCCCTATCCGTTCAGACACCAGTACATTCCTGCAGGCACTGGTGTGCATAACAGTTCAGACACCAGTACATTCCTGCAGGCACTGGTGTGCATAACAGTTCAGACACCAGTACATTCCTGCAGGCACTGGTGTGCATAACAAACATATATAGATTCATTCACAAATACTTTTATTTATCATCGACTACCTTAGTAATATTTGGCTGGCTCCTATTGTTGACTTACATATTAGAGCATGTCACAGAAAAACGCTAAAATTCAGTTGATCATTGAGCCCTTTCGGTTTCACCGTGTCTGACAAGTGAATCCCCTTAGCTTCGCATTGCAGCAGCTTTTTATGCCTGTCACCCTGTCTCCCATCATCCGGAACATGGTCTATGATCATGTGACGTAAATTGGCCATACTGTGTTTGGCCTCTTTGAAATGTCTGGCGATGGGTTGTTCCAAGTCTTTGCCTGCCAATGCTGCTCGTATAGCGGACCTATGCAGGGCCATACGTTCACGACATGTCCGTATGGTTTTCCCCACATAACATAGTCCGCAAGGACATTTGATCAAATAAATAATGAAAGAACTAATGCATGTAAGGGTGTGACTAATTTCATACCTGCGACCTGTATGAGGGTGGAAAAAATATTTCCCAGCTGTCATCTGGCCGCAGGTTGTGGAACCCGTGCACTTGTAACAACCGTTACTGCGTCTACTTTTACCATCTAGGGATTGTAACTGTTTAGTAATATCGGCATGTACTGTCCAGTCACGGATATTTTTGCCCCTCTGGTAGCAGTGTCTAATGTTGGAATGTTTAAGACTCTTGATGTCATTTTGAATTACTGGCCATAGGTCTGTACTACTTTTTCTAATTTTATTATGCGCTGTTGTGTATCTATGTGCATAATTCAAGGTTTCCTTGGAGGTATTCACTGTCTTTTTAACAAGGGTACTCTCCCTTGTCTGAGCTAGGGCTTTGGTTTAAGCTTTTTTAATAATATCATCCCGGTACCCTCTCGCTCTGAACTTTTTAGCCATCATATTTAAATTTTGATCAAACATCTGCTCCTCGATAGTAATTCTCCTAGCCCTCAAAAATTGAGAGTAGGGAAGACTATTGATGGTAGCCTGCGGGTGAAAGCTATCCGCTCTCAATAGTGTGTTCCTGTCCGTTTTCTTAGTATAGATGCTAGTCTGTATATTCATATCACTTTCTAGGCTAATTGTCACGTCAAGGTATGAAATCTTTTCACAACTGATGGTATAGGTAAATTTAATAGGGCAATCTAACCCATTGATCTGTTCAACTAGTTCTTGTAACTCGACATATGTTCCCTTCCAAAACAGAATCACATCGTCGATGTAGCGTTTATAAAACACTATTCGATCCCTAACATCCCGATTAAAGAACAGGGATTTCTCCAATACAGACATATATGTGTTGGCATACACAGGGGCCACAGGGGACCCCATGGCACACCCAGAGCATTGATTATAATAACACCCATTGAAGTAGAAATAATTCCATTTCAAGACCATTTCCAATAATTAAAGAAAAAAACTCTACATCCGGACCTTCATATAGCTCATTCCCTCTTAATAAAGTCCTCACTGCCTCCAGACCCCCTACATGAGGGATGTTAGTGTAGAGACTATTGATGTCGAGGGTGCACATCCACATATTTTGGGGTAATTCTCCCAATTCTCCCAACTTAAGTAATAGATCCGTCGTATCCCTCAGGTATGTGTCCCCCGCCTGGTCGCACGGCTGGAGATAATGATCCAGAAACTTAGATATGTTATTAAACAATGAATCTCTCGCAGAAACAATGTGTTGACCAGGCGGGTTACACATACTCTTGTGGATCTTGGGAAGCGTATATAAAAGCGGCACCCTCGGTGCATCCACTTTCAGAAAATTACAGGTGTCCGCATCAATGATACCATCTTCCTTCGCCTTCTCCAGGATAGTGTCAATCTCCGCTTTATATTGGAGGGTAGGGTCAGAGGTCAGTGGTAGATAGACATCGGTTATAGACAATTGCTTGTAGATCTCATCACAATACTTGTCCACATCCATCACAACCACCACTCCCCCCTTATATGCAGCCCTGATTACAATCTTGTTGTTGCTACTTAATGATTTAAGAGCTGTCCATTCATCCTTGGTCAAATTGTTTTTGTAGGGTTTGGGAGATTTCTGATCATTTACCACCTGTGCGTCCAACGATCTCATAAAGCTGTGTATGGCAATATTATTCAACATCGGATCAAATTGTGACTTCCTTTTAAATGCTGACTTTTTTGCAGTATTTTCTGATATGTCCTTGTAATGGAAAAATTCTCTGAGCCTCAGTTGTCTGCTCAGTCTGTACTGGTCCACCCTCCAATCAAACAAGTCAAATGGAGTGGTAGGTACAAATCCCAGTCCCTTATTTAGTACTGATATTTCGGCTTCAGATAATATATGCCTTGAAAGGTTAAAGACTACTTCTTGGATTTGTTCCTTTTTCCTTTTGCGTTTGCATTGGCCCCACCTCCTCGTGTGTTTCCTCTTCCCCCGTGTCCAGCACGGGTTTTTACCCCCAAAGGGGATTTTCCACCAGATGTCGACGGTCCCTCTATATCAGTGGACTCTTCACCAGAGGAGGAAGGTATATCACTGAAAGCAGTGCGTTCTCTGAATCCACGTCCTCTATAACTGCCCGACCAACTCTTCGGATAATGGCCTTCTTGACCTCCCGACAGCCATCTATATACACTCATCTCTGTGTAGTCTTGATTCACTCTTTCACATTTGCGCTTTTTAAACGCTACCAATTCTTTTTTATAAGTCGCAATTTGTGAATTGAGCTTATCCAGCCAATTACCCGAATGGTCCTGTGTCAATTGCTCATTATACTCCTTTTCAACATCTTGGATTTTGGTTCTCACCGCTTGTAGTTCACGGACTGATTCTTCCACTACCAATGTCATAAGATCTAGGGAACATTTATTTAGCACGGCTATCCACCGGCGCACAAACTCCTTGTTGTAACGTCCTATTGTCGGAGTATTTCGTACCCTAAATCCTCTAGGGATTTTCTTTTCCCTGATATATTCAGAGAGAGTAATTCCATGTAACAGAAAATCTATTTCTTTCTTTTTGTGTTTCAGCAATATTTTGAATACATCATCGTTGGAAGTGGTGCCCTCTGCATCCGTAAACCTCTCTGCAAATAATGCTGCTTCTGTCTCACTCTCAGAGAAAGATAAGATTTCCCCAATGGGAACATCAGTCCATGAGAACCCACTCGTGTGGTCCATCTTGTTAGTGGGAAAATAGAGCAGACACAGTGTAAATTGGACAGGATAAATACAAATACCAAATGGTAATAAAACACGGTTCCTCCTTCACATAGTGTAGGTAGAGGATATCCTCAAATACTGTGGGTGCTCCAGGTTTTATGGGTTATCCATCAGAAAAATATCCGAACAAACCCTGTATAGTAGCTATTAACCGGCACTCTCACTTCCTGCATCAGCTGCCGCGGTGCTCCTTATATAAACATGCAGTCCGTTCCAGATATGGCACTCTGCGGTCTCTCATCAGAAATAAATACAGCTCACAACTAAGCTTGTATAAGCGACGTTTCGGCTTTATTAGCCTTTGTCAAGCATTACAACCATCACAGAACAATCAATAAAGTGCATTTAAATACCCTTACCTCTCACCATGTCTCCACGGCCTCCCTCCCACATCCGGCTACGTCACTCCGCCTTCCGGGTGCACCGTCGTATCTCCACCGCTTCCAATCACAGCGCGTTACCATGGAGACCAGCGGTCGTTGACGGAAACGCTGGTTCTCATGTTCTGTCCGCAGCGATCGTGTGAGTGTGACACAGTACAGTATACCTAGATCTTATGGATGTCCCGTTCACCAGCGGGGTTAGGAGATCCATGCGGTCTGGAGAGTGATAAAAAAACACCCGTGAACACAGTGAAACATAAATCAAAAACTAAAAACATTACAGTACATAAAAACATATATAGATTCATTCACAAATACTTTCATTAATCATCGACTACCTTAGTCGCTGGTCTCCATGGTAACGCGCTGTGATTGGAAGCAGTGGAGATACGACGGTGCACCCGGAAATCGGAGTGACGTAGCCGGATGCGGGAGGGAGGCCGTGGAGACATGGTGAGAGGTAAGGGTATTTAAATGCACTTTATTGATTGTTCTGTGATGGTTGTAATGCTTGACAAAGGCTAATAAAGCCGAAACGTTGCTTTACAAGCTTAGTTGTGAGCTGTATTTATTTCTGATGAGAGACCGCAGAGTGCCATATCTGGAACGGACTGCATGTTTATATAAGGAGCACCGCGGCAGCTGATGCAGGAAGTGAGAGTGCCGGTTAATAGCTACTATACAGGGTTTGTTCGGATATTTTTCTGATGGATAACCCATAAAACCTGGAGCACCCACAGTATTTGAGGATATCCTCTACCTACACTATGTGAAGGAGGAACCGTGTTTTATTACCATTTGGTATTTGTATTTATCCAGTCCAATTTACACTGTGTCTGCTCTATTTTCCCACTAACAAGATGGACCACACAAGTGGGTTCTCATGGACTGATGTTCCAATTGGGGAAATCTTATCTTTCTCTGAGAGTGAGACAGAAGCAGCATTATTTGCAGAGAGGTTTACGGATGCAGAGGGCACCACTTCCAACGATGATGTATTCAAAATATTGCTGAAACACAAAAACAAAGAAATAGATTTTCTGTTACATGGAATTACTCTCTCTAAATATATCAGGGAAAAGAAAATCCCTAGAGGATTTAGGGTACGCAGTACTCCGACAATAGGACGTTACAACAAGGAGTTTGTGCGCCGGTGGATAGCCGTGCTAAATAAATGTTCCCTAGATCTTATGACATTGGTAGTGGAAGAATCAGCCCGTGAACTACAAGCGGTGAGAACCAAAATCCAAGATGTTGAAAAGGAGTATAATGAGCAATTGACACAGGACCATTCGGGTAATTGGCTGGATAAGCTCAATTCACAAATTGCGACTTATAAAAAAGAATTGGTAGCGTTTAAAAAGCGCAAATGTGAAAGAGTGAATCAAGACTACACAGAGGTGAGTGTATATAGATGGCTGTCGGGAGGTCAAGAAGGCCATTATCCGAAGAGATGGTCGGGCAGTTATAGAGGACGTGGATTCAGAGAACGCACTGCTTTCAGTGATATACCTTCCTCCTCTGGTGAAGAGTCCACTGATATAGAGGGACCGTCGACATCTGGTGGAAAATCCCCTTTGGGGGTAAAAACCCGTGCTGGACACGGGGGAAGAGGAAACACACGAGGAGGGGGGGGGGGGGCAATGCAAACGCAAAAGGAAAAAGGAACAAATCCAAGAAGTAGTCTTTAACCTTTCAAGGCATATATTATCTGAAGCCGAAATATCAGTACTGAATAAGGGACTGGGATTTGTACCCACCACTCCATTTGACTTGTTTGATTGGAGGGTGGACCAGTACAGACTGAGCAGACAACTGAGGCTCAGAGAATTTTTCAATGACAAGGACATATCAGAAAATACTGCAAAAAAGTCCGCATTTAAAAGGAAGTCACAATTTGATCCGATGTCGAATAATATTGCCATACACAGCTTTATGAGATCGTTGGACGCACAGGTGGTAAATGATCAGAAATCTCCCAAACCCTACAAAAACAATTTGACCAAGGATGAATGGACAGCTCTTAAATCATTAAGTAGCAACAACAAGATTGTAATCAGGGCTGCAGATAAGGGGGGAGGGGTGGTTGTGATGGATGTGGACAAGTATTGTGATGAGATCTACAAGCAATTGTCTATAACCGATGTTTATCTACCACTGACCTCTGACCCTACCCTCCAATATAAAGCAGAGATTGACACTATCCTGGAGAAGGCGAAGGAAGATGGTATCATTGATGCGGACACCTGTAATTTTCTGAAAGTGGATGCACCGAGGGTGCCGCTTTTATATACGCTTCCCAAGATCCACAAAAGTATGTGTAACCTGCCTGGTCGACCCATTGTTTCTGCGAGAGATTCATTGTTTAATAACATATCTAAGTTTCTGGATCATTATCTCCAGCCATGCGACCAGGCGGGGGACACATACCTGAGGGATACGACGGATCTATTACTTAAGTTGGGAGAATTGGGAGAATTACCCCAAAATATGTGGACGTGCACCCTCGACATCAATAGTCTATACACTAACATCCCTCATGTAGGGGGCCTGGAGGCAGTGAGGACTTTATTAAGAGGGAATGAGCTATATGAAGGTCCAGATGTAGAGTTTTTTCTTTTATTATTGGAAATGGTCTTGAAACGGAATTATTTCTACTTCAATGGGCGTTATTATAATCAATACTCTGGGTGTGCCATGGGGTCCCCTGTGGCCCCTGTGTATGCCAACACATATATGTCTGTATTGGAGAAATCCCTGTTCTTTAATTGGGATGTTAGGGATCGGATAGTGTTTTATAAACGCTACATCGACGATGTGATTCTGTTTTGGAAGGGAACATATGTCGAGTTACAAGAACTAGTTGAACAGATCAATGGGTTAGATTGCCCTATTAAATTTACCTATACCATCAGTTGTGAAAAGATTTCATACCTTGACGTGACAATTAGCCTAGAAAGTGATATGAATATACAGACTAGCATCTATACTAAGAAAACGGACAGGAACACACTATTGAGAGCGGATAGCTTTCACCCGCAGGCTACCATCAATAGTCTTCCCTACTCTCAATTTTTGAGGGCTAGGAGAATTACTAGCGAGGAGCAGATGTTTGATCAAAATTTAAATATGATGGCTAAAAAGTTCAGAGCGAGAGGGTACCGGGATGATATTATTAAAAAAGCTAAAACCAAAGCCCTAGCTCAGACAAGGGAGAGTACCCTTGTTAAAAAGACCGTGAATACCTCCAAGGAAACCTTGAATTGGGCACATAGATACACAACAGCGCATAATAAAATTAGAAAAAGTAGTACAGACCTATGGCCAGTAATTCAAAATGACATCAAGAGTCTTAAACATTCCAACATTAGACACTGCTACCAGTGGGGCAAAAATATCCGTGATTGGACAGTACATGCCGATATTACTAAACAGTTACAATCCCTAGATGGTAAAAGTAGACGCAGTAACGGTTGTTACAAGTGCACGGGTTCCACAACCTGCGGCCAGATGACAGCTGGGAAATATTTTTTCCACCCTCATACAGGTCGCAGGTATGAAATTAGACACGCCTTTACATGCATTAGTTCTTTCATTATTTATTTGATCAAATGTCCTTGCGGACTATGTTTTGTGGTGAAAACCATACAGACATGTCGTGAACATATAGCCCTGCATAGGTCCGCTATACGAGCAGCATTGGCAGGCAAAGGCTCGGAACAACCCATCGCCAGACGTTTCAAAGAGGCCAAACACAGTATGGCCAATTTACGTCACATGATCATAGACCATGTTCCAGATGATGGGAGACAGGGTGACAGGCATAAAAAGCTGCTGCAATGCGAAGCTAAGGGGATTCACTTGTCAGACACGGTGAAACCGAAAGGGCTCAATGATCAACTGAATTTTAGCGTTTTTCTGTGACATGCTCTAATATGTAAGTCAACAATAGGAGCCAGCCAAATATTACTAAGGTAGTCGATGATAAATAAAAGTATTTGTAAATGAATCTGTATATGTTTTTATGTACTGTAATGTTTTTAGTTTTTGATTTATGTTTCACTGTGTTCACGGGTGTTTTTTCATCACTCTCCAGACCGCATGGATCTCCTAACCCCGCTGGTAAACGGGACATCCATAAGATATAGGTATACTGTACTGTGTCACACTCACACGATCGCTGCGGACAGAACATGAGAACCAGCGTTTCCGTCAACGACCGTTGGTCTCCATGGTAACGCGCTGTAATTGGAAGAGGTGGAGATACAACGGTGCATCCGGAAGGCGGAGTGACGTAGCCGGATGCAGGAGGGAGGCCGTGGAGACATGGTGAGAGGTAAGGGTATTTAAATGCACTTTATTGATTGTTCTGTGATGGTTGTAATGCTTAACAAAGGCTAATAAAGCCGAAACGTCGCTTATACAAGCTTAGTTGTGAGCTGTATTTATTTCTTATGAGAGACCGCAGAGTGCCATATCTGGAACGGACTATATATATATATATATATATATATATATGAGTATATGTGGATATATGTGGATATATGTATATCTTGAGGATGGAAATAGATAATCATATCATGTGTGGGATCATATTGTTCAGAGTCACGTAAACATTAATCTGGTGGGAATAAGAATAGTATCATATATTACCACATTAAGTTATTAATAATACCAGATTTATGTATGATTAATGTGATGGGTTTAACTGGTCATGGGGCGGGAACTCAGATGCAAACAACAGAAATCACATCTCAAGTCTTAGCCATCGGCCACTTCTTTAGCTGACCAATGATCCCCGGTGCACAGGATATGTCCCACCCCCGAACCAATGGAAGAAGAGCACACAGTGTCTATTGTATTATGTTTTGATCTACTGTATAAAGAGCCAGCTGCATGCCAGGTCACTTTCACAGACTCTAAAGGTTATCTACCCAGATGACTGAGGACCAGACTGGGAAGCGCAGGTGACAAAACCAAACACGTATGTACCATTGACTGTAGCCATTATTCTATTGTATTGTATTGCTTTGTTAATGTAACCCCCTTTCAGTAATAATATGTTGTGATGTCGGAACCCGGCATTTTAAATACAAACTGGTGTCGTGTTTCCTTTCCCTGCTAAGGTATTAAAGTGTATTTACAGCCACTCGGGCTGCTGCATTGTGCTAACAGCGTATAGGCCTGTGTACGCAAACTGTGTAGTCACTACACCCTTTAGGCATACATACGCAGAGTGCGTACACTGTGCGACTTTGTGTACGTAAGGTTTGTGAATAATATAAAGGTGAAAGGTTAATTATAGCGGCCGCAGCGGCTCCATTTAAGGTGTATGAAATGTCTTTTTAAAGTGTTGCTTTTAGTCCTGTACGTAAATCGACGTTTACAATTGGGGGCATCGTCCGGTTTCCACATGCTCACAGACTAACAGGCCATAGCAGACTTAATCTATCAGCAAAGGGCGGAAGTTATCCTACGTAACCTTTTCTTGGTCGATGGATACACTTAAAACCCTACTTGTGTGCTGATTAGATGGCGTCTGCTCTGTGTGGTCTGCAGAGGTGCTGGTAGAACCCGTAAAACACAGGAAAAAAGCTATTTAAAAATCTGTGAATTTTTTGGCGCCACAAAGGGCACCCATACTTTGCATACCCTCTCACATTGTTGCCGCAACTCTCAGATTGCTAGATTCATTTAGATCTGTGTGAAATCGGATAGATTTGTTGCTATATAGTTAAATTTGAAATAACAGTATTTTAAGGAAGTAAGTGTAAAGACACAAACGCAGGTCTGCATAAAAGTTTATACAGAACAAGTTGTGTCTAGTGGGCAATAGTAATTAGTATTGTTCACATTTATAGAGTTGTGTGATTTGTTTTATTGCGGATGCAGGGTTTTGTACACGTGTCTCGGACAAAGTACAGGACTGCGCACACAGCGTAAAAGACACGCACAGTCGCGTGTTTACGCAAAGTGCGTAAGAGTGCGGGCGCTAAGTACAAATTACACAATAGTGTTGTTTAGTTAAAAGGTGGGACAGTAGCCATGCTACAATAGCACAAAACTACCTGGTTTCTAAAGCAGATTAGTATAAAACTTTTGTTTAAACTGTATTGCCTCTGGGGTTAAAGCTGCCAATCAGAACGAGTGAAAATTTTCTGTACAGAAAAAACAAAGTGTATTTGGGTGAGCGAAAGTAGGAGTGAACATATTGAACCCCGGGAATTCGGGATCCCGTAGTTGGTACACCAAGTGAGTGGAGGCTTGGCGTCGTGAGGCGGCGGACTCACGTTAGTATAGATTGGAATACGTAAGTCGTGAGGAGACTTACACAGTGTTACGTTCCTGATGCTCAGAACTGGAGAGATGTTTGTGTAGAGAGTCCAGAGCACCAGGACGTGACGCTGAAATAAGGGATGGTACGGGAATAGCCCCTAGCACCCTACCTCCGTTGTTTTACCCATGTGGTCAGTTCACGCCTGAGTGACTATGGTTTCTTGGGCCCACGGCAGCCGCGTTTGAAGGGCGGATTAGGTCTGCCCAACTCCGATGCCCCCAGGTCTTAGAGTGAGACAAGGCGTGAACCGAGACAGGATAATAACAAGGGGACCTCTAACTAGAGCAAACAGAAGCTAGGGGCTACTAACTACCCTAAAACTAAATATATGTGCGGCACGCCGCCAAAGGAAAAGAACAACAAAAGATACCACTGTCCACTCCCCCACACGGCACCGCCGAGTTCCGGGGAGGACAGTGAAAAGCGGAAACCTCCGCAAAAACCACCAATACAAAAGTAAAACAAGGACTAAGCGGCCTAGGCCGCAACATGCGTCAGAAGCCGCTACTCACGAAACCGGGAGAGAACCCCAACAAGCGAGAACCCCCAGATGACCGCAACAGGTTCACTTGGACAGGAAGGATTCCCAGGACCGGCTTCAGAACTCCAGAACTCAGGAGCACAGGGAGCAGGATCGACCAGATACAGCTGACCAGGGACAGACGTTGCAAGGCAGGAACAGCATACAGGAAGCTATCACCGGCGAGGCAGCAGTGTGCTGGCTCCCATAAAAAGACCCTGCTGGCCAATGACAGGAGGGCCAGCAAGACCAGCCCCCAGACCCTAATTACTAGTTGCCGTGCAGCTGCCCTGCTGCACGAGCAACTAATCAATCCTATCTGGCAACGGGGAACGCGGTCCGCCAATGGCGTCCCCGTTGCTATGGACCCAGCGGCTGAGGACGCCCGGCGTCCTAGCGTTGCCAGGGACCCGGCGGCTACAGTACGCACGGCGTCCTGGTGTTGCTAGGCGCCGGGCGGGCAGGGAGGGAGATGCGGCGGCCGTGAGCGTCGCTCGGAAGCAGACCGAGTGGCGCCGCGGACCGCGGCACCTAACACACAGGAGCTTGGTAGGGAATTGTGTTGTGACCCATATAGTTTTTTTTTATACGCTCCGGCTGAGGTTTCGCAGCTTGGGATTCGATTCCAGTGGTCGTAAGGCGGATAGGTAACAAGTACCTAAACGCTGTGCGATTGGACCGCGCGTTTGTGGGTGCGATATATAACGCAACTTGATACCCCTTTTACGAGCTTTTGTGTAAAATCGCGGTATCATTAGCGCTGTGTAGAGCATACGCAAGCGTGATTTGTGTATAAAAAGTGCATAGGGAGTTTTCGCTGGTCTCTCTCAGGAAAATCTCCAACGACAGATACTTTACTGGAAAGGGTAAGTTATTCCTAAAAACTTCCAGTAAATATAGGTCAATTAGGGGCCCTAAGTTGGGTACATCGCCTTCGCTATCGACAGTGTATGGTAGTACCGGCCAACGTGGGCGAGAGTGGGTGGAAGCGCTCGGAGAACTTTCACCGTCACCTTATATTGAGTATTTTGGTAATTGTGGGATTAGCCGAGAAGGCAAGACCCGCAAATTATGGGAGCCAGTTGCTCAACTAAGGGACGAATGGTAGCCAGGGTTCAGGCAGAAGAGTTGGGAATGAGAAGGTCAGACTTGGGATCGAGAGGGTCAGCAAGGTTTATTATGTGTGAAAAATATGGTTCACACACGGAGGCTTTTTGCAATGAATGGTTACGTATGACTGACAAAGATAGGGTACCATTCCCTAAGGTGGGCAGCTTTGAACCAGAGGTATTTCAGAACATAGGGATAAGGCAAAGTTTGATAAAATCCAGAAAACAAAGGATTAGACATAGATTGTTAAAATTTATGGCAGCAAGAGGGGGATGTGCAAAGGGAATTAGCTCGCGCAGCAGGTTCCAAACCTAGCGGGAAAACAATGGCGACCGCACCACCACCACCATATATTGTTGGGGAGAAAGTGGCTACAAGCAATGGTGCATTGGTACAGGATAGGAATGTGATTGATAAATGTACTAACGCTAACCCTTGCCAGCTGTATCCCATTTTACATTTTCCCCAGGATTTTGAGCAGGAAGATGAGCCCAGCACGATATCGGCACTCTCTCTAGCAGCCACCATACAGGATACTCAGGTGGGCACGGCCCAACCATCAAGAGTTGTAGCAAGGCCCCCTAGCGGAGGAATAAGTGAGGTCGTGTCCACAGGTAAGTACGGTACCATTCATTATGCAGAAACTATAGCTCCTCACATTATAGAATCAAACCAGAATGATGTAATTGAATTAAATCCTGTCAGGGTAATTGTAGTTCCCAACGGGAAAACTGACAATCAGGGAGTAACTCCCATCAGGAACATTGCCATGCATTGTCCATGGTCTCGAGCAGAGTTAAGGTGAATTATGTCTGAATTTCCCGATCCCAGAAAAGAGCTAGTCGGATGCCAGAGATTCATTAAAGAGTTAGGTAACGCCCATGAGCCTACAAATAAAGATTGGCGAACAGTGCTACGAGTGTGTTTACCCTCAAATATTGACACCACGAAATTCATAGCAGACAGTAAGTTAGATGCAGAAATACCTCTCACTGATTAATACAATCAGGAGAACGTAAAGCAAATCAATCTGCAACTAGGAGTGTATTTCCCTACTGTTGTCAAATGGAATAAAATTTTCTCCATAAGACAAAAGGAAGGTGAAATGGCATCTGAGTATTTCCATCGAGCACTGCAGGAAATGGCTAGATACACTGGGATCGAGGACATTAAAGATAATGCACATCACAGGGAGGTAGCTGTTACTGTATTAATGGACGGGTTAAAGGAGGCATTAAGAACAAGGGTACAAACCTCTCTACCTAACTGGAGAGGTATCTCGGTGGCTGCATTGAGAGAGTCCGCTATCGAGCACGACTGGAACATCAGTAAGCACAGGGAGTCTCAGGGGGATAAGCTGATGACAGTAAGTATAAATGCTCTTACAACAAAACCACATCAGCCAAAACCCCAGACCCCTGATGGTAAGTCACGTGTAGTAGTATGCTATAAGTGTCAGAAGGAAGGACATTACGCAAGGGAATGTAGGAATAAAGGTACACATAATGTATACCGACCCCCTAGACCAGGATACGAACCACACTACAATTCACATAATTCGGATCAGGGACCACCTAGGAGAAATTACGAGCCACATGCAGGGGAAACAAGGAGGTATCCACCAAGGAGAGATTGGCAGACCTCCGAGAATTCTCAGCTACCCCCCTCACATATCATAGCTGCCAATGCGCTGCAGGAGGGTCTCACCACACCATAGGGGTTGGGCCACACCAGTAGTCTGCAGCCAGTGAAATTGATTGCTAGCCTTGGTAGTGAACCTGAGGTCACGGTTGATGTAGCTGGTGTACCATTACCATTTCTTGTAGATACAGGGGCGGCCAGGTCAGTGTTGAATTCCACATCAGGTATAAAGACCATGGGAAAAATGATTTCGGCAATGGGAGTAACAGGAATGGTGCAACAATACCCTTTGAGAAGACCTGCAGAGATTACGATAGGGCCCTTGCAAACCAAACATTCTTTTCTGCTGGCTGCATCGGCTCCGACTAATCTACTCGGCAGAGACTTATTGTGTAAAATGCGTTGTGTCACATATTGTACTCCTGAGGGTGTCTTCTTGGATATACCTGAGAACCACGCTCAAGAAGTGCAAGATATATTAGACACCCCTCAAAGGCTAATGTCGCATTCTACTGTTATAGACGAGTGTCCATCAAAGGTAGAGGAAATTATCTCACAAATACCGGGTTCCCTTTGGACCAAAGATGGACAAGACACTGGATTGATGGCGAATTTAGCTCCAGTAGCAGTACAAGTAAGTATGGTAGGATAGCTCCAAAAATCCCTCAGTATCCTCTGAAGCCAGAGGTAGATTTAGGAATGTACCCCGTCATAGAGCGGCTGCTACAGCAGGGCATCCTAGTCAGGACGTCTAGCACCGCCAATAGTCCCATCTTCCCTGTGAAAAAGAGTGGGGGGAAGGGTTAAAGGGTAGTGCAGGGTCTAAGGGGGATAAACAAGATAGTTGAGAGCCAATTCCCCGTAGTGCCCAATACAGCTGTCATCCTCATGCAAATTCCCTCTACTGCAAAATTCTTCACTGTCATTGACCTCTGTTCTGCTTTCTTTTCTGTCCCTCTTCACCCTGACAGCCAGTACCTTTTTGCCTTTACATACAGAAGAGTACAGTACACCTGGACTCGTCTCCCCCAAGGTTTCATTGACAGCCCAAGTATTGTCTCCCAGGCCTTGCATGACTGTTTACAATCCTTTCAACCTGACAGTGGATCAGTACTAATACAGTATGTTGATGACTTATTGTTGTGTTCTGACTCACTCGAATTGTCCTTGAAAGACACGAAACAGCTTCTGTTTCATCTTTCCCAAACGGGACACAAGGTTTCAAAGGATAAGTTGCAGTTGTGCCGGACCAGGGTCAAATATTTGGGACATTGCTTGACTAAAGGACTTAGACACCTCACTGCTGATAGAATACAGGTGATTCGCGACATGACTCTGCCACAAACTGAGCAACAGATCTGCACTTTCCTTGGTATGTGTGGGTACTGTCGAAACTGGATTCCAGGGTTCTCTATACTGGCTTTACCTTTGCAAGAAATGGTCTCTTCGAACAAACCAGAACAGATCTCGCACACAGATGAGTCCGAACTGGCGTTTGAGAGACTCAAACAGTGCCTATCACAGGCACCTGCATTAGGTATGCCAGATTATGAGAAGCCCTTTGAATTGTACGGTACAGAAAGTGTGGGGTGCGCGGCAGGGGTTTTAAGTCAGAGACATGGTGATGCCAGCAGACCGGTAGCTAACTACAGTGCACAGTTGGACACTGTAGCGCGGTCTCTCCCAACTTGCTTGCGAAGTGTTGCAGCGATAGCTTTGCTGGTAAGTAAAAGTGAGGACGTAGTGTTAGGACATGACCTGACCATCCATACACCTCATGCAGTATCAGCCCTACTAAACTCAGCCCAAACCAGACATGTCTCATCTGCTCGGTTTACAACGTGGGAATTATCACTGATGGCCCCGGTAAACATCACCATTAAGAGATGCAGCTCACTAAATCCTGCAACTTACTTGCCAAGTGTGCCTGGACAGGCACAAAGAGTGGAGGATGAGAATGATGGTGAAGGAGGATTTAGTGCAGACACTGATACGCATGATTGTATGGAATACCTGAATCAGACTATCACTGCGAGACCTGACATCAGTGACAACCCACTGGAAGGAGTAGACTTTACCTTCTACACTGACGGTAGTTGCCACAGACAGACAGAATCGGGAGACTTGTGCACTGGATATGCAGTTGTAGATGACGAAGGTATCATAGAAGTTGAACCCCTGGGCCCACCGCACTCAGCACAAGTTGCTGAGTTGGTCGCCCTAACCAGAGCGTGTGAATTGGCCAAGGGTAAGTCAGCTAATATATACAAAGATTATAGGTATGCCTTTGGAGTAGTGCATGATTTTGGGACCCTATGGTGCCTCAGAAATTTCATGACGGCAGCTGGCACACCACATCAAAAGGCTTTTGACAGCAATACAGGAATTAGACAGAGTGGCTGTTATCAAGTGCAAAGCACACACTTACAACCAAGACCCAATTTCACTTGGTAATAGCCGGGTAGATGAAGCTGCTAAATCAGCAGCAAGCACCCCCATACAAACGAATATCACATCACTGATGACATTTAACACGATCAACACACAACAATTAATCGAAATGCAAAATTTGTGTTCCCTACAGGAAAAGGCAGTCTGGAGGGCAAAGGGGTATGGCCAGGAGTCCTCAGGACTGTGGACAGGTGGACACGGTAAGCCGGTGGCCCCCAGAGCATATCTTCCAAGCCTAGCTGAGGCGGCACACGATCTGACTCATCTGGGCAAAGAGGGTATGTGCAAGTTGGTAAGAGCCTACTGGTGTGCGCCAGGATTCTCTTCTCATGCAGGTAAGAGAGCAATGACATGTTTTACTTGCTGGAGGAAGAATATTGGAAAGACAATACCAACAGAGCCATCCCATATCCCTCCTACAGACGGACCTTTTCATGTAATACAAATCGATTTCATACAGTTACCACCCTGTAGGAATTTGAAATATGTGTTAGTTTGTATTGATGTATTTTCCAACTGGGTAGAAGCGTTCCCTGCTGCCACAAATACAGCTACGTTCACTGCAAAGAAAATTGTGCAGGAATTTGTGTGTAGATATAGTATCCCTAGAATGATTGAAAGTGACAGGGGTACCCATTTTACAGGTGAAGTCTTTCAGGTCATGTGCAAACTAATGGGAATTAATAGCAAGCTGCATACTCCGTACTGCCACAGGCGAGTGCAAAGGTAGAGAGAGTGAACAGCACTATTAAGAACGAGCAAAGTAATGGCTGAAACTGGATTGTTGTGGCCAGAAGCTTTGCCACTAGTGTTGTACAGCGTCAGAACCACTCCCAGGTCTCCACTTAACTTATCACCCTTTGATATTCTTTTTGGTAGACAACCTCATGTAATGATAGACCCCCAGGATGATATGAAATGTAATATGTGCACCGGAAATTTTTCGGGTTTTGTGTTTTGGTTTTGGATTCGGTTCCGCGGCCGTGTTTTGGATTCGGACGTATTTTTGCAAAACCTCCCTGAAAATTTTTTGTCGGATTCGGGTGTGTTTTGGATTCGGGTGTTTTTTTACAAAAAACCCTCAAAAACAGATTAAATCATAGAATTTGGGGGTCATTTTGATCCCATAGTATTATTAACCACAATAACCATAATTTACACTCATTTTCAGTCTATTCTGAACACCTCACACCTCACAATATTATTTTTAGTCCTAAAATTTGCACCGAATTTGCTGGATGGTTAAGCTAAGCGGCACAAGTGGCCGACACAAACACCTGGCCCATCTAGGAGTGGCACTGCAGTGTCAGGCAGGATGGCACTTCAAAAAAATAGTCCCCAAACAGCACATGATGCAAAGAAAAAAAGAGGCGCACCAAGGTCGCTGTGTGACTAAGCTAAGCGACACAAGTGGCCGACACAAACACCTGGCCCATCTAGGAGTGGCACTGCAGTGTCAGACAGGATGGCACTTCAAAAAAATAGTCCCCAAACAGCACATGATGCAAAGAAAAAAAGAGACGCTCCAAGGTCGCTGTGTGACTAAGCTAAGCGACACAAGTGGCCGACACAAACACCTGGCCCATCTAGGAGTGGCACTGCAGTGTCAGACAGGATGGCACTTCAAAAAAATTGTACCCAAACGGCACATGATGCAAAGAAAAAAAGAGGCGCACCAAGGTCGCTGTGTGACTAAGCTAAGTGACACAAATGGCCGACACAAACACCTGGCCAATCTAGGAGTGGCACTACAGTGTCAGACAGGATGGCACTTAAAAAAAATAGTCCCCAAACAGCACATGATGCAAAGAAAAATGAAAGAAAAAAGAGGTGCAAGATGGAATTGTCCTTGGGCCCTCCCACCCACCCTTATGTTGTATAAACAGGACATGCACACTTTAACGAACCCATCATTTCAGCGACAGGGTCTGCCACATGACTGTGACTGAAATGACTGGTTGGTTTGGGCCCCCACCAAAAAAGAAGCAATCAATCTCTCCTTGCACAAACTGGCTCTACAGAGGCAAGATGTCCACCTCATCATCATCCTCCGATTCCTCACCCCTTTCACTGTGTACATCCCCCTCCTCACAGATTATTAATTCGTCCCCACTGGAATCCACCATCTCAGATCCCTGTGTACTTTCTTGAGGCAATTGCTGGTGAATGTCTCCACGGAGGAATTGATTATAATTCATTTGATGAACATCATCTTCTCCACATTTTCTGGAAGTAACCTCGTACGCCGATTGCTGACAAGGTGAGCGGCTGCACTAAACACTCTTTCGGAGTACACACTGGAGGGAGGGCAACTTAGGTAGAATAAAGCCAGTTTGTGCAAGGGCCTCCAAATTGCCTCTTTTTCCTGCCAGTATACGTACGGACTGTCTGATGTGCCTACTTGGATGCGGTCACTCATATAATCCTCCACCATTCTTTCAATGGTGACAGAATCATATGCAGTGATAGTAGACGACATGTCAGTAATCGTTGGCAGGTCCTTCAGTCCGGACCAGATGTCAGCACTCGCTCCAGACTGCTCTGCATCACCGCCAGCGGGTGGGCTCGGAATTCTTAGCCTTTTCCTCGCACCCCCAGTTGCGGGAGACTGTGAAGGAGGATGCATCGGAGGAATCCCAGGCAGGAGAGGACTCGTCAGACTTGCCAGTGACATGGCCTGCAGGACTATTGGCTTTCCTGTGTAAGGTGGAAATTGACACTGAGGGTGTTGGTGGTGTGGTTTGCAGGAGCTTGGTTACAAGAGGAAGGGATTTAGTGGTCAGTGGACTGCTTCCGCTGTCATCCAAAGTTTTTGAACTTGTCACTGACTTCTGATGAATGCGGTCCAGGTGACGTATAAGGGAGGATGTTCCTAGGTGGTTATCGTCCTTACCCCTACTTATTACAGCTTGACAAAGGCAACACACGGCTTGACACCTGTTGTCCGCATTTGTGTTGAAATAATTCCACACCGAAGAGGTGATTTTTTTTGTATTTTGACCAGGCATGTCAATGGCCATATTCGTCACACGGACAACAGGTGTCTCCCCAGGTGCCTGACTTAAACAAACCACCTCACCATCAGAATGCTCCTTGTCAATTTCCTCCCCAGCGCCAGCAACACCCATATCCTCATCCTGGTGTACTTCAACAGTGACATCTTCAATTTGACTATCAGGAACTGGACTGCGGGTGGGCGTGCAAATGGTGGAAGGTGCAAGCTCTTCCCGTCCAGTGTTGGGAAGGTCAGGCATCGCAACCGACACAATTGGACTCTCCTTGTGGATTTGTGATTTAGAAGAACGCACAGTTCTTTGCTGTGCTTTTGCCAGCTTAAGTCTTTTCATTTTTCTAGCGAGAGGATGAGTGCTTCCCAGGGCCGGTGCAAGGTCTCTCTGCACCCTAGGCAAAGCTTCAGCCTAGCGCCCCCTAACCTACAATCACCACCTCCACCACCTCTCGGAGGGGAGGTGCAGGTGGGCAGGGGTGAATTGCATCATTATACATATGATTAGACCTGCAGCAGCAACCAGCGCAGTGTAAAAAGAGAAGGCTGCATACAGATACATCCTTCAGATTTTTGCTAGATTAATTCAATGGCGCCCCCCAGAGGCCGGCGCCCCTAGGCAGCCGCCTAAAGCTGCCTAATGGTAGAGCCGGCCCTGGTGCTTCCAACCTCATGTGAATCTGAACCACTAGCCATGAACATAGGCCAGGGCCTTAGCCGTTCCTTGCCACTCCGTGTCGTAAATGGCATATTGGCAAGTTTACGCTTCTCATCAGACGCTTTAAATTTTGATTTTTGGGTTATTTTACTGAACTTTTGTTTTTTGGATTTTACATGCTCTCTACTATGACATTGGGCATCGGCCTTGGCAGACGACGTTGATGGCATTTCATCGTCTCGGCCATGACTAGTGGCATGAGCTTCAGCACGAGGTGGAAGTGGATCTTGATCTTTCCCTATTTTAACCTCCACATTTTTGTTCTCCATTTTTTAATGGGTGGAATTATATGCCAGTATCAATAGCAATGGCCTACTACTATATATACTGCGCACAACTGAAATGCACCACAGGTATGAATGGATAGTATACTTGACGACACAGAGGTAGGTAGAGCAGTGGCCTTCCGTACCGTACTGCTATATATACTGGTGGTCACTGTCAGCAAACTGCAAAACTAAAATGCACCACAGGTATAGAATCTAGATGGATAGTATACTTGACGACACAGAGGTAGGTAGAGCAGTGGCCTTCCGTACCGTACTGCTAGATATACTGGTGGTCACTGTCAGCAAACTGCAAAACTAAAATGCACCACAGGTATAGAATCTAGATGGATAGTATACTTGATGACACAGAGGTAGGTAGAGCAGTGGCCTTCCGTACCGTACTGCTATATATACTGGTGGTCACTGTCAGCAAACTGCAAAACTAAAATGCACCACAGGTATAGAATCTAGATGGATAGTATACTTGACAACACAGAGGTAGGTAGAGCAGTGGCCTTCCGTACCGTACTGCTATATATACTGGTGGTCACTGTCAGCAAACTGCAAAACTAAAATGCACCACAGGTATAGAATCTAGATGGATAGTATACTTGACGACACAGAGGTAGGTAGAGCAGTGGCCTTCCGTACCGTACTGCTATATATACTGGTGGTCACTGTCAGCAAACTGCAAAACTAAAATGCACCACAGGTATAGAATCTAGATGGATAGTATACTTGATGACACAGAGGTAGGTAGAGCAGTGGCCTTCCGTACCGTACTGCTATATATACTGGTGGTCATTGTCAGCAAACTGCAAAACTAAAATGCACCACAGGTATAGAATCTAGATGGATAGTATACTTGACGACACAGAGGTAGGTAGAGCAGTGGCCTTCCGTACCGTACTGCTATATATACTGGTGGTCACTGTCAGCAAACTGCAAAACTAAAATGCACCACAGGTATAGAATCTAGATGGATAGTAAACTTGACGACACAGAGGTAGGTAGAGCAGTGGCCTTCTGTACCGTACTGCTATATATACTGGTGGTCACTGTCAGCAAACTGCAAAACTAAAATGCACCACAGGTATAGAATCTAGATGGATAGTATACTTGACGACACAGAGGTAGGTAGAGCAGTGGCCTTCCGTACCGTACTGCTAGATATACTGGTGGTCACTGTCAGCAAACTGCAAAACTAAAATGCACCACAGGTATAGAATCTAGATGGATAGTATACTTGACGACACAGAGGTAGGTAGAGCAGTGGCCTTCCGTACCGTACTGCTATATATACTGGTGGTCACTGTCAGCAAACTGCAAAACTAAAATGCACCACAGGTATAGAATCTAGATGGATAGTATACTTGACAACACAGAGGTAGGTAGAGCAGTGGCCTTCCGTACCGTACTGCTATATATACTGGTGGTCACTGTCAGCAAACTGCAAAACTAAAATGCACCACAGGTATAGAATCTAGATGGATAGTATACTTGACGACACAGAGGTAGGTAGAGCAGTGGCCTTCCGTACAGTACTGCTATATATACTGGTGGTCACTGTCAGCAAACTGCAAAACTAAAATGCACCACAGGTATAGAATCTAGATGGATAGTATACTTGACGACACAGAGGTAGGTAGAGCAGTGGCCTTCCGTACCGTACTGCTATATATACTGGTGGTCACTGTCAGCAAACTGCAAAACTAAAATGCACCACAGGTATAGAATCTAGATGGATAGTATACTTGACGACACAGAGGTAGGTAGAGCAGTGGCCTTCCGTACCGTCCTGCTATATATACTGGTGGTCACTGTCAGCAAACTGCAAAACTAAAATGCACCACAGGTATAGAATCTAGATGGATAGTATACTTGACGACACAGAGGTAGGTAGAGCAGTGGCCTTCCGTACCGTACTGCTATATATACTGGTGGTCACTGTCAGCAAACTGCAAAACTAAAATGCACCACAGGTATAGAATCTAGATGGATAGTATACTTGACGACACAGAGGTAGGTAGAGCAGTGGCCTTCCGTACCGTCCTGCTATATATACTGGTGGTCACTGTCAGCAAACTGCAAAACTAAAATGCACCACAGGTATAGAATCTAGATGGATAGTATACTTGATGACACAGAGGTAGGTAGAGCAGTGGCCTTCCGTACCGTACTGCTATATATACTGGTGGTCACTGTCAGCAAACTGCAAAACTAAAATGCACCACAGGTATAGAATCTAGATGGATAGTATACTTGACGACACAGAGGTAGGTAGAGCAGTGGCCTTCCGTACCGTACTGCTATATATACTGGTGGTCACTGTCAGCAAACTGCAAAACTAAAATGCACCACAGGTATAGAATCTAGATGGATAGTATACTTGACGACACAGAGGTAGGTAGAGCAGTGGCCTTCTGTACCGTACTGCTATATATACTGGTGGTCACTGTCAGCAAACTGCAAAACTAAAATGCACCACAGGTATAGAATCTAGATGGATAGTATACTTGACGACACAGAGGTAGGTAGAGCAGTGGCCTTCCGTACCGTACTGCTATATATACTGGTGGTCACTGTCAGCAAACTGCAAAACTAAAATGCACCACAGGTATAGAATCTAGATGGATAGTATACTTGACGACACAGAGGTAGGTAGAGCAGTGGCCTTCCGTACAGTACTGCTATATATACTGGTGGTCACTGTCAGCAAACTGCAAAACTAAAATGCACCACAGGTATTGAATCTAGATGGATAGTATACTTGACGACACAGAGGTAGGTAGAGCAGTGGCCTTCCGTACCGTACTGCTATATATACTGGTGGTCACTGTCAGCAAAACTCTGCACTGTACTCCTCCTATATAATACTGCTGGTCCCCAGTCCCCACAATAAAGCAGTGTGAGCATAGATATATGCAGCACACTGAGCACAGATATGGAGCATTTTTCAGGCAGACAACGTATAATACTGGTGGTCACTGGTCAGCAAAACTCTGCACTGTACTCATCCTATATAATACTGGTGGTCCCCAGTCCCCACAATAAAGCAGTGTGAGCACAGATATATGCAGCACACTGAGCACAGATATGGAGCGTTTTTCAGGCAGAGAACGGATAAAACTGGTGGTCACTGATCAGCAAAACTCTGCACTGTACTCCTCCTATATCATACAGCTGCTCCCCAGTCCCCACAATTAAGCAATAAGCACAAATATTTGCAGAAACATTAATAAACGGAGAGGACGCCAGCCACGTACTCTCCCTAACATTTCCAATGCACGAGTGAAAATGGCGGCGACGCGCGGCTCCTTATATAGAATCCGAATCTCGCGAGAATCCGACAATGGAATGATGACGTTCGGGCGCGCTCGGATTAACCGAGCCATACTGGAGAATCCGAGTATGCCTCGGACCCGTGTAAAATGTGTGAAGTTCGGGGGGTTCGGTTTCCGAGGAACCGATCCCGCTCATCACTAATAATGAAGTGACTGTGAAATATTTGGTTGGGATGAGCCAGCAGCTGAGAAATCAACAAAGAAATTTAAAGCTGGTGATTCCTGACCTACCGAACAGTAATTGTCATGACATTGAGCCTGGGGATTATGTGATGATTCAAAATTTCTTACGCTCAGGTTGCCTCATAGACAGGTGGGAAGGACCATACCAAGTCTTGTTAACCAGCACGACAGCATTGAAGGTCACCGAAAGAGAGACTTGGGTCCACTCGTCCCACTGCAAGAAGGTCGCTGACCCGGAGATCACTCGTGACAAAGAGCAGAGTGTAGAGAATCTCTTATCACTGGAGTGTTTGTTCTGGAAAAGTTGAGAGGCAGGACTGTTGAAGGGTATCTGAGCACAGAGAGCAACAAGATCTAGAACGGTTGTCGCACCATTTTTCTTTTTTCACCTCCCCCTGTATTTTCCTTTCTTTTCTCCTTCTTGTTTTCCTCCTATCCTCTAACGAAATGGATCGATCACAAGAGACTGCGTTTCGGGTTCTGTTAGTAATTCTGGTTTTGATCAGGACAGTTTGTTTTGGTGAGGGTCCCAGAGAGGTCGAGCAGGGATCTGGAATGGGTTCTGATGGCGAGTATGAATTTGTAGGATCTCAGGAGCAGCACATCACTCAAGTAAAGGCTGGTATCAATAAGCGCTCTGGTATTCAGGGAGCTCGGAGGCACTGTGAAGGGTTATTTTCTGATGAATATTGTATTTGTAGGAATTGTGAGAATATAGTAGAGGATGGGTGCATCCAGAGATGTCAGTCCAACCTTAATATCGACATGGACCGCCATCCGTTGAGTGATTACCACTCACTAGTGGGTAAGGTCTTAAACCAGACAGAATGCTGGGTGTGCTCACAAGTACCTCAAGGTCAGAGTAAGTCAGGATTAGTACCATACCCTTTAGCAATACATGAGGTACTCGAATTGCGGGGTGGGAGACCGGTGGACAAGAAATTCAAAATCTCTAGGCCCCCTAGTTTGAAGCTCCACCAGTATCATGTAGACAGGTCCTTATTGTGTTTTAATATTTCCAATTACCGAAAACCAGACAATGACCTTTTCACACAGAGCTGATAGGATACCCATAGACTCTGAACTTGTACGCCAAACAGCCAACAGTGGGAGGTATTTTTGGTATAGTTATACCCGTGGAAGCAAGACCATGTGGGTTGGAAAGGTATCGTCAGGGTATTGTGCTCATATCATCCAGCCCGATACTTGTACTGAGCAGATGGGAGAACTAGGAATTGGTTTCTTTACCTGGAAAATTTGTAATATGGTGATGTTAGATTTCGTCCCCTATGTTCTCCCAGATGATGCCTATTTCATATGTGGGAGGAAGGCGTACACGTGGCTTGCCCCGAGCTCAGAGGGATTGTGTTATATTGGGAGAGTACTACCAGAGGTCATGACCATAACCCATGATAAAATGAAAGACATTCACCGCAGTGCTCAGGCTCCTTATACTCATACTCACTATGAACACATCATCAAGAGACACCTCATAGATAGGACAGAGCACGCAGCCTCTGATTTGATCCACGAATCCACCGGGATTCAGTTCCTTCTCGCATTAGACATTACCCGTACTGCCAGAGGAACTATAAATTATAGGTATATCCATGCGCTAGCGAACTTGATAGATAATATCACTGAGATGTATGACTACACCTTCAGGTATACGGGAAGGGAGTTACAAGCCTACAAGAAGGAACTGATTCAGCACAGGATGGTCCTTAATTATGTCACAGCCATGACAGGTGGGTACTGTGTTACTCTGGCAACTCAATATGGTGTGAAGTGCTGTACATATATAACGACCAGCACTGACGACCCAACGGAGATCATCGATCAGAAGATGGACGAGATCTTGCAGCTGAAGTGGGAGTTCAGGAGGAAGCACAACCTTACCTTAGCGACTGTGAGTAATGAACTGACCAGCTGGGTCTAATGGTTGAACCCACGCAAATGCTTCTCAGGTTTAGGAGAGTGGGCTCAAAATGTCATTATGAGTGTGGGGAAGTTTCTCCTTTGTATCCTGGGAGTCGTCATAATTATTGGTTCGATATTTAGGTGTGTTCAAATTCTAATGCGGCGCAAGCACGGCACAAATTTGATGAGTCTAAGGAGCGAGGGCGCTGTTATAGCAGCAGATTTAATTTACGACCCATCCATAGAGACAGTGTTATGATAAGGATTGCAAATGAATTTCATGGCCTGTTTCTTTCACCCGTTTTTCTTTGTCTCCCCCTCTGCCCAGATACATCCAACCGGAAAAGACGTCAGCCCTACCCAAAATGTTTATGTGAATGTATTTGTATATATGTGTCTTATCTTCATCTCTTCAACCTCCAGTTAATGTCACACATAGTCGACAGGTGATATCCACATATACTAGCACTCACATATGTTCCCCCTCCATGTATCATCAACTAAATGTGCACCCCATTTGTTGGAACAAGAAGCTGAAAAGAGCTCGGTAGTGTTAGTTGGCCCATTTACAGACCCTTAATACGGGATGAGAAGGATTTAATGTATACTTCTCAATACCTTGAAGCTTATCTAGAACATATACGGCACGATGATACATGCCCTTCAGACATGGATTCATACATACATGCTTTTTACTATCCCACTAGGCTATACATTTTCCCACCTACAACTCTCCCCGATCATCCAAGCTTTTGTATATATTGTATAGGTAATATTTTTTTCCTGTTTATTGATTAGTTAGTGGCAGTTATTGATGACTGCCAAAGGGTGGACTGTCGAAGTCAGAAAATATTTAAGCACACACATTACGTACAAACACCACATAGATGGTCTCCATGTGCGTACGTATTCGGCCGTGCGTGCACATATTCGCAATTTGCGTATGGTCGCTTCCGCGGTCCTGTGCATTAGAGCATGGTATGAGTAATTACAGTGGAGTTTGTACTCGCATGGAAAAGCCACAAAAGACATATCATATATCTAATCCATATATTGCATAAATCCCCCACTGTCTGCTTCCTCTTCTAATAGCATGAAGATCGGTCACACATAAATTAAACTCCCAGAGACTCAAATACAATGGCCTTATTTACACAAAGCTTTGAAATTCTATGAAGAAGGCAAACACCTTTGTTTATTCCTATTAATCTAGGGTAGCCCAGTTTCTGTCGACAACAATAAATACTGGATTGTCATTGTCTTGTCTGAAGACAAGACAAACAAAAAGACAATACCCAGGAACCTAGGCTGAGGAGAAACTCAATTAGCAATAGCTAACAAAAATACAAACCAGACATTTAGAAATCTGAGGTAATAACATTCATAGGCTAAACTCTTGGAGATGTATATATTTGCATATATATATAATTCCTAACAAATTGTAATAGCAGGAGTATGTGTGTGTATATATGTGTGTATATATATATATATATATATATATGAGTATATGTGGATATATGTATATCTTGAGGATGGAAATAGATAATCATATCATGTGTGGGATCATATTGTTCAGAGTCACGTAAACATTAATCTGGTGGGAATAAGAATATTATCATATATTACCACATTAAATTATTAATAATACCAGATTTATGTATGATTAATGTGATGGGTTTAAATGGTCATGGGGCGGGAACTCAGACGCAAACAACAGAAATCACTTCTCAAGTCTTAGCCATTGCCCACTTCTTGAGCTGACCAATGATCCCCGGTGCACAGGATATGTCCCACCCCCGAACCAATGGAAGAAGAGCACACAGTGTCTATTGTATTATGTTTTGATCTACTGTATAAAGAGCCAGCTGCATGCCAGGTCACTATCACAGACTCTAAAGGTTATCTACCCAGATGACTGAGGACCAGACTGGGAAGCGCAGGCGACAAAACCAAACACGTATGTACAATTGACTGTAGCCATTATTCTATTGTATTGCTTTGTTATTGTAACCCCCTTTCAGTAATAATATGTTGTGATGTCGGAACCCGGCATTTTAAATACAAACTGGTGTCGTGTTTCCTTTCCCTGCTAAGGTATTAAAGTGTATTTATAGCCACTCTGGCTGCTGCATTGTGCTAACAGCGTATAGGCCTGTGTTCGCAAACTGTGTAGTCACTACGCCCTTTAGGCGTACGTACGCAGAGTGCGTACACTGTGTGACTTTGTGTACGTAAGGTTTGTGAATAATATAAAGGTGAAAGGTTAATTATAGCGGCCGCAGCGGCTCCACTTAGTGTATGAAATTTCTTTTTAAAGTGTTGCTTTTAGTCCTGTACGTAAACCGACGTTTACAAGTTACATAGTTAGTGAGGTTGAAAAGAGGCAAAATGCCCATCGGGTTCAACCTAAATTCTGTGTTAAGCTTTTCATATTATAATGCACCTGCTGAAGTAATGGTTTAGTACCAATTGACAATTATGATTCTTACCACTCCCAGATATTAATGTCACTATGTCAAATGCTAAAACCCTGGATACTTTTTCCATTTAAAAATTTGTCCAACTGTTTTTAAATGCATTTACAGAGTCTGCCATTATTACCTTCTCCAGGGAGTTCCAAATCTTTATTGCCCTTACCGTGAAGAACCCTTTCCTACGTTGTGTACGGAATGTTCTCTCCTCTAGCCTCAGCAAGTGCCCACGTGTCCTGTACAGGGTTCTTTTAATAAGCAAATGCCCTGCTACCTCCTTGTAATGACCCTTTACATATTTGACGATATTAATATTGTCTCCTCTTAGACGCCTCTTTTCTAGTGTATACATATTTAACCTAGTAAGCCTTTCCTCATACTCCAGTGTCTCTAATCCTTTAATCAATTTAGTAGCTCACCTTTGAACTCTAGTTCCCCGATATCTTTTTTATAATATGGTACCCAAAATTTAACACAATATTTAAGGTGGACGTACCAATGATTTGTACAGTGGCAGGATAACATCCTCGTCCCTTGTCTCAATGCCCTGTTTTATGGACGCAAGCACTTTACGTGCCTTTTTTGCTATATTTTAACATTGTGCACTGTTATTAAGCCTATTATCTATGAGCACCCCAAAAATCTTTTTCCACCACAGTTACCCCTATATTTTCCCCATTTAGAATGTAGCATGCATGTGTGTGTTTTTTGTCCCAAAATGCATAACTTTGCATTTTCATATATTGAACCTCATTCCCCATTTAGACGCCCAGGTTTCAAGTTTAAATAAGTAAATCTGTAGAGACTCCACATTGCTTTCTGAATTAATTACCGTACACCGTTTAGTATCATCTGCAAAGATTGGCACTGTGCTTTTCAGGCCTATTCCTAGATCATTGATAAATATATTAAACAGTAGCGGGCAAAGTACGGACCCTTGTGGTTTTCCGCTGACTACTGGTGCGCAGCTGGAGAACATTCCGTTGACCCCTACTCATTGTACTGTGTTATCCAGCCAATTACCTATCCATGTGCAAATAGTATATCCTAGGCCACGTTCCCTTAATTTGATGATCAGTGTTCTGAGAGGCACTGTATCGAAGGCTTTTCCAAAATCTAAATACACCTCATCCACTGCTTTTCCCTGGTCAAGATTCTCGCTCACTTCCTCGTAGAAGCTAATTAAGTTAGTTTGACATGATCTATTCCTTACAAACCCATGCTGACTTGTGCTAATAATCTTATTAACCTGCAGATAATCCTGTATGCTATCCCTCAAAATACCTTCCAATATTTTACCCACTATAGAGATTAAACTAACTGGTCTATAGTTACCAGGATTTTTAGTTCCCTTTTTAAATAAAGGCACAACCTCAGCTATGCGCCAATCCTTTGGTACCATGCCTGATGTAATTGAACTATAGAAAATCAAGGATAGAGGTTTTGCTAGCTGCGACCTAAGCTCCGTAATAACCCTCAGATGAAAACCATCTGGGCCTGGTGATTTATTAATCTTCATGTTGCTTAGTCTCTCCAGGACTACTTCCTCACTTAAACAAGCATCAGGCCAAGAGTCATTACCTTCACTATCGTTATGCACTACTTTCACCGTGTGATCCTCCTTGGTGAATACTGAGGGAAAAAATTGTTCAGTATTTCAGCTTTTATTTTATCATTGTTTATCAAAGCTCCTAATTCATCTTTTAATGGGCCTACGTTCTCCTTCTTTAACCTTTTACTGTTTATGCATATATCAGTGATCGCGCTCAGGGAAAAAAAATTGTGTGTCCCAGGGACCCCTCACTTTAAAAAATTGGGGTCCTACTCCCCTGATTTTGAGTCCCATCACATATTATGCTTTTGACCTCCCCATAAAGAATCAGACCCCCCCACATGCTCTACATACACCATGGGCTAGAGGGGTTAAGTGCAAGCAGGCGGGGGTGGCTGGGACTCTCCCCTAATGAGGCCTGCTCCCAACAGTACCGTTCAGTGCAGATCCTTCACTACCAAAGACAGCTTCATCTAGAGGTGGATCCAGAACAAAGTGATATGGGGGCACCATGACTGAGGAAATGAGGGGGGGTATTTCAGAGCGCGCCGAAGGCGCACGTGCTCCAGAAAAGTGGGTGTGGCCTCAGAGAGAATGCTGTTTCCATGAGGCAGTGGGTGATGCCAGAGAATGGGTGACAGGGGGAGATTATTGGTGACATACAGGATGGTGGGGAGAGAAAGTGTGGGACAGGGAGAGGCTGACAGGACAGAGAAGTGACGGGGAGAGATAGTGGGAGACAGAAAGGCAGTGGGTGACAGGGAGAGGCAGACAGGGATAATCAGGGGGATATGGGGCACTGGTCTGGACAGTAAGGGGGCAAAGAGATGGCGTGGGAGGGGGGACACTAGATTGTAGAATGGGGTACACTGGACTGAATGAGGGGGCACTGTAACTGGAATGGCTGTTGGGGTTCTTGATGAGGGGCAGTGAGATGGGGCAGGTGGCTGGCTGGTGGAGGGAAGACACTGTGCAGGCAGGGTGGTAGACACTGGGATGAGGGAGTTAGTGAGATGGTGCGGGGCACTTTGAATAGGGAGGCACTGGGCAAGATGGGAAGGGGGTAATGAGATAGGGGTGTGGGGGGGGGGAATCAGTGTGTCTGGACTGACTGGGGCATTCTAAATGGGAGGCCAGTGAGATGGGCACAGTGGGCTTGTTGGAGAGGGAAGGGGAAACACTGGCCTGAAAGGATGGAAGACATTGGGATGGGGGGGCGGTCAATAATGGTGGGGGACACTGGGTTGGGGAAGGGGTAGACACTGTGAAGGAAACTCTGGCCTGCTGCTCTTCAGTTTGTCTGGCCCCACACACACACACACACACACACACACACACACACAGTAGCCCTTCCCCAGTGTCTCTGCATCCTACCTGCATCATCTGGTGTTCTCTGTCCCCAGCTCAATCATCCCTGCAGTGCCAGCTCTGTGCAGGGATCTGTCCTCCGGTGGCGGTTCCGGCTCACTCCATCACTCTGCCGGTTGATTTGTCACCTGGTGGCAGCATTGGCAGCTCCAACACATCTCTGCGGACCCCCCACCAACCCCATGGGCTAGTTCAGCCAGGGAAAGGGTGACACTCCGGATCATGCCCAGCCCGCGAATAAGAATGCAGAAGGCGGAGCTGGGCTGCTCGATCATAGCTGCTATGGGGAGGGCTAACAGTGCAGTGCAGTATATTAAACAAAAAAATAAACAAACTCCTAAATGACGGGGGTGGGGGAACACGTGCCTTTTGTGCCCCCCTGAATCTGCATATTGCTTTACCTGCTCCAGGTCCCGCATGGAGGTCACGTGCACGGCCGCACTGCCCTGCTGATCTCGCCGGGGACTGTGAGCTATTACCTTGCACTACACTGTGCACAGCGCTGCCCTGGGTCCATCACTCTACCCTGGCTACAACACCCCCTCACTTCCAGCAGCAGTGGTACCCGCCCACATGATCCTCACCCATTGCGCCATAGCATCATGCTTTTAACAGGCAGTCAATCCAAACGGAATGCGTCCCCGGGGACCCGCCCATTCTTAAAAAGTGAGTCCCCAGTACTCATTGTGGGGTAAAATACGCACTATAGCGCGTTTTTGCGATCACTGAAGCTTATAAAACTTTTTAGGATTGGTTTTACTCTCTATAGCGATTTGATTTTTATTTACAATTTTAGCTGCCCTTATTACTTTTTTGCTTTTTTTATTGCATTCCTTATAATGCTGGAATGACTCCTCTCCAACATTAGATTTAAATGTTTTGAAAGCACGCCTCTTTTTGGCCATTGCTTCTTTGACCTCCTTATTAAGCCACATTGGCTTGTGTTTAGTACTCCTGCGTTTACTGCTCATGGAAATGAATTTGTGAATATTGCTATCAAGAAACCCTTTTAAAGCTACACACATTTCTGTTGTGTCTACCATGAAACAAAGCTTCCCAGTCAATGTCGTTTAGTGCCTGTCTCAGCATAATGAAATTAGCTTTTCTAAAGTTAAATGTTTTAGTTGTTCCCTTATATCTATGTTTCTTGAAAATGATGTCAAATGTGATCATATAGTGATCACTGTTTCCCAAGGTCTCCCCAACTTTAGTGTTTGATATAATGTCCACATTATTGGTAATAACATGGGCCCTCATTCCGAGTTGATCGGTCGCAAGGCGAATTTAGCAGAGTTACACACGCTTAGTCTACGCCTACTGGGAGTGAATCTTAGCTTCTTAAAATTGCGACCGATGTATTCGCAATATTGCGATTACTAACTACTTAGCAGTTTCAGAGTAGCTCCAGACTTACTCTGCCTGTGCGATCATTTCAGTGCTTGTCGTTCCTGGTTGACGTCACAAACACACCCAGCGTTCGCCCAGGCACTCCCACCGTTTCTCCGGCCACTCCTGCGTTTTTTCCGGAAACGGTAGCGTTTTCAGCCACACGCCCCTGAAACGCCGTGTTTCCGCCCAGTAACACCCATTTCCTGTCAATCACATTACGATCGCCGGAGCGAAGAAAAAGCCGTGAGTAAAAATACTTTCTTCATAGTAAAGTTACTTGGCGCAGTCGCAGTGCGAACATTGCGCATGCGTACTAAGCGGATTTTCACTGCGATGCGATGAAAAAGAACGAGCGAACAACTCGGAATGAGGGCCATGGTCCAGAATAGATTCACCTCTAGTTGGGTCCTCGACTAATTGAGTCAAGTATTGATCCTTTAATGTATTTAAGAACCTGCTGCTCCTAGTTTTTACACATGAATCATTACTCCAATTTATTTCCGGATAGTCAAATCCCCTAACACTAGGATGTCCCCCATTCCCGCAGCTTTTTCAATTTGCAGTAAGAGTTGTTCCTCATCTTGGGGGTAATTCCAAGTTGATTGCAGCAGGATTTTTGATAGCAATTGGGCAAAACCATGTGCACTGCAGGGGAGGCAGATATAACATGTGCAGAGAGAGTTAGATTTGGGTGGGTTATTTTATTTCTGTGCAGGGTAAATACTGGCTGCTTTATTTTTACACTGCAAATTAGATTGCAGATTGAACACACCCCACCCAAATATAACTCTCTCTGCACATGTTATATCTGCCTCGCCTGCAGTGCACATGGTTTTGCCCAATTGCTATCAAAAATCCTGCTGCGATCAACTTGGAATTACCCCCCTTGTACGCTAATACCCGGTTGCTTGTAGCACGTGCCTATGACTAGTTTCTCTGCTTCTGTGCCCCCACTTGTGATCTCAACCCATAGTGACTCCATGTTATCTCCAGTCCCCTCGTAAATACCATCTATTAAGTTTGGTTATAGAGATGGTTTAGCAAAGAGACATACCCCTCCTCCCCTTTTGGTAGCCCTATCCCTCCTGAAAAGAGAATATCCCTCCAAATTCGCAACCCAGTCGTGAGAGTCGTCCCACCATGTTTCCGTAATACCTATAATATCATACTGAGATTTTGATACAAGCCATTCTTATTCCCCCATTTTACCTGATAGGCTTCTTGCGTGCGCAAGCATACATTTTAGCTTAGCATCTCCCTTGCCTGTTTGTTTTAATGGTATCTTACCTATATTTACAAGTGCCTTTCTAGACTTATTCTTACCGACTGTTATTCTCCTCCCTCCCTTTCCAACCCCATCATACTTAATACAGCCTTCCTCACTACTATCGCTGTTTGGCCTATTAAGACTTTCTATCCCCTTCCCTGATGTTAGTATCTTCCCTTATGGTATGGACATAATTTTCTATATACCGTATTGTTGAGCCATATTCGTCTTTAGGTAATGAATTGGGAATATCTTGGGCAATACCTGTGTCACTATTTCCGGTGTCAGTACCCTTGCCGGCTGATCTTTTGCTCCCCTTGCTTTGCTCGTTACTACTCCCAATCGTAGGCTACATGGATCTTAAAGTATGAAAATGTTCAAAAAATTTGGAAAAATTCATGTCGTCCTTTTCATGTGTCGACCTTTGTCATGTCGACCCAATGAGTGTTGACCTAAGTGTTATCGACCTAAAGACCGGATACGATATACAGGAAATCTGAGTATGTTGCCTGCACAATAATTAAAAAAAGGGGAAGAAAATATATGCAGGACTCATTCATTCAAGTAGAGCCAGGAATCCCAAACCTGCCGGAATTTATGTGCCATGTTTAAGTCAAATGGAACTTTCTCCCTCTTGGCCACATGCCAGTTAGTAGGGATTATAGAATTCCACCAGTCAGGTTATTTGTGTCCAGGCACTCACTGCACCACTCCTAGCAGCTCCGAGGGTGTATAAAGAAAACTGACTGCCGTATATTTTATTGATTTAAAAAAAAAGAAATAAAGTAAAAAAAAAAAAAAAGTAAAAAAGGGTATGCTTATCATAACATAATAACCAGCAAAAAGTATTATACAGTTGGGGTATGTGGTCCACTGCTATAGTGTTAGCCAGCACCAGGCTCCACCGGATTGGCCAGTCACATTATAACAGGCAGCAGCAGCATATAGTTATAGGTGGGCAGAGGGTGATTTGCGGATATTGTACTTTAATATGTATCATTTAACAGTGCACTGAATGTAAAACACCAGAGATCAGATCTATCAACATGAGGGGTTCCAGGCACAGTAGGTTTGCCCTTTATAGAAAGTGCCTGGCACCCATATCTGGCGGTTGCACATGAGGTTACCTGGGCAACATCCATCAGCCCTGTGAGAAGTGAGAGGCAGTGTGTCTGGTCTAAATACCTTGTTTTATCACAGCCAGTTATGTTCTACATTCAGACAGTATTTTAATGAAAATATTGGTCCAGAATTCCTATCCTTAGTCACCAGTGAAAGAGGAAAGAGCCAGATGTTAAGGGGCCCATTTATTAATTACTAGCTGAATACCCGTGCTTCGTTACGGAATTTACAGAATAATGCCAATCTTTGTCAGGCCGTGCCTCTGGGCTTCCCCGGATTGATGCTGTCAAAATGCTGGTGCTGAGGAGAATAATCCGCCTCTTTCTCTGCCCCGTCCCTCCTCTGATGCTGCCCTGCTCAGTGCTGTAAATGCTGGGATGACAGGCCAAGCTCCGCCCGCTGTATGTTAAAGATGTAAGGTTTGCAGGCTGACTCTATTCCAACGGGCCCTAGGTCTCCTTGCTTAGCTTTGCCCCCAACTGTGTATGCCTCTGCCACTACCCGTGTGTGCATCAGCCCTTACCAGCAGGTGCCTCTGGTCCAACCCGTATGCCTATGCCCCTACCCGTGTGCAGTGTCAGACTGGGGCATGAAGGGCCCACCGGGGGGATGCTGTTGTAGGGGCCCATGCTTAAGGGTGTGGCCCGGCTCCAGTGGCAGCATGGTTTGGTTAATCATTAAAGAGTACATGTTCTGTGCCCCTTGGTAAGTGTATAAAAAAACAAATTCTTGTGAAGTATAATGTAACATATGTACAATGCACAATTCAAGTGCACTAGGATAGAGTCTGGAACCTGATCCCTAGAAGAGGAGGAGGGCCCACAGGAAGTGGGGCCCACCGGTGGTTTCCCCTGTTCCCCTGTGGGCCAGCCCAACCCTGCCCTTGTGTGCCTCTGCCCCTACCCATGTGTGGCTCTATTCTTCCCTGTGGGTGCCTGTGCCCCTACCCATGTGTGCTTCTGCCCTTACCCGGGGGTGCCTCTGCCCCTACCTGTGTGTGCCTGTATCCTGACCTGTGGGTGCCTCTGCCCCTACCCGTGTGTGCCTCTACCCCTACCTGTGTGTGCTTCTGCCCCTACCCATGTGTGCCTTTGCCCCTACCCGTGGGTGTCTCTGCCCTTACACGTGGGTGCCTCTGCCCCTACCCGTGTGTGCCTCTGCCCCTACCGGTGGGTGCCTCTGCCCTCACACGTGGGTGCCTCTGCCCCTACCCATGTGTGCCTGTGTGTAAATTGCTCCAGGCATTCTAGAGTTATGCCCGAAAACTATGGATTTTTACTTGTCACCCCCTTTCCACCCCCACCCTTAGGGGTACTAGGGGTGTCATACCCCCACAGTATTTTTTGCCAGATTGTAAGTCATATGTGTACCAAGTTTGGTGTAAATTGCTCCAGGCATTCCAGAGTTATGCCCGAAAACTATGGATTTTTACATGTTACCCCCTTCCCATCCCCACCCCTAGGGGTGTTTACCCCCCCACAGTATTGTTTCCAGATTATAAATCATATGTATACCAAGTTTGGTGTAAATTGCTCCAGGCATTCCAGAGTTATGCTGGAACATACATACACTCATAGACCCATTTATATATATATATAGATTGACACAATAATCAGGGGCTGGCTGGCAAATTTTAGAATTGGGGGCATGCAAAAAACACTGACCCATGAGTGGCAGCCCATCCTTAAAGTAACCCCATTGGGAGCACATCCTATTCAACCATCAAGGTGGTACTCCCAGTTCTGGTAACACAATCCAGAACAGAATTGGAATGAAGCACCGTACCTCCCACCCAGAGGCAGAACTACCACCGGTGCACTACACCGAGGCCCCTGGTGCCTAAGGGACCCGCAGCTGCCATGGCTGATTACAGACAAGACAAAAAAAATTCCCATTCTCTATACCTGTCACTAACTTCTGACCGGCTTTAGAGGTCTGGGTGCAGGGCCCGAGCGGTGGGTACAATCATATGCTGAGCTCTGATTGAAGGATCCGTTCACATGCTCTTCTGACGCTGTGACCCGCTCTGTCTGTCTGTCAGGATGTAGTCTGGTCTGTTCCTCTTTGGACTTGGTGTGAAATTGCTGTCAAATAGCAGGAGAGCGCTGGTCTGCTTTCTACTCTAATCCCCCGTGCAGATACCTGTTGCAGCTGCTGGTTTGGATGCAGTGTTGCTGGATTTAGTCAGATGACAGCACTAGCGCTGGTCTAGATGAGGTGTCCGCTGTCTGCAGAACTCTAGCGCAAGCAGCTCCCGATCACACAACCTTCCCTGCCCCCCCCCCCCCCCATTCTCTCCACTCCATATTTACTGTGTAAAACTGTATGCATATACAGTTTGCCTGTGTGAGAGGCGCCAGTCACTCTTGCCACAGATTGGCCTCTCCTTGTCAACCACTGCCTCTTCCTGCCACCCAATGCCTGTCCCTGTCACCCACTGCTTCCCGCTGTCACTCACTGCTTCTTCCTGTCACCCACTGCCTCCCGCTGTCACCCACTGCTTCTCCCTGTCACCCACTGCCTCCCTGGTCACTGCCTGCATCTCCCTATCACCCACTGCATCTCCCTGTCACCTTCTCCCTCCCGCTGTTACCCACTGCCTCCGCAGTCACCGCCTGCTTCTTCCTGTCACCGTCTGCATCTCCCTGTCACCCACTGTATCTCCCCATCACTCACTGACTCCCCAGTCACTGCCTGCATCTCCCTGTCATTCACTGCATCTCCCTGTCGCCGCTTGCATCTCCATGTCACCCACTGCATCTCCCTGTCCCACACTGCATCCCGATGTCACCCACTGCCCCTGTCACCCTCTACCGCCCCAATCACCCACTGCCCTCCCCCTGCTACCATCTGCCTCCCTATTCACCACCTGATTCTCCATGTCATCTACTGCCTCTCCCCATCACCCACTGCCTCCTGCTGTCACCCACTGCTTCTCTCTTTTACCCTCTGCCTCTCCAGACACCCACTGCCAGCCCCTGCCACCCTCTGCGACTCCAATCACCCGCTGCCTCCCAAGTCACCCCCCCCCCCCCCATTGTCTCTTCCTGCCACCGTCTACCTCTCAACATTTCCCACTAAGGAGCATACTTTTGAACCTGAGCCCTCAACACCCATGTTCCCAACTCCCAACATACAGTATTGTCCAGATAAACTGGAGCAACAGAGTGTTTACTGTCATGATAAGCAGGCTTCAACATTAATCATGTAGGTGTGACCAGCACTTCTGACATGATTGACCACCATCTGTCCTATCTGTTGGTATAATAATTGTTTTCATAATGATCCCCATTATGTATTAAATGTACCTTGCAGGGACAGTGGTAGCGATGATCTCTGTCCCGGTGAGTTACATCCCTGGGGATATCACAGGAGTCTACTACATTTGAGAAAGACTCGTCCTAGCAAACTGGCACTGTGCATGCACATAGCGCCTGCTTAAGATGTGGTCTGCTGCTGTTGCTATCTCTTGCTGTACGCTATTGCGATTATAAGCTGATACATCGGTATACCATCGCTGCAAATCAGAACATGTTGCAGGATCTGAGTGCCTCTGTAGACGCGCAGGCTGAGCTGCTCTCCCAGGATGCAGAGAGCTCTCCAATAGCAACTAAGATTGCAACTGCTAATTTATGCACGGACAGAAAACGCCGTATGAGCAGCCATGACATGCCTGCACTCAGCCGACCACTCCCCATTACCACCCCCCCAAATGTTGTCTTCCTGTCACTCACTCTGCGACTAATTTCTTGATGCGACTGCAGTCGCAATTCACTCGCTGCGCGTGCGCACTGTGACTCAGATGAATGCACTGTAAGAAAACAACAACCAATTTGCGTACAATAGCAGCTTTGTGACCACATCTGAATCATGGACCACAGTGACTCAGGAGCTGAGCAGAGGCTGCAGATCAGGCATCGTAAGATAAAGCGGTTTACTCTATCTGAGGATGGTGGAAACCAATGGCACTAAATCTTTTTGAAGTTCAGATGCAGGGGCAAACGCAGGATTTATTCAGGGGGGTTTCCGTGGGTGTGTATCTGTGAATGTGTATATATGTGTGTGTATATATGTGTGTGTGTGTGTGTGTGTATATATATATATATATATATATGTATATGTGTGTGTGTATATATATAATATATACATATACAGTATATCCGGTGAAATACAGACATATGGAATCCCGATATCCGCAGGTATTCCCACGTGGTTAGTTGCTCCACGCCACCAACCGAGTGGGAAACTAACCTGTGGCGAGCGAAGTTAGCAACCGTGCCCGCAGCGAGCCCATGAGGGTTCTCGCCACCTCGCTTCCGACAGACGGGATGCCACTGAGAGCTGGCATCCCGTGTGCTGGTAAAACATACTGATATTTTATATATATATATATATATATATATACACACACACACAGACATATATATATATATATATATATATTATATGTATATATATATATACACACATGCCACACACATTCATACATACACAAACGCACATGCATACATACACATCCCTGTAAACACACACTCACACACGCACTTCATATACAGCACTGGTGGTATACATACCACCAGGGGCTCGGAGCAGTGGGAGGCACGAGCAGGTTATTCTGTGAGGAGGGAGAGAGCTGCTGCTGCTGAGCATGCGCAGCCAGCAGCTATCCCCGGACTTTCTCTATGCAGAGAGCTATGTAGCTCTCTGCTCCTGCAGTAGCTCCGTGGTCGTGGTCGCGTTTGCGATCGCGATTGCTGCTTTTGCTGTCTCCGTCTCACAAATAAACATTTGGCTCATCAGGGGGGGTTTCCAGGTACTCGGAAACCCCCCCTGCTTGTGCTACTGAGATGTAATACAGATTCCGTTCAGTTGCTAGGATAGTGTTCAGTTAGTATAACAACTACTCTTCAATTGTTGTGGATGTAATAATTTTAGACTTTGCTAAAGCTTTTGGCACAGTGCCACACATGGGACTTATTTATAAGTTACATGAACTAGGGCTAGGGAGCACAATATGCACTTGGGTTAGTAAATGGTTAGATAATAGGGAGCAGTGAGTTGTTGTAAATGGATCTTTTTCAAATTGGACTAAAGTTCTAAGTGGTGTGCCACAAGTGTCTGTTTCATTAACAATCTAGCGGAAGGTTTAGAGAGCATGGTGTTAATTTTTGCAGACGATACCAAACTATGTAAGGTTATAAATTCGGAGGGAGACGCTGAGTCTCTCCAGAACGACCTATTTATACTGGAATCATGGGCAGCAAAATGAAGAATGAGGTTTAATACAGACAATTGTAAGGTAATGCACCTGGGTAGCAAGAACAAAAATTACACCTACATATTTAATAGGGTGTTTTTAGAGGACTCTGTACTGGAAACAGATTTAGGTGTTCATATAGATAACAAACAGCAGCACGCAATGCAGGATAACAAAGTACTAGCATGCATAAAGAGGGGTATTGATGCAAGGGATGAGAGTGTTATACTCTCATTATATAAAGCCTTAGTGAGGCCCCATCTGGAATACTGCGAACAATTTTGGGCACCCTGGAACTAGAAAAGGTTCAGAGGCGGGCGACCAAACTAATTAGGGGGATAGAGAGGCTGGAATACCAGGAAAGACTTGCAAGGCTAGGCATGTTTACACTATAAAAGAGGAGATTAAGAGGGGACATGATCAACATTTATAAATATTTAAGGGGACAATACACAGAGCTTTCGGGGGATCTTTTTTTGTTAAGACCAGCACAGAAAACACGTGGACACCTACTTAGGTTGGAGGAGAGGAGATGCCGCACACAGAGGCGGAAAGGTTTTTTTCACAGTAAGGACAGTACGAGTTTGGAATTCCCTGCTGAGAAAGTAGTAATGGCAGACTCGGTCTATACTTTTAAGAATGGCCTAGATAAATTCCTAATGGAGCCATAGTTATAATAAAATGAGTGAATACAACACAACGGCCGACTTTATCAACAGATAAACTTAATCCTGAAAATAATACAGTGTAAGAGAACACAAATAGGTTGAACTCGATGGACGGATGTCTTTTTTCAACCTCACAAACTATGTAACTATGTTTGCATACTATCTACCCATAACTACCATAGGTGTAGGGAGTGCAGCTGCTATGGGGCCCAGAGCTGAGAGGAACCCACTTGCTGTATAATAATGACTAGGCCCCTATGTGTTATATTTGTGAAGTTGAGAAAAGCCCTTTTTCTGCTGTTCTCTTAATGCAACGTAGGACCTGCAACATAGCCTGAATGCTGTACTTGATCATAAAGAAGACTACAGAGAAGACAAGATAACCTTGGTAGGGAGCACTCTTATCTGAGGTAACAAAATTAATTTTTGTGTATTAATGAAACAATCTTAAAATTACAAATTTTATTAGATATGCCTTAAAAATTAAAGTCTACATGGTCCGTGTGAATTCACTAATAAGTATGTGATCATATGCGAAAATATATTGAAAAATATGGTCTTATCTAGATGACCTCAGTCAGAACAATTAGATATGTTCAAGTCCGTCTACGTAATAATTCTCTTACCACTGGTGTGTGGCTGAGTAAAGATATGTTAAAAATTGGACAGTGTGACCATCATCTTATCAATTGTATAGCCCATGTACAAATTCTCAGGGCAATGAGTTTGAATCATAGGTCACTGATAGATTATTTTTAGTTGGGTCACCTATACACCAGTATGAGGCCCAATTATCAAAAAGAAGTGTCTGTGAAGCCGTTTCTCAGAAATATAGTGGACATGGGCATACCATCAGTCAGCCATGTAATGGTGCCACCTGTGTGAAAAAATGATGATTAATTTATGTTAGATCACACGCATATACAAAATGAAGGGGTGTGAGGCACCAGTACTTGAAAACAACTATCCCAACAAAACCCTAATAGCTCTATGTCAAATAATCATGTGTTAATCACTCAGAAAAAAATCAAATCAATTTACCTTTAATATGGATTACAGTCGCTGCTGTGTAGAGGTATGAGGTACTGTCTAAGTCGAAAAATATTGTAGCACACACACCACATATTAACCACACACACATGCCCGCTGCGCGTGCACTTGTTCCGCCGTGCGTGCACTTGTTCCGCCGTGCGTGCACATATCTGCAATTTGCGTATGATCGCTCCCGCGGACCTGCGCGTGGTATGGGTATTTACGGCGGAGTTTGTGAGCGCATAGAGGGTTATCAGAACATTACATATTTAACCCAAATAGTGCACATTGTACACATAGCCCCCTGCACCACATCAGAAAGAAATAGCTGTTTAAAATGGTTACAGAACAAGGGGATTCACCTTTACAGGATAGGAGGGGACAGAACAAGGTTACAAGGTGGTGTTTGGTATCCAGCTGTAGGGTATTTTAAGGGAAACATTCTGGTGTTGGTTTGAGGAAGATCGCATGTTCCTGAGGATAGTTAGATGCAGAAGCAGAATATAGGTTTAAACTGTATTTACTGTATATTATGTATGCGGGGGGAATCCAGAGGATACCACCCACAAGAGCAGTTGAGAAAGACATCGCCCACCTTTTCAAATCAACCTATGACCTCTCCTGTAATGTAAAGGTGGATCTCAGTGTCCAATAGACAAAGGGATTACAGTGACCATTGTATTGTTTATGGAAGTTGTGTATAAAAAGCCTGTTGTTGCCTGGCCGGGCAGAAGACTCTGAACGCTTTCTACCTGACAAGCGGAGGACCGGCCGGGTTGCGCAAGCGAACATTCTCACGTATGTACATTGACTGTAGCCATTATTCTGTTTAGATTTATCTTGTTAGCTCTGTAGTGTATAACTTGTACTGTTATCCCCTTTCAAATAATCCACTGTGGCCTTAGAACCCAGCGGTTTACTACATATCGGTGTTGTGTCCTCATTTCTCTGCTAGGGTTTAAAGCGTATTTAACTGTGTAAGGTTTAAAGTGTATTGATAAGGTGTGTGCGCCTAGCGGGTACTTTATACCATCAGCGCTGCGTAAAGGTTTAAAGGTGTACCATCATTACAGTGCTTTTCGGCACAAGGTTTAGAGTGTAAGAATAACATTGCATTGCATCACGAATAAGGTTTAAAGTTTATCAAGAGTGTGCGCGCGCTGTACGTACTCTGTACACCCAGCGCGGCGTGTGTACGCTAAGTACGTACGACGTACGGGACTCTGTACGCAAATAGCGTACGAAGTGCGTAGCGTGTGTATTAAGTCTAGCGGCCACAACGGCTAAATGGTAAGAGTGTGTTTAGAGGTATAGCTTTGTGGTTTAAGATAATATCGACATTATCAATTGGAGGCTCGTACATATGCCTCCATTATCAGCAGTTGTCAACCATTCCACTTGCTGGATTAAAGAAGGGGTTTAATGACAGCTATCTGGATACATAGTTGCTTAGTATCAAACAGTCATGTAATGATCGCACCAAGGAAGTTATGCCTCAATTATCAAAAGCTGGATACACCCATGTCTTGAGAGATAATTTTTTCTGAAAAACCTCACGCTGTATCACTTCAACTCTCTTTGCCAATATTTCTTCTACATACATCCCAGCAGTTTGAGCAAGAGAACTAAAAATTATTTGTCAGTGCTTAATGACAGCTATCTGGATAAACAGTTGCTTGATGTCAAACAGTCATATGATGATTGCACCAGAGAAATTGTGCCTCAATTATCAACAGCTGGATCCACCCATGTCTGAGAGATAATCTACTCCTAAGGAATTCACAGCGTACTCACTAAGAGACCTTTTTTGGAATTGTTGATTACAATCGTGCTTTAACAGAGGTATGAGGCACATATACCTAAATTTTTCAGCAGCTACCAAGCAATTTCAGAATGCTGAATTAATAAAGTAGTAAAAATGTTGATTACAATCGTGTTTTAACAGAGGTATGAGGCACATATACCTCAATTTTTCAGCAGCTACCAAGCAGTTTCAGAATGCTGAATCCATAAAGTAGTGAAAATTGTTGATTACAATCATACTTTGACAGAGGTGTAAGGCATATATATCTCAATTTCTCAACAACCGCCAACCAGTTTCAGATGCTGAATTCATAACATAGTAATTTGTTCTTTAAACACATAGAGGTGTATAAAGTGGCCAAGATACAGATAGACCCCCCCTTCTGCTGTTCTCCAGTCTTGCCAGCAGGTATAGGACGAGGAATGAGAGAGGGTAGGTGCACCCAACTTGGCCAGAAGGAAGGAAGAGGAGGTATCAAGCAAGGAGACTATAGCAAGTGCTCTCTGGTGCCTTGTAACAGGTAGTGCAGAGGTTTGAACCTGCACATAAGCCTCTAATGCGGTACACTCCCGAATGGTTAAATTTTAAGAGAGATAAGGGAGAAATTACCACTATTAGCTATTGCCGGTAATAAAACAAATGAATTTATGTTGTGTATTACTCCATCTCTCTTTACCATAATATCTTCCTACATACACCCCGATAGTTTAAACAAAAGGGATAGTAGAGATAATTACAGCCACTATTAGAGCTCACTGAATATCATAATCAGCTGTTCCCTCCTATGCATTTTCAGCTACTGCCAGCAACCTAGTAGCAGATTTTCATTAATGTTTATCCTATATCAATTAAAATGATACAATGTCAAAAAAATATTACTGTTCTGAGGTTGCCCACTGAAAATAGCACTGGATCAATTTTTCATAGACAATTTATGTCCTCATGGCCATAACCCTGATATAATGGAATGAAACAAGGTATTTTCAGCGTTGTGGAAGAAATCTATGGAGCCGTTAATAGGTTCATCGGCCGCCACCTTGGCTGTATAGTTACCACTCTTGAAATAGATTGCAGAGAGGAGAGGGGAATGCCGCCCCAGAGTCCCACATGTGAGCGTCCTTAGTCAAAGATGATCCCCGCCGCTCATCAACCGCACAGGGTCTCGTCTGCCTGAAGCCGCTCTGATCAGCGGCAACCAAAACGCTCCCTCTGTTCCTACTGCCACAGTGCCGCTGACGGACCAGTGGGTCACGTGTGCGCACCACGTGACTCACACACTTAGACCTGACGTACGTTTCACAAAGCTTGATCACAGGTAATTTGGTAGCCTGTGGTCTCATGCTTTTAAAGGGAATTGCTACCAGTTCACAGTCCTCCTTCATTATTAATCAATTTTAATTACCGGGAGCAGTTCTGTGTATATGTATATAGCAAAGCTACCAAATTAGGGGTCATAAATTTCCAATTATAATTAGACAAGGAAAATTATTTTAAATAATAAATATGAAATAAAAAAATATTTTTAAGAGTAATAAATAAATTTAAAAAAAAATCACTATATAAGTGAACAAAAAATTCACACAGAGTATATTGCGGTGAGTAGCTACATAAAATCCCACATAATATAAAAGGGGGGAAGAGTAATAATAAATAAACCATTCCAAAAGAAATAAAGTTACAGTATAATTGAAAGATTCGAACATGGTTCCATAAGGAAACCTAATTATTAACCGGTCCTATTATATTTTTTATATTTATGTTTTTAGAATTATATATTGGGAAAAACAAGAGGGCAAAAATATGAAACTAATAAAATAAGGGTCAAATGAATAAAGTGGATTAAGGAGGTTATTAACAATAAGATGAATATATGTATGGGGTAGCTTCAAATGTGTATGTACATATATGTGTACATATCTATACACCCCTGAACGATTACTCATGCCTTCACACCACAGAAATTAATTGTGAACATTAAAGTGCAAGATATGTGTCATATATTAACTACCCAATTATAGGGTAATTATATAGTTATGTGGAATAAAACTAAAACTAAATTTTATAGGTAAGCTGCGTGTATAATTCTAAAGGGAAACAGTGGTTTATATTACTACCATAATAGGTAGTATTGTGTGAATGTACCAAAATTATATTTGACCGCTATTGCAATAAAATGGGTGATGTGGTGATCCAAAATAAACCTCTTGAAATAGTGACAAACAGTGGTGATGAAAAGCAAAAGTGTAAATTATAAATAGCGTGACTATGTTTGAAAGAATGGAAAAGGTGATGCCGTGCTCCATTAATGCATCAAAAATGTGAAATGATAGATAAAAAATAATAATAGTGTGTGTGTGAAGGTACTGGGTTGGAACTATGGTCTAACCCGGAATGTTTTCATAGACTAAAAAACAAGAGAAGTATAGTATCAAAATCACTTGGGAAGAAAAGCTCCAAAATGAATGTTCTCATTTAAACCCTTGGGGTAAAGAGCCCCGAGTTTGAAGGTCAGTTCGCATTCCCTTTGTAATAAGTTGTTAACGAGGTCGCCTCCTCTATTTCCTAACTTGACTTGTTCAAGACCGTAAATTTTAAAATTTTGCCAAGATCCATCATGTTCATAATGGAAATGACGTGCAACTGAGGTCAATTTTTTAAAGTTTGCCACATCCTTTGCGGCATTCCGTATTGAGCCGATATGCTCTAGGATACGTTGTTTAAAGGGTCTGCTAGTCATCCCCACATAGCGTTTATTGCACTCACATGATATGCAGTAAACTACAGCTTCCGTGTTACAATTAATGTAATGTTGGGATTTTATGTTTTTGCCAAAGCGATCCCTGATAGTGTCTGTTTGTTTAATCCACTTGCAAGCTTTACACTGTCCGCAGGGAAAGGTTTCCACAATTTTTGGTTTTGTAGTTGGTACCCTCTTGAAGTGGCTTGAGACTAATTGGTCTCTTAGGTTTTGGGATCTTTTCCAACTCATAGAAACGTGGGGACCTAGTTTTTCTGCCAGGACAGGGTCTAATTGGAGAATTCCCCAATGTTTTTGGATTGCCTCTTTGGCCTGATGCCATTGACGGCAAAACCTTCCAACAAAACGTAGGGTGCCTTTGTCATCATTCTTGGGTTCCTTTTTTGTGAAGATTAGTTCGTCCCAATTTGTGTTCCGGACACTATTGTGGGCTTTCTTGACTGATGTTTTGCTGTACCCTCTTTCTTGAAGCCTTCTTGTCAGTTCCTTACTTTGTTCAGTAAATGCTGTACTTAATCCCTGCAAACAACTGCTGGCAGTAACAGGTCATAGTAAAAAGGAGCCCTGGACAGGGAATTTGTCACTGTAGTATGCTAGCTGTTCTGATAGAGCCTCTTTATAACAAACAAACAAACACACAGACAGACAAGTAAAAACACTCATACCTCTCCTGCTGGATCCACTGTGGCCGCACCGTCCCTTCTTCCAAGGTCCGCGCCATGATGTCTTCCGCACAGACCTCCTCTTACTGTGCACGCCACGCAGACCTCCTCTTCCGGACGTCCGGGTGGGGTGGGGGCGGGACCTCCTCTCCTATCGGCCGGCAGCCGCAGCACAAAGGGCACAGCCGCACACTTTGCAATGAGTTAGTGACGCGCGGGAAGGGGCGGGTCCCCTTATTCCAGGAGAATCCGGGAGAGAGCAAAAGCTTCCTGGAGGGTTGCCACCAAATCCTGGAGAAACCAGGATATCCGGGAGAGATGGCAACCCTAGTTACATGTGTTATATACAAGGGTGTAGCTACCATAGGTGTAGGAAGTGCAGCTGCTATGGGGCCCAGAGATGAGAGGGCCCACCTTCCCTGTCACAGTTACATGTGTTATATACAAGGGTGTAACTATCACAGGTACAGGGAGTGCAGCTACTATGGGGCCCAGAGCTGAAAGGGGCCACCTTCCCTGTCACTGTTACATGTGTTATATAAAGGGCGTAGCTACCATAGGTGCAGTGAGTGCAGCTGCTATGGGACTGAGAGGGGTCCACCAGCCCTGCCTCAGTTACATGTGTTGTATACAGTTTTCACCATTGGGTGATACATACGGGCCCTTACAAACTTTTGCCTTTGGGCCTATAATATATCTAGTTATGCCCCTCGACCTGGTCTTTGTAATATGGTATAACATGAACAGGAGGGCATCAGAATGTTACATAATATGAACTGGGAACACTACTGTATGTCATAATGTGAATAGGGGGTACTGTGTTGTATAATGTGTACTGGCAGCCCTACAATGTGACATAATGTGTATTAGGGCACTACTACGGTTAGGACACTACTGTGGCACATAACATTAACAAAGGCACTGCTATATATTCAGAAAATTAACTAGGGCACTATATGGGGCATAACATTAACAACTGTTGTGAAGAGCTGTCTCTAGAAGCATTGGGTCAGGGGCCCCTTCAAAATGTTGCTATAGAGCCTACAAAGTTCTGTCTATGCCCATGTGTCTAGTTATTATACAGTGATGTTCAGTTACTAGGAAACTACTGTACTTGTATATTTCAGTTTCTGTTCAGTTGTCTCACAATTGATGCCAATCTACTAGGATATTATTCTGTTATTATTATTCTGTTGGGTTATAACGCCAAGAATCCAAACACAAATCTGAACTCACATTGATTTCAGATATGGTAAGGCTGTGGGAGTTGAGTTTAGGGTTAGGTTAGGCACAGGGGTTAGGGTTAGGTTGTGGGAGGGAAAGTTAGGGTTTGGGGTGGATTAGGGTTAGGCTACAGTAGGGGAGGTTAGGATTAGAGTTATATTTGGGAAAGGTCCTTTATCTCAACCCTGTAATGACCCAGAACTTATAGCTTGCATGGAGCTGGGTACATGATGTTGCAGATCAACGTGACAGTAGTGTAGGCAGATAGCTGGGTCCCCCCTGCTATGTTCTGTGAGCAGCACTGAGTGAGACTCCATGGTTATGTGCACCCCTGGGTTGGCGGGTATGTCTAAGTGGTTCAGAGAGGTATCACAGGTGTTGGGTGGCTATGTGACGGACCTTCCCCTGACATGTTTCTCCCCATACCTTGTTCTGTAGTACCATGTTCATAGAGGTAGGATAGATTAATACGAAACAGGAGTGAGTCAGCAATTACAATAGAATGTCCTTTTATTGACTCGCAATGAACTCTAGATTGAAGATGATGATTGATTGGCATTACATTTTGGTAATCACAAGTAGAATTGGGCATCAAAGAAGAATAAAGAGAAGACAACTGACTACAGTTCACATCACAATGGATCCTACAAAAATGCAAGACAATCAATTGAATTAGATACTGGCAGATTAGAATCACAATTATAATCACAATCTATAACGTGGTCATGAGAATAGTGATGAAAAACACATTTAACAATAACAATTACTACATTTCTAGCTTTCCCTAGCCAAGGTATAATGTTCTTCCCCGGCAAATAACGTTGGAGCTCTTATAAAAAGTCTGTGGTGCCACAACATTGCAATGGGAGAATTGGTACACAGTTATATAAAGAATCCTGGGCTGTAATAATGTTGATATATCTCAGTTCTATTCACAAGAGGATGTAGCTAGCAAAGGGATTGTAGTTTCTCCTGACAAATATAACTCAGTTCGCAATGAGGGTCCCTTAGTTAAATAGACTCAGTCTCTTTTGGTTAAAGATCTTACTTTCACTTGCACAAAGGTCTCAGTCTTTTCCAGATTAAGTGAGATCCGGGAATGCTTATCTGTGGGAAAGGGTTTGTTTTCCTTAAAAATCAAAGAAAAAAATTGCGTGGGGGTCCCACCTCCTCAGCATAACCAGCCTAGGGCTCTTTGAGCCGGTCCTGGTTGTAAAAATACAGGGGGAAAAATGACTGGGGTCCCCCCATATTTATACAACCAGCACCGGGCTCTGCGTCCGGTCCTGGTTAAAAAAATACAAGGGACAAAAGATGTAGGGGTCCCCCGTATTATTTAAACCAGCACCAGGCTCCACGAGCCAGAGAGATAATGCCCCAGCCAGGGGACACTTTTATATAGGTCCCTGCAGCCGTGGCATTACCCCCTCAACTAGTCACCCCTGGCCGGCGTTCCCTGGAGGAGTGGGGACCCCTTAAATCAAGGGGTCCCCCCTCCAGCCGCCCAAGGGCCAGGGGTGAAGCCTGAGGCTGTCCCCCCCCATCCGTGGGCGGTGGATGGGTGGATGATAGCCTTTGTGGACCGACTTCACCGGATAATAGGTGAGTATTTTGGGCATTTTTTAACAGGTCCACCATGGATTCTACTGGACAAGGGGACCGAGGGGCTACGTGGGACAATAGGTAAGTATGTGAGTGTGTAAGTGTGCATGTATGTTAATTAAAACTTTACTTTCATGGTGTGTGTGTTGTGTTTTTTTGGGGGTATTTTTTTGTAGTAGAACTACACGTACCAGCGGGCCCGTTATTTCCCCGCAAGCTGGTACTTGTGGTTCTCCAAGTACCAGCTTGCGGGGGAGGCTTGCTGGGACTTGTAGTTCTACCACAAAAAAAACAATATTCTTATTTTTACACAAAGGCTATCAGCCTCCCATCTGCCGCCCACGGATGGGGGGGACAGCCTCGGGCTCCACCCCAGGCCCTTGGGTGGCTGGAGGGGGGACCCCTTGATTTAAGGGGTTCCCACTCCTCCAGGGAACCCCGGCCAGGGGTGACTAGTTGGGGGGGGTAATGCCACAGCCGCAGGGACCTATATAAAAGTGTCCCCCGGCTGTGGCATTATCTCTCTGACTCGTGGAGCCTGGCTCTGGTTTAAAAAATACGGGGGACCCCTACATCTTTTGTCCCCCATATTTTTTTAACCAGGACCGGATGCAGAGCCCGGTGCTGGTTGTATAAATATGGGGGCACCCCAGTCATTTCCCCCCCTGTATTTTTACAATCAGGGCCGGCTCAAAGAGCCCGAGGCTGGTTATGCTTAGGAAGGGGGACCCCATGCAGTTTTTTTTTAACTCTTTAAACACTTCTCATAATGGTGGTCAGTCCGAGTTGTTTGTTCGTTGCTGTTTTTCGCAACGCAGCGATTAGGTGGAAAATGCGCATGCGCATGGTACGCAGCGCGCATGCGCTTAGTAATTTAACACAAAACTTTGGAGATTTACACAAGCTCGAGTGACGTTTTTTCAACGCTCGAGTAATCGTAGTGTGATTGACAGGAAGTGGGTGTTTCTGGGCGGAAACATGGCGTTTTCAGGGAGTGTGCTAAAAAACGCAGGCGTGCCAGGTAAAAGCGCAGGAGTGGCTGGAGAAACGGGGGAGTGGCTGGCTGAATGCAGGGCGTGTTTGTGACGTTAAACCAGGAACTAAACGGACTAAGGTAATCGCAGTCTAGGAGTAGGTCTGTAGCTACTCAGAAACTGCAAGGAATTATTTAGTAGCAGTTCTGCTAATCTTTCGTTCGCTATTCTGCTAAGCTAAGATACACTCCCAGAGGGCGGCGGCCTAGCGTTTGCAATGCTGCTAAAAGCAGCTAGCGAGCGAACAACTCGGAATGACCACCAATGTACACAATGAAGCCCTGCACGGATCTCACTGATCCGGCCTGACTTCGTTGTGTTATGTCAGGCAGTGTTTTACTAATCACTCCTGTAAAACACTGCCCGACAATACGAAGCACATTGACATCGGTAAATACGAAAATAGAAAACTCGGCAGCTTAGTAAATTACCGTAGAGGGATTCAAAAAGTTGCAGTAAAATACGTCCGATAAAATTCAAGATCAAACTCCCTACAAATCGGCACAAACACGAATATTAGTAAATAAACCCCCTTGTCTGTTATTACTTAGTCTCCTCTTATTACTTTTTCATTAGTGTTTTGCTCTCAATTGTAAAGCGCAACAGTCTATGGTGCTATATAAGTAACTGTTAACAGTAAAAAGAGAAAGATCAAAGCACAGACAACCTAAATAAAAACAGACTAGCTAGTCTGAGTATTTTAGTATAAATAGCATACAAAAAAAAACAAATACGGCGTTAAATCTCATCATGGAGTAAGTCAATTTAAATCTCCTTATTCTGTATTATAGCTAAAAGACTAGCTCCTAAGAGTGTCCTAAAATAAGCCCCTTGATGTTTGTGCTAATATTTTAAATAATACGTCGCACTCTGAGATATTACTTAAACAAAGAAACTACATGCCTGGTGTTCGTCAGCCTGTGTATAATTTCGCTCACCCCATGTTTATGCATGTTAGAACTATATGTAAAATGATGAATTTTCTTTAATTATTGTAAATGGTCTCTTTATACTGTAACTAGAGAATATGGGCTCAGTCTGCTTTGGTGTAAACTTGCAGAATGCTATTTTTTGCTTCAATGCAGGAAATATACGTTTTTTGTCATATAATGGATGATGCTGAGTCTTACAGGGTGGGAGGAAATACTTACAGAACCCGTTATGCTACTGACAGAGGAATGGAGCCAGAATTATAGCTGCTTTTGTTGATAATATTTCACTGTACTACTGACATAATTGTTTTTCCCGACATGTAAAAAAAAGGAGATTATCAGGTATAGAACCAGAAGATGACTCTATTCAAACCCACTTAACTGATTAGTAGTTTTTTGTGTTTTTTTTAAATGCTGTTTAAATGTTATTTTTTTTACAGTATTTTCTCATTCTCAATATGACAGCAGATATTTTACAGACCTAACCATTTTAACATTTTTTCAGAGTTAAAGTGAGACGGCTGTTGAGACCAAGGGGCTAATTCAGACCTGTTCGCTCACTAGTGTTTTTTTTGCAGTCCTGCGTTCGCATAGTCGCCGCCCATAGGGGAGTGTATTTTAGCTTTGCAAGTGTGCGAACGCATGTGTAGCAGAGCTGTATAAACAGATTTTCTGCAGTCTCTGAGTAGCCTAGGACTTACTCAGCCGCTGCAAACACTACAGCCTGTCCGGGACCAGAATTGACGTCAGGAACCCTCCCTGCAAACGCTGAGATACGCCTGCGTTTTTCCAAACACTCCCAGAAAACGATTAGTTGCCACCCACAAACACCCTCTTCCTGTAATCTCCGTGTGAACGCCCGTGCGAATGGATCCTTCGCACAAACCCATCGCTGAGCGGCGATCCGCTTTGTACCCGTGCGATGCGCCTGTGCATTATGCTGCATATGCATGCGCAGTTTAGCCCTAATCGCACGCTGTACGAAAACGTGGCCTAGCGATCAGGTCTGAATTAGCCCCCAAATGCTTTGATACTTTCCTCATTTTTCATGATTGTTGGAGATCCTGGAGGGTAAGTCCAGGGAGAAATTGTGGGTAAGCATGACAACGCATTTTGTGTTATGATATCTTTGCCACTAAAGCATGTGAATGCCAAATTGCTTTCTCACAAATATTTAAAATGTCCGCTCTAATATATATTGTAAACTCCTGCACCTCTTATTACCATGTGCCATGAACGTGCACTATACATAGCAAAACACTGCATCCCATAAGAGAAAACAATACACCCACACATTATCTGAGTTCTAAAGCTCATTGATGTATATATATATTTGTTATTAAAAGGATATGGATTCAAAATATATTACAATGTACAGTATACTTATAGTTACATGGAAACAATAGCACAGTAATCAGTTAATACAAAATACATACAGTTACAGGCCAGCATACAGTACCATTCCCTCAATGCATCTTATATCTCTCTCTCTCTCTCTGTGTAAAATCATGCAGGATCTGGTCTAAAAGCAACTCCATCATCCTCTGGTACAAAACAGCAACTGGCTTCCTGTGGGATCAGCAATGTGTTATCTAGTTTGGGGGAGGGAACTTTCTCATTCATGATGAGTCACTAGTCTGTGTATATGCTAAACAGGTTCAGCCAAATCAGACATCAAAAGGGGCTGGCCTGAGCTTCCTGTCCACTACCTGTTTGGAATATCTATTGTTCTAATAAAAGTGATTTTAGCTTTTATACATTTAATCATAATTCCTTGTTGCAATGTCCTACAACTTAATAACAAGTATCAAATGAATCTACACATTAATCTGGTTGCTTTAATAGTAAATATGACAGGTCTATCTTGCTTCGTTCAAATAATACACATACATGACATTACTTCATTACATAATTTTAAATCATCATGATGTTTGGCGCTTGATATTGTTATAATTATGTACTGCATGAAATAAGTGTTGAATCCATCTCTGTGGCATGTCCGTGTAAATGCGTGTTACCATATATTGCTGTGCTCGCTGCGCGTATTTGCAAGTATAGCGACTCATAATGTGTGTAGTTTGTATGTTCTTTTTATGTAATATTTTTGACTTCAACAGTCCACCCTTTGGCAGTAAACAATAACTGCCATCAATTATTAACATAAGAAAAAAATATTTCAGACAATAATCGGTGACCTAGACACAAGTATGTATTCATTTCGCAAATCAGACACTTGGCTATATTTGGGAAAGACAGGTAGGAGGACGAGACATCCTCTATATGCACTCGGCGGTCACGGGACCACTGGTTGGGTGTGGGACAACATTCAACCTATAGAATATTGTTATGCACACCAGTGCCTGCAGGAAAGTACTAGTGTCAGAACTGTTATGCACTCCAGTGTCTGCAGGAATGTACTGGTGTTTGAACTGTTATGCAAAACAAATGGACTCACAGACAAACTGGGGAATATGACATAACGTACACAGAAGGTGATAGGGTAACAAAATACACACACAGTGAACAGAGAAGCCCAGAGGCTAAGGAACTGGGTATCTCCCTTGTATTAGAACTGCTCAGATGTAAAAAGCAAGATGTTGTGTTTTAATACGTAGAGAACCCGAAATGCTGTTGCTAAGGGCAACAGCAAAACCCTAAAGGGTTACCAACGGGTGTGGCAGTAAACTCCTTGGTCAGAGATGGAATGATAGACACAAGGAGAGCCTCCACAATCCTGATTCTCACTTGCAGTGCACAGGTTTAAGCTTACTGCCACTAAACTGACCCCTGACACCTAGCACAGTGAGACAGGATTAGACAGGCAAGTGTTAGAATACAGCCGCAAACTTGCTAAGTTCACAGAGTAATAACAGAACCCCAGCAAGCTAAACAACTGACTCCAGTCTTACTGCTAGGTCTGGATTGGCAGAGTGTAATACCAAATCCCCAGGCCTATTTGCAGTAAGCAACAAACAAATACAAAGCTACACAGTACTGGCTAACTTTCATGAACTGACTAACCAACAGAGATTCAGCAGCATCTGCTTACCCTGAAGAGAGGCCTTATAAAGCAGGTGCTGTCCACGCCCCACTCAGACCTCACAGACTGTGAGCACAAAAACCAGCACCGGATCCCCTGCCGTGCACAGAGCCTATAACCACTGCACAGCAAAAGACCCGAACCGGAGTATCAGCTGCGCTCAGGTTACTCCACTAGCACTTGTCTCCCGGTTGCCATGACGACGTGGCAGCACAGGGCAGGAGACCCTAACAGTACCCCCCCTCTGACGAGGGGTCAAAGAACCCCTACCACCGGGTTTATCGGGGAACTGCGAGAAGAAAGAGCGTATCAGTCTGGGGGCATGAAGATCACAACTGCGCACCCACGACCGCTCCTCCGGGCCATACCCCTTCCAGTGCACCAAAAATGACAGCCGACCCCGAACCACCTTGGAGTCAAGAATCCTTTCAACAACAAACTCCCTCTGGCCACGTATCAGAAGAGGGGAAGGTCTTCCACTGGAAGAAGGATTACTAATCGCCCGTTTTAAAAGGGAACAATGAAATGTTTTATTGATACCCAAAGAACGGGGCAGATCTAACTGAAATGCCACCGGATTGATAACCCTGGTGATCTTATAAGGGCCGATGCACCGGGGCCATAACTTATGAGATGGCTGTCTCAACTTCAAATTCTTGGTAGACAACCAGACGAAGTCTCCTAATTTGAAGCTGCAGGGTCTTTTCCGCTTATCAAAAACCCTTTTGGTCACTAATGACACAGACACAAGGGCTTTCTTCACTTTCCGCCAAATACCTCTAAGGACCGAAACCACAGAGGAACCACCAGGCGTGGAGTCCAGGGGGTCAAAAGAATTGGCCTTAGGATGATGCCCATACACACAAAGGAAGGGAGAGATCCCTGTAGCAGAGTGAGCCGCGTTGTTATAGGCAAACTCCGCCATGGACAGATGAGCAACCCAGTCAGTCTGACACTTGGAGACATAACACCTGAGGAACTGCTCCAAGGACTGGTTCACCCTTTCAGTCTGCCCATTAGACTGCGGATGGTAGCCTGACGACAAGCTGACAGAAATCTGGAGATCGGAACAAAATGCCCTCCAGAATTTGGCCACAAACTGGGATCCGCGGTCAGAGACCACATCAAGTGGCAACCCGTGGAGACGCACAACATGCAGCATAAATAATTCAGACAGGCGTCTGGCTGATGGCAGCCCAACCAGTGGAACGAAGTGCGCCATCTTCGAAAACCTGTCAACGACAACCCAGATGGCTGTCATCCCCGAGGATTTGGGCAAGTCCACCACAAAATCCATTGAAATGTGGGTCCATGGCTTAGATGGGATAGAGAGTGGATGTAATGGGCCAACAGGAACCCCTCTAGGAGTCTTATTTCGGGCACAGATGTCACATGCCCGAACCCACTGATCCACATCCTTAGCCACCGAGGGCCACCACACCGCCCTAGATAGCAACTCCCGAGTTCTGGCAATACCCGGGTGACCTGCCGACTTCTTGGCATGGAATTCCAGGAACACTCGCTGTCTTAACCTAGGAGGCACAAACAAAAGACCTACCGGAAGGTCTGGAGGAGCCTGCTCCTGTGCTCTAAGGACTAATGATAAGAGGTCCTGGGTAATGCCCACTTTAATACATGATGGGGAAACAATGGGCAACGGCTCCTCGGTGGTCTCCTGGATTGGAGCAAAACTCCGCGAGAGCGCATCAGCCTTGATGTTTTTTGACCCAGGGCGATATGTTATCAAAAAATTAAAGCGAGCAAAAAACAAAGCCCATCGTGCCTGCCTGGCATTGAGACGCTTCGCTGACTCTAAATATGCCAGATTCTTATGGTCAGTGAGAATTGAGACCACAAACTTAGCCCCCTCAAGCCAGTGTCTCCACTCCTCGAGTGCATCCTTAATAGCCAACAATTCCCGGTTACCCACGTCATAATTCATCTCGGCAGGCGAAAATTTACGGGAAAAGTAAGCACAGGGATGAAGGCGATTATCAGACACTCCCATCTGAGAAAGCACTGCCCCAATACCCATCTCAGAGGCATCCACCTCCACCACAAAAGGACGCTCTGGATCTGGGTGTCGCAGCACCTTGGCCGAAACAAATGCCCTTTTGAGACGGGCAAAAGCCGCTTTAGCCTCACAAGACCAGTGAGCAACATCCGCCCCTTTCTTAGTGAGTGCCACCAAGGGCGCCACTATAGACGAAAATCCAGCGATAAATCGTCTATAAAAATTCGCAAAGCCCAGGAAACGCTGAAGCGCCTTCAAACTAGTGGGCTGCACCCAATCCAGGACTGCCTGTACCTTGGAACCCTCCATTTGGAAACCTTCTGGGGAGATAATATATCCTAGAAATGCGATTTGCTGAACTTCAAATTCGCACTTCTCCAGCTTCGCCCCAAGCCGGTGGTCTCTGAGTTTCTGGAGGACTAAGCGTACATGCTTCCGATGTTCCTCCAGGGAATGGGAGAAGATTAGGATGTCATCTAAGTATACAACTAAGAATCTATCCAAATATTCCCTGAGCACATCATTCATAAAATCCTGGAAGACTGCCGGGGCATTACAGAGCCCAAAAGGCATCACCAAATATTCATAATGCCCTGAGTGGGTATTAAAGGCAGTCTTCCATTCATCCCCCTCTCTTATTCGGATTAGATTGTACGCACCGCGTAGGTCAATCTTAGAAAAAATGGTGGCAGTATGAAGCTGGTCAAACAAGACCGAAATGAGAGGCAGTGGGTATGAGTTTTTAATCGTGATACGGTTCAATTCCCTGAAGTCGATGCAGGGTCGCAACGAACCGTCCTTTTTACCCACGAAGAAGAACCCCGACCCAACTGGAGACTGTGAAGGTCTGATAAATCCCTTAACCAAGTTCTCCTGAATGTACTCTGCCATAGCCTGAGTCTCAGGACGTGACAGGGAGTACAACCTGCTCTTGGGAAGCTTAGCATTTGGCAACAAATCAATGGCACAGTCATAGGGGCGATGGGGAGGTAGTACCTCTGCAACTTTTTTGGAGAACACGTCCGCAAAATCTGCATAACACCCTGGCAATCCTGGCAAACTTAGCTGCGAGAGCCTGACTGGAAGGCTCAAGCAACTCCTGAAACAATCAGTACCCCAACTAAGAATCTCCCCAGAGACCCAGTCAAATTGAGGATTGTGGGCCCTTAACCAGGGTAACCCCAACACCAATGGGGCAAAAGTACAGACAGTCACATAAAAGGACAATTTTTCAGAGTGTGTGGCTCCAATAAACAAAGAAATCTGGCTAGTGCAAGAGGTAATTTTACCTTGGGATAATGGTTCCCCGTTTAACCCACAAATCTCAATTTCCGATGCCAAGGGTACTAAGGGAACAGAGTGTTTTAGGGCGAATTGGCGGTCCATAAAAACCCCGTCGGCCCCACTGTCCACAAAGGCCTCAGTCTTGACAGTTTGACCGAGGATCTTCAAGGTCACCGGAATGATAAAAGTCTTCTTGGGAAATTCTGACTTCTGGCCTGACAGGATATTTCCCATCACCCTCAGGCCCTGAAGTTTTCCGGCTTTTCTGGGCATGATACTACCACATGACCTTTATTCCCACAGTACAAACACAACCCCTGCTGTCTCCTCCGCGTCTTCTCACGCGAGGAGAGGCGGGTAGCCCCAATCTGCATAGGCTCCTCAGAAAATTCCTCAGAGTCTGAGGTTCCCTTGGGAAGGAAGGAAATCTCAGTCTCCCTTTCAAGCCTACGCTCTCTCAGCCGTCTATCCACCCGGATGGATAACTGCATGAGCTGATCCAAGCTATCAGGCAAGGGATATTGTACCAGTTGGTCCTTTATCTGGTTAGAAAGACCTCTTCGGTACTGGTGTCTCAGGGCTGGGTCATTCCACTGGGTATCATGGGCCAACCTCCGAAACTCCGTACAGTAAACCTCAACTGGCCTTCGCCCTTGCTTAAGGATCGAAATCTGAGCCTCGGCTGAGGCCGTCTTGTCAGGGTCATCATACAACATGCCCAGTGCCGTAAAAAAAGCATCAACACTTTTAAGCGACGGACAGTCAGGCTGCAACCCATATGCCCAGACCTGTGGGTCTCCTTGTAGCAAGGAAATCACTATGCCCACCCGCTGAATCTCCGACCCAGAAGACTGAGGCCTAAGCCGGAAGTATAGCTTGCAGCTCTCCTTGAAACAAAAGAACTGCGAGCGATCTCCAGAAAAACGATCCGGGAGATTTACTTTCGGCTCCTTAACCCCTGCAGGTGCTGCTGCTGCGGGAGCTCCGCCAGCAGCCTGGGAGGTGTGCATTTTAATGGACAAATCATTAAATTGTCGAGTCAGGACCTGCACCTGATCGACCACCTGTTGCAACGTATTTTGAGGGGTATGCTCCATATTCCCACAAAATTTCAACAGGAGTATTAGGCTGCTGAATATGTTATGCACACCAGTGCCTGCAGGAAAGTACTAGTGTCAGAACTGTTATGCACTCCAGTGTCTGCAGGAATGTACTGGTGTTTGAACTGTTATGCAAAACAAATGGACTCACAGACAAACTGGGGAATATGACATAACGTACACAGAAGGTGATAGGGTAACAAAATACACACACAGTGAACAGAGAAGCCCAGAGGCTAAGGAACTGGGTATCTCCCTTGTATTAGAACTGCTCAGATGTAAAAAGCAAGATGTTGTGTTTTAATACGTAGAGAACCCGAAATGCTGTTGCTAAGGGCAACAGCAAAACCCTAAAGGGTTACCAACGGGTGTGGCAGTAAACTCCTTGGTCAGAGATGGAATGATAGACACAAGGAGAGCCTCCACAATCCTGATTCTCACTTGCAGTGCACAGGTTTAAGCTTACTGCCACTAAACTGACCCCTGACACCTAGCACAGTGAGACAGGATTAGACAGGCAAGTGTTAGAATACAGCCGCAAACTTGCTAAGTTCACAGAGTAATAACAGAACCCCAGCAAGCTAAACAACTGACTCCAGTCTTACTGCTAGGTCTGGATTGGCAGAGTGTAATACCAAATCCCCAGGCCTATTTGCAGTAAGCAACAAACAAATACAAAGCTACACAGTACTGGCTAACTTTCATGAACTGACTAACCAACAGAGATTCAGCAGCATCTGCTTACCCTGAAGAGAGGCCTTATAAAGCAGGTGCTGTCCACGCCCCACTCAGACCTCACAGACTGTGAGCACAAAAACCAGCACCGGATCCCCTGCCGTGCACAGAGCCTATAACCACTGCACAGCAAAAGACCCGAACCGGAGTATCAGCTGCGCTCAGGTTACTCCACTAGCACTTGTCTCCCGGTTGCCATGACGACGTGGCAGCACAGGGCAGGAGACCCTAACAAATATGCTGGGACAGTGCTTTGGCCTATCTTGTCTGATTTGCATGAACATTTCACACATACATGTACCTATGTCTTTGTACACTGATGTTTGGGTTCGATTGAAGTTCTGCTGGGTAGATGAAGAAGACACAAACAAATCGTGAAAGTGACATATAAAATTTTCATGATCTACATATTCCTATAATTTTCTGAACATTGTTTCTCCATTTCTGGAACTTATGCTAGGTCTGTTTAATAATTGAACAAGGGTTATAAGTAGTATCCTTCCTAAATAACATAAACCTTCGGAGTTCGGGGAGAGCCACTCATAAACCTTTCTTCCACATATATTAATGAGCTCTTTATCTGCAATGTGTGAATAGCCATTGTCTGATTGTTCCTGATTACCTCTGAACTCCATAACTACTAGACCTTTGATTTTTCTCTGACTTTAACAAACTGATCGGCTAATCCTGGGATCCTATAAGGAAATCACTCCTTCCTTAAAAACCAGTTCCAGTCCCACACTCGACTCCTCATAAAAAAAACCTCGCAAAAATAGAATATCCTGAAAAAAAATGTTTGTCAGCAGGAAAGAGAGAAAAGAGAAATAGAACAAAAAAACTCTTGTTCATAACAAATCAATTACAATGACTGGTCTTTCTGTAATCCTTTAGTACGCTCAGGTAGTGTTCAACAGTGCCGCCTTTCAGTCTTCACGGAACAGAGTCTCTGGTGATACTTTTGCGACCTCACTCCATTTACGAGTTCCTTCCGGACTACCGACTTTCCTGCAATGGGAATCGTGGACCCAAGTCTCTCTCTCGGCTACTTTCACTGGGATAGTGCTGTCAACAAAACTTGGTATGGTCATTCCCACCTGTCTATTAGGCAACCTGAGCGTAAGAACAATCACACAGTCTCTTGGTTCACAATCACGACAGTTAGTATTTGGCATACCAGCAATCAACAGTTTCAAGTTCATTTGTCAAGTTCTCAAATGCTGGCTCATTTCAATAAGTCACTGTACTGTCACCTCATTGGTGTATTTCTGATCATTGTGTGGATCAATCATGACATGAGGTTGTCTTCCAAAAACAACAAAAAACACACAAATACCAAAAAATGTTTTTTTTCGAAGAGGGTGATTCGTTGAGTGAAGATCTGGGAGTGGTTCAGATGCTACATAATACTAGTGGCAGTATCTATGATCACAATAGTACAATTTCAAGCTTTGCTCCTACTTCTAGGGGTACCATTATCTACACACAAATTTCTGCGCAATTTTTCTTTGCAGTAAACACAGCAGCATCCGTGGCGGCAGGAAATGCCTCTACCCAGTTTGAGAAACCATCAGTGCACACCAATACATAACAATAATTCCTAAAGGGTGTTAACTGTACGAAGTCGATTTGTATTTCCTGAAAAGATCCGTCTGCAGGAGGGATATGGGATGGCTCTGTTGGTATTGCTTTACCAATATTCTTCCTCAAGCAAGCACGACAGGTCTTTGCTCTCTTACCTGCATGAGAATAGAATCCTGGCGCACACCAGCAGGCTGTCATCAGCCTGCACATACCCTCTTTGCCTAGATGAGTCAGACCGTGTGACATCTCAGCTAGACTTGGAAGGTATGCTCTGGGGGCTACTGGCTTACCGTGTCCACCTGTCCACAGTCCTGAGGACTCCTGGCCATACCCCATTGTCCTCTAGACTGCCTTTTCCTGTAGGGGACACAAATTTTTCATTTTAATTCACTATAGTGTGTTTTCAATGTAGAGTACCATGAGCATAACTAAAAAAAAAAAAAACAGTCTAGAGGAGAGAAAGAAGAAAATGAAAAAGAAAATGTCAGGTTTGCCATTCATCAACAGGCATATTTATTATTTATTTATTAACAGTTTCTTATATAGCGCAGCATATTCCGTTGTGCTTTACAATTAGAACAACAGTAATAGAACAAAACTGGGTAAAAACAGACAGACAGAGGTAGGAAGGCCCTGCTCGCAAGCTTACAATCTATAGGGAAATAGGCATAGATACACAAGGATAGATGCTACCTATTGCATAATGGTCCACCAGATTGCTAGGTTCTTAATGGGTTGTATGATGATACCCCACAAAGTTATCCAAGTGTCAGGAGGGTGTGAGACTAAAGAAAGACAAGATATGTGATGTTATGAATACTCTACAGAGGATGTAATTAGATAGGGAAGCACTAAGGGTTATGTGGGTGGGTCTGGAATTTGATAGGCTTGTCTGAAGAGGTGAGTTTTCAGGGAACATTTAAAAGGTTTGGAGACTAGAGGCGAGTCTTACTGTGCGTGGGAGGGCATTCCACAGAGTGGGTGAAGCCCGGATAAAGTCCTGTAATTTTGAGTGTGAACAAGTAATGCGTGTGGATGAGAGACGCATATCAGTGTCTATACAAAATTTCCCTTCACCAGTATTCCCATTCTCCACCCTTTGTTCATGACAAGGCACACTGCAGTAATACTGGTGTTATCGTGCTGTTGAGATATACTGGGTTTGGGCAGAACCCTGAAGGACCTAGGCATATGGAGTTTGAACTGTAATTGGGTCCATGTATTGTACCACCCTGTGTGAACACCAAAGATGAAGAGGAAACTGTAGAAAAACAGAATAGAGGTTGTTGACAGATGAGTTTGTAGAGGTGTAGAAGATTTTATAAAAATTTGACAACTGGATTGGGCACTACGGGGAAGTGATTCTCTAATTGGGCTACTCCCCTTAAAAAAAATTCTGTGTTTGTCGTCTCGCTATTGGGACTATCCCAGAGATCAATCCAGTGTCTTGTCCATCCTAAGTTCATAGGGAACCCGGTATCTGTGAGATAATTTCCTCTACCTGTGACGGACATGGATCTAGAACAGTAGAATGCGACATTAGTCTTCGTGGGTGTCTAACATACTTTGTACTTCCTGAGCGGGAGCACAGTATATGTATATCATATCTAACAAAATTAAGTTAATCAGGGGCCATTTCTGCTAGGAAAAATAAGCAAAAGTTTAGAGGCCCCATCTTAACCCCAGCAAGTTTTGTCAAAGGGTAATGTTGCATTTATTTTGTTCTTCCCATTAACCGAATCTGTGTTTTCTATGTGGCTTATGATTCCTTACTATATGTCCCTTGGTCCCGTCTATGTGTTTAATAATGTGGCTTGTGTTTTCTGTCTAGGGGATCTATATTGACTATGTGTCCTACTACTCCTACAATCTCTGGCAAAATACTCTTCCTTCCTACAAGTGTAACATATTATTGACCATTAGGGATCTGGGGTTTGGACTGATGGGTCTTTGTGCCAGTATATTTACCGTCCTCAACCTCTCCACCTGTTGTTCTCTGTGCCTAGCACTATTCTTGTGATGTTCAATAGCACACTATCTAAGATTAGCTACTGTGACCCCTTTCCAATTCTGCAAAGAAGTCTGCACCCTGACCCTCAATGCCTTATTAAGCCCGTCCATTAGCACAGAGACAGCCACCTCCCATTTGCCGAATTAGTGTTTACCAGTGGTCTTATGCAGATGGAGAGTTTTCTATTACTGCAAGAGACAAAAATAAAAAAAAAGTTTAACAAGCTTCTAGGTCATGCGAAGTATTCATTCAATCCTTCTCATCCCATATTAAGGGTCTGTACATGGTCCAACAAACATTTCCGAGCTCATCTTGACTAGGGGCATTACTAGGAATGAAAACTTCTTATATGGTAACTGAAAGAAATACCCGGGGGTTACCTTGTCTCTGTCCGCTTTCCTACTGGCAAATACTAATGTGCGGACAGGTTTTTCTCCATTTCTGACGTTACTTTCTTGATTTTTTTGTTTTATTTTTGGGTTTTACTATATATGTACACAAATGATACCATACTTACCTGTTCCACTGGTCTCAGCCACTTCCCCCACAGGCTACTGCTCTTTTTACCGGTTGGATGCTCCTCTGGGTGCATGAGAAATGGCTGAAAACAATCAGGTCACCTTCTCCTCCTAAATAAAACTTCAACATTCATTAGTACATATATAGGTTACAGTCATATTTTTCATATTTTTATTATTTTCTATAGTTTGTATGCTGGCCGTAACTGCTTCCACATCTACATATGGCGGTGTACTTGCATTCTCTTTTTTTTTTCCTACTTGTTTATTGTTGCTACAAGTTCAAACAGTTCTTATATTTACATTCTTGTCTTATATGACTTTGGTTAGACATACCACCTGCAATACCTTAGGATCAAACTCACCAACCCCTCTTGCTGCCACAGGTTTAAACACTTTGTATGTCTGACCCTTTGTTTTCTGGATTTAAGAAGACATATTTTACTGCTTACATTCTGCAGTACCTCTGGTTCAAAGCTGCCCACCCTAGGGAATGGTACCCTATCTTTGTCAGTCATACGCACCCATTCAGACAAAAAGTCTTCAGCGTGTGGACCATATTTCCCACACATAACAAACCTCGCTGACCCCTTGGGCCGCGGCTCTTCAACCTGAACCCTGGCTACCATACGTCCACCGCTTGTGCAATTGGATCCCATCGCGGACTTTTTCCTTTTACGCAATCCCCAATGCACGACACGGATAGACGGTGAAAGTTCTTAGAGCACTTTCACCCACTCCTTCTCCGCTGAGTACCACGACTCACTCCAATAGTGACCACCACGTACCCAGTGAGGTCGACCTAATTGGTTTATATTTACTGGAAGTGCTAGGAGTGACTTGCCTTTTTCAGCAAATATCCACCGCTGGAGATTTTCCTGAGAGAGACCAGCGAAAACTCCCTATACACTTTTTATACACAAATCACGCTTGCGTATGCTCTACACAGCGCTAATGATACCGCGATTTTACGCAAAAGCTCGTAAAAGGTGTATCAAATTGCGCTATATATCGCACCCACAAACGCGCGGTCCAATCGCACAGCGTATAGGTACTTGTTACCTATCCGCCGTATGACCACTGGAATCGAATCACAAGCTGCGAAACCTTAGCCGGAGCGTATCAACAAAAACTATATGGGTCACAATTCACAATTCCCTACCATGCTCCTGTGTAAGTCTCTTCACGACTTACGTATTTAACCTAATACTAACATGAGTCAGCCGCCTCACGCCACCAAGCCTCCACTCACTTGGTGTACCGAACGACGGGATCCCGCATTTCGGGGTTCGAAACCACTCACTCCTACGTTCGGTCACTCAAATACACTTTGTTTTTCTGTACAGAAAATTTTAATTCATTCAGATTGGCAGCTTTACCCCCAGAGGCAATACAGTTTAAACAAAAGTTTTATACTAATCTGCTTTAGAAACCGAGTAGTTATGTGCTATTGTAGCATGGCTACTGTCCCACCATTGAACTAAACGACACTATTGTGTAATTTGTACTTAGCGCCCGCACTCTTACGCACTTTGCCTAAACACGCAACCGTGCATGTCTCTTACGCTGTGTGCGCAGTCCTGTACTTTGTCCGAGACACGTGTACAAAACCCTGCATCCGCAATAAAACAAATCACACAGCTCTATAAATGTGAACAATAGTAATTACTATTGCCCACTAGACACAATTTGGTCTGTATAAACTTTTATGCAGACCTGCATTTGTGTCTTTACACTTACTTCCTTAAAATACTGTTATTTCAAATTTACCTATATAGCAACAAATGTATCCTATTTCACACAGATCTATAATGACTGCAATAATCTATCATTTAAATGATATGATTCAGATTGGATAACTATCTTGCAGAACATACACGGATATAAATATACACATAATTATAATATTATATATACGTACCATTCACTGGTCTCCTATGAGACACCTTACCTCTTATTTGCACATCAAAGCTATTTGGTTTTCACTGCTAAGAAAAAGCAGTTACACAGGTTAATTTGCATTTCAATGGCTATCCTATAGCAAACAGAGAGTTAACTAAATCCTGGGAAAGAAGAAGAAAAAAAGTTTGTTTTGTTTTTTTTGCAATTTCTTACACCAAGCCAAGCATTTATCTCACCATTTACTCTCACTAGGCCCAATTGAAACTATTTGTAATTGACTATGGCATAGGTTAAATAAATGCATTGGTAACTCATAAATGGTGTTTGATGTGACCAAGGAAACTGATTGTTCTGAGCAGACTGAAAATCAGCTATTTAGAAAGTGACCTTCCTAAAATGGCCACTGCTCCTCCCCCTTCCACATCCATGAGGTTTACACAAAATGGTGGACAGGCCATGTGGTTAGTCCAAAATGGAGGACAGACCATGCGGCTTCCTTTGTCACAAAGAAATCACACATTATACAAGCACCAGAAGTTATTTTAGGCCTGAGTTAAAAAAAACTATATCAAGGCTATGCAGCAACTTTTAAATGTACTTTTAAACCTACTTAACAGATAAACAATCCAATCTGAATCAAACACAATATGACTTATTTGAACTTTGTTTTGCAACAATAAAAATACATTTTAGCATCTTAAATATTATGAGAAACGCATTGTCCCTTGAAATTTCATATCATTGGCTTACTGATATCACAACAATACACGTGGATGTTATTCATCAGCGTCGCGATGTGTCCATCGGAGCCGGTCGATCACAGCCGCATTTGTAATGTACAGTGCATCATTAAGACCATGATATCCCGTAAGAGCCCTCATCTGTGAATGCCAAATTGCTTTCTCACAAATATTTAAAATGTCCGCTCTAATATATATTGTAAACGCCTGCACCTCTTATTACCATGTGCCATGAACGTGCACTATACATAGCAAAACACTGCATCCCATAAGAGAAAACAATACACCCACACATTATCTGAGTTCCAAAGCTCATTGATGTATATATATTTGTTATTAAAAGGATATGGATTCAAAATATATTACAATGTACAGTATACCTATAGTTACATGGATACAATAGCACAGTAATCAGTTAATACAAAATACATACAGTTACAGGCCAGCATACAATACCATTCCCTCAATGCATCTTATATCTCTCTCTCTCTGTAAAATCATGCAGGATCTGGTCTAAAAGCAACTCCATCATCCTCTGGTACAAAACAGCAACTGGCTTCCTGTGGGATCAGCAATGTGTTATCTAGTTTGGGGGAGGGAACTTTCTCATTCATGATGAGTCACTAGTCTGTGTATATGCTAAACAGGTTCAGCCAAATCAGACATCAAAAGGGGCTGGCATGAGCTTCCTGTCCACTACCTGTTTGGAATATCTATTGTTCTAATAAAAGTGATTTTAGCTTTTATACATTTAATCATAATTCCTTGTTGCAATGTCCTACAACTTAATAACAAGTATCAAATGAATCTACACATTAATCTGGTTGCTTTAATAGTAAATATGACAGGTCCATCTTGCTTCGTTCAAATAATACACATACATGACATTACTTCATTATATAATTTTAAATCATCATGATGTCTGGCGCTTGATATTATTATAATTATGTACTGCATGAAATAAGTGTCGAATCCATCTCTATGGCATGTCCGTGTAAATGCGTGTGTTACCATATATTGCTGTGCTCGCTGCGCCTATTTGCAAGTATAGCGACTCATAATGTGTGTAGCTTGTATGCTCTTTTTATGTAATATTTTAGACTTCGACAAGCGCAATGCAACAATTTGCAGCATCCTGCGGCCATGATGACGCGGTTTGCCATAAATGGTGAGTTAGCCTGGAGTCTTGCCAGGACCTTCAGAGGACTCCACAAGACCTCAAAATGTGTCCTGTAGTATCTGACATTAGCAGCCGATCCTTTAAGTCCTGTAAGTTGTGAGGTGGGTCTTCCATGGCTCGGACTTGTTTTTATCAGCACATTTCACAGATGCCTGATTGGATTGAGATCGGGGAATTTGGAGGCCAAACCAACACCTGGTACTCTTTGTCATGTTCCTCGAAGCATTACTGAGCAATTGTTGCATTGTGGCAAGGGGCATTATCCTGCTGAAAGTGGCTACTGCCATCAGGGAATACCATTGTCATGGAGGGGTGGACTTGGTCTGCAGCAATGTTTAGGTAGGTGTTGTATGTCAAAATAACATCCACATGAATGCCAGCATCTAAGGTTTTTCAGCAGGATATTGCCCATAGCTTCACACTGCCTTTGCTGGAAATGCCTCCTTCCCATAATGCATCCTGGTGCCATCTCTTCCCCAGGTAAATGAGGCACATGCACCGGTCGTCCACATGATATAAAAGAAAACATGATTCATCAGACCAGGCCACCTTCTTCCATTGCTCCATGGTGCAGTTCTGACATTCACTTGCCCACTGTAGGTACTTTCAGCTGTGGACAGGGCTCAGCATGGGCCCTCCAAGCTATGCGCTTTATGTTCTGACACCTTTCTATCAGTATTAACTTTTTCAGCAATTTGTGCTACAGTGGCTAGTCTATGGGATGGGACCAGAACGGCTAGCCTTCACTCCCCATGCGGATCAATAAATCTCGGTGCCCATGACCCTGTTGCCAGTTCACCAGTTGTCCTTCCTTGGACCACTTTTGTTAGGTACTTACTGTCACAGCTGAGGGCTGAGGCTGACCTGGGGAGGCCTCAGTTGTAGGGGCTGGAGTGTAAGTGTACCGGGATGGTTGGATAGGGTTCTTAGACATGCAGAGGATTAAGCACTGAAGCCCAAAGGCGTGACGAAGACAACGTGGTAAAATAAAGTCTGTTTATTAAACACACAGTTCTGATACACCAAGGCAGTTCAGGAAATTCAACAGTAGATTGTGCAAAGCAAACAACAGTACAGTTCCTGTAGCACAGTGGTAGAAACATGCTGTGGCAATATAGAATGAGTTGGAAATAAAGTTACTGCAGGACCCGGAGATGTAATGTCCGTTGACCACAACTAACCACTGTAGAGGGAAACAAGCAGGTACTGACCAGCAGGTTATACTCTGAGAGCTGGAGTTGAGATAGATGCACAGAGGTTGAGAAGAACACAGGAAAACTGCCGGGGATGCCAGATGGAACCGGATCAGACGGGAAGGCGTAGCAGAACTCACCGATGATGTTAGAGTCCGATGGTGAGTACCGATGGTGATTATTATCGATGGTTATTAATATCGATGGTGATGAATATCGATGAAACTGAAGATCGATGTTGGAAAACCGATGGAGCTGGAGATCGATGGCAGAACACCGATGGAGCTGGAGATCGATGGCGGAACACTGATGGAGCTGGAGGTCGATGGCGGAACACCAATGGAGCTGGAGAGCTGCAAACAACGGGAGTGGAGAGATACCAAACACTGCTGGAAGCTGGAAGCGGAACAGAGTCCAACGCTGGAAGCTGAAAGCCGATGTAGGTATCACAGTGTCACAGCAGATAACCAAGGAGCAGAGCTGGATCCACGAAAGTCAGGCTGCACCGCAAGCTGGTAACCGGTGCAGGTCTCTAAGTGGAGCTGAATCACAGAAGTTGAACACAGGAACTGGAATACCTGGAGACTCGAACTGTTGATTCCACAGACAGGAGAAACATGTGTACTAGGTTTGACAACCAAAGCACTCAGGGCCGGTTCTATGATTTCTGGCGCCCCGGGCAAAATGTGGGGGCGTGGCTTCGATTGGGGGCGTGGTCAGCACGCTGAAAGAAAAAATAAAAATAAATAAAAAGTATACTTACCATCCCCGTTCCTGATCCAGACCCCCTCCGCCGGCGGCGCCGCTCTTCTCCTCTCCTCCTCTCTTCTGTTCTCTTCGATCTATGGGAGAGACGTTATTACGTCTCTCCCATAGAACAGCATAGACACTAGAGGTCAATTATGACCCCTAGTGTCTGTGCCACTATGCTGTGCGGTGCGCGATGACGTCATCGCGCATCGCACAGCAAAGGTCCTCTAGACGAAGGGAAACTAGACCGTAGCGTCTAGTTTCCCTTCATGGAGAGGACCTTTGCTGTGCGGTGCGCGATGACGTCATCGCGCACCGCACAACTAAGGTCCTCTCCATGAAGGGAAACTAGACGCTACGCGTCTGGTTCCCTTCAAAGCGGGGGGGCACAGCAGGGCACTACGGGGGGCACAGTGGCGGATCTTGCCCTGGTGTGGCGCCCTCCGGATGGCGCCGGCGCCCTCCGGAAGGCGGCGCCCCGGGCAAAAGTACCGCTTGCCCGTGGCAAGAACCGCCACTGAAAGCACTGACAATTATCCAGCCCTGGAGTAGGATATTTATCCCAGCTGGTGAGCAGGGATTGGCTGGATAATCAGGCAGAGTCCAGAGTGCAGCTGCTGGGTAATCTGGCAGAGTCCAGAGTGCAGCTGACAGGCTGTAAAGCAACATGTGATGAATCCAAACATGGCTGCGCCCATGTTTGAATCTGAAGGGAAAGTCTGTTTGAACTTTAGCATGTGAGAGACTGAGGCCATGTTACACAGCGTGCTGCACGTAGACAGCACAGGTGGAATCCAGGCTTGGAGCACTGGGACAGTCTCAGGAGACACTTGGAAGGTAAGAAATGGTGATGAATTACCCGGATCGTGCCACTTACTGCATACCAGGAACACCCCACAAGACCCGACGTTGTGGAGATGCACTGACCCAGTTATTTAGCCATCACAAAGTCGCTCATTTCCTTATGCTTGCCCATTTTTCAACACATCAACTTTTATTCACTTGCTGCCAAATATGGGTGTGGTTCGTTTTATCGACAGTATCTAGGTCGACAATGTTTAGGTTGACCGCTATAGGTCGACAGTCACTAGGTCGACATGGATGGAAGGTCGACAGGGTTTCTAGGTCGACATGTGCTAGGTCGAAAGGTCTAAAGGTCGACATGAGGAATTTTTTTTTTTTGGTGTCGTTTTCTTCGTAGAGTGACCGGGATCCCAAATTAGTGCACCGCGTCCCCTCGCATGGCTCGCTTCGCTCGCCATGCTTCGGGCATGGTGCCTTCGCTCCGCTACCGCTTCACTCGGCACACTTTACCATTCCAATCGTAGTCCACGTGGATCGTTAAGTATGAAAAATATAAAAAAAGTGAAAAACTCATGTCGACCTTTAGACCTGTCGACCTAGCACATGTCGACCTAGAAACCCTGTCGACCTTCCATCCATGTCGACCTAGTGACTGTCGACCTATAGTGGTCGACCTAAACATTGTCAACCTAGACACTGTCGATCTTCAGACCGGATCCCGCCAAATATATCCCACACCTTTGTAGAGCAAGAATTCTGAGAGACAGGCTGTCACAATATAAGAGTAGAGTAGCTATCCAAAAGGTTCAAGGTGGCCCCCTGCTGCAGAGGCTTTTGGTAATATGGCAGCAGGGAATGAGTAACCGGGACTGCAGAATATATGGAGAGATGGAATGAGCAAATAGAAGTGGAAGTGTTTTTCTTGGTGTTTGCTTATCAAGGATTTCAACTTTATAGCAGGTGCTAACAGAGGAAATAATTTCCTAATCGGAATGTTCTGGATTTGGTATAGGTGAAGACAAGATAGTGATAGACAAAAGTCAGGCAAATTAATAGTTAAAGTCTGGTTCTCAGATATTCTTAATGAGAATCAGTAGACAGGAGCTTAGTCAAAGTTTCATCTGGTAAACTGTTTAATTAAGAAGCAAGAGAATACAAGGCCAGCAATAGGTTAGGCACACAAGGGAGCAGGCACGGTGGTCAACAGTCACAGCCAAAATCAATGGACAGATTGTCTGAAGATGAGCATGGTGTGCAGTAGGAGACAAAATATCACTGGCAATCACCTAGCACTGACTGCCCTGGCCTTGTTTTATAGCACTATGGGGTGGAGACTACAAGAAAATGAAAGCAACCCATCCTCGTGCTGTCTACATTTCCTAATATCTGCTCTTAGGAAGACTATCATAGGTATCAGTATCAGTGCTGTAACTAGGCATTTTAGCGCTGTGTGCAAGAAACAGCGTTGGCGCCCCCACCCCACCCCCATGCAAGACAGGTGCATTGCGCGCCTACGGCGCGCAAAAAATATATAGGGGCGTGGCCTCATGGGGAAGCGGCGTGATCACAAAATAATACTAATTCATACTACGGTGCACAGTTGTCTCCGTTATTCAAATTACGCTGTACAGTAGCTCCACTACACCAGGTAGAGCCCCTTTTACACATTACGGCAGACAGTCCCCCTTTTTACACATTACGGCAGATAACATCCCCTTTTTTAAACATTACAGCAAACAGCGTCCCCTTTTTACACATTACGGCAGATAGCGTCCCCCTTTTTACACATTACGACAGATAGCGTCCTCTTTTACACATTACGGCAGATAGCGTCCCCCTTTTTACACATTACGGCAGACAGCGTCCCCTTTTTACACATTACGGCAGATAGCGCCCTCTTTTTACACATTACGGCAGACAGCGTCTCTGTCATGACTGAGGTTTTGTGAACCCGGTGTTAGTGAAGTCTGTGCGGGCGACTGGAGGACTATGTGAATACTTTCACTGACCTTGTTTGGGGGTGTTGTGGGCTCGGGGTTTCTTCCGGTGACCAGGAAGAGGGACCGCAGCGGAGATGACCGAATCTAGGTTTTCCTCATGCAGGATTTGGTCGGCAGACAGGAAGCAGGTATGGATGCTGAAGGTCTCCTGAAAGACAGAACTTGAAAAGGTGCTGAGGAAAGAACTAAGGAGTACCGGATGCTGGAGACCCCAACTACGCTTGTGAGCACTGGGTTTTTGGAGGCACTGAGGTGCTAGGAGGCACTGAGGTGCTTGGAGGCACTGAGGTGCAGAAGTGCCTGGAGGCACTGAGGTGCTTGGAGGCACTGAGGTGCAGAAGTGCCTGGAGGCACTGAGGTGCTTGGAGGCACTGAGGTGCTTGGAAGCACGGAGATACTTGAAGGCACGGAGGTGCTTGGAAGCACGGAGATACTTGAAGGCACGGAGGTGCTTGGAAGCACGGAGATACTTGAAGGCACGGAGATGCTGAGGCACGGAGATGCTGAGGCACGGAGGTGCTGAGGCACGGATGTGCTGAGGCACGGAGATGCTAAGGCACGGAGATGCTGAGGCACGGAGGTGCTGAGGCACGGAGATGCTGAGGCACAGAGGTGCTTGGAGGCACGGAGGTGCTGAGGTACGGAAGTGCTGAGGCACGGAGATGCTGAGGCACGGAGATGCTGAGGTACGGAGATGCTGAGGCACGGAGATGCTGAGGCACGGAGGCCACAGGCATACGGGAGCTCTGGAGATCACAACTACAACAGCAGTAAAACTGAAACACGGCAGCTGTGGTTTTCAGTGGAGACTATGGAATACAGTACTGTGCCTTTAAGATGAACCACTGCAGCTGTGCCTTTACATTGAGACTCATGGAAATAGTGAAAATCAGTGGCAACACAAAAGTAAACCAAACAGGGTAACAAGGGAACAGAGTGTCCACAGGAACTTAAGTACAAAGGTTACCTTTAGGGAGCTCAGCTTTAAGACTCACACAGAGCTGTGTGTGACACGAGGAACTGGCCCAGTTTCTAACTCAGCCTCCCGACTTATACTTCCTGGTCCTTGGTGATTGGTGAGCAGGATTAGGTGATGCAGAGAGTCTCAGGCTGGCAGAGGATTGGACAACTCTGGGTCAGGTAAACAGTCACTGTCATGTGACTACTCTAGACTAGACTGTGATGTAGAATGAGGCCTAGCAGGCCGAGAGAACCCTGAAGCCTGAACTTCTGCAAAACATAAGATGCTGGCTTTTAGGCCTAAACTTCAGATTACTGAATTCAGCCTCACACAGGAGCTCACCACAGGTGGAGCTAATTAACTATTACCTTTCAGGCAGAGAACTCAGGAAAACTCATAGTGCTGACAAGCTGTTTAACTCAGTGAGTAAAAGACACAGGATCCGGGACAGATGGCAGGGGTAAGTCACCAAATATGAAACCTACAGTCAGGATTGTGACAGTATCCCCCTCTTCAAGAGTGGAATCCGGACACCCATCTTGAAACCTAGGGGAACTTGATGAATAACTTGTACACAAAGCTTCTGAAAAGTGGAAACCGGAGGGTCCAGAAACAAAACCTAAGCTGGATTCTTTAGAAGTCTTCCTGATCTTTATCTTCTGAACAGGTAGACCATCCATCATAGACAAAACTGGAATTTCCTTCATCAGAAAGGACTGAGGAATAAACTGTAGAAGGTTCCTCTCCTCGTTTTGTAGTGCGAGAAGATTGTGCTTTCGAAGCTAGCACTCCACTGAGGCTTAAATTAAATCTTGTTCTATAACGAGGACTTTTCATATAGAGACCTGTAGAGCTTTTTGGTGATTCTGGAACCTCTTCATGCGTGGAAGCATAACAGGAAGGAACAGCACCTCCCAGGACAGGAGTAGCATCATAAACTGGATGAAATTCAGAGTCTGAGTCCAAGTCTAACGGAAAATACGAATCTCCTTTAGATACACAGGGGTAAATTTACTAAGGTCCCGATTTTGACCGAGATGCAGTTTTTTCATCAAAGTGTCATCTCGGTAATTTACTAAGCAATAATCACGGCAGTGATGAGGGCATTCGTAATTTTATGGAAGTCCAACAAAAAAAATACAAATGAATACACCATCGGTCAAAACGCGGCTGTTTAAGTATGAATCTCGGTAATTTACTAAGAAGTGCAAAGCAAAAAAAAAACAAACACTGCCGTGAAAAATTACAACTCGTAAAAAAGTGCTAAAAAAAAACAGACCTGCTTTTTTAATCCGTGATTGTATAGGCATGCAGGGATCCATGAGATCCGTGCATGTATATCAGTGGGAAGGGGTGGGAAAGTGATTATTTTCTCAAAAAAAATTGCGTGGGGTCCCCCCTCCTAAGCATAACCAGCCTCGGGCTCTTTGAGCCGATCCTGGTTGCAGAAATATGGGGAAAAAATGACAGGGGTTCCCCCATATTTAAGCAACCAGCATCGGGCTCTGCGCCTGGTCCTGGTTCCAAAAATACGGGGGACAAAAAGAGTAGGGGTCCCCCGTATTTTTAAAATCAGCACCGGGCTCCACTAGCTGGACAGATAATGCCACAGCCGGGGGTCACTTTTATATAGTGCCCTGCGGCCGTGGCATCAAAAATCCAACTAGTCACCCCTGGCCGGGGTACCCTGGGGGAGTGGGGACCCCTTCAATCAAGGGGTCCCCCCCCAGCCACCCAAGGGCCAGGGGTGAAGCCCGAGGCTGTCCCCCCCCCATCCAATGGGCTGCGGATGGGGGGGCTGATCCCTTTGTTGTAAATGAAAAGATATTGTTTTTAGTAGCAGTACTACAAGTCCCAGCAAGCCTCCCCCGCATGCTGGTTCTTGGAGAACCACAAGTACCAGCATGCGGCGGAAAAACGGGCCCGCTGGTACCTGTAGTACTATTACTAAAAAAATACCCAAATAAACACAAGACACACACACCGTGAAAGTAAAGATTTATTACATACATCCACACAAACATACATACATACTTACCTTATGTTCACACGAGGGTCTGTCCTCTTCTCCAGTAGAATCCAAGGGGTACCTGTTGAATAAATTCTACTCACCAGATCCCGGGTCCCAGGGTCCTCGGGGCAACCATTTGTAATCCAGGTACTTGATTAAAATAACAAAACGGAGAGCCGAGCCACGAACTGAAAGGGGCCCCATGTTTTCACATGGGACTCCTTTCCCCGAATGCCAGAAACCCACTCTGACTGATGTCTAAGTGGGTTTCTTCAGCCAATCAGGGAGCGCTACGTTGTAGCACCCTCCTGATCGGCTGTGTGCTCCTGTACTGTATGACAGGCGGCACACGGCAGTGTTACAATGTAGCGCCTATGCGCTCCATTGTAACCAATGGTGGGAACTTTCTGCCCTGCGGTTGACCTAAAGTGACGTCACCGCTGAGCAGAAAGTTCCCACCATTGGTTACAATGGAGCGCATAGGCGCTACATTGTAACACTGCCGTGTGCCGCCTGTCAGTTAGGACAGGAGCACACAGCCGATCAGGAGGGTGCTACAACGTAGCGCTCCCTGATTGGCTGAAGAAACCCACTTAGACATCAGTCAGAGTGGGTTTCTGGCATTCGGGGAAAGGAGTCCCATGTGAAAACATGGGGCCCCTTTCAGTTCGTGGCTCGGCTTTCCGTTTTGTTATTTTATTCAAGTACCTGGATTACAAATGGTTGCCCCGAGGACCCTGGGACCCGGGATCTGGTGAGTAGAATTTATTCAACAGGTACCCCTTGGATTCTACTGGAGAAGAGGACAGACCCTCGTGTGAATGTGAGAGGTGCGGCTGCGGGGTGCATGTGGTGCCTGCTGCCGTGCAGGTGTAGACTCTGTACTCAGCAGGCACCGCTCTCTCTCACCTTCAGGTACCGGAACATTCAACGGACCTGGCAACTCTTCCGTCGGACCCGGACACGACGACCTAGGAGGAAAGAGATTGCTGAGTGCCGTCCTCCTACCTGTGGACCGAAACGCCCTCCGACCTCTAGAAAAATAGTGCTTTCGGGCTAGGTGGGGGTCATCATTGGCGTCCGCCTCAGAGCCCGAATTTCACCTATCGGCACTTTCGCACCAGGTGGAAATTCCGCCTTGCACAGCCGTGCAAGGCTCACCGTTGCCCTGAAGGAAGGGAGATAGAAAGAAACACAACCAAACACTCAGACCGTGGTTACTCACCGTCTTACACTCCGGTACTCCGATCTTCTCCAGTACAGGTCCCTGTAAGGAGGCAAAAGAAAGAAACAGCCGTGCAGGGCCTAACTAGACCTAGTGTAACACCTTATACTAACTATAACGGCAGAGCCCTCAAACTAGCTCTGTGGGTGTGGTGCGACATAACTATGCACAAACATTATAACAGCAATTCGCCCTGCACGGTAACAACACACATCGGAAATACAATATAAAACGGTGCTGTCCCTTTTTAATCCCTACCTGCCGCTGGAAGGGGGTGGGCACCGCACGGCCTACCCACCTCCTGTGCCTTCCCTCATGTGGGCCTCAGCTCTGCCTTCCTAAATACCTCGGGGTGGCCTGGGCCTAGTGCCCAGGGCCACCTGTACGCACCTCGGGGCTCTTATTCACTGGGCCTAGCGCCCCCTAACTGCACACAGGCCGGAGGCCTGACTTCGCCCACGGGCCTAGCGCCCGCCTAACATGCAGCCCGTTGGGTGACCTGGGCCTTGTGCCCAAGGTCACCTTATCGTATCCCTAATGGCCAAAAATACACTAGGGCCTAACGCCCTCTAACGCCCACAGGCCTATTGCCTGATTTGCCCCCGGGCCTAGTGCCCGCCTAACTGCGCACAGGGATAGGGTGGCTTGGGCCTAATGCCCAAACCACCTAATCAAATATTGGCCCCCAAACCTCCTATCTGCGCAACAGGCCTAGTGCCTGAATTGTGCCCTCGGGCCTAATGCCCGTCCCTGGTGGTCGAGGGAGGAAGAGGGGAGGGGGTGAAGTTGCCTCACTGAGGCCTCACCTGCTCCAGGGATCTTTGGTGCCCTCTTCGGCCGCTGGCCCGTCCTGGCCAGCGGCGCCGCCATCGCCTCGCCGCGTCCAGCCGCCGCTGGACATCCTCCTGCCGCCGGACGTCTTCAGGCCTCTTCCGCGGCCACCCGAACTCCGACCGCGACGACTTCTTCTGGCTCCTCCGCGCGGCGTCTTCTTTCTTCTTCTCCCGCCGTCTTCTTTCTTCGCGCTCTTCCGCGCGCGCGGTCTCTTCGGCTCCCGCCCGGCGTCTGACGTCAGACGCCGGGGGCGGGGCCTATGACGCGGCGAGCGCCGATTGGCTCGCCGCGTCCCTCTCTGATTGGCTGCCGCTCCGGGAGCCGCGATTGGCTCCCGGAGGGCGCCAACATTTGAATCCTCCAGCAGCCTCCTGTCCGGTGCAGGGAAAAGGGTAATCCCTGCACCGGACACCCGCCGCCACGCACCCAGCGCTGGGGACAGACAAGCTGCCCCAGCGCTGCCCCCAGCTAGGGACAGCAACACAGATGTGCCCACAGGGCACATCTTTACATTTCCCCCCCCTTTTTCCTTTGTAGTCCCTACAAAGTTCCTCACGACGTCCATTGTCCGCGGGTCAGGGAATTCCGAGGTCCCTCCAGCGAGGTTGTGTTCGAGGGTCCAGCCCGGACAGGCTGTGACCCCACATCCTTCCACCTCCAGCTCCGGGTTCCTCTTACGTCCTGACCTCCATCGGCGGATCCTCTGGGGGAGTGGCATCTCCTCACGGTCGCTCAACGTGGGCCACCAAGGGGAATCTTCCTTCACGGGGACAGCAGTCCCCCGCTCTTGGCCTTCCAGATCGTCTGGGACATCGTCCCTGTCTTCAGGGCGTGGTACCGACCACCACCCAACAGCGGAATCCTCCGGGGCATCCATTTCCTCCCGGGCAACAGCCATCATATGTCGAATTTCCTCGTGGGGCATCTCCAAAGGTCCTGTGTCTTCCTCTGGAACGGGTCCTCCCACGGCATCGCGATCCTGTCCCCGTACGTCCGTCCATTTCGGTACTTCCGGCAGGTATTGCTCCAGGACTATCTCCTCCTCTTCATGGAGGGCATTCAACTGGGAGCACGACTCCACCCGATCCTGCCAATCACTCTCGTCGGCGCTTCCGATGCCAGAGTCGTCCTCCGTCTGTTCTTGGAGGGATTCGTCGGCGGACAGCTCACCGTAGTCCGAGTCTTCCTCCGATACCTGGACTGGGGTATTATTTTCCTCCTCAGCGTACTTCTTCGCTTCCGCTGGCATCTCTGCTTCCTCAGCGTACTCCTTCGCTTCCGCTGGATTCTTTACTTCCTCAGCGTACTCTTTCGTTTCCGCTGGCATCTCTTGGTACCCAGGACACTCATGTTCCGCACGTCCTGGACGTGGCCGGTTCCATCGCGGGGAGATCCCGGACGTCTCAGTCACTGGGTCTTCACGCTTTTCTTCGCAGCGTGGTCTCTTCTCCTCCCAGTCGTCCACCTCCGCCTGCTGCGGGAAAGGATCCTTCGTTACTGGGGTCACTTTCTTGGGACAGAGTAGGTCCGTGGCATCTTCCCAGGGGCACTCACTGGCCGCATGTCCTGGTCGCTGACACTTCCAACAAGGGAGGGCCACTGCCACCTTCTCCAAGACGGGTCCCTTGTCCACCTCATTCGCTGGGGAATCTTCACCCGTTTGTTCCAGCTCAGAGGAAACGGGCACCTGCGAACTAACTTCCAGCAGGGTCTTCCGCTCCATTTCCCTGGTTTCCTCCTCCCATCTCTGGGCGCGACCATCCGCAATCATCCGGTCTTCTTTCCACGGACAGTCGGGAAGCGCATGTCCTCTCGCCTCGCAGAGCGCACACACAGGCTCTGCAGCCACCCGGTCCCAAAGCTGCTGACGAGACTCCGTCATCTGCTTCACCGTGGCCTCGTAGTCCATCCTGTCTTCCGTCCATGGACATTCCAGGAGCCGATGTCGGGGATCTCCACAGTTTTCACACCAGGAATCAACCTCGTCTTGGCTCAACTCTTCGTCCCAGGGACAACTGTTGTGCTCATGCCCGTAGTTTCCGCAGAGCAAACACCAGGACTCCTTCTTCGCTTGGCCCTTCTGACGTCTTCGGTCCGTTTCCTGGACCACCTTCTTTGGGGACGTCTCTCGCCAAGTACACTCGCTGGCAAAGTGCCCTGCTTGCCGACATTTCTTGCAGGGCGTCACAGCGGCCTTCTTGCGCCCCTTCTCCCGGCGCTCTTCTTTTCCACGCTGGACCGACCGCTGCACCATCTGCAGGATGTCTGCCCCAGACACCGTCACCCAGTCGCTCTGGTCCGCACACGTCCGGGGGTGAGTCTTCTCCGGAGCCGTCCGCAGGGAGGTCTTCTTGGTGGCGTTCCACATCGTGTCCGTGATCCGGTCTCTTTTATCCTGCCGACTACGCCAAGTGTGAGAGGTGCGGCTGCGGGGTGCGTGTGGTGCCTGCTGCCGTGCAGGTGTAGACTCAGTACTCACCAGGCACCGCTCTCTCTCACCTTCAGGTACCGGAACATTCAACGGACCTGGCAACTCTTCCGTCGGACCCGGACACGACGACCTAGGAGGAAAGAGATTGCTGAGTGCCGTCCTCCTACCTGTGGACCGAAACGCCCTCCGACCTCTAGAAAAATAGTGCTTTCGGGCTAGGTGGGGGTCATCATTGGCGTCCGCCTCAGAGCCCGAATTTCACCTATCGGCACTTTCGCACCAGGTGGAAATTCCGCCTTGCACAGCCGTGCAAGGCTCACCGTTGCCCTGAAGGAAGGGAGATAGAAAGAAACACAACCAAACACTCAGACCGTGGTTACTCACCGTCTTACACTCCGGTACTCCGATCTTCTCCAGTACAGGTCCCTGTAAGGAGGCAAAAGAAAGAAACAGCCGTGCAGGGCCTAACTAGACCTAGTGTAACACCTTATACTAACTATAACGGCAGAGCCCTCAAACTAGCTCTGTGGGTGTGGTGCGACATAACTATGCACAAACATTATAACAGCAATTCGCCCTGCACGGTAACAACACACATCGGAAATACAATATAAAACGGTGCTGTCCCTTTTTAATCCCTACCTGCCGCTGGAAGGGGTGGGCACCGCACGGCCTACCCACCTCCTGTGCCTTCCCTCATGTGGGCCTCAGCTCTGCCTTCCTAAATACCTCGGGGTGGCCTGGGCCTAGTGCCCAGGGCCACCTGTACGCACCTCGGGGCTCTTATTCACTGGGCCTAGCGCCCCCTAACTGCACACAGGCCGGAGGCCTGACTTCGCCCACGGGCCTAGCGCCCGCCTAACATGCTGCCCGTTGGGTGACCTGGGCCTTGTGCCCAAGGTCACCTTATCGTATCCCTAATGGCCAAAAATACACTAGGGCCTAACGCCCTCTAACGCCCACAGGCCTATTGCCTGATTTGCCCCCGGGCCTAGTGCCCGCCTAACTGCGCACAGGGATAGGGTGGCTTGGGCCTAATGCCCAAACCACCTAATCAAATATTGGCCCCCAAACCTCCTATCTGCGCAACAGGCCTAGTGCCTGAATTGTGCCCTCGGGCCTAATGCCCGTCCCTGGTGGTCGAGGGAGGAAGAGGGGAGGGGGTGAAGTTGCCTCACTGAGGCCTCACCTGCTCCAGGGATCTTTGGTGCCCTCTTCGGCCGCTGGCCCGTCCTGGCCAGCGGCGCCGCCGTCGCCTCGCCGCGTCCAGCCGCCGCTGGACATCCTCCTGCCGCCGGACGTCTTCAGGCCTCTTCCGCGGCCACCCGAACTCCGACCGTGACGACTTCTTCTGGCTCCTTCGCGCGGCGTCTTCTTTCTTCTTCTCCCGCCCGTCTTCTTTCTTCGCGCTCTTCCGCGCGCGCGGTCTCTTCGGCTCCCGCCCGGCGTCTGACGTCAGACGCCGGGGGCGGGGCCTATGACGCGGCGAGCGCCGATTGGCTCGCCGCGTCCCTCTCTGATTGGCTGCCGCTCCGGGAGCCGCGATTGGCTCCCGGAGGGCGCCAACATTTGAATCCTCCAGCAGCCTCCTGTCCGGTGCAGGGAAAAGGGTAATCCCTGCACCGGACACCCGCCGCCACGCACCCAGCGCTGGGGACAGACAGCTGCCCCAGCGCTGCCCCCAGCTAGGGACAGCAACACAGATGTGCCCACAGGGCACATCTTTACATGAACATAAGGTAAGTATGTATGTATGTTTGTGTGCATGTATGTAATAAATCTTTACTTTCACGGTGTGTGTGTCTTGTCTTTTTTTGAGTATTTTTTTAGTAGTAGTACTACAGGTACCAGCGGGCCCGTTTTTCCGCCGCATGCTGGTACTTGTGGTTCTCCAAGTACCAGCATGCGGGGGAGGCTTGCTGGGACTTGTAGTACTGCTACTAAAAACAATATCTTTTCATTATCACAAAAGGCTATCAGCCCCCCCATCCGCAGCCCATTGGATGGGGGGGGGACAGCCTCGGGCTTCACCCCTGGCCCTTGGGTGGCTGGGGGGGGGACCCCTTGATTGAAGGGGTCCCCACTCCCCCAGGGTACCCCGGCCAGGGGTGACTAGTTGGATATTTGATGCCACGGCCGCAGGGCACTATATAAAAGTGACCCCGGCTGTGGCATTATCTGTCCAGCTAGTGGAGCCCGGTGCTGGTTTTAAAAATACGGGGGACCCCTACTCTTTTCCCCCCCGTATTTTTGGAACCAGGACCAGGCGCAGAGCCCGATGCTGGTTGCTTAAATATGGGGGAACCCCTGTCAATTTTTTCCCCATATTTCTGCAACCAGGATCGGCTCAAAGAGCCCGAGGCTGGTTATGCTTAGGAGGGGGGACCCCACGCAATTTTTTTTTTGGGGATTTTACAGTGTTTAATTTAAAAAAAAAAAATGAACCCCAGCACGGATCACACAGATCCGGCCGAGATTCATTGTAAAAAAGTCGGCAGTGTTTTGCTAATCACTGCCGTAAAAAACAGAAAAAAAAAACGAATGACATCGACATCGGAAAACCCGAAAAGGCTAAATACGGCAGCTTAGTAAATTAGACGTAATCAATTCAAAAAGTTGCAATTTTACACTGTCGATGTCATTCGTGATTGAACTTTGACCTGAAACGGGAAAATACGAATCTTAGTAAATTTACCCCACAGTTTGAAAATGACCAAGAAGTGCACTGTAGCTTTGAATTTTTTGGCGGAGAACTTAGTATTGGGCTAGGAGAGACTCCTACATGACCAACCTTAATGGTCGGATTCTTACGGAAGGAGATACTTGGATTATCTTTGGCAGGACTGCACAAACTTACTTTTGTATCAGACTGTGGTAGTTTGAATGAAGACGAACTGAGATTCTTTTTGGAGCATGATCTTTTAACCGAGTCAGATTCCGAGGGCTTTGGAGTAAATTCTTTAAAGACTGCATTACTAAAAGTCTGTAAATCATGGAACACAGGATCATTACTCTCAAAAAGCATGTTGGCCCACTCCAAAGCTCTTCCTCTGAATGCCAGGAACAGATATCGAGTAACGTTGGAAGGAGTTACTGCACCTGAAGGATCAGACTCCATCAGAGAGAGAAATTGTTCAACCAGAGCGGTATATTGCAATAAATCTCCATCAAAGTAAATAGGTGGTAAACCATCAGACAAAAGCTTAGAGGCTGAAACTGGAGAAATCTTTGGCTGGACGAGTAGGACTGGATTGGATCCGAGGATACTTGAATTGGCTGGAGCCAACGGAGACTGACCAGGCTGGTCCTGGAGCACCGCTGGACCGGATGGAACCAGGAAGGACTGACCAGGCGGAGCCTGGAGTATTGCTGTACCGGCTGGAACCGGGACGGACTGACCAGGTGGAGCCTGGAATATTGCTGGACCGGCAGGAGCCCCCTCTTCACGGGGCTGGGCTGAGGCAAGAGCCCCCTCTTCACGGGGCTGGGCTGAGGCAAGAGCCCCCTCTTCACGGGGCTGGGCTGAGGCAAGAGCCCCCTCTTCACGGGGCTGGGCTGAGGCAAGAGCCCCCACTTCACGGGGCTGGGCTGAGGCAAGAGCCCCCACTTCACGGGGCTGGGCTGAGGCAAGAGCCCCCTCTTCACGGGGCTGGGCTGAGGCAAGAGCCCCCACTTCACGGGGCTGGGCTGAGGCAAGAACCCCCACTTCACGGGGCTGGGCTGAGGCAAGAGCCCCCACTTCACGGGGCTTGGCTGAGGCAAGAGCCCCCACTTCACCGGGCTGGGCAGCACTCTGTAGACTCTCTGGCTGGGCAGCACTCTGTAGACTCTCTGGCTGGGCAGCACTCTGTAGACTCTCTGGCTGGGCAGCACTCTGTAGACTCTCTGGCTGGGCAGCACTCTGTAGACTCTCTGGCTGGGCAGCACTCTGTAGACTCTCTGGCTGGGCAGCACTCTGTAGACTCTCTGGCTGGGCAGCACTCTGTAGACTCTCTGGCTGGGCAGCACTCTGCAGTCTCTCTGGCTGGGCAGCGCTCTGTAGTCTCTCTGGCTGGGCAGCGCTCTGTAGTCTCTCTGGCTGGGCAGCGCTCTGTAGTCTCTCTGGCTGGGCAGCGCTCTGAAGACTCCCTGGGGCTGGACCCTCTGAACCCCTCACTGGGGTTGAAGACACGGACGCCCCTCCTTGGGCTGTAGACACGGACGCCCCTCCTTGTGCTGTAGACACGGACGCCCCTCCTTGTGCTGTAGACACGGATGCCCCTCCTTGGGCTGAACGGACGCCCCTCCTTGGGCTGAAGACACGGACGCCCCTCCTTGGGCTGAAGACACGGACGCCCCTCCTTGGGCTGAAGACACGGACGCCCCTCCTTGGGCTGAAGACACGGACACCCCTCTTTGGGCTGAAGACACGGACGCCCCTCCTTGGGCTGTAGACACGGACGCCCCTCCTTGGGCTATAGACACGGACTCCTCTGTGACTCTAAATGGCTTAAACATTCTTCTCTGGACACCTAACTTGGGATAAGGTCTTTTAATCACCGGACCCCAGTCATAAATTTGAGTCTCTTTCAGAGTAGCCATCTTGATACCCCCATCAACAGTAGCAGGATCGGCTACTGTGGATGACTTGTAGACATGAGCACTGTGATACTGAGATTTGTCACCATTCCCTGGCTTACGAAGAATGCAGTCTTTAACAAAGTGACTGGAATTTCCACAGTAAAGACAGAGGTGTAGCTCCCTACGCCGCTGACGTTCAGCTTCAGAGAGTTTGGGCTGTGGATAGCTCTGATGAACAACTTTCCCTTGCACAGAGGAAGAGACTCTATTAACTGGATGGGACAAAACAGGATCAACAACGTTGGTAGTATTCCTGAAGAGATCAGGCATCACAGAAAGAATACTAGACAAAAAGTTCTTGTAACTGTAATAACATCTGGTAGAAAAACTGCAGTTGGTCAGGAGTCTTAGTGCAGAAGGTCAGAGAATCTCTGGAGAAAGAATTCCGCTGCAGACACTGTGCTAATTGATGCTGAGTCGACTCCAGACCTTCCAAGCGTCCTGCAATATTGCTTAGGAGGTCCTGCGTCAGACAAACACTTTCGGCCTGGTCCATGAGGCCAGTTCCTACTGTCATGACTGGGTTTTGTGAACCCGGTGTTAGTGAAGTCCGGGTTTTGTGAACCCGGTGTTAGTGAAGTCTGTGCGGGCGACTGGAGGAATATGTGAATACTTTCACTGACCTGGTTTGGGGGTGTTGTGGGCTCGGGGTTTCTTCCGGTGACCAGGAAGAGGGACCGCAGCGGAGATGACCGAATCTAGGTTTTCCTCATGCAGGATTTGGTCGGCAGACAGGAAGCAGGTATGGATGCTGGAGGTCTCCTGAAAGACAGAACTTGAAAAGGTGCTGAGGAAAGAACTAAGGAGTACCGGATGCTGGAGACCCCAACTACGCTTGTGAGCACTGGGTTTTTGGAGGCACTGAGGTGCTAGGAGGCACTGAGGTGCTTGGAGGCACTGAGGTGCAGAAGTGCCTGGAGGCACTGAGGTGCTTGGAGGCACTGAGGTGCAGAAGTGCCTGGAGGCACTGAGGTGCTTGGAGGCACTGAGGTGCTTGGAAGCACGGAGATACTTGAAGGCACGGAGGTGCTTGGAAGCACGGAGATACTTGAAGGCACGGAGGTGCTTGGAAGCACGGAGATACTTGAAGGCACGGAGATGCTGAGGCACGGAGATGCTGAGGCACGGAGGTGCTGAGGCACGGATGTGCTGAGGCACGGAGATGCTAAGGCACGGAGATGCTGAGGCACGGAGGTGCTGAGGCACGGAGATGCTGAGGCACAGAGGTGCTTGGAGGCACGGAGGTGCTGAGGTACGGAAGTGCTGAGGCACGGAGATGCTGAGGCACGGAGATGCTGAGGTACGGAGATGCTGAGGCACGGAGATGCTGAGGCACGGAGGCCACAGGCATACGGGAGCTCTGGAGATCACAACTACAACAGCAGTAAAACTGAAACACGGCAGCTGTGGTTTTCAGTGGAGACTATGGAATACAGTACTGTGCCTTTAAGATGAACCACTGCAGCTGTGCCTTTACATTGAGACTCATGGAAATAGTGAAAATCAGTGGCAACACAAAAGTAAACCAAACAGGGTAACAAGGGAACAGAGTGTCCACAGGAACTTAAGTACAAAGGTTACCTTTAGGGAGCTCAGCTTTAAGACTCACACAGAGCTGTGTGTGACACGAGGAACTGGCCCAGTTTCTAACTCAGCCTCCCGACTTATACTTCCTGGTCCTTGGTGATTGGTGAGCAGGAATAGGTGATGCAGAGAGTCTCAGGCTGGCAGAGGATTGCACAACTCTGGGTCAGGTAAACAGTCACTGTCATGTGACTACTCTAGACTAGGCTGCGATGTAGAATGAGGCCTAGCAGGCCGAGAGAACCCTGAAGCCTGAACTTCTGCAAAACATAAGATGCTGGCTTTTAGGCCTAAACTTCAGATTACTGAATTCAGCCTCACACAGGAGCTCACCACAGGTGGAGCTAATTAACTATTACCTTTCAGGCAGAGAACTCAGGAAAACTCATAGTGCTGACAAGCTGTTTAACTCAGTGAGTAAAAGACACAGGATCCGGGACAGATGGCAGGGGTAAGTCACCAAATATTAAACCTACAGTCAGGATTGTGACAGTCCCCTTATTACACATTACAGCAGACAGCGTCCCCTTTTACACATTATGACAGACAGCGTCCCTTTTTACACATTACGGCAGACAGCGCCCTCTTTTTACACATTGCGGCAGACAGCGTCCCCTTTTTACACATTACGGCAGACAGCGTCCCCTTATTACACATTACGGCAGACAGCGTCCCCTTTTTACACATTACGGCAGACAGCGTCCTGTTTTTACACAATATGGCAGACAGCGTCCTGTTTTTACACATTATGGCAGACAGCGTCCTGTTTTTACACATTACGGCAGCAGAGTCCCCCTTTGAGAAAGAGAGAGAGAGATAGAGAATGATACTTACCTGTTACCATACATGATATGAGCCGTACCACAGGAAGATCCAGGCTGTTCAGAGTGCTGGAGCAGCATCAACAGCAGCAGCAGCCGCCTCTCCCTCCACCCCAAACTCCGTCTCCGAGCTCAAGCTGAGAACCAGGTCCTCTCCTCTGTTGCAGCGCTGTAACACATTGGCTCCACTTTGCAGCGTTACAGGGCTGGAGTTTACAGGAGATACAGCACTGTGCACGCTGTAACTCCGGCCCGTAGCTCCCCGTGCCTTGTGTGTCCGTGGCTGCAGCCGACAGTCACGGTCAGATAGCAGACGCGGCTACTACCGCGTAAAACACTAGACCACCAGGGCTGTCGGAGGAGGAGCCGGGACACTTTGACAGAGCAGCGGGGGAGTATGCGCGGAACCCACTGTCACTTGCACACTACAGAAGGGAGGCCAGTCGGGGGTCAAGTGACATGATGCGCTCCTATCACAAGTGCGCTGTGTGCAAGGCACACAGCGCACACATCTAGTTACGGCACTGATAGGTATGCATCACAAATGAACAAGTCAGTCAACGCGAGTCAGCCGAATAGAGATAATGCACTGGGGCATTGTTGTTAAAAAAAATGCATGTCCAGACACTGATTTAGAGATGGATGCAAACCAGATTTTTACGCAGTGGATTAATTATCGGCCAACTGCACATGGATCTAAGTTGCACTGCACATTTGCGACAGTGGTCACATTGAGGATTTATTTGCAAAGTGACTGACAGTCAGGAACCATTTGTGTGTCGATACAGGGAGTGGGGGCAAAAACAAAGGCACCTCAGGACCATTTTGCGGGCATGTCTTATCCTGCGACCGCAATCCGTATGCAGTTATAATGGCTCCAGGACGGTACTTCCTGCAGCCATACTGCACGACCATAGGGCAAATTGTGAAACCCTGAATCAGATCCATGAACTCTGGAGGCTGTATGTCATGTAGAAAATAGCAGCAGCAACCACATGGTTGTCGACTTTCCGGCCATGTTGGCACAGCAACGATCAGTCCGGGGGCGTGGCTACATATAGGGGGCGGGACACGGTGGTAAAGGCTATAGATGAGGGCGTAGCTGCACTATTGCATCATCAAAGCCACCCACCCCCACCCCGCTATGCAATGCCGCAACTACCGGCATTGAACAGTGGGGGACATGGCTACGGTGACGCGATTCAGTGCGAATCGTGTCATCAGCCACCCGGTCCGTCCATTTTACTATGTCAATGGGCTGTGGGGTTAGTAGTGGTGCGGGTGGATCTGGGAGGCTTGCGCACTTTTCCGGGGGGCCGGGAGCTTAACCCAATTTTCGGGAGCCTCCCAGCCATTAAATGAGAGAAGGCAAGTATAAGCAACCATTGTCAATAAACAGATATCAAGATTCCAGAGTACAGCATGATCTTAAAGCAAGTCATGGTTTGCAGAGTCAGGATTTATAGACCACAAGCTGATTATCATAAATACCATACTCTGGTGATTTCAGTGAGTCGCTGTTAGCCTTGGATAGGCAGTGCAATGAGTTAGCATGCCAAGAGTGGAGATACATACGATATCCCAGATCCTAGCAGACGGGATGCGGACTGTCTGTATCCCGACAGCAGCGTCTCGTCGCCAGAATAGCAGCCTGTAATGTCAGAGTATTCTGGCACTTGTTGTTCCACAGGTGCGGGCATGTCGGGGGATGCTTGCTGGTGTTAGGGTCTCCTGCCCTGTGCTGCCACGTCGTCATGGCAACCGGGAGACAAGTGCTAGCGGAGTAACCTGAGCGCAGCTGATACTCCGGTTCAGGTCTTTTGCTGTGCAGTGGTTACAGGCTCTGTGCACGGCAGGGGATCCGGTGCTGGTTTTTGTGCTCACAGTCTGTGAGGTCTGAGTGGGGCGTGGACAGCGCCTGCTTTATAAGGCCTCTTCTCAGGTTAAGCAGATGCTGCTGAATCTTTGTTGGTTAGTCAGTTCCTGAAAGTTAGCCAGTACTGTGTAGCTTTGTATTTGTTGTTGCTTACTGCAAATAGGCCAGGGGATTTGGTACTACACTCTGCCAATCCAGACCTAGCAGTAAGACTGGAGTCAGTCGTTTAGCTTGCTGGGGTTCTTTTACTACTCTGTGAACTTAGCAAGTTTGCGGCTGTATTCTAAGACTTGCCTGCCTAAATCCTGTCTCACTGTGCAAGGTGTCAGGTGTCAGTTTAGTGGCAGTAAGCTGAACCTGTGCACTGCAAGTGAGAATTAGGATTGTGGAGACTCTCCTTGTGTCTATCATTCCATCTCTGACCAAGGAGTTTACTGCCACACCCGTTGGTAACCCTTTAGGGTTTTTCTGTTGCCCTTAGCAACAGCATTTCGGGTTCTCTACGTATTAAAACACAACATCTTGCTTTTCCCATCTGAGCATTACTAATACTAGGGAGACACCCAGTTCCTTAGCCTCTGGGCTTCTCTGTTCACTTTGTGTGTATTTTGTTACCTATCCGTTCAGACACCAGTACATTCCTGCAGGCACTGGTGTGCATAACAGTTCAAACACCAGTACATTCCTGCAGGCACTGGAGTGCATAACAGTTCTGACACCAGTACATTCCTGCAGGCACTGGTGTGCATAACATATTCAGCAGCCTAATACTCCTGTTGAAATTTTGTGGGAATATGGAGCATACCCCTCAAAATAAGTTGCAACAGGTGGTCGATCAGGTGCAGGTCCTGACTCGACAATTTAATGATTTGTCCATTAAAATGCACACCTCCCAGGCCGCTGGCGGAGCTCCCGCAGCAGCAGCACCTTCAGGGGTTAAGGAGCCGAAAGTAAATCTCCCGGATCGTTTTTCTGGAGATCGCTCGCAGTTCTTTTGTTTCAAGGAGAGCTGCAAGCTATACTTCCGGCTTAGGCCTCAGTCTTCTGGGTCGGAGATTCAGCGGGTGGGCATAGTGATTTCCTTGCTACAAGGAGACCCACAGGTCTGGGCATATGGGTTGCAGCCTGACTGTCCGTCGCTTAAAAGTGTTGATGCTTTTTTTACGGCACTGGGCATGTTGTATGATGACCCTGACAAGACGGCCTCAGCCGAGGCTCAGATTTCGATCCTTAAGCAAGGGCGAAGGCCAGTTGAGGTTTACTGTACGGAGTTTCGGAGGTTGGCCCATGATACCCAGTGGAATGACCCAGCCCTGAGACACCAGTACCGAAGAGGTCTTTCTAACCAGATAAAGGATCAACTGGTACAATATCCCTTGCCTGATAGCTTGGATCAGCTCATGCAGTTATCCATCCGGGTGGATAGACGGCTGAGAGAGCGTAGGCTTGAAAGGGAGACTGAGGTTTCCTTCTTTCCCAAGGGAACCTCAGACTCTGAGGAATTTTCCGAGGAGCCTATGCAGATTGGGGCTACCCGCCTCTCCTCGCGTGAGAAGACGCGGAGGAGACAGCAGGGATTGTGTTTGTACTGTGGGAATAAAGGTCATGTGGTAGTATCATGCCCAGAAAAGCCGGAAAACTTCAGGGCCTGAGGGTGATGGGAAATATCCTGTCAGGCCAGAAGTCAGAATTTCCCAAGAAGACTTTTATCATTCCGGTGACCTTGAAGATCCTCGGTCAAACTGTCAAGACTGAGGCCTTTGTGGACAGTGGGGCCGACAGGGTTTTTATGGACCGCCAATTCGCCCTGAAACACTCTGTTCCCTTAGTACCCTTGGCATCGGAAATTGAGATTTGTGGGTTAAACGGGGAACCATTATCCCAAGGTAAAATTACCTCTTGCACTAGCCAGATTTCTTTGTTTATTGGAGCCACACACTCTGAAAAATTGTCCTTTTATGTGACTGTCTGTACTTTTGCCCCATTGGTGTTGGGGTTACCCTGGTAAAGGGCCCACAATCCTCAATTTGACTGGGTCTCTGGGGAGATTCTTAGTTGGGGTACTGATTGTTTCAGGAGTTGCTTGAGCCTTTCAGTCAGGCTCTCGCTGCTAAGTTTGCCAGGATTGCCAGGGTGTTATGCAGATTTTGCGGACGTGTTCTCCAAAAAAGTTGCAGAGGTACTACCTCCCCATCGCCCCTATGACTGTGCCATTGATTTGTTGCCAAATGCTAAGCTTCCCAAGAGCAGGTTGTACTCCCTGTCACGTCCTGAGACTCAGGCTATGGCAGAGTACATTCAGGAGAACTTGGCTAAGGGATTTATCAGACCTTCACAGTCTCCAGTTGGGTCGGGGTTCTTCTTCGTGGGTAAAAAGGACGGTTCGTTGCGACCCTGCATCGACTTCAGGGAATTGAACCGTATCACGATTAAAAACTCATACCCACTGCCTCTCATTTCGGTCTTGTTTGACCATCTTCGTACTGCCACCATTTTTTCTAAGATTGACCTACGCGGTGCGTACAATCTAATCCGAATAAGAGAGGGGGATGAATGGAAGACTGCCTTTAATACCCACTCAGGGCATTATGAATATTTGGTGATGCCTTTTGGGCTCTGTAATGCCCCGGCAGTCTTCCAGGATTTCATGAATGATGTGCTCAGGGAATATTTGGATAGATTCTTAGTTGTATACTTAGATGACATCCTAATCTTCTCCCATTCCCTGGAGGAACATCGGAAGCATGCACGCTTAGTCCTCCAGAAACTCAGAGACCACCGGCTTGGGGCGAAGCTGGAGAAGTGCGAATTTGAAGTTCAGCAAATCGCATTTCTAGGATATATTATCTCCCCAGAAGGTTTCCAAATGGAGGGTTCCAAGGTACAGGCAGTCCTGGATTGGGTGCAGCCCACTAGTTTGAAGGCGCTTCAGCGTTTCCTGGGCTTTGCGAATTTTTATAGACGATTTATCGCTGGATTTTCGTCTATAGTGGCGCCCTTGGTGGCACTCACTAAGAAAGGGGCGGATGTTGCTCACTGGTCTTGTGAGGCTAAAGCGGCTTTTGCCCGTCTCAAAAGGGCATTTGTATCGGCCAAGGTGCTGCGACACCCAGATCCAGAGCGTCCTTTTGTGGTGGAGGTGGATGCCTCTGAGATGGGTATTGGGGCAGTGCTTTCTCAGATGGGAGTGTCTGATAATCGCCTTCATCCCTGTGCTTACTTTTCCCGTAAATTTTCGCCTGCCGAGATGAATTATGACGTGGGTAACCGGGAATTGTTGGCTATTAAGGATGCACTCGAGGAGTGGAGACACTGGCTTGAGGGGGCTAAGTTTGTGGTCTCAATTCTCACCGACCATAAGAATCTGGCATATTTAGAGTCAGCGAAGCGTCTCAATGCCAGGCAGGCACGATGGGCTTTGTTTTTTGCTCGCTTTAATTTTTTGATAACATATCGCCCTGGGTCAAAAAACATCAAGGCTGATGCGCTCTCGCGGAGTTTTGCTCCAATCCAGGAGACCACCGAGGAGCCGTTGCCCATTGTGTCCCCATCATGTATTAAAGTGGGCATTACCCAGGACCTCTTATCATTAGTCCTTAGAGCACAGGAGCAGGCTCCTCCAGACCTTCCGGTAGGTCTTTTGTTTGTGCCTCCTAGGTTAAGACAGCGAGTGTTCCTGGAATTCCATGCCAAGAAGTCGGCAGGTCACCCGGGTATTGCCAGAACTCGGGAGTTGCTATCTAGGGCGGTGTGGTGGCCCTCGGTGGCTAAGGATGTGGATCAGTGGGTTCGGGCATGTGACATCTGTGCCCGAAATAAGACTCCTAGAGGGGTTCCTGTTGGCCCATTACATCCACTCTCTATCCCATCTAAGCCATGGACCCACATTTCAATGGATTTTGTGGTGGACTTGCCCAAATCCTCGGGGATGACAGCCATCTGGGTTGTCGTTGACAGGTTTTCGAAGATGGCGCACTTCGTTCCACTGGTTGGGCTGCCATCGGCCAGACGCCTGTCTGAATTATTTATGCTGCATGTTGTGCGTCTCCACGGGTTGCCACTTGATGTGGTCTCTGACCGCGGATCCCAGTTTGTGGCCAAATTCTGGAGGGCATTTTGTTCCGATCTCCAGATTTCTGTCAGCTTGTCGTCAGGCTACCATCCGCAGTCTAATGGGCAGACTGAAAGGGTGAACCAGTCCTTGGAGCAGTTCCTCAGGTGTTATGTCTCCAAGTGTCAGACTGACTGGGTTGCTCATCTGTCCATGGCGGAGTTTGCCTATAACAACACGGCTCACTCTGCTACAGGGATCTCTCCCTTCCTTTGTGTGTATGGGCATCATCCTAAGGCCAATTCTTTTGACCCCCTGGACTCCACGCCTGGTGGTTCCTCTGTGGTTTCGGTCCTTAGAGGTATTTGGCGGAAAGTGAAGAAAGCCCTTGTGTCTGTGTCATTAGTGACCAAAAGGGTTTTTGATAAGCGGAAAAGACCCTGCAGCTTCAAATTAGGAGACTTCGTCTGGTTGTCTACCAAGAATTTGAAGTTGAGACAGCCATCTCCTAAGTTAGGCCCCCGGTTCATCGGCCCTTATAAGATCACCAGGGTTATCAATCCGGTGGCATTTCAGTTAGATCTGCCCCGTTCTTTGGGTATCAATAAAACATTTCATTGTTCCCTTTTAAAACGGGCGATTAGTAATCCTTCTTCCAGTGGAAGACCTTCCCCTCTTCTGATACGTGGCCAGAGGGAGTTTGTTGTTGAAAGGATTCTTGACTCCAAGATGGTTCGGGGTCGGCTGTCATTTTTGGTGCACTGGAAGGGGTATGGCCCGGAGGAGCGGTCGTGGGTGCGCAGTTGTGATCTTCATGCCCCCAGACTGATACGCTCTTTCTTCTCGCAGTTCCCCGATAAACCCGGTGGTAGGGGTTCTTTGACCCCTCGTCAGAGGGGGGGTACTGTTAGGGTCTCCTGCCCTGTGCTGCCACGTCGTCATGGCAACCGGGAGACAAGTGCTAGCGGAGTAACCTGAGCGCAGCTGATACTCCGGTTCGGGTCTTTTGCTGTGCAGTGGTTACAGGCTCTGTGCACGGCAGGGGATCCGGTGCTGGTTTTTGTGCTCACAGTCTGTGAGGTCTGAGTGGGGCGTGGACAGCACCTGCTTTATAAGGCCTCTTCTCAGGTTAAGCAGATGCTGCTGAATCTTTGTTGGTTAGTCAGTTCCTGAAAGTTAGCCAGTACTGTGTAGCTTTGTATTTGTTGTTGCTTACTGCAAATAGGCCTGGGGATTTGGTACTACACTCTGCCAATCCAGACCTAGCAGTAAGACTGGAGTCAGTCGTTTAGCTTGCTGGGGTTCTTTTACTACTCTGTGAACTTAGCAAGTTTGCGGCTGTATTCTAAGACTTGCCTGCCTAAATCCTGTCTCACTGTGCAAGGTGTCAGGTGTCAGTTTAGTGGCAGTAAGCTGAACCTGTGCACTGCAAGTGAGAATTAGGATTGTGGAGACTCTCCTTGTGTCTATCATTCCATCTCTGACCAAGGAGTTTACTGCCACACCCGTTGGTAACCCTTTAGGGTTTTGCTGTTGCCCTTAGCAACAGCATTTCGGGTTCTCTACGTATTAAAACACAACATCTTGCTTTTCCCATCTGAGCATTACTAATACTAGGGAGACACCCAGTTCCTTAGCCTCTGGGCTTCTCTGTTCACTTTGTGTGTATTTTGTTACCTATCCGTTCAGACACCAGTACATTCCTGCAGGCACTGGTGTGCATAACAGTTCAAACACCAGTACATTCCTGCAGGCACTGGAGTGCATAACAGTTCTGACACCAGTACATTCCTGCAGGCACTGGTGTGCATAACAGCTGGTACCTGTAATTTGTCTGTAAAGAACAATATTAGTATCAATTTGCTGGTTGATTCTTGGGAAGGGGAAACCCTATTTTTGGGCTGTCCGGACATTCCGAGGAATTCCAGGCCTTGACTGGCCAGTTTGTGGCTGGCAGGGGGACCCCACGCTGTATGTCCCCTTGCTATAATATGAGCCCCCTGACTGGTTCAGACCGGCGCTGGTTATTGTAATATCAGGGGGACCCCACACTGTTAATTCCCCTGATTGTCCAATACCATACCAGGCTTAGAGGTCCAGGGCTGCTTTGCCGTCTGTTTTAAACATCTAATTGCTGTCAGTTTTGAACTGAAAGATCAAAACTGACGACATTTAGAGTTGCAAAAACAAAGTGACATGCCGTTGGTTTTCAATTGACACTGTAAATTTACCTGTGGACTGTTGTACGAATCATTCTGCTGCCTACTGTATAAAATGTTAGGATATGGCGCGCTCTGTACCTGTCTCCTTCTGTGTACCAGTCTATGGGTGCATCCCCTAGTGTTAGACCTCTAGTGCCAGGAGTCACTCGGAGGCGGAGTTATATGATGTAGGTTCCTGTTCCTCCATCTCAGAGAGAGAGTGAGGATAGTGTGACACACAGAGAGACTGAGAGACAGTCCTGGTGTACAAGTGTGCAGAGCTGAGACTGGGAGCAGATCTCAGCTACAGAGACTCACAGTGTTCCAGTGCATGCATCATCTTCTCTACAGTGGGAGTCAGACTGCACGGCTGTGCAGTCCTCCATGCTTCTCCACCACAGACATCTCCTGATAAGTACCACTACCTAATGCTGTTATCTTGTGTGATATATGGGCTCCTGATTACCGCTATCAGTGTTACATCTGAGTCACCTGTGTTCACTAAATAAACCTGCATTACTGTTTAAGTCTTCAAGTGTGTGGACTGACGTCACTGCACCAGCTAGCCCAGTACACTCTGCCAACATAAAAATGATTGCGTTAAAAGTCTTTAAATGTCTCTACAGTCTAGAACAGATGATTTGTTGAGCTAATAAATGATCATACAGAAAATTGTGTTGGTTTATTTTTCACCATTATTGGTTCTTTAAACTGTACTTTAGCAATAATGAAGTTCTGATGTCACAATTTCTATCCATAAGAATCATTTAGCTGTAAAAATAAATCTTCTATGTAGATAACAATGGAAATGGTGATGCCAGCAGGCTATAAAAGAAATAATTAGGCTTTAAAAAAAAACGATTCATCAGACGGAAATGATAATACCATTGCTGTAATCAGTGGCCCTACACAAAAGATCTGCTTTCAGATATTTAAATCTGATGACATAATTTCCTCTTTTGGAAACCCAGCCGTGTTATTTCACAGGATTCTACTGGATTCGGCATTTTGTGTTAAACAGAATTTGTGTTAAACAGTTTTTGCTGTATGAAGCTTCTCATCATTAGCCGGCTCTTATTCCTGTATAGGAAGCATGACGTGGTTGCTGTTCTTGTCTACTTTCCATTTTCTAAGACTGCTACTAGGCTAGAAACAAGTAAAAAGACTGAAATAATACCAGAAACTACAATCACAATAAAATTACTGTTTTAAGATGTTTATACACCCTCTTTGGGGTGTGAGCTAGGTTTTCCTGCCGGGTATCCAGCATTACATCAGTGTGCAAGGTACTGATGGAAACGTGCAGGTAATAGATTCGTAACCCACAGTCTCTGTGCCCAGTATATAATAAAGACCAATGATGAAGATGCAGTAGAGGCCTCATCATACCCACTATACAGAGTGTCATTGTCACGATCCGGGTATCTGGACGCCATTTCTTACCCATCAGATGCCTCCTAAGGCTGGCTCAGCGCTCCAGGACCGGATCCCATCTGTTATCCTGATGTGTACATTCCTGTATCCTCTCCTGTCACTCTGGGACGCTGTCACAGTAAACGCCATATTACACCTGGCATGGCGTCTCCCGCGGCCTCCGCCGCCGTCCCTGAACTTCTGCATGCAGAGTGTCTGAGTGGCGATTACGTCAGCCGCGGCCTCCGCTGTGTCCGCGTGGTTGGATGTGCATCTGTCAGCCTGGCGCCTCCTGTCTCCGGTGGCCGGCGCCGCCATTACTGTTTTCATTACCACATGGATTACAAACCAAACTTCCCTCCAAGTGTCTGCATGGGCGCAGCCATCTTGGATTCTGTCAGCTGATCATTTCCACCAATCTGTTCTCAGTATTGATAATCTGCATAATTGCCTAGCCAATCCCTTCCTTGCTGCAGGTATAAATACACTGTGCCTGAGCAAGGAAGGCGTCAGTGCTTTGGTTGTCAAACCTAGTTCCTGTTTGTCTCTCTCCTGTGATTGTCTTCCAGGTTCCAGCTCCTGTCTCAAGACTTCCACCATAGAGACCCGCACCAGCATTCCACCTGCGGTGTAGCCTGACTCTCCAATCCATTGTGGATTCATCTGTTTCCAGCTACAACATTACCTGCTTCCAGCTCAGCTTCCAGCAGAGTACAGCTTCCCTTAAAGGGCCGGTGTCCTTTCTACACTTTACCACTCTCCACCGGTATTATTATTTCTCCGCTCTCAAGTTCTACATTTCAGTTCATATTTCATCGCTCCCAAGTTCATTTATTATTTAACTGGTTCCAGCCAGTATCCACTCCGTGCTAACAACAGTCTGGTTCCAGCCAGTATCCACAGCAGCTGTTTTATCTTCAGCAACCCAGCTTTTCCTGGAACACCAGCTGGCACAATCCTGGGTTATCTCCATTGCTACAGTCGGGCCTGGTAAGGACTTTCCATCTAGAAGATCATAAGAACTATCTCACACTACCAGTGCCCTGTGGCTCCTGCCATCCTGTAGTACCCAGGAACTGTATTTATTCTTTGCTGACTTTTACGTTTTCTTTTACTGCTGCTGTGTTGCGGAGTTGTCATAATAAACATCATTGACTTTTATCCAAGTTGTCGTGGTCACGCCTTCGGGCAGTTATTATTCATGTTACTTACATGTCCAGGGGTCTGATACAACCTCCCAGGTTCCGGTACATCTCAGCCCCTACAACTGAGGCTGCCTCCCGTCAGCTCAGGCCCTCAGTTGTGACAGTAAGCACTGACCTAATGAATCCAGCCGGAGACCAGGATCAAGCGGCCAGTCCGATGCAAGAACTGGCAGCCCGACTAGAACATCAGGAGGCTGCACAGGGCCACATCATCCGCTGTCTCCAGGATCTCTCTACTCGGCTGGATGGGATTCAGACAACTCTCCGTGGATCAGGCGCGTCTGGTGCGTCAACCACAGTGACTCCAGCTATAACCCCACCCACCTTACCCATTTCTGCTCCACGTCTTCATCTTCCAACGCCAGCAAAATTTGACGGATCTCCAAGATTCTGCAGGGGATTTCTCAACCAGTGTGAGATTCAGTTTGAGCTACAACCTGGCAATTTTCCCAGTGACCGTACAAAAATTGCCTACATTATTTCTCTTCTCAGTGGCTCAGCCCTTGATTGGGCATCACCGTTATGGGAGAGGTCCGACACCCTGCTATCTTCCTACACTGCCTTCGTGTCAACATTCAGGCGCATCTTCGACGAGCCAGGCCGGGTAACCTCAGCTTCATCCGAGATTCTCCGTTTACGCCAGGGGTCACGTACTGTAGGACAATATCTGATACAGTTCCAGATCCTGGCATCCGAACTGGCATGGAACGACGAGGCCCTGTATGCTGCATTCTGGCATGGCTTATCTGAGCGTATTAAAGATGAGTTAGCTACCAGAGACTTACCTTCTAAGTTAGATGAGCTAATCTCACTCTGCACGAAAGTTGATTTACGTTTCAGAGAGAGAGCAACTGAGCGTGGAAGATCATCTGCTCCAAAATCTTCTGCTCCTCCTCCTCGTCAACTGTCACCATCTAAAGATGAGCCCATGCAACTTGGCCGTTCCCGTTTAACTCCTGCTGAGCGCCGAAGACGTCTCTCTGAGTTTCTCTGTCTCTATTGTGCAGCTCCCTCTCACACCATTAATGCCTGTCCCAAACGTCCGGGAAACTCCAAATCCTAGCTCGCCAAGGAGAGGGCCGGCTAGGAGTAATGATCTCCTCTCCATCTCCTCAAGATTGTAATCTCCCAGTCTCGCTTCAAGTTGCTCAACGTTATCGGAACGTCATTGCCCTCCTTGATTCCGGAGCAGCTGGGAACTTTATTACCGAAGCCTATGTTAAACGGTGGTCCCTACCCACCGAGAGACTTCCTTCGTCCATTTCTTTAACTGCCGTGGATGGCAGCAAAATTTTTGATATAGTTATTTCTTTAAGGACTCTACCAGTTCGTCTGAGAGTGGGAGTTCTTCATTCCGAACTTATTTCTTTTTTAGTGATTCCAAGAGCCACACATCCTGTGGTCCTGGGCCTTCCATGGCTCCGTCTTCACAATCCTACAATTGATTGGACGACTACGCAAATCCTGGCATGGGGTTCCTCCTGTGCTGAGACATGTTTGTTTAAAGTATTGCCTGTCTGTTCTTCCTCCCCCAGGTCGTCTGATGTTCCACCTCCTCCATATCAAGATTTCACGGATGTGTTCAGTAAAGCTTCTGCTGATATCCTTCCTCCTCATAGAGAATGGGACTGTCCGATTGATCTCGTTCCAGGGAAGGTTCCACCTCGAGGCCGAACTTATCCGTTGTCTCTGCCTGAGACGCATTCTATGGAGGAATATATTAAAGAGAACCTAGCAAAGGGGTTCATTCGACCTTCTTCTTCTCCAGCCGGCGCAGGCTTCTTTTTTGTAAAAAAGAAAGATGGTGGTCTGCGGCCGTGCATCGACTACAGAGGTTTGAACGACATTACCATCAAGAACCGTTATCCTTTACCCCTGATTACTGAGCTCTTTGACAGAGTTAGCGGAGCTACCATCTTTACAAAGCTGGACTTGCGAGGTGCATACAATCTCATCCGGATCCGTGAGGGTGACGAGTGGAAGACCGCCTTTAACACCCGTGACGGACATTATGAGTACCTCGTCATGCCCTTCGGATTGAGCAATGCTCCAGCTGTCTTCCAGCATTTTGTCAATGAGATCTTCAGAGACATTCTATACCATCATGTCGTGGTCTATCTAGACGATATCCTCATTTTTGCCAACGATTTAGAGGAACATCGTTTTTGGGTTAAAGAGGTTCTGTCCCGTCTCCGTGTCAATCATCTCTATTGCAAATTAGAAAAATGCGTCTTTGAAGTCAAGTCCATTCCGTTTCTAGGGTACATTGTGTCCGGTTCCGGACTAGAGATGGATCCTGAGAAACTACAAGCAATCCAAAATTGGCCGGTACCCTTAACCCTCAAAGGGGTCCAGAGGTTCTTAGGGTTCGCCAACTATTACCGAAAGTTTATACGAGACTTTTCCACCATTGTGGCGCCTATTACTGCTTTCACTAAGAAGGGTGCTAACCCGTCCAAGTGGTCTGAAGAAGCCATGCAAGCATTTCATCTTTTAAAACAAAGGTTCATCTCTGCGCCTGTTCTGAAACAGCCTGACATCGACTCTCCTTTCATCTTAGAGGTGGATGCCTCCTCCGTTGGAGTAGGAGCGGTGTTATCTCAGAGGGCTAAAGATGGCCATTTACACCCTTGCAGTTTCTTCTCCCGGAAGTTCTCCCCAGCTGAGCGCAACTATGCCATTGGCGACCAGGAGTTGCTAGCCATCAAGCTCGCTCTAGAAGAGTGGAGGTATCTGTTGGAGGGAGCTTCTCATTCAATCACCATACTTACAGACCACAAGAACCTTTTATACCTGAAGGGCGCACAATGTCTCAACCCTCGTCAGGCCAGATGGGCACTTTTCTTTTCCAGGTTCGACTTTAAACTCCAGTTCTGTCCGGGCTCTCAGAATCGCAAGGCCGATGCCCTTTCCCGCTCATGGGAGCAAGAAAATGAGTCAGAGTCTTCAGACAAGCATCCTATTATAAATCCGTTGGCATTCTCCACGGTAGGGATGGACTCTACGCCCCCATCAGGGAAAAGTTTTGTGAAGCCGATGCTAAGGAAGAAGCTCATGCATTGGGCCCATGCTTCCCGTTTTGCCAGACATACAGGTATCCAAAAAACCCTGGAGTTTATCTCTAGGTCCTATTGGTGGCCAACTCTGAAAAAGGACGTCTTGGAGTTTATTGCATCTTGCCCAAAGTGTGCCCAACATAAAGTATCCCGCCAGTCGCCTGCGGGGCAACTGGTTCCACTATCCGTTCCCCGTCGACCATGGACCCACTTGTCGATGGATTTCATTACAGACTTACCCATGTGCAACAAGTTCAATACCATCTGGGTGGTAGTTGACCGGTTCACCAAGATGGCACACTTCATTCCTCTCACCGGTCTTCCGTCAGCTTCCAAGTTGGCTCAAGTATTCATACAAGAGATCTTCCGACTCCACGGTCTTCCTGAAGAAATTATCTCAGATCGAGGAGTTCAATTCACAGCCAAATTCTGGCGAAGTTTATGTCAAGTCCTCCAAGTCAAGCTAAAGTTTTCCACGGCTTACCATCCTCAGACCAATGGTCAAACCGAGAGGGTGAATCAGGACTTGGAGGCCTTCCTCCGCATCTATGTGTCCTCCTCTCAAGATGACTGGGTTCAATTACTTCCCTGGGCCGAGTTCTGTCATAACAACCAGTATCATTCTTCATCTGCTTCAACACCATTCTTCACTAACTTTGGATTCCACCCTAAAGTCCCTGAGTTCCAACCGCTTCCAGCAACTTCTGTTCCCGCAGTGGATATCACCTTGCATCAGTTTGCTAATATCTGGAAGAGCGTACGATCAGCTCTGCTCAAGGCATCGTTCAGATACAAGAAGTTTGCGGATAAGAAGCGTCGAGCAGTTCCTGCTCTCAAGGTGGGTGATCGGGTATGGTTATCCACGAAGAATTTGAGGTTAAGAGTTCCCAGTATGAAGTTTGCACCTCGCTATATCGGTCCTTTCAAGATTGAACAAGTCATCAATCCTGTTGCTTACAGACTCCAGTTGCCTCCCTTCTTAAAAATACCCAGGACATTCCATGTTTCCCTGTTGAAACCGCTGATCTTGAATCGGTTTCATTCCTCACTTCCTCCAACTCCGAAAGTCCAAACTCAACGAGGCGTTGAGTATGAAGTGGCCAAGATCCTGGACTCACGTCACCGTTATGGTCAACTACAATATCTTATTGACTGGAAGGGTTATGGTCCTGAGGAACGTTCATGGACCAATGCTTCTGATGTCCATGCTCCTGCCTTGGTCCGGAGATTCCATTCCAAGTTTCCTCAAAAGCCAAAGAAGTGTCCTGGGGCCACTCCTAAAGGGGGGGGTGCTGTCACGATCCGGGTATCTGGACGCCATTTCTTACCCATCAGATGCCTCCTAAGGCTGGCTCAGCGCTCCAGGACCGGATCCCATCTGTTATCCTGATGTGTACATTCCTGTATCCTCTCCTGTCACTCTGGGACGCTGTCACAGTAAACGCCATATTACACCTGGCATGGCGTCTCCCGCGGCCTCCGCCGCCGTCCCTGAACTTCTGCATGCAGAGTGTCTGAGTGGCGATTACGTCAGCCGCGGCCTCCGCTGTGTCCGCGTGGTTGGATGTGCATCTGTCAGCCTGGCGCCTCCTGTCTCCGGTGGCCGGCGCCGCCATTACTGTTTTCATTACCACATGGATTACAAACCAAACTTCCCTCCAAGTGTCTGCATGGGCGCAGCCATCTTGGATTCTGTCAGCTGATCATTTCCACCAATCTGTTCTCAGTATTGATAATCTGCATAATTGCCTAGCCAATCCCTTCCTTGCTGCAGGTATAAATACACTGTGCCTGAGCAAGGAAGGCGTCAGTGCTTTGGTTGTCAAACCTAGTTCCTGTTTGTCTCTCTCCTGTGATTGTCTTCCAGGTTCCAGCTCCTGTCTCAAGACTTCCACCATAGAGACCCGCACCAGCATTCCACCTGCGGTGTAGCCTGACTCTCCAATCCATTGTGGATTCATCTGTTTCCAGCTACAACATTACCTGCTTCCAGCTCAGCTTCCAGCAGAGTACAGCTTCCCTTAAAGGGCCGGTGTCCTTTCTACACTTTACCACTCTCCACCGGTATTATTATTTCTCCGCTCTCAAGTTCTACATTTCAGTTCATATTTCATCGCTCCCAAGTTCATTTATTATTTAACTGGTTCCAGCCAGTATCCACTCCGTGCTAACAACAGTCTGGTTCCAGCCAGTATCCACAGCAGCTGTTTTATCTTCAGCAACCCAGCTTTTCCTGGAACACCAGCTGGCACAATCCTGGGTTATCTCCATTGCTACAGTCGGGCCTGGTAAGGACTTTCCATCTAGAAGATCATAAGAACTATCTCACACTACCAGTGCCCTGTGGCTCCTGCCATCCTGTAGTACCCAGGAACTGTATTTATTCTTTGCTGACTTTTACGTTTTCTTTTACTGCTGCTGTGTTGCGGAGTTGTCATAATAAACATCATTGACTTTTATCCAAGTTGTCGTGGTCACGCCTTCGGGCAGTTATTATTCATGTTACTTACATGTCCAGGGGTCTGATACAACCTCCCAGGTTCCGGTACATCTCAGCCCCTACAACTGAGGCTGCCTCCCGTCAGCTCAGGCCCTCAGTTGTGACAGTCATGACTGTGGTTTTGTGAACCCGGTGTTAGTGAAGTCTGTGCGGGCAACTGGAGGACTATGTAAATACTTTCACTGACCTGGTTTGGGAGTGTTGTGGGCTCGGGGTTTCTTCCGGTGATCGGGAAGAGGAACCGCAGCAGAGATGACCGAATCTAGGTTTTCCTCATGCAGGATTTGGTCGGCAGACAGGAAGCAGGTATGGATGCTGGAGGTCTCCTGAAAGACAGAACTTGAAAAGGTGCTGAGGAAAGAATTAAGGAGTACCGGATGCTGGAGACACCAACTACGCTTGTGAGCACTGGGTGTTTGGAGGCACTGAGGTGCTTGGAGGCACTGAGGTGCTAGGAGGCACTGAGGTGCAGAAGTGCCTGGAGGCACTGAGGTGTTTGGAGGCACTGAGGTGCAGAGGTGCTTGGAGGCACGGAGGTGCTGAGGCACGGAGACGCTGAGGCACGGAGACGCTGAGGCACGGAGGTGCTGGGAGGCACGGAGGTGCTGGGAGGCACGGAGATGTTGAGGCACGATGGTGCTGAGGCACGGAGATCCTGCGGCACGGAGATGCTGAGGCACGGTGGTGCTGAGGCACGGAGATGCTGAGCCACGGAGATGCTGAGGCACGGTGCTGCTGAGGCACGGAGGTGCTGAGGCACGGAGATGCTGAGGCACGGAGATGCTGAGGCACGGAGGTTCTTGGAGGCACGGAAGCCACAGGGATACGGGAGCTCTGGAGATCACAACTACAACAGCAGTAAAACTGTAACACGGCAGCTGTGGTTTTCAGTGGAGACTATGGAATACAGTACTGTGCCTTTAAGATGAACCACTGCAGCTGTGCCTTTACATTGAGACTCATGGAAATAGTGAAAATCAGTGGCAACACAAAAGTAAACCAAACAGGGTAACAAGGGAACAGAGTTTCCACAGGAACTTAAGTACAAAGGTTACCTTTAGGGAGCTCAGCTTTAAGACTCACACAGAGCTGTGTGTGACACGAGGAACTGGCCCAGTTTCCAACTCAGTCTCCCAACTTATACTTCCTGGTCCTTGGTGATTGGTGAGCAGGATTAGGTGATGCAGAGAGTCTCAGGCTGGCAGAGGATTGGACAACTCTGGGTCAGGTGAACAGTCACTGTCATGTGACTACTCTAGACTAGGCTGTGATGTAGAATGAGGCCTAGCAGGCCGAGAGAACACTGAAGCCTGAACTTCTGCAAAACATAAGATGCTGGCTTTTAGGCCTAAATTTCAGATTACTGAATTCAGCCTCACACAGGAGATCACCACAGGTGGAGCTAATTAACTATTACCTTTCAGGCAGAGAACTCAGGAAAACTCATAGTGCTGACAAGCTGTTTAACTCAGTGAGTAAAAAGACACAGGATCCGGGACAGATGGCAGGGGTAAGTCACCAAATATGAAACCTACAGTCAGGATTGTGACAGTACCCCCCTCTTCAAGGGTGGACTCCGAACACCCAACTTGAAACCTAGGGGAACTTGATGAATAACTTGTACACAAAGTTTCTGAAAAGTGGAAACCAGAGGGTCCAGAAACAAAACTTAAGCTGGATTCTTTAGAAGTCTTCCTGATCTTCATCTTCTGAACAGGTAGACCATCCATCATAGACAAGACAGGAATTTCCTTCATCCTGAGGTGCAGAAGTGCCTGGAGGCACTGAGGTGCTTGGAGGCACTGAGGTGCTGAGGCACGGAGACGCTGAGGCACGGAGGTGCTGAGGCACGGAGGTGCTGGGAGGCACGGAGGTGCTGAGGCACGGAGGTGCTGAGGCACGGAGATGCTGAGGCACAGAGATGCTGAGGCACGGAAGTGCTGAGGCATGGAAGTGCTGAGGCACGGAGGTGCTGAGGCACGATGGTGCTGAGGCACGGAGATCCTGAGGCACGGAGATGCTGAGGCACGGAGATGCTGAGGCACGGAGATGCTGAGGCATGGAGATGCTGAGGCACGGAGGTGCTGAGGCATGGAGATGCTGAGGCACGGAGGTGCTGAGGCACAGAGATGCTGAGGCACGGAGATGCTGAGGCACGGAGGTTCTTGGAGGCATGGAAGCCACAGGGATACGGGAGCTCTGGAGATCACAAACTACAACAGCAGTAAAACTGTAACACGGCAACTGTGGTTTTCAGTGGAGACTATGGAATACAGTACTGTGCCTTAAAGATGAACCACTGCAGCTGTGCCTTTACATTGAGACTCATGGAAATAGTGAAAATCAGTGGCAACACAAAAGTAAACCAAACAGGGTAACAAGGGAACAGAGTTTCCACAGGAACTTAAGTACAAAGGTTTCCTTTAGGGAGCTCAGCTTTAAGACTCACACAGAGCTGTGTGTGACACGAGGAACTGGCCCAGTTTCCAACTCAGTCTCCCAACTTATACTTCCTGGTCCTTGGTGATTGGTGAGCAGGATTAGGTGATGCAGAGAGTCTCAGGCTGGCAGAGGATTGGACAACTCTGGGTCAGGTGAACAGTCACTGTCATGTGACTACTCTAGACTAGGCTGTGATGTAGAATGAGGCCTAGCAGGCCGAGAGAACACTGAAGCCTGAACTTCTGCAAAACATAGGATGCTGGCTCTTAGGCCTAAACTTCAGATTACTGAATTCAGCCTCACACAGGAGATCACCACAGGTGGAGCTAATTAACTATTACCTTTCAGGCAGAGAACTCAGGAAAACTCATAGTGCTGTCAAGCTGTTTAACTCAGTGAGTAAAAAGACACAGGATCCGGGACAGATGGCAGGGGTAAGTCACCAAATATGAAACTTACAGTCAGGATTGTGACACAGTGGACCTTCATGATTGGTACATACAGTGGCGTCGAGAGGCAGGGGGAGCAGGTACAGATTACCCAGGCCCAGGCTGCGGGAGGGGCCCAAGGTGGGGCCTGGGTAGCTAACCCCCCGAGGATACCTGTACTGGCGCCACCATTTTCCCAGTCATATCTTCAGGAAGATGGCTCTGCACATAGAAAGCAAAGACTCTGACACGGGAATGCCAGAGGACTCTGGCACTGGAAATTCCCGACTTGTCGGAAAACACGTGGATCGGTGGAATAGCCGCGGATCCACGTGCTTTTTGTCGGAAATGCGCCCAAATCCGACAGGTTTTGGCCACGTTTCCGACAATCTCAATACGACTTTAAAAAAGGTCGGATTGAGTAGATGAGACGGGGGAGTGGGGACATGTTTTGAGGGGTGTGGGGACAGGGAAGGATTAGGAGTTAGAGATGGTGGGCTATGCAGATACCTCCTACCTCCTTCCCTTCCACTGGTGGCACCCAAAGCAGCCTCCCTGCTCTCAGCGGCAGTGGCAGCACCTCCTCCGGACTTCCGTTTCCCCCTCAACAGCAGCTGGCGGTCCGGCGCACTCAGCGGCAGTGGCAGCACCTCCTCTGGACTCCGGTTTCCCCCTCAATGGTGGCTGACAGTCCGGCGCTGCTCATATCTGACAGTCGGATTTGGCCTCATTGAATAGTGCTTTGTCGGATCCTTTCAGACAATGCTTGTCGGAAAGGATCCGACTTGAATATACCCCTTAAGGGCCCTACACATTGGCCGATCCCCTGCCGAGCTGCCCGACGGCGGATACGGCCGACGGGCGACCCGGCGGCGGGGGGGCAGTGATGGGGGGGTGAAGTTTCTTCACTCTAGCCACCCAAGGACCAGGGGTGAAGCCCGAGGCTGTCCCCCCCATCCAAGGGCGGTGGATGGGTGGCTGATAGCCTTTTGTGTAAAAAAAATATTGTTTTTTGTAGCAGAACTACAAGTCCCAGCAAGCCTCCCCCGCAAGCTGGCACTTGGAGAACCACAAGTACCAGCATGCAGGGGGGGAAAGGGCCCACTGGTACCTGTAGTTCTACTACAAAACAAATACCCAAATAAAAACAAAACACACACACCGTGAAAGTAAAATTTTATTAAACATACATGCACACTTACATACATACATACTTACCTATGTTGACACGAAGCAGTCGGTCCTCTTGTCCAGTAGAATCCAGGGGTACCTGTAAATAAAATTATACTTACAAAGAATCCGGGTAGATCGGTCCTCTTAAAATAAAAAAAACGGAATACCCGATCCACGCACTGAATTACGAATCTTAGTAAATATACCCCAATATCCTCAACATCATCATTAGCACTGGCATCATCTATACAAATATCCCCCTCATCCTGTTACACTTCCACAGTAGCATCCTCAATTTCTATGTCACCAGCTATAATTGTGCTTCTCATCCCCACATCCCCTCTGTACAGAAATGGTAGAAAAATGCTTCTCTATGAGTACAGTATCAGAAAGGTCAGGCTCACACATAGCACTCGTGGACACACTTACACTCTCCTGAGGAGACCACCACTCAGAAATAAAGGCTAAGACCTGAGCCTTTCCTTGTCACTGCATGTGGTGAATGGCATGTTGGCACCTACAGCACACACAAGTTGTAAATAAAAAAATTATTATTATTTTTCTTTTTCTTTTTACAACCTTCACCAAAAATTTTGTGGGCACCAGCCTGCACTGTACACCAAAAAAGGGTTAATGCTGCTGCCCTGTATTAGGAGCTCTGGCCTGCAAAGTATACTAGGCAGCAGTGCCAGATTAAGGTCCATATGGGCCTGGAGCTGAAATTTAGGAAGGGCCTATTGTGTGCCTCGGCAGGAGATGTGACAAGCGCTGCGGTGGTGTGACTAGTGATGTGGGGGTGAGATCAGTATGGGTGTGGTCTAATTAGGGTGTGTGGCCTATGCCATGTGAGTGACACAGTCAACACTTACTGACACACACACACACACACACACACAACACAAAGCTTACTGACACAATCATCACTTACTGACAGACCATATTTACTAACACACACACTCACAACACAAAACTTACCGTATCAGACACCACTTACTGATAGATATTACTGACTGACACACACGCACAACACAGATAAACTTACTGACACAGACATTACTTACTGACACACACACAACACAATACTTATACCATTCTCACATCACAATGCCGGGTCCCACCTGAGAATTGGAAATGGGTCCATTCCTGGGTGGGACCTGGCATTTGACCCTACACACCACCAACCTGACCCGGCAATTTGCCGGTTCGGGTTGCCATCTGTGGGCGGAGATGGAGTTGGCACCAGGTGCGGAAGCAGCGCTGGGAGATGAGATCATCCCTATGCAGTGAACGGGTCCCGGGTTGCATCGACCTGGGTGACCCGTTCACACTGCAACGGACCTGGTATTTAACCCGGGAATAACCCTTCTTTATTCCCGGGTTGAATTACCGCGTCAGGCAATCCAGAATTCGCCCATGACCCCTTTCACAACACACATCGGAACGTGTCGACCCAGCAATATACCCAGTCTTTACCAGGTTATTTTTGCGATGTGAAAGGGGTATTACTGACACATACACCCACCACTTACTGACAGACACACACAGACACACACAGACACACACACACACACACACACACACACACACACACACACAGTACAAGACCTACTGACAGACACTACTTACTGACACACACACACAGTACAAAACCTACTGACAGACACTACTTACTGACACACACAGTACAAAACCTACTGACAGACACTACTTACTGACACACACAAAACTTACTGACACAGACACCATGCAAAATGTACTGACACAAACACTACTTACTGACACCAGTGGTGCACACAGTGCCTGCGCGCCGTGGGCGTGGTCACATGTCATTAAGGGATGTGACCATGTGACACTAGGTGGAGTGGTTATATATTATGTGAATCCATGGCACAGACACCGCCTGTCCCTGCGGACTACAGAGACAAGGACAGCAGGATGTGACACTTGTTATAGAATAAAAAATATATGTAAGCTGTGTACCCAGCACTCATCCTGTTATAATGTGAATATTTGCTCCAGTGCCCTCCTTCGGTTTTTCAAGCTGTGGACAGAGTACAATGAGGCTGCACTCCCGAGTCTTGCTGCTGCAGTAAGATTTATTTAGTAAGATTCTGGATCAATAAATCTTACTGCATCAGCAAAACTCGGGAGTGTCGCCTCATTGTACTTGTGAGGAGGGGTCCCGACCATTAGAGATACTCACCGGGGTGTAGTATGAGCTGCCGGCGGCCAGCATACCGGCGCCGGGATCCAGACTGCCGGCTTCCCGACAGCACGGCGAGCACAAATGAGCCCCTTGCGGGCTCGCTGCGGGCACAATGGCGCGCCTAAGCGCCACGCTATCCTCTCTCCAGGGTGTTCGTGGACCCCCAAGAGGGAGAAAATGTGTTGGTATGCCGGTTGTCGGGATTCCGGCGCCGGTTTTCCTGTGCGCCAGGATCCCAACAACTGGTATACTGAATACCACCCACACACCGCTGGCCCGGCCCCCATCGTCACTTTTTCTCTGTCTGTCTGCCAGGTGCGGGAGGGTGATGACATCACCTTCATGCTCCCAGCAGTTTTCCTGGAAAAGGAAGAATGTGCTGGCGGCGCCTCCGAGTAAGATCTAGGAGCTTGGTGGTGGTGTTTTACAGTGTGGCGAGGGTATGGCGTACTGGCGGTCACATTCTTAATGGTACGCCACACTTGCAGGACTGACTAACACACACACAATGCAAAACATATTGACACACACGACACAACACAAAACTTAGACACACACACAATGCAAAACTTACTGACACAGACACGATGCAAAAATTACTGACACTACTTACTGACGGGTGGTCTTCAGTATGCCGACTGACGGGATCCCGGCGCACAGTATACCGGTGCCGGGATCCCGACAGCCGGCATACCGACACTTATTCTCTTTCGTGGGGGTCCATGACCCCCCTGGAGGGAGAATAAAATAGTGTGGCGCGCGTAGCGCCACTGTGCCCGTAGTGTGGCGAGCGCAGCGAGCCCGCAAGGGGCTCATTTGCGCTTGCCACACTGTCGGTAAGCTGGCGGTCAGGCTCCCGGCGCCAGTATGCTGGTCGCCGGGAGCCCGACTGCCAGCATATCGTAGTGAACCCCTTACTGAAACACACACTGACACCGACACTACTTACTGATACTTACTGACAGACACTACTTACTTATCGACACACACACACAAATCATCCCCCCCAAGACTTACTGACATAGACACCACTCACATAGGAGACCTCAGGGCCTGGTGTGGGCTGCTACTCGCATGGTTTTGCATGCCCCCTCAGCTCTGACATCCAGGGACCCAGCTCTCCTAAAAGACAGCACTGCAGCAGCCTCCTGCACAGACCCTTCCCCTCTTGCATGAGGCATGTTATTGTTGGGAAGCTGCAGCAGGAGTGGTATGCTGCAGCAAAAGCATTTACGTTTTGATGGACAAGGGGGCGGAGCTTCGGATCGGTTCGGGGGCGGAGCCTCGGCGATATATCCGAGGCTCCGCCCCCATACCCATGCGAAGCCCCGCCCCCTCGCACATCAAAACGTAATTGCTTTTGCTGCAGCATACCACTCCTGCTGCAGCTTCCCAACAATAACATGCCTCATGCAAGAGGGGAAGGGTCTGTGCAGGAGGCTGCTGTCTCGGAACTATTTGCGTGGCCCCGCCCCCTCTCCCGTCCGAAACCCCGCCCCTAGCTCGTCCGAAGCACCGCCCTCTTGTGACACGAAGCGGTCGGAACACTGTCTGACCAGTTTGGGGTGGGGGTGAATGGGCAGCCGAAGGAGAGTGAGTGAGCTGCTGCATGTGCTGACAGGAAATGTTTTTTTTTTCTGTCAGCACTGGCCACTGCCTGCACTGCACTCTGTGGGCCTATTTTCAATGGGGGGCCTGGAGCTGCAGCTCCATCCGCCCCATTGTTAATCCGGCCATGCTAGGCAGTGACACACAAAAAACACCAGTGTGCAACAAGGGTTAATGCTGTCCTATATGGAGCTCTGGGCTGCAGTGTAGGCACGGCAGTGACAAAAAAAACACCAGTGTGCAGTGTGCACTAAGGGTTAATACTGCCCCGTATTAGGACAAGGCAGTGACTTTTGAAAAACCCACTAACAGTACAGAGAGGGAGTGGTCAAGGTAAGAGAGAGGGAGATTTGACTGCCATCAGCATAAAGTAATAATGGCTACTTTCAGAAGTGGACGATGATCCGCATTTATTTCCAAATACACAGTGCGACCAAAGTGTGTGCAATTCTGGATCAGGCCTCCTGGGTCCAGCAGCTGAACTGAGATGGTATGCCAGTAGATCTTCAAAACAACCCTACACTAAGGCCCTGATTCAGCATCATTCGTAGAAGTGCTAAAATCGCTATTTGTCATTTTTAGCACTTCTGCGCATGCGCAAGGTCTTAAACTGCGATCTTATGCCATTGCAGTCAGTAGAAGCTTTGCAAGCGCATCTATAATAGGCCCAATGTAATATCATCATACCCTAATCATTTTCCTAGATTGTCTTCAGTGTAATCCAAGTATGAATTCTCAAGACAACACTGACCAGGTAAATGTGGTGCACTCAAAAACAGCACACCCAACTGCTGAGCGCTTGTTCTATCACAATTATCCGTAAGTCCCTTTTGTTTTACGATCCTAAAATCTATCTGGAGCTGCTCTTTCCTGCTCGCGAGAAGCCGCGGCTGCAGAAATGTAAACATTTCATGGCTCAATCCATACTGCGCTAAGATGGCCGAGAGAAGTAAACGATGCCAATTTTATGATAAATCACATTTTTGTTTTACATTTTTTGCCTGGGTCTGAGTTTGCAGAAGATACACAATGCCAAACTTTAGACATAATATGACATGTTATAGGAAACTGTACAACACTTCAAAAGGTTTTCTGCAAAAATAAATGGTATCTGTACATTGGCTGCAGGATTTACCTTCATAAATTAAAGGCACGGTCACCTATTTTTATACTTCGCTTACATTAAAGTATGCGACATGGAAAATACGTTGGAAAACAAATGTCTACCGATAGGGGTGATTTCTTTTTCTCTGAATATAAAAAGATTTCCATGTTTCATTTTGAAAATTGCACCACAACCAGAGTTTGTTTTAGAGGTGCACGCAGAGTCAGTGTTTGCTCAGTTGAGCGATTATTTGCTACTACGCATGTGCAAAAAGTCTGAGAAACCCCCATGGCACATGCGTATCACTGAGTGTACGCAGAGACCGCTGTTGCAAATGGATTCGCTCTCAATAGAGCTGGCGGCAGACAGCCATGGGGGGCTTCTGAGCATAGTTGCCAATTTTCTGGCTGTACGTTTGGGTATAGCAGTGGGTGCTGCGAGGGACGTTGCTTTGTATAGGGGTGGAGCGGGGATATTACATGGCGCTAGAAGTCAGGGACGTGCGGTGAGGTAAATGGCTCAGGATGCACTGGCTAGCACCAGAGCCAGATTTACGCTCAATATATGAGCCATTATGGGCATTATACACAGGTGCGGCAGTATAAACTCCTGGAAATTTGGTGAGTTCTGATCAGAGATGTGCGGAAAAGATAGGCGGCTCACCTGCCATAGACTTTTTATTACAGAGTTTTGGCTATAAACATGATTAGAATAATACAAAGGTGGTATTTCAAACATTTTCTTTGTAACTTTCCTATACTTTATACCAAGGGTGTGGAATCTCTGGCCCGCGGACCGTATAAGGCCTGCAAAGCCGTTTGCTCCGGCCCACCCGCTTGTGTCAGTGAGACACGCCGCCGCTCAGTCCGGCGGAGGCGTGTCTCAGCTGTCAGGGCAGGGAGGAGAGCGCAGCTACATGTCCGGTGGCAGCGGCAGGTAAGATCTCAAACCAGCTGCCGGTTCGTGAGCCAATCAGAGCTTCGGAATGGCAGCTAATCAGGAGCCGCTGCTGCCGGTCTGCAAGCTCTGATTGGTTCACGAACCGGCGGCTGGTTTGAGGTCCTACACGCCGCCACCCGACATATCCGCGCTCTCCTCCCTGCCCTGACCCCGACACCCGAGACACGCCGCCGGATGGAGCAGCAGCGGTGAGCAGCACAGTGGGGTGGGGGGGTGCACTATGGGGGAATTGGTGTATCTGGCACTGTGGGGGCATTTGTGGATCTGGCACTGTGGGGGCATTTGTGGATCTGGCACTGTGGGGGCATATGTGTATCTGGCACTGTGGGGGTATTTGTGGATCTGGCACTGTGGGGGCATTTGTGGATCTGGCACTGTAGGGGCATTTGTAGATCTGGCACTGTGGGGGCATATGTGTATCTAGCACTGTGGGGGCATTTGTGGATCTGGCACTGTGGGGGCATTTGTGGATCTGGCACTGTGGGGGCATTTGTATACCTGGCACTGTGGGGGAATTTGTGTATCTGGCACTGTGGGGGAATTTGTGTATCTGGCACTGTGGGGGCATTTGTGGATCTGGCACTGTGGGGGCATTTGTGGATCTGGCAATGTGGGGGCATTTGTATACCTGGCACTGTGGGGGAATTTGTGTATCTGGCACTGTGGGGGCATTTGTATACCTGACACTGTGGGGGCATTTGTATACCTGACACTGTGGGGGCATTTGTATACCTGACACTGTGGGGCATTTGTATACCTGGCACTGTGGGGGCATTTGTATACCTGGCACTGTGGGGGCATTTGTATACCTGGCACTGTGGGGGCATTTGTGGCTGGCACTGTGGGGGCATTTGTATACCTGGCACTGTGGGGGCATTTGTGGATCCGGCACTGTGGGGGCATTTGTGGATCTGGCACTGTGGGGGCATTTGTGGATCTGGCACTGTGGGAGCAATTGTGGATCTGGCACTGTGGGGGCATTTGTGGATCTGGCACTGTGGGGGCATTTGTGTTTCTGGCACTGCACTGACATGTGTATCTGGCACTGCACTATTGGGGGCATATGTGTATCACGTCCCATTTTAATTGGCCACACCAATTTTGTGGGTGCGCGCACTCAGTGCCTCTAAGGGGCAGACCTACTGGGGGGCAGGGTGATTTTTAAGTTGAGAATTTTTGTATGGCCCCCGAAGGATTTTATAAATATCCAAATGGCCCTTGGTAGTAAGAAGGTTCCTCACCCCTGCTTTATACAGTTAAAACTCTGGCACAAACGTTAGTATGGCAGGAAAGGCTCTGCCTCACCTGCCTCACCACACCGCACGTCACTGCTGGAGGCTGTGGGTGGGGGTGGGGGTGTGGCTGCACCATTGCATCATCATAGCCACGTCCCTGCTACACAATGGTGATATTACTGGCATTGAACAGTAAGGGATGGGGGCGTGGCTATGATGATGCAAATCAGGGCAAATCACGTCAGTTGGGTGGTGGGATGTGGACGGCTTCAGAAGACTTGCTCATTTTTCCGGAAGGCCAGGAATGCCACCCACAAAGTCTATTTCTGAGTGGTATGCAATGCGAATGCATCTGTGGCCGTCCGCTCTAAACATTATTTGAATAAATTGCAAACAGAACAACTATGTGATTGCACCGCCCCTATCTTCCGTATGAATAGAGTAAGCCATAATCATTACCCTTAGCACTTACACCTACCCATGCTGGGAGCATCTAGAATGCATAGGGACGACTCAGTGAGTAACTCTGGTTACAGGTTACACACACTCTGACATGCCCACGTGACGGTTCTCTTGTACTGCGCTCACATTCCTGTCACCTAGTTACCACGTTTAAAGGCCCATTAAGTGGCAAGGAAATGAATGAGATACAGTGGGCCCTGAATTGCGTATACATTCGCAGAGATGTATATGCTGCCTGCGAGCCGTGTGCGGAATGCAAAAAATCGCATATGCGTTCAGAGTTGCGTGCCGCTCAGACTGAGGTGTATACCTGTGTGCACGGCAAGCCACCATGTGATTCAACAACAAAGGATGTGATTAATGCGGTATGGTAAACTTTAGGTATACACCTACCATGTTATTATGGTAAAGTTGTTGCTTTTAAGGCAGTGTCAAAAATTAAATGCAAATCAAATCTGACTCAGTTGCCAATATCTATAGCGCAAAATCCAGCATATAGGGCCTCATTCAGGTTTGTTAGCCAGCCAAAAAAGTTAGCAATTGGGAAAAACCATGGGGGTCATTCCGAGTTGTTCGCTCTGTAATTTTTTCGCATCGCAGCGATTTTCCGCTTAGTGCGCATGCGCTATGTCCGCAGTGCGACTGCGCCAAGTAAATTTGCTATGCAGGTAGGAATTTTACTCACGGCTTTTTCATCGTTCTGGTGATCGTAGTGTGATTGACAGGAAGTGGGTGTTACTGGGCGGAAACTGGCCGTTTTATGGGTGTGTGCGGAAAAACGCTACCGTTTCTGGGAAAAACGCGGGAGTGGCTGGAGAAACGGAGGAGTGTCTGGGCGAACGCTGGGTGTGTTTGTGACGTCAAACCAGGAACGACAAGCACTGAACTGATTGCAGATGCCAAGTAAGTCTGGAGCTACTCAGAAACTGCTAAGAGAGGTGTAATCGCAATATTGCGAATACGTCGTTCGCAATTTTAAGAAGCTAAGATTCAATCCCAGTAGGCGGCGGCTTAGCGTGAGTAAATCTGCTAAAAGCAGCTTGCGAGCGAACAACTCGGAATGACCCCCCATGTTGTTTTGCAGGTGGGAAAGATGTAACATGTGCAGATAGAGTTAGATTTGGGTGGGTTATATTGTTTCTGTGCAGGGTAAATACTGGCTGCTTAATTTCTACACTGCAATTTAGATTTCAGTTGAACACACCACACCCAAATCTAACTCTCTCTGCACATGTTACATCTGTCCCACCTGCAGTGCAACATGGTTTTGCCCATTAGAGGAAAATGTTGTTTTGCAATCAATCTTGAATTAGGCCCTTTGTACAGAAAAAACCCATCGGCCACTTCTCAGATGCATCTCTTGGACACTGCCAAACAAACATATTTCCAATCTTTCATCTCTGCAGAAGCCTCTAACCCCAAATTTATTTTTAATGCATTTACAATAAATCTCTTTGCAACCTTCCCATACCTAACCCATGGACTTCCATTAGTGCCCATGATTTAAAAGATCCGACATGAAATGGTATGAACTTCCCCAGCCAGCAACTTGCTCAATTCTCTGAACCCTCTGGCACCTTCTCTATTATTCTTGCCTACTCTCCCGGCATTTGCAGGAGATTTCCGACATTTCAGATAGACCACAGCACCCACTGTCCTTGGACCTGCAATCTGCAGCATTTTTCCCCTTGTTGGGGCAAGGCCTCTTAATTTGATCCCACAAATGAAGATGAAACATCATCCTCATACTCTACTACTTCTTCCTCTGGATTCTATGCCCTCACCAATCTGTCGAGACTCGAGCCCTGTCTCCATTGTTGCTCCCAATCTAACTAAGACCTTTAATCTCTCTGTACCGGTATCTAGTCTACATTTTTAAGATTGCAGTGATAAGTCATGTTCTGTAAAAAAATTAAAAAAAAGGTGCCAGGGGAATTTCAACCCTGGTAGCGAGCAGGGTTGAACTCATATTCAACCCGGCTCGCTATGCGGTGTGAACGGGAGCCGGGTCGATGCGACCCGTTTCCCATTCCCACTGTGTGGACGGGCGGCGCTTGGAGATCATGTGATCTCCAAGCGCTGTCCCCGCAGCGTTACGGCTGACATCACCAACCCGGCAATATGCGCCTGAGGCGGGTTGCACCCTGGGAGCTCCCGTGTCAGGCTCCCGGGTGCGACCCGCCTCAGGCGGTCTTAAAGGGATATTACCGTCCACCTCTCAGCGCCAAAGCAGAATTCCTGCTCCATCCCCTCTCACCACAGTTTTCAATATAACATGGTACTCACCTGCAATGGAGGAAAATGATTAGGTGGTAGTTTATCTGTCTCTACTTTATCTCTCCGCAAAGCTTAGTACATCGCCCCCTGACTACTGTGCTGATTTGCTCCCCCACTGTGTACTGTTTTTTGTTCATCTTTGATACTATAAAATAAAATTATAATAAAAATAAAATTCACTTTACCATTTAGTAAAATACTTTACAGATGGATTTTGTATTGGGATGAATTATACATTAGGAATTAGCAGTGATTATGTTGTTTCTCAGTCACATGGCATACCCACCAGCTGCCCCCTTTTCTTCAGGCCAGTCCTGATCCATCTGATGCATCTCTAGTATGTGGCCTGAGTGGATAGTGGGATTATAGACGTTGACCATTTTTTTCTATAAAGGAATGTCATAACCAAAATTTAGTGTGTACAATCCATTTAAAGAGCAAATGTAAAAAATATTTTTTTCTGTTTTAGGGGCCCATGTACTAATTAGTGATGTGCACCGGACATTTTTCGGGTTTTGAGTTTTGGTTTTGGATTCGGTTCCGCGGCCGTGTTTTGGATTCGGACGCGTTTTGGCAAAACCTCACCGAAATTTTTTTGTCGGATTCGGGTGTGTTTTGGATTTGGGTGTTTTTTTCAAAAATCCTAAAAAACAGCTTAAATCATAGAATTTGGGGGTCATTTTGATCCCATAGTATTATTAACCTCAATAACCATAATTTTCACTCATTTCCAGTCTATTCTGAACACCTCACAATATTATTTTTAGTCCTAAAATTTGCACCGAGGTCGCTGGATGGCTAAGCTAAGCGACACAAGTGGCAGACACAAACACCTGGCCCATCTAGGAGTGGCACTGCAGTGTCAGACAGGATGGCACTTGAAAAAAATTGTCCCCAAACAGCACATGATGCAAAGAAAAAAAGAGGCGCACCAAGGTCGCTGTGTGACTAAGCTAAGCGACACAAGTGGCCGACACAAACACCTGGCCCATCTAGGAGTGGCACTGCAGTGTCAGACAGGATGGCACTTCAAAAAAATTGTCCCCAAACAGCACATGATGCAAAGAAAAAAAGAGGCGCACCAAGGTCGCTGTGTGACTAAGCTAAGCGACCCAAGTGGCCGACACAAACACCTGGCCCATCTAGGAGTGGCACTGCAGTGTCAGACAGGATGGCACTTCAAAAAAATTGTCCCCAAACAGCACATGATGCAAAGAAAAATGAAAGAAAAAAGAGGTGCAAGATGGAATTGTCCTTGGGCCCTCCCACCCACCCTTTTGTTGTATAAACAGGACATGCACACTTTAACGAACCCATCATTTCAGCGATAGGGTCTGCCACACGACTGTGACTGAAATGACTGGTTGGTTTGGGCCCCCACCAAAAAAGAAGCAATCAATCTCTCCTTGCACAAACTGGCTCTACAGAGGCAAGATGTCCTCCTCATCATCATCCTCCGATTCCTCACCCCTTTCACTGTGTACATCCCCCTCCTCACAGATTATTAATTCGTCCTCACTGGAATCCACCATCTCAGATCCCTGTGTACTTTCTGGAGGCAATTGCTGGTGAATGTCTCCACGGAGGAATTGATTATAATTCATTTTGATGAACATCATCTTCTCCACATTTTCTGGAAGTAACCTCGTACGCCGATTGCTGACAAGGTGAGCGGCTGCACTAAACACTCTTTCGGAGTACACACTGGAGGGAGGGCAACTTAGGTAGAATAAAGCCAGTTTGTGCAAGGGCCTCCAAATCGCCTCTTTTTCCTGCCAGTATACGTACGGACTGTCTGACGTGCCTACTTGGATGCGGTCACTCATATAATCCTCCACCATTCTTTCAATGGTGAGAGAATCATATGCAGTGACAGTAGACGACATGTCAGCAATCGTTGGCAGGTCCTTCAGTCCGGACCAGATGTCAGCACTCGCTCCAGACTGCCCTGCATCACCGCCAGCGGGTGGGCTCGGAATTCTTAGCCTTTTCCTCGCACCCCCAGTTGCGGGAGAATGTGAAGGAGGAGATGTTGACGGGTCACGTTCCGCTTGACTTGACAATTTTCTCACCAGCAGGTCTTTGAACCTCTGCAGACTTGTGTCTGCCGGAAAGAGAGATCCAACGTAGGTTTTAAATTTAGGATCGAGCACGGTGGCCAAAATGTAGTGCTCTGATTTCAACAGATTGACCACCCGTGAATCCTGGTTAAGCGAATTAAGGGCTCCATCCACAAGTCCCACATGCCTAGCGGAATCGCTCTGTTTTAGCTCCTCCTTCAATGTCTCCAGCTTCTTCTGCAAAAGCCTGATGAGGGGAATGACCTGACTCAGGCTGGCAGTGTCTGAACTGACTTCACGTGTGGCAAGTTCAAAGGGTTGCAGAACCTTGCACAACGTTGAAATCATTCTCCACTGTGCTTGAGTCAGGTGCATTCCCCCTCCTTTGCCTATATCATGGGCAGATGAATAGGCTTGAATGGCCTTTTGCTGCTCCTCCATCCTCTGAAGCATATAGAGGGTTGAATTCCACCTCGTTACCACCTCTTGCTTCAGATGATGGCAGGGCAGGTTCAGGACTGTGTGGTGGTGCTCCAGTCTTCTGTACGCGGTGGCTGAATGCCGAAAGTGGCCCGCAATTCTTCGGGCCACCGACAGCATCTCTTGCACGCCCCTGTCGTTTTTTAAATAATTCTGCACCACCAAATTCAATGTATGTGCAAAACATGGGACGTGCTGGAATTTGCCCAGATGTAATGCACGCACAATATTGCTGGCGTTGTCCGATGTCACAAATTCCCAGGAGAGTCCAATTGGGGTAAGCCATTCTACGATGATCTTCCTCAGTTTCCGTAAGAGGTTGTCAGCTGTGTGCCTCTTCTGGAAAGCGGTGATACAAAGCGTAGCCTGCCTAGGAACGAGTTGGCGTTTGCGAGATGCTGCTACTGGTGCCGCCGCTGCTGTTCTTGCTGCGGGAGGCAATACATCTACCCAGTGGGCTGTCACAGTCATATAGTCCTGAGTCTGCCCTGCTCCACTTGTCCACATGTCCGTGGTTAAGTGGACATTGGGTACAACTGCATTTTTTAGGACACTGGTGACTCTTTTTCTGAGGTCTGTGTACATTTTCGGTATCGCCTGCCTAGAGAAATGGAACCTAGATGGTATTTGGTACCGGGGACACAGTACCTCAATCAAGTCTCTAGTTGCCTCTGAATTAACGGTGGATACCGGAACCATGTTTCTCACCGCCCAGGCTGCCAAGGCCTGAGTTATCTGCTTTGCAGCAGGATGACTGCTGTGATATTTCATCTTCCTCGCAAAGGACTGTTGGACAGTCAATTGCTTACTGGAAGTAGTACAAGTGGTCTTCCGACTTCCCCTCTGGGATGACGATCGACTCCCAGCAGCTACAACAGCAGCGCCAGCAGCAGTAGGCGTTACACTCAAGGATGCATCGGAGGAATCCAGGCAGGAGAGGACTCGTCAGACTTGCCAGTGACATGGCCTGCAGGACTATTGGCTTTCCTGGGTAAGGAGGAAATTGACACTGAGGGAGTTGGTGGTGTGGTTTGCAGGAGCTTGGTTACAAGAGGAAGGGATTTAGTGGTCAGTGGACTGCTTCCGCTGTCACCCAAAGTTTTTGAACTTGTCACTGACTTATGATGAATGCGCTGCAGGTGACGTATAAGGGAGGATGTTCCAAGGTGGTTAACGTCCTTATCCCTACTTATTACAGCTTGACAAAGGCAACACACGGCTTGACACCTGTTGTCCGCATTTGTGTTGAAATAATTCCACACCGAAGAGCTGATTTTTTTTGTATTTTGACCAGGCATGTCAATGGCCATATTCGTCCCACGGACAACAGGTGTCTCCCCGGGTGCCTGACTTAAACAAACCACCTCACCATCAGAATCCTCCTTGTCAATTTCCTCCCCAGCGCCAGCAACACCCATATCCTCATCCTGGTGTACTTCAACAGTGACATCTTCAATTTGACTATCAGGAACTGGACTGCGGGTGCTCCTTCCAGCACTTGCAGGGGGCGTGCAAATGGTGGAAGGCGCAAGCTCTTCCCGTCCAGTGTTGGGAAGGTCAGGCATCGCAACCGACACAATTGGACTCTCCTTGGGGATTTGTGATTTAGAAGAAAGCACAGTTCTTTGCTGTGCTTTTGCCAGTTTAAGTCTTTTCATTTTTCTAGCGAGAGGATGAGTGCTTCCATCCTCATGTGAATCTGAACCACTAGCCATGAACATAGGCCAGGGCCTCAGCCGTTCCTTGCCACTCCGTGTCGTAAATGGCATATTGGCAAGTTTACGCTTCTCATCAGATGCTTTCAATTTTGATTTTTGGGTCATTTTACTGAACTTTTGTTTTTTGGATTTTACATGCTCTCTACTATGACATTTGGGCATCGGCCTTGGCAGACGACGTTGATGGCATTTCATCGTCTCGGCCATGACTAGTGGCAGCAGCTTCAGCACGAGGTGGAAGTGGATCTTGATCTTTCCCTATTTTAACCTCCACATTTTTGTTCTCCATTTTTTAATGTGTGGAATTATATGCCAGTATTAATAGCAATGGTCTACTACTATATATACTGCGCACAACTGAAATGCACCACAGGTATGGATGGATAGTATACTTGACGACACAGTGGTAGGTAGAGCAGTGGCCTTCCGTACCGTACTGCTATATATACTGGTGGTCACTGTCAGCAAACTGCAAAACTAAAATGCACCACAGGTATAGAATCTAGATGGATAGTATACTTTACGACACAGAGGTAGGTAGAGCAGTGGCCTTCCGTACCGTACTGCTATATATAGTATAATGGTGGTCACTGTGTCAGCAAACTGCAAAACTAAAATGCACCACAGGTATAGAATGTAGATGGATAGTATACTTAATGACGACACAGAGGTAGGTACAGCAGTGGCCTGCCGTACCGTACTGCTATATATACTGGTGGTCACTGTGTCAGCAAACTGCAAAACTAAAATGCACCACAGGTATAGAATGTAGATGGATAGTATACTTAATGACGACACAGAGGTAGGTACAGCAGTGGCCTGCCATACCGTACTGCTATATATACTGGTGGTCACTGTGTCAGCAAACTGCAAAACTAAAATGCACCACAGGTATAGAATGTAGATGGATAGTATACTTAATGACGACACAGAGGTAGGTACAGTAGTGGCCTTCCGTACCGTACTGCTATATATAGTATACTGGTGGTCACTGTGTCAGCAAACTGCAAAACTAAAATGCACCACAGGTATAGAATGTAGATGGATAGTATACTTAATGACGACACAGAGGTAGGTACAGCAGTGGCCTTCGGTACCGTACTGCTATGTATAGTATACTGGTGGTCACTGTGTCAGCAAACTGCAAAACTAAAATGCACCACAGGTATAGAATGTAGATGGATAGTATACTTAATGACAACACAGAGGTAGGTACAGCAGTGGCCTTCCGTACCGTACTGCTATATATACTGGTGGTCACTGTGTCAGCAAACTGCACAACTGAAATGCACCACAGGTATAGAATCTAGATGGATAGTATACTTAATGACAACACAGAGGTAGGTACAGCAGTGGCCTACTGTACCGTAATGCTATATATTATATACTGGTGGTCACTGGTCAGCAAAACTCTGCACTGTACTCCTCCTATATAATATTATACTGGTGGTCCCCAGTCCCCACAATAAAGCAGCACACTGAGCACAGATATGGAGTGTTTTTCAGGCAGACAACGTATACTGGTGGTCACTGTCAGCAAAACTCTGCACTGTACTCCTGCTATATAATACAGCTGCTCCCCAGTCTCCACAATTAAGCAGTGTGAGCACAGATATATGCAGCACACTGAGCACAGATATGGAGTGTTTTTCAGGCAGACAACGTATTACTGGTGGTCACTGTCAGCAAAACTCTGCACTGCACTCCTCCTATAGTATACAGCTGCTCCCCAGCCCTCCCCACAATTAAGCAATAGTGCACAATCAAGTTCAACAATAATGGAGAGGACGCCAGCCACGTCCTCTCCCTAACATTTCCAATGCACGAGTGAAAATGGCGGCGACGTGCGGCTGCTTATATAGAATCCGAATCTCGCGAGAATCCGACAGCGGGATGATGACGTTCGGGCGCGCTCGGGTTACCCGAGCCATACGGGAGAATCCGAGTATGGCTCGGACCCGTGTAAAAAGGGTGAAGTTCGGGGGGGTTCGGTTTCCGAGAAACCGAACCCGCTCATCACTAGTACTAATGAGAGATAAATGGACCTAACGGAAAAGGCAGAGAAAATCCCTGTACATAGCACTTCTCAATATGTACTAAAGAGTCTTGCTCTACCTGTAAGCGCTAACAGCAGGCTAGAATAACGTGCTGCTATAGCACCTCCGGCAGCGCTTAGTGACCCAGGTGTTATTAAGAGGAGAAGTCACTTACCGTCAGCTGTCTTCCTCCAGCGCCATCTTTCTTACCTGTTGCCAGCACTGCAGAGATCAGTGGCATGCCCCGTTACTACAGGTGGGTGTGTCTTAAGAGGCGTGTTCACAGCTTTTGCGTGCTGGCCGGGAGCTACTCGTTGCTGCCGGGTCACAGCAGCTGCGTGTGACGTCACGCAGCCACTGCAGCCCGCCCCCCTGCACGGTCCGGCCAAATGCCGCCGTGCTGCCCCCCTCCCGCCCAGTGACCGCCTCTACCTGTCAATCAGGCAGAGGCGATCTCTAGGCAACGACAGCCGTCGGCTGTCAGCCATGCGCCGGCGCACTGTAGTGCCGGCGCATGCGCATTCTGACCTGATCGCTGCGCTGCGATGAACTGCAGCGAGCGATCTGGTCAGAATAAACCCCTACGGATGATCTGCACCTAGCATAGGGCTGGTGAAAGTTACAATGGTGCGACCGATGGTGGCATATTAAGATGCACAAAGCATGATTGCAGCGTCTGTAGACACTGACAGTGGGTGTCTCAGTCCTGGCATATTTGGATGCATAGATGTAGACTGGGGAATGGCATTGCATAAGGTCACAGAAGCAACTGCAGCAAAAGACCTGCTTCACAGCACTGAGGCCATGGGTTCAATTCCCATCATGGCTCAACTGTGTGGAGTTTGTATATTCTCCCTGTACTTGCATGGGTTTCCTCCGGGTACTCCGGTTGAATGGCCAAATGTTCTCTGTAACGCGCTGTGGAATATGTGTGCGCTATATAAATAACTGATAATAATAATAACAATAATAATAATAATAAAAGTTGCAAGGAAAGCTGTAACTGCATCCAACTGAGAAACTATGAGGATGAATCCCGCCCTCTCAACAGACCCCACCTCCACAACAGCCCATGCCCCCCCAAGGGCTGCTTCCAGAATTTCCCTGGGCTGGTTTTCCATCCCAATCTGCCATTGGGGCAGTGTCTACTCACTCAAAGCTCAGCCCCGCCCCCATACTTGCGTTCCTTCTCCTCTCCTGGCTCCTGGTCTGTCCCGTCTCTTTAGCAGTGGGAGCTGTCGGAGAGCACACATTGGAGATGGGTCAGCCCTTGCACACTTATTATATAGGTTCTGCCTTCCATATCAGAAATCATTCCTGCACATTCCAATATGTTTGTTCAACTTATTAAAACTCTAGTGGATAATTTTCCTGACATGGAGGTATTGAGATCCCAAAGGAGAGGCCTCGTGTGCCAATAATAATAATTTATCATAAGGAACTTAAAAATTCTTCTGTCATCCTCAGCAGATGAATTAAGTGTTAGAGAGGGGCCTGGGTTGTGATGTGTGCTGTGGTGCCTGGGAAGCCGGCCATTTTGATTCTATAGGGACGGTGGTCCTTTTCCTTAGCAAATTTCTGTTGATAAATAAACTCCGTTTCTAAAGCAAGGAAGCACAATAGACATATTATGAGGTCATACAATATTTCCTGATTAAGCTTTCACATTAGAAATGTATTTCATCAGGTCCAAATTATTTATTTTTGAGGGTAAAATGATTATATGAAGGGGGCATCAATTATTATTTAATGAGGGCTCATTAATAATCTATTTATTGTATCTCGGCTTACGTTTTGAGCAGAACAGTTTGAGCCTTCTCGCCAATGAGATGAAGGTGTGACGTGTAAGCGCATCGGTTTGTGTACCTGCCATTTGTTGTGCGGTGTGTAAACGCATTGGTTTGTGTACCTGCCATTTGTTGTGCTGTGTGTAAACGCATTGGTTTGTGTACCTGCCATTTGTTGTGCTGTGTGTAAAGGCATTGGTTTGTGTACCTGCCATTTGTTGTGCGGTGTGTAAACGCATTGGTTTGTGTACCTACCATTTGTTGTGCTGTGTGTAAACGCATTGGTTTGTGTACCTGCCATTTGTTGTGCTGTGTGTAAACGCATTGGTTTGTGTACCTGCCATTTGATAATAATAAGACTGCTGGCCACTGTTTTTCAGTCCACAGTCACAGTCGTTAATATCGAGATTTCCGCCAACTCCATCCTGGGTGCAAAAGATCAGTCCAAAACAGGTGTCCCATTTCTGTACCAAAAGGGCACATAAGACAGTGTACACTCCAGTGACCCTCCCAGGGGGAAGCGGTTAAAATACCGCCAGTCGGGATCCCGGCGGTCACAATACCGACGCCAGAATCCTGACAGCTGGTGAAATGCCGCCACTGGAATACCAGCGACACAGGCCATTCTCCCTCTGTGGGTATCCACAACACCCATAGAGAGAGAATATAACCTGTGGCCAGCGCAGCGAGCCCACAAGGGACTTTCTAGCTCTCGCACCGCTGTCGGCATTCTGGTGGAAGGAAACCCGCTGTCAGGATCTTGACAGCCGGCATCCTGTCCGACAGCAAATTGTACATAGCCCCTTCCAGGAGAAGGATTTGGTCTCTAGAAACCACCCAAAAAGGCTGTTTCAAACACAGGGGAAATGTATCAATCCTTGCAAATAAATTGTGATACAGCTTCGCCCTATTGGCTTGAATCCTTTCATTAAGAATGACTGACCTGTGGGAACTTTTTCTCCTACATGCAGTTGCTTCAGGTTTTTGACCAGGGAGTTCAGATGCTCATGCACGGCCTTCGGCTTCCATAGGCAGTAGCGGATCTTGCCACGGGCAAGCAGGACTTTTGCCCGGGGCGCCGCCTTCCGGAGGGCGCTGGCGCCATCCGGAGGGCGCCGCACCGTGGCAAGATCAGCCACTGCTGCCCGCTGTGTCCCCCGTCCGCCTCCGCTGCCCACTGCCGTCCCCGTCCGCCTCCTGTGAAGGGAACTAGACGCTATGCGTCTAGTTTCCCTTCGTGGAGAGTAACTTTGCTGAGCGGTGCGCGATGACGTCATCGCGCACCGCACAGCAAAGGTCCTATCCACGAAGGGAACTAGACGCAAAGCATCTAGTTTCCCTTCGTGGAGAGGACCTTTTGCTGTGCGGTGTGCGATGACGTCATCGCGCACCGCTCAGCATTCAAGCGGCGCTAGCAACGTACAGGGGGCGTAACTGACCACGCCCCTTGTATTAGGACACACCCCTTTTCCTGCCCGGGGCGCAGAGCGCCCTTGAACCGGCCCTGTCCATAGGGAATGTCATACGTCATATGTGGATGAGGTCACAATTGTAACTATCCAGACCTTGCTGCGTGCGGTCACATCGCAGTCCCCAAGGGCAGATGAAGAGAGTGGGGACAATGTGCAGCCTCCGTGCGGACCCCCACACCCTCTCTCATCAGCTAATTTCTGCAGAATACAATGGCACTTGCCACAGTCTACTGCACATGTGCAGATCGCTGGGAAAATTACATTGACGGCATTTTAACAGGGATTTCTGTATACAACTACTTCAGTTTTCAATCATTCTGTCCGACTTTTCATCTCCATCCGCATATATATATTCATGGTACGGAAAATGCACAATTGATAGATATCCGCGATAACTGTCCACATTTGGACTTGTGTCAGGGTCCAGGGACTTACCCGCGGCGTAGAATCTCTATGACTGCATACCCTCCAACATTTTACACATAAAAATTGGTACAAATAAGGGAAGGTGGCGTGGCCATAGGAAAAGGGAGCGTGGCCACACCCCTTTTCCTATACTTTCAATAGAAATATAGAGAGTCAAAAATCGGTACAGACCACAGAAAAAAAGGTACTGTACCTGCCAAAAAGGTACTGTTGGAGGGTATGGGACTGCCGGTGTGAGTGCTGGTGGTACTACAGCATACCCTCCAACATTTTACACATGAAAATTGGTACAAATTAGAAAAGGGGCGTGGTCACGGGTAAAAGGGTGGTGTTCACGCCCCTTTTCCTATACTTTCAATGGAAGTTTGGAGAGCCAAAAATCGGTACAGACCATAAAAAAAAGGTACTGTACCTATTAAAAAGGTACAGTTGGAGGGTATGCTACAGCAGCGGGCGGCAGGTCTACTGGGGTAGGCAGGGGGAGGCAAACTGAGGTGTCTGTAGTGGGCAACTCTGGAGCTCGGGGAGCGGGGAGTGTTTCCTTGTGTGTCTGCATTCCTGGGCGCCGCCATGTTGGAGACCAAAACCATGCACTTTTAGCCAATGGCAGTTCACCTGAGTTTCTCAGCCAATTCTGGCTTGTCACTACCTTTAAATGGGGTTTGGAGTTTAGACCATGGCAGCACTGACAGTGCTTTAAGTTGCTAATCATATTGAAGTCTCAGCTCTTTGCTCCTGCAGGGGATCCTGTACTCCACCCTAATTGCGAAATCCCTGAAGGCTTCTAGGGCCTAATTCAGACCTGATCGCTCGCTAGGGGTTTTTTTTGCACTGCTGCGAGCAGATAGTCGCCGCCCATAGGGGAGTGTATTTTTGCTTTGCAAGTGTGCGATCGCATGTGCATCCGGGTGGTACCAAAAATATTTGTGCAGTTTCTGAGTTTCCCAGAACTTACTCAGCCCTTGCGATCATTTCAGCCTGTCCGGTCCCGGAATTGACGTCAGACACCCACCCTGCAAACGCTTGGATACACCTGCTTTTTCCAACCACTCCCAGAAAACGGTCAGTTGCCACCCACAAACGCCTTCTTCCTGTCAATCTCCTTGCGATCGGCTGTGCGAATGGATTCTTCGTTAAACCCATCGCACAGCAATGATCCGCTTTGTACCCGTGCAACGCACCTGCGCACTACGGTGCATATGCATGCGCAGTTCTGACCTGATCGCAGCGCAGCAAAAAAAACTAGCGTGCGATCAAGTCTGAATGACCCCCCTAGTCCATTTCTTCAGTCCCTCAATGTTCTCTCTGCAGCACTCTAAGCCGGAGCGTGGCCAGCGCCAATCCCTGTGGCTCGTCCGCCCACTGATCAGTGTTTCACGGGGATCCTGTGCCGATGGAGGTTTTATTGGTTCTCTATACAGTTACCCAACTTCAGTTATCAGCAGTTCATGTTTCCATGCATACAGTAGCGGATCTTGCCACGGGCAAGCAGGACTTTTGCCCGGGGCGCCGCCTTCCGGAGGGCGCAGGGCGCCATCCGGAGGGCGCCGCACCAGGGCAAGATCCGCTGCTGCTGTGTGCCCCCCGCTGCCCGCCTGCTGCCGCTGGCCGCTGCCCCCCCGCTGCCGCTGTGAAGGGAAACTAGACGCGTACGTGGAGAGGTCCTTTACTGTGCGATGCGCGATGACGTCATCGCGCACCGCACATCATTTCAGTCTGTACAGGGGGCGTAAATGACCACGCCCCCTGTACGAAGCCACGCCCCCTATTGCCGCCCGGGGCGCTCAGAGCGCCAGAACCGGCCCTGCTTGCATAGGCTGATCCAGTTTCAGCCTCCAACAGTTCATGTTTTCAAGCATAGCATTCCAGGATTTCTAGTCTCACTTCTTCAAGCCACAGCATTGCAGGATTTCTAGTCTCATTTCTCTAGCTGCAACACTCCAGGGTTCCTATTCACTTCATTCAGTCTTCAACAGTCCAGAGTTTCCAGTACCACTTATCCAGTCTTTTGCAGTTCCAGTTTTCAAGACTTTCTCATTTCAGTATTTAACCTATTGCAGAACTTGTTCACTCTTGCAGTATATTGTCTCCCAGTCAAATAAATAAATTCTAGATTATTTGAACTTCCACGCGCTTCTGAGTGTTCTACAGTTTCATGAGTAAAAATTACATTTGACCTCCTCACTGTCATCCTTCTGTGGTCACATCCTCCCCAGCTGTTATCCGCTCATCGGAGCCCTATCCCAAGCCTGACCTGACAACTTGTGTCTGACTCAGATTCAGGCCCACAGTCACCAGTGTGTTTTCCAAAAAATACCCAGACTTTTATCTTTAACAATGAGACAAAACGGGTTGGATATGAAATGACGGCTGTCGGGATGCTGGCGGTAAGGAGACAGTTGACAGTTAAAATCCCGACAGGGGTTAGTAAGTGATCTAATACCACTTTCAGATCACAATTCCGGGTCCCACCCGGGAATTGGAAACAGGTCCTTCTCGGGTGGGATACGGCATTGGACCCTACACATCGCAATCATGCCATCCGGGGGCGGGTGCAGAGGCGGCGCTGCGAGATGAGATCATCTCTCCACGCCACCTTTCCCTATACAGTAAATGGGTACTGGGTCGCATCAACCAGGGTAACTCGTTCACACTGCGCCGGACACAGTAATTACCCGGGAATAACCCTTCCTATACCCCGGGTTGTATTATCGGGTCATGGCCCCTTTCACACCACACAGCGACCTGGCAATATACCGGGTCAAAACTGGGTTATTTGTGCGGTGTGAAAGGGGTATATCTCTTCCCCTACCTTACCCTAACCTAACCCTCCCTCTTAGGTGCCTAAACCTAACCTCTCCTCCACAGCCTCTCCCTAACTCCCCCTGGTGGTGCCTAACCTTAACCCCCTCCCCTCACCCTAAACCTCCCCCGCCCCCCCCTATCCCCGGCGTAATACTTACTCGGTCTGTGGATCACGGTGGCCGGGATCCTGGCATAGGTGTCCTGTCCCCTTTCGGGAGTCCGTTGTGTGTCGGGATTCCGGCGCCGGTATCTTGTGTTCCGGTGTCCTGGCCGTTGGGATATTAACCGCATCCCGTCAAAACACTGAGCAACTTTATTTGTGATATATAAAACACCCATTGGCCGGGAGGATGTAAGATAGCCGGAGTAATAATGTATAGTGCTTTTTTATTACACTGCACAAGGTACGGTACTTGTAATCCGCTCGCATACGATCGTCTCCAGCTTCCTGTAAACGACAGCAGCACTCCTGGATTTATTATCTTCCATTGACAGCCATTTAAAGGGCAAAAGGTCACTTTCCCCAAGCACCCTTTAAAAAAATAGTATGACATATAGAAGCGTCGACTCCAATGAGTGAGGTTTTATTTCCTCCAGGCCAGCTGGACCAGGCTCATCTCTGTTATTACAGAGCAGGGAGTTCCCATAGTAAATTCTCCTATTGATCACTTTTGAAATAGTGGAGATGTTAAATATTTTCAGCGCCCTGTTGCTCTCTTAGGGTAAATGATGTGATCCCTCGGCGTTTAAGAGAGTTGTGTTTGCTGAAATGTGTAATTATTTGTTTTACATCCCGTTCCAGTAGCATAGCCCTGAGATCGTGCTTCAAAATTCCGGCACGTAATAAGGGCCCTCATTCCGAGTTGTTCGCTCGCAAGCTGCTTTTAGCAGCTTTACACACGCTAAGCCGCCGCCTACTGGGAGTGAATCTTAGCTTCTTAAAATTGCGAACGAAAGATTCTCAAAATTGCGATTACACACCTTTCTTACTCAGTTTCTGAGTAGCTTCAAACTTAGTCGGCATCTGCGATCAGTTCAGTGCTTGTCGTTCCTGGTTTGACGTCACAAACACACCCAGCGTTCGCCCAGACACTCCTCCGTTTCTCCAGCCACTCCCGCGTTTTTCCCAGAAACGGTAGCGTTTTTTCGCACACACCCATAAAACGGCCAGTTTCCGCCCAGAAACACCCACTTCCTGTCAATCACATTACGATCACCAGAACGAAGAACAAAACCATGAGTAAAATTCCTAACTGCATAGCAAATTTACTTGGCGCAGTCACAGTGCGGACATTGCGCATGCGCACTAAGCGGAAAATCGCTGCGATGCGAAAAAATTTACCGAGCGAACAACTCGGAATGAGGGCCATTGTGCTAACAAAACTGATTACCCTTGGAGCAAAAACCAAATAAAACCCTAAGTATTCAAATGTACGGTAATTAAATGATTGGAAGCCGGTGCTGACATACTCTTAATAAATATTAAACTACAAATGAATCTCACAAATGCCATGAAAAGTATTTGCTACATTATACATTGATAAATGACACATATTATACAATCAATATAAACAAAATTGTTCTGAAACGTAGCAGTTGTAGAATAGGTTGCATTTTAAACAAATATACTGGGCCTAATTAAGATGCGGTTGCAAAGTGGCTATTGTAGAAAAATCTGCCGATGTTTACTAACAGCGCATGCGTCCGAGCTGCAGTACACACGCACAATGAGTTAATTGCGATTGCCGTCGCACCGAGGGATTAGTCGCAAAGTGAGTGACCAGGGGCAAACGCAGGATTTAGCGAGGGGGTTTCCGTGGGTGTGTATGTATATATGAATGTGCTCTCTCTCTCTCTCTCTCTCTCTCTCTCTCTCTCTCTCTCTCTATATATATATATATATATATATGTATATATATATTTTTTTTTTAATATATATATTTTTTTACACATTCATATATACAAACACAAACACAGATATACTGTACACATACATACATACATACATACATACATACTGTACATACACTAGCACGCAAACACACATACATACATACATACATACATACACACATACATACATACATACATACATACATACAAATACACACATAAACTCAAAGTTCAAACTTACATGATCTAGCAGGCAGGCAGTGGGAGCAGAAGCCAGGGCGGCAGTGTGAGAGGACGGAGGGAGCTGCGGTGGCTGAGTATGCGCAGCCAGCAGCTCCCCCGGACGTTCTGTAGACAGAGAGCTCCACAGCTCTCTGTTGCTGCTCAACTCATCAGGGGAAGTTTCCAGGTACTCGGAAACCCCCCCTGCGTGCGCCACTGGTGACCGGAAGACAGCAGGTTGAGGTGGTAATTGGGAGTGGCATGCACATTATGGCCATTCACACAATGTTTTCTTGGTGTGCATACATTAGCAGTTGCGATCTTACTTGCTACTAGAGAGTCCTCTGCGTCCCAAGAGAGCAGCTCAGCCCGTGCATCTACAGAGACATGTGACAAGACCCGATTTGCAACGATGGTACCGATGTATCAGCAATTATACACCGACGGACGAAAATGATGCCACAGCAGTGGGCTTTCTCTAAGCTCGGGTTAGCTTCTGCCCATATTGGCATATAATCGCAATTGTGTACGGCAAGAGATAGCAACAGCAGAAGAACAACCACAACTGAATCAGGCCCATTGTGTGGATATAAATCTAGAGGTAGATGAATATAGTTAATTGGAGTCCATCATGAAATATTCCTGAGTATGTATATTGGGCCGGATTCAGACCTGATCGCTGCTGTGCATTTTCGCAAAGAGGGCGATCAGCTATTAACTGCGTATGCGTATGCATCGCAATGCGCACGCACGTCGGCAAACAACAACAGTCATCGCCGGTCAGCGACAGGCTGGTGCGAAAATTCTAATCGCCCAGCTGTTCGCATGCTGACTGACAGGAAGAGCCCGTTTGTGTGTGGTAAATGACCGTTTTCTGGGAGTGTCAGGGAAAACGCAGGCGTGTCCAAGCGTTTTCAGGAAGGGTGAGTGATGTCAGCTCCTGACCCGATCAGCGCGATCTCATGGCACTGTAGGAGTAAGTCCTGGGCTGCGCACAGACTGTACACACTGGTAAAAAAAATCCACTGGTGAGTGAGGTGTGAACGGATTTGCAGCTGTCCACTGAGGGATTTTTTAGCTGCCCGGCGTACACATGCGATCGCACACTTGCACGATGAATATACACTCCCCTTGGGCGGCAACTATCTGATCGCAGGGCTATAATTTTAGCATCCTAGCTATCAGGTCCATCTGAATCACCCCCATTGCACTGATTGGTCAGTTTTAGGGGATCATTCCGAGTTGATCGCTCGCTAGCTGTTTTTAGCAGCCGTGCAAACGCTATGCCGCCTCCCACTGGGAGTGTATTTTAGCTTAGCAGAAATGAGAACGAAAGGATCGCAGAGCGGCTACAAAATAATTTGTGCAGTTTCAGAGCAGCTTCAGACCTACTCAGCGCTTGCGATGACATCAGACTGTTCAGTTCCTGTTTTGACGTCACAAACACGCCCTGCGTTCACCCAGCCACGCCTGCGTTTTTCCTGGCACGCCTGTGTTTTTTCGAACACTCCCAGAAAACGGTCAGTTGACACCCAGAAACGGCCACTTCATGTCAATCACACTGCGGCCACCAGTGCGACTGAAAAGCTTCGCTAGACCTTGTGTACGCATGTACAGAAGTGCCGTTTTTTTCCTTAATCGCACAGCAGCAAACATTTTCAGCTAGCGATCAACTCGGAATGACCGCCTTAGACCCTAAAAAGCACAGCAAAATAGTTAAAATATTTAAGAAATCAGTTACTGGAGTAATAAAGGCAAAATAATTGGAACCTTTTGGGATTCGGACACTGGGGCCATTTATCATTCAATATTTGCGGCATATAAATGGGTGTTTTTGGGGGGATACACATAAATATTAAGGTGTCTATTTAGCAAGCAAAAAGTCATGCAGAAATTAAAATTTTTGCATGATTTAAGTGTCACACCTGTGTAGGAAAGGCTTAATGGAGAAGATAACGCAATTCTCATCTCCGTTAATGCCAGGCTCCTATGTCACATTGCTCTCTACAGCGCTTAACGTTTTCTGCTATTCAGGTAGCAGGAAAACGTTAACAAAAAAGCTTACCTTATATAACGCCACCTGAGAATGGTGTAATATGAGGAGAATCCTTACTCCAGCCACAAACTGCAGGGACAAGCAAACACTGTGCTGCACACCCACACTCTGGGGAGACAAACAGGAGCTGCCAAAAATATTCCTTCTAGGATGAACTGCAGAACTCCACCAATAAAATAGTCGCTGACAAATGGGAGTGCGGAATGTTCCTCACACTGACACTGACTGACTCCTAGTGTTTACTGTGCCTGGGGAGATCTGTGACCTGTCTACTCCGTGGTTCTATTCTGATCACATCGGTAAATAGGGGTCTGGATGCCTCACCACATACAGAGAATAGAGGTGCTCCAGTAGGCCCGGGGCCGTCTTTTCATATGGGCTCAATGGGCAGTTGCCCAAGGGCCCCAGGAGTATAAGGGCCCTAGGCTAATAGCTGAGGGTCCCCTTTTTCCAGGGGTAGCAGATTTTTTTAAATTGGCCCTAGTGAACCGGAGATATCCAACTTCAAAACAGTGGTCCCCATCTTAACATGTTAATTGCTCTTCCCAGACCAATATTTCGGGTTCTGTCTGACTTAGAGTTTTTTGGAGTTATACTCCATGTATAATATGTATGTATACTAGCTGTTCTACACATTCTTTGCATGGGAGTTTCTGATTTTCACAGTTGCAAATACAAATGAGCCTTAAAAATTGGTAAATCTGTAGAGATGTCAATTTGAGACATCTTTTTTTTTTTTTTTATTATTATTATTTTTATTGAAATTTTCCAATATTAAAACACATAGAGACGAAAGAAACAATGTCCATTGGCCCTCATTCCGAGTTGTTCACTCGCAAGATGCTTTTAGCAGCATTGCACACGCTAAGCCGCCGCCTACTGGGAGTGAATCTTAGCTTAGCAGAATTGCGAACGAAAGATTCTCAAAATTGTGAATAGAAATTTCTGTGCAGTTTCTGAGTAGCTCGGGACTTACTCTGCCACTGCGATCAGTTCAGTCAGTTTCGTTCCTGGTTTGACGTCACAAACACACCCAGCGTTCGCCCAGACACTCCCCTGTTTCTCCAGCCACTCCCGCGTTTTTCCCAGAAACGGCAGCGTTTTTTCACACACACCCATAAAACGGCCAGTTTCCGCCCAGAAACACCCACTTCCTGTCAATCACACTCCGATCACCAGAACGAAGAAAAAACCTTGTAATGCCGTGAGTAAAATACCAAACTTCTTAGCAAATTTACTTGACGCGGCCGCAGTGCGAACATTGCGCATGCGCAGTTAGCGGAAAATCGCACCAATGCGAAGGAAAAGAACGAGCGAACAACTCGGAATGAGGGCCATAGTAAGGTCAAATCTGTTCATACACAATACAACATAATAGAAAAATAGTCCGAACCATAGAAACTAATAAAAAAACAGATGAGACATACAAGAGACGAGACAAAGACAAGGAGGGAAAAGGGATAAAAATAATAGCGCAGTAAGGGGGTCATTCCGAGTTGTTCGCTCGCTAGCTGCTTTTAGCAGCATTGCACACGCTAGGCAGCCGCCCTCTGGGAGTGTATCTTAGCTTAGCAGAATAGCGAACGAAAGATTAGCAGAACTGCTACTAAATAATTCTTAGCAGTTTCTGAGTAGCTCCAGACCTACTCCTAGATTGCGATCAGCTCAGTCCGTTTAGTTCCTGGTTTGACGTCACAAACACGCCCTGCGTTCGGCCAGCCACTCCCCCGTTTCTCCAGCCACTCCTGTGTTTTTCCCTGACATGCCTGCGTTTTTTAGCACACTCCCGGAAAACGCTCAGTTACCACCCAGAAACGCCCCTTTCCTGTCAATCATTTACCGATCAGCAGTGCGACTGAAAATCGTCGCTCGAACACCAGCAAATCTACTAAGTTTTGTGTTAAATAACTTAGCGCATGCGCTCTGCGTACCATGCGCATGCGCAGTTAGCAACAAATCGCAGCATAGCGAAAATTGGCAACGAGCGAACAACTCGGAATGACCCCCTAAGTTACTTATTGTCATCAGAGACTACATTAATCAAAATACGCCAACAACCATAACAGAATACATGGAAACTTGAAAAGCGGAAAGTGCTCAAAAGGAACAGGTCAATTTATATCACTAAGAGGGGGAAGGGGGGCAAATTTTACTAGGAATTTGATTTCGGTTTACAGTGCCGCAGCCAGGGGGGGACACGTAGACAAGAGGGGGGGATGAGGAGGGGGAATATATGCAGTATACAGCTTAAGTAAAAGTACACAGTGTTTGTTACAATCAGAAGATTGGAGTAGAGCGACTGGACGGTCAACCCGGCGGTTTGTCAGGAGTTCAGCAGGTGGGTTGCTTGAGGAAAGAAGCTTTTGAGGATTCTATTGGTTCTGGTGGGAATGGCCCTGTATCTTTTTCCCCAGGTGAGGCGGATCATTGACTATCCTGGTCGCCCGTTTTTTGGCTCTGGACCGGTACAGGTCGTGGACAGGCGGGAGGTCGACTCCGATGATCTTCTCAGCAGACCTTACCACTCTTTGGAGCCTGCGTTTGTCTCTCTCACTGGTGGAGCTATACCAGACGATAATTGAGGAGCACAGAACAGATTCTACAATTGCGGCGTAGAAGAGGAGCAGGAGATTCTGTGAGATGTTAAACTTCTTAAGTTTATTAATCCATAATTAACATAAATTTATTAATCCATGGTTCTTGACATTACCTGAGGAGCACCTGTAGCAGATACGGTAAACTCACTCACTCACTGATTCATCACTAATTCTCTTACTTCCCGATATGTTAGGAAGCTGAAATGTACCATAGGTATTCTTCAGGTAGGAAATAGGAAAACTACATAATTAGAATTTTAATAAACCTCCCCTAAGGGGATAAACAGGGGTTTGACATAATGACGTCATCGCCGTTGTGTGAATGATAACGCCCAAACGGACAATCGAATAAACATTTGGATTGCACCTCCAGTGTCTAGTATTTAATAAACTACAAAAAATGTTCCTGTCACTTTTTACCGTACATGTTACGGGTGCTCCTCGGCAGTAGCGGATCTTGCCACGGGCAAGCAGGACTTTTGCCCGGGGCGCCGCCTTCCGGAGGGCGCCGGCGCCATCCGGAGGGCGCCGCACCAGGGCAAGATCCGCTGCTGCTGTGCCCCACGCTGCCGCTGGCCGCTGTGAAGGGAAACAAGAGTTTCCCTTCGTGGAGAGGTCCTTTACTGTGCGGTGCGCGATGATGTCATCGCGCACCGCACAGCAAAGGACCTCTCCACGAAGGGCTTCACAGCGGCCAGCGGGCAGCAGGGGGCACATTTCAGAGCGCTACTGTAGTCTGTACAGGGGACATAAATGACCACTCCCCCTGTATGAAGCCACGCCCCCCATTGCCGCCCGGGGCGCGCAAAGCCCCAGAACCGGCCCTGCTCCTCGGGTAACGCCAAGAACCATGGATTAATATTTTGTTACATTAAGACGTCTTAAATTGACATCTCTATAGATTTACCAAATTTGTAACACTCATTTATATTTACAACTGTGAAAACCAGAAGCTCCCGTGTGAAGAATGGGTATAACAGCTAGTATATTCATGTACAGCAGGCATTCCCAACCACGGTCCTCAAGGCACACTAACAGTGCAGGTTTTAGTGATATCCAGGCTGCAGCACAGATGGTTAAATCAAAATAACTGAGCTACTAATTAAGTCACCTGTGCTGAAGCCTGGAAATCACTAAAACCTGCACTGTTGGTGTGCCTTGAGGACCGTGGTTGGGAATCTGATGTACAGTATGTGGCTCTGCAAGACCAACAGAGTGTGTAGTGAGGCGCAGCGCCGCTAGGGGGCGCAGCTGAGCCGCACACCTCCTCCCATTTCCTATGCATGCTGCTGCTGCAGCTCAGACCTCCCCGTTACAGAGTAGCAGCAGGCAGTGTGTGTGCGGTGTTTGCAGCCTGTGCTCGCACTAGTGTGTTCCCGGATCTGAACTCTGCTCCTACTATCACTTATCCCTCCAGAGAAGATGCTGCTCCCGGTTTGGGTGTTATTTCTGGGATACTTTGTCACTCTTTGCTGTAAGTTTCTGGTGTCTCCTTTCCTATCTTCCATGGCTGTGGTGCTTTACTCACTTTGCTTTGTGCCCTGAGTTGTGAAACAGGTCTGTGCTTTGTGTTCTGCCATTGTGTGATGTGTGCCTGGGGGCTGCCAGGGGAGTGCCTGCTGGTGGGACCCCCCTGACTGCATATGCCAGCCACTTCTGCCACCCTATACTCTGTGGTGAGGCTGAGTCTAGGAGTATTGTGTCCTCCTATCCTTTCATCTGATGTATTGTATTATGCTGACTAGTAAACTTTATTAATATGTCCTTGTAAAGTGTATTCATGTCAGTACAATGCATGCCAGTCTGCAGTGCCCAGCAATCTCATCCGATGCCACGTAACAGCAGATAACGGGCTGCCTATGATAACTATTATTTAGGGTGCATTGGGTGTATACTCATAGATTTATTAGTTTGTTGTTAAAAGGCTCTAAATAATAATAATAATAATAATAATAATAATAATAATTATTATTATTATTATTATTATTTTATTTATATAGCACTTTTCTCCATAAGGGCTCAAGGCGTTTGCTTTAGTCAGAAGGGGCTTTAAATGTTACATCATTAAAGGGTTAAAAGAGTTCTGTGCTGCGCTAGGGTGGCTAACCATTCTGACACATGTAACTTCTCCGTTAGGGCGCATTCGCACCTGTACGCCACTAATTCATGGCTGAAAACTGCATGAAAGGGAAGATGAATGGTTCCTTACAGGCTCATTAACACCACGGCGTGTTAAAATGTTAACACTTTCTTTCAAATGTTTAGAACGCAGCACAGCCTATTTTTATTGCGCTGTGTCGGCACAATAGATTGCGTCGACAACTGCGCCGTGCGGGAAAAGTCATCGGAGAACGCGTTAAATAGCCTTCCTTGCGTTTTACCCACTGTGTATGTGCGGACAAGCCCCTCCAGTGCAATCTCTGACATTCTTCCTAAGGAATTCTAGCCAGACAGAAATAATTGCCATTTCAGGTTGGCACATATCTTCTGAACAGCTGCAAGGCCGCATGTTTCTGTAGTGGGGCAGGCAGATATCGAAAATTCAGTGTAAGTTCCAGTAAACCGGTTTATTCCACGGTCCTCTCTCCCTCCGCTTGTGATAAACCTTAAGCTGACTCACATGGTAAAAGTGAAGGCCGTATGAAATAATAAATTAGATTATTGGTGTCACAAGAAACAGGGTAACAAATTGGCAGATTACTGTCCTTGACCAGTGTACAGTTTAACAAATGAACAATTACTCCAATCTTAAAGTTCTTTTTAGTGCACTTTCCATTACTAATAGCAATTATATAGTGAAATACTGTCCGACATGTGAGTGAAGTTATATTTTTTCATTTGTTTAAGCTGAGACCTGTTTAATATAACTGTGAACAAAAGTCTATATACTGCTTGTGTTATTGTCATTACGCATCATTGAATTGTTCCTGTTTGCTGGGTTCATACTGTAGCTTGTCTCCCTCACACTCTATAAGGTCAATCCAGTTAGGTGCGAGTTTTTCATGAAACTCATAGACATTCGCGTGGATGCGCGCTCCCGAGAATTCTCCAATCCGAATTGTCAGCCATATGCCATGTGAGAGTAGTGCATTAAAAAGTGGGCTGACCTTCCTGGACCCCCTTCCCCCCTCCCCCCCAAAAAAATTTAAAATTTTATTTGCCAAGTCATATAGGAGGCTGTGAGTGGTCATTAGGAAAGTACTGGAGATTTTTAAATGGTGTTAAATGGCTGATTTGCGCATTTTTTTTAAACGTAAACAAAAGGATAAAAAGCAAACTTTTCAGTTACTTTTCTAAAAAAAAAAGCTAAATAAAAGTAGGGGAAAAAAATCACTTTTGGGGTACTTCGAGTTTCTAAATTTTTGTTTATAAATATAAAAAGCAATTATTTAAAAAAAATATATACTCTAATTAAATTTGGGGTGCATAAAGCAACGAAAAGGCTTATTTGGGGGTAATTTGAGGCCATTTTTTTAACACCCCCCCCCCAAAAAAAATGACATGTGATTAGTCATTCGGGGGTTAACCATAAAATAAGGATTTTCCCTACCATCTCTAACCCTCAGTGAGGTGCGAACGGAAAAATGCAAGTTTACTCTGCCTGGTTCAATGCGAGTTGCTAATTGGATTGCAAAATGTGAATTTGCAGAGAAAACGGCAACTCACATCCTGCAGCCGCACCTGATAGGAATGAACCTTGTGTTTGCCACTTTCACTGTGACCCAAAAAAATTTCTGCCACAGAGAAGCTCATACGGTTGTTTATGGGTCTAGATTCAGTCTAGGTTTAGATTGTAAGCACAAGCAAGGCCATTTTCTCTCATGTTATACCATCATCTACTCACTTCCAACAATGGCACCAAACCTTTGGGTTCAACAGCTGGCACTACTTCTGTGCGTAATATGACTGCATAATGTATGAAACAGTGTTTATATAGTTTGTATGGGTGTGGATCATCAAATCGACAGTGTCTAGGTCAACCACTATAGGTCGACAGTCACTAGGACGACAGGGTCTGAAGGTCGACAGGTCAAAAGGTCGACATTCGTTTTTCATGTTTTTTTGGTGTAATTTTCTCCGTACAGTGACCGGGAAGCCCAATTAGTGCACCGTGTCCCCTCGCATGGCTCGCTTTGCTCGGTACAGATTACCGTTTCAATCGTAGTCCACGTGGATCGTTAAGTATGAAAGAGTTCCAAAAAAATATTTAAAAAAAAAAATCCCTTATGTCGACCTAGCACATGTCGACCTAGAAACCCTCTCGACCTTCAGACCCTGTCGACCTAGTGACTGTCGACCTATAGTGGTCGACCTAAACATTGTCGACCTAGTCCTAGACAGTGTCGATCTTCAGACCGGATTTCAGTTTGTATCCCATGTTCTGCCACGTTCTGTACTCCTAGGCTGGGTGCACACTTAGATGATATTGGCACGATTTGCCGATTGGAACAATATGTCACGCTGATCGTCTAATGTGTACCCGTGATTGTGTGGTCCCGCTTGTTGCGTGCGTCATCTTCCAGATTGCCGTGCTGCACGGGTGCACCCAGTGCAGTGTAATGAAGGAGACAACAAGATGTCATTCCATGTTCGTTACATCGCTAGTATGTACCAGCAGTCTGGCACGTTGAGGGGTGAAGGGAAATTGCGTCTACCATCGCCCCGGTTTCTGATCATCCTAGTGTGTACACAGCGTAAGGGGGTATCCAAGTAGTGATTTTTTTCGGACCAGTCGAAAAAATAGCACTTTTCGCCCGTTTTTAGGTCGAATTTACATTCGACCTACTCAATGCCCGTGCCGTTTTTTTTGACTGGGTGAAAAATCCATCACTGGTAAAAACCACGTGTGTCTGCAAATTTGCTGCTGATACACATGTTTTGGTGAATTAGCGCCCGTTTTTGGCACAGTTTTTGCCCATGCCGCCTCGACAAAAAAAAAAAAATGGAAACAGCATGGCTGAAAATAGATCCAAAAATGGGCGAAAATGCCCACAACTGAATACCCTGTGTCGAATTAGTGCCGTTTCTACATCCAGTCGAAAAAACTACACTTAATTGAATACCCCCCAAGTCTTTTGCATTTTTTATATTGTTTTGTTTGCACCGTTTCTGTTCTTTGTAAGGTGCTGCGGACCCCTTGTGATGCCATATAAATTAATAATAATAATAATAATAGGTCAGGATGTGTATGGTAGACTGTGACGTGACTACAGGGATATGCCGCCAGATAAGATTCCTGTGCAAAGTTTTTGCGAGACATAAAGGTCGACTCAAAGAGCCGCAAGGCTCTATAGCAGTATCGCAGGTTATGTGTCATGTGGGAGTACATACACCCGATTCCCGCCAAACCAGTATCAGCTTTTGGGGAACAATTATCAAAGCTTGGAGAGAGATAAAATGGAGAGACATAAAGTACCAATCAATTAGCTCCTAACTGCCATGTCACAGGCTGTGTTTGAAAAATGACAGGATCTGATTGGTTGGTACTTTTACCCTCTCCACTTTATCTTACTCTAAGCTTTGATACCCCCTCCAAGTTAGCATTTTGTGTTTTGAATGTATGAACTGCCCTGTATCAAGATCCAACACACAAAAATAATTATACACCCAGCACTTGTAACGATGCCGGACCTCATCTGATCATACAGTTGCCTGAATTCTTCTCACTCTCTTATCTGTGATCCTAAAAATGCTGTTTGGAAATGTGAACCCCAGCTTAGCACCGTCTGCGGGATTTCAGGCCCAGGAATGAAACAGTCCCGAATAATTACCCGCAGGTCATCCCAGACACGTTGCAGATGGCGTACCCTCACTGGGAGCCCAGGCACTGGTGGGAACAACTGCTCTGTGGCTGGAACTGTCCCATTGTCACCTTTTGTATTTTAATTATTCAAAGAATTTGGAATGCTAAACGTTTAACGTGTGGTTTGTCTACTGCAGATAAATATGTGACAGAATGTGCCCCCTGTAGGCATTGTGCTTGGTGTTTAGACACTGTATAACGTGGCTTTATTTATAACCAGCAGAATCTGCATGTGAGGGTCTGTCTATATAACATTGTGTAGCAATGTTCTACAGCAGAATACAAACATCGGGCATGATTCTGACTTGTAAGTACAGCAAAAAAAAAACTATTTTGTCTCTGAAACAAACCATGTTGCAATGCAAGGGGACTAAATTAATTCATATTTTTTCCTGTACAGGGTAAATACTGTCTGCTTTAGCATGTAGCCCACACATGTTAGATTATTTTTACGCTGCAATTTAGATTTCACTTTGGAAACACCCCACCCCAATCTAAATCTCTCTGTACATGTTACAGCTGCCCCAAGTGCACAGTTACTGCTTTTTTTGCTTTACTTCCAAATCAGAATCAGGCTCATCATACTCTATGGCGGGTAATGACTTCTGCATGTAGAAATAAGCAGTTGAAACTATGATTCAAAAAGAACAGTTTAGTAGGAATACCATTCCGTGCCCAGCGTGGCCTTAAAAACAAATTAAATACCCGTCCGCTCTACCTATATTGTAGGTATCCTACTGTACCCCTGAAATCACCCTATGTTAGGGGCGCATTGGCATTCCATAAAGGATGACCTGGTGTTTTGGTTGGATAAGCTATGCTGGCATTCGGGATGCTGGGGGTCAGACGACCGTCCACAGCATCCCAATGCTTAGAATCCCGACACGGGAAAGGTAAGTATACTTACATCACCCCAATGCCACCCTATCCCTAACCCCCTATTTCCGCAGTCTAAACCTAACCCTCCCTGGGGGTTTCTAAACCTAACCCCACCTACCTGCAGCCTAACCCTCCCCCCCCCCCCCCCCGCGGCCTAAAGCCTAATCCTAACTCCCCCCCCACACACACAGGGATTGTGACCGTTGCCAGGAATGCCAGAGATGGCATTCCCAGTAGTGTTAGGATTCCGGCGTCACTATTTTAACTGCAGTGATCCTGACCGGATCCCGTTTAGACAAAGCTCATAGCATTGGAAGGGCATCCACTACTCATTTGGGTATTTCAGATTAACAATCGGTTTTGAAAAGTGGGGATTGTACTTTAAAGTGTCCAACGAGGTCCCTGGCTCTTACTGTGTTTATAGGCGGTGTTCTCATGAGGGGTGGTATTCATGTGACCGCCAGTCAGCTGACCGACAGTCACATGACCTCCTCCACCAGCCCGGCGGCTCACTATCCCGATGGTCGGCATGCCGACCAACAGGGACTATTTCCACTCGTGGGTGTCCACGACACCCATAGAGTGGGAATAGAACCCGTGGTGACCGCAGGTCGCCACCGAGCCCGCAAGGGGCTTGCTGCACTCGCCCCTTCCCGCCTGGATCCCGGCGTCGGTATGCTGCCGTGATCCCGGCGTTGGTAAGCTGATCGGCGGTCTCCTGACCGCCGGTCAGCAGTACTACACCCCTCATGAGTGTGCCCCCAATTGTAAATCGTTACGGAGTATATATAAATAAATGTTATATAAATAAATGATATTATATAAATAAATGCTATATAAATAAATGTTAATAATTATATTGTATCATCTCACATGCTGGCTGCAAGATATGTATTTTATTCTAGCTTTGTTTTACCTACAGAAATTGTACAGGAACAAACCTTATATCTGACTTTTCTTTTGTTATTATATGCTATGTAATGTATTTGTTACTATGTAACAGTGGGAAATGCAGAATAATGCCAGTGGAATGTCTTCCTGCATGTTCTAGGTATTCAGTTTGAACCCTACACGGCTTTCACTGTGTGGCCAGTGACCCCCCTCATTCCTTTTTCAAATATCATTAGTATGAGGATGGTTAGGATAATTGGAATTTTTGGGGGCAGAGTCATGTGTTTTTATAGCTGCTACTGGCAAACAGATGACATGTCGGGCTGTCAGACCATCACAGTTTTGCGGCTGAGGGCTAAAGGGGGGCAGACACTTCTGGTGGGACAGGTGGCCCCCTGCTGAGACCCTATTGTGGCAGCGTTCCCAAGTGTGCGGCTCCCACAAACGCCCAAGACCTCAGATGGGCAACATGTACTCTTCTTAAAGCTTTGAAATATATTCTGTGGACCACAACCATTGCTTGTTAGAATTTGTCTCAACTACACGTGAACTGCAAGGTTATGTCCTCATATACTTGCAAGACGTTAGCAGATATTGGTGCTTTTGGCCAACTTAAAGAGGAAGGCTGCCCCTTATAGCCCACAGGAAAATTATGATTGGTGGATTGCTGATTTGTCCTTATACACTGTGGCTTCAGTTGTGATAGAAAAGGCCAACTCAGTGTACCAGGATTACCATGGGAACCCATCCTAAAATGCAAGAGCCCCCTGCTGCATTTGAATGCTACCTCAAGGTAGACTCCCCCTTGAACATATTGCTTATTGCTATCACTAGTGATAAGGGATTGTTGCTTTTTATTGCTCACATAATGTTTCCCGTCTCTCTTTTTGGCACTGTGCTTCCTTATCTGATTGAAGCGTGCCTGTTGCCGACACACGGTGAAAGCAACTTTTATAAAATAAAGATGTTTGTTAAAACAAATTATATATTGTCTGATAGAGGTGATGAATACAGCCAGCTATAGAACAAAATGGCTGCTGTGATGAATACAGCCAGCTATGGAACAAAATGGCTGCTACGGTGGAATTTACTGTGTACTAAGCCTTGGAGAGTGGTAAAGTGGAGAGAGATAAGTACCAGCCAATAAGCTCCCAATTCAAGTCATATTTCAAACACAGCCTGTAACATGACAGACAAGAGCTGATTAACTGGCACTTTATCTCTCTCCACTTTATCTCTCCTCAAGGCTTAGTACATCTCCCCCTGGATCTGGTGGGATATACTATTTTCAAAAAATCACGTACAGATTAATGAATTTCTGGGCAAACATTGCAATTCTAAGATTAAAATTCAACGCAGGCAAACCAGTTCACCTTCCTCTGTAACATTTGCTTTGCAGGCTTATTGTACGTCAGAGTGGACCTGTCGCTAGGACACTGAACAGGCAGCCATCTTGTTGGTCTAGTCCGTATTGGCCTATTAGTTTGTTAGGTACCAGTGACAATGTCAAGGTAATGTCTGACCTATTAGAATGGCATATACTACCTTCTCAAAAATATTAATTCAGCCGACACAATGGCCGCCTGCACTGTGAGGGGCCGGTTGACTTTAATACTTTAATCATACTTGACTAGTCTTTCAGAATGCCTGGTAGACTCTCAAAATTCAGGGAGTACACCCACACTCCCGGGAAAGTAGATCAGTCCGCTGGAACCAATCCAGGGGCTTGATGACATGATTGTCTGCGAATTGCGTTATCATGGTCAAACCCCCCTCCCCCCCACAATGCCCAAATATCACATAGAAAAACATGACACATTTCTTTATAATATAAAATTATATCATTATATTATATTTTGTAACAATCTTTTTAGAACTCTAAAGGGATATTTATCAAATAAAGGAGAGAGATAAAGTGCTCATAGCAATTAATCAGCTTCTGTCATTTTTCAAGCACAGCAACTTCTCCAAGATTTGATAACTCTCCTCCTGTATTCTTTTTCCTAGGCTAGATATAGCAAGTATAACTGATGCATAACAAGCATCATATTGCAACACTTTATTAAACAAAGAGGGACTATGGGGGTCATTCCGAGTTGATCGCTAACTGCTTTTGTTCGCTGTGCAGTGATGAGGCAAAAAAAGGCACTTCTGCGCATGCGTATGAGGCGCAATGCGCAAAGTAATTTTACAACGAACGATGTAGTTTGACACAAGGTCTAGCAAAGCTTTTTAGTCGCACTGCTGGGCGCAGAGTGATTGACAGGATGAGGGCGTTTTTGGGTGTCAACTGACCGTTTTCAGGGAGTGTTCAAAACAAAGCAGGCATGCTTGAAAAAACGCAGGCGTGGCTGGGCGAACGCAGGGCGTGTTCATGACGTCAAAACAGGAACTGAACACTCTAAAGCACAGGTTCTCAAACTCGGCCCTCAGGACACCACACAGTGCATGTTTTGCAGGTCTCCTCACAGAATCACAAGTGACATAATTAGCTCCACCTGTGGACCTTTTAAAATGTGTCAGTGAGTAATTAATACACCTGTGCACCTGCTGGGTTACCTGCAAAACATGCACTGTGTGGGGTCCTGAGGACCGAGTTTGAGAACCACTGGTCTAAAGGGGTGTAGTATGGTATGCCGGCGGTCGGGCTCCCGGTGACCAGCATACACGCTATTTTATTCTCCCTCCAGGAGGGGTCGTGAACCCCCACGAGGGAGAATATAGTGTCGGTATGCCGGCTGTTGGGATTCCGGCGCCGGTATACTGTGCGCCGGGATCCCGTCAGTCGGCACACTGAAGACCACCCGTCTAATGTGATCGCAAGCGCTGAGTAGGTATTGAGCTACTCTAAAACTGCACAAAAAAATGATGCCGCCGCTCTGCGATCCTTTCGTTCGCACTTCTGCTAAGCAAAAATACACTCCCAGTGGGAGGCGGCTTAGCGTTTGCACGGCTGCTAAAAACAGCTAGCGAGCGAACAACTCGGAATGACCACCTATGTACAAGTATGTAAGCAAAATCAGTTTACTCCTATTAAACAGTCATTGAAAAAGGGAAGCATTCGATATTCCGGCTGTCGGGATCCTGGCGCTCAGCATACCGGCGCCAGGATACGACAACTATTCTCCCTCTTGGAGTGCGTGGCTGCAAGGAGCTCTTTTGTGCTCGCCCCGCTGCCGGCATTCCGACAGCCGGGATATAGGAGTAGACATTGGCGTTTCTATAATGGGTGCAATGTGTGAGGGCCCACACTGCACACACTGCACCTAGTTAAATACTTACCTTGCCGGAGTCCAGCGGCGGGTGCAGCAATCGCAGTGGAAATCGCTGCCAAAATGGCCGCCGTGCATGCGTGGTAGTCTACTGCGCCGTTCAGAGGAGGGGGCCCATGCGGAGGTGAACACGGGCCCCCTCCTCTGTAGAAACATCCCTGGTAGTAGACCCATTGAAAAGCATCCCTTCCTTCTATTGATCACTTTCCTCAGATCCACGTTGTGTTTGTGATCCAGAATAGGGTGGAAGTTTATCACGGAATGAAGTATTGCGAAACGTCTGACTGATCTTTAGGATGTTTTTGTAATTCCCAGAATCCCCCCTGGCTGTGCCTCTGGCCAGGAGGAGGATGAGTGAATCATGACCTGCGTTCCTCTTGTGTTTGCAGGACTGTATTGTTACAGGCTCTTTCTAGGCATGTGAAGATGGGCGCTCTCTGGGAATGTGTTTCCCTGGACACGTAAGAACTTGTAGATGATATTTAGAACCCACGGCCCTGTCTGCTCTGCGCTCTCCCACTGTGAGCTCACGTCTCCTTGCGCTTTGAACTGTGGGACAGGGAAGGAAGAGCCGGTCGTTATGATATGAGTTTGTTAAAAACATGTCCAGTGTTATTACATGCACAATAACAATACGTTTGAATTGTGCACTTAGGGGAGGGCTTCTTTTGATTTTTCTTTTCATTTGACGTTGTGTAACTTGTGATAGAGGCAGACACCATGCATACTATACCTGCAGTGTGGTAACTTCCATCACGGCGGTCACAGGAAAAGAGGTGAGAGATGGAAGACCCCTTCTTACTAAAGTTAGAACAACAAAGCAAATTTAAAGCAATGTTCCAATGATTAGAACACTCCCCGTGTATTATTGGCCTGTGCATGATACATGTAATTGTTTCCTTTATATAGGGGGTCATTCCGAGTTGTTCGCTCGCAAGTGAATTTTAGCAGATTTGCTCATGCTAAGCCGCCGCCTACTGGGAGTGAATCTTAGCATCTTAAAATTGCGAACGATGTATTCGCAATATTGCGATTACACACCTCGTAGCAGTTTCTGAGTTGCTTCAGACTTACTCAGCATCTGCGATCAGTTCAGTGCTTGTCGTTCCTGGTTTGACGTCACAAACACACCCAGCGTTCGCCCAGACACTCCCCCGTTTCTCCAGCCACTCCCGCGTTTTTTCCGGAAACGGTAGCGTTTCTTCCCACACGCCCATAAAGCGGCCTGTTTCCGCCCAGTAACATCCATTTCCTGTCAATCACATTATGATCGCCAGAACGATGAAAATGCCGTGAGTAAAATTCCTAAGTGCATAGCAAATTTACTTGGCGCAGTCGCAGTGCGGACATTGCGCATGCGCATTAAGCGGAAAATCGCTGCGATGCGAAGATTTTTACAGAGCGAACAACTCAGAATGACCCCCATAATTCACTCTTTTGTTGGAAAAAAAAAGACATCTGGCTTTTATTTCTTTATTTGCCAATTATACACAGAAGACCTCTGGAACCTACATTGATTTCACAGAATATATACTAATTCATCACCAAATAAGGTTCCTGCAAAAAAGAAAAGACATTTAAGAGCTCATTTACCTTCATTCCTCTAGTCCTCAGACTATGGAACTGATTGTCAGTCAGTCGTGGCTCCTTTCACGGCTGCAGATAGCGAATTTATGCATGTTTGTGGTTCTCCGGCAATTCCGATTAGGACAGTTCTTGGCCGTGTTTTCTCTTTGTGTGAAATGATTGGTTCTGGGTGTCAGCGCAACAGGCGCCCGCTACAGTCCGTCTCATGGGATTGTTGTGGGTGTGTATATAGAGGTCTGACTCTCTATAGCCTGTTTCTGACGGATCTCTTGCACCCAGCATGGGTCAGGTGAAAGTTACAATACTAATGGTGACTGTTGCGGCTGTGGATGGAAAAACAGTGGGTGCTGCGGCTTACCGATTGCAGCGGTACGGAAACGTGAATTAGCATGATGTAATAAGGGGGAGATTTATCAAAACTTGGAGAGAGATAAATTACCAGCCATGCATCTCCTGTCATGTTGCAGGCTGTGTTTGAAAACTGACAGGAGCTGATTGGCTGGCAGTTCATCTCTCTCCACTGCATCTCCCTTTAAGCTTTGATAACGCTCCCCCTTAGTTTGAAAAATGGCAGGAGCTGATTGGTTGGTACTTTATCTCCCCATAATCTGGTGTCTGTGACATCACACAAAAACAGCCACTTTGCTCCTAAGATATAGGCCCTATGTAACCGTGGCCAATTCATGCATTTAAAGTGAAATTAAACGTTAGCTGTGATATCGCCAGTGCCTGCCATTTGGTTGCTGTCTCATACATTACTAGTTATTCAACAGCAATCCATGCTAGTCTGCAGAGTATCCATGGTGGCATTGACAGTTTCACGTGGTTGCTTTGAGTTTCCATAATTACCATTCTCCCGCCTCCCCAAGTATGTAAGTCCCTCTGCACCTACCAGTCCCTGTGTAATAGCGAGAAAATAAATCCGCTACGCATTGCTCTATCCCTGGTCTTAAACATACTTAGCGGCTTTTGAAACATGAAGGAGGCATGGTGATGGGCCTTATGTCATCAAACCACCCGTAGCATAATGCCGCAAACTGTGGCTGCACAGGGCGGAGCAATATTACACAATTCACTTTAACTTGCAGCATTCATTCCCCCACCTAGGGTCCGGGAAGGTTTACGTTACTTCTGAGAATCAGGGAGAAGCCCTTGAAATTTGAGCGTTTCGCAGATATTCTGGGAGAGTGTACAAAACACAAAGACTTGCTATCGGCGCTAACAATAATATACTGTACTGCAAACCTGTGTGTATGTAGCAAATAAAACCAAGGGGATTTTGTCATATTTTGATCAAAACATTTAATCGTGCAGCTTATTATCAGGGGATAGTAATTTTCTGCAAGTCCCTACACTAGCATATATGCCCAGCATGGCCTGGTTTGTGAGCCGCACCCAACTAGACCTTCTATAGCCTTAATTGTAAGCTGCCATGATAGTACTAGGCAAAGTTTTGAAACAAGACAGAAAATAAATATGCCTGCACTTGGTTTTACTCATAGTGTACATGGTACCAGCTGCGTGGTAGCATAATGCCATAAATGTATATGACTTTTGCTATCGGCACTAACAATAATACAGTATACTGCAAATCTGTATGTATGTAGTAGATAAAGCACAGGGGATTTTGTCTTATTTTGATCAGAATATTTAAGCTTCCTCTGGGAGAATATGCAAGTATAGTACAATAGGGTCAAGATGCCATTTGCAAATTAGGGGTTAGGCTGCGGAAGGGGAGAAGTAGGGTTAGGCTGCAGGAGGGAGATTGGGGTTAGGCTGCAGGAGGAGAGGGCTAGGGTTAGGCTACAGGAGGGAGATTTGGGGTTAGGCTGCGGGAGGGGAGTTGTATGGTTAAGGCTGCAGGAGAGAGATTTGGGTTAGCCTGCGAGAGTGGAGGGGTAGGGTTAGGCTGCAGGAGGGGAGGGCTAGGGTTAGGCTGCTGGAGGGGAGGGCTAGGGTTAGGCTGCAGGAGGAGAGGGCTAGGGTTAAGCTGCAGGAGGGAGATTTGTGGTTAGGCTGCGGGAGGGGAGGTGTAGGGTTAAGGCTGCAGAAGAGAGATTTGGGTTAGCCTGCGAGAGTGGAGGGGTATGGTTAGGCTGCAGGAGGGGAGGGCTAAGGTTAGGCTGCTGGAGGGGAGGGCTAGGGTTAGGCTTCTGGAGGGGAGGGCTAGGGTTAGGCTGCTGGAGGGGTGGGCTAGGGTTAGGCTGCAGGAGGGAGACTTAGGGTTTTTCTGCGGGAGGGGAGGGCTAAGGTTAGGCTGCAGGAGGGAAATTTGGGGTTAGGCTGCTGGAGGTGAGGTTTTTAGTTAGACTGCAGGAGGGAGATTTGGGGTTAGGCTGCAGGAGGGAGATTTGTGGTTAGGCTGCGGGAGGGGAGGTGTAGGGTTAAGGCTGCAGGAGAGAGATTTGGGTTAGCCTGCGAGAGTGGAGGGGTAGGGTTAGGCTGCAGGAGGGGAGGGCTAGGGTTAGGCTGCTGGAGGGGAGGGCTAGGGTTAGGCTGCAGGAGGAGAGGGCTAGGGTTAAGCTGCAGGAGGGAGATTTGTGGTTAGGCTGCGGGAGGGGAGGTGTAGGGTTAAGGCTGCAGAAGAGATATTTGGGTTAGCCTGCGAGAGTGGAGGGGTAGGATTAGGCTGCAGGAGGGGAGGGCTAGGGTTAGGCTGCTGGAGGGGAGGGCTAGGGTTAGGCTTCTGGAGGGGAGGGCTAGGGTTAGGCTGCTGAAGGGGTGGGCTAGGGTTAGGCTGCAGAGGGAGACTTAGGGTTTTTCTGCGGGAGGGGAGGGCTAAGGTTAGGCTGCAGGAGGGAGATTTGGGGTTAGGCTGCAGGAGGGAGATTTGGGGTTAGGCTGCAGGAGGGAGATTTGGGGTTAGGCTGCTGGAGGGAGATTTGGGGTTAGGCTGCAGGAGGGAGATTTGGGGTTAGGCTGCAGCAGGTGAGGTTTATGGTTAGGCTGCAGGAGGGAGATTTGGGGTTAGGCTGCAGGAGGGAGATTTGTGGTTAGGCTGCTGGAGGGGAGGGCTAGGGTTAGGCTGCAGGAGGGAGACTTAAGGTTTTTCTGCCGGAGGGGAGGGCTAAGAGAATAGAAAGAAAGTTTCTTCGGGAGAAGTGTCGTAAACAAATTTTGTATTCTCCTATCTGCTGTACATCTCTATATATGTCCCCCTAAAAATGTTAGTTTGGATAAATACCCTTCGCTTGTATAAAACAGAAAAAAAAAAGAAAAGATACTCATGACTATCTCCTATATAATAGCCCAGATCTGTGACTTTGTGACTCATTTGCTAACGCTGGGCGGAGTCACAACACTGGGCGGAGTTAGTCAAATGAGTCACAGATCTGGGCAAATCTATAGGAGACTAGGAGCAGAAGCAGATGGTATGGGCATGGCACAGGCAGGGGTGCATACCTCCCAGCTTTCTTCAGGCAGAAGGAGGGACACACAGGCAGCGAAAAGGGGCGTGACCAACGAAAAGGGGAGTGGCTTCACGGGAGGGCCCCCGTTTTCGTCAGTGAGGGGGCATGCCCAGCGCTCTGTGAGCTGCTGGCATGCCCCCAGGGGCGGATTATGAGTCCGGGGGGCCCAGGGCACTTGAGACGGGGGGCCCTATCTCATTGCTGTGACTGCTGGGGGTTTGGGGGCGTGGCCTAATAGCGCCCGCGTGGCCACACCCCCTTATGCAAATTCCGGAGATTTTTTTTTTAATGGGATTTTGGCCCCTCAGCTAGGGGTAAATCCAGAGGGGCTGGTCACTCCCCCCTACACACCCGCACAGGCAGAAGAAAGCAGGGAGGCTGCTGCCTCCCTGCACCACCACAGACCTGCCAACACGCAGCAGAGTGTGCTGACTGTAGCACAATGCTGCTGCTGGCAGGACGGGGTGCTTCAGAGCTGGGACAGAGCTACTCCAGCCGGGGGGGCCCCTAAAACTGTGGGGCGCACGGTACATACCCCCTGCCCCCCCCCCCCCCTTAATCCGGCTCTGCTGCCGGAACCACCCCTTAATCCGTACCCCCTGATGCCCCCTCTCCCACTGTCTCCACTAAATAGACGCTGTGCGCATGCGCACAGCGTCTATTCACCGCAGCTCTGCTAAGCAGAACAGCGAGTTCAGGAGCTTCCCAACTGCCCCCCCACTGGGGGACACTGCGGCCCACGGGTGGGACAGACCCAAAAAAATGGGACTGTCCCGCGAAAATCAGGACAGTTGGGAGGTATGGGGGTGTGTGAGGGGGTATGCCATACAGACAGATTGGGCACCGGCTCACTATGTGCTTGACCCCCACATCAGCATACTCAGCAGGGGCTCTCTGGCGCGGAGGAGCGTCACTTTCTGGCACACTCCACGCTTCTTAGCTGCAGTTTTGTGGGGCACCTGCCGCTGTGCAGGTTCTGTACTGCCTCTGTTATCTCCAGCCCCGGCAACCCCACCGCTAGCTGCAGCGCTGCCACCCGCAGTGAGGTGCGCCCAGCTCCTTCACACACTTTAGCCGGCGGGTAGCGCTGCAGAAGTCAGCGCTGCAGAAGTCAGCGCTGCTTGCAGGCTCCGACCCCCTCCTCCCTCCAGCCGCAGCGTCTCCTGGGACCTAACCAGTCACTCCCAGTCTCCCCTTTCCACAGTGCCCGGCAGCCGCGAGGTCCGCGCCGCGTGCATGCTATGACCCCCTCCTCCCTCCAGCCGCAGCGTCTCCTGGGGGATAACCAGTCACTCCCAGTCTCCCCTAACCACAGTGCCCGGCAGCTGCGCGAGGTCTGCGGTGTGTGACTGAGGAGGGGGGAGGGATGCGGACGGGCAGAGGAAGCAGGACTCCAGCCTGAGAGAGTCAGCCATGCCAAGTATCCACCAGCAGCAGATCCCAACAGGTTGGAGTGGAACAGCAGCAGCCAGCAGCAGTGACTCCGGTAAGACACATCTGTCTGTCATCACTGTTCTGTCCTTAATACCAATCTCTCTCGTGCCCTGTGTTCTGTCATGTCCCTGTCACCCCTGGCCTTGCCCTGTCACCCTTATCCTGGCCCTTTCACCCTTATCCTGGCCCTTTCACCCTTATCCTGGCCCTGTCACCCTTATCCTGGCCCTGTTACCCTTATGCTGGCCCTGTTACCCCTATCCTGGCCCTGTCACCCATGTGCTTGCCCTGTCAACCCTATACTGGCCCTGTCACCGCTGTCCTGGTCCTGCCGCCCCTACCCGGGCCATGTCACCCCTATCTTGTCCCTGTCATTTCTCTGACGTCCTAGTGGATGCTGGGAACTCCGTAAGGACCATGGGGAATAGCGGCTCCGCAGGAGACTGGGCACAAAAGTAAAAGCTTTAGGACTACCTGGTGTGCACTGGCTCCTCCCCCTATGACCCTCCTCCAAGCCTCAGTTAGATTTTTGTGCCCGGCCGAGAAGGGTGCACACTAGGGGCTCTCCTGAGCTTCTTAGTGAAAAGTTTAGTTTTAGGTTTTTTATTTTCAGTGAGACCTGCTGGCAACAGGCTCACTGCATCGAGGGACTAAGGGGAGAAGAAGCGAACTCACCTGCGTGCAGAGTGGATTGGGCTTCTTAGGCTACTGGACACCATTAGCTCCAGAGGGACCGAACACAGGCCCAGCCTCGGAGCTCGGTCCCGGAGCCGCGCCGCCGGCCCCCTTACAGAGCCAGAAGCAAGAAAAGGTCCGGAAAAATCGGCGGCAGAAGACATCAGTCTTCAACAAGGTAGCGCACAGCACTGCAGCTGTGCGCCATTGTTACTCAGGCACACTTCACACTCCGGTCACTGAGGGTGCAGGGCGCTAGGGGGGGGCGCCCTGAGCAGCAATGTAAAACACCTTGGCTGGCATAAATACACCACATATAACCCCCAGGGCTATATGGGTGTATTTTAACCCCTGCCAGATTCCACAGAAAAACGGGAGAAAAGGCCGCCGAGAAGGGGGCGGAGCCTATCTCCTCAGCACACTGGCGCCATTTTCTCTCACAGCTCCGTTGGAGGGAAGCTCCCTGGCTCTCCCCTGCAGTTACTACACTACAGAAAGGGGTTAAAAAAGAGAGGGGGGCACTAATTAGGCGCAGTATAACAATACAGCAGCTATAAGGGGAAAAACACTTATATAAGGTTATCCCTGTATATATATATAGCGCTCTGGTGTGTGCTGGCATACTCTCCCTCTGTCTCCCCAAAGGGCTAGTGGGGTCCTGTCCTCTATCAGAGCATTCCCTGTGTGTGTGCTGTGTGTCGGTACGTTGTGTCGACATGTATGAGGAGGAAAATGAGGTGGAGGCGGAGCAATTGCCTGTAACAGAGATGTCACCCCCTAGGGAGTCGACACCTGAGTGGATGAGCTTATGGAAGGAATATGTGACAGTGTCAGCTCTTTACAAAAGATTGATGACATGAGACGGCCGGCGACTCAGTCTGGGCCTGTCCAGGTGTCTCAAAAGCCATCTGGGGCTCTAAAACGCCCGTTACCGCAGATGGCAGATACAGACGCCGACACTGACTCCAGTGTCGACGATTAAGAGACGAATGTGACTTCCAGTAGGGCCACAAGTTACATGATTGAGGCTATGGAAAATGTTTTTACACATTTCTGATAATACCAGTACCACTAAAAAGGGTATTATGTTGGGTGAGAAAAAACTGCCTGTAGTTTTTCCTGCATCTGAGGAATTAAATGAAGTGTGTGATGATGCGTGGGTTTCCCCCGATAAAAAAGTTATTGGCATCATACCCCTTCCCGCCAGAGGATAGGGCACGTTGGGAAACACCCTTTAGGGTGAATAAAGCGCTCACACGCTTGTCTAAACAGGTGGCACTACCGTCCCCGGATACGGCCGCCCTTAAGGAACCTACTGACAGAAAGCAGTAAAATATCCTAAAATGTATATACACTCACACGGGTGTGATACTGCGACCAGCAATCGCCTCAGCCTGGATGTGCAGTGCTGGGGTGGCTTGGTCGGATTCCCTGACTGACAATATTTATACCCTAGATAGGGACAGTATATTACTAACTATAGAGCATTTAAAAGATGCATTTCTATATATGCGTGATGCACAGAGGGATATTTGCCGACTGGCATCAAGAGTAAGTGCGCTGTCCATTTCTGCCAGAAGAAGGTTATGGACAAGACAGTGGTCAGGTGATGCTGATCCCAAAAGGCATATGGAAGTATCGCCTTATAAAAGGGAAGAGTTATTTGGGGTAGGTCTAACAGATCTCTGGTGGCCACGGCAATGGCTGGAAAATCCACATTTTTACCCCAGGTAGCTTCTCAACCTAAGAAGACGCCGTATTATCAGGCGCAGTCCTTTCGGCCCCATAAAGCGGGCAAAAAGCGCCTCATTTCTGCCCCGTGGCAGAGGGAGAGGAAAAAGGCTGCAGCAAACAGCCAATTCCCACAAAAGCCCTCTCCCGCCTCCGCAAAGTCCTCAGCATGACGCTGGGGCTTTACAAGCGGTCTCAGGCACGGTGGGGGCCTGTCTCAAGAAATTTGAGACGTCTTCCCCTCGCCGTTTCATAAAGTCTGCTTTACCGACGTCTCCCTCAGATAGGGAGACAGTATTGCAAGCCATTCACAGGCTGTATTCCCAGCAGGTGATAATCAAGGTACCCCTCCTGCAACAGGGAAAGGGGTACTATTCCACACTATTGGTGGTACCGAAGCCGGACGGCTCGGTGAGACCAATTTAAAATCTAAAATCCTTGAACACTTACATACAAAGGTTCAAATTCAAGATGGAGTCACTCAGAGCAGTGATAGCAAACCTGGAAGAAGGGGACTATATGGTCTCTCTGGACATCAAAGATGCTTACCTACATGTCCCAATTTACCCTTCTCCAAGGGTACCTCAGGTTTGTGGTACAGAACTGTCACTATCAGTTTCAGACGCTGCCGTTTGGATTGTCCACGGCACCACGGGTCTTTACCAAGGTAATGGCCAAAATTATGATACTCCTTCGAAAGAAGGGAGTTTTAGTTATCCCTTACTTGGACGATCTCCTGATAAGGGCAAGATCCAGGGAACAGTTGGAAGTCGGGGTAGCACTATCTCAGATAGTGCTGCGGTAGCACGGTTGGATTCTCAATATTCCAAAATCGCAGCTGATCCTGACGACACGCCTTCTATTCCTAGGGATGATCCTGGACACAGTCCAGAAAAAGGTGTTTTCTCCCGGAGGAGAAAGCCAGGGAGTTATCCGAACTAGTCAGAAACCTCCTAAAACCAGGCCAAGTGTCAGTGCATCAGTGCACAAGGGTCCTGGGAAAAATGGTGGCTTCCTACGAAGCAATTCCATTCGGCAGATTCCACGCAAGAACTTTCCAGTGGGACCTGCTGGACAAATGGTCCGGATCGCATCTTCAGATGCATCAGCGGATGACCCTGTCACCAAAGACAAGGGTGTCTCTCCTGTGGTGGTTGCAGAGTGCTCATCTTCTAGAGGGCCGCAGATTCGGCATTCAGGACTGGGTCCTGGTGACCACGGATGCCAGCCTGCGAGGCTGGAGAGCAGTCACACAGGGAAGAAATTTCCAGGGCTTGTGGTCAAGCCTGGAGACATCACTTCACATAAATATTTTGGAGCTAAGGGCCATTTACAATGCCCTAAGCCAAGCAAGACCTCTGCTTCAAGGTCAGCCGGTGCTGATCCAGTCGGACAACATCACGGCAGTCGCCCACGTAAACAGACAGGGCGGCACAAGAAGCAGGAGGGCAATGGCAGAAGCTGCAAGGATTTTTCGCTGGGCGGAAAATCATGTGATAGCACTGTCAGCAGTGTTCATTCCGGGAGTGGACAACTGGGAAGCAGACTTCCTCAGCAGACACGACCTCCACCCGGGAGAGTGGGGACTTCACCCAGAAGTCTTCCACATGATTGTAAACCATTGGGAAAAACCAAAGGTGGACATGATGGCGTCCCGCCTAAACAAAAAATTGGACAGGTATTGCGCCAGGTCAAGGGACCCTCAGGCAATAGCTGTGGACGCTCTGGTAACACCATGGGTGTACCAGTCAGTGTATGTGTTCCCTCCTCTTCCTCTCATACCAAAAGTACTGAGAATTATAAGACGGAGGGGAGTAAGAACTATACTCGTGGCTCCGGATTGGCCAAGAAGGACGTGGTACCCGGAACTTCAAGAGATGCTCACGGAGGACCCGTGGCCTCTACCTCTAAGAAGGGACCTGCTCCAGCAAGGACCCTGTCTATTCCAAGACTTACCGCGGCTGCGATTGACGGCAGGACGGTTGAACGCCGGATCCTGAAGGAAAAAGGCATTCCGGATGAAGTCATCCCTATCCTGATCAAGCCAGGAAGGATGTAACCGCAAAGCATTATCACCGCATTTGGCGAAAATATGTTGCGGGGTGCGAGGACAATAAGGCCCCGATGGAGGAATTTTCAACTAGGTCGATTCCTGCATTTCCTTTAAACAGGAGTGTCTATGGGCCTAAAATTGGGGTCCATTAAGGTTCAAATTTCGGCCCTGTCAAATATACAGCCTCCTTTTGTGCCTCCAGTGGCACCTTGGGATCTCAATGTAGTTTTGGGGTTCCTAAAGTCACATTGGTTTGAACCACTTGAATCTGTGGAGTTAAAATATCTCACATGGAAAGTGGTCATGTTGTTGGCCCTGGCCTCGGCCAGGCGCGTGTCAGAATTGGCGGGCTTTATCCTGTACAAGCCCTTATCTGATCTTCCATTCAGACAGGGCGGAATTGAGGACTCGTCCTCAATTTCTCCCTAAGGTGGTTTCAGCGTTTCACTTGAACCAGCCTATTGTGGTACCTGCGGCTACTAGGGACTTGGAGGACTCCAAGTTGCTGGACGTAGTCAGGGCCCTGAAAATATATGTTTCCAGGACGGCTGGAGTCAGAAAATCTGACTCGCTGTTTATCCTTTATGCACCCAACAAGCTGGGTGCTCCTGCTTCTAAGCAGACTATTGCTCGTTGGATTTGTAGTACAATTCAGCTTGCACATTCTGTGGCAGGCCTGCCACAGCCAAAATCTGTAAAAGCCCATTCCACAAGGAAGGTGGGCTCATCTTGGGCGGCTGCCCGAGGGGTCTCGGCTTTACAACTTTGCCGAGCAGCTACTTGGTCAGGGGCAAACACGTTTGCTAAATTCTACAAATTTGATACCCTGGCTGAAGAGGACCTGGAGTTCTCTCATTCGGTGCTGCAGAGTCATCCGCACTCTCCCGCCCGTTTGGGAGCTTTGGTATAATCCCCATGGTCCTTACGGAGTTCCCAGCATCCACTAGGACGTCAGAGAAAATAGGAATTTACTTACCGATAATTCTATTTCTCGTAGTCCGTAGTGGATGCTGGGCGCCCATCCCAAGTGCGGATTGTCTGCAATACTTGTACATAGTTATTGTTAAAAAAAATCGGGTTATTATTGTTGTGAGCCATCTTTTCAGAGGCTCCTCTGTTATCATGCTGTTAACTGGGTTCAGATCACAGGTTGTACGGTGTGATTGGTGTGGCTGGTATGAGTCTTACCCGGGATTCAAAATCCTTCCTTATTGTGTACGCTCGTCCGGGCACAGTATCCTAACTGAGGCTTGGAGGAGGGTCATAGGGGGAGGAGCCAGTGCACACCAGGTAGTCCGAAAGCTTTTACTTTTGTGCCCAGTCTCCTGCGGAGCCGCTATTCCCCATGGTCCTTACGGAGTTCCCAGCATCCACTACGGACTACGAGAAATAGAATTATCGGTAAGTAAATTCCTATTTTCTGTCCTGGCCCCGTCGCCCCTGTCCTGGCCCCGTCACCCATGTCCTTGCCCCGTCACCCCTGTCCTGGCCCCATCACCCCTGTTCTGGCCCTGTCACCCCTGTCCTGGCCCTGTCACCCCTGTTCTGACCCTGTCACCCCTGTCCTGGCCCTGTTACTGCATACCCTCCAACTACCTTTTTGGCAGGTACAGTACCCGCAGCGCCTCCAGACCCCTCCCCATTGCACCACACCTCCGTACCTTCCCCTCCACCACATGCGGCACTCCACCCCTCCCCCACACGCTGTGCCTCCAGAACCCCTACATCACCCGCGGCTCCCACTCCCCCGCCCCTCCACCACCCACAGCACCTCCAGGCCCCATCCACCCCCCATATATGTCTCCCCCCACACCTGCCCCCCCTCCACCCGCAGCATCTGCAGACACCCTCCTCAATCCGTGGTCCCCCCCTCACCCACCCCTCCCCCACCCACGGCACCCCCACACCTGCCCTTCCACCTCCTGCAGCGCCTCGAGACCCCCTTCCCCATCCGCCGCACCACCTGTACCTGCCCCTCCCCCACCCATGGTGCCTCCGGACCCCCTACCCCACCCCCGGCACCCCCGCCCCTTCCCATACCACAGCACCTCTGGAACCCTTCACCCATCCGCAACATCCCCGCACCTGCCCCTCTCCCACCCATGGCACCCCTGCCCCTCCTCCACCTGCAGTGCCTCCGGACCCCTCCCCCATCTGCAGTCCCCACTCCTCTGCCCCTCCCCCATCCGCAGCACCTCCCGACCCTTCCCCATCAGGGCCCCTCCCGCTTCTGCCCCCCCTCCACCCGCAGCATCTACAGACACCCTCCCCCATCCCCAGTCCCCCCCGCACCCGCTACATTCTGTACATCATGCCCTGCAGGTGCTGTTCACGCTGTCGCAAGGGGCTGCGCCTCCTTCACCATCGCACGCACTTTCATTGTGCAATATTTAACCACTAACAAAGGAATGCAGGTAATACTCCATATAATAAAAATATTGAACCCCAGAAAGGCATGCAAGGGTTAAGGGGGCGTAGCCCCTTGCGACGATGTGAAGAGCGCCCGTAGGGCGCGATGAAGCACCTAGTTTTATAGTAAAAACCAGTCTTGTCAGTAAGAGTTTGGTCATTCAGTAGTTAAATGAAGCCATTGATTCCTGGCCATGAGACAGTCACATTGCTCAGTATAAACTATATTGTGATGATTGTCCGATCCCAGCAATGAACTCTGCTATCAGTGAGTCCGTCTCTCTAGGTTTAGTGCATATTGGATATCGTTATAGAATATCACTGGTGTACAGCGGAATGTTGTCCTCGCTAAGCATGTCAGAACACGAAATGCCATGCTGCTCTCAGGCTGATATACTGACATTTATATATACTTCCACTTCCACCAATGTCTATATATATGTATGTATATATATAACCATATAGGATTTTGTGAAAAGCACTTTTGGATTGGAAAACATTTAAAAAATGCCGTGTGCTCATGTGGGGGTATTTAGTTTGTTGTGTACGGACTAAGGGAGCTTTCACCAAGCATCAGGAGAAGCTCTTAATCATATTAATTTAAATGCATCATATATACAACCAAGGAGCAGCTTTGTCACCTAGATATATAGTCATATTTGTAGAGTCATGTCTCACAAGGATCAATGTAATACAATGTAACGGGGGGCGGGGGAGGACAACTAACGCATAAATCGGAAGTGCTTTAAGATGTTGTCACTTTTATGTTTAACGTGGACCTGTTGCATACACTCAAGCAATGGGAGCAGCCATTTTGTAGGATGAACCAATGTTGGGTTACACAGTACTTCCCATAAATTACTTACTTGTAGATTACACAGGTTCCGTGTCTAACTATATCCAGGTAAACCACAAGTGACTCCAATCAGACACATAACCTGAATAATGTCTATGCTTCATTAGTTAAAGGGAACCAATGTTTATGAAAATGCAGTCTCTCCCTCAGGGGCGGAGGCCCAGTTCCAGAGAGGGCTAGTAATCCAAACTTGGCTCGTGGCACACCGATTGGTGATAGCGCTGATCTTTTACCGGTCATAGTAGTCGGCAGATGATCTGTGCACTGTAACACTCTAACGAACGCCCAGCACCATGAACTAATTAGTACTGGGAGCTGTCTAGTTGGTAAGGCCGTTAATATAATGTATGTGTTCGTAATACAATTCTATTACACTCTATGCAGACACAGAACACTACACCCCCAACATGGCCTGACCACTGCACGTGATCATAATACATCTATTACACCCTATACAAACATAGGACACTGCACCCCCAACATGACCTGACCACTGGACATGACCATAATACAGTACATCTGTTACACCCTATACAGACATAGGACACTACACCCCCAACATGACCTGACCGCTGGACATGACCATAATACATCTATTACACCCTATACAGACATAGAACACTACACCCCCAACATGGCCTGACCACTGCACGTGATCATAATACATCTATTACACCTTATACAGACATAGGACACTGCACCCCCAACATGGCCTGACCACTGCACGTGATCATAATACATCTATTACACCCTATACAGACATAGGACACTACACCCCCAATATGACCTGACCACTGCACATGATCATAATACATCTATTACACCCTATACAGACATAGGACACTGCACCCCCAACATGACCTGACCACTGCACATGATCATAATACATCTATTACACTCTATACAGACATAGGACACTGCACCCCCAACATGACCTGACCGCTGCACATGATCATAATACATCTATTACACTCTATACAGACATAGGACACTGCACCCCCAACATGACCACTGCACATGACCATAATATATCTATTACACCCTACACAAACATAGGACACTGCACCCCCAACATGACCTGACCGCTGCACATGATCATAATACATCTATTACACCCTATACAGACATAGGACACTGCACTCCCAACATGACCTGACCGCTGCACATGATCATAATACATTTATTACACCCTATACAGACATAGGACACTGCACTCCCAACATGACCTGACCGCTGCACATGATTATAATACATCTATTACACCCTATACAGACACAGGACACCGCACCCCCAACATGACCTGACCGCTGCACATGATCATAATACAATTCTATTACACCTTATACAGACATAGGACACTGCACCCCCAACATGACCTGACCGCTGCACATGATCATAATACATCTATTACACTCTATACAGACATAGGACACTGCACCCCCAACATGACCACTGCACATCACCATAATACATCTATTACACCCTATACAAACATAGGACACTGCACCCCCAACATGACCTGACCACTGCACATGATCATAATACATCTATTACACCCTATACAGACATAGGACACTACACCCCCAACATGACCTGACCGCTGCACATGATCATATTACATCTATTACACCCTATACAGATATAGGACACTGCACTCCCAACATGACCTGACAGCTGCACATGATCATAATACATCTATTACACCCTATACAGACATAGGACACTGCACCCCCAACATGGCCTGACTGCTGCACATGATCATAATACATATATTACACCCTATACAAACATAGGACACTGCACCCCCAACATGACCTGACCGCTGCACATGATCATAATACATCTCTTACACCCTATACAGAGATAGGACACCGCACCCCCAACATGACCTGACCACTGAACATGATCATAATACAATTCTATTACACCCTATACAGACATAGGACACTGCACCCCCAACATGACCTGACCACTGCACATGATCATAATACAATTCTATTACACCCTATACAGACATAGGACACTGCACCCCCAACATGACCTGACCGCTGCACATGATCATAATACATCTATTACACCCTATACAAACATAGGACACTGCACCCCCAACATGACCTGACCGCTGCACATGATCATAATACAATTCTATTACACCCTATATAGACATAGGACACTGCACCCCCAACATGACCTGACCGCTGCACATGATCATAATACATCTATTACACCCTATACAAACATAGGACACTGCACCCCCAACATGACCTGACCACTGCACATGATCATAATACATCTATTACACCCTATACAGACATAGGACACTGCACCCCCAACATGACCTGACCACGGCACATGATCATAATACATCTATTACACCCTATACAGACATAGAACACTACACCCCCAACATGACCTGACCACTGTACATGATCATAATACATCTATTACACCCCATACAGACATAGGACACTGCACCCCCAACATGGCCTGACCACTGCACATGATCATAATACATCTATTACAGTCTATACAAACATAGGACACTGCACCCCCAACATGACCTGACCGCTGCACATGATCATAATACATCTATTACACCCTATACAGACATAGGACACTGCACCCCCAACATGACCTGACCACGGCACATGATCATAATACATCTATTACACCCTATACAGACATAGAACACTACACCCCCAACATGACCTGACCACTGCACATGATCATAATACATCTATTACACCCTATACAGACATAGGACACTGCACCCCCAACATGGCCTGACCACTGCACATGATCATAATACATCTATTACACTCTATACAGACATAGGACACTACACCCCCAACATGACCTGACCACTGCACATGATCATAATACATCTATTACACCCTATACAGACACAGGACACTGCACCCCCAACATGACCTGACCACTGCACATGATCATAATACATCTATTACACCCTATACAGACATAGGACACTGCACCCCCAACATGACCTGACCACTGGACATGACCATAATACAGTACATCTGTTACACCCTATACAGACATAGAACACTACACCCCCAACATGGCCTGCCCACTGCACATGATCATAATACATATATTACACCCTATACAGACATAGGACACTGCACCTCCAACATGGCCTGACCACTGCACATGATCATAATACATCTATTACACCCTATACAGACATAGAATACTACACCCCCAACATGGCCTGACCACTGCACATGATCATAATACATCTATTACACCCTATACAGACATAGGACACTACACCCCCAATATGACCTGACCACTGCACATGATCATAATACATCTATTACACCCTATATAAACATAGGACACTGCACCCCCAACATGACCTGACCACTGCACATGATCATAATACATCTATTACACCCTATACAGACATAGGACACTACACCCCCAACATGGCCTGACCACTGCACATGATCAGAATACATCTATTACACCCTATACAGACATAGAACACTACACCCCCAACATGGCCTGACCACTGCACATGATCATAATACATCTATTACACCCTATACAAACATAGGACACTGCACCCCCAACATGACCTGACCACTGCACATGATCATAATACATCTATTACACCCTATACAGACATAGGACACTGCACCTCCAACATGACCTGACCGCTGCACATGATCATAATACATCTATTACACTCTATACAGACAGGACACTGCACCCCCAACATGACCTGACCGCTGCACATGATCATAATACATCTATTACACTCTATACAGACATAGGACACTGCACCCCCAACATGACCACTGCACATGACCATAATACATCTATTACACCCTATACAGACATAGGACACTGCACCCCCAACATGGCCTGACCACTGCACATGATCATAATACATCTATTACACCCTATACAGACATAGGACACTGCACCCTAAACATGACCTGACCACTGGACATGACCATAATACAGTACATCTGTTACACCCTATACAGACATAGGACACTGCACTCCCAACATGCCCTGACCGCTGGACATGACCATAATACATCTATTACACCCTATACAGATATAGAACACTACATCCCCAACATGGCCTGACCACTGCACATGATCATAATACATCTATTACACCCTATACAGACATAGGACACTGCACCCCCAACATGGCCTGACCACTGCACATGATCATAATACATCTATTACACCCTATACAGACATAGAACACTACGCCCCCAACATGGCCTGACCACTGCACATGATCATAATACATCTATTACACCCTATACAGACATAGGACACTACACCCCCAATATGACCTGACCACTGCACATGATCATAATACATCTATTACACCCTATACAAACATAGGACACTGCACCCCCAACATGACCTGACCACTGCACATGATCATAATACATCTATTACACCCTATACAGACATAGGACACTACACCCCCAACATGGCCTGACCACTGCACCTGATCATAATACATCTATTACACTCTATACAGACATAGGACACTACACCCCCAATATGACCTGACCACTGCACATGATCATAATACATCTATTACACCCTATACAAATATAGGACACTGCACCCCCAACATGAGCTGACCACTGCACATGATCATAATACATCTATTACACCCTATACAGACATAGGACACTGCACCCCCAACATGACCTGACCGCTGCACATGATCATAATACATCTATTACACTCTATACAGACATAGGACACTGCACCCCCAACATGACCTGACCGCTGCACATGATCATAATACATCTATTACACTCTATACAGACATAGGACACTGCACCCCCAACATGACCACTGCACATGACCATAATACATCTATTACACCCTATACAAACATAGGACACTGCACCCCCAACATGACCTGACCACTGCACATGATCATAATACATCTATTACACCATATACAGACATAGGACACTGCACTCCCAACATGACCTGACCACTGCACATGATCATAATACAATTCTATTACACCCTATACAGACATAGGACACTGCACCCCCAACATGACCTGACCGCTGCACATGATCATAATACATCTATTACACCCTATACAAACATAGGACACTGCACCCCCAACATGACCTGACCACTGCACATGATCATAATACAATTCTATTACACCCTATACAGACATAGGACACTGCACCCCCAACATGACCTGACCACTGCACATGATCATAATACATCTATTACACCCTATGCAGACATAGGACACTGCACCCCCAACATGACCTGACAACTGCACATGATCATAATACATCTATTACACTCTATGCAGACATAGGACACTGCACCCCCAACATGACCTGACCGCTGCACATGATCATAATACATCTATTACACCCTATACAGACATAGAACAGTGCACCGCCAACATGACCTGACCGCTGCACATGATCATAATACATCTATTACACCCTATACATACATAGGACACTGCACCCCCAACATGGCCTGACCACTGCACATGATCATAATACATCTATTACAGTCTATACAAACATAGGACACTGCACCCCCAACATGACCTGACCGCTGCACATGATCATAATACATCTATTACACCCTATACAGACATAGGACACCGCACCCCCAACATGACCTGACCACTGCACATGATCATAATACAATTCTATTACACCCTATACAGACATAGGACACTGCACCCCCAACATGACCTGACCACTGCACATGATCATAATACAATTCTATTACACCCTATACAGACATAGGGCACTGCACCCCCAACATGACCTGACCGCTGCACATGATCATAATACATCTATTACACCCTATACAAACATAGGACACTGCACCCCCAACATGACCTGACCACTGCACATGATTATAATACAATTCTATTACACCCTATACAGACATAGGACACTGCACCCCCAACATGACCTGACCACTGCACATGATCATAATACATCTATTACACCCTATACAGACATAGGACACTGCACCCCCAACATGACCTGACCACTGCACATGATCATAATACATCTATTACACCCTATACAGACATAGAACAGTGCACCGCCAACATGACCTGACCGCTGCACATGATCATAATACATCTATTACACCCTATGCAGACATAGGACACTGCACCCCCAACATGACCTGACCGCTGCACATGATCATAATACATCTTTTACGCCCTATACAGACATAGGACACTGCACCCCCAACATGACCTGACCGCTGCACATGATCATAATACATCTATTACACTCTATACAGACATAGGACACTACACCCCCAATATGACCTGACCACTGCACATGATCATAATACATCTATTACACCCTATACAAACATAGGACACTGCACCCCCAACATGACCTGACCACTGCACATGATCATAATACATCTATTACACCCTATACAGACATAGGACACTGCACCCCCAACATGACCTGACCGCTGCACATGATCATAATACATCTATTACACTCTATACAGACATAGGACACTGCACCCCCAACATGACCTGACCGCTGCACATGATCATAATACATCTATTACACTCTATACAGACATAGGACACTGCACCCCCAACATGACCACTGCACATGACCATAATACATCTATTACACCCTATACAAACATAGGACACTGCACCCCCAACATGACCTGACCGCTGCACATGATCATAATACATCTATTACACCCTATACAAACATAGGACACTGCACCCCCAACATGACAAGACCAGTGCACATGATCATAATACAATTCTATTACACCCTATACAGACATAGGACACTGCACCCCCAACATGACCTGACCACTGCACATGATCATAATACATCTATTACACCCTATACAGACATAGGACACTGCACCCCCAACATGACCTGACAACTGCACATGATCATAATACATCTATTACACTCTATGCAGACATAGGACACTGCACCCCCAACATGACCTGACCGCTGCACATGATCATAATACATCTATTTCACCCTATACAGACATAGAACAGTGCACCGCCAACATGACCTGACCGCTGCACATGATCATAATACATCTATTACACCCTATACATACATAGGACACTGCACCCCCAACATGGCCTGACCACTGCACATGATCATAATACATCTATTACAGTCTATACAAACATAGGACACTGCACCCCCAACATGACCTGACCGCTGCACATGATCATAATACATCTATTACACCCTATACAGACATAGGACACCGCACCCCCAACATGACCTGGCCACTGCACATGATCATAATACATCTATTACACCCTATACAGACATAGGACACCGCACCCCCAACATGACCTGGCCACTGCACATGATCATAATACAATTCTATTACACCCTATACAGACATAGGACACTGCACCCCCAACATGACCTGACCACTGCACATGATCATAATACAATTCTATTACACCCTATACAGACATAGGGCACTGCACCCCCAACATGACCTGACCGCTGCACATGATCATAATACATCTATTACACCCTATACATACATAGGACACTGCACCCCCAACATGGCCTGACCACTGCACATGATCATAATACATCTATTACAGTCTATACAAACATAGGACACTGCACCCCCAACATGACCTGACCGCTGCACATGATCATAATACATCTATTACAGTCTATACAAACATAGGACACTGCACCCCCAACATGACCTGACCGCTGCACATGATCATAATACATCTATTACACCCTATACAGACATAGGACACCGCACCCCCAACATGACCTGGCCACTGCACATGATCATAATACATCTATTACACCCTATACAGACATAGGACACTGCACCCCCAACATGGCTTGACCACTGCACATGATCATAATACATCTATTACACTCTATGCAGACATAGGACACTGCACCCCCAACATGACCTGGCCACTGCACATGATCATAATACATCTATTACACCCTATACAGACATAGGACACCGCACCCCCAACATGACCTGGCCACTGCACATGATCATAATACATCTATTACACCCTATACAGACATAGGACACTGCACCCCCAACATGGCTTGACCACTGCACATGATCATAATACATCTATTACACCCTATACAGACATAGGACACTGCACCCCAAACATGGCTTGACCACTGCACATGATCATAATACATCTATTACACTCTATACAGACATAGGACACTGCACTCCCAACATGACCTGACAACTGCACATGATCATAATACATATATTACACTCTATGCAGACATAGGACACTGCACCCCCAACATGACCTGACCGCTGCACATGATCATAATACATCTATTACACCCTATACAGACATAGAACAGTGCACCGCCAACATGACCTGACCGCTGCACATGATCATAATACATCTATTACACCCTATACATACATAGGACACTGCACCCCCAACATGGCCTGACCACTGCACATGATCATAATACATCTATTACACTCTATACAGACATAGGACACTGCACTCCCAACATGACCTGACCACTGCACATGATCATAATACATCTATTACACTCTATACAGACATAGGACACTGCACTCCCAACATGACCTGACCGCTGCACATGATCATAATACATCTATTACACTCAATACAGACATAGGACACTACACCCCCAACATGACCTGACCACTGCACATGATCATAATACATCTATTACACCCTATACATACACAGGACACTGCACCCTCAACATGACCTGACCGCTGCACATGATCATAATACATCTATTACACCCTATACAGACATAGTACACTGCACCCCCAACATGACCTGACCGCTGCACATGATCATAATACATCTATTACACCCTATACAAACATAGGACACTGTACCCCCAACATGACCTGACCACTGCACATGATCATAATACATCTATTACACCCTATACAGACATAGGACTCTGCACCCCCAACATGACCTGACCACTGCACATGATCATAATACATCTATTACAGTCTATACAAACATAGGACACTGCACCCCCAACATGGCCTGACCACTGCACATGATCATAATACATCTATTACAGTCTATACAAACATAGGACACTGCACCCCCAACATGACCTGACCGCTGCACATGATCATAATACATCTATTACACCCTATACAGACATAGGACACTGCACCCCCAACATGACCTGACCGCTGCACATGATCATAATACAATTCTATTACACCCTATACAGACATAGGACACTACACCCCCAACATGACCTGACCACTGGACATGACCATAATACATCTATTACACCCTATACAGACATAGAACACTACACCCCCAACATGGCCTGACCACTGCACATGATCATAATACATCTATTACACCCTATACAGACATAGGACACTGCACCCCCAACATGGCCTGACCACTGCACATGATCATAATACATCTATTACACCCTATACAGACATAGGACACCGCAACCCCAACATGACCTGACCGCTGCACATGATCATAATACAATTCTATTACACCTTATACAGACATATGATACTACACTCCCAACATGGCCTGACTGCGGCACATGATCATAATACATCTATTACACTCTATACAAACATAGGACACTGCACCCCCAACATGACCTGACCGCTGCACATGATCATAATACATCTATTACACCCTATACAGACATAGGACACCGCACCCCCAACATGACCTGACCACTGCACATGATCATAATACAATTCTATTACACCCTATACAGACATAGGACACTGCACTTCCAACATGACCTGACCACTGCACATGATCATAATACAATTCTATTACACCCTATACAGACATAGGACACTGCACCCCCAACATGACCTGACCGCTGCACATGATCATAATACATCTATTACACCCTATACAAACATAGGACACTGTACCCCCAACATGACCTGACCACTGCACATGATCATAATACATCTATTACACCCTATACAGACATAGGACTCTGCACCCCCAACATGACCTGACCACTGCACATGATCATAATACATCTATTACACCCTATACAGACATAGAACAGTGCACCGCCAACATGACCTGACCGCTGCACATGATCATAATACATCTATTACACCCTATACAGACATAGGACACTGCACCCCCAACATGGCCTGACAACTGCACATGATCATAATACATCTACTACACTCTATACAGACATAGGACACTGCACCCCCAACATGACCTGACCACTGCACATGATCATAATACATCTATTACACCCTATACATACACAGGACACTGCACCCCCAACATGACCTGACCACTGCACATAATCATAATACATCTATTACACCCTATACAGACATATGACACTGCACCCCCAACATGACCTGACCACTGCACATGATCATAATACATTTATTACACTCTATACAGACATAGGACACTGCACTCCCAACATGACCTGACCGCTGCACATGATCATAATACATCTATTACACTCTATACAGACATAGGACACTACACCCCCAACATGACCTGACCACTGCACATGATCATAATACATCTATTACACCCTATACAGACATAGAACAGTGCACCGCCAACATGACCTGACCGCTGCACATGATCATAATACATCTATTACACCCTATGCAGACATAGGACACTGCACCCCCAACATGGCCTGACCACTGCACATGATCATAATACATCTATTACACCCTATACAGACATAGGACACTGCACCCCCAACATGGCTTGACCACTGCACATGATCATAATACATCTATTACACTCTATACAGACATAGGACACTGCACCCCCAACATGACCTGACCACTGCACATGATCATAATACATCTATTACACTCTATGCAGACATAGGACACTGCACCCCCAACATGACCTGACCGCTGCACATGATCATAATACATCTATTACACCCTATACAGACATAGAACAGTGCACCGCCAAGATGACCTGACCGCTGCACATGATCATAATACATCTGTTACACCCTATATATACATAGGACACTGCACCCCCAACATGGCCTGACCACTGCACATGATCATAATACATCTATTACACTCTATACAGACATAGGACACTGCACTCCCAACATGACCTGACAACTGCACATGATCATAATACATCTATTACACTCTATGCAGACATAGGACACTGCACCCCCAACATGACCTGACCGCTGCACATGATCATAATACATCTATTACACCCTATACAGACATAGAACAGTGCACCGCCAACATGACCTGACCGCTGCACATGATCATAATACATCTATTACACCCTATACATACATAGGACACTGCACCCCCAACATGGCCTGACCACTGCACATGATCATAATACATCTATTACACTCTATACAGACATAGGACACTGCACTCCCAACATGACCTGACCACTGCACATGATCATAATACATCTATTACACTCTATACAGACATAGGACACTGCACTCCCAACATGACCTGACCGCTGCACATGATCATAATACATCTATTACACTCAATACAGACATAGGACACTACACCCCCAACATGACCTGAGCACTGCACATGATCATAATACATCTATTACACCCTATACATACACAGGACACTGCACCCCCAACATGACCTGACCGCTGCACATGATCATAATACATCTATTACGCCCTATACAGACATAGGACACCGCACCCCCAACATGACCTGACCGCTGCACATGATCATAATACAATTCTATTACACCCTATACAGACATAGGACACTACACCCCCAACATGACCTGACCACTGGACATGACCATAATACATCTATTACACCCTATACAGACATAGAACACTACACCCCCAACATGGCCTGACCACTGCACATGATCATAATACATCTATTACACCTTATACAGACATAGGATACTACACTCCCAACATGGCCTGACTGCGGCACATGATCATAATACATCTATTACACTCTATACAAACATAGGACACTGCACCCCCAACATGACCTGACCGCTGCACATGATCATAATACATCTATTACACCCTATACAGACATAGGACACCGCACCCCCAACATGACCTGACCACTGCACATGATCATAATACAATTCTATTACACCCTATACAGACATAGGACACTACACTCCCAACATGACCTGACCACTGCACATGTTCATAATACAATTCTATTACACCCTATACAGACATAGGACACTGCACCCCCAACATGACCTGACCGCTGCACATGATCATAATACATCTATTACACCCTATACAAACATAGGACACTGTACCCCCAACATGACCTGACCACTGCACATGATCATAATACATCTATTACACCCTATACAGACATAGGACTCTGCACCCCCAATATGACCTGACCACTGCACATGATCATAATACATCTATTACACCCTATACAGACATAGAACAGTGCACCGCCAACATGACCTGACCGCTGCACATGATCATAATACAATTCTATTACACCTTATACAGACATAGGATACTACACTCCCAATATGGCCTGACTGCGGCACATGATCATAATACATCTATTACACTCTATACAAACATAGGACACTGCACCCCCAACATGACCTGACCGCTGCACATGATCATAATACATCTATTACACCCTATACAGACATAGGACACCGCACCCCCAACATGACCTGACCACTGCACATGATCATAATACAATTCTATTACACCCTATACAGACATAGGACACTGCACCCCCAACATGACCTGACCGCTGCACATGATCATAATACATCTATTACACCCTATACAAACATAGGACACTGTACCCCCAACATGACCTGACCACTGCACATGATCATAATACATCTATTACACCCTATACAGACATAGGACACTGCACCCCCAACATGGCCTGACAACTGCACATGATCATAATACATCTATTACACTCTATACAGACATAGGACACTGCACCCCCAACATGACCTGACCACTGCACATGATCATAATACATCTATTACACCCTATACATACACAGGACACTGCACCCCCAACATGACCTGACCACTGCACATAATCATAATACATCTATTACACCCTATACAGACATATGACACTGCACCCCCAACATGACCTGACCACTGCACATGATCATAATACATCTATTACACTCTTTACAGACATAGGACACTGCACCCCCAACATGACCTGACCGCTGCACATGATCATAATACATCTATTACACCCTATACAGACATAGAACAGTGCACCGCCAACATGACCTGACCGCTGCACATGATCATAATACATCTATTACACCCTATACAGACATAGGACACTGCACCCCCAACATGGCCTGACCACTGCACATGATCATAATACATTTATTACACTCTATACAGACATAGGACACTGCACTCCCAACATGACCTGACCGCTGCACATGATCATAATACATCTATTACACTCTATACAGACATAGGACACTACACCCCCAACATGACCTGACCACTGCACATGATCATAATACATCTATTACACCCTATACAGACATAGGACACTACACCCCCAACATGGCCTGACCACTGCACATGATCATAATACATCTTTTACACCCTATACAGACATAGGACACTGCACCCCCAACATGACCTGACCGCTGCACATGATCATAATACATCTATTACACCCTATACAGACATAGGATACTACACTCCCAACATGACCTGACCGCTGCACATGATCATAATACATCTATTACACTCCATACTGACATAGGACACTACACCCCCAACATGACCTGACCACTGCACATGATCATAATACATCTATTACACCCTATACACACACTGGACACTGCACCCCCAACATGACCTGACCGCTGCAGATGATCATAATACATCTATTACGCCCTATACAGACATAGGACACTGCACCCCCAACATGACCTGACCGCTGCACATGATCATAATACAATTCTATTACACCCTATACAGACATAGGACACTGCACCCCCAACATGGCCTGACCGCTGCACATGATCATAATACATGTATTACACCTTATGCAGACATAGGACACTGCACCCCCAACATGACCTGACCGCTGCACATGATCATAATACATCTATTACACTCTATACAGACATAGGACACTGCACCCCCAACATGACCTGACCGCTGCACATGATCATAATACAATTCTATTACACCCTATACAGACATAGGACACTGCACCCCCAACATGGCCTGACCGCTGCACATGATCATAATACATGTATTACACCTTATGCAGACATAGGACACTGCACCCCCAACATGACCTGACCGCTGCACATGATCATTCATAATACATCTATTACACTCTATACAGACATAGGACACTGCACCCCCAACATGGCCTGACCGCTGCACATGATCATAATACATCTATTACACCCTATACAGACATAGGATACTACACTCCCAACATGGCCTGACCACTGCACATGATCATAATACAATTCTATTACACCCTATACAGACATAGGACACTGCACCCCCAACATGACCTGACCGCTGCACATGATCATAATACATCTATTACACCCTATACAGACATAGGACACTGCACCCCCAACATGGCCTGACCACTGCACATGATCATAATACATCTATTACACCCTATACAGACATAGGACACTGCACCCCCAACATGACCTGACCACTGCACATGATCATAATACATCTATTACACTCTATACAGACATAGAACACTACACTCCCAACATGACCTGACCGCTGCACATGATCATAATACATCTATTACACTCCATACAGACATAGGACACTACACCCCCAACATGGCCTGACCACTGCACACGATCATAATACATCTATTACACCATATACAGACATAGGATACTACACTCCCAACATGACCTGACCGCTGCACATGATCATAATACATCTATTACACTCCATACAGACATAGGACACTACACTCCCAACATGGCCTGACCACTGCACACGATCATAATACATCTATTACACTCCATACAGACATAGGACACTGCACCCCCAACATGGCCTGACCACTGCACACGATCATAATACATCTATTACACTCCATACAGACATAGGACACTGCACCCCCAACATGGCCTGACCACTGCACATGATCATAATACATCTATTACACCCTATACATACACAGGACACTGCACCCCCAACATGACCTGACCGCTGCACATGATCATAATACATCTATTACACCATATACAGACATAGGATACTACACTCCCAACATGACCTGACCGCTGCACATGATCATAATACATCTATTACACCCTATATAGACATAGAACACTACACTCCCAACATGGCCTGACCACTGCACACGATCATAATACATCTATTACACCATATACAGACATAGGACACTGCACCCCCAACATGACCTGACCGCTGCACATGATCATAATACATCTATTACACCCTATACAGACATAGGACACTGCACCCCCAACATGACCTGACCGCTGCACATAATCATAATACAATTCTGTTACCCTCCAAATACTCAAACTTTACATAAGGACATACCCAGTGTACTGTATTCAGTAATCAAACCAAGTAACTTTGTAAACATGACCTTCTAAACCTGGAACTGATCCCAAAAATCAGATACAAGGCAAATATCCATTTTCTTGCTGCTGATTCAGCTACTGGTAAAACAATCCCGGAGCTGCCAATAAGGTATAGAGATATATGTTGCCAAAGAGCAAAGATGATACATGTAAATGTCCCAAATAGTATTGGCCAAGGATTTGCTTCTTTCGCTGGTATGTTTCCCAATATAAAGAAGATCCCATCCATGTAGTGTGTCTTGCTGACATTCAATCAGTGACTTGGGGGGAGATTTATCAAAGTATGGAGAGAGATAAAGTGGACAGAGATAAAGTACCAACCAACCAGCTCCTACCTGCCATGTCACAGGTCGGGTTTGAAAAATGACAGTTGAAAACTGGTTGTCTGGTACTTTATCTCCATCCACTTTATCTCCATCCAAGGCTTAGTAAATAGACCCCTTTATCTCCCTCCAAGCTTTGATACCCCTCCCCCTTAACCGCTAGATAAAAGAAATGCAGCCCTGTAAATATAGCTGTAATATTATAGACGGTGACGGTAACAAAACTTGTCTTGGAAAAATGATTTGTAAGCCCAGAGAACACTGCTATCATGTCGTGTTATACTCGGCTTATGGTTAGGGCTCATGAATACGATGCTATCTCTTAGCAGCTGAACGTGGTAATTTGTTGATTTGCAGATGAACACTTTAATGCCGAGTATGTCACTGCCATTTGTCCCCAGAGCTTTGCTGGAGGTACGCTGGTTATACAATGAGCAGAAATGAGCCCGCAGTAATTACGGAGAGTGGTCATAATTCAATCGAGAGGAGCTATGCGGCTCGTTTGGGTCAGCAGGTTTAACTTGGATTATAATGAATAAAACTGGAGTTGAAGAGCCAGTTATTTCCTTAGCCAAATAGGCACATTATTCACGTCCTGAGTTCCCGATAGGGAAACACATTTAAATTTAAAAAAAAAAGAATAAATTTTATTTCGTTTGCAGTATTTCATAAGGATGACTTTTTACGTCCGGTAAGACAGCTGTGCTATATTTGATGCTCCTACGGTTCGACACTACTAAGCATCCCATGTAAGGTCACAGATATGTCTTGTAAAGTGGCACGACAGCTGATTAACTCTGGAATTGCTGCACATCGTACTATTCCGTCCTGCACCCTTGTCTGTAACTCACATATATAAGCGTTGCTGTCATGAATTAAAATAAGTCTTGCTGGCTTCTTTTGTACTTGGGCGGTGAGGAACGGCATGGTGCTTAAGGCGCTTCGGGGTCAATGTGCGGGCGGCCTTGAAATTTCTGCCAACTTGGAAATTATATTCAAAAATAATCGCAGGGAATTGGAGATCTTATACTGTCTCCTGCGCAGCGACCATGTGGCAGCCAGGAGGGAGTAAGAGCAGAGATTGTGCTCCATGCTTGTAGGTACTTGAGGCTTGTACACAAGTGACACACTTATCCTTTCAGCCGAGGCCCTGCTTAGATACCTGCACACAGGTGGTGTCATGATCCCATTGTGGATTGGTCATTGAATTACCAAGGGACACAATACTGGACCTGTGGTTGTAGACTGGGTCTCCGGCAGGCAGTACTAAACATTATAAAATTCGTTCTTGACAATTTGGCTTTATTGAATGTAAGATTTTGAGAGAACTTGTGTGTGGTGACTGTAAGTAAATAGACCAGTGTTCTTTGGGTTTCAATTCTCCCCCATTCACAGGAAAGTACAACTATATGAAGCTGGCCTTCGCATTTTATCTTTATTAAATAATTGTGTGTTGCTAATACTGCCTCCTTTGGCCTCTTCCAGTTGGCTTCACCTCTCACCTACTTTGATGGACACTCCCTTGGCCTTATCTTCTCCTACTTCTCCACCTCCAGTTTCTACAGCTTTGCCTTCCTGCTGTCTGACCACAGCATCCTTTCCTGCAATCTCACCTTCACCTAGGCTCCATCCACACCCAAATCCACCTCTAAATACTCTTGAGTGGATCAACTTCTCATTTTCACCAAAAGACTAATCTGTCCTATGACTATGCTGTCCTGCCTTGCCCTGATCTGATTTTTCCTGCAACAGAACACTGATTTCATCCCTAGACAATGCAGCTCCAGTTTCTTCAAATAATCTTCTCCAATCCAAACCTCAACCATGGCACGACAAACAGACCAGTTACCTGCAAATGTGTGTGCGCCAGTGGAGGAAATTTAGCTCCAGGGCTGTTTTATTCCACTGTAACTTCAACCTTTCCTATTACAGCACTGCTTTTTTCACTTGCCAAGTAGATTTACTATCCTTCTCTAATATTCATCCAGTCTTCTAACCCCCATCATCGCTTGTCTCCCTTCATCTCGCTTCTATGCCTACCTAGACCTTCCCTGCCATTTCGTGCATGTCACCAGTACCACCCACCAGGATGTTCCACCGCAAGGTCCCCTGTGGTGGATAGTAAGTTTGGCCCATATATCCAGGGTTGTGCTAACCAGGGAACAAGTTTTACCTCAGACAGGATGTTATTGGGTGTTATTAAGAAAACGGGATATGGTATATACTGGGTTGCGCTGGTAACGTGTCCAGGTGTACAAATCAGAGTCCTCTGAGTCACCGCTGCAGTTTAAAAATAAGCCCTCTGTAGGGCTTATACGTGTTGAAGTGTTAAAAGAAAGGAACAGAAAACTACGCCTGTATGTCAGAGGAATTCTGGTGTATTTTAGTATAAAAATGATACCAAATAAGATCAAAGACAGATTTAAAACATTTAAAACCATCTAGCGCATGGTTGCAAAATTGATACAAATTATTACACACAGAAGATACTTCCGCAATATGTAGCAGTGTTGCTAAATCTCAATATAAAATAAAAAGTAGCATGCATGCTGAAAAATAAAATAAAAATAAAAATCATTGCTTAGTTAGGGGGTCATTCCAAGTTGATTGCTCGCTAGCTACTCTTAGCAGCCGTGCAAACGCATAGTCGCCGCCCACGGGGGAGTGTGTTTTCGCTTTGCAAGTGTGCGAACGCGTGTGCAGCCGAGCGGGACAAAAAAGTTTTTTGCAGTTTCTGAGTAGCTCTGGACTTACTCAGCCCTTGTGATCACTTCAGTCTTTTTGGTCCCGGAATTGACGTCAGACACCCGCCCTGCAAACGCCTGGACAAAATACAAATGGATTCTTCGTTAAATCCATCGCCCAGCAACGATCTGCTGCTTACCCCTACGACGCGCGTGCACATTGCGGTGCATACACATGCGCAGTAGTAACCTGTTCGCTGCGCTGCGAAAAACGTCAGCGAGCGATCAACTCGGAATGAACCTCTTAGTTGGAATGAAAATCCTCTGGATCCAACAGTTTGTAGAAGTGCACTTGTATTATCCAGAATATGGACAAGGTTGACGCACGGAGATCATGGTGCTGCACAAAGGAGTTCATAGAGCTGCCACAATGCCTCACTAAGGGGGAGATGTACTAAGCCTGAAAAGTGATAAATTGCCAGCCAATCAGCTCCTAACTGCCATGTCACTGGCTTTGTTTGAGAAATGACAATTAGGAGCTGATTGGCTGGTATTTTATCACTGTGATATTTATCACTTTTCAAGGCTTACGGGAGAAGTACTAAATAGTGATACAAGTGGAGAAGTTGCCCATGGCAACCAATCAGCATTGATGTAACATTTATAATTTGCATACTATAAAAGTATACAGAGCAGCTCATTGGTTGCCATGGGCAACTTCTTCACTGGCTAACTTCTCCAATTTTATCACTGCCTAGTACATCTCCCTCTTAGTAGCCAGAGCACGGGGCAGTAGGAATTGCCATACTACCGTCACTTGGTACAGCAACAAGCGGTATATAGGCTCCGCTCCATATACAAAGTTTATCCACTTCGATCACGGCACCGCTGCCTTCCCGCTGTAAGTACCGAACTTGTGGCTAATGATTTATTCAGACTAACCTCAACCTTGTCTGTATTCCAGATAATGCAAGTGCACTTCAACAAACTGTTGCTCCCTGAGAATTTTCATTCCATCTAAGCAATGATTTTTGCTTTTTAACTTTTTAGCATGCATGCTACTTAGGGGGATATGTACTAAGCCAGGCTTCTCCAGCTGTTGTGAAACTACACATCCCAGCACGCCTTGCCACAGTTTTAGCATTCCCTAATAGCAAAGACTGTGGCAAAGCATGCTGGGACTTGTAGTTTCACAACAGCTGGAGAGCCACAGGTTGGCCAGGCCTGTACTAAGCAATGAAAAGAGCGAAGAAGTGAGCCAGTGGAGAAGTTGCCCATGGCAACCAATCAGCATTGAAGTAACATTTATAATTTGCATATTTTCAAATTATACAGAGCAGCTGATTGGTTGCTATGGGTAACTTTTCCGCTGGCTCACTTCTCCATGCTTATCACTGCTTAGTACATTTCCCCCTAATGTTTTATTTTATATTGGGATTTATCAACACTGCTGCATATTGCGGAAGTATCGTCTGTGTGTAATAGTTTGTGTCAATGTATTACACAAAGGTCTGTGACATCAGCTCTTTGGGAGAACTTGGCCCAAGAGTACGCGCAAAAATAATTTCCTGCAGATACTGAATATATTGATCTGTTAATGACATCACACATAGCAAAATCATTTCTCTAATTGCAGAACATCCCTTTTTCATTTTCTTACTGGCACATTTTCTCTTATGTTCCTCTTCGAGCAGATTGCTGATCATAGCGAAATTACACTACGCTGTTCCAAGATCTAAGAGCATATTAAACAAAATCCATTTATAAAAAGATGGGCGTAAAGACAGGCCAACAAGAAATAATTATAGGTACCTGGTGGAGAGATTGTTATTTTGGGGACGACCGGCCTGATGCAGAAATGAATATATGCCTGTATTTTGCGTCTTTTTGCACAGCACGTGATCCGGAACCAAATGATACAACCCACCTTCATTGCAACCCTTCTCAGCTTATAGTCAGCAAATAATATTATAAAAATGTAAATACAGTAGATGGACGGATTAAATAACTACAGCTTACATACACATTAGGAGAAAGTAATGAAGCTGAAACAAAATATTGGGGAGGGGAATATAAAAAGACAAACATAAGCAGTATATTAAGCTGTTTATAAAATACGCAAAAAAAATGGCAGCCATCAGTGGTAGAGACTATGGGATAAATTCAGTAAGAGACATGGGGGGGCAAGTTGGCGATGTAATGTCCTGGACTTGTCGCCAGCAGTCCCACAACTCTCCTCCCTCGCTGCCTGATCTCGCACCTGACTTCTGAACAGAGCCCTATGGGACTGTGAACAAAAATCCACCATCCCAGGAGTACCAGAAATGCGGAATATAGCCACACTTACAGATGCGACTGATACATGTAGTTGAATTGACCCCTGTGAGCCTGGCATAGAGGGCTTACTACGCCAGTTGGTGCATTGCATCTTGCATGGATTTGCTCGATGAATGCATAGACCAATGGGTGCATGTGTGTCTGCACAATGGCAAACAGATGCAGCTGAGGAAAAAGGCGCATTCACACCCAGGAAAGACGTGTTATTTGCGGGCTGTCAGGGGCAGGTGCAAATAGCGCATGATCTGTATATGATAGCGCCCTGAACTAGAGAACCACTTCTGATTGGCTGTTCAAGAGCGTTCCACTGATGCTGATTGGTGTCATGGCTCGGACATATATAATATACTTAGCGCTAGATGGTGTATATCTATCTTCTCTTTCTAAATCACCCTTTCTGAGTAATACGGATGCGTTACTCTGATATACTTAACTAGCTGCATTATAGGAGGTTTTTTTGCGCACAAGAAACTGGTAACACCTTGTATATATAATATACGTTAATCAGTGACATTCCAAGAGTACCCTAAAAGGAGCCTAAACCTAGATGTTAACAGTGTTATTGTACAGGGGCGATCCATTATAAACTGATATCACTACAAAGTGTCCCTAACAGGGCAGTCGAGAGCATGCTGGGCCCAGGTACTTTTCAAGGGGCGTGACCTAATCACAGGAGGTGTGGTCATGTACCTTTAGAAAAAAATACTGAAAAAATAGTATTTTAAGCACCTCCATGGCCACACTGCAGCCCAGAACACAGCAGCGTGTGCTGGCCTGAGGAGAAGAGCTGCAGCTGCTGCTGCCAGGTAAGGGAGAGGGGGCCTGTGCCCCTACTGTACCCTCACTGGGCCCCTTTTTCAGACCTGGGCCCGGGTAATTTGTACTCTCTCTCCCCCTCTCTCGGCGCCACTTGTCCCCAAAGTGTAACAATAAAGTGAATAATAAAACAATGTAAAAAAGAATCATTTAAACGTAAATAAAGTAGCGTTTCATACGTGCTCTGTAGTCTGAGCAGCAGTGGTCACAGATACCTGTGTATTTCACAGTGAAAGTTGCTGAAACGTGTTTATGAATTCCTCAGTCTCCTGGACCATAAGGTTATCTGGGCAGGACCATGCCTCCCTTCTGTTTCCTGTCATTGTATGTCATTTATTGGTGTTATGATTCGCTCATTGTACAACGCTACAGAATATGGTGGCGCTTTATAAATAAGGCACAATAATAATAATAATAATAATAAATCCTAAAGGATACATAAGAGTCCATGATGTACATATTCTGATACTGGGATCCGCCATGTTTTATTTTTATTTTTTAATTTAAGACGTATACATTTATTGATAGTTGTAAATATTGATTGATTTATAAATGGTCAGGGTTGCCGTTAAGGCTCTGGTTATGGTTAGCATTAGTGTTATCATTAGGGTTCTAGTTGCCATTAAGATCAGCATGTGAATTACAGTTGCCCTTAGGGTTAACGTTACGGTTACTATGAGGGTTAGTGTTGCCGTTAGGTTTAGGATTAGCTTAAGGGTTACAGTTACTGTTAGGTTTAAGGAATGAATGAGAAGAAAACCTGCATGTCAACAGAAAGTCGACACAACTTCCATGTCAACTTGCTGAATGTCAACTTGTTCAATGTTGACATGACGACCAGCTGCAGTGGCGCACGCAGGGGGGTTTCCGAGCACCCAGAAACCCCCCCTCCACCCATTTTGCGAGCCGAGTGTTATTAATGGCTGTCTAGCGTCCTCTGCAGCCTGCTGTCTTCCTGGTGACACTTGTTGTGCTTAATAAAAGTTTACTTTATTTTAATTATAGTACACATATATCCATGTGCATACATATATACACATGTATATACATACATATAAACACACACACACACACACACATATGATATATATACATGTGTATATATACGTGTACTGTATGTATATGTATATATATATATGTATGCATGTTTAATATGCTATGTGTATATGTATATAGATATATATATGTGTGTGTATATATACGGTATATATATGTGTAGATATGTATATGTGTGTGTATATATATATATATATATAGACACACTAGTTTTATGGACCCAGCATATACTGGGTCATCTCAGTCCCCACCCCCGTGCTTGGCTCCACCCAGTTCTAGAACCCCCCCCCCCCCCCATGCAAATCCTGCGTTTGCCACTGAGCTGAAGGTCAACATTGTGACTGTCTAGGTACAGTAAATGTAAGCTGACATATATTTGGAACAACACAGGTAACTCACAGTGGTATCTGTGGAGTCTATGTGGTCTTATGTACTAAGCCTTGGAGAGAGGTAAAGTGGAGAGAGATAAAGTACCGGCCAATCAACTCCTAACTGCCGGGTTACAGGCTGAGTTTGATAAATAACGTTTAGGAGCTGGTTGGCCGGTACTTTGGAGCTCATTTATCAACAAGTGATAAATCTTGTTGCGTGTGATAAAAGGTGCGCCAGCCAGTCAGCTCCTAACAGTCATGTGTTTGAAAAATGACAGTTGGGAGCTGATTGGCTGGAGCACCATTTATCATTCACAGCGCGTTTTATCACTTGTTGATGAATGGCCCCTTTAATCTCCGCCCACTTTATCTCGACACAGCTTAGTACATCTTGAAGGGCACAGAGTGTGTGTGGGGGGGGGGTGGGGGGGGGGGGCGTATAACCCCATTGAGCAGTATGTGCATTAAGATTGGACTCAAAGGGGATCCAGCGGAGAATCTCCAGCTTCACTGGTTCCCCATTGCCCGGTATAGTGACATCATCTCACCATGTGGTTACAAAGCATGAGCTTTCATCACTTTCTAAGCCAGCATTCCCATCTTGTTAAATAGGATGTGTAGGGATAACACTTTTCTCTGCCAAAAAGCCAGAGAATGCCGTCTTAAATTTAGCGCATACTTAAAAACTCTCCTGCAAGTGTCGGGAGACTCCCAATTTTTCGGCAGTCTCCCACACCCACGGAAGAGTGCGCAAATCTCCCGCATGCCACGCGCCTCCTAGTGAAGCAGGCAGGATGAGGAAATGTAACTGAGAATTACAGTTGCAGGTATGGTTGGGGCGGGGCTTAATGATGCAAATTAGCTTAATTAAGCCCAACCCTTACTCGCAACACACAAATCACTGCATTTTGGGGGTGGGGCTCGGTGACAGCCTAGCCCCGCCCCCAAAGATGAAAGCAGCGTCTCCTCTCCGGGCTTCTACCGGAGATGAGATTATAAAAGTTGGCAAGAATGAATTAGCGTCTGGGGGGTATATTTACTAAAGTGTGGGTTAAAAATGATAGCATACCTTCCAACTGTCCCGATTCCAGTGGGACGGTCCCGCTATTTGGACACTGTCCCGCTGTCCAACCCACTAGCCGCAGTGTCCCGCGGGCGGGTGGTGGGGGGAGTTGGGAGAGGCTGTGATCACCACTGCTCAGCGGGGAGTGAGCCGAAGCTGCTGGGCACGCCCCCAAAGTGACGATAACGGGGGTCGGTAAGCGAAACCCCATCCCCGTTATAAGAAGCTCCGACCCCTTTATCTGAGGCTCCGCACCCTATTACGGATGCAGGCGCACCTTCGGCTCGCCAGGTCCAAAAGGGAACTTTTCAAGTTGGGAGATATGTGATAGGTAGGAGCTGATGGGCTTATGGGCAATTTCTGTACTCTTTACAAGGTTTGATGCCCCATGACTGGAGGGATTCAGCCATACGATGTAAGAAAGCATGTGACTTCCAATGATTTATTATACTATTTACACTAAAGTAGAAAGCGTTGTGAACAGACCCTTAAATATAATAACGTTTATGCCTGTGTTATATGACAGATATGACGCAGGGGAGTGTGGCTGTATCAGTGTACACCACATCCCAGAAATACGCTGTGACAATTTGTCTTGTTCCATCATCTTAAAATATTTTGTACCCTCACACAGCAATATATGTATATTAAAATGACATTGGGAGAGGTGATGTTATTTTCAGTTTGTTTAGAATGAAATCACCATAATGTATGCTAATAGGACACCTAGCGACACGCTAAAGAGGCTCTTGGGCTGGGATCCATGGTTATATTACTGCTTAAACATTTGTCTGACCAATCCAGTACAACTGCACCTCTTTCTGTATCCAAATCCTTCTTTCTCTTACGTCCTAGAGGATGCTGGGGTCCATTTTAGTACCATGGGATATAGACGGGTCCACTAGGAGCCAAGGGCACTTTAGGAGATTAATAGTGTGGGCTGGCTCCTCCCTTTATGCCCCTCCTACCAGACTCAGTTTAGAAAATGTCCCCGGAGGAGCTGGTCACAGCTAGGGGAGCTCTTAGGAGTTTTCTTAGTTTTTTTGTTTTAATTGAGAATTAGGTACAGGAAGGCTGCTGGCAACAGCCTTCATGCTTCGTGGACCTAGTTGGGGAGTAGGAACCAACTCTTGAAGTTAATGGTTCTCTATCTCCGCTGACAGAACACTGAGCTCCTGAGGGTGCTGATTGCAAGCCCACGAGGTGACCGCTCACTCCCGCAGCACGGACGCCACCCCCTAACAGAGCCAGAAGATAGAAGAGTGGTGAGTACAGCGCCAGCGTCCCGGTTAGCACAAGGGTGGGAGTGCAGCTCTGACAGGCTGCGCTCCATGAAGGCTCAGCAACACACAGTGTAGGAGCTTGGAGGGACGTCCTGGGCCAGCGCGATCACCCTAAACTGGTAAAAGCAGCTAACGGGCTAATCCCCTGTAATATATAAGACCTCCGGCCAGTATAATCAAATTGTGCGGGAAGCCGCACGCCATTACAGGGGGCGGTGCTTCTCCTCAGAGCGGATCCAGCACTCACCAGCGCCATTTTCTCCCTGCAGACATAGGAAGCAAGACGCTGACAGGGAGCGCTGCCCTCCACATAACTCCAGTTATCCTCTTGTTGTACCAGGGTGTTATAGACAGGGGGGGAGTGTGTTGTTAGTACTAATTAACCTATTAAGGTTGGTTAGTCAGCGACGGGCTTTTATCATACTAACTGCCCACAGGGGCACTGTGTGGCTGGCTCCTTAGACTCTTTGGCTCTCTGAAGGTACTCTGGGGAAACTGTATCTGACATTTTCCTGTGTGTGTGTGTGTGTGTGTGTGTGTGTGTGTGTGTGTGTGTGTGTGTGTGTGTGTGTGTGTGTGTGTGTGTGTGTGTGTGTGTGTAAGTGTGTATATCCCACATTACCATGTCCAAGGACTCTGTGTCCTGCGCTGCAGAATGTTTATCTTCTCCTGAGGAGTCTATTCCATGTACTCAGGACTGCAATATGCTTTCTCAGCCTTCCAAATCCGAACCCGCATGGGTGGATTCTTTACTGATTCATACTGAGAAAGAGACGCAGTTTTTCAGGAAATCTGTGGAGGGTTTGCAGTATTTGGCCCCCACTAATTCAACAAAAACCCCAGATAATTGCCCAGATAATGCAAGCTGACACTGATACCGACTCTGATACAGGGGACGGTGGTGGGGATATGCAGGAAGGGGGGGATGGGGGGGGGGGGGTGCATCACTTGGGGGGGTGGGGGTGGGGTGCATCCCTTGCTAAAGGGGTGCAACTAATGTTTGAAGCCATTAGGGATGTTTTGCACATTACTGAGAAGGTACATGAGCAGGTGGAGGAATCTTATTTTACAGAAAGTAAGAAATCCTCGCTTACCTTCCCGGTTTCCAAGGTGTTAAACTCTGTTTGAAAAATCCTGGGAAAACCCAGAGAAAAAAAAATTCCAGATCCCAAAAACGGTTCTCATTGCTTTCCCTTTCTCTGAGGAGGATAGAAAAAAAGTGGGAAAACGGGGGGTTTTACCCACTTTTTTAGTTGACGCTTTTTATAGTTGACGCTTTTTATAGTTGACGCTTCTGTATCTAGGTTGTCAAAAAAAGTGGTTTTACCTGTTCCTGGTTCAACCGCTTTAAAAGAGCTGGCTCACCGCAAGATTGAGACTACACTCAAATCACTATACACTGCTACTAGCATCGCTTTAAGGCCCACTATTGCTTATGCGTGTATTTCTGAAGCCATAGTAAAGTGGTCAGGCACATTACTAGAGGACTTAGATATTATGGGTAGGAGTGACATTGATTTGTTCTTGCGTCACATACAGGATTCTGCAGGGTTCATGGTGGAAGCCATGAAGGACCTTGGCATGCTGAATGCACGGGCTACTTCAATAGCGGTCTCGGCGCGCAGAGGACTCACAGGTTAGGCTCTGTTTGGGGACGCATTGGATGCGTGGATCTCCACGGCAACTGCGGGTAAGTCAACCTTTCTTCCCTCAGCAGCACCACCAGCTAGGAAATCTTATCCTTCGCCAACACTGCAGTCCTTTCGGACCGCAAAATTTAAAAAATCCAAACCCCCGCCCACCTTCTTTAGAGGAGGTCGGGGAAAGTCCAGAAAACCTGCACCATTAGGTTCCCAGGAACAGAAACCAGGTTCTGCTTCCTAATAAATCTTCAGCATGACGGTAGACCTCCCAGCCTGGAGGTCGGGCAGGTGGGAGCGAGACTAAAAGCTTTCAGTCACGTTTGGGCATCATCATACCTAGACCCCTGGGTGAAGGATATTGTTGCCCAGGGATACAGACTGGAGTTTCAAGAACTCCCACCTCACAGATTCTTCAAATCAGACTTACCAGCTTCGCTGACAGAAAGTGCCATCCTACAGGAAGCCATTCAAAAATTGGTTCAAACGAATGTTATTGTTCCAGTTCCACTTCACCTACAACACAAGAGTTATTACTCAAACCTGTTTGTGGTACTAAAACCGGACGGTTCGGTAAGGCCAATATTAAACCTAAAGTCATTGAACCCCTACTTGAGGGAATTCAAATTCAAGATGGAGTCTTTGAGAGCGGTGATCTCAGGTCTGGAGGAGGGGTAATTCCTAGTATCCCTGGATATCAAGGATGCATACCTTCACATTCCGATCTGGCTTATCTGGCTTATCTCAGATTTGCACTGCTGGACTGTCACTATCAGTTCCAGGCACTGCCATTTGGCCTCTCCACAGCACAAGGGTGTTCACCAAGGTCATGGCGGAGATGATGCTACTCCTCCGCAGACAGGGAGTGAACAAAATTCCATATCTGAACGATCTGCTGATAAAAGCAGCTTTCAAGGAGAAGATGTTGCAGAGTATTGCTCTCTCAACTCGACCACTCCAGGATCATGGGTGGATCCTGAACCTTCCAAAGTCACATTTGGAGCCGACGGGGAGACTGCCCTTCCTGGGGATGGTACTCAACACGGAAGTGCAGAGGGTGTTTCTACCGGTGAAGAAAGCGTTGGTGATCCAATCAATGGTCCGGGAGCTCCTGAAGCCAGTCTGCGTATCGGTTCATCAGTGCATTCACCTTCTCGGGAAGTTGGTTGCATCCTACGAGGCTCTTCAGTACGGAAGATTCCTTGCAAGGTTCTTCCAACTGGATCTCCTAGACAAATGGTCGGGATCACATCTTCACATGCACCAACGGATACGCCTGTCACCGAAAGCCAGAATTTCACTCCTATGGTGGCTGCAAGCTTCTCACCTATTCGAAGGCTGCAGGTTCAGGATTCAGAATTGGATCCTTCTAACCACAGATACAAGGAAGGTGGTCCAGTCAGGAATATCTCCTTCCAATAAACATTCTGGAACTGAGGGCCATTTACAACGGACTTCTACAAGTGGCACATCTTCTGCAAGATCAAGCCATTCAGGTTCAGTCGGACAACGTCACAGCGGTGTCCTACATAAAGAGGCAGGGCGGAAAGAAGAGCAGAGCTGCGATGTCAGAGGTAACAAGAATCATCCTCTGGGCAGAAAAGCATGCGGTGGCGCTGTCGGGAGTGGACAACTGGGAAGCAGACTTCCTCAGCAGACACAATGTCCATCCAGGAGAATGGGGCCTCCACCCGGAGGTGTTCGCAGAGATGACAAGCCGATGGGGTGTACCTCAAGTAGACATGATGGCCTCTCCTCAACAAGAAGCTTCGGAGGTACTGTTCTGGGTCGAGAGACCCACATGCAGTGGAGGTGGACGCATTGGTAACTCCGTGGATGTACCAGTCAGTGTATGTGTTCCCTCCACTTCCACTCATCCCAAGGATTCTCAAGCTCATAAAGAGAACAGGAGTTCAGGTGATCAGGCGATCCTCATTTCTCCGGACTGGCCAAGAAGGGCTTGGTACGCGGATCTTCTGGAATTACTGCTGATGGATCCGAGGCCTCTTCCTTTTCGCGAGGACCTTCTGCAACAGGGGCCGTTCACCTATCAAGACTTACCGCGGCTACGTTTGACGGCATGGAGGTTGAACGCCAGATCTTAGCTCAGAAGGGCATTCCGAAAAAGGTAATTCCTACTCTAATTCAAGCTAGGAAGGGAGTAACGTCTAAACATTACCATCGAATTTGGAAAAAGTATGTGTCTTGGTGTGGATCCAAAAAAAGTTTCCTATGGTGGAGTTTCAACTAGGACGTTTTCTCCTCTTTCTGCAAGCAGGAATGGATGTCGGCCTACGCTTGGGCTCCATAAAGGTACAGATTTCGGCCTTGTCCATTTTCTTCCAGAAACAATTGGCTGCTCTTCCTGAAGTTCAGACATTCTTGAAAGGGGTTCAGCATATTCAACCACCCTTTCTGCCGCCTACGGCACCTTGGGATCTTAATGTGGTACTGCAGTTCCTGCAGTCAGATTGGTTCGAGCCTTTACAGGACGTGGACGTCAAGTTTCTTACTTGGAAAGCGGTCACACTGTTGGCTTTGGCGTCTGCTAGACGTGTGTCGGAATTGGGGGCATTGTCATGCAAGAGCCCCTACATGATTTTCTATGAGGATAGAGCTGAGCTCAGAACGTGTCAGCAATTTCTTCTGAAGGTTGTGTCAGCCTTTCATATCAACCAACCTGGTGGCTACTGACTCCTCAATTACCTCAAAGTCCTTGGATGTTGTGAGAGATTTGAAAATCTATGTGAAGAGAACTTCAGAGGAAGTCAGACGCTCTGTTTGTCCTTTATGATCTCAACATGGTTGGGTGTCCTGCTTCTAAGCAGACAATTTCTCGCTGGATCAGGTTCACTATCCAGCATGCTTATTCTAAAGCAGGCTTGCCGTGTCCAAGATCTGTTAAGGCCCACTCTACTCGTACAGTGGGTTCTTCCTGGGCGGCTGCCCGGGGTGTCCTGGCATTACTGCTTTGCCGAGCAGAAACTTGGTCAGGGTCGACCACGTTCGCTAAGTTCTACAAGTTCGATACTTTGGCCTCTGAGGACCTAAAGTTTGGTCAATCTGTTCTGCAGGAACCTCAGCACTCTCCCTTCCGTACTGGGAGCTTTGGTACATCCCCATGGTACTAAAATGGACCCCAGCATCCTCTAGGACGTAAGATAAAATAGGATTTGAATTACCTACCGGTAAATCCTTTTCTCGTAGTCCATAGAGGATGCTGGGTACCCGCCCAGTGCTTCGTATTCCTGCTGTGTTACTTGGTTCAGTTTTTGTTCCGAGTTGGTTAGCTTGGCTTTCCTTTTGTTTTACGTGTGAGCTGGTGTGAATCTCACCACTATCTGTGTATTTCCTTCTCTCAAAGTATGTCCGTCTCCTCGGGCCCAGTTTCTAGACTGAGTCTGGTAGGAGGGGCATAGAGGGAGGAGCCAGCCCACACTATTAATCTCTTAAAGTGCCCATGGCTCCTAGTGGACCCGTCTATACCCCATGGTACTAAAATGGGCCCCAGCATCCTCTACGGACTACGGGAAAAGGATTTACCGGTAGGTAATTAAAATCCTATTTTTCCATTCATTCTGCATCTCTCCTTCTTCTGAGGCAGTGACACGTCTCCGTTACTAGTTTTCTGGATCAGGGGCTTTTTTATCATTTGGAGCATCATGCCTTATATACTATATACTAAACTAGTTAAAAGCCTGTCAAAATGACTGACACCAGGGCTGGTTTATATGGGGTGCGGTTGCTACTCACACAGGTGCTGCCAGGTTTCTGTAAGTTCTGCTGCTGGGAGCCGGGGCTCTGTCGTGCTGAGGGTGTAGCATTAGCCTTTTATATATATAATATATATAGATGCTGTAGATCTGTAATGGGCAAGCTATAATGATGTTGCACTATATACACCAGTACTGGCACGTGTAATCTCACCAGTCCCTGCACAGCTCCCAGACAGTCTGAGGGTAGAGGCCACCAGCAGCTGTGCAGGGTGTGGGAGGGGTGAGCACAGGGCCCCGCCCTCCACCAGCGCACAATATATGAGCCAATTATCTTCCTCCGCATCATCTACAGCCCCAGCACCGACCGCTCCTCCTCCCAGTCACTGCACTGCTCACCCCACACAGGGTCTCACCCCTTCCTTCTGGACTGATCCACCTTCTCCCCCCGCCTGTAAGTAGCCACATGTGTCCTCAGAGATTGCACCAGGAGATTCTCCATCAGAAAATGGTGACCTGTGTCAGTGCCACTGCGTCCACCTCAAAATTGTCCGCACTGACTCCGGCATTCTCCTTTTTGTTATTTTTATTTTCAGCAGTGCTCCTCATAGTTAATGTATATGATAACGCTCAGTGCTCATCTATGTGTCTATGTATTTATACTGGAACAGATAGCCCATTCCTGTATACTAAAAGTCAAAGTTGAAACACTGATATTTCTAACATCCATTCTAGGGGCAGATGTACTAAGCCTTGGAGAGAGATAAAGTGGAGAGAGATAAAGAACCAACCAATCAGCTCATCATCCCGGAAGCTGCAGGAGCCTGACGATTTTTAGGGTAGTCCCCCGCAGCCTCCGAAAGTTAGATACTCTCCCACATCCAGCTTACTTCTTGCTGAAGCGGATAGGACAGGGACAAAATCCCTAAAATATCAGCGGCTGTGTGAAGGGGGGGGGGGGGGGTCTAAAGATGTGAATCACGCCGCTATGCCCCACCCCTACCCGGGGACACGCAAATTGCAGGCATTTCCCCTTCTTGGGGGTGGGGCCTAATGTCATGACAGTCCGGCCCCTGCTCCCTGAAATATCCTGCTGTGTCTCCTCTCTGGCCTTCTCCCAGGGATGAGTCCTAAAAGGTAGGTAAGTATGGCCTGTAACATGACAGGTGCTGATTGGTTTGGTACTTTATCTCTCTCTCTTCACTTTATCTCTCCAAGATTTGTTAAATGGAATGGTAATGCTTCTTTGAAGTCTGTTCGGCTAAGTGCGCAGAATAAGATTATACATGGCAGAATGTGCATTAACCACTTGCCTGGCATGGTCGCATCAGATGCGACTATGCCTGCAAGTGCTCTATCTGACCTGGTCGCACAGGATGCGACCAGTCAGATAGAGAGTGTTAGCAGCGACAGGGAAGATAAACTTCCCTCCGCTGCTGTTGTCAGAGGGTCCCTCTGCCTCCCTGCACTCTCCCCCTGTGTCTGCCGTGCTGCCGATCACTGCTGATCGGTCAGCACGGCAGGATCTCCCCCCTCCAGCGGCTGGCTGGGGAGATGGCAGCCGCTGGGGAGAGTAAATGAACGCTCCCAAGCCACCCCCCCCCCCGCCCCCCCCCCCCCCCCACCCCCCGTATATCTGAGGCTGTCCCGGCTTTCAAAATGAAAGCCGAGATAGTCCCGATGTTCCTATGGTCGAGATGTTCCCGAACGATGTTTTGATGTTTGGGGGGGGGAAAATTTAAAACATAATCAAATGTATTTTTTTTGCCCTTTTTTTTAACTAAAATCATTTGGGATAGGGTTAAAGTCATGTTCTTCACTTAATTCACTCATAAAAAAAACACGACAATTTCGGAGCGGTTTTCGGCTAAATAAATCGTCATTTAAGTGGTTAAGGGGTCTATTCGTGAAGCAGCGAAAAGAGTGGAGAAGTGAGCCAGTGGAGAAGTTTCCCATGGCAGCCAATCAGCTGCTCCATACAATTGTACAGTATGCAAATTATACATGTTACTTCAATGCTGATTGGTTGCCATGGGCAACTTCTCCACTGGCTCACTTCTCCACACTTTTCACTGCTTCATGAATAGACCCCGAAATCTTATAGATGGGGAAATGTAATAATGTGCCCTTTTCTCAGAGCTGAGACATTCTGCATTGTTACTTATCATAGCGTTGTATTAAACATAGTGTCGCCGCAGACGTATACAGTAATTACTCTAACAATCGATGTCTCCACTGTATCACAACCGCCTAGTGCTGACCGGAATGGCAGTACAAATGCAGACCTTCCGGTAAAGCAGCGGTTGCACTGCTGATCCAGTTACCATGCTGTATGCAGCCTTACCTTATGCAAGCGCCTGCACTCCTGGATCCACATAATGACTGTCAGTTCCATAACTGCTTCCCGAGTGGCTGCGTGCCCAAGGATGTGTGATGTATTACAGGGGATCTGTGCCCAGAGATGTGTCACACAGTACGGGGGCTGTGTGACGGATTGCATAAAATATCAGAGAAGCCAGAGAGTTGTGGGAGCCATTTAAGATGCTAATAAGAAAATAGTAGAGAGCAGAATATTTAGACTGCATAGCCACACCTACGGTAACACATCCAGCTACAGAACAGACTTACCGGTCATCTGTCCCGGCGCTTTCAGTGACCATTGCAGATTCCTGTTTGCTGGGACAACGCAGCATGGTTTGTGAGGGGTATGGGTCATTAGGTCGACCACACATAGGTCGACCTCTATTGGTCGACATGGCCAGTAGGTCGACATGCACTAGGTCGACATGAGGTTTTTTTTTTCTTCTTTTTTTGGTGTCGTTTTCTTCATAAAGTGACCGGGAACCCCAATTAGTGCACCGCGTCCCCTGAAGCTCGTCATGCTACGGGCAAGGTGCCTCGCTCTGCTACCGCTGCACTCGGCACAGGTTGCCATTCCCAATTGTAATCCACGTGGATCGTAAAGTATGAAAAAGTTCAAAAAATTAAATCATTTTTGAAAAACTCATGTTGACCTTTTCACATGTCGACCAATAGTGGTCGACCTAATGACCGAATCCCGTTTGCTAGCACAGCCACCTTTCACATGGGCGCTCTAACCCCCGTAATCTAGCTCTTCTATAACTGGGAAAACAAAACCATCAGCTATATAAATGCACTGGGGCTCATTTACAATGGGGCGTAAGTCAGTATTATGACAGGCCTCTCATACGTAACAGTACTTGTCTATGTATGTTGGGGAGGCAATCACCAGACCGCCTGTCGGGATTCCGGCTGTCGCAGTGCCGCCGCAGAAATCCCAACAGGCGGTGAAATGCTGGAATACCGGCGCCTCAGGCTTTTCTCCCTCTATGGGCGTCCACGACACCCATAGAGGGAGACTATAACCTGTGGTGAGTGCAATGAGCCGTGTCTGCAGCGTGGTAGCGCTGCGAACCCGCAAGGGACTTTTTTGCGCTCACCTCGCTGCCGACATACTTGTGTGCGGGATTCCGCTGTCGGGATCATGACAGGCGGGATCCCGGCCGCTGGTAAAAAGTATGTATTCCGTATGTTGCTTTCACAGTCTCCCCAAAATGCTGTCTCAAAAGTAGGCAAAGTATGATCCAAATGACATATATCGTATGCCACCAAAAGCTCTTCCCGTTACACAGGGAAGAGTGGATAAATGACTGGCATGGAATCTTGGCTGCAGTAACGTGACACTGGGGGTCATTCCGAGTTGATCGCTAGCTGCATTCGTTCGTTGTGCAGCTATGAGGCAAAAAAAGGCACTTCTGCGCATGCGTATGCAGCGCAATGCGCACACGCAGCGTACTTTTACAACGGACGATGTCGTTTCACACAGGGTCTAGTGATGCTTTTCAGTCGCACAGGCAGCCGCAGAGTGATTGACAGGAAGAGGGCGTTTCTGGGTGTCAACTGATCGTTTTCAGGGAGTGTTCGGAAAAACGCAGGCGTGCCAGGAAAAACGCAGGCGTGGCTGGGCTAACGCAGGGCGTGTTTGTGACGTCAAATCAGGAACTGAATGGTCTGAAGTGATCGCAAGCGCTGAGTAGGTTTGAAGCTACTCTGAAACTGCACAAAAATATTTTGTAGCCGCTCTGCGATCCCTTCGTTCGCACTTCTGCTAAGCTAAAACACACTCCCAGTGGGCGGCGGCATAGCGTTTGCATGGCTGCTAAAAACTGCTAGCGAGCGATCAACTCGGAATGACCCTCACTATGAGATAGCTGATGCATTATGGCGTTACAGCCCCTGCTTTGTCTTTATAGAAAACAGAACACAGAGTCACCCTAATGGAGCAGTGACAGACCGTGAAGCACAGAGCCTTTACAACCTGTCGCTGTATGGGACTGCTCCCGGTAATTCTATGGGGCTGCTCCCTGACTGTGCAGAGAATCATGTGGATTCTTCCAGTCGCTGCAGTTGTTGCAGTATAAAACGGATTTACAGGAATAACAGAAGTCAGCCGCTGGCTTATTGTCAGAGGTCCTCTTGTATGGCTATAAAATCTCTTCAGCTATTTTAGGGCCGACTGCACAAGGAAGATATACACATGGAGAAAACACGAACAGCTTCTACGTATTTGTTACAAGTTTTTCTCGCTGTACCCATCACCGGAGGCAGAAATCAAAAGCTGCATTTTTGAGGTATATTAGCCCTCAGATAGGCCTCAGCGGTTTGATTGTAATACATACTTGCCTACTTTTGAAAAAGCATTTCAGGGAGATTGTGAAAGTAACACCTGCGAGCGTGGACGTGTATTGCTACATCAGGGACGGATCTAGACTTTTCTTTAGGGGGGCGGTTTACTGTTTAATCTTGACTCCTCCCTCTACAGTCCCAACTCCTCCCGTCTGCAGTCCTAACTCCTCCTCTCTCAATTCTTACTGAACTTTTTGAGTGAGACTGAGATAGAGCTTTGTGATTGTTCTATCTACATGTGACTGTGCTATGGGGTAATTGTATTTATTAGCCCTAGTAGCCACACACCAGCAAGTGAGGGGCAAATGCTCTGTACCCCTTGCTCTCCTGTGCTGCTGTGGTATAAGCTGCAGCACATCGTTCTGCCTAAGGCTCTCCCAGGAGAGCTCTCTTCTGCTCAAAAGAGGGCGTGGCTATGACTGTGTTAGGGGGGGGGGGCGGTCGCCCCCTTCGCGCCCCCCTAGATCTGGCCCTGTGCTACATCTGCGAGGCGTGTCATAAAAATGTAAATGAGCCCCAAAGTTAGTAAGATCTGCTTGTTGAAGAAGACGCTGATGCTTTTCAGGGCTTGTTCGTATGTTGGGATCTATTCATGAAGCAGTGAAAAGAGTGGAGAAATGAGCCGGTGGAGAATTGCCCATGGCAACCAATCAGCTGCTCCGTACAATTGTATAATATGCAGTGTTACTTCAGTGCTGATTGGTTGCCATGGGCAACTTCTCCACTGGCTCATTTCTCCACACTTTTCACTGCTTCATGAATAGACCCTTCAGTGTTTTACAAGAGGTTCCATATATGGGTCCATGAGAAACCTTATTTAAAATCCGTGGCGGCTCCAGAGGTGGGGCAGTCCAAAATTCAAATAAGGGAGTCACGCCAACTGTCAGGGAGTCCTGGCTGGTGATGTTTGGAGTGGCAGTTGGTGTGGCTCCCCTATTTGAATTTTGGACTGTGCTGCAGCCCAACCTCTGGAACAGTCACTGTTAAAATGCATGTAGTGTTCTTTGTGCCTTATAACCAATGCAGGGAAATGGCACTGATGATCCCATTTGAATGTATTTCCCCCCCCAAGAATGTAACAGCTACGTAATGGGAGTAAGGTGGTCAGGGAGTTTGCTAGACTATTCAGAGAGTCAGGGAGTTTGCTACTGTTTCAGGGAGTCTCCCAGACAATCAGGGAGAGTGATTTAGAAAGTGACCACTTTAACATCTTTTCCTGTAGTCATGTCTATGACTTTATGCTAATACTAGTATCAGACCTTCCTCTGGTGTAAAAACCAGCATCTGGATGTGCAAGGACTCGGACGACCACTTTGAGTGCCTCAGACGCCGAAATACTGCCTGGTGCTCTATGCTTGGTGCAGATTCTCCTTCTGAATATGGCCCCCAAGTGAGTGATGTAAGCATCTGTGTACACGATCAGTACAGCGGCACGCCTGCAGTACTCCCATAACCCGCTTGTCTACGTGTGCCTGACTATACACCTCTCAGTCACCGCCTAGGAACACCCAGCTCATTTCCAGTACATTTCTCATAACGCACGTCTCAACTGCGCCTTTTTTGCACACGGGCAGTGGCAGAAAATCGCTCAACTCCATGAACATTGGCATTGCGTGCAAGCCAGAGACAGGCCCTAAATATTTTAAACTACCCTTTGTGTTTGTTTATGATATTTACCAAAGCCTTGATATCGTGGCTGAGTTGTGCTAAGGATGGGCAGTGACCATCAATGGTTAACAACTATTGATATTTTGCTAGTTGATGGTTTTCCTATCGATGGCAGATATTCGATGGTGATCCACCAACAATGGTTGAGAGGCGGCAACGTTTTCTTTTTTTCCCTTAGTGCAGAGGAATGGAGCTTAGCCCACACCGCTAAGCCCTACCCCTTCAGTGATTGGCCCACTTACCTGCCATTCCCTACAGCAAGGATTTCCATTGAGGGGTGTAGCTTCATGCCATCTATGTTAGTCACAGATAGTTCCACCATTGATGTTGACAAGCACACCCTATAATAAATTAGGTTCATGCATCCAAACTGTTCCCTTTGTAGCAGGTGACGGATCATGATATCTTACTATCACAAAGCCAAACATGACCCGAACGCAATTTCAGCGATTAATGCGATTTAAATGCTTTGACATGGGTTGGTACCGGGAGACCAGCGTTTGGGATCCCATTGGTCAGCATATGGACCCAGGGATCCCAGACGCTAGAATGCCGGCTGGGGGGGATCCCGACCACCAGTCACATGACTTCATCCTCTTTACCACACCTGAAAGCTCTTTCCCAGATACTTGTTAAACCTCTCAGGAATATTTAGATCCTCCTAAAAAGGAACCCTCCAGTACTTACCATGTATTTATTCCTAGTAAACAAGTGAGAGTTCCGAGCAGTTTAGCGTCATGCTGTGTTCTTCGCACAGTGCAACGTATCCATCATCACACGCAGCCCTACAAAGGATCACATCCTTTGTGTTCCTTCACATGTGTTCTTTATTAGTACCATATAAAATATCATATATACTAGCCGATATGAGCTACCTCCATAAAACTGATCCTGCTGGCAAAGTGTCTACGCTCACATTTCACTGCCTGCCCACTTATAATTGTTATGGCCTCTTCATGGAGCGAGCTGTACAGTGTTCCGGCGCGATGTATAGAGAGACACTCGCAGAGTAAACACTTGTGCTCTCCTGTCATAACAAACTTAGGGATGTTTGACATGTGAGCCTAAATTCAGTGTGTAACGCGTGCACGTGGCACAAATCGCAGCGCTTGATTAATGAAGATGCTAATGGAAATTCCCCTTTAGCTTTTAACCCCTCAGATACAGTAGGCAATGCTATATGTGTCCGTGTGTCTTATATAAGCAGTGGCTCTCGCCCATGGCTACGCCCTCATTGAAGTAGTTTCTGTCCGTATTGTTTTTATTTTTATTTGAGGTGTTTTAGTTGTATTAAGGAATCCCTACATTTTCACACCAAGTCGTGTATGTACGTCGCATAGAGGCCCGATGGCGGGAGTGACCTGTGGGACCAGCAGCATCACACAGATTGGTAGGGGATACACTTTCACCCACCGTTCACCCTGGACGGGATGCGGTTACATTGCCGGCAGTCGGGATCCCGGCGATCAGGGTACCGATGCCGGAATCCCGACCACTGACAGTGCTTATAGCAGAATCCTGGCTAACAGGGTCTATTCCCACTCGTGGGTGTCCACAACACCCAATGAGTGGGAATAGAACCTGTGTCGAGCGCAACGAACCACTGAGCCCGCATCGTGGTGAGCGCAGTGTGCCTACAAGGGGCTCCGTGCGCTAGTCCTCCTGCCAGCATTCTGGCGCCAGTATCCCAGCGTTGGTATGCTTACCACCAGGATCCCGGCCGCTGGCATACCACACCCAAGGCCCCTGGGCTTATGTGGCCCTGTACATAGGGATTGCCACGTCCCACCAACTGTGGCCTTAAGCACAATTACGTTTTTTGTGTGCTACTTACCCCCCTTGATTACAGACATAATGATATACTCCCTATCCCAGTGTTCCTCAAACCCGGTCCTTATGGAACCCTAACAGTGCAAGTTTTCTAGATCATCTAGCTGGAGCACAAGTGTGTTAATTAACTAACGCAATAGATCTACAGGTGGTACTAAATATTGCTGAGGATACCATGAAAACACGCGCTGTTTGGGTTACATGAGTGCCGGGTTTCAGATACACTGGCTTATCCTATTCCCTGATATATGCTAATGGAATAGGGAAGGTTCTATCAGAATCGGTTCAGTAGATTTTGAGTTACAAGGAACAGACAGACATTCTAGGATAGATAATTCAGTCTGGCTACCCTATATACTATACGTCTGAGCTGACATCACCTAAACATTTTACAATGACAAAGTTACAGTTTTATTTATAGGTATTGATTCTTTTTAATTCATTACTTCATCATCCCTACTATAAAACCAGAATGCATTTACCCTAGCCGCTTGTGTCACCCTGTTGTTTCCAAGTGGTTTTCCAGTTTCCCACCTGGTGATGACAACTTGGTTGTCATCATGTCTGTCCAGTCCTATGGAACTGAGGAGAAACACCATAGGAGAGGAATGGACGGGTCTTCCAGCACTGCGAGATTCCATTACAATGTGACTCAAGCAATGGGGAAAGACAGCAATAGTTGCTACATGGCGGCAGTAAAGGTTGAGGGGTGTTGTCCAAGACTGGAAGTTAACCCCCCCTCCCATGTACTCCTTCACTTCTACAACACATGCAGTCACATCATGTTCTGGTGGATTCCACATCTTGTACTGTATATATCTTGCTACTGGTAACTTCTACTTGGAAATGACAGCGGGACTTTTAACATATTTCAGAACATCTATGTTTTCTCTCACAGTTATGAGTGCTTGAAACTACGATCTCGTGTGTACAGATCCCTCCGCTGTCATCCTCGTGGAACTTCAACTTTTTCTCAACTCTGTTTTATGTCAAGTTCTATCTATGTGTCTTTACAGGGACATAACGGGGATACAGGACAGTTGTACTGGGCATGTTTTGCTGGCCCGTACCACATTCACTTAATGACCTTCTAGGGAACTTTAAAAGTCTCAAGGGGGAGATCTGTCAAACCTTGGAGAGAGTTTAAGTGGAGCAGTTGCCCATATTAACCAATCAGGTTCTAGCGTAGTCTATAAGATGACAGCTAGATAGTGACTGGTTGCTTTGGGCAACTTCTCTACTTTATCTCTCTCCAAGCTTTGATACAGCTACCCCTCAGATTATCTCTCTTGTGTATATTAGGAAAGTAGCAACCCATGCATTGGTCTAGAAAGTATCATGCAAAAGCAAAGAAATGTTCCACTTATGTCATTATTTCCTAGTTAACTTATTGTTAACATCGGATGAGACAAAATGGCCGCCTTTACTCTTTTTATGTGGCACGTGCAGTTTCTTGTTTGGGCTAAAGACCCTTTGTCCAACATTCATGCTGAAGTGTCTCTCTTCTATGCCTGATATGGAGACCTTTCCATTTACTGGCTTCCAAAAGTGACTGTTTGACTTTTGCGCATATAAAAGCATCAGCTCTGCTCATAATTAAGTGGTCTATTTACTAAGCCTTGGATGGAGATAAAGTGGTTGGCGATAAAGTCCCAGTCAATCAGCTCCTAACTGCCATGTCACAGGCTGTGTTTGAAAAATGACATTAGGAGCTGATTGGCCACTTTACCTCCATCCAAGTCTTAGTAAATAGTCCCCAAATGGTTTAGAGCTGTGGGATACTTTTATAGTCTGAAGACGCAGCATCAGATAAACTGCGTGAACATCAGACATCTGGGTAACTCTCAGGTAATGTTGCTGGGGCTAGTGTCTGCCCCACGCACAGAAAACTAAGGGGGTCATTCCGACCAGATCGCACGCTGCGCTTCTTCGCAGCCATGCGATCGGGTCGGAACTGCACATGTACTGCGGCTGCATTGCGCAGGCGCGTCTTTGCCCGACGAGCGACGCTGCTAACGAAGAAAACGGTCGCAGCGGCGACCGCAAGAAGATTGACAGTAGGAAGGCGGAACCGGGCATCAACTCACCATTTTCTGGGCGTGGAGATCCAAACGCAGGTGTGTCGAGGCGTTTGGAGGGTGGATGTCTGACGTCAACTCTGGGACCTGCAACGCTGGATTGATCGCACAGGGTAAGTAGCTCTTACCCTGGTCTTGTTCTACACAAAACTTTTTTTTTTGCATAGCAGGGCTGCACACGTGATCGTAGCCTTGCTATGCAAAAATACACTCCTCATAGGCAGCGTCTAGTTGATCGCACGGGCTGCAAAAAGTTCCAGCGTGCGATCAACTCGGAATGACCCCCTAAGTCAGCTCGTCCCCTGTTAGTCATGCTGTGGCTTTTGGGGCATAGTGACCGGTGTTGCAGGACCAGATCTGCTCATGAGCAAGAGTATTTACTGTATTTATCATATGTACAGTACTTGTTTCTTTTATCTGTGTGTAAGACGCTCGCTGGGTTTCTACTTGATACTGGGGGTCATTCCGAGTTGTTTGCTAGCTGAAAATGTTCACTGCGCAGCGGTGAAGCAAAAAAAGGCACTTCTGCGTATGCAGCACAATGCGCACCCGCGACGTACTTTCACAACGGCCGATGTAGTTTCACACAAGGTCTAGCGAAGCTTTTCAGTCGCACTGCTGGCCGCAGAGTGATTGACATGAAGTGGGCGTTTATGGGTGTCAACTGACCATTTTCAGGGAGTGTTCAGAAAAACGCAGGCGTGCCTGGAAAAGCGCAGGCGTGGCTGAGCGAACGCAGGACGTGTTCGTGATGTCAAAACGGGAACTGAACAGTCTGAAGTGATCGCAAGCGCTGAGTAGGTCTGAGGCTACTTTGAACTGCACAAAAATATTTTGTAGCCATTCTGCGATCCTTTTGTTCGCACTTCTGCTAAGCTAAAATACACTCCCAGTGGGAGGCGGCATAGCGTTTGCACGGCTACTAAAAACAGCTAGCGAGCGATCAACTCGGAATGACACCCACTGTACGAAAGTTTCCTATCTATAATATGAAAAAAATGACATGGCCGTAGATAGTGAAATTGTCATGATGCCATTATTGTACCGAACTGAGATCGGCTTGTGTGGCGCTGCATGCAGCAAGGTGTCCTAGGATATTACAATCATGATGTCGTTAACACACTCACGATGTCACTAACCGTGACACTGGTATTTTAGTCATAAAAAAAAGGACAACTGCAGTAACATTCCACAAATTCTCTGCAAATACAGCCTATTGCAGGTTTTTAGTTTTTTATCTATACTTCCCCTTTAAAGAGACAGAGTCATTTTCACCGGCAGACTATTTGGGTCTGACCTACGGTTACCGCACACAAAGTGTTGACACACAAGTCCTAATTTTAAACACAAAACGAAAGCAAAGTCACACAGTGAAAATACCTCGGGACCAGCTGTAACATTCCAGCCTATGGGAATCGGAGGGGTAGGAAAGGGGTGGAATGTGACGAGCTAGAGCAGCAGGTTCTAATAGCCAAAGAACAGAGCTTCACACTGGCCTCGCTCCTGCTGCCATTGTCTGGAAATATTCAATTTAGCCTGTCCCTCCAGTGTGACTCGTATTTGGGATGCCCAGATTGCTGCGATGCCTCCTGTGACCGGCATTCCTTAGCTTCTCCACATGCCACATACTTGTGAGGAGTCGGTAACAGCATCTTGTAGAATTCCATAATGCCCAAGGATACATTTTAGGCCAACACGGTTAGAGAGAGCACCTGGCCCTAGATTAGAAGCATAATATCCGTCACTAACTGTTCTTTTCTCACAGACAAGTAATCAGCTGCAGGGAAGGCCTTGCCGGATTTGTTCCTGATCCTTAAAGGTTGTCTTCCTGATGCAGTGGTTCCCAAACTTGGGGGTAAATTTACTAAGATGGGAGTTCTATTCAAGATGGGATGTTGCCCATAGCTACCAATCATATTCTACTTCTTATTTATCTAGCACCTTCTAGAAGATAATACCTGGAATCTGATAGGTTGCTATGGGCAACATCCCATCTTAAATAGAACTCCCATCTTAGTAAATTTACCCCTTGGTCCACAAGGCTGGTGTGGTATAGAAGATCTACAGTGCCTGGGTCGACATGCATTAGTTGACATGAACAAAAGGTAGACGGTCAAAAGGTCGACATGGCAATGGCATCTTTTTTAGCAAACAATATGTCTTAGTCGCAATGCGATTCGACTAGGATACACCAGGAGACTGTACTGATTCATTTCATATGTGACAGATAGATAGATATATCTATATGCGACTGCGGGGGTCATACAGACCAGAACGCAGCGTCCGCTACCCGGCCGCAAGGTAACTGACAGCAGCGGCTGTCAGGAGGGAGGGGGCTGTCACGGTGTTCCGAAGGTGGAGTGGCCCATACGGGGACGGGACGGGAGCGCTTTTGTGGTGGCTGTGTGACGCCACACACAACCGCATTTCAAAAATGGCGGCAGACCGTCTCGCAGCGCAGTCAGGGGTCAACCTTAATTCGACTTTGCAGACGTATAGGTAGGCGGCGCCACACATGCTGGGCGGCCTTTCCCTGTGCTGGGTGGCCCCCAGCATGTGAGGAGATGGACGCAGGCCTTGCTGAATCAGGTCCTGAGTGTATATGAAGCACGACGGAACATGGCGTGGCCTAGGTCAACAGTCAATAGGTTGACTCAGTATGGTTGACATGAATTAGGTTGACGGGTACCAAAGGTCGACAGTGCTTAAGGTCAACATGTTCAAAAGGACGACATAACAATGACCGACACACACATGGTTGACACTTTTTTGGGGGGTTTACATGTTTTTCTAACACTTGCTTGATTTACTATCCACGTGGACTATGATTGGGAATAGTAACCACTTTACCCGAAAAATGGTGAGGGAAGTGTGCCCACGAGGGTACACATTTCGACTGATGGGGGTGACATATCAAATGTACAGGATTTGACCCATTTTGACCCTGTTGGCTTTTTGTACCAGACCTTTTATCTGTCGGCCTTTTGTAACTGTCGACCTATTGCATACCGAAAATTTGACTATCGACCTAAACACTGCAGATTTACTATACCACACCCGGAAAAAAGGTGCAGCCGCTGCAAGGTAGCACTTCATATGCAGACTCAGAGACTCAGTCGCACACAGATATACAAGTGTCCCATAGATTAATCAGCACAGTCTCTTTGTACGTCCTTGTTGCATCGAGTTGTAACCAATATGCATTTGTATCATTAAAAAACACCGAGCATCTGCTGTAGTGCCCCCTTCATAGATCCTGGAATTAGTTTTTGCGGGGGATTTCCTGTAAATTTCCTTTACTACATATGTCCCTTAGATTCCAATGTGCATGACGAGATAACGCTTCAAAACAAATTCTGAAAATAATGTGCAACTATTTGTTCCTGAGACTAAAGGGCCCCATACACTACAACGATATGTTTGAGGCTGAAGTCGGAGACGATTTCCCTTGAACTCTCCTGGGAGCTTCCCGTGAGTGGTTCCATACGATTTAGTACATTTTGCATGCAATATATCGTATGCGATCCCAGCTATACCTGCGGGAACCGGCATATCACGAGTGCAGCACTAACGATCTAGGGGAGCCGATCCGACCCTCACGGGAACGCGCATCGGATCGGATAGGATCTTAAACACATCCAAAATGCCCGATTTCACCCGATATATCGTTCCGAATGCCCGAAATTGGATGAAATCGGGCAGTACCTAGTATAGTATGTATATAATTTACGGGGCTGTACCGTCAGAAAGTAATTGTGTAAAACTGTATTTCACATTTTTGCTCATTCTTCCTTATATACAGCCTGTAAAATGAAAATACATTTATTCCAAAAGAAAAAAGTTCTCCAAATTAATAATATAAAACTTACTTAAACAAACTTAAAATACATAAAGAGGGGCTCTGTCTGTGTTTTACGTGGTATACTGGTAACATAGTATACTATACTGTATATATTTTATGACAGGTGTGTGAATTATATACTATACCTAGCATCCATTTTACAATTTTAAGAAACTCTATTTATATCCATATATACGGGTTGGGTTTGTGTGACCGACCGCCGGTCACCATACTGACGCCGGGATCCTGGCTTTTAGATGGGCGGCGTGGACGGGGGTAGGGGGGCGTGCGCAATGCATACCCCTCTTACGACTACAGAAATATTTAGCAGCGCCCACTTGAAGGGGAGCGCCGGCGACTGAGTGTGTGCCCAAATGGATGAACACTTAAATTGCTCTGTCAGACGCCATCTAGTGGTGCAAAACACTTTAATTCCTCCCATAGAGGTGAGGAGCAGCTATAACCTTTTATTATCTAGGATTTTCATTTAGACTTAACGATACAAACGTCATCCCTATTGATAGTAAACCATCTCCATAAATTTGTCTGGTCAAGAAGGGGTGAGACCCCCTCCAGCGACCTATGGTAAGTTCTGAGAAGTCTTGTATAGGTGGAACAAAGTGTATATCGTGGAACATGCTGCGATTCCTATATATGGGAGGGTTACCCTTGAGCTGTACTCCTAGCAGCCAGTCCTCACACACGCTTATTTTTTTTACTGCGCTCCTGACAAAGCAGAACATTTATACTGAGAGAACAGCATGCGGAGCTGACACGAGAGTAACGAGTCCCGCTTGGTGGCAATATGCTTCTCTGCCGAGTACGACCAATCTGACCCAATGCCAGCAAATGAAACATCTGCTTCTGGCTATTTATGAACTGTTTACATGTAACAACAACAAAAAGTTCTGTGGTCACATTCTGTATCTGTATGTGATTAATAGAGAGAGGTTCTTACAAGGAAACCTGGATCTTTGCTTCTGTGTGACAAAAAGAAAACAGAAAAACCACAATTCTTGATAATTGAGAAATAGACGTTAATGTTACCATAATAAATAGCTGTTTAAATAAAGTCCAAGGAAGAAATTATCTATACTTACCTGATCCCAGGGATAATGGGAAAGATGTTTATTTCCTGAGCAAGTGGAGGGAAATGATCTTTTGTCATTCATAGCCGCCAATGGCAGGGTGGTTCCAGTATGAAAGATAGATAGTGTCTAGTTAGACAGTCAATAGATAGACACCATGGGGTTTATTTACTAATATTCGTGTTTTTGCCGATTTTAAGGGTGTTTGAACTCGAATGTTATCGGGTGCATTTTACTGCAACTTTTTGAATCCTGATACGATCATTCACTAATGCTGCTTTCACATCGCAAAACCTGCTTTTGAAATGGTATTTGAAACGGTTCTTAAAACGGGTCTGAGCAGTTAAACCCCTTTCACATCTCATGTTGTAACCAGTAAATTACCATTTCATTCCCGTTTTGGTACCTTTCACACTGAACCCGTTTCACCCATAGAAAACAGTGGTTGTCATTATAAATGGACTTTTCTGGCCCACACATTATTATTAATCACTAATTAATTCATTATTAATAATTTGGATAGTCGTACGATGGAACCCAGCAGCTTGAAGCATATCTATTTTTATTAGATGGGATTAGGTACTTGGTTTGTCTTTTTTGGAGGCACAAGTATTATTTATATATTTTTTAAAATTATTATTATTTTTTTTAGATGGAATGGTTAAATACAGGAAAAAAATGGCGTGGGGTCCCCCCTCCAAAACATAACCAGCCTCGGGCTCTTCGAGCTGGTCCTGGTTCTAAAAATGCGGGGGAAAAATTGACAGGGGATCCCCCGTATTTTTAAAACCAGCACCGGGCTCTGCGCCTGGTGCTGGTGCAAAAAATACGGGGGACAAAACGAGTAGGGGTCCCCCGTATTTTTCACACCAGCATCGGGCTCCACTAGCTGGACACAAGTCCCAGCAAGCCTCCCCCGCAAGCTGGTACTTGGAGAACCACAAGTACCAGCATGCGGGAGAAAAACGGGCCCGCTGGTACCTGTAGTTCTAATGGGGAAAAAATACCCAAATAAAAACAGGACACAGACACCGTCGACAGTAAAACTTTATTACACACTGCCGACACACACATACTTACCTATGTTCACATGCCGACATCGGTCCTCTTCTCCATGTAGAATCCAGGGGTACCTGAAAATAAAAGTTCAATATACTCACCTCAGCCATGGTCCAGAGATAAATCCACGGACTTGGCAAAAAAAGAAAACGAACACCCGGACCTGCGGACCGAAAGGGGTCCCATGCTGACACATGAGACCCCTCTCCCCGAATGCCGGGACATCACGTGACTCCTGTCACTGAAGTCCCTTCAGCCAATCAGGAAGCGCTACTTCCGTGGCGCTCACCTGATTGGCTGTGCACTGTCTGAGCTGTCAGACAGCGCATCGCAAAGCCGCTCCATTACTTTCAATGGTGGGAAGTTTGCGGCTAGCGGTGGGGTCACCCGCCGGTCAGCCGCTGACCGGCGGGTGACCCCACCGCTAGCCGCAAACTTCCCACCATTGAATATAATGGACGGAGATGTGCGATGCGCTGTCACAGCACAGACAGCGCACAGCCAATCAGGTGAGCGCCACGGAAGTAGCGCTTCCTGATTGGCTTAAGAGACCTTTCTGTGACAGCTGTCACTGACAGGTCTCATTCGGGGATAGGGGTCTCATGTGTCAGCATGGGACCCCTTTCGGTCCGCAGGTCCGGGTGTTCGTTTTCTTTTTTTGCCAAGTTCGTGGATTTATCTCTGGACCATGGCTGAGGTGAGTATATTGAACTTTTATTTTCAGGTACCCCTGGATTCTACATGGAGAAGAGGACCGATGTCGGCGTGTGAACATAGGTAAGTATGTGTGTGTCGGCAGTGTGTAATAAAGTTTTACTGTCGACGGTGTCTGTGTCCTGTTTTTATTTGGGTATTTTTTTCCCATTAGAACTACAGGTACCAGCGGGCCCGTTTTTCTCCCGCATGCTGGTACTTGTGGTTCTCCAAGTACCAGCTTGCGGGGGAGGCTTGCTGGGACTTGTAGTACTACTGGAAAAAACAATATCTTTTCATTTACAACAAAGGCTATCAGCCCCCCCATCCGCAGCCCATTGGATGGGGGGGGACAGCCTCGGGCTTCACCCCTGGCCCTTGGGTGGCTGGGGGGGGGGGGACCCCTTGATTGAAGGGGTCCCCACTCCCCCAGGGTACCCCGGCCAGGGGTGACTAGTTGGATATTTAATGCCACGGCCGCAGGGCACGGCATAAAAGTGACCCCCGGCTGTGGCATTATCTGTCCAGCTAGTGGAGCCCGATGCTGGTGTGAAAAATACGGGGGACCCCTACTCGTTTTGTCCCCCGTATTTTTTGCACCAGCACCAGGCGCAGAGCCCGGTGCTGGTTTTATAAATACGGGGGATCCCCTGTCAATTTTTCCCCCGCATTTTTAGAACCAGGACCAGCTCGAAGAGCCCGAGGCTGGTTATGCTTTGGAGGGGGGACCCCACGCCATTTTTTATCGTGTTTTTCACATTTAAACGTTTATAAAGCCACTCTCTCATGTGTCTCCTGTGTTTTCCAAGCTGTTTCCTGGTTGTGGCTGGTGACATCACACATGGAGACAGCCTATCATCTTCTGGGGCTTGCAAATACCGTTTCAGACCCTTTCACACTGCACATTGAAATGGGACTGAAACGGGTAGGACCCTTCTTTTTTACCGTTTCAAAATACCGGTATTTTGAAAACGGTAAATTGAAGGGGACCCTTTCACATCGCAGCTTGACCCGTTTAGGAAGCCAGTTAAAACGGCAAAATACCGGGTATAAGCTGCGGTGTGAAAGGGGTATAAGCTGCCGAGTTTTGCACATTCGTTTTTTCCGATGTCGATGTGATTCGTAATGTCAGGCAGTGTTTTACGGGAGTGATGAGTAAAACACTGCCTGACAAAACACAAGGAATCCCGGCCGGATCTGTGAGATCCGTGCAGGGCTTCATTGTGTACCTTAAAAATGTGTTTTAATTGTTTTTAAATGTGAAAAAAATTGCGTGGGGTCCCCCCTCCTAAGCATAACCAGCCTCGGGCTCTTTGAGCCGGTCCTGGTTGAAAAAATATGGGTAAAAAATTGACAGGGGTTCCCCCATATTTGATCAACCAGCACCGGGCTCTGCGCCTGGTCCTGGTGCAAAAAATACGGGGGACAAAAAGAGTAGGGGTCCCCCGTATTTTTTGTACCAGCACCGGGCTCCACTAGCTGGACAGATAATGCCACAGCCGGGGGTCACTTTTATACAACGCCCTGCGGCCGTGGCGTTAAATACCCAACTAGTCACCCCTGGCCGGGGTACCCTGGAGGAGTGGGGACCCCTTCAATCAAGGGGTCCCCCCCCCAGCCACCCAAGGGCCAGGGGTGAAGCCCAAGGCTGTCCCCCCCATCCAAGGGCTGCGGATGGGGGGCTGATAGCCTTGTTGAGAATGTACGAATATTGTTTTTTGCAGAAGTACTACAAGTCCCAGCAAGCCTCCCTCGCAAGCCGGTACTTGGAGAACCACAAGTACCAGCATGCGGGGGGAAATGGGCCTGCTGGTACCTGTAGTTCTACTGCAAAAAAAATACCCCAAAAAATACAGGACACAGACACCGTGAAAGTACAACTTTATTACATTCATTCCGACACACACATGCTTACCTATGTTGACACGCCGACTCTGGCCACGTCTTCGTCTGTCGACGTCTCCAAGTCGAAGCCGGGGTACCTGAAAATAAAATTATACTCACCTAAAGCCAGTGTGTCCTGTTCTTTTTTTTGTAATCCACGTACTTGACAAAAAAAAAAAAACCCGACCACGCACTGAAAGGGATCCCATGTTTTCACATGTGACCCCTTTCCCCGACTGCCAGGACCCCCCCTGACTACTGTCAAAGAGGGTCCCTTCTGCCAATCAGGGAGCGCCACGTCGTGGCACCCTCCTGATTGGCTGTGTGCTCCTGTAGTGTCTGTCAGGCAGCACACGGCAGAGATACAATGTAGCGCCTATGCGCTACATTGTATCCAATGGTGGGAACTTTGCGGTCAGCGGTTGACCGAAAGTAACCTCACCGCTGACCGCAAAGTTCCCACCATTGGATACAATGTAGCGCATAGGTGCTACATTGTATCTCTGCCGTGTGCTGCCTGACAGACACTGCAGGAGCACACAGCCAATTAGGAGGGTGCCACGACGTGGCGCTCCCTGATTGGCAGAAGGGACCCTCTTTGACAGTAGTCAGGGGGGGGTCCTGGCAGTCGGGGGAAAGAGGTCCCATGTGAAAACATGGGACCCCTTTCAGTGCGTGGTCGGGTTTTCGGTTTTTTTTTTTGCCAAGTATGTGGATTACAAAAAAAAGAACAGGACACACTGGCTTTAGGGGAGTATAATTTTATTTTCAGGTTCCCCGGATTCGACTTGGAGACGTCGACAGACGAAGACGTGGCCAGAGTCGGCGTGTCAACATAGGTAAGTATGTGTGTGTCAGAATGAATGTAATAAAGTTGTACTTTCACGGTGTCTGTGTCCTGTTTTTTGGGGGGTATTTTTTTGGGAGTAGAACTACAGGTACCAGCTGGCCCGTTTCCCCCCCGCATGCTGGTACTTGTGGTTCTCCAAGTAACGGCTTGCGGGGGAGGCTTGCTGGGACTTGTAGTTCTTCTGCAAAAAACAATATTCGTACATTCTCAACAAGGCTATCAGCCCCCCATCCGCAGCCCTTGGATGGGGGGGACAGCCTCGGGCTTCACCCCTGGCCATCGGGTGGCTGGGGGGGTGACCCCTTGATTGAAGGGGTCCCCACTCCTCCAGGGTACCCCGGCCAGGGGTGACTAGTTGGGTATTTAATGCCACGGCCGCAGGGCGCTGTATAAAAGTGACCCCCGGCTGTGGCATTATCTGTCCAGCTAGTGGAGCCCGGTGCTGGTACAAAAAATACGGGGGACCCCTACTCTTTTTGTCCCCCGTATTTTTTGCACCAGGACCAGGCGCAGAGCCCGGTGCTGGTTGATCAAATATGGGGGGAACCGCTGACATTTTTTTTACCATATTTTTTCAACCAGGACCGGCTCAAAGAGCCCGAGGCTGGTTGTGCTTAGGAGGGGGGACCCCACGCAATTTTTTTTCCAGTTTTTACACTAAACACACCCTTTCCCATAGATAACCATGCACAGATGTCAGTGATCCGTGCATGGTTATCCAAACTCGACTGGAAAAAGCAGGTCTATTTTTTTGCTGCTTTTTTTAACGATTCGGAAAAAAATAGACCCGCACTTGAGGCCTCAGAGACTAACACCCAAATACGAATTAATAGTGAATTCCCGTATTCTATGAAATAATAGCCGCGTTTGACCGATGGTCTATTCTTTCGTATTTCTGAACGTTGTCATTCAAACCATTACGAATAGTCCAAACACTGCCGAGATTTGTGCTTAGTGAATTCCCGGATGGGACTTAGAAAAAAACCCACAAATCGGCCAAACTCGGATTTTTAGTAAATACTGGCCCATATGTTAGATGGACATTAGGTCGACAGGGTCAAAAGGTCGACATGGAAAAGGTCGACAGGTCAAAAGGTCGACATGGTCAAAAGGTCGACATGAAAATGGTCGACATGAAAAAGGTAGACACTATGTTTTTTGCATTTTTGTGGTTTGTGTGGATAGTTTTGTCATCTGGGACCCCCAATTGTAGAAAGGCATACCCTCGCCGGGCTCGCCACGCTTCGGGCACGGTGGCTCGCTGCGCTCGCCAAAAGGTTTATAACCAACTCTATGCCGACATGGATAGAGAAGGTATGAAATAATCCAAAAACATGTTACATTAAAAAAAAAAACATTTGTCTATCTTTTTTTATGTCGACCATTTTCATGTCGACCTTTTGACCATGTCGACCTTTTGACCTGTCGACCTTTTGAACTGTCTACCTTTTCCATGTCGACCTTTTGACCCTGTCGACCTTTTGACCCTGTCGACCTTTTGACCCTGTCGACCTAATGTCTGTCTAATATATGGTGTCTATCTATTGACTGTCTAACTAGACACTGTCTATCAAACGGATAGGTGGCAGGGTCATATAATAAGGTACTTAAGTGATGCCATTATAACATATTCCCCAGAGCTCGCTTCCCACTCCAGCCTATGGTGGTCATTCCGAGTTGATCGCAGCAAGCAACTTTTTGCTGCTGCTGCTGCGATCAACTAGTCCACGCCTATGGGGGAGTGTATTTTAGCTTAGCTAAGCTAAAAAAATTTCAAGCAAAAGAAGACTAGCCCTGGACATACTTACCCTGTGCGACGATCCCTGCGATGCTGGAGCCGGCTTTGACGTCAGACATCCGCCCTCCGTTCTTCTGGACACGCCTGCGTTTTACTCACCACTCCCGAAAACGGCTCCAAACGGTCCGGATCCACCCTGGAACGCCTTCTTCCTGTCAATCTTCTTTGTGGTCGGCTCTGCGACCTCTTCCTTTGTAAGCCGCAATGTAACCCGGCGACCCCTGTCACCGGGTAACCACGCGCACTGCGGCTGCCGTGCATGCGCATTCCACACCCGTTCGCACTGCAGCGATAAACCGATGCGTGCGAATGGGTCGGAATGACCCCTTATATCTCTCCCTGGTCTGGTGCCTGCTTCTCCCTGGATACCCAGTGCTGGACACACTACAGGCACGTACACTGCCCACTTCCTATCATGGGATCCAACTCTTAGAGCTCTCCCTTGTGGATCCTCAGTGTCTGGCTCTGCTCGGCTCCCTCTGTCATTGTATGCTACTCTCTTGCCATAGCAGAATCCACCCTTGCGGTTCCGGTGAGTTGTGCCTGCAGTGCCCCCCTTTCCAGATTTCCCCATTCATACAAGATACTCATTTAAGAATTTTACAATATTGTCATGATTTGGTACTCGTACGCATATTTTCCCCAACCGTTGAACGTGGTAAAACACATGGCTATTCTCCCCAATAACAGAAGTAACAACGCTGCCATCTGTCGCAGTTGGACACATAGGGCAGATGTATTAAGCCTGGAGAAGTGATAAAGCAGGGATAAGTGCAAGGTGATAACGCTCCTGTCATTTTTCAAATCCGTAATGATTGGTTGGTGCGTTATCACCTTGCACTTATCACTGCTTTTTCACTTCTCCAGATTAATACATCTGCCCCATATTACCTTTGTTATGGGTCTATTCATGAAGCAGTGAAAAGAGTGGAGAAGTTGCCCATGGCAACCAATTAGATGCTCTGTACAATTGTATAGTATGCAAATTATAAATGTTACTTCATTGCTGATTGGTTGCCGTGGGCAACTTCTCCACTGGCTCACTTCTCCACACTTTTCACCGCTTCATGAGTAGACCCCTTAGTCTGGGGTACCTGTGCAGAAACAGGGCTATTCTTCCCCACAATATCATCAATGACATCACCATAAGCTATACACTCAGAACGCATTCTGCCTGAATCAGTTGCCAACAAGACATTCATATTATACCACGCAACTCCTGATCCCCAATGTGCTATTGGCGCTGCGTGACTGCAGCCCATCCATTCCTCATGCAGATAGTCTTCCTCTGGATTATTTTCTTTGGATCTTTGCTGAACACACAAGAGTATAAAATGTGATTTTCAATCTGGCACAGATCTTGTTTACGTACAACACTTCCCCATGTGAAAAACAAATATGTGGAGCCCCAACTTTGATTGGTGGATAATAAACCAAGGTGTCTATTCATGAAGCAGTGAAAAGAGTGGAAAGAGTGGAGAAGTGAGCCTGCTCATGGCAACCAATCAGCTGCTCCGTCCAATTGTATAGTATGCAAATTGTAAATGTTACTTCAATGCTGATTGGTTGCCATGGGCAACTTTTCCACTGGCTCACTTTTCCATACTTTTCACTGCTTCATGAATAGACCCCAAGTCTCTTAGGGGTCTATTCATGAAGCATTGAAAAGGGTGGAGAAGTTAGCCAATGGAGAAGTTGCTCATGGCAACTAATCAGCATTAAAGTAACATTTATAATTTGCATACCATACAATTGTACGGAGGAGCTGATTGGTTGCCATGGGTAACTTCTCCACTGGCTCACTTCTCCACTCTTTTCACTGCTTCATGAATAGACCCCCTAGTCTGTAGTGATGAGTATAAAGTTCTTTTCTCTGTATTCCAACAACAACCTCCCAGAGAGTCCTTTTGATAATAACTTGTCAGTCACAAAGTTTCAATATGATTGTACTCCACATTCATAGTACTCCTCATTTCTTCACATAAAATAGGCACACTCCTGATGAAGGACCAGCAGGTCCGAAACATGTTGAGCCAGTGACACTTGGACCCCTGGAGTTTGACTTTTGGAATTCACCTGCACCTGCCCTGGGCTGAAAGCATTGGTTTCCAGGACCTTTGTGGCCAGCCTGTCATCCACCAACTGGCTGGACATGTGATGCAGAGTTTAAGCTGGGCTAGTTGATTAGAGGGATACCACCCATTTGGGTTTATTCATGAAACAGTGAACAGAGTGGAGAAGTTGCCCATGGCAACCGATCAGCTGCTATGTATCATTTTATAGAATACACTTGATAAATGTTATTTCAAAGCTGATTGGTTGCTATGGGCAACTACTCCACTGGCTGACTTCTACACTCTTTTCTCTTTCATCCATCTGGGGGACGCTGCGCACTTACTAATGGGTTAGAGTGTGTGGGATTGGGAGTTTGGCACAGAACCTATAAAAAACTAACTCCTCCCCCCTCTAACCCCTCCCATCTCCTTCCTGCTCAGCAGATTACCTCAGTTTTAGTTTTGTGCCTGAGGAGTACAGGCACAGATTCCTTCAGTGTAGATTTTAGTTAGGTTTCTGTTGTTTATTTTGATTTTACTTATGTGTGCTTAGTCCCTGTTTACAGGAGACACGTATACTAGGAGTGGGGTTAGTTAGTTATGTGTCTCCCACTCCCCAGAGCCTCTAAGAAGCCACCATACTCTTAGTCACTGGGGCTTACTTGATGCAGGATGGATTTCCTAGGAGGCACTGTACTGGTAAGACAGCCACAACCTGCCTGGGCAGCGTTGGGCTGTTATTGCATATATGGTATTTATAATAATTGTATTTATTATTGTGCAGCGCTGGTGTATGCGGACCCCCCTCCCTGCTCAGAGCGGACGGAGCGGTTCAGTCCCGCTTCCGCCGCTCATTTCATGGAAGCCGCGTCTTGTCAGACAGCAGCGGTAGTCATTTCAATGATTTTACGGAGCTCAGTTGCGGGGGTGGGGAGGCTGTACCGCGGCGGGACGCAGGAGGATGTTGTGTTCGCGCTCCGTTCTCCCGCCCAACAGCGTCTTACCGCCGCCGTCCTCACTCTGTGGGGGCAGGACTCAGCTATAGGCGCCATCTTCTATCTCTGCAAGAGACCATCCGTCAGGTCAGCGGGGGATACTGCGCTGCACATAACACAGCGTCTCACCCTGTTAGTACAGGCGGAGAGCAGCAAAAACAGCAAGTATAACACAGCCCTTTCATATGCTCTGGAGCTCGTTTATTCTAAGGGATTCTTTAGTGCTCTTTAGTGATCCTTTAGTACATATATTTCGGTAATCTCACTGTAATAGAGTTATTTTCTCTAACGTCCTAGTGGATGCTGGGGACTCCGTCAGGACCATGGGGAATAGCGGCTCCGCAGGAGACAGGGCACAAAAAGTAAGCTTTTAGGATCACATGGTGTGTACTGGCTCCTCCCCCTATGACCCCCCTCCAAGCCTCAGTTAGGTTTTTGTGCCCGTCCGAGCAGGGTGCAATCTAGGTGGCTCTCATAAAGAGCTGCTTAGAAAAAGTTTTTTAGGTTTCTTATTTTCAGTGAGTCCTGCTGGCAACAGGCTCACTGCTACGAGGGACTTAGGGGAGAGAAGTGAACTCACCTGCGTGCAGGATGGATTTGCTTCTTAGGCTACTGGACACCATTAGCTCCAGAGGGATCGAACACAGGCCCAGCCATGGAGTCCGGTCCCGGAGCCGTGCCGCCGACCCCCCTTGCAGATGCCGAAGTTGAAGAGGTCCAGAGGTCCGGAAACAGGCGGCAGAAGACTTTCAGTCTTCATAAGGTAGCGCACAGCACTGCAGCTGTGCGCCATTGTTGTCGGCACACTTCACACCAGCGGTCACTGAGGGTGCAGGGCGCTGGGGGGGGCGCCCTGGGCAGCAATGTATAATACCTTTTTCTCTAACGTCCTAGTGGATGCTGGGGACTCCGTCAGGACCATGGGGAATAGCGGGCTCCGCAGGAGACAGGGCACATCTAAAAAGCTTTTTTAGGTCACATGGTGTGTACTGGCTCCTCCCCCTATGACCCTCCTCCAAGCCTCAGTTAGGTTTTTGTGCCCGTCCGAGAAGGGTGCAAACTGGATGGCTCTCTTAAGGAGCTGTTTAGTAAAGTTTTTTTTTAGGTTTCTAATCAGTGATTCCTGCTGGCGACAGGATCACTGCAACGAGGGACTTAGGGGAGAGACTTGCAACTCACCTGCGTGCAGGAGGATTGAAGTTTTAGGCTACTGGACACTGAGCTCCAGAGGGAGTCGGAACACAGGTCAGCCTGGGGTTCGTCCCGGAGCCGCGCCGCCGATCCCCCTTACAGACGCTGAAGAAAGACGGCGGAACGGAGGTCCGGAAACAGGCGGCAGAAGACTTCACAGTCTTCAGAGAGGTAGCGCACAGCACTGCAGCTGTGCGCCATTGTTGCTACACGGCTCACTGACACGGTCACGGAGGGTGCAGGGCGCTGCTGGGGGCGCCCTGGGCAGCAATATAAATACCTATTTGGCAAATAAATACATCACATATAGCCATTAAGGCTATATGTATGTATTTAACCCAGGCCAGTTTTCCTAATAACCGGGAGAAAAGCCCGCCGTGAAAGGGGCGGAGCTTATTCTCCTCAGCACTCAGCGCCATTTTCCTGACCAGCTCCGCTGGTGAGGAAGGCTCCCACTCTCCCCTGCACTACAGAAACAGGGTTAAAGAGAAGGGGGGCATACATTGGCGATATAATTATATATTAAGAGCCCATATATAGAAACAACACCTTCTAGGGTTGTTACATTATGGCGCTTTTGGTGTGTGCTGGCAAACTCTCCCTCTGTCTCCCCAAAGGGCTAGTGGGTCCTGTCCTCTATCAGAGCATTCCCTGTATGTGTGTGCTGTAGGTCGGTACGTGTGTGTCGACATGTATGAGGAAAATGTTGGTGAGGAGACGGAGAAAATTGCCTGTAATGGTGATGTCACTCTCTAGGGAGTCGACACCAGAATGGATGGCTTACTTATGGAATTACGTGATAATGTCAACACGCTGCAAGCCGGTTGACGACATGAGACAGCCGGCGGACAAATTAGTATCGGTCCAGGCGTCTCAGACACCGTCAGGGGCTTGTAAAAACGCCCATTTACCTCAGTCGGTCGACAGACACTGACACGGACACTGACCCCAGTGTCGACGGTGAAGAAACAAACGTATTTTTCCTTTAGGGCCACAAGTTACATGTTAAGGGCAATAAAGGAGGTGTTACGTATTTCTGATACCACAAGTACCACAAATAAGGGTATTTTGTAGGGTGGGAATAAACTACTTGTAGTTTTGCCTGAATCAGATAAATTAAATGAAGTGTGTGATGATACGTGGGGTTCCTCCGACAGAAAGTTATGGGCGGTATACCCTTTTTCCCGCCAGTAGTAAGGGCGAGTTGGAAAACACACCTTAGGGTGGACAAGGCGCTCACACGCATATAAAAAACATGGCGTTACCGTTTCCAGATACGGCCGCCCTCAAGGAGCCAGCTGATAGGAAGCTGAAAAATATCATAACAGTATATACACACATACTGGTGTTATACTACGTCCAGCAATCGCCTCAGCCTGGATGTGCAGCGCTGAGGGGGCTTGGTCGGATTTCCTGACTGAAAATTTTGATACCCTTGACAGGGACAGGATTTTATTGTCTATAGAGCATTTTAGGGATGCATTTCTATATATGTGTGATGCGCAGAGGCATATTTGCATTCTGGCATCAAAGAGTAAATGTGATGTACATATCTGCCAGACGAAGACACGACAGTGGTCAGGTGAGGCAGATTCCAGACGGCATATGGAAGTATTGCCGTATAAAGGGGCGGTCCATTGGACCTGGTGGCCATGGCAACAGCTGAAAAATCCACCTTTTGTTACCCCGAGTCACATATTGGCAGAAAAGGACACAGTCTTTTCAGTCTCAGTCCTTTCGTCCCCATACGGGCAGGCGGGCGAAGGCCAGTCATATCTGCCCAGGGGGAGAGGAAAGGGAAGAAGACTGCAGCAAGCAGCTCATTCCCAGGAACAGAAGCTCCTCACGGCTTCTGCCAAGTCCGCAGCATAACGCTGGGGCCGTACAAGCGGACTCAGGTGCGGTAGGGGGTCATCTCAAGAGTTTCAGCAACACTCGCAAGGGAACTCCGGGATCCTACATGTAATATCCCAGGTGTACATTGGAAATTCGAGACGTCTCCCCCTCACGCAATTCACAGGCTGTATTCCCAGCAGGTGATAATCAAAGTACCCTTCTTACAACAAGGAAGGGGGTAGTATTCCACACTATATTGTGGTACTGAAGCCAACCGGCTCGGTGAGATCTGAAATATTTGAACACTTACATACAAGCGTTCAAATCAAGATGGAGTCACTCGGAGCAGTGATAGCGAACCAGGAAGAAGGGGACGATATGATGTCACTGGATATCAGGGACGTTTACCTACAGGTCCAAATTTGCCCTTCTCACCAAGGGTACTTCAGGTTCCTGGTACAGAACTGTCACTATCAGTTCAGACGCTGCCGTTTGGATGGTCCACGGCGCCCCGGGTCTTTACCAAGGTAATGGCCGGAATGATGATTTTTCTTAAAAGAAACATGGACGCTTTCCTGATAAGGGCAAGGTCCAGAGAACAGTTGGAGGTCGGAGTAGCACTATCTTAAGTAGTTCTACGACAGCACGAGTGGATTCTAAATATTCCAAAATCGCAGCTTTTTCCGACGACACGTCTACTGTTCCTAGGGAAGATTCTGGACACAGTCCAGAAAAACGTGTTTCTCCCAGTGGAGAAAACCAGGGAGTTATCCGAGCTAATCGGGATCCTCCTAAAACCAGGAAAAGTGTCAGTGCATCATTGCACAAGAGTCCTGGTAAAAATGGTGGCTTATTACGAAGCAATTCCATTCGGCAGATTTCCCGCAAGAACTCTTCAGTGGGATCTGCTGGACAAATGGTCCGGATCGCATCCTCAGATGCATCAGCGGATAACCCTATATCCAAGGAAAAGGGTGTCTCTCCTGTGGTGATTACAGAGTGCTCATCTTCTAGAGGGCCGCAGATTCGGCATTCAGGATTGGATGCCGGTGACCACGGAGGCCAGCCTGAGAGGCTGGGGAACAGTCACACAGGGAAAAAATTTCCAGGGAAGTGTGATTAAGTCTGGAGAATTCTCTCCGCATAAATAAGCTTAGAGCAAATTTATAATGCTCTAAACTTAGCTAGACCTCTGCTTCAAGGTCAGCCGGTATTGATCCGGTGGGAATACATCACGGCAGTCGCCCACGTAAACAGAAGGGCGGCACAAGAAGCAGGAGGGCAGTGAAAACTGCAAGGATTTTTCGCTAGGCGGAAAATCATGTGATAGCACTGTCAGCAGTGTTCTTTCCGGGAGTGGACGACTGGGAAGCAGACTTCCTCAGCAGGCATGACCTCCACCCGGGAGAGTGGAAACTTCATAGGGAAGTTTTTCAACATGATTGTGGACCGTTGGCAAAGACCAAAGGTGGACATGATGGCGTCCCGCCCGAACAAAAACGGGACAGGTATTCCGCCAGGTCATGAGACCTTCAGGCGATAGCTGTGGATGTTCTGGTAACACCGTGGGTGTACCAGTCTGTGTATGTGTTCCCTCCTCTGTTTCTCATAACCAGGGTATTGAGAATTATAAGACATAGAGGAGTATGAACTATACTAGTGGCTCCGGATTGGCCAAGAGGGACTTGGTACCCGGAACTTCAAGAAATGCTCACAGAGGACTAAGGGCCTGGGGAGCTAAGAAGGGACTTGATTCAGCAAGTACCATGTCTATTCCAAGACTTACCGCGGCTGCGTTTGACGGCATGGCGGTTGAATGCCGGATCCTGAGGGGAAAAGGCATTCCATAAGAGGTCATACCTACCCTGGTCAAAGCCAGGAAGGAGGTGACCGCACAACGTCATCACCACATGTGGTGAAAATATGTTGCGTGGGTGAGGCCAGGAAGGCTCCACGACGGAAATTCAACTAGGTCGATTTCTACACTTCCTGAAAACAGGAGTGTTTTGGACCTCAAATTGGGGTTCATTAACATTTAAATTTCGGCCCTGTAGATTTTCTTCCAGAAAGAATTGACTTCAGTTCCTGAAGTCCAGATTGTAAAGGATGTATTGCATATACAGCTTTTTTGTGCCCCTAGGGGCACCGTGAGATCTCAACATAGTGTTGGGATTTCTTAAAATCATATTGGTTTGAACCGCTCAAATCTGTGGATTTGAAATATCTCACATGGAAAGTGACCATGCTGTTGACAAATATCTCACATGGGAAGTGACCATGTTGTTAGCCCTGGCCTCGGCCAGGCGATTGTCAGAATGGGCGGCTTTGTCTTACAAAAGCCCATATTAAAATTTTCCATTTGAACAGGACAGAACTGGGACTCGTCTCCAGTTTCTTCATGAAGGGGTGTCAGCGTTTTCACCTGAAACAACCTCTTGTGGTGCCTGCGGCTACTAGGGACTTGGAGGACTCCAAGTTACTAGACGTGGTCAGGGCCCTAAAAATATATATATATATATATAGTTAGGACGGCTGGAGTCAGAAAGTCTGACTTGCTGTTTATACTGTATACACCCAACAAGCTGGGTGCTCATGCTTCTAAGCAGTCTATTGCACGCTGGATTTGTAGTACAATTCAGCTTGCACATTCTGTGGCAGGCCTGTCACAGACGAAATATGTAGATGCCCATTCCACAAGGAAGGTGGGCTCATCCTGGGCGGCTGCCCGAGGAGTCTCGGCATTACAACTTTGCCGAGCAGCTACGTGGTCAGGGGAGAACACGTTTGTAAAATTTTACAAATTTTGATACTCTGGCTAAGGAGGACCTGGAGTTCTCTCATTCGGTGCTGCAGAGTCATCCGCACTCTCCCGCCCGTTTGGGAGCTTTGGTATAATCCCCATGGTCCTGACGGAGTCCCCAGCATCCACTAGGACGTTAGAGAAAATAAGAATTTACTTACCGATAATTCTATTTCTCGTAGTCCGTAGTGGATGCTGGGCGCCCATCCCAAGTGCGGATTGTCTGCAATGCTTGTACATAGTTATTGTTACAAAAATCGGGTTATTACTATTGTTGTGAGCCATCTTTTCGGAGGCTACTTCGTTTTGTTATCATACTGTTAACTGGGTTCAGATCACAAGTTGTACGGTGTGATTGGTGTGGCTGGTATGAGTCTTACCCGGGATTCAAGATCCTTCCTTATTGTGTACGCTCGTCCGGGCACAGTACCTAACTGAGGCTTGGAGGAGGGTCATAGGGGGAGGAGCCAGTACACACCATGTGACCTAAAAAAGCTTTTTAGATGTGCCCTGTCTCCTGCGGAGCCCGCTATTCCCCATGGTCCTGACGGAGTCCCCAGCATCCACTACGGACTACGAGAAATAGAATTATCGGTAAGTAAATTCTTATTTTCTATGGCTAAAATACATCACATATAGCCCTTGAGGCTATATGGATGTATTTAACCCCTGCCATATATCGCAAACTCCGGGAGAAGAGCCCGCCGTTTTAGGGGGCGGGGCCTATTCTCAGCACACAGCGCCATTTTCCTGCTCAGCTCCGCTGTGAGGAAGGCTCCCAGGACTCTCCCCTGCACTGCACTACAGAAACAGGGTAAAACAGAGAAGGGGGGCATATTTTGGCGATATTTTTATATATTAAGCGCATATAACAGAAACAACACCTTTTAGGGTTGTTTATATACATTTTTATAGCGCTTTGGTGTGTGCTGGCAAACTCTCCCTCTGTCTCCCCAAAGGGCTAGTGGGGTCCTGTCTTCGATAAGAGCATTCCCTGTGTGTCTGCTGTGTGTCGGTACGTGTGTGTCGACATGTATGAGGACGATGTTGGTGTGGAGGCGGAGCAATTGCCGGTAATGGTGATGTCACCCCCTAGGGAGTCGACACCGGAATGGATGGCTTTAATTATGGAATTACGTGATAATGTTAGCACGCTGCAAAAGTCAGTTGACGACATGAGACGGCCGGAAAACCAGTTAGTACCTGTCCAGGCGTCTCAGGCACCGTCAGGGGCTGTAAAACGTCCCTTACCTCAGTCAGTCGACACAGGTACCGACACAGATGAATCTAGTGTCGACGGTGAAGAAAGAAACGTATTTTCCAATAGGGCCACACGTTATATGATCACGGCAATGAAGGAGGCTTTGCATATCTCTGATACTGCAGGTACCTCAAAGGGGGGTATTATGTGGGGTGTGAAAAAACTACCTGTAGCTTTTCCAGAATCAGAGGAATTGAATGACGTGTGTGATGAAGCGTGGGTTAACCCCGATAGAAAACTGCTAATTTCAAAGAAGTTATTGGCATTATACCCTTTCCCACCAGAGGTTAGGGCGCGCTGGGAAACACCCCCTAGGGTGGATAAGGCGCTCACATGCTTATCAAAACAAGTGGCGTTACCGTCTCCTGATACGGCCGCCCTCAAGGATCCAGCTGATAGGAGGCTGGAAACTACCCTGAAGAGTATATACACACATACTGGTGTTATACTGCGACCAGCAATAGCCTCAGCCTGGATGTGCAGTGCTGGGGTGGTGTGGTCGGAGTCCCTGACTGAAAATATTGATACCCTGGATAGGGACAGTATTTTATTGACTATAGAGCAATTAAAGGATGCTTTTCTTTATATGCGAGATGCTCAGAGGGATATTTGTACTCTGGCATCGAGAGTAAGTGCGATGTCCATATCTGCCAGAAGAAGTTTATGGACGCGACAGTGGTCAGGTGATGCGGATTCCAAACGGCATATGGAAGTATTGCCGTATAAAGGAGAGGAATTATTTGGGGTCGGTCTATCGGATCTGGTGGCCACGGCAACAGCCGGAAAATCCACTTTTTTACCTCAGGTCACCTCCCAACAGAAAAAGACACCGTCTTTTCAGCCGCAGTCCTTTCGTTCCTATAAGAACAAGCGGGCAAAAGGACAGTCATATTTGCCCAGAGGCAAAGGAAGGGGTAAGAGGGTGCAGCAAGCAACTACTTCCCACGAACAGAAGCCCTCCCCGGCTTCTACAAAGCCCTCAGCATGACGCTGGGGCTGTGCAAGCGGACTCAGGGGCGGTGGGGGGTCGACTAAAGATTTTCAGCACACAGTGGGCGCGCTCACAGGTGGACCCTTGGATCCTGCAGGTAGTATCTCAGGGTTACAAGTTGGAATTCGAAAAGTCTCCCCCTCGCCGGTTCCTAAAGTCTGCTTTACCAACGTCTCCCTCAGAAAGGGCGACGGTATTGGAAGCCATTCACAAGCTGTATTCTCAGCAGGTGATAGTCAAGGTACCCCTCCTACAACAGGGAAAGGGGTATTATTCCACACTATTTGTGGTACCGAAGCCGGACGGTTCGGTAAGACCTATTCTAAATCTGAAATCCTTGAACCTGTACATACAGAAATTCAAGTTCAAGATGGAGTCACTCAGAGCAGTGATAGCGAATCTGAAAGAAGGGGACTTCATGGTGTCCCTGGACATAAAAGATGCTTATCTGCATGTCCCAATTTACCCTTCACACCAAGGGTATCTCAGGTTCGTGATACAAAACTGTCATTATCAGTTTCAAACGCTGCCGTTTGGTTTGTCCACGGCTCCTCGGGTCTTTACCAAGGTAATGGCCGAAATGATGGTTCTTCTACGAAGAAAAGGCGTATTAATTATCCCTTACTTGGACGATCTCCTGATAAGGGCAAGGTCCAGAGAACAGCTGGAAGTCGGAGTAGCACTAACCCAAGTAGTGCTTCAACAACACGGGTGGATTCTGAATCTTCCAAAATCTCAATTGACCCCGACGACACGTCTGCTGTTCCTGGGAATGATTCTGGACACTGTTCAGAAAAAGGTGTTTCTCCCGGAGGAGAAAGCAAGGGAGTTATCCGAACTTGTCAGGAACCTCCTAAAACCAGGAAATGTGTCAGTACATCAATGCACAAGAGTCCTGGGAAAGATGGTGGCTTCTTACGAAGCAATTCCATTCGGCAGATTCCACGCACGAATATTTCAGTGGGATCTGCTGGACAAATGGTCCGGATCGCATCTGCACATGCATCAGCGGATAACACTGTCACCAAGAACAAGGGTGTCTCTTCTGTGGTGGTTGCAGAGTGCCCATCTGTTAGAGGGCCGCAGATTCGGCATACAGGACTGGGTCCTGGTGACTACGGATGCCAGCCTACGAGGCTGGGGAGCAGTCACACAGGGAAGAAACTTCCAGGGCGTGTGGTCAAACCTGGAGACGTCTCTTCACATAAATATACTGGAGCTAAGAGCGATTTACAATGCTCTAAGCCTGGCAAAACCGCTGCTTCAGGGTCAGCCGGTGTTGATCCAGTCGGACAACGTCACGGCAGTCGCCCACGTAAACAGACAGGGCGGCACGAGAAGCAGAAGAGCAATGACAGAAGCTGCAAGGATTCTTCGCTGGGCGGAAAATCATGTCATAGCACTGTCAGCAGTGTTCATTCCGGGAGTGGACAACTGGGAAGCAGACTTCCTCAGCAGACACGACCTCCACCCGGGAGAGTGGGGACTTCATCCAGAAGTCTTCCACATGATTGTGAACCGTTGGGAAAAACCAAAGGTGGACATGATGGCGTCCCGCCTCAACAAGAAACTGGACAGATATTGCGCCAGGTCAAGAGACCCTCAGGCAATAGCTGTGGACGCTCTGGTAACACCGTGGGTGTACCAGTCCGTGTATGTGTTTCCTCCTCTGCCTCTCATACCAAAGGTACTGAGAATTATACGGCTACGGGGAGTAAGAACAATACTCGTGGCTCCGGATTGGCCGAGAAGGACTTGGTACCCGGAACTTCAAGAGATGCTCACGGAAGAGCCGTGGCCTCTACCGTTAAGAAGGGATCTGCTTCAGCAGGGACCTTGTATGTTCCAAGACTTACCGCGACTGCGTTTGACGGCATGGCGGTTGAACGCAGGATTCTAAAAGAAAAGGGCATTCCAGAGGAAGTTATTCCTACCTTGATTAAAGCCAGGAAGGAAGTGACCGCACAACATTATCACCGCATTTGGAGAAAATATGTTGCGTGGTGTGAGGCCAAGAAGGCCCCAACGGAGGAATTTCAATTGGGTCGATTCCTACATTTCCTGCAGGCAGGATTGTCTATGGGCCTCAAATTGGGGTCTATTAAGGTTCAAATTTCGGCCTTATCGATTTTCTTCCAGAAAGAATTGGCTTCAGTGCCTGAAGTACAAACCTTTGTCAAAGGTGTACTACATATACAGCCCCCGATTGTGCCTCCAGTGGCACCGTGGGATCTCAACGTAGTTTTGGATTTTCTCAAATCCCATTGGTTTGAGCCGCTCAAATCGGTAGATTTGAAGTATCTTACATGGAAAGTAACCATGCTACTGGCCCTGGCTTCAGCCAGGAGAGTATCAGAGTTGGCGGCTTTATCGTACAAAAGCCCATATCTGATTTTCCATTCGGACAGGGCAGAACTGCGGACGCGTCCTCAGTTTCTGCCTAAGGTGGTTTCGGCTTTTCACTTGAACCAGCCTATTGTGGTGCCTGCGGCTACTAGCGACTTGGAGGACTCCAAGTTGCTGGACGCTGTCAGAGCATTGAAAATATATATTTCAAGGACGGCTGGAGTCAGAAAATCTGACTTGCTGTTTATCCTGTATGCACCCAACAAGATGGGTGCTCCTGCGTCTAAGCAGACGATTGCTCGTTGGATCTGTAGCACAATCCAACTTGCACATTCTGTGGCAGGCCTGCCACAGCCTAAATCTGTAAATGCCCACTCCACAAGGAAGGTGGGCTCATCTTGGGCGGCTGCCCGAGGGGTCTCAGCATTACAACTTTGCCGAGCAGCTACGTGGTCAGGGGAGAACACGTTTGTAAAATTTTACAAATTTGATACTCTGGCTAAGGAGGACCTGGAGTTCTCTCATTCGGTGCTGCAGAGTCATCCGCACTCTCCCGCCCGTTTGGGAGCTTTGGTATAATCCCCATGGTCCTGACGGAGTCCCCAGCATCCACTAGGACGTTAGAGAAAATAAGAATTTACTTACCGATAATTCTATTTCTCATAGTCCGTAGTGGATGCTGGGCGCCCATCCCAAGTGCGGATTGTCTGCAATACTTGTACATAGTTATTGTTACAAAAATCGGGTTATTATTGTTGTGAGCCATCTTTTCAGAGGCTTCTTCGTTGTTATCATACTGTTAACTGGGTTCAAATCACAAGTTGTACGGTGTGATTGGTGTGGCTGGTATGAGTCTTACCCGGGATTCAAGATCCTTCCTTATTGTGTACGCTCGTCCGGGCACAGTACCTAACTGAGGCTTGGAGGGGGGTCATAGGGGGAGGAGCCAGTACACACCATGTGATCCTAAAAGCTTACTTTTTGTGCCCTGTCTCCTGCGGAGCCGCTATTCCCCATGGTCCTGACGGAGTCCCCAGCATCCACTACGGACTATGAGAAATAGAATTATCGGTAAGTAAATTCTTATTTTTACCTCACCCTGTTTATTACACAGGCGGGGATTTTTTCTTAACTAGTGTTGTGCTATTCTAAATTGACAACAGTTGTTTACATCATGTTATAAAAGGAGCGTTATAGCTCAGTCTCCAGGACACCAGTTGCAGAGCAGCCGGGAGGTTCCAGGGATCAGTTTATGCCTCTGTGGGCCAGACACATCTCAATCCAGAATAATACAGATGGAGTAGTGGTTAGCATTGCTGCCTCACAGCACTGAAGCCATGAGCTTGTTTACATAGAAGTATATGAATATACCAAGCAGGTTTAAATTGCTCTACAGTCTTGGCCTCTGCCACCTCTCATGGGAGGCTGTTTCACTTGTTCACTACCCCTTCTGTGAGGAAATATTTTCCTTAAATTTCCCCTGAACCTGCCTCCCTCCTGTCAGTGTATGCCCCTAACTGTGTGAAGTTATATATGTATATATATATATATATTCCCTGCACTTGCAGGGATGGGGGTTCCAGGACCGGTCCACAAATACCGGTATTCTTTGAGTATATTTTTCCTTACAATATGTCAATGTAATGGGTCTGGTACTCTGTTTACTACTTAGCCGCTAGTCTTGGTAAAAAGATCACTACTTGACCTTTTGGCTAGGATCAAGTGTAGTATCTGTTCTTATCAGTTTAATATCTGATACGTTCCCTATGTGGGGGCCATGTATTAAATATATGTTTAGAACAGAAAAATGGAAGAAGAGATTGCTCCGTCCACTCCACGCATTGACTCGGTATTGCAGTACCTCCGGGACCGGTGCACCTTTCAAAACAAGGACAGACTATTTCTATTTCTTGTACACTATGTACTTATGATTTGCCAAATGGCTGAACAAAGCTCCTTAATCAGTTCATACTGTGCAGCGAGTCTGGTCTTTGACAGACAATATAGCTCCTTTACTTCAGAGGCGTTTTTGAGGCTTCATCTACAGAAAATGGTGAGATAAATCCTGTCAGTGAGGATCCTTCAGGATAGAAATAAGAAATAATCTACTGAATTTCTTGGTTTCCACCTCTTCCTTCACGTGAGAGAATGTTGATGGAAATCTGACTACACACCTGATGAAATAGTTTATATTTCCAGGGAAATGTGTCTGTCTCTAATACATACTGTTTTCAGTTCAATTTCGGTGTTCTCAGTATTAGAGACAGTATTTCTTTATCCTTTCGCTGATGAAGACACTGATCTAATGAAGGTTCCACTAATAATTAGTGGACGCATCCATCATGGGAGAGCCTAAGGCAACTGTCTTTACTAAAGTACAGTATGTGACCTTAACAGTCACCACAGATTGACAACGGTGAGGCCGTTATTATATTAGTATTCATTCTGACAGGAATATTCCTACGCCCTCTCCGGGCTTATGCATGAATCTTTAAACCGGTTGCATTATGCAAGTTATCCATTCTTGGGGCAGCTGATCCTTTTCAAATTATCTATTGACTGTTTTGGTCTCTCAAGCTCTATTCCCTATCTATTTATTATTGCATCTTTTCCCTGGCTATGACACCCTTCTATTCATTTTGGTTGCAAATCGTAAAATTCTGCTTCCAAATTAAAGCGTACTTTGCAGGCGGGAGCAAATAACTCTATCAGTAAGGTGTATGCCTGCGGTATAACAGGTCGTGGGTTCTCATCCTGAGGATAATAGCTGAGAAATGGGTATTTTAACCTATGTCAGAAAAATGGGTATTCTTTTGGGAGGCATTTGTATGCCTAGAACACGGACTTCCAATGTGCCCTCTGCAGGGGCCACGGAGTCGGACAGTCTGGTTCCCAGTGGGGAGGACACCAGCTTTCTCAGAGTCCACTGATCCGTTGGATGTACTGAATTTGTATCACGAACATATATTCTGAATCTTGGGGAACACGTACCAAGCAAGAATCTTTAGTGCCCATCTTAGACGGGCTCTAATCATTGCAATCTGTTCGCTATCTAACAGGAGTATTCAGTCCAATCCTTTTTCCGTCATCTGGGCATCGCTACCATTTTGGGTCAGTTGTTAAAAAAAAAAAAAAAAAAAAAAGCAGCTGTCTCATGCACTTTTTTTTTCTACAACGGACCTTAGTTCTGGATTTCTTCCTTCGCAGAAGATGTTATTCATGGGTATTCTTTTCGATACCTGGTATCTCGAATGTTGGCGGAGTGCAGGATTTACTGACCAGAATAGACTCAGGGGTCAGACATACACTTCCTCTGCAGGACAGTGGTGATTTTATAGGTGGCTCCATTCCCCCGGTCTCCTGCCTGGTTTCTTCAATCTCAGATTAAATGTTATTAATCTCAGGCAGGATTGAGTTTACGTAAACAGCAGTTTAGTTTCTCTATTAAAATACCAAGATATTTTCATTGGTCGGTCTTTTCGTTGGGCTACACAATCCAGATCTAACTTATAGGACTTCATTCTGTCTCGACATGGAGGGTCATAACCACAGTCAAAAGTTTCAGACATTACGGTTTTTTGGTTTCAACTCTGGCGTTTTCTATGAAACTGATGTCCGAAGTGGAAATATCACTTCCAATCTACGGGCGATCTACAACGCCTTGACTCCAGCTCAATGTCTTCTACAGGGTCTATCCACTGTGACCTATATCAATTGTTCTGTGACACTTGTAGCTGGAGAGACATCGGAACAGTATCTAACATATGCAGAGGGCGGAATTTTGGATCCCGGCAGTGTCTGTCATCTCCAGTTCCAGAATGGGCAACTGGGAAGCAGATTTCCTTAATCTTCAGGCTGTTCTTCCTTAAAGTATGTGAAATCAACAGGGATTTCTGGCTTTGGTGTGTCTATAACTAGCCGACATAGACCTCAGGGCTTCATTGGTACTGTGATCGTTTCGGGAATCCTCTTGTGGCAATCGTAGACGCCGTGTCAGCTCCTTGTCACTTTCATCTAGCATATTTATTCTGCCTCTGGCAACATCTAGTGAGTACGTCAACGCATTTGACCAGTGGCTCTTTCGGTTTTCCTAATCCGCTTCGGATTTGCCTGTTGACTCTGTTCTGCAATGTTATGGCCCAGAGTGACCAGGGCTCCTTACAGGGTACCTTTTCGGCCAGCTCTCCACTCCCAACCTTTACGTCATCACCGGGATATTGTCTATTCTGCCGCTGACGGCGTGATTGTGGAAAACAATGTCATCAAGCCCTACTACGTTTCTGGCTCTCTAACCAATCACAGTGCCAGAACACTTGTCATCGTTTGTGTGTATTTAACGGTCACTCAGCTGGAGTTCTTAGTCCTTTCCGCCTCTTATCTTTTCTACAACACAGTTGTCAGAACTACTTTGTCTTCTTATCTTAGCAGACTGGGTTCTGCTCTAGAATTTACTTTCCAGAATGGCTCCTGTTTCTCCTTTCCGGCCTCTGGACTCTGGTTGAGTTGCGGTTTCTTTTCTCTTACAGTGTTTTGGTTTATGCAGCTAGGGTGGTTTTACTTACAAACCACAAGTTGTATTGGTTTTTCCTCTCCTTCAGCACATTGGGCTTCTTGTGTCGTCCCAGGCTTGTCCGGGGCGGGTCGGTAATTGGCCTTATTGGTTGTTGTTCAAACCTTAACTCTTACCTTGTTGGGTTTGTTTGCTGCACCCAAGCGTGGCTGGCTGGCCAATAAGAACAGGGTGATGTGCTGGGTTAATTCTGCTATTCAGCAGGCTTAGATTTCTTAGGCGTTGCCTGTTCCTGATTCCTTAGGGGCTCATTTGACTCGACCTGTTGGAGCCTCTTGGGCTGTTCACAGTGGTGTATTCGTCGAGCAACTGCGTAGAGCGACGACCTAGTCGTCCGTACATACCTTCACGAAATTCTTCCGTTTTTCATACTTTTGGTTTGGAGACTGCCTCTGTTAGGCATCAAAGTTTGCAGACTGCTATGTCGTCTGTGTCTCCCTCCTCTAATTAGCTTGCTTTGGGAAATCCCATTAGTAAGTGCGCAGCGTCCCCCAGATGGATGAAAGAGAAATAGGGATTTTTGTTTACTTACCGTAAAATCTCTTTCTCTGATTCCATCTGGGGGACGCTGCGATCCCTCCCGTATATATATTCTGTTCTGCCTCTTCCGGCTTTGCTAAACGTTAACTGAGGTAATCTGCTGAGCAGGAAGGAGATGGGAGGGGTTAGAGGGGGGAGGAGTTAGTTTTTTATAGGTTCTGTGCCAAACTCCCAATCCCACACACTTTAACCCATTAGTAAGTGCGCAGCGTCCCCCAGATGGAATCAGAGAAAGAGATTTTACGGTAAGTAAACAAAAATCCCTATTTCACTGCTTCATGAATAGACCCATAAGAGACTAAGGGGGACATTTACTAAGCCGTGATAAGAGTGGAGAATTGAGCCAGTGGAGAAGTGCCCATGGCAACCAATCAGCACTGAAGTAACATCTATAATTTGCATACTATAAAATTATACAGAGCTGCTGATTGGTTGATGGGGCAACTTCTCCACTGGCTCACTTCTCAGCTCTTATCACCGCTTAGTAAATGTCCCCCTTATTTAGCTACCAATTTTTGCACCAATTTGGGGCTCTACATGTGTCTTTGTTTTTCACATGGGGATTGTTGTATGTAAAACAAGATCTGCACCACATTGAAATCATATTTTTTACTATTGTATACATTTGGGGGGTGGTATTCATGTGACCGCCGGTCAGCTGACCGACAGTCACATGACCTCCTCCACCAGCCTGACGGGTCACTGTCCCGATGGTCGGCATGCCGACCAACTAGGATTATTTCCACAACACCCATAGAGTGGGAATAGAACCCGTGGCGACCGCAGGTCGCCACCGAGCCCGCAAGGGGCTTGCTGCACTCGCCCCTCTCCGCCGGGATCCCGGCGTCGGTAAGCTGATCGGCGGTCAGGAGACCGCCGGTCAGCCGTACTACACCCCATTTGGGAGGTTAGTGAATACGCCTTTGATTTTCAATAGGCTGCAGATCTTAATAGACCCTTATGTGATCTACAAAAGAAAATGCAAACTAATCTACCTGTTCTAGCATAACTGATTATAATGATTCTAAAAAAACAGAAGTCTAATTAGTGATTTAGGGGTCTATTTAATGAGCCTTGGAGAGAGATAAAGTGGAGAGGGATAAAGTACCAACCAATCAGCTCCTAACTGCCGTGTTACAGGCTGTGTCTGAAAAATTACAAAAAATAGACTCCTAAATACCTTAAGTTATAATCAAATAAAATCCGCAAAAATAAGGGGCCGACTAGATGGGCCAAGTGGTTCTTATCTGCCATCGAATTCTATGTTTCTATGGTCTGAATGAACAGAGCTCCCTCGCCGCAGAAAGCAGACCTGTTTTCACAGGAAGGTCTACTGCCAGAGTATTCACATGAGCAGATCTGCGGCCTGACTGGCTCCATTGTCCATCTGGGACTGTGAGTCACCCCCAAGATAGATTAGATTGCTTCATCCTAGTTTTTGCCCTCGCTGCCAGTTTCCTTTTCCTCACATTGCACCGTCAGCATCTCTTTTGTCACTTTTGCCAAATAAAAAAAGAAAAGCAAGAGTAAGAGTGGGTACACACTGGCCAATACATCGGACGTTCTATTGAACGGCCGATATATCACGGGTCCGTCGGCCAGTGTGTACGGGCGATATGTCTGCGAACTCCGTGGTTCACAGACATATCGTGTCGGACCCGCAGCACAGCCGACGGTCAATATATCTACCGATATATTGGCGCATCGCTGTGTGTGTACGGGTGACCAGCCGGCCGCCCGTACACATGCTGCGTCAGCTGGCGGTGATTGACAGCTGAACTGGGCGGACGTGTGTACACGCCCGCCCAGTTCATGACGTCAGTTCCCGATGGTTCGGGCAGTGTGTATGCACAGCACACTGCCCGATCCGTCCATAGATATATCTGCCAATCAGTTGGTCTACAGATATATCTGTCAGTGTGTACCCACCTTTAAGAGAGGGGGATAAAACTATTGCACCGTAATTATACAATGATTGTATTTATTGACTGCAGTACCTTCTTATAGCATGCAGGGGGTGCTGCCACTATTTCTGTTTGACGTACATGTTCATGCGGTGGTAAACACTCTTCTCTATAGTTGGAAGCTACTGTCTGACTATTACAGGAAACTGCAGCTTATTAATAATGCTATGTCTTTCAGTAGTGATTTAACTTTCAATTGACATTTTTCCAAGCAGAGAGTAAGCACCCTAAAACATTAGCGAGTGAAGTCTAAAACATGATTAAACACGGCATAAGGCGGCTTATCGTGTGCTCCAGCTGACGGTTCCAGTTTTACACAATGATGAACTGATAAAGTAAAATGAGTTTTCTGCTAATTTACCATTCATGTGTTTTTAATCAGAACTATTGCAGAATGCAGTGACACATTGTTAAAGTCACAGAAAGACGAACTTGCAGGACTGAGTCGTACATTATTTGCACAGAACGCACATATCTAGATTCTTCTTGTAGGTGCTTACAGGTAAAGCATCATAAGCACCTGTGTGTGGCACAGTGGTTAGCATTGCTTGCTCAACATTAGCATTGTGGCCAAGGTTTTGACTCTGACCGTGGTGGTATCTGCTTGGTAAGAATGAGTTTAGTTGCTATATGCAAGGGAGTAAAGATGGCAGAATCGGGAGGCGGTGGATTACAGTAGGGACAGATGGGGTGCTCAAAGGGTCCTGCCAGAGCTCAAATGGTCGCTTTGAACCAGAGTGGAGGCAGGAAAAGTCTCCCCTAGCCTAGACAAGCCAGGTAGTATAAAGAAGCCGCTGCAATGGGCCCCGAGTTTTCTCTTGGTGTCCGTAGCTATTTGCTTAGTATGCATGGGTCTGTGGCTGACCGTTGTGCTGTTTCCATGATGTGAATGGGCTTCATTCTGACCATAGTGCAGTGTGTGTGTTATGAATAATTTCTAAGTGTGGTTCTAACCGCATGCTATATATGCAGAGCCTGGGATAATAATAAAAGCCTAATGTACACCCCCTTCCCCTCAACTGTAGACAAATTACCCTAAAATATTAATATCTTGAGCCTACTTTTAGATTTGCCCTAAAGGTGGGTACACACTTAGCGATAAATCAAACAACATCGCTCATTTTGACCCTTCCTGAGTGACATTGTTTACTTTATCGCTAAGTGTGTATGCCGCCGCCGTCGCCGAGTGATGCACGGCCCCGCGGGTCGTTAACGACCCTCGCTGTCGGCCGTGCATGCAGCTCAATTTGGACTGTCGTCCAAAAACTGCATACACGGCCTGGCCGCAGCGTGACATCACTGAACAATATCATCGCCTAGTCTGCACCCACCTCATGGCTGAATGGATTCAAGGGGAGCGTGCCACTACGCATACTCCATGTTGCTGCTCCTCCAAGGAAGCTTCATTCCCTGGAACAAGTTGGCTACTGAGGCTATTTCTGAGCATGTGTGGAGCCATCTTGAGACTGTGTTAGAGTCCCACAGTGGGAGACGGTAGTCTTCCCTTTAGCTCCAACGAGGCTTGCAATCACCTGCTGTTTTAGATACTGTTCCAGCATCCTGCACCACTCCTGGTACCTACATACACTTGCCGGCTGGTACCTGTGTGACACCCCGCTCGCCTCCATCTACCAGTGTGTGTAACAGTGAGTACAGCTGTACCTATTTCATCATAATAAAATCACTCCACTGGTTAAGTAACTGGGCTGTTCGTAGTTGTAAGGCATCCACTGAGTACAGACACTCTGCTACATCCTCAAGTCTGTACGCACATATTGACAACATGATTAACCATCAGTGGTTGATGGTATTTAATCTTCGGGGAGAACATTTACAGTCACACTATCAATGGTTCAGGTCTGCGCATGCCCAAAGGGACTGGCACTGCAGCCATGTGCCATATTTAAAAGCAATGGGGTTTTGGAGTCAGACCTCTCCCAATGATAGTAAATCTGTTTACCATTGAGAGGGAACTATTGATGGCTAGGAACCATCGATGGTCAATGGCCATCCCTAATTCTTACCAGCATAGATGCCAAGCTAATACCCATTCCTTTCTTTGCTTTATTTTCAAATAAAAGAATTTTACAGAAGTTTCAGTATGCAGCTATTCTCAGAATGGTAGGAAATTAATTTTTCTTTGGGTTCCCAAAGTGATGATGCGTGGTTAGTTTTCACAGTGGGCTTTGTGAAAGACGGGTCTATTTAATTCGATCACATGCTTGCTTGCTGGCTCGTCAAGCATGAACATTTTATTTGATGTCCCTCTTGAATCAATTATTTACATCTCAACATCTGAGCTCCACTGCCAAAATACAGAGTCCGTGTATCATCCTGCATTCTCTTCTAAGCCCTGTACGATAATTGCATGAAAGTTCTAATTAAAAGTGTGTCGCGTTCTTTAAATATGCCATTGGAGGTGAAAAACAGTAGCAGTATTCCAGAGCAGTGTCTCTCCGTAATTTAGGGTCATTGAATAAGATATTTGCAGTGGAAAACAAGCCTGGGGCTATGTGTCTGACTACTGAACTAACACAAATTGCTTTGTCAGGGTATGGATCACAGACAGAGGTTCTCACATGTGAGTGTAGGAGAGCTGAGTAATGAAGGTTACTGCAGAGGAGAACATTTCATTGGTGATAAATAGCACATGGAGTTTCATATGTTCTTTCTGTGGAAAGCTACATAGGATTAGACAATAAAATGCAAGGTACTGGGCACCTGTCCAGCTACACACAGAGGAGGGCGCCATGTTGTGGGCGGAGCCACACTAGAAAATGGACCAAACCTGTTGTTCAGACAGACTGGTCAAATCAGGGATTTAACCAAATTGCATAAGCGACTGCTTTTGTAAATTTTTTCAGCTTTGGAAGCAAATGGTCAATTGTCATCTGCTCTCATCTTACCAGATTTTCATTCCAACCAGCCTGATCTGGCAGATGATCTGCAAGATAATTGTATAGTCAGCTTATCTTATGTCTATCTACTGATCTCATTATCTATCTATCTATCTATCTATCTATCTATCTATCTATCTATCTATCTATCTATCTATCTATCTATCTATCTATCTATCTATCCCTTAGGGCAGTGGTTCCCAAACTTTTTTTAATCAGGGTGCCCTAGAGTATCAGAATTTTTTTACAGCACCACCTAGACCAAAAGTTTCTTATTGAGGGATTTACAAAGAAATATTAAATTAAGTGAATTGTGTTTATATGTCACCCTTAGGTTTAATTGTGTGGTGAGGGACAAGATTTGCTTCTCTTTGTCCACATATGTTATGATTGATAGCCACCAGCACTGGTTTTGCCTAATATATTGACCATAACTCATTTGAATTAGTCCTGGACCACCAATCCAGGGCCCCCCTGCAAGCGTCCCGAGGCACCCCAGGGAGCCAGGGCACACAGTTTGAGAACCACTGCCTTAGGGGGTGATGTATCAAACCTCGGAGAGAGATAAAGTACCAACCAATTAGCTCCTACCATTTTACAGGCTGTGTTTGAAAAATGACAGGAGCTGATTGGTTGGTACTATCTCTCTGCTAGCTTTGGTAAATCTTCCCGTTAATCATTCGTTCAGCTTCATACTCAGTGGGTAGTGTGTACTTACCTCAGCTAACATTGGCCAGATAGTGTGACAGGAAGGAATAGAGGCTCAGAGTGCTTGGTTATGTCCACCCACAGGAGATGCTAACGGTGCCAAAACCATCAATCAGTAAAAGAGATGCTCTAGCCTCTCTTATGCTTTTATTTTATTTAAGAACTGTGTCTCCTGCAGAATTGGTGACCGGGTAGTGACTGTCTCTTCATGTTTCCACAGGTCGGCAAGCCTCAGCTGTGATCCTGGAATCTGACAATCTCAATGTGAAAGAACTTGAGTTTGGAGGTACCTTAAACTTAAACAATATATTATGTCCAACTTTGACAAGTGCTTACATATCAATCACCTGCTCAGTACTACTTCTTGTTCTATACACTCAGTATCTCTGCATGTATGTTGTCTTTGTGGTTGGCTGTGGAGTATTACTGTGTTACCGTTTGGTCATGCACCTGGTTGTGTGAGGACAAGTGTCCCTAAACATGCATTGTAGGGTTAGCACCATTGAAATGAGTGGTCTGCTTTGATAGATTTTTTTTTATTTACATCTTCCAGCGTTACTTTCCAGTATGATACATAGGGGTTTATTAGCCAATGGTGGTGCAGTGGCAGCATTGTGTATCGCTGCATATCACACGAGACATAATGTAGATGCACCCATTTTCATCGATAACTATAGGTAACTGTAGCCACCGGAAACCTGGAGAAAATGCATATCACTGTTTGATAGATACACCCCATAGACAGTAGCTTCCCTGGGCATAACAGTTGACACTCACATAGGACGGGATGTACTAACACCAAATGCAGACTTCCAAAAACTACTGTAAGCCTAGGGGCGTCTTTACACAGAATTCCCGTGAGAGGGATTGAAATTATCCTCTCTGTCCACTACTACTTCTCCCCGTTGGCTCGCATGTGCGCAGGCCGACAGCAGCGCTTGCACAATAGGACTTGTGGGTCATAATCTTCTGCGTTTATAGTCACAATTATTTATGTGTACGGTGTTAATAAAGCGCTGGCATGCAGTTAGTGGCGGTATAGTTTGATTACAATACGCAATATTTTATAGAATGCTGTTGATAAATGGTACATCAAACTGATTGGTTGCCATGGGCAACTTCTCCACTGGCTCACTTTTCCACTATTTGGGGGTCATTCAGACCCGATCGCTGCTGTTCGTTTTTACTCAGCAGCGATCGGGTCTGAACTGCGCATGCGTATATGCACCGCAGTGCGCAGGCACGTCATTTCCCCGGTGACGGGGATCGCCGTACAGCGACAGGATGAATGAAGAAAGAGATCGCACCGGCGATCGCAAGAAGATTGACAGGAAGAGGCCGTATGGGGGTGGCAACTGACCGTTTCCAGGGAGTGTCCGGGAAAATGCAGGCGTGTCCACCCATTTGGAAGGAAGATTTCTGACGTCAGCTCCGGCCCCGATCATCGCACGGCAAGAGTGAGTCCTGGGCTGTGCAGAGACTGCACAAACAGCTCTATGCACATCCGATCGCACCCCTGCACAGCGAATTCCCTTACCCCCTGTAGGCGGCGATTACCTGGTCGCAGCAGTGCAAAAATCGCCTGCTTGCGACCCGGTCTGAATGAACCCCTTTAAAGACAAAACATATATTTCTCAGTGAAAGACAGCGATGGCAGTCAGGAATTCTGCCAGTTTGATAAACAGCCTGGGTACATCAGTCACTCGGTAATCAATATTTTCAATCATTCCTGTTTGCTAAGTGCTTCGGTCCTTACACTTCATACGAAGATTACGAGTATCTTTATTGCTTCAATAACAGGCAGGCCTGTTTTTTTAATGTGCGTCCATAAGACTGATTCATTTACAAAATAAAAAATTTGTATCACTGCAGTATATCAATAAAATATGGCTGCAGTGGCCGAATGACTGTACTGCCCGGTGCTGCAAGTGTTAGCTAACTGCTTCGCTGGACATGTCTCAGGGTATATGTGCATCAGTGTGCTGGAGAGCGGCAGCCATTTTCTTGTAGCACACATCCTCCCCCGTGTTTCCACCATGGTGGGCAGGATATTGATGACATCCCTTCTGGACTTCCCCAGACATATTAATTCACATGTAAACTTCAGGAAACCTTCAGCCTATTATAGTTTTCTCCTCACTGTACATTTTATTCTGTGTCAGCAAATATTTAACTGCAAGGTCAATCCGTCTCTGCATGGGCCTGATTGACTTGCACATGGGGCCTAATTCAGACCCAATCGTAGATGTGCTAAATTTAGCACATCTACGATCTGTTTCACAGACATGCGGGGGGACGCCCAGCACAGGGCTAGTCCGCCCCGCATGTCTGGCTCTGCCCCCCACCCCCGCACAGGTACAAAAGCATTGCACGGTGGCAATGCTTTTGTACATGAGGAGTAGCTCCCTACCAGCGCAGCTCCTGCTGCGCTGCGAGTGACATCACGCAGCCACTGCGGCCTGCCCCCCCCCCCCCCACGGTCTGGGCACACCTGCGTTGCCTGGACCACGCCCCCAAAATGGCGGGCAGACGCCGCCAGCCCGCCCATCAAACGCCTCTGCCTGTCAATCAGGCAGAGGCGATCGCTGGGCTGAGATGCCGATAGCATCTCAAGCATGCACATGCGCACTGCGGCGCCTGCGCATGCGCAGTTCAGACCTGATCACCCGCTGTGTGAAAACGCACAGCAGCGATCAGGTCTGAATTAGCCCCATAAAGCGGCCACGGCCCCGGCTGTTTTCCATGTAGGTAAATAAAGGCAGATTTCTATCTGTCTTCTGAGACGACTACATCTATGCGACTACACTGTCCCATACCTCCCAACTGTCCTGATTTTTGCGGGATAGTCACGTTTTTCAGGCACTGTCCCGCTTTTCCACCTGCGGGCCGCAGTGTCCCACAGTCAAGGGGAATAGATGCTGTGACAGAGTCCCGGCTCCTGTTTCCAAAAGGTTGGGAGGTATGCTGTCCTCATCCACTTGCTGTTCTTCACCTGGTGCATGCATTTACACCAGACCTGTCCTTCATGCGAGAGATCCAATTCCAGGTCTCTGAATACACAGCAAACGTGTGCAATGTGTGATGTCCCATTGCCACCCAGTCACACCCATTCAGTTGCAAGTTGAGATCCGTATGACTCTGGATCACCTGTAATTGCTGTAAGTATGCAGGCCACAATGCAAGCGCAGTTTGCTAAATATTGCGAGTTCCGTACCAAGGGGGTCATTCCGACCTGATAGCACGCTAGCTATTTTTTGCAGCGCTGCGATCAGATAGTCGCCACCTATGGGGGAGTGTATCTTCGCTTTGCAAGTGTGCGAACGCTTGTGCAGCCGAGCGGTACAAAAAAGTTTTGTGCAGTTTCTGAGTAGGTCTGAACTTACTCAGCCGCTGCGATCACTTCAGCCTGTCCGGTCCCGGAATTGACGTCAGACACCCGCCCTGCAAACGCCTGGACACGCCTGCGTTTTTCCAACCACTCCCTGAAATCGGTCAGTTGACACCCACAAACGCCTTCTTCCTGTCAATCTTCTTGCGATCAGCTGTGCGAATGGATTCTTCGTTAAATCCTTCGCCCAGCAACAATCCGCTTTGTACCCGTACGACCCACCTGCACATTGCGGTGCATACGCATGCGCAGTTTTGACGAGTTTTGACCTAATCGCAGCGCTGCAAAAAATAGCTAGTGTGCGATCAGGTCAGAATGACCCCCCAAGACAACTCTGAATCTCTCGTGCGGTGTTACGGTTTCAGCACCACAATTTATACTCTCCTTTTTACATACGTTCCGCTCTGTAATCAGGGATTAAAGGGGAAGGAACTTGTGCACCAGCTGGAAAGTCATATATAATAAATACCACTGATATAATTAAAAGGACTTTTTTTTGTCTTATACTGTATGTATCATGAGTTAACAAGTTTTTAAGGTAAGAAAAAAAGTCTCTTGCTTATCAGCAAGTATTTAAAACACACACACACACAATCTTTTTTTTTTATATAACTATTTATTCAGCTGATGCCGGAACAACATGATAAGTACAAAATCAACACAGTAAATGAAACAGAAATATCTACATAATAAAACATAACTTTTAATGGTATAACGCTAGTAAGTGTAAAATATCACTTGCAATACATTACAATATACAAAATCCCCCAAAAGAAATAAAATAGTGTAAATAAAAAAAGCTGAAAGAACGTGACGTGAAAAGAGGATCACGTTGTAAAGTCTGTGTTAAACTGTCTGATTGTGAACCTCAAAAGCAGTTTATTCTGAGCTTTCCCTAAAGATCACATCATGCATTACAGCACTACTTATCTTTCTTATTCCAACTTTGGTCTAGTCCATTTTTATTTACTTTTTAAACTTTTTTCCCAACTCCGGTGACCTGGCCTGAATTAAATAATGTATGTGAAAGATGGTTCCTTCCAGTCTCATTGCCACCGCAGACGTACAATCTATGGTGGCTCCCCTCTGATTAGCTGAATTGCTGAGCAGAGGTGAATTTGTGGCATGAAAGATACGGCATCTCTTCATAAATAATTACCTAGAATAACCTGACTCTGAACAGTCAGTTTTTGTAAACAGGTCCTGCGCTTTCAATCCTGCAAGACCGCCGCACTGAAAACCACCTCTGCCACAGACATACCTGGGAGTGTCTGCTGCTGATGCGCTTATCCATGATCCGTGTGTTTAGTCGGCAACAAAAATGTCCCAAGTTTCTCTCCCCCCTTCAGGAAGTGAAAGTTTGTGGTTTGGAATCTCCAATTCTAAATATATTCCTTGTTGAAGCATTTAATGTTTCTGACAGGTGCGTTATAAGACAGGAGGGGGGCAGTGTACAGAAGCCCATGCCGCACCCCCCTGGAACAAATGGCACTGGCGCATGTGCAGAAAATCATAAAGACCTAGGGGTCTATTTACTAAGCCTTGGATGGAGATAAAGGGCCTAATTCAGATCTGATCGTAGATGTGCTAAATTTAGCACATCTACGATCAGCTTCCCTGACATGCGGGGGGACGCCCAGCACAGGTCTAGTCCGCCCCGCATGTCAGTCCCTACCCCGCCGCAAAAGTACAAAAGCTGGGCGATGCTTTTGTACTTTAAGAGTAGCTCCCTACCAGTGCTGCTCCTGCGTGCTGGCAGGGAGCTACTCGTTGCTGTCCGGATTTGCAGCGGCTGCGTGTGACGCCATGCAGCCGCCACAGCCTGCCCCCCCCCTGCACGGTCCGGGCACGCCTGCATTGTCCGGACCGCGCCCCTAAAACGGCGGCCAAAACGCCGCCAGCCTGCCCCCTTCTGCCCAGCAACCGCCTCTGCCTATCAATCAGATAGAGGCGATCACAGGGCTGAGACGGCCGTCGGCTGTCTGGCATGCGCCGGTACACTGCGTCACGGCGCATGCGCAGTTCAGACAGGATCGGTTGCTGTGCACAGCAGCGATCAGGTCTGAATTAGGCCCAAAGGGAATGGAGTTAAGGTACCAGCCAATCAGCTCCTCACTTCCATGTCATAGGCTGTGTTTGAAAAATGAGTTAGGAGCTCGTTGGTTGTGACTTTTTCCCCCGTCCACTTTATCTCCATCCAAGGCTTAGTAAATAGACCCCTAAGCCACCTTGCTTTCTACGCATGCACCATACTTCCAGTGTTGTCTTTGGAAATATGGAGTCTTTGCCTTACTTGAGGTGATCTCGTCAAAAATATGTCCGCTGCGCCATATTTCATAAGGAATCACCGGAAAAATGTTGTAGACAGTCAACCGGCAAGACGGACATGTAAATGCAATGTGTTCAGATGTGTGGTGTGGGTACCTCTTGACTTGAAGGCCTGTGTACACCAAACAACTGGTAACTTTTATAAATACCTGCTTTCTGATTGATATTTCTAGTTGTCTGCTGATGTGGAGGTCAGGTAACTAATGTGTGACCTTGATGTAACCACGGTGACTTTTACTCTTTTGCAAATCTACTGTCTTCTACATCAACTCGAACACACAAGATGGCTGCTTCCACCTCAGATACACATTTTGGACACACCACCAAGACTGAGATGTGATCAAAATGATTTTGCTGTCTTGCAGAAACCATCCTCTCCTGCAAATACAGACTGGAGAAGGAGCAACAGCACAGATTAGAATGGAAGAAAACTGCCCTCAATGGAGCTGCCTCCTTTGTCTATTTTAATAACTCACTATCAGGTAAAGTATCGTCCTTCCCTAAACACTGAATATGTGCTGTATGTTTCTATACCTAATGAATCACTGGAATCCCATTCATCACATCAGCCACTGAGAAGTTACAGCTGCATTGGACACAGTTAATATGGACGCAGTGTTCTGTCTAGCCTATATATCAGCATAAGATTGCCCAACAAAGCCACATTATTGTGCTTTCATCAGGGTTGTAATAAGAGCTAACACTTCTCTAGGCTTTGTGAATAAATATACCCTTCATTAATGAACAAGAAACACTCAGAGAAGCGCTACCATTAGACAGCATTAATAAAATTTATTATTAAAAATATTTGATATATAACTATCACAATTCAGTAAATAAACCAAGTATCCTGTGGTATAATAAACTCGTGTAATATACACCAAACATTAGTAGCTAAAGATAGTAACAAATATAAGATACATTGTAAAAACTCCCTTGGAAAAACGTCACCGCTGTCTCCTTCCTGATAGTGGGCGCTGGCTGCTCACACCGCTGTGCAGCGGCACAGAAGGAGCTGTCAGTAGCACTGAATGGGGGCTGGACTCACAGGACAATGTCGGAGCGCGGCTGATCCGGACCAGAAGCCGTTCGCTCGTGGTTACGTGGCGGGAGCCGCCGAAGCACACTGCTTGTGTGTTGAGTCTTTGATGATGACCAGGATACCGGACAGAATGTCGGGCGGGATGCTTGACGCGTTTCTCAGCCTCGAGAACAGGGGCTGTTTCATCAGAAGTCCACCCATTCAGTGCTATTGACAGCTCCTTCTGTGCCGCTGCACAGCGGTGTGAGCAGCCGGCGCCCACTATCAGGAAGGAGACAGCGGTTAATTCCTCCACCATTAAAGGCCTGGGTAAGCTTTGCACGAGACTGTTCAAATAGCGGTTCCAGCTTAAAAGTCACTGCATCATGCATGGAAATATGTCCATATAAGCTGCCCATAAAAAGCCTTTTTATATTTGGATGAGACTGTGAGCACTCAAGCTGTTTATTAAATGGTGGATAGTTCAAGTGTACATCATTTTAAGTGTGGATGGACTTCCAAAGAAACATCTCCTATATATTTGCCTTAATCTGTGACTCTGTGCCCGTAACGCTGGGCGGAGTCACAGTGGCTGCATGCAGGGCAGGAACAGTCCCCTCCCTCGGTACGCCCATCCCCGCCCCGTCTCCGCCCAGTGCCCTGTCTCTCTCCTCCCCGTACACTCCCTGTACGTACCCTGGTGATCCTGCAGCCGGGGAGCGGGGACTGTAAGCCGGACTCGCCGTCACCGCACAGTCCGGAGGCCCCCCCTCCCACAGCATTCACCCCACCCGCGGCGCACGGCCCTCCTTTCACCCGTGGCACACACCGCATCCCACCCGCGCCCACAGCCCTCCTCCCACCCGCGCTGCACACCGCATCCCACCCGCGCCGCACGGCCCTCCTCCCACCCGCGGCACACACCCCTCACCCAACCACTGCACTCCCGTCCACTCCCCCACCTGCTGCACCCCCCACCCCTCCCCCACCCGCGGCACCCCCGCACCACCCCCATACCACTTCTCCCCCCCCCCCGCACCCTCCACCTCACACTCCCCTCCAACACCCGCAGCACTCCCGTCCCCTCCTGTAGCACCCCCCCGCCCCTCCCCCACCCGCAGAACCCCCCCTACCCCTCCCCCACCCGTGGCACCCACCACATCCATCCCCCACCCGTAGCACCCACAACCCAAAAAACCCACCCTCTCTCTCCCCCACCCGCAGCACCCCCCCTACACCCCCCCCCCCCCCCCCTACACCCACGCACCCTCCACCCCACCCGCGCCGTACGGCCCTCCTCCCACACGCGGCACCCCACCCGCGCCGCACGGCCCTCCTCCCACACGCGGCGCACGGCCCTCCTTCCACCCACAGCATCCAACACATCAGCCCCCCACCCGCGGCACACGGCCCGCGCCCACCCGCACCACACGGCCCCCCGCACCCTCCCACCCGCGGCACCCCGCACCCTCCCACCCGCGGTACCCACAGCATCCACCCCACCCGCGGCACACACCCCTCACCCAACCACTGCACTCCCGTCCCCTCCCCCACCTGCTGCACCCCCCACCCGCAGCACCCCCGCACCACTTCTCCCCCCCCCGCACCCTCCACCCCACACTCCCCTCCAACACCCGCAGCACTCCCGTCCCCTCCTGTAGCATCCCCCCGCCCCTCCCCCACCCGCAGAACCCCCCCTACCCCTCCCCACCCGTGGCACCCACCACATCCATCCCCCACCCGTAGCACCCACAACCCAAAAAACCCCCCCTCTCTCTCCCCCACCCGCAGCACCCCCCCTACACCCATCTCCCCCCCCTACACGCACGCACCCTCCACCCCACCCGCGCCGTACGGCCCTCCTCTCACACGCGGCACCCCACCCGCGCCGCACGGCCCTCCTCCCACACGCGGCACCCCACCCGCGCCGCACGGCCCTCCTTCCACCCACAGCATCCAACACATCAGCCCCCCACCCGCGGCACACGGCGCGCGGCCACCCGCACCACACGGCGCGCGGCACCCCGCACCCTCCCACCCGCGGTACCCCGCACCCTCCCTCCCGCGGTACCCACAGCATCCACCCCACCCGCGGCACACACCCCTCACCCAACCACTGCACTCCCGTCCCCTCCCCCACCTGCTGCACCCCCCACCCCTCCCCCACCCGCGGCACGCCCGCACCACCCCCATACCCACTTCTTCCCCCCTGCCCCCCACCGCCCCTCCCCCACCCGCGGCACCCACAGCATCCACCACATCCGCGACACCCGCGGCGCACGGCCCTCCTTCCACCCACTGCATCCAACACATCAGCCCCCCACCCAAGGAACACGGCTTGCGTCCCCCTCCCGCCCGCACCACATGGCCCGCGGCACCCCGCACCCTCCCACCCGCGGCACCCCGCACCCTCCCACCCGCGGTAACCACAGCATCCACCCCACCCGCGGCACACACCCGTCACCCAACCACTGCACTCCCGTCCCCATCCCCACCTGATGCATCCCCCACCCCTCCCCCACCCGCGGCACCCACAGCATCCACCACATCCGCGACACACGCCCCTCCACCACCCGCAGCACTCCCGCCCCCTCCTGTAGCACCCCCCGCCCCTCCCTCACCCGCAGAACCCCCCCTACCACTCCCCCACCCCCACCCGTGGCACCCACCACATCCATCCCCCACCCGTAGCACCCACAACCCAAAAAACCCACCCTCTCTCTCCCCCACCCGCGGCACCCCCCCTACACCCATCTCCCCCCCCCTACACCCACGCACCCTCCACCCCACCCGCGGCACCCCCTTATCCATCCCACCTGCCGAACCCACACCATCCACCACATCCGCCCCCCACCCGCAGTACACACCCCTCCCCCACCCGTAGCACCCCCCCCCCCCTCCCCCACCCGCAGCACCCCTGCACACCCCCCCCCCCCATACCCACCTCTCCCCCCCCCCCCCCATGCTCCACCCCACCCGGCCCTCTCCCACCCGCGACACCCACAGCATCCACCACATACGCCCCCCCTCCCACCCACAGCATCCACCACATCCACCCCCCACACACGTCCCTCCAACACCCACGGCACTCCCACCCCCTCCCCCATCCGTATCACCCACACCCGCATCACACCCCTCCCCTGCCGCAGCGCATCCGGACCCCCGCAGCCGCCACTCCTCCAACCACAGCACCTCCGGCCCTATCCCCCACCCACACCTTCCCTAGAGCCGGATTAAGGGGGGGTCCCGGGGATACGTATCCCCGGGCCCCCCTTTCCAAAAGGGCCCCCTGCCACACCACAGATCGGATCTCTCTTCCGATCCGATCTGTAGTGCTGTAGAGATGTGACCTGTGTTCCAGGGCACATCAGAGCTCCGGTGCAGGGACCAGGTGTTTCCCTGCACCAGACTGGAAGTGGCGACGGGCAGCGGCGCTTCAAACTTGGCGCCGTTTTGCCAGCCAATCTGAAGCGCTGGCGGCGGGAGCTCTTTTCCGGCGCCGTCCGCAAGTGGATTTGGACTACGCTAAAATCTCGAATAATACAATTTCCCCAAACACTGCAACTCGGGACCATCATGTGGCCTCTCCTCATCTCTGCCTTGAGAACACCAGGACCAATGCCTGCTACTTCTCTGTCCAAGAACATCATGACTGCCCCCAAGACTACCCCTCAAGCTGAGCAGGGAACTGAGGGGCGTGCGCATCAGGACCAGATTTTGCTGGGTCAGTTCCATTGGACATTAGTGTGCACTCCACATTCTTACACCCACCCGCACTGCTCCCCACACTCTCACACCCACCCGCACTGCTCTCATGAGACCAGGACATTTATCATTTTCACAAATTAATGTTTTCCTGCAAATGTGTCTTTCTCTTCTTTCTTCTTACAGGGTACTTTCCCCCCACTGTGTGCTATTCCTGTAATGTGTACCTCCATTGGTTGCACACCCTGCCAGCAGTAACCTACACAGTGCGCCTCACATGGCTGCCTCGGATGGTTCCTCCATGGGCAGGGTGTGCTTCATTTGGATCTTTCCATGCAGGGTATAGCATACTCCTACACTCGTGTCAGCTTTCCCGTGAATGCATTTGGCCCTTGTATGGCTCATCTCCCACTGTGTAACCTTCGTAGTGCGCCCAACATGGCTGCCTCATCTGGTAAACTTGTGGATGGGATGAAAAATACATGGACCTGATGGTTTTACTGGAACCCTACTCTGAACCTAAGGACTCTGCAATCTCCCCGTTTTGTGTTCTCTTCTAGGGGTGGACTATTCCACCCTGGGTAATCCTACGCAGAGCGCCTAAGATGGCTGCCGCACCTGGTACCTTGTGAGGGTGGAATACACAACCCCTGGAGGTTATTACCCAAAATGCTTACACCAACCCTGCATTATGCTTTCTGTCTTTATTGTCTGTGTGGTTTATCTTTTGATGTAATACTTAAATCTTCTGTATTATGTGCATTGTTTGAGTTCTAGTTGGCGCCGCGGATGGCTGCCTCGGTGCTGCTCTGCCAAGCAGCCTTTGTGTTTAGTCCTACATGTATAATATGTCTAATATGTTGAGTCTATTGTACAGTTGCAATGTGCAGTATCAACTCATACGTGTAATGTATGCTATGTTCTTCCCCCTTCGTATGCTATGTATTCCCCCTTCATGTTGCTGCTTGGCGATGCATTGTACCACAAAGAATTCCTAGTGTACGTGAGTACACCTGGCCAATAAAGCTGATTCTGATTCTAAATCATGGCTCGCGGGGCGCCGGCCAATCAGATTGTCTCGCCGGGTCATTGGCCTTGCCCACGCCATCTGACGTCAGATGCCGGGCGGGAGCCGAAGAAGACGACCGCGCGGAAGAGCGCAGAAGACACCAAGCGAGAGCCGAAGAGGGAGGCCGCGCTGAAGAGCGGTGAACAGCCGATGGAGGGAGAAGAGCTCCGGTGCCCGCTGAAAAGGCCGGAAGACGCCGTGCTCCCGATGGAAGATAACCCGGACCAGATGAGGCCTCAGTGAGGTGGTTTCTCACTCACCCCCCCTTTCCTCCCTAGACCGTCAGGGATCGGGCACTAGGACCGTAGGTACAGTCAGGCCCTCCCGGCCTGTGGGTATGTAGTCGGGCCCTCTCGGCCCGTAGCCATTTATAGTCGGGCCCTCCCGGCCCAAGGGCGCATGGTGGGCATTAGGCCCCGTTAATAGGTGCACCCCCCACCCCTCTCTTCAATAGGGACCCCACTGTCTAAAGCACCCCGGGCCCCCCATGGTCTTAATCTGGCTCTGCCTTCCCCCATTCGCGGACCTACCACACCCTCCCCTTCCCCACCCGCAGCACCTCTTGACCACCTATCTACTGGCCTGTGTATGTTCAAAGGCGTGCAGGGGTTAACGGGGCGTAGCCCCAACCGACGGTGTGAAGAGCGCCCGTAGGGCGCGATGAATCACCTAGTCTAATAAATTTATGTGACCAATTAGCCCATGCATGGAGCTTAATTTAAGAAGCATCAGTTAAGCATAAATGCTGCATCTTTATCCGGAATACAGGTGGTGACGTTTTTCCAAGGGAGTTTTTACAATGTATCTTATATTTGTTACTATCTTTAGCTACTAATGTTTGGTGTATATTACACGAGTTTATTATACCACAGGATACTTGGTTTATTTACTGAATTGTGATAGTTATATATCAAATATTTTTAATAATAAATTTTATTAATGCTGTCTAATGGTAGCGCTTCTCTGAGTGTTTCTTGTTCTGTGAATTTTTTGGTTGAGGATCAGCACCTCAACTTTGGGAAGCTGCTGCCAGAGAACAGTAATAGCATTTCAGGTGTCTTATAGCCATTATACTAGCGCCCACCTACCCCTCCTTTTTTTTCGTTTGTGCCTTCATTAATGACCCTGAATACTCATACACCTCTACTTAGCATAGCATTGTGAAGAAGTCTGTATGTTTATCTCAACTGTAATTTGAGATTTAAAAAATATGGGGTCTATTTACTAAGCCTTGGATAGAGAAAAAGTGGACGGAGATAAATGGGGACATGTACTAAGCAGTGATAAAAGTGGAGAAGTGAGCCTGTGGAGAAGTTGCCTATGGCAACCAATCAGCTGCTCCGTACAATTGTATAGTATGCAAATTATAAATGTTACTTCAATGCTGATTGGTTGCCATGAGCAACTTCTCCACTGGCTCACTTCTCCACTTTTATCACTGTTTAGTACGTATCCCCCATAAGTACCAGCCAATCAGTTCCTGTCATTTTTCAAGCCCAGCTTGTAGCATGACAGTTATGAGCTGATTGGCTGGTACTTATCTTTATCTCCGTCCACTTTATCTCCATCCAAGGCTTAATAAATAGACCCCTCAAAGCCTGTTTACTTGTTTAATTTAAAAAAATTGTATCGAATTGCATACATTGTTCCGTCTTTTCTTTGTGCTAACAGCTGAGTTCCAGAAGCGAGTGGAGATGATGGGTGCAAGCCTAAGGTTTAGAAATCTCACCAGAGAGGATGCTGGGAGTTATCGCTGTGAAATCAGCGCACCTCAAGACAAGAAAAACTTTCAAGAAATCACTATCAATCTAAACGTTTTAGGTAAGAGACCTCCATGATATATAGAGTGATGTGTATCTGATGGGCCTGGAATTGCGACGACATGCCATGCTTCTACGTGTACGGACTAAACCCTGCAGATACCTGTTGTCACTGATGTTCATTTTATTTTATTTTTTTTGTTGCCCTTATGCCTCACAAGATTTTTCTATCCTTAGTTTTGGGACTTACTTTCTCCCTATGCCACCACTGTCTTAATGAATGACCCTCCCGGCTTACGTGAGAACTACTTTCCCTTCACAAACATGTTTGTGCTCTATGGGCAGCATGGTGGTGTGGTGGATAGCACTACTACCTCAGCACTGAGATTATTAGTTAAGTTTGTAGAGATGACCTACCTGAGCAGAGTTTGTATGTCCTGTACATGTTTGCGTGGGTTTCCTCCTCACTCAACCCCCTCCCCCCAAAAAAAATAAAAAAAAATAAAACATACTGGTAGGTTAAATGGATTCTGACAAAATTAACCCTAGTATACTGTATGGGGTATATTTACTACAGTGTGAGTTTTTTAGAAGTGGAGATGTTGCCCATAGCAACCAATCAGATTCCACTTATGAATCAGCTATCTGCTTCTAGAAGATAATAGCTAGAATCTGATTGGTTGCTTTGGGCAACATTTCTACTTCTAAATATCTCACACCTTAGTAAATATACCCCAATGTATGTGTGTATGTGGTCGTATATTAGGGAATTTACGAATGACAACTATTTTCTGTGTATAAATATAAATTAAAGATAATACAAATTAAATTACAGATAAATTAAAGTTTATTTAAAAAATTCTAAATAATACAAAAAAAAAATTAACTTACAGCTATAATTTAAAATATTTTATTCCTAAACAAAAGAAATTATTTATTAATGCAGTGACATATTGACTGACACTTTGGCTGCTATATTAAAGTGGTGGTAAGGTTTTTTTTTTTCAATGTTGTATTAAAATCTTGACTTTTTTCTACTTTAGTTGTTACTATCCTGACAAAAAAAAAAAAAGTATAAATAAATATATTTGATATTTTTTTAAGTTATTAAACTGGATTACAATAATGGGGTCCATTCAATTCGTGCCGGTTTTTCCGACAGTTAGAAAAACCCGCACTTTTCCACAGTTTTAGGTCGAATTTGCATTCGACCTATTCAATAACATTGGCATTTTTCCGACTGTTGGATAAAAATTACAATGTCGAAAAAAGAGAATTCGCTGCCGATACACGTACGTTGTCCAGTTTGCGGGCATTTTCAACAGGTTTTTGGCCTATATTTACGACAATGCCAATTCGACTTTAAAAATAGTCGGATTGGCATGTCGAAAACGGGACCAAAGTAGACGAAAACGACGCAAATTGAATACTGAACTGTTGGATCCTCTCTGTCGGAAAGGATCTGACAGGAATTGAATAGACCCCAATGACTCAAATGCTGTAACACTTTCTTATCTTAAAATATGTGATAACGTGATCTGTTTATTCTCATTGGCAGGATTCATTTTTGTTTCTTACCCAGAATTGTTTTTTTGTAAATGTTCTTCTGGAGAATCTCAATGGGGAAATGGAATAGCCTGCGAGATGCAGGCAATGATGCGATTCAGGTGGGTCTGCCTGATGTTTTAAAGCGGAAATAATTTAAAAGACAAAACTCTGTTCATTTTAACTTTCTAAATTATTGCTGCTTTAAAACATCGGGCAGGCTAGCTGTAAACTCAACGATGCCTGTAAGTCGCAGGCTATTCCATTTATCCCAATGTGGTGAATTATCAATGTGTTCTAACAGTTTGTGTAATTCCTAATGATATTCAAATAATATATTATAATAAATAATATATTATTACAAATTTTTTTAGAGAATGTATAGATAATTATAATTAACCTATACTTTTACAGGGAAAAGGATGTGTTATTAGCTGGTTGATCAGTACTAAACCAAGAGGAAAGTTATAGGCAGCACAAAGTGTAAGAGAAGTTGAACTGTGCATTTGTAAATAGACACATAGGGGTTTATTTACTAAGATTCGTAATTTTCAGAATCATGTTCAAGTTCAATCACGACTGACATTGACAGTGTAAAACTGCAACTTTTTGAATTGATTACGATGGATTTACTAAGCTGTCGTATTCGGGTTTTTCTTTTCTTCCGATGTCGATGTCATTCGTGGTTTTTTACCTATTTTTACGGCAGTGATTAGCAAAACACTGCCGACTTTTTTTACAATCAATCTCGGCCGGATCTGTGTGATCCGTGCTGGGGTTTTTTTTTTTGTTTTTTTTTAATTAAACACTGTAAAATAATAAAAAAAAATGCGTGGGGTCCCCCCTCCTAAGCATAACCAGCCTCGGGCTCTTTGAGCCGATCCTGGTTGCAGAAATATGGGGAAAAAAATGACAGGGGTTCCCCCATATTTAAGCAACCAGCATCGGGCTCTGCGCCTGGTCCTGGTCCCAAAAATACGGGGGACAAAAAGAGTAGGGGTCCCCCGTATTTTTAAAACCAGCACCGGGCTCCACTAGCTGGACAGATAATGCCACAGCCGGGGGTCACTTTTATATAGTGCCCTGCGGCCGTGGCATCAAAAATCCAACTAGTCACCCCTGGCCGGGGTACCCTGGGGGAGTGGGGACCCCTTCAATCAAGGGGTCCCCCCCCCCAGCCACCCAAGGGCCAGGGGTGAAGCCCGAGGCTGTCCCCCCCCCATCCAATGGGCTGCGGATGGGGAGGCTGATAGCCTTTGTTGTAAAAGAAAAGATATTGTTTTTAGTAGCAGTACTACAAGTCCCAGCAAGCCTCCCCCGCATTCTGGTACTTGGAGAACCACAAGTACCAGCATGCGGCGGAAAAACGGGCCCGCTGGTACCTGTAGTACTACCACTAAAAAAATACCCAAAAAAATACAAGACACACACACCGTGAAAGTATAATTTTATTACTTACATACACACATACATACATACTTACCTATGGCCCCACGCAGGTCGGTCCTCTTGTCCAGTAGAATCCAAGGGTACCTGTTGAATAAATGATATTCACGAGATCCAGGGGTCCAGGCTCCTCGGCAAATCCAGGGTTAATCCACGTACTTGCCAAAAATAAAAAAACGGTGTCCCGACCACGAACTGAAAGGGGCCCCATGTTTTCACATGGGACTCCTTTCCCCGAATGCAAGAAACCCACTTTGCCTTCTGGCTAAGTGGGTTTCTTCAGCCAATCAGGGAGCGCCACGTTGTAGCACTCTCCTGATCAGCTGTGTGGTCCTGTCCTCACTGACAGGCAGCACACGGCAGTGTTACAATGTAGCGCCTATGCGCTACATTGTAACCAATGATGGGAACTTTCTGCTCAGCGGTGACGTCACTTTAGGTCAACCGCAGGGCAGAAAGTTCCCATCATTGGTTACAATGTAGCGCATAGGCGCTACATTGTAACACTGCCGTGTGCTGCCTGTCAGTGAGGACAGGACCACACAGCTGATCAGGAGAGTGCTACAACGTGGCGCTCCCTGATTGGCTGAAGAAACCCACTTAGCCAGAAGGCAAAGTGGGTTTCTTGCATTCGGGGAAAGGAGTCCCATGTGAAAACATGGGGCCCCTTTCAGTTCGTGGCTCGGCTTTCCGTTTTCTTATTTTATGCAAGTACGTGGATTACCCCTGGATTTCCCGAGGAGCCTGGACCCCTGGATCTCGTGAGTATAATTTATTCAACAGGTACCCTTGGATTCTACTGGACAAGAGGACCGACCTGCGTGGGGCCATAGGTAAGTATGTATGTATGTGTGTATGTAAGTAATAAAATTATACTTTCACGGTGTGTGTGTCTTGTATTTTTTTGGGTATTTTTTTAGTGGTAGTACTACAGGTACCAGCGGGCCCGTTTTTCCGCCACATGCTGGTACTTGTGGTTCTCCAAGTACCAGCATGCGGGGGAGGCTTGCTGGGACTTGTAGTACTGCTACTAAAAACAATATCTTTTCTTTTACAACAAAGGCTATCAGCCTCCCCATCCGCAGCCCATTGGATGGGGGGGGACAGCCTCGGGCTTCACCCCTGGCCCTTGGGTGGCTGGGGGGGGGGGACCCCTTGATTGAAGGGGTCCCCACTCCCCCAGGGTACCCCGGCCAGGGGTGACTAGTTGGATTTTTGATGCCACGGCCGCAGGGCACTATATAAAAGTGACCCCCGGCTGTGGCATTATCTGTCCAGCTAGTGGAGCCCGGTGCTGGTTTTAAAAATACGGGGGACCCCTACTCTTTTTGTCCCCCGTATTTTTGGGACCAGGACCAGGCACAGAGCCCGATGCTGGTTGCTTAAATATGGGGGAACCCCTGTCATTTTTTTCCCCATATTTCTGCAACCAGGATCGGCTCAAAGAGCCCGAGGCTGGTTATGCTTAGGAGGGGGGACCCCACGCAATTTTTTTAGCAAAAATAAGCACTTTCACACCCCTTCCCACTGATATACATGCACGGATCTCATGGATCCCTGCATGCATCTCAAATCACGGATAAAAAAAGCAGGTCTGTTTTTTTTTAGGACTTTTTTACGAGTTGTAATTTTTCACGGCAGTGTTTTGTGTTTTTTTGCTTTGCACTTCTTAGTAAATGACCGAGATTCATATTTAAACAGCCGCGTTTTGACCGATGGTGTATTCATTCGTAATTTTTTACCTGACCTTGCAAAAAATTACGAATGCCCTCATCACTGCCGTGATTAGTGCTTAGTAAATTACCGAGATGACACTTTGATGAAAAAACGGCATCTCGGTCAAAATCGGGAGCTTAGTAAATATACCCCATAGGGTGATATTCAGTTGTTATATCACAGCTGATCTCCCGTCTAAAATGACGCGTTATTCAATTGATCTATTTTATCACACATTTCGCACCCATAGCAGTTGGGTTCAGTCGCGTAAAGCGGCTAAACTCAATTAAACCAATGGGCACGATGCTAAAAATCCTGTTTGGATGCCCAAACGGGTCACTTTTCGCACATTTCAGTTCGGAACCCCTGGGGTGAACAGGTGCGGGAGGGGGAAAAAAGAATTGAATATCGCCCTTAAAGTAACCACCTGTTAAGATTAGCGTAACTGTCAGGAACTGGTGCAGAATCCGGAATTCGGGATCAGGTACCAAGTGGTTGACGTTACCCAGAACAGAGGCGCGGAGTCTAACACGCCGGAAGGTTTTCACCAGGGGGATATGGGCTTCGCGGCTTCCGACGTGCAGGTCGCAGCCCCCTGTCTGGGTCACTTGATACCTGAACTGGACTAGAGTTATGGTAAAGGTGTTGTATATGATCAGCCGCAGGGATACACAGGAACAAACAGGAACTGGAGAAGGTGGCAGGGTGCACACGGCCAGATGGTACGCTGGGGCTGTGGAGATGGAACAGCAGCAGGCACTCCAGGGGTGACACAGGAGGTAGCGGCACACGGACGGACTGGGGTGCAGACACTTGGAGACAGGGTAACGGCAGTCGGCAGACTAAAGTCGTCAGCAAGATGTTGAAGCTGGAATTCAATACTGGAACAAGGCAATACCCACTGGACAGATGAACTGAGACCAGAGAGGAACCAGAGAGCAGAACACCACATGGAGTAGCTATAACTGGCAAAGCTTCTTGGGATTGAGAGGCTTAAAAGAACAGGCTGGACCAAACAGTTGTGAGCACCAGACAGGCCCCCAGTAATTGATATAACATGCAGCTGCAGTGCAGACTGAGCAGGCTGACAAGCTGAATAGTAGTTTTCAGGTAACGAGCTGTAATTACAGAATCCAGACACCTGTGAAGTCAGTTGCTGAGTGCAGGAGCAAAGGCACTGGGAGACAACTATGCAGGAGCTAGCTGTGACCTGTAGTTCCACAAACTGAAGCAAAGGTAATTATAACAATAACAAAACACGAGTGCTCAGGATTGTAACAGTACCCCCCCCCCCCCTTGAAGAGGGGTTAAGAACCCCTAGAACCAGGCTTATCCGGAAATTCACAGAAGAAAGACCTCTTAAGTCTGGGTGCATGAAGAAACCGCTCTGGTACCCAGGTTCTCTCTTCCGGACCGTAACCCTTCCAATGCACGAGGAAATGAACTTGACCCCTCCTGAACTTGGAATCCAGAATCTTTTCCACAACAAACTCCTTGTGACCTTGGACTAACACAGTGGCAGGCCTTCTGGAAGGAGATCTTCTAAATCTCTGGGACACAAATGGTGGTTTCAACAAGGAACAGTGGAAAGTGTTATTGATCTTAAGTGATTTTGGTAAAAGGAGTCGAAAGGCTACTGGATTAATCTGTCTAATAATCCGGAATGGACCAATGAACCTAGGCCCAAATTTTTGAGAGGGCTGGCGTAACTTGATATTTCGAGTGGACAGCCACACCATGTCACACACTTTAAAAGTACACGGTCTTCGTCGTTTGTCAGCAAATTGTTTGGAACGAACAGAGACTTGGTTGAGTGCCAGACGTACTCTCCTCCAAATTTTCCTCAGACGAGCTACAGGATCAAGGGAAGAAGTCTGTTGCTGCAGGATGTCAAAAGCGTTAGACCTAGGATGGAACCCAGAGAGACAAAAGAAGGGTGACATGGATGAAGAGGAGTGACTGAAATTATTATATGCAAATTCAGCAAATGCCAGATGGTCCACCCAATCGTTATGGTACTTGGAAATATAACAACGGAAATACTGTTCAAGAGACTGGTTCACTTGCTCAGTCTGTCCATTGGATTGTGGATGATAACCAGAGGACAGACTAAGATTAATATCCAAGGCTGAACAGAAAGCTCGCCAGAATTGAGCAATAAACTGAGTTCCTCTGTCGGAGACGATGTCCTGTGGTAATCCATGTAATTTAAAGATATGTTGGATAAACAAGGTTGCCAATTCCCTGGCACTGGGGAGCTTGCGAAGAGCAACAAAGTGAGCCATCTTACTGAACCGGTCTACCACAACCAAAATGGTATTGTACCCCGATGACTTGGGAAGATCAACCACAAAGTCCATAGAAATATGGGACCAAGGTCTTGAGTGTTAGGTTCCTGGTGCTCAGAACAAGGGAGATGTTATGAAGTGAGTCCAGAGCACCAGGACGTAATGCTGGGAAAGGGTAACGGAATGGGAATAGCCCCTGGCACCCTACCTCCGTTGTTTTACCCGTGCTGTCAATTCACTCTTGCGAGACTATGGTTTCTTGGGCCCATGGCAGCCGCGTTTGAAGGGCGGATTAAGTCTGCCCAACTCCGATGCCCCATCAGGTCTTAAGGAGAGACAAAGAGTGAACTGAGACAGGGTAATAACAAGGGGCCCTCTAACTGAAACAACCAAAGCCAGGGGCTACTAACTAGGCTAAAACTAAATGTATGTGCGGCCCGCCGCCAAAGGAAAAGTACAACAAAGGAAATGCTGACCACACTCCGACACAATACTTTTGTGTACCGGCGGTGACAGCATAAGCAGAACCCTCTGCAAAACACCAGTGACAGATACAACCAAGGAATACAGCGGCCTAGGCCGACGGATGCGGCAAAGCCGCTACTCACGGAACCGGTACAAATACTGGCAAACGGACAGGAACCCCCAATGCTGCCGACACAGACTCTCAGAACTGGAGGACAGGCAGAATCCCAAACGACAGGCCGGTGGACACCAAGAAGCCAGAAACTCGACCAGGCATAGGCAAAGCCACAGGACTTCTGGACAGGAACGCTTCACGGCAGGACACGGGATCAGACACAGGAATCGACACAGGGACTGACAGGAATCGACACAGGAAGCAGCTAGACTGACACTGCTAGACAGGAGCTCAGGAACTGGCAGGAACAAGCTCAGAACTCAAACACTCTGGAAGACTGGATACCTAGAAATATCACCAGCGTCTGTGAATTGCACTCAGCCAGCATATAACAGAGAGGCCTAATTAATTATGTCATGCAGCTGCCCTGTTGCATGACTCCAAACTGACAAGATGCAATTAGCAGCCAGGTGAGGCTGAACACATGGGAACAAGCTGCAATTACACAGACTCACCACCGGCAGCAAACAAGAGTATTCTTAAACAGAGCAACGGGAAATCCTGGCCTGCAAGATAACTTATAAACATAAAATAGGAATAAACCACTACCTGTGGTTCATAACAGTATCCTCTCCTTAAGGGTGAGATCCGAGCACCCCATGACACCCACGGGGAACATAAACAGAAGTATAACATAAAATACATAACCAAAATGCAAAATGGAAATGAGCCACAGCCGTGGCTCATAACATTGAGGGAACCGTAAGAGGCGTAAGATGTCCCATGGGAGCTTTACAAGGAGTTTTATGTTGAGCACAGATCTCACAAGCAAGAATGAACTCTCTAACATCTTGATACATAGAAGGCCACCAAACTGAGCGAGACAATAAATCCAGAGTCTTAGAAATCCCTGGATGCCCAGAGATTCTTTTTACATGAAATTCAGATAAAACTGCTTTCCTGTACTCTTTAGGGACAAAGAGGAGTCCTGAGGGAGTCCCCATGGGTGCAAGAGACTGTTTGGCTTGAATCTGGGAGACTAAATCTTGAGCAAGACCAGCATGGATATTGGAAACAGGAATAATTGGTTCAGAAGAGCAGGATGAATTTTGAATTGGAAGGAAGCTTCGTGACAAGGCATCTGCTTTAAGATTCTTCGATCCTGGCCGATAGGAGATCACATAGTTGAATCTAGTGAAGAATAATGCCCATCGTGCCTGTCTTGGGTTCAGTCTCTTGGCTGACTCAATATAGGATAAGTTTTTATGGTCAGTGAGGATTGTAATCACGTGTCTCGCCCCTTCCAACCAGTGCCTCCATTCTTCTAGAGCCCACTTGATAGCAAGCAGTTCACGATTTCCAACATCATAGTTGGCTTCGGCAGGAGAGAACTTTCTGGACAGAAAAGAGCACGGGTGAAGTTTAGAATCCACTGGATCTTTCTGTGATAGGACTGCTCCCACTCCCACTTCAGAAGCATCCACTTCCATAACAAAAGGCAGGTCAGGATTTGGATGACTAAGAACAGGTGCAGATATAAAGGCTTTTTTTAACTTGAGAAAAGCTTGTAGAGCTGAAGGTGACCAATGTGACGGATCCGCACCTTTCTTGGTCAAAGCAACAATAGGTGCAACAATGTCTGAAAATGAACGAATAAATCTCCTGTAATAATTAGCGAACCCAAGAAAGCGTTGTATAGCTTTAAGGTTAGTAGGTTGTGCCCAATCTTGAATTGCTTGAAGCTTACTGGGATCCATGGAGAACCCCTTGGGAGAGATGATGTATCCTAAGAAAGCGACTTCCTTCACTTCGAATTCACATTTTTCTAACTTGGCGTATAGATGGTGCTCCCGGAGCTTTTGCAACACCATCTGGACATGGACTCGATGCTGCTCCAGTGACCGTGAATATATCAGGATGTCATCCAAGTAGACCACAACAAATTTTCCCAGGAATTCTCGGAGCACATCATTGATAAAATCTTGGAAGACGGCAGGAGCATTTGACAATCCAAATGGCATAACAAGGTATTCATAATGCCCAGAATGAGTGTTGAAGGCCGTCTTCCACTCGTCACCGGCCTTAATTCGTATGAGGTTATATGTCCCCGAAGATCAATTTTAGAGAAGATTTCCGCCATCCGGAGTTGATCAAACAACACAGAAATCAAAGGCAAAGGATAAGAATTCTTAACAGTGATTTTGTTGAGTCCTCTATAATCAATGCATGGACGTAAGGAGCCGTCCTTTTTTGCCACAAAGAAGAATCCTTCTCCTACTGGTGATTTTGAGGGACGAATAAACCCTTTGCTTAGGTTCTCCTGAATATAGTCTTCCATGGCTTTAGTTTCTGGCAAAGAAAGTGTCACGATCCGGGTATCTGGACGCCATTTCTTACCCATCAGATGCCTCCTAAGGCTGGCTCAGCGCTCCAGGACCGGATCCCATCTGTTATCCTGATGTGTACATTCCTGTATCCTCTCCTGTCACTCTGGGACGCTGTCACAGTAAACGCCATATTACACCTGGCATGGCGTCTCCCGCGGCCTCCGCTGCCGTCCCTGAACTTCTGCATGCAGAGTGTCTGAGTGGCGATTACGTCAGCCGCGGCCTCCGCTGTGTCCGCGTGGTTGGATGTGCATCTGTCAGCCTGGCGCCTCCTGTCTCCGGTGGCCGGCGCCGCCATTACTGTTTTCATTACCACATGGATTACAAACCAAACTTCCCTCCAAGTGTCTGCATGGGCGCAGCCATCTTGGATTCTGTCAGCTGATCATTTCCACCAATCTGTTCTCAGTATTGATAATCTGCATAATTGCCTAGCCAATCCCTTCCTTGCTGCAGGTATAAATACACTGTGCCTGAGCAAGGAAGGCGTCAGTGCTTTGGTTGTCAAACCTAGTTCCTGTTTGTCTCTCTCCTGTGATTGTCTTCCAGGTTCCAGCTCCTGTCTCAAGACTTCCACCATAGAGACCCGCACCAGCATTCCACCTGCGGTGTAGCCTGACTCTCCAATCCATTGTGGATTCATCTGTTTCCAGCTACAACATTACCTGCTTCCAGCTCAGCTTCCAGCAGAGTACAGCTTCCCTTAAAGGGCCGGTGTCCTTTCTACACTTTACCACTCTCCACCGGTATTATTATTTCTCCGCTCTCAAGTTCTACATTTCAGTTCATATTTCATCGCTCCCAAGTTCATTTATTATTTAACTGGTTCCAGCCAGTATCCACTCCGTGCTAACAACAGTCTGGTTCCAGCCAGTATCCACAGCAGCTGTTTTACCTTCAGCAACCCAGCTTTTCCTGGAACACCAGCTGGCACAATCCTGGGTTATCTCCATTGCTACAGTCGGGCCTGGTAAGGACTTTCCATCTAGAAGATCATAAGAACTATCTCACACTACCAGTGCCCTGTGGCTCCTGCCATCCTGTAGTACCCAGGAACTGTATTTATTATTTGCTGACTTTTACGTTTTCTTTTACTGCTGCTGTGTTGCGGAGTTGTCATAATAAACATCATTGACTTTTATCCAAGTTGTCGTGGTCACGCCTTCGGGCAGTTATTATTCATGTTACTTACATGTCCAGGGGTCTGATACAACCTCCCAGGTTCCGGTACATCTCAGCCCCTACAACTGAGGCTGCCTCCCGTCAGCTCAGGCCCTCAGTTGTGACAGTAAGCACTGACCTAATGAATCCAGCCGGAGACCAGGATCAAGCGGCCAGGCCGATGCAAGAACTGGCAGCCCGACTAGAACATCAGGAGGCTGCACAGGGCCACATCATCCGCTGTCTCCAGGATCTCTCTACTCGGCTGGATGGGATTCAGACAACTCTCCGTGGATCAGGCGCATCTGGTGCGTCAACCACAGTGACTCCAGCTATAACCCCACCCACCTTACCCATTTCTGCTCCACGTCTTCATCTTCCAACGCCAGCAAAATTTGACGGATCTCCAAGATTCTGCAGGGGATTTCTCAACCAGTGTGAGATTCAGTTTGAGCTACAACCTGGCAATTTTCCCAGTGACCGTACAAAAATTGCCTACATCATCTCTCTTCTCAGTGGCTCCGCCCTTGACTGGGCATCACCGTTATGGGAGAGGTCCGACACCCTGCTATCTTCTTACACTGCATTCGTGTCAACATTCAGGCGCATCTTCGACGAGCCAGGCCGGGTAACCTCAGCTTCATCCGAGATTCTCCGTTTACGCCAGGGGTCACATACTGTAGGACAATATCTGATACAGTTCCAGATCCTGGCATCCGAACTGGCATGGAACGACGAGGCCCTGTATGCTGCATTCTGGCATGGCTTATCTGAGCTTATTAAAGATGAGTTAGCTACCAGAGACTTACCTTCTAAGTTAGATGAGCTAATCTCACTCTGCACGAAAGTTGATTTACGTTTCAGAGAGAGAGCAACTGAGCGTGGAAGATCATCTGCTCCAAAATCTTCTGCTCCTCCTCCTCGTCAACTGTCACCATCTAAAGATGAGCCCATGCAAATTGGCCGTTCCCGTTTAACTCCTGCTGAGCGCCGAAGACGTCTCTCTGAGTCTCTTTGTCTTTACTGTGCAGCTCCGTCTCACACCATCAATGCCTGTCCCGAACGTCCGGGAAAACTCCAAACCCTAGCTCGCCCAGGAGAGGGCCGGCTAGGAGTAATGATCTCCTCTCCATCTCCTCATGATTGTAATCTCCCAGTCTCGCTTCAAGTTGCTCAACGTTATCGGAACGTCATTGCCCTCCTTGATTCCGGAGCAGCTGGGAACTTTATTACTGAAGCCTATGTTAAACGGTGGTCCCTACCCACCGAGAGACTTCCTTCCTCCTTTTCCTTAACTGCCGTGGATGGCAGTAAAATTTTTGATACTGTTATTGCTCTAAGGACTCTACCAGTTCGTCTGAGAGTGGGAGTTCTTCATTCCGAACTTATTTCACTTTTAGTGATTCCAAGAGCCACACATCCTGTGGTCCTGGGCCTTCCATGGCTCCGTCTTCACAATCCTACAATTGATTGGACGACTACGCAAATCCTGGCATGGGGTTCCTCTTGTGCAGAGACATGTTTGTTTAAAGTATTGCCTGTCTGTTCTTCCTCCCCCAGGTCGTCTGATGTTCCACCTCCTCCATATCAAGATTTCACGGATGTGTTCAGTAAAGCTTCTGCTGATATCCTTCCTCCTCATAGAGAATGGGACTGCCCGATTGATCTCGTTCCAGGGAAGGTTCCACCTCGAGGCCGAACTTATCCGTTGTCTCTGCCTGAGACGCATTCTATGGAGGAATACATTAAAGAGAACCTAGCAAAGGGGTTCATTCGACCTTCTTCTTCCCCAGCCGGCGCAGGCTTCTTTTTTGTAAAAAAGAAAGATGGTGGTCTGCGGCCGTGCATCGACTACAGAGGTTTGAACGACATTACCATCAAGAACCGTTATCCTTTACCCCTGATTACTGAGCTCTTTGACAGAGTTAGCGGAGCTACCATCTTTACAAAGCTGGACTTGCGAGGTGCATACAATCTCATCCGGATCCGTGAGGGTGACGAGTGGAAGACCGCCTTTAACACCCGTGACGGACATTATGAGTACCTCGTCATGCCCTTCGGATTGAGCAATGCTCCAGCTGTCTTCCAGCATTTTGTCAATGAGATCTTCAGAGACATTCTATACCGTCATGTCGTGGTCTATCTAGACGATATCCTCATTTTTGCCAACGATTTAGAGGAACATCGTTTTTGGGTTAAAGAGGTTCTGTCCCGTCTCCGTGTCAATCATCTCTATTGCAAATTAGAAAAATGCGTCTTTGAAGTCAAGTCCATTCCGTTTCTAGGGTACATTGTGTCTGGTTCCGGACTAGAGATGGATCCTGAGAAACTACAAGCAATCCAAAATTGGCCGGTACCCTTAACCCTCAAAGGGGTCCAGAGGTTCTTAGGGTTCGCCAACTATTACCGAAAGTTTATACGAGACTTTTCCACCATTGTGGCACCTATTACTGCTTTCACTAAGAAGGGTGCTAACCCGTCCAAGTGGTCTGAAGAAGCCATGCAAGCATTTCATCTTTTAAAACAAAGGTTCATCTCTGCGCCTGTTCTGAAACAGCCTGACATCGACTCTCCTTTCATCTTAGAGGTGGATGCCTCCTCCGTTGGAGTAGGAGCGGTGTTATCTCAGAGGGCTAAAGATGGCCATTTACACCCTTGCAGTTTCTTCTCCCGGAAGTTCTCCCCAGCTGAGCGCAACTATGCCATTGGCGACCAGGAGTTGCTAGCCATCAAGCTCGCTCTAGAAGAGTGGAGGTATCTGTTGGAGGGAGCTTCTCATTCAATCACCATACTTACAGACCACAAGAACCTTTTATACCTGAAGGGCGCACAATGTCTCAACCCTCGTCAGGCCAGATGGGCACTTTTCTTTTCCAGGTTCGACTTTAAACTCCAGTTCTGTCCGGGCTCTCAGAATCGCAAGGCCGATGCCCTTTCCCGCTCATGGGAGCAAGAAAATGAGTCAGAGTCTTCAGACAAGCATCCTATTATAAATCCGTTGGCATTCTCCACGGTAGGGATGGACTCTACGCCCCCATCAGGGAAAAGTTTTGTGAAGCCGATGCTAAGGAAGAAGCTCATGCATTGGGCCCATGCTTCCCGTTTTGCCGGACATACAGGTATCCAAAAAACCCTGGAGTTTATCTCTAGGTCCTATTGGTGGCCAACTCTGAAAAAGGACGTCTTGGAGTTTATTGCATCTTGCCCAAAGTGTGCCCAACATAAAGTATCCCGCCAGTCGCCTGCGGGGCAACTGGTTCCACTATCCGTTCCCCGTCGACCATGGACCCACTTGTCGATGGATTTCATTACAGACTTACCCATGTGCAACAAGTTCAATACCATCTGAGTGGTAGTTGACCGGTTCACCAAGATGGCACACTTCATTCCTCTCACCGGTCTTCCGTCAGCTTCCAAGTTGGCTCAAGTATTCATACAAGAGATCTTCCGACTCCACGGTCTTCCTGAAGAAATTATCTCAGATCGAGGAGTTCAATTCACAGCCAAATTCTGGCGAAGTTTATGTCAAGTCCTCCAAGTCAAGCTAAAGTTTTCCACGGCTTACCATCCTCAGACCAATGGTCAAACCGAGAGGGTGAATCAGGACTTGGAGGCCTTCCTCCGCATCTATGTGTCCTCCTCTCAAGATGACTGGGTTCAATTACTTCCCTGGGCCGAGTTCTGTCATAACAACCAGTATCATTCTTCATCTGCTTCAACACCATTCTTCACTAACTTTGGATTCCACCCTAAAGTCCCTGAGTTCCAACCGCTTCCAGCAACTTCTGTTCCCGCAGTGGATATCACCTTGCATCAGTTTGCCAATATCTGGAAGAGCGTACGATCAGCTCTGCTCAAGGCATCGTTCAGGTACAAGAAGTTTGCGGATAAGAAGCGTCGAGCAGTTCCTGCTCTCAAGGTGGGTGATCGGGTATGGTTATCCACGAAGAATTTGAGGTTAAGAGTTCCCAGTATGAAGTTTGCACCTCGCTATATCGGTCCTTTCAAGATTGAACAAGTCATCAATCCTGTTGCTTACAGACTCCAGTTGCCTCCCTTCTTAAAAATACCCAGGACATTCCATGTTTCCCTGTTGAAACCGCTGATCTTGAATCGGTTTCATTCCTCACTTCCTCCAACTCCGAAAGTCCAAACTCAACGAGGCGTTGAGTATGAAGTGGCCAAGATCCTGGACTCACGTCACCGTTACGGTCAACTACAATATCTTATTGACTGGAAGGGTTATGGTCCTGAGGAACGTTCATGGACCAATGCTTCTGATGTCCATGCTCCTGCCTTGGTCCGGAGATTCCATTCCAAGTTTCCTCAAAAGCCAAAGAAGTGTCCTGGGGCCACTCCTAAAGGGGGGGGTGCTGTCACGATCCGGGTATCTGGACGCCATTTCTTACCCATCAGATGCCTCCTAAGGCTGGCTCAGCGCTCCAGGACCGGATCCCATCTGTTATCCTGATGTGTACATTCCTGTATCCTCTCCTGTCACTCTGGGACGCTGTCACAGTAAACGCCATATTACACCTGGCATGGCGTCTCCCGCGGCCTCCGCCGCCGTCCCTGAACTTCTGCATGCAGAGTGTCTGAGTGGCGATTACGTCAGCCGCGGCCTCCGCTGTGTCCGCGTGGTTGGATGTGCATCTGTCAGCCTGGCGCCTCCTGTCTCCGGTGGCCGGCGCCGCCATTACTGTTTTCATTACCACATGGATTACAAACCAAACTTCCCTCCAAGTGTCTGCATGGGCGCAGCCATCTTGGATTCTGTCAGCTGATCATTTCCACCAATCTGTTCTCAGTATTGATAATCTGCATAATTGCCTAGCCAATCCCTTCCTTGCTGCAGGTATAAATACACTGTGCCTGAGCAAGGAAGGCGTCAGTGCTTTGGTTGTCAAACCTAGTTCCTGTTTGTCTCTCTCCTGTGATTGTCTTCCAGGTTCCAGCTCCTGTCTCAAGACTTCCACCATAGAGACCCGCACCAGCATTCCACCTGCGGTGTAGCCTGACTCTCCAATCCATTGTGGATTCATCTGTTTCCAGCTACAACATTACCTGCTTCCAGCTCAGCTTCCAGCAGAGTACAGCTTCCCTTAAAGGGCCGGTGTCCTTTCTACACTTTACCACTCTCCACCGGTATTATTATTTCTCCGCTCTCAAGTTCTACATTTCAGTTCATATTTCATCGCTCCCAAGTTCATTTATTATTTAACTGGTTCCAGCCAGTATCCACTCCGTGCTAACAACAGTCTGGTTCCAGCCAGTATCCACAGCAGCTGTTTTACCTTCAGCAACCCAGCTTTTCCTGGAACACCAGCTGGCACAATCCTGGGTTATCTCCATTGCTACAGTCGGGCCTGGTAAGGACTTTCCATCTAGAAGATCATAAGAACTATCTCACACTACCAGTGCCCTGTGGCTCCTGCCATCCTGTAGTACCCAGGAACTGTATTTATTATTTGCTGACTTTTACGTTTTCTTTTACTGCTGCTGTGTTGCGGAGTTGTCATAATAAACATCATTGACTTTTATCCAAGTTGTCGTGGTCACGCCTTCGGGCAGTTATTATTCATGTTACTTACATGTCCAGGGGTCTGATACAACCTCCCAGGTTCCGGTACATCTCAGCCCCTACAACTGAGGCTGCCTCCCGTCAGCTCAGGCCCTCAGTTGTGACAGAAAGAGCATATAATCTACCCTTAGGTAATTTATCTTCGGATACCAGACTGATGGCACAGTCGTAAGGTCGATGGGGGTGAAGAGTATCCGCCTCTTTCTTGGAGAAGACATCCGCAAATGAATGATATGGAGTCGGTAGCCCCTCTGGTATAACTTGAGAGCATCGCACTGGCAAGGACAGACATCTTCCTGTACATTCTGTTCCCCACTGTAAGAGTTCTCCTCTCTTCCAGCAGATGGATGGATTATGGGATTTCAACCATGGAAGCCCTAGGACTATGGAGGCCATGGGGCAATTGACAAGGAGGAAAATAATCTTCTCCGAATGCAGAAGACCAGTAGTTAAATGAACAGGAGGAGTTTGCTGAGACACTTGCCCACTGAGGAGGGGGTTACCGTCAAGGCCACAAATAGTCACAGAAGGCTTCATCTTTAGTATAGGAATGTTCCAGGACCGGGCGAAAGAGATATCCATAAAGTTGGCAGCTGCACCACAATCAACAAAAGCCTTGACTGCAACTTGCTGAGTAGGTAGACTAATTTGAACTGGAAGCAAGACTGAATTTTTTGGAGAGATTCCAGCCAGACCCAGGAGTAACTCCCCTTTTACCCCTGGGTCTTGTCTTTTCCCGACTTCAGGGTGCAAACATAGCAAAATGACCCTTTGCTCCACAATATAAGCATAGGCCCATCGATCGCCTACGAGATTTTTCCTGAGCAGAAAGACGAAAGGCCCCAATCTGCATGGGTTCACTGGAATCTTCGGCTTCTTCCAAGGCTACTGCTGAGGGAGATGGTGACCCTCCACCTTTCTCCATCCTCCGTTCCCTGATCCGACAATCTACTCGTATTGCTAACTGCATGAGCTTGTCCAGGGTTTCAGGAGTAGGATACTGGACAAGGTAGTCTTTAATTTGCTAAGTGAGGCCTAAGCGGAACTGACTTCGGAGGGCTGGGTCATTCCAACCACTATCACTTGCCCATCTGCGAAACTCAGTGCAGTATACCTCGGCCGTGTTTTTCCCTTGTCTCAGGGCTCGTAAGTGAGCCTCTGCAGAAGCTGCTCGGTCCGGGTCATCATAAAGAATTCCTAGGGCACTAAAAAAGGCATCCACAGTGTGCAAGGCGGGATTCTCAGTTTTCAATCCGAACGCCCAGGACTGGGGTTCCCCCTGCAGGAGGGAGATGACGATACCTACCCGCTGAGACTCAGAACTAGACGATAATGGCCGGAGTCTGAAATATAGCTTGCAGCTATCACGGAAATTCTGGAACTGTTTCCGGTCACCTGTAAACCGATCTGGAAGATGCAGCTTTGGTTCAGGCCCAGGAGCACTGGTTACAACCAATGACCTGCTAGTTTCTTCCTGGGTGGAAACTCGGAGCTTTAGATCTTGCAGTTGCTGCGTCAAATTTTGTATTTGACCAGCCAAGATTTGAGCCGGATTTTGCTGTGACGGGTCCATGCCCAGGAAGTGGTGGGCCAGTTATAATGTCAGGAACTGGTGCAGAATCCGGAATTCGGGATCAGGTACCAAGTGGTTGACGTTACCCAGAACAGAGGCGCGGAGTCTAACACGCCGGAAGGTTTTCACCAGGGAACCCCGCAAGGGGATATGGGCTTCGCGGCTTCCGACGTGCAGGTCGCGGCCCCCTGTCTGGGTCACTTGATACCTGAACTGGACTAAAGTTATGGTAGAGGTGTTGTATATGATCAGCCGCAGGGATACACAGGAACAAACAGGAACTGGAGAAGGTGGCAGGGTGCACACGGCCAGATGGTACGCTGGGGCTGTGGAGATGGAACAGCAGCAGGCACTCCAGGGGTGACACAGGAGGTAGCGGCACACGGACGGACTGGGGTGCAGACACTTGGAGACAGGGTAACGGCAGTCGGCAAACTAAAGTCGTCAGCAAGATGTTGAAGCTGGTATTCAATACTGGAACAAGGCAATACCCACTGGACAGATGAACTGAGACCAGAGAGGAACCAGAGAGCAGAACACCACATGGAGTAGCTATAACTGGCAAAGCTTCTTGGGATTGAGAGGCTTAAAAGAACAGGCTGGACCAATCAGCTGTGAGCACCAGACAGGCCCCCAGTAATTGATATAACATGCAGCTGCAGTGCAGACTGAGCAGGCTGACAAGCTGAATAGTAGTTTTCAGGTAACGAGCTGTAATTACAGAATCCAGACACCTGTGAAGTCAGTTGCTGAGTGCAGGAGCAAAGGCACTGGGAGACAACTATGCAGGAGCTAGCTGTGACCTGTAGTTCCACAAACTGAAGCAAAGGTAATTATAACAATAACAAAACATGAGTGCTCAGGATTGTAACAGTAACATACAGTATACTGTAGTACAGGATAAAGGTTACTGTGCAATTGTACATATACCCTATAGATTGTAAGCTTGCGAGCAGGGCCCTCCTACCTCTATGACTCATTGTTATTATCCAGTTTTGTTTTATCATTGTGTCCAATTGTAAAGCGCAACGGAATTTGCTGCGCTATATAAGAAACTGTTAATAAATAAATAAATATACACAGATTGTGATTACACGCTTCACACTTACGTGCCTAAGAACGATACAAGAGCTGTTTTTGCCATGTAAAACTACCTAACACACAAAAAAGGTTAATGTATTTGGAAAGCTTAACATGTATACAAAGCAAATTAAATGGAGTCATTTTATTATAATTATAGGGAGCCCATAGCAACCAATCCAATTTTAGCTATCTTTTGTCAAGTACATTCTAAAAATGATAGCTTGAACCTCATTGGCTGCTTTACGCAACACCTCTACGGGTCCTTTTTAGAAGGTTTGATCATTTACCTCCTAAATTATGGGAGGGGGGTTAGGGCTAGGTATTAGGGGGATTATCCCTAGCAGCCACCCCCGGATGGTTAGGCTAGGGGATGGGGGAGGGTAAAAATATTGACCTACTCCGATGGCGGGATCTTCAGTGTTGAAATACCGCTGACGGTCATGTGACCGCCGTCATCCCGACCTCCGGGATGCCATACGGAACACGATGAGACAAGGGGTGCTGTAAACTATATTATAGAGAAGCAGAGAGTTTGTAATCTGCAATCTTGGGAACCTGTTCCTAATACAGGTTGAGTATCCCTTATCCAAAATGCTTGGGACCGGAAGTGTTATGGATATCAGATTTTTCTGTATTTTGGAATAATTGCATACTATAATGAGATATCATGGCGATGGGACCTAAGTCTGAGCACAGAATGCATTTATGTTTCATATACATCTTATACACACAGCCTGAAGGTCATTTTAGCCAATAGTTTTAATATTTTGTGCATTAAACAAAGTGTGTGTACATTCACACAATTCATTTATGTTTCATATACACATTATACACACCGCCTGAAGGTCATTTAACACAATATTTTTAATAAATTTGTGTATTAAACAAAGTTTGTGTACAATGAGCCATCAAAAAACAAAGGTTTCACTATCTCACTCTCACTCAAAAAAGTCTGTATTTCGGAATATTCCGTATTTCGGAATATTTGGATATGGGATACTCAACCTGTTATTAGATCTGTTGTGTTATCCTAGCTTCGTCTTGATATACAAGTATAATGTAACTTCTCTGGTATAGTGGAATAAGATTTGTATAAACAATGACAGGAAATGAGATGTGCAATGGTGGTTTTCAGACCCCACAAATCTCTCCAGTTCTGGAGAACGCAGGCATTGACAAATGATGTAAACATATTAATAAACGTATTACCTAAATGTAACTATCTGAAGGAAATTTACGAGTGAGCTTCCTGCTAATTGCCCGACACTGCACTATTCACTTTTACAAGAAGCAGATTCTTAGTTATTAATTGTGGGAGACCCATCCAAAAAAATCTCGTAAAAGAGCACTTTGTTAAATAATGGAAATGTTGGCTGATAGTCATGAGATGACCTGTCTTCCTTACTTGGAGAGAGAAATACATGATGGATTGGAGAACACCGTCTACTGTTAAACCACCTCCTGGCCTATGACTCACCACAGGGCATGTCCATGTGATTGCAGATTAAAGTCTAACAATAACATATAAATGACTATAAATAGAGATTTAGTGATGGACGCAGTGTCGGTTTTCTGTGCAGTGGAACAAGGTTTTTCCCATTGCGCATGCATTCAGATGTGTCCGCATACATCCAGCCTCAATACGCCACGCAGCATGAGATGCCTGGCGTGAGTGACCCGCCGGGTCCTGTGCAAATCTGCTAACGTTGGGCGTCTTTTTTGCCAAAAATGCGTCTTAGTCGCAACGCAATGTGACTGAGTCTGTATAGGGAGCACAACGGAACATGTACTGGAAAAAAGCTGCGGCCGCTACATTGTAGCACTTCATGTACAGATTCAGAGACTTAGTCGCACACAGATATACAAGTGTCACATGTCACAAAAGTTGCGGCTGCTACATTGTAGCACTTTGTGTACAGAATCAGAGACTCAGTTGCAGACATACAGTATATGCACGTGTCATATATCACATTAATCAGCATAGTCTCCATGTGCATCCTAGTTGCATTGCGTTGCGACTAAAAATAATATTCTGCAAAACAGAAGCAACAAAGACGCCCAACGCTAGAAGATTGTCACACAACCTGGCGTGCCAAGAGGGGCTGTTTGGCGGGACTGCAGCAAAGATGTATGAGGGCACATCTGTATAAATCATACTGCGCATGCACCACAACAGTAGTGTGATGTTAGTCAGAGCAAGGATTTATTTGCAAAGGACCAGTAAAGGATCGTTAGTGGGAGGTAACGGGTGTCGCAATTGTTTCAGGAACATGTCACAGCACACCACTGTGACCCCGTATGCAGTTAAAATGGCGACTTGCGGCTAGGCTGCGCGACCTTAGAGGTTACTCACAAAGTCGATGTTTGACCAATGATTGGGTCTTTTGTACACAAGCGGCGGTCCAGAGACACCGTCAGTAGATGCCTCAATGCAAAAATCTACCACATTTGAATATTTTTGCACAGCTGCAGTTGCTGTGGCATCATTGTACATTTCTGAATCAGGCCCAGAGACAGTAAATGCTGTCAAAAAATATATATATTAAAAAATGTCATAAAAATATATAAGGGAAGGAGGAGGTGTAGGGGAGTATGGTGTCATAGGAAGTATGGCTGACAAACAATCTCACTATGAAAACAAAAGTAGAAACATTTGGTGGTGAACCACCTTCCCTTAGATACAACTTATGGTAGACCCACATGTACAAGTAGTACAGCCAAACCTGGGGGGGCTGGTCATCAGAAACCCATTTAACATGACTAAAATAAACACAAATACAGCCGCTCATACCGCCAAACACTAAAGCACAAATCAAAAATACCGGAAGACCACGGTAAAAGAAAGAGACAACTGAACAGGAATAAAATGCGTCTGTCCTGAATCAGACCTTCAGTGCGCCACAAACTGTCATCTGTGGTGGACGCTCTTGGCCAGCTGGATCACTGCTCATTTTAAACATGTGTTTTATTGTTTTCAAAAACTTTTCTTATATAATTTGGCCTCTAGGAAACGCAGTTCCCTTAAAATTTATGGCTGATCCTTCATTGTAATCAATGGCCAACAAGGACGAGCTAATAAGTAGTTGCTACTGCAGAAACCTCATGTAGAGCAGTGTTTCCCAACCTCGCTTCTCATATATATATACAGGTTGAGTATCCCATATCCAAATATTCCGAAATACGGACTTTTTGAGTGAGATAATTAAACCTTTGTTTTTTGATGGCTCAATGTACACAAACTTTGTTTAATACACAAAGTTATTAAAAATATTGTATTAAATGACCTGCAGGCTGTGTGTATAAGGTGTATATGAAACATAAATGAATTGTGTGAATGTAGACACACTTTGTTTAATGCACAAAGTTATAAAAAATATTGGCTAAAATTACCTTCAGGCTGTGTGTATAAGGTGTATATGAAACATAAATGCATTCTGTGCTTAGATTTAAGTCCCATCGCCATGATATCTCATTATGGTATGCAATTATTCCAAAATACGGAAAAATCCCATATCCAAAATACCTCTGGTCCCAAGCATTTTGGATAAGGGATACTCAACCTGTATATATATTATAAAATAATGTGGAGTACGATAATATGTAGCTATGAAGCTATTGTGAAACTAATTAAGAAGGCATAGAAAGATCTGTAATATAAACAATAATAATTGTGATAGCACACGTTCTCACAAACATGTTTAAGCACTAATTCCTGTATTTGTATTGCAATATGTACATAAATACTGTGCTAATATAATTATGTTTATCACCAATAATTATTTTTTAGTTCCTGATTCTACGGAGGTCAGTAGATTCCATCAGTAGAATATGCCAAAATCTGTAAATTAACTTAAGTGTTCTTTTCTCGAAACAGTGGCCCCAAGCATCCCGGTGTGTGACATCCCCAGCTCGGCAATGAGCGGAAGCGCAGTTGTGCTGAAATGTTGGGAGAAACAAGGCAATCCAGCTTCAATATACCGGTGGTATAAGGATGGCGTTCCCTTGGATATCCAAAGCCAAAATGCCAAAGCTGTCAATGCCAGTTATAAAGTGGATACAGCCACAGGCACTCTGGTGGGTACTCCTGCTTCCTTATATGACACCTACGCCTTAAGCAATGTTCAGAATTAATATCAATTACATCATTAATTTCTAGTGAATTGATAAGCCCACTCTTCGTTAATATTGATTCGGCATACAAGATGGCTGACTGTGTGCCTGGGACTGTGTGCATCGTGAATTGCTGTAGTAAAGTCATTAATTACTAGTGAACTGATAGGTTGCCTTCAAAATAAATACTGGCTCCATTTTGTACCTCATGAAGTGTCTCAGTGATGTCACTAGAACTTCAGGCCACAAAATGGCTGCCTCTTTTCTGACTAGGTGATGGGTGCTCTGTGCATGACTCCTGTGGCATTTGACCCCCATTAGTGTGGCTCTATTCAGGCTCAATTTAAAGTATCAGAGAATCTAACAGTTTATTTTTGTCTCTCTGATCTAAACTTGGTCAGTTGGGTGAGACATAACATACACAGCAACTGGTAAGAACTCATTTAAAGGCTTACTAAAAGAGGACATAACATGAGCAGTTCACATAACTGCATTTGTGATCAGTGCCTGCAGAAACGCCATCATATAACTCCATAGATATTCAGCACTGGTGGAAATCTAGGTGATCTTGTGCCAATGAGTGGCTTAGATGAGGCCTATGCAGATTTTAGGGCCTGAATCAGACCTGATCGCAGCAGCAAAGTTGTTCTCTAATGGGCAAAATCATGTGCACTGCAGGGGGGGGGGGGGCAGATATAACATGTGCAGAGATAGTTATATTTGGGTAGGTTATTTTGTTTCTGTGCAGGGTAAATACTGGCTGCTTTATTTTTACACTGCAATTTAGATTTCAGTTTAAACACACCCCACCCAAATCTAACTCTCTCTGCACATGTTATATCTGTCCCCCCTGCAGTGCTCATGGTTTTGCCCATTAGAGAACAATTTTGCTGCTGTGATCAGGTCTGATTTAGGCTCTTAGTCTGTACTTTCTAAATGCCCCTTGTATTCAGAGCCTGATACTGGCCAATTCCGGGACAGAATTCCCACCGTTGGGCAGGTTGTTACCGGCTCAGCACATGCTGATTCCCATTGTAGCTAACGTCAGAAACTCCCCATATATCAGATGCTTCACCTTTGATAAGTTTTATTTTTGCCCAACATAGAAGTAGGTGGTGCACTGGCCAGGTGTCTTTGTTGTCACATGCAAGTCCCTGATACATTGCCGAGTGTACACATGGGGACTGCAGGAAACAACGTTCCTAGCTTTCCAAAGTCACAAGTTAACATGCTGACCTACAGATGTGTCCTCATACATCTTTTCCTGCAGCCCAACACCTTGGCACACCAGGTCATGTCAGAGTCTTCTAGCGGCGGGTGTCTTTTTTGCTCATTATTTGCCGAATATGCATCTTAGGGGGTCATTCTGACCCGATCGCACTAAGGCGCCGGCGCATGCCAGAAGACCGTCGGGCCGCTACGATCGCCTCTGCCTGATTGACAGGCAGAGGCGGACGCTGGGCGTGGGGGGGGGGGGGGGGGGGGACCGAACGGGGGGCGGGCCGCAGCGGCTGCGTGACGTCACATGCAGCCACTACGAGCCGGGGAACGATGATTAGCTCCCGGCCAGCACGCTAAAGCTGCGCTGGTCGGGAGCTACTCTTGAAGTGCAAAGGCATTGCCGCTGTGCGATGCCTTTGCACTTTTGCGGGGGGGCCGGCACTGACATGCGGGGCGGACTAGCCCTGTGCTGGGCGTCCCCCCGCATGTTAGTGTGAATGATCGTAGCTGTGCTAAATTTAGCACAGCTACGATCATCTCGGAATGACCCCCTTAGTCACAACGCAATGTGACTAAGGGGTGTATTCAATAACTGTCAGAAACTGCCGTCTTGTCGGAAAGACAGCAGCTTCCGACAGAAATAGGTCGGAAGGGGTTCCGATCTATTCAATAGGGGCTGATTTTTTCCGACATGTCAGGAATTCCCGACTTGTCGGAAAACACGTGGATCGGCGGAATAGCCACTGATCCGCATGCTTCTGTCGGAAATGGGGCCAAATCTGACAGGTTTTGGCCTCCTTTCGGACAAACTCAATCCGACTTAAAAACAAGTCGGATTGAGGTGAGGAGACAAGCAGTGCTGCGGGCAGCTGGGGAGCTGGAATCGACGGCGGGGGACATGCTGACTGCGGGGGACATGTCTGCGGCAGCGGGGGGAGGCGCTACAGGTAGAGAGGTGGCTCACCATTCCCTGGCCAGGCACCTCTCTGCAGCGCCTCCTCCCGCCGCCGCAGACATGTCCCCCCGCAGCCAGGCCCGGCCGCCGATCTCTGCGACCCCCCCGCCCCACACATGTACCCCGCAGCCGGCCCCTCCCGCTCACTACTCCCCTGGCCGCCGATCTCTGCTCTCCTGGCCGCTGCTTTCAGCGCATCCGCAGCCGCTGACAGCAGCGGCCTGACAGGACCCTGTGTACGGCCAAATCCAACAGATGGATTTGGCCGTCCATTGAATAGGGGTTGTCAGATCCATTCCGACAACTGCATGTCGGAATGGATCCATCTCTTATTGAATATACCCCTCTGACGCACAAGGAGACTGTGCTGATCAATGTTAAATGCGACACTTGTATATCTGTGTACAACTTAGGGGCTTATTTACTAAGCCTTGGGTGGAGATAAAGTGGGCGGAGATAAAGTACCAGCCAATCAGCTCCTAACTGTAATTTTTCAAACCCAGCCTGTGACATGTCAGTTAGGACCTGGTTGGCTGCTACTTTATCTCCATCCACTTTATCTTCATTGAAGGCTTAGTAAATAGACCCCCTAGTCTCTGAACCTGTACACGAAATGCTACAATGGAGCAGCCACAGCTTTTATCCAATACATGTTCTGTTCTGCTCCATTTACAGACTCACTCACACAATATACAAGTGTCATATATCCAATTAAACAGAACAGTCTCCTTGTGTGTCATTGCTTTGTGACTAGGGGGGTAATTCACACCTGATCGCAGCAGCAAATTTGTTAGCAGTTGGGCAAAACCATGTGCACTGCAGGTGGGGCAGATATAACATGTGCAGAGACAGTTAGATTTGGGTGGGTTATTTTGTTTCTGTGCAGGGTAAATACTGTCTGCTTTATTTTTACACTGCAACTTAGATTTAAGTTTGAACACACCCCACCTAAATCTAACTCTCACTGCACATGTTATATCTGCCCCACCTGCAGTGCACATGGGCCCTCATTCCGAGTTGTTCGCTCGCAAGGCGATTTTAGCAGTATTGCACACGCTAAGCCGCCGCCTACTGGGAGTGAATCTTAGCTTCTTAAATTTGCGAACGATGTTTTCGCAATATTGCGATTAAAAACTTCTTAGCAGTTTCAGAGTAGCTTCTGACTTACTCGGCATCTGCGATCAGTTCAGTGCTTGTCGTTCCTGGTTTGACGTCACAAACACACCCAGCGTTCGCCCAGACACTCCCCCGTTTCTCCAGCCACTCCCGCGTTTTTTCCGGAAACGGTAGCGTTTTTTCCCACACGCCCTTAAAACGGCCTGTTTCCGCCCAGTAACACCCATTTCCTGTCAACCACACTACGATCGCCGGAGCGAAGAAAAAGCCGTGAGTAAAAATACTATCTTCATAGCAAAATTACTTGGCGCAGTCGCAGTGCGGACATTGCGCATGCGCACTAAGCGGAAAATCACTGCGATGCGAAGAAATTTACAGAGCGAACGACTCGGAATGAGGGCCATGGTTTTGCCCAACTGCTAACAAATTTGCTGCTACAGTCAGGTCTGAATTACACCCTAAGATGTATTTTCGGCAAGAAAAGATGGGCGACGTTAGCACAGTTGCACGGAACGCAGTGGGTCACTCACGCCAGGCATCTCGCGCTGCGTGGCGTATTGAGGCTGGATGTATGAGGACGCATCTGTATTAACATTATAAAGCAACAGAAACATAACAATAGACAAAACAAGGGAGGGGCAGTTTAGAGGGAAGTCTAATATGAGAAGAGAATTTAGGAGGTAAGTAGTTCCCTTGTAACAAGACAGATTCTATTATTTACCCCTGTGTATGAGCCTTTAGACAGGAGGAATCAGATATACTGTACACTTGAATCCTAGGTCACCACCCCGCAATGTTATTTATTGTAGCACCAGAGAGTATTGATTCATGTGATTAACAATGCCTATCTCTCCAACCAGCATTTCAGCACAGTCACAAAACGGGACACTGGAGAATATTACTGTGAGGCCAGTAACAGTATTGGTACACAGAGGTGTATAGCAAAGAGGATGCAAGTGGGTGAGTAGCCTTAGCCTGTGGAATTAAATACTATAGTAACACGTGTACAGGAAGCATACAGTATATCAGGGTTCTGGGGAGATGTATTAAACCTTCCAGAGAGATGGAATGGAGAATTTGCCCATAGCAACCAATCAGATTTAAGCTATCTTTCATTTAGCACAGTCTATAAAATGACAGAACCTCACTGGTTGCTACGGGCAACTTCTCCACTATTATCTCTCCCGAACGTTTGAGACATCCGTAATGGAATTTCATTGGTTTCCCGTTAGTGCCATTGTTTTCAGTGGGGTTATAGGTCAGTGCTCAGCCAGTCACAAGCTGACTTACAAGCAAGCATGTAATCATTTTTTTGCGATTGGCTGAGATTTTCCCCAGTCCTGTTTCAATGGAATTTTTTTTTCTGCCTGTTGAATAAATTAATTATTTAACATATTTGAGAGTTGGAGAATTAAAGAACAATTTATTTATGGTGATGTTGGGTGATTTTAGCATCAATTCATCATCATTATTATTATTATTACATTTTATTTATAAGGCGCCACAAGTGTTTCGCAGCGCCGTACAAAGGACAGTACAGGGAGACAAAACTTAGCATTACAGTAAGTAAATAACAAAAATATAGTACAGGTAACAAAGAGCACCACAATTCTCAAAACATAATACAGCTAAGATGTAAGTAGTGAGGGAGTAATCATCGTACTACTAGTGGTTGATGGCCATAGATAGAGATGAGCCTTTACCAGTAGGAGAGAAAGCAGGTAAATATGGTCACTGAGTAGGAGAGAGCTGCGAGTGACATGTGTCAAGAAGAGGGCTTAGACAACAAGAGGAAAGAGGGCCCTGCTCTGAAGAGCTAGCAATCTAGTGGGAAGGAGCGACAGACAGATGACATGAGGTGCAAGCAAGCGGGAAGTAGCCTGATGGCAGTATGTAAGCAAAGCCGAGATGTTTAAGGCATGAGGCAGGGGGATAGAGGAGCAGCCTCAGGACTGGGTTATGCATCTCCTACAAACTAGTACAGAGCCTGGAATTCACTGTTAAAAAAAACAAATAACAAATGGTGCGCTTTAATTCATTGATTAAATGACACTGGAGCAAGATAGACTTGTCTGCTAACTAATTTATGCATGTAGCAGCAAGGGGGTGCACATTGTACAGCATCTTACCATTTTCTCTCAATGGAATAGAAATGGGTCATTTCAGATTTCAACTGGGATTTTTCTTCATGCCATTAGTTGTTACGTCTTGAGGCTGGAGGCAAAAATATCTGTGTTTTTAAAAGGAAGAATTAATAGCTGTTATTATTTTAATACTTATAATGGTATTCCATTAGACCCGGAAATTTGTCGGGGGCACGGGAGGGGGTTCAAGTTTTTTTATTTATTTTTGGACTATCCCCCGTGTTTGACTCCAGAAAATGCTTCCAAAAAGTCGTGGACCTATGTGTTTTCGCTGCCGCGATCGGAAAAAATAAGCCCGCTTATCGCGGATTTAGTTTCATCTGCCTCAAAGTCTCCTATAAGTGCCGTCATCGAGGCTAATTGGATAGCCCCGGGGGAGGTAATTAGCCATGATAATTTAGCACACCTAATTGGTAACCGCCTTTAAAGTAAGCGTAAAGTAACAGGCATCTAAATAGAGTGTATTAATAAAAAGTGTATTAATCCCAGGTGTATGTCTAAAGTTTTCCTTTCCTATTGCGTAGATGACTTGAACTTGGCTGCAATCATATCAGCAGTGGTAATTGTCTCTCTTGTGATCACATTGTGTGGCTGTGGGATTTGTTACGCACAGAGAAAAGGCTACTTCTCAAGTAAGTGTCATTTTTTCATATCAACTTACCCCCTTCAGTACTCTGGTCCCTCTGTCCTTTCCTGTTGTCCCTGTCATAAATTTCCATAAAACATAGGGGCAGATGTATTAACCTGGAGAAGGCATAAGGAAGTGATAAACCAGTGATAAGTGCAAGGTGATAAACACACCAGCCTATCAGCTCCTAACTGTCAATTTGCATATTGGAGCTGATTGGCTGGTGCGTTATCACCTTGCACTTATCACTGGTTTATCACTTCCTTATGCCTTCTCCAGGTTAATACATTTGCCCCATGATTTGGTACGGTATTTTGGTAAAATGGTACACAGTTGTCAACTCTTTAAGAACTTCTTAACTCCTGGTTACACCACTTCATTGTCAGCCACCAGTATGACAGAAGCCTCGCACCATTACTGTGTGCTGGTTGGTAATGTCTAGATGCTCAGATCTATAAGATGGGTAACAAGTTGAATTTAGGAACTATTTAATCTAGGCGCCAAATTGTTCACTCGCCATAGTAATGGGCCCTACATACTTCTCAATAACGATGATCGATATGAACGATATTGTTAAAAAATGAACGATAAATCATTCATATCGGTCAGTGTGTATGCATCAACGATGAACGATGCGCGGCCCCGCGATCGTTCATTGTTGATCTTTCCTCGTTTATACACGCAAGTCAATTTGGATGATATAGATGTATGTACTCTCATATCATCCAAATTGACCATCGATATCGTCCAGTGTGTAGGCAAAAATCGTTGGCGGCAATATCGACCATCGATAATATCGTTGGTCGATAAAATCGCTAGCATCGCCCATTGTGTAGGGCCCTTAACAGTAGCCACACGCCACTAATGTAATCCGTTGTCAATGTTTTATTCTTATATTGGCTACGTTATTGCTTAGTCCCTCCCATACCAATTTTGCCTACGTATGGCAGGATCCGGTATGATATACCGGCAGACGGGATGCCGGCTGTCAGTATACCGATAGTGGCATTCCGTCTGCCGGAAACCCATAAATCTGGTTCTACATTGGGCAGTCGGCAGACCTGGGATCTAACAGGGCTGGGGAACATGTTTGGGGGGAACATGTTTGGGGGGAACATGTTAGGACCGAAAAGAACTGGAAAGGCTCTAGAATTGAACCCACATTTTGCAATCCTTTGTACAATTCCGCCAGATGTGATAAATAGCCCCCACAAGCACACACCCTCTACACCTGTGTTGTGTGCTTTGCACTTGTGTATTTGTGGTGGAATCTATTATACTTTATGCCTAATTCAGTTTGTTTTGACTGTGCAAGAAACTCTGTATAATGCAACAAAATGGCTAGGTCTAATATGAGTCTATACATATTTCGTTAGATTTTAAATACATTTCTTAATTCCCTTCTCGGCCTTTGTTGTAGCAGAGCAGGGCCTTTGAGAGCTTTGCTGGACCTGTGTACAGGGGGCGTGGCCAGTTCTGGGAGGGGTGGCCACGATCCCTCCCAAAACAAAATGAAAAAATACTATGCGCTTCACCCCCCCCTTCCCCCAACACATACACACCCCTCAGCACCCCTGCAGCAGATTGTATGTTACATAGGTTTAGATGCAGGGCTGACTTTCTTATATCATAGTCACTGAGGGGCAGATTTATTAAGCTCGGTGAAGTGATAAAGGACCAGCCAATCAGCTCCTAACTGTCATTTTTCAAACCCAGCCTGTAACATGGCAGTTAGGATCTGATTGGCTGGTCCTTTATCACCTTCCACTTTATCACTTCACCGAGCTTAATAAATCTGCCCCTGAGTCACTTCAATAGTATAACCAGAAACGGGCTGATACTACCTGTTGGTGCAGATCAGTGTGCAGCCAAATTGGATGAAATCATGGGCAAGTTTTTAACTTGCATGACCTCCAAATATCCCACGTCCCCCTGTGTCACCGTAATAAGCAGATATGAGGTTATTGTGTAAAGTAAAATGGTTCTATTATCATATAGGAGGAGCAGTCAAACTTGATGTCCTAAAGTTAAATTTAGTTGTGGATAGTATTACTCCGGGAATGCGGTGCGGCCAGCTGTATTAATAGTATTGGAAAATAAAATATATATTTAGGACTATTTCCTAGTGTCCTACATTGTAACGATTCAGGGTTGGGCTGGGAATCATTATAATAAGAATTAGCAATGTGTTTTTACAGCAGTGGCAAAAAAAATATTTTTTAGTACAGGAAAATATATCCTATTTATGTTTGTTTCACATTATTTTTTTAGTACTGATGTAAACTGGAAATATGTTACGCTAATCAGAAAAACTTACGTGTCTACATATGTGCACTTTTTTAGTAGATGTGGGGGAATTTTACTGGTATTTCCAAATAAACGTGGAATTATCTTCCTTAATCATAAGAAGTACAGCATATATTTATATTTATGGATCCTAATCTGTATTATATCTTGTATAGAGTACACAACATTTGTACTCCTATACTGAGGAAAAGGCTACTCAATACAATTACATGGTAACTGCTGTAATAATTATAATAATAATACAAAAACAATACTTTACAATTTCAGTAGATAGTCTACTTTTACTGGCTTTTAAAAATAAATAATAATAATAATAATAAAAATAATTTAATTTATATAGCGCTCTTTCTCCAACAGGACTCAAGGCACTTTACAGACATTAAAAACAATGCACATAATACAGAAGATTTAAGTAAAACAGCAATCGATAAGCCGCACAGATATAAAAGAAAACCTTAAGCACACAGAGGCATAATGCAGGATTGGTGTAGGCATTTTGGGTAATAACTTCCAAGGGTTGTGTATTCCACCCTCACAAGGTACCAGGTGCGGCAGCCATCTTGGGCGCACAGCATAGGATTACCCAGGGTGGAATAGTCTCCCCCTAGAAGAGATGACACAAAATGGGGTGATTTCAGAGTCCTAAAGTTCAGTGTAGGGTTCCAACAAAACCACCAGGTCTATGTATTTTTTATCCCATCCACAAGCGTACCAGATGAGGCAGCCATGTTGGGCACACTTCGAAAGTTACACCGTGGGAGGTGAGCTATACAAGGGCACAATTGCATATATATATATATATATATATATATATATATATATATATATATATATACACACATGTAACAGACCTGTAGGGGTTATTATTGTAAGTATTCATATTGTGGTTAGATAACATCTGCATTAAAGTATATCTAACCCAGCAGCCCACTGTCTCCGCAGGGGGTCATGTTGCAGATATACCCGGCTCACCATTCTGTTATCAGGCTGACGTCAGTGATAAACTGTTTGTTATTCTACTAGTGAGATAAGCCAGCTGTTCTGTGTTGGAGAGAGCCTATAGCACTGATGTAGATCAAACTGACAAATGTCACTGGTGCGTACAGAACTGTGTCTGCAGATTTATCTCTTTACTCCTTTAGTTTGAGTTGCACACATTATCAAATATGTGGAACTTGTATTCTAGCATATAAATAAATCCATTGCAGCCATTACCATCAGCATCGTCTCTGAAAATGACATTAGGCTTATGGGACTCCAAAAGATATACATATGAAAGACAATTCAAAATCACATACACCTCTAAGGGGGGTTCACTACGATATGCCAGCGGCCGGGCTCCCGGCGACCAGCATACCGGCGCCGGGAGCCCGACCGCCGGCTTACTGACAGTGTGGCGAGCGCAAATGAGCCCCTTGCGGGCTCGCTGCGCTCGCCACGCTACGGGCACGGTGGCGCGCTACGCGCGCCACACTATTTTATTCTCCCTCCAGGGGGGCCATGGACCCCCACGAGGGAGAATAAGTGTCGGTATGCCGGCGGTCGGTATGCCGGCGGTCGGTATGCCGGCGGTCGGTATGCCGGCGGTCGGGCTCCCGGCGCCGGTATACTGAGCGCCGGGAGGCCGACCGCCGGCATACTGAAGACCACCCCTCTAAGGGTTGTGGATGACTTTTATCTTCACGACCTTACTGTAATGAATTTACTTGGGAAAACTCCTGACACGCCTCTCCAAGAATAAAGGGACACAGCTGCCCAATGCAACAGTAAGTTGTACACCTTGCAGTGACACCACTTTTTATACAAGCCACATTTCACACTGCATGGGGGAGATTTATCAAAAGCTTGGAGAGAGAGAGCAAGGGTTCTATTAACTAAGCCTAGGCTGGAGTTAAATTGGATGGAGATAAAGTACCAGCCAATCAGCTCCTGTCATTTTTTAAACACAGCTTGTGACATGGCAGTTAGGAGCTGATTGGCTGGTACTTAGAGGTCTATTTACTAAGCCTTGGAAGGTGATAAAGTACCAGCCAATCAGCTCATATCTGCCATGTCACTGGCTGGGTTTGAAAAATGGCAGTTAGGAGCCGATTGGCCGGTACTTTATCTCCAGCAACTTTATCTCTATCCAAGGCTTAGTAAATAGACCACTTATCTCCATCCACCTTATCTCCATCTGAGGCTAATGAGTGCTACACATTAGGCGACCCGCCGGCAGGCGACTAGGCGGCGGGGGGGAAAGTGACACTCCCCCGTCACCCGGCTCCATAGCAGTGCATGCTAATATGGACAGTCTCGTCCATATTGGCTTGCATGCATAAGCGACGGGGCACCAACGATGAACGAGCCGCGCATCGTTCATCATTAGTACATACACACTTAACAATATGAACGAGTTCCCATTAATTAATGAACGAGAACTTTCATATCGTTGTGTGTTATCTGCCAGTGTGTAGGGCCCTTTAGTAAATAGACCCCAAAGTGGAGAAAGATAAAGTAGCAGCCAACCAGCTCCTAACTGCCTTGTTACAGGCTGTGTTTGGAAAATGACAGTAAGAAGCTGATTGGTTGGTACTTTATTTCTGTCCACTTCAGTGTTTGATACATCTATTTAATGGGAAAAAAAGTCTGCAGATGTGGACTGTTCCGTAATGGACATTTGTAACACAACTTGTTAAGATTACGAATAAATGAATAAAATTTTGTACACGCAATAAACGGCATTTTAAGTGCAGTGAGTCATGTTGGAATGCCCACGCTCACAGTCACGCCTAAAGGCAGTATGTTTCCGGTGGCATGTCCAGAACATCCTCTATCTCTGGCTTTGTTGTAGAGGTCATTTTCCCATATTTAAAGTAGCAGATAGAGAGACCACTGGTGAAGTATAGGTTACTTAATTGCTGCTGAGAGATGAGAGACTTCATAACTGAGGAATCTTAGCTAATGTCAAGGCCAAATGTATGTAGGAGGAAGAACCCCATGTGAGGACAGACTGTGAGCAGCTGACACGTTATAAGTACCTCTCTGCCCCTTATACGCTTTCCTATGGCTAAGAATGGTCTACTGACAAAAGTTTATTGAACCTCACGTTCCCTGACAGTTAGTTGACAGCTACTTTCCATAAAATTAAGAATATTATTATTATTATTATTAACCTTTATTTATACAGCGCCACAAGAGATCCGCAGCGCCTTACAAAGTACAAAATCGGAACACATTGCATGCATAGCAAGAAAATAGTACAAAAGACTTGCACTACTTTGTAGAACATAGGGCACAAGCTACAGATGGGTCCACAGTTATCTTGGCTAGTTTGCTGCGCCTAGGCACAACATGGTTTGTTAACATAAACCTTTCATCTATTGTTCTCTGCTGCAATACAATACAGAGAACAAGACAGCAGGGGATTAATTCCGACTGCCCAGTCTCAGTTAATCCTATTAAAGGTCAAGATAAACATGGACCCATCTGTATGTAAACATTGCAGCATATGCCAGGGCCGTAACTAGTGAGTGTGCAAGTTGTGCCGTGTTACCGGGCGCTTGGCCTTATGGGTGTCACCTTCGCTGCCCACAGCACCCGCCTGTGCCTTGCACTGTGCCTGGAACAGCACCCTGCAGCCAGTAGCATTACAGCAGAGCTGACGCTCCTGGTAGGCACCCTGTGGCGACCTCCGGGCTCTCGATTCCTGAGCTGGTGACCTCTCCCCCTAGGAGTCACAGGTTCAGGGAGCATGACCTGCACAAGGCACACTGACGCCCTGTTACAGTGCTGGCATATGCAGTTGAAATACCCACAAATGTAGCATCGGCTGAGCCCAAAGGATTCGGTGTCGCAGTTGGGCAGTGGGGAGGACATGATGGTATAGGTCAGGGAAGAAAAGCACTAAAGGGAAGAGGGCCCTGCTCGTGAGAGCTTACAATCTATTCTCATGGTGTTCTTGTAATTATAGAGGTTCCTAACAGAACCTTCCCCTGTTCATAACTTGGTGCTGACATATGGGGTGATTCAGACCTGATCGCACGCAGGCGTTTTTTTGCAGTGCTGCGATCAGGTAGTTGCCGCCTACGGGGGGAGGGGATAATCGCTGTGCAGGGGTGCGATCGCTTGTGCAGAGCGCTGCACAAACAAAAGGTTTGTGCAGTCTCTGCACAGCTCAAGACTTACTCAGCAGCCGCTGCGACGATCCGGCCAGGAGATGACGCCATATGGAGCATTGAGTGGATTTTTTCCTAAATAAATATAACGTCACTTTAATAAAGAGCAGCGGACAGACTTGTGGTTCCCCAGCTGCTATTGAACATTAACTGGCGATAATGACACCCCTGGCAGCCACAGATTGCCCGCATAAGTCTTACGCATACTATTAAAAAAGCTTATATTGAATTTATAAAAGGAAAACAGGCAGCACATGCAATCTGCAACCAGGGAGTTCTGTATTCTACACAGCAAACAATACACTACACAGAGGTAAAGGACAGAAGTAAATGGCCTATTCAGTGTTATTTTTGTAAAAACAAAACGAGTGAACGCCCTCAGAAGTGGTCACGGTGCCAAGCCGCGGACAAAGGCAGGAAAACGGGCAGCAGCAGCAGTCAATGAGCATTAGTGATAGTGGGGGGGGGGGCAGTGTAGGAAATGACGGCTCAGCAGGCAGAGTCCCCACATGTTGCTGGTTCTGTATATGTCAGTGATATATTCCGTGAGCTCTCACAGCAGAAATACTCTGTGTTCTAGAGGAGAAAGGAGGACGAGTCTGCTCTGTATCTTTCACATATTTTGACAGGGAAAATGGTTTCAGTTATGTGTCTGCAGAGAAATGAATTTACTTCTTTACTATTCAGCCTGTTCTGCCTCACTGGGTCACTAAGCTAACGTTCTCTTGCGGTACAGTCTGTGAGTATACGTACTGAGATTTCCAGTGCTGGCAGAAGCCAGGTGGACTACAGGCAGGCATAGCTGGGAAAGCACACTCCGCATACCCCAGGGATGCATGGCCATAATGTGGTCCCATCATCACAGCATGATATCAGTGCCTCATGCGCTCCATATGAAGTTTCTGGGCAACCAATCAGCATTGACGTAACATTTATAATTTGCATACTATCAAAGTATACAGAGCAGCTGATTGGTTGCCATGAACAGCTTCTCCACTTTTGGGGTAAATGTATGAAGCAGTGATAAGAGTGGAGAAGTGAGCCAGTGGAGAAGTTGCCCATGGCAACCAATCAGCTGCTCTGTATAATGTTATAGTATACAAATTATAAATGTTACTTCATTGCTGATTGGTTGCCATGGGCAACTTCTCCACTGGCTCACTTCTCCACTCTTATCACTGCTTCATACATTTACCCCTTTATCACTGCTTAGTACATCTCCCCCTATGAAGGGTATATTTACTAAAGTGTGGGTTTATAGAAGTGGCAATGTTGCCCATAGCAACCAATTATATTCTACTGATCATTTATCTAGCATCTTCTAGAAGATAGTAGCTAGAATATGTTTGGTTGCTAAGGGCAACATCTCCACTTCTATAAATCCGCACTTTAGTAAATATACTCCAGAGATTCTGACATTGAAGCTGTCATGCAACACTTGCACATACTGTATGTAGCCATATATCCTGCAATATCCCCAGCAGAGGGTTGGTACGTCAGGAGACTGTGAGGGAGATTTATTGTACTGTATGTTTCTTATAATTTGTTCAACTGTTAATAAGGGTGGTATTCAGTTTGCCGCCTGTTGGGATTCCGGCGCACAGTATGCCGGCGCCAGAATCCCGACACCCGGCATACCGTCAACTTTTCTCCTACTTGGGGGTCCACGACCCCCCTAGAGGGAGAATAAATAGAGTGGCGAGCACAGCGAGCCCGCAAGGGGTTCATTTGCGCTCGCCCAGGTGTCGGTATGCCGGCGGTCTGGATCCCAGCTCCGGTATGCTGGCCGCCGGGAGCCCGGCTGCCGGCATACCATACTACACCCATTAATAAAGCTTTATTTTATTTTTTAAAGAGCATTTAACCACTTGCCTGGCTTGTGACTGGAGCCAGGAGTACGTTATCTGGCCAGGTCACATCACATGCGGCTCGCTGCCCAGCTGTGTGCCCGGCTTGTAGATTAGGAGATCCATTCTGCACAAGTGCAGACTTGATCTCTTCTGGCTCCCCGGACGCACTGCAGTGATGCGGCAGTCTCTGACCTCCGACATCACTGCCAACATCACCGTTGTGCGGCCGGTATTCTGGTGCACATGTGCCGGGGATCACGGTGCGGGCAGGGAAACTTGTTTCCTCCCCCAGCACAATTTGGCTTATGTCTGCAAGTGCAGAGACTAGCTGCAGCAGGAGAGACTGATCACCAGATCCCCTGGACACACGCTCCACTGCGCTCTGCAGTGGGGGAGGGGGTGTATGTGCCCATGGGGGTGGGGTAACCCACTGGAGAGATTTATAACTATTGGGGAAGGGGGGTAAAATAAAGATAAATATGGGGGGGGGGGGTGATAAGAATACATTGGTCACAGAGTAGGGGGAGGGGAATGCGAAAAAGAGGATTTCTCTGACGTCCTAAGTGGATGCTGGGACTCCGTAAGGACCATGGGGGAATAGCGGCTCCGCAGGAGACTGGGCACAACTAAAGAAAGCTTTAGGACTACCTGGTGTGCACTGGCTCCTCCCACTATGACCCTCCTCCAGACCTCAGTTAGAATCTTGTGCCCGGCTGAGCTGGATGCACACTAGGGGCTCTCCTGAGCTAGAAAAGAAAGTATATTTTAGTTTTTTTTATTTTCAGTGAGATCTGCTGGCAACAGACTCACTGCTACGAGGGACTAAGGGGAGAAGAAGCGAACCTACCTGCTTGCAGCTAGCTTGGGCTTCTTAGGCTACTGGACACCATTAGCTCCAGAGGGATCGAACACAAGGCCCGACCTCGATCGTCCGGTCCCGGAGCCGCGCCGCCGCCCCCCTTACAGAGCCAGAAGCAAGAAGATGGTCCTGAAAATCGGCGTCAGAAGACTTCGGTCTTCAACAAGGTAGCGCACAGCACTGCAGCTGTGCGCCATTGCTCCTCATGCCCACCTCACACTCCGGTCACTGATGGGTGCAGGGCGCTGGGGGGGGGCGCCCTGAGCAGCAATATTAACACCTTGGCTGGCAAAAAAAATCACAATATATAGTCCTAGAGGCTATATATGTGAAAAATACCCCTGCCAGAGATCCATAAAAAAGCGGGAGAAAGTCCGCCGAAAAAGGGGCGGGGCTATCTCCCTCAGCACACTAGCGCCATTTTTCCCTCACAGCTCCGCTGGAAGGATCGCTCCCAGGCTCTCCCCTGCAGTTTTCAAGACTACAAAGGGTAAAAAAGAGAGGGGGGGCACTAAATTTAGGCGCAGCAGTATATATATAAGCAGCTATAAGGGAAAATCACTCAGTTATAGTGTTCATCCCTGTGTTATATAGCGCTCTGGTGTGTGCTGGCATACTCTCTCTCTGTCTCCCCAAAGGGCTTTGTGGGGTCCTGTCCTCTGTCAGAGCATTCCCTGTGTGTGTGCGGTGTGTCGGTACGGCTGTGTCGACATGTTTGATGAGGAAGCTTATGTGGAGGCGGAGCAGATGCCGATAAATGTGATGTCACCCCCTGCGGGGCCGACACCTGAGTGGATGGACTTGTGGAAGGAATTACGTGAAAGTGTCAACTCCTTACATAAAAGGTTTGACGACATACCAAATATGGGACAGCCGGCTTCTCAGCCTGTGCCTGCCCAGGCGTCTCAAAAGCCATCAGGGGCTCTAAAACGCCCGCTACCTCAGATGGCAGACACAGATGTCGACACGGATACTGACTCCAGTGTCGACGACGATGAGACTAATGTGACTTCCAATAGGGCCACACGTTACATGATTGAGGCAATGAAAAATGTGTTGCACATTTCTGATGTTACCCCAGGAACCACAAAAAAAGGGTATTATGTTTGGAGAGAAAAAACTACCAGTAGTTTTTCCCCCATCTGAGGAATTAAATGAAGTGTGTGAAGAAGCGTGGGCTTCCCCCGATAAGAAACTGGTAATTTCTAAAAGGTTACTAATGGCGTACCCTTTCCCGCCAGAGGATAGGTCACGTTGGGAAACATCCCCTAGGGTGGATAAAGCGCTCACACGCTTGTCAAAGAAGGTGGCACTACCGTCTCCGGATACGGCCGCCCTAAAGGAGCCTGCTGATAGGAAGCAGGAGGCTATCCTGAAGTCTGTATATACACACACAGGTATTATACTGAGACCAGCTATTGCTTCAGCATGGATGTGCAGTGCTGCAGCTGCGTGGTCAGATTCCCTGTCGGAAAATATTGATACCCTAGACAGGGACACTATATTGCTAACCGTAGAGCATATTAAAGACGCAGTCTTATACATGAGAGATGCACAGAGGGATATTTGCCGGCTGGCATCTAAAATAAGTGCAATGTCCATTTGTGCCAGGAGAGGGTTATGGACTCGGCAGTGGACAGGTGATGCAGATTCTAAAAGGCACATGGAAGTTTTGCCTTATAAGGGTGAGGAGTTGTTCGGGGATGGTCTCTCGGACCTCGTTTCCACAGCAACAGCTGGGAAGTCAGCATTTTTACCCCATGTTCCCTCACAGCCAAAGAAAGCACCGTATTATCAGGTACAGTCCTTTCGGCCCCATAAGGGCAAGCGGGTTAAAGGCGCGTCCTTTCTGCCCAGAGGCAGAGGTAGAGGGAAAAAGCTGCAGCATACAGCCAGTTCCCAGGAGCAAAAGTCCTCCCCCGCTTCCTCCAAGTCCGCCGCATGACGCTGGGGCTCCACAGGCGGAGCCAGGTACCGTGGGGGCCCGTCTCAAAAACTTCAGCAATCAGTGGGCTCGCTCACGGGTGGATCCCTGGATCCTTCAAGTAGTATCTCAGGGGTACAAGCTGGAATTCGAGACGTCTCCCCCCCCCCCCCCGCCATTTCCTGAAATCTGCCTTGCCTACAACTCCCTCAGGCAGGGAGGCAGTGTTAGAAGCAATACACAAGCTGTATTCCCAGCAGGTGATAGTCAAGGTGCCCCTCCTTCAATAAGGACGGGGTTACTATTCCACAATGTTTGTGGTACCGAAACCGGACGGTTCGGTAAGACCCATTTTAAATTTGAAATCCTTGAACACATATATAAAAAAATTCAAGTTCAAGATGGAATCGCTCAGGGCGGTTATTGCAAGACTGGACGAGGGGGATTGCATGGTATCACTGGACATCAAGGATGCTTACCTGCCTGTCCCCATTTACCATCCTCACCAGGAGTACCTCAGATTTGTGGTACAGGATTGTCATTACCAATTCCAGACGTTGCCGTTTGGTCTGTCCACGGCACCGAGGGTATTTACCAAGGTAATGGCCGAAATGATGATACTCCTTCGAAAAAAGGGAGTTTTAATTATCCCGTACTTGGACGATCTCCTGATAAAGGCGAGGTCCAGGGAGCAGTTGTTGGTCGGGGTAGCACTATCTCGGGAGGTGCTACAACAGCACGGTTGGATTCTAAATATTCCAAAGTCACAGCTGGTCCCTACGACACGTCTACTGTTCCTGGGGATGGTTCTGGACACAGAACAGAAAAAAGTGTTTCTCCCGCAGGAGAAGGCCAAGGAGCTGTCATCTCTAGTCAGAGGCCTCCTAAAACCAAAACAGGTGTCGGTGCATCACTGCACGCGAGTCCTGGGAAAAATGGTAGCTTCCTCCGAAGCAATTCCATTCGGCAGGTTCCATGCAAGGACTTTTCAGTGGGACCTGTTGGACAAGTGGTCCGGATCGCATCTTCAGATGCATCGGCTGATAACTCTGTCTCCAAGGACCAGGGTGTCTCTGCTGTGGTGGCTGCAAAGTGCTCATCTTCAAGAGGGGCGCAGATTCGGCATACAGGACTGGGTCCTGGTGACCACGGATGCCAGCCTTCGAGGCTGGGGGGCAGTCACACAGGGAAGAAACTTCCAAGGACTATGGTCAATTCAGGAGACTTCCCTACACATAAATATTCTGGAACTGAGGGCCATTTACAATGCCCTAAGTCAGGCAAAACCCCTGCTTCAAAACCAGCCGGTACTGATCCAGTCAGACAACATCACGGCAGTCGCCCATGTAAACCGACAGGGCGGCACAAGAAGCAGGACGGCGATGGCAGAAGCCACAAGGATTCTCCGATGGGCGGAAAATCACGTGTTAGCACTGTCAGCAGTGTTCATTCCGGGAGTGGACAACTGGGAAGCAGACTTCCTCAGCAGGCACGACCTCCACCCGGGAGAGTGGGGACTTCATCCAGAAGTCTTCCAAATGATTGTAAACTGTTGGGAAAGGCCACAGGTGGACATGATGGCGTCCCGCCTAAACAAAAAGCTAGAAAGATATTGCTCCAGGTCGAGAGACCCTCAGGCAATAGCTGTGGACGCTCTAGTGACACCGTGGGTGTACCGGTCGGTTTCTGTGTTCCCTCCTCTTCCTCTCATACCCAAGGTACTGAGGATAATAAGGAGAAGAGGAGTAAGAACTATACTCATTGTTCCGGATTGGCCAAGAAGAGCTTGGTACCCGGAACTTCAAGAGATGATCTCAGAGGACCCATGGCCTCTGCCGCTCAGACAGGACCTGCTGCAGCAGGGGCCCTGTCTGTTCCAAGACTTACCGCGGCTGCGTTTGACGGCATGGCGGTTGAACGCCGGATCCTGAAGGAAAAGGGCATTCCGGAGGAAGTCATTCCTACGCTGATTAAAGCTAGGAAAGAAGTGACCGCAAACCATTATCACCGCATTTGGCGAAAATATGTTGCGTGGTGTGAGGCCAGGAAGGCCCCAACGGAGGAATTTCAGCTGGGCCATTTTCTGCACTTCCTACAGTCAGGGGTGACTATGGGCCTAAAATTGGGTTCCATTAAGGTCCAGATTTCGGCTCTATCGATTTTCTTCCAGAGAGAACTGGCTTCACTACCTGAAGTTCAGACTTTTGTTAAGGGAGTGCTGCATATTCAGCCCCCTTTTCTGCCTCCAGTGGCACCTTGGGATCTCAACGTGGTGTTGGATTTCCTAAAGTCACATTGGTTTGAGCCACTTAAAACCGTGGAATTAAAATATGTCACGTGGAAAGTGGTCATGCTGTTGGCCTTGGCTTCGGCCAGGCGTGTGTCAGAATTGGCGGCTTTGTCATGTAAAAGCCCTTAACTGATTTTCCATATGGATAGGGCAGAATTGAGGACTCGTCCCCAGTTTCTCCCTAAGGTGGTATCAGCCTTTCATTTGAACCAACCTATCGTGGTGCCTGCGGCTACTAAAGACTTGGAGGCTTCCAATTTGTTGGACGTAGTCAGGGCCCTGAGAATTTAGTTAGCTATATCTGCCTCCCCTGCAGTGCACATGGTTTTGCCCAATTGCTAATAAAAATCCTGCTGCGATCAACTTGGAATTACCCCCTATGCCTGATGCAATGGATCCAAATTCTAGGATCCATCAAATACACCACTCCTTGTATTAGATATCGGGGGTAATTCTGAGTTGATCGCAGCCTCAAGTTTGTTAGCAATTGGGCAAAACCATGTGCACTGCAGGGGAGGCAGATATAACATGTGCAGAGAGAGTTAGATTTGGGTGTGGTGTGTTCAATCTGCAATCTAATCTGCAGTGTAAAAATAAAGCAGCCAGTATTTACCCTGCACAGAAACAAAATAAAACACACAAATCTAACTCTTTCTGCACATGTTATAACTGCCTCCCCTGCAGTGCACATGGTTTTGCCCTACTGCTAAAAAAATTCCTGCTGCGATCAACTTGGAATTACCCCCATCAGCAAGTGTTTTTTTATGTTCTCCATAGGGTCTATGGTACACCTATGTCTTTGCAGAGAACTGGACTCAGAGACAATTCTTTCTATCCCAAATGTCAGGCTGAGAATGCCGGATTCTGGCATATGATATGGGATTGCCCAGTGGTGTATTCATTCTGGGAAGAGATCTGGAGGGATGTGCTGGTGACAGCTCCTTCTCTCCCCGGAGTAAACTCAAAGATATGTATATTTGGATTGGATCTTGAAGAGGTCCACTCTGTGACAATATACAGATATGTTCTGTGTCTCACTACATCAGCTAAAGTCATGATAGCGAGAGTCTGGTTCTCCGCTAACTCCCTCAATATTCACACATGGAGGGCACTAGTTAATGATGTGGCTCAGCATGAAAGGCACATGTTTAAAGCACGAGGCTCTGAGTCCGGGTTTCACAAGAAATGGGATAGATGGTGTAGGTCCAGATTGGGCAGAGAGGGTGGGACTGAAATAAGGTCATAATTTGGGGGGTGATAGAACATGATCAAAATGGCACATCATTATCCTCAGTGCTTAACGCTTTACAAATGTCTTGGGTTGTTTTTTTTTTTCCTCGCCATTATTTTGCACTTACAGAGAGTTAATAGATAGCAATATGTGGTTTTGGATTTGCTCCTAATGTATTGGATGTGGTAGTGGAGGATAAAAAGCATGACAAATGACGGGCAAGAAAAGGGCACACATGCGGACTTGTCTATTTATATATTTGTTTATCGATGGTAGTTATTAAGGCCCATACACACTTGCCGATAAAATGAGAGACGTCGCTCATTTTCCCCCTCCCTGAGCGACGTCGCTCATTTTATCGGCAAGTGTGTATGCCGCCAGCGGCGACCGATGCACGGCCCCGCGGGTCGGCAACGATCGTCGCTGTCGGCAGTGCATGCCTGCTCGATCTGGACTGTCGTCCAGGAGCTGCATGCACGGCCGGCGGAGGCGTGACGTCAATGAGCGACATGAGCGGTCATATCGCTCGGTGTGTACAGGCGGCCGCCGGCCGGCTCGGGAGGGTAAACACTAGACGACGTCGCTCACAGAGCGACATCGTCTAATGTGTATGGATTAATGTATTAACAATGTCAATTGAAAAATTTCAATAAAGATTACTCGATTCAAAAGAAACAAAACTTTAGTGATCCATTTTTATTTTATTAATAAAATATTTAATTATATTATTCAAAATACTTTTTCAACTTTCTTAAGTAATAAAAAAAGCAATACATTTCTGAGTGGTTTTGTGGGGGAAAATTGTCAAATAAGTGGTTAATGGGGGAAAGTATTAACCATTAGCGCACTGCTGCTCCCGCCAAAATATAAGAAGCAGCTTGAAAACCTTACTATACGATGAAAACATATTCCTTAACTTCTGCAAGCCTGGACAGTGTCCTGCATTATCTGTTACTAACAATAACAAGTCACCAAGCGCAGACTGCTGGGATCCCTCTGGAAAAGGAAACAAAACACGCTGCAGCTGCTAATCCTGTATCTAGTGTGAGATCTGCCTCTCTTACTAGACCATTCACCTACAGGGACCGGGGCAGTATATATTACCTGATATGACACTGGCCACACCCACATAGCACCAGCCACACCTCCTCCGCTGATCACTGATCACACCCACACAGCACTGGCCACACCCACACAACACTGGTTACACCCACACAGCATCGGTCACACCTCCTCCGCTTCTCACTGCATGCCTTTGATCATTTTCAGCCACAAGTCCATGTGGCCCTTCATCTAGCCCTGCCTGTAGGGGTTGCAGTTTGGTTGGGTATTACTTCCCACCACTCCTGGTACCCCCAATGCTGCACAAATAAACCATTATGGTAAATTACAGTGTTCAGTTGTATTAATTCAGTGCTTCCCCCACTACAGCTATATATTTGGGACAGTGTCCTCATGGGATCTCAAAGATGCAAAAAGAAAGAAATATCCTGAGAAGCACCTCCTCCAAATATACCAAAATGCCAGTTACTGTAATACCTATACTGGCTGTTTAATAATTAACTTTTATGCAGAATTATTGATAATGTACAACAGACCGTTCTCAGCATTTACTGTGCAGAGTGGCTCAGTGACTACGAGCACCTGTATTATTGTAAACAGCACTTAAGCAAAGTCATGTGACCCACACATCACTTTTACACTAACCATCCAATTCATAAAATGAATTGTGGCTTCCAGTATTTGTCTACATTGTGCTTTGTGTTGTTACGCAAAGACTGTCGGAGCAGGTCCGTGCAGAGGAACTCCAGGTTTTCCTTATCCTTGTGCTGGCACATGCACTTTCCAAGAGGAAATCTGTTATCTTAGTAAAATGTTCCCTCTTCTGGCTGCAACAATAAACAGACTGCACAAAGAATTAAACAAACCCCCACACAAATGTCTTCTGTCATATCCACACACACACACATTCTGTAGAAGCCAAATAGGTGCTCTGGAAAAAAAACCCATCTCTCAATATACGATTCCCTAATTCCGTTGCGATCAGTTGATCGGCAATTTCTCTGGAGAATTAGCAAAATCCAGCATGTTAAAAGTCCCCGACTGATTGAGTCCAATAATTTTTGGGTCGGAATCGATGTATCAGTATTGTCCAACATGTTGGATTTAGCTGATCACCTGACCCTGACATCAGAACGTAAAAATTGATGCCTGATATATGGGTCCCTTAGCAAACTCAGGGGGACCTGTACTAAGCAGTGATAAAAGTGGAGAAGTGAGCCAGTGGAGAAGTTGCCCATGGCAACCAATCAGCATTGACGTAACATTTATAATTTGCATATTATAAAAGTATACAGAGCAGCTGATTGGTTGCCATGCACAACTTCTCCACTGGCTCACTTCTCCACTTTTATCACTGCTTAGTACATGTCCCCCTGAATATTTTATTATTACAATTTATTTATAAGGCGCCACAAGTGTTTCGCAGCGCCGTACATACACCACACATTAGAACAATACAGGGTATACAGAACTTAACATCGAAGAAAACTAAAACAGATCACGTGTAGCAATTAGCAGCACAGTTCTCAGTACACAATACAGCTGAGATGTCAGGAACCAAAGACGTAATGGACATACCACTGGGGGTGGGCAGCCGTTGGAAGAGATGAACAGTCACGAGCAGGAGGAGATGCAGCTATAGACAGACACTGAGTAGGTGAAGACTGTCATTGAAGTGCTAGGGAAGAGGGCTGTGAGAACAGTAGGGAAGAAGGCCCTGCTCCAAGGATCTTACAATCTAGGGGATTGATGAACCTTGTTAACTTTTTATTTTCACTGGAGCCTCGCACAACTTATACTACCACGAGCTAGTATTAGATGCTTGGATTGGCTACATGTTGACCTGTCCAGGGGCAAACGCTGCATTTCTGGAGGAAGGTTTCCAAATGTTTGATTTTAGAGGGATTGTCGCCAGCCTGTGAAGGATGTATAATTAGGATGTAACAAGCTATAGTCTGCCCTAAACAAAGTGCAGTTTGTGTAATACAGTACGTCAGACATATGCAGGCCCAATTATTACGGTAAGCCACTTACCAGATTCTCTCTCTCGTACGATGACTGAGGACTCAGATCCACAGACACACACATAAAGCATACTTGGTAGGAAAATCTATTGCCATTGGGCATGTGCAGCAGCTCCATTCTGTCCTTTATACTATATGTAGTGGTGGCTGGCCAGGCTGTGAGGAAGGGGGGTGTCCGGGCAACTGGAACCCCCCTCCCCCCCTCCTCTGTTTGACTATGCTGTCCCCCTTCTACATTAAACCTGCAGGCATAACAGACATTTGCTGAGCTGAATAATGATGTACTTGTTACAATCCCAAGGGACTGCTAGCTGTGAACAGTGACTGAAGAGGACCACAAAGTAGAAAGTAAGAAAAATAGGCCGGACAGGTACTGTAGGTTGGAGGATCAGGCAGAGGGACTAGGGGAACAGTTGTCAAACCTTCTAAAGAGTGGAGAAGTGGTCCATAGCAACCAATCAGCATTTATCCAGAATTTATTAAGTACATCCTGTAAAATAATAGATTAATGCTGGTTGCCATGGGTAACTTCTACATTTGTCCACTTCTCCACTCTTTAGAAGGTTTGATACATCTCCCCCTAGGACTCTTAAACCGATATTAAAGAAAGGCATAGTATGTATAGGTATAGGCCAAGACAAGAGAATTGTCAGAAAGAACAAAGTCATCATCATACATCATAGGGCCAAGACTGAAATGGACAACAGCCAGGAAGGTATTGATGCAACCCTGAACAGGACACCAACACTAAGGAAAACGGACAGGACTGAGGCAGGAGTACCACAAGGATAGGAATAGGACCAGACGGGATCCAGTCTGAAGATCGACAGTGTCTAGGTCGACAATGTTTAGGTCGACCACTATAGGTCGACAGTCACTAGGTCGACATGGATGGAAGGTCGACAGGGTTTCTAGGTCGACATGTGCTAGGTCGACAGGTCTAAAGGTCGACATGAGTTTTTAACATTTTTTTGGGGATTTTTTCATTCTTAACGATCCACGTGGACTACGATTGGAACGGTAAAGTGTGCTGAGCGAAGCGGTAGCGGAGCGAAGGCACCATGCCCGAAGCATGGCGAGCGAAGCGTGCACTAATTTGGGATCCCGGTCACTCTACGAAGAAAACGACAAAAAAAAAAAATCCTCATGTCGACCTTTAGACCTGTCGACCTAGCACATGTCGAATAGAAACCCTGTCGACCTTCCATCCATGTCGACCTAGTGACTGTCGACCTATAGTGGTCGACCTAAACATTGTCGACCTAGACACTGTCGATAAAACGAACCACACCCGGACCAGACATCCATACCATAACTAGAAAACCAAGTTCCCAGCCTCAATATGTTTTTGACCCATAGCAGCCACTGTTACCTCTGGACAGCCCTCAGAGCCTCTGCTGCCCGCAGGATCTCCACAGCATGAGAACTTTACAAACACAAAAATTGCAACTTTAAAAATGTTTTTAAAACCCGACACTTTAAATCCCAAATCTTGTGCTATTTCAATGTTTGTTTCCAATTGAGCAGCTCATGTGAGCACACGGATAATGTTGTTAGTATAATAATCACTTGTAGAATGCAGGACTGTGTATGTGATCTATAACTATTGTTTGTCTTTTTCCTTATCAGGTGGGAAATCCTCTAAGTAAGTATCATTTTTATATATTACTTTAAAAGTTAATCCGGAATTTAAATCAGAGCTCAGTTACTAACACCTGATACGCCTGGCACTCAGAAAGGTGTGTCCGTGTAAAATGGGAGTAGTGTACCTGTTCTGTAAACTATAAGGATATTAGAAGTCACCAAAGTGCTATATGTCCTTTATAGAACCAGCAGTTTGCAGGCTGAGGTGGCAGTCTATACAGATGTGTCCTCATACATCACTGCTGCAGCTGCGCCAACAGCCCCTCTCGGCGCACCAGGTCCTGTGAGACGACTAGCGCCGGGCGTTCGTTTTGGCAAAAATACATCAGTTGCAACGCGATGCGACTAGGACGCACCAGAGACTGTGATGATTAATGTCATATATGACACCTGTTTATCTGCGTGCGACAATGGGGTCTATTTACTAAGCCTTAGATGGAGATAAAGTGGACGGAGATAAAGTACCAGCCAATTAGCTCCTAGTTGTCATTTTTCAAACACAGCCTGTAACATGGCAGTTAGGAGCTGATTGGCCGGTACTTTATCTTCGTCCAAGGCTTAGTAAATAGACCCCTGAGTCTCTGAACCTGTACACAAAGTGCTACAATGCACCAGAAGCCTCTTTTTTCAAATATACGTTCCGTTGTGCTCCGTATACAGACTCAGTAACACACAGTATACAAGTATCATGTATCGCATTAATCAGCACAGTCTCCTCGTGCGTCCTAGCCACATCGTGTTGCAACTAAGATGCGATTTCAACAACAAAAAAAATGCCTGGCACTATCAGAGTTGCACGGGACCTGTAAGCTCACTCTTGCCCGGCCCCTCGCGCTGCATGGTGTAATGAGGCTATGCCTCACTAAGTGGTACTTTTTTACGTAAGATACGGTACAGACATTTCCAAGGGAAAATATGTTTCTTGTATCAGGTTTATTGTATCCGCTGCGTTATACCTTAGTTCTGTGCCCCAGCGTGTAACACTTTCACTGTGAGTCACGTGACATATTTCAGCTCACTACTCTCCAAATAGACTATGTTATAAAAGTGAGGACTTACTAAATATAGTGATCTATCTATCTATCTATCTATCTATCTATCTAGTTGTCTGTCTATCTATCTATCCATCTATCTTGTCTGTCTCTATCTATCTATCTATCTATCTATCTAGTTGTCTGTCTGTCTATCTTGTTGTCTATCTATCTATCTATCTATATCTAGTTGTCTATCTATCTATCTATGTATCTAGTTGTCTATTTATCTATCTAGTTGTCTGTCTGTCTATCTATCTATCTATCTATCTATCTATCTATCTATCTATCTATCTATCTATCTATCTAGTTGTCTGTCTGTCTATCTATCTATCTATCTATCTATCTATCTATCTATCTATCTATCTATCTATCTATCTATCTATCTATCTATCTATCTAGTTGTCTGTCTGTCTGTCTATCTATCTGTCTGTCTAGTTGTCTATCTATCTATTTATTTATCTATCTATCTATCTTACATGACTGCTACATTAATGCATCCTCTCTTTGTCCGGCAGGAAGGAGAATGCTCATAAATTGGCATCACAAGCAGAAAGTGTAAGTATGAAATACAAATGACTACTTTGTGTAACATCGGTGTGTTGTAGCCGTGGATCTGACTGGATGTCAGAAACGCTGTGGTCCTGCTGCTGAATGAGACATGATCCTGACTGCGGAGCATGCCTTGCACATCACTGCACTGCACGTCCTCCGGAGCTGAGCGCACCCCAGTACAGGTGACGCAGAACATCTCCCCTTTCATCTGAAGAGGCGTAACTGTGCTGTAACGGGGTGAGCTCATGTAGGCTGCATTCAGTGACGGCGTGTCGCCAGAACTGTACAGATGCCTGTTTCCAGATGTGTCCCCTTACACCAAGTATAGGCTGGAGCAAGTGTCCACTGGTGAGGATGGCGAGTAGCAGGGCAAGTGTATAGACGGGGTGAGGGCCCGCATAGAGGCATACACCTCTGTATAGAGGTGAGCACATTTATGTACATGCATTTAAAGTGCATCTGCAACAATTATGGAAAGAGATATACTGTAGGGGCTGATTCGTACTTACCTGCTCTCCCAGAAGGTACAATAGACATATCTGGGTAGTTCCCCAGACTCCCAGAAGAGTGGGTGGATCTCCAGCATCCAGGTAGATAATACCTGAATTGCGCACCCATAGTGAGGTGGTGGGGCCAAAATGATGATATTCACGCTGTTTTGGCCCAGTGGACCCGCAATTTTTTGCATTTTGTCACGATGGAGGCTGATGGCTAAGGAAAATTAAAAAGTTGGGAAATATGGGCTGATTCTGAGTTGGGAGCAAAACGAAAAGGGCCAAGTAACTTTGTACCTGGGCAAAACCACGCTGCCGGTGGGGCAGATGTAACGTGCACAGAGATTTGGCTGAGCTGCGTCCAAACTGAAATCTAAATTGCAGTGTAAATATAAAGCAGTCCAACATTTGTGGGCTACATGCAGAAGCAGCCAGTATTACAAGGAAACAATATATATTTGCACCCCTTACAGTGCAACATGGTTTATTCCAGATTCCGGTTACTTCCCAATTCTGCCAGGCCCAAAGAGTGGTATAACCGATTTTGTGGTTGAAGTGCTGCAAAATAGAATGCAGGTTTGATAATACAATAGCAATGCCAAACTTAATAACTATTGAATACAATTGACAGTAAAATGCACAATAGATTAGAACAGAGGTTGTCATCTGTAGTCCTCGAGTACTCCCAACAGGTCATGTTTTCCAGGTTTCAGATATCATATATTATATTATAGAAGGTGCTAGATAAATGAGAAGTCGAAACATATTGGTTGCTATGGGCAGCATTCCATCTTAAATAAAAGTCCCATCTTAGTAAATTTACCCCATATAGTACTGTACATCATTTGAGAATGTCTTTGCTAGGTGGATACTTTAGAAAATACAGGAAACATTGATAAAAAGGATGATAGTGTCTATGTTTGTCTGATGTGATGACCAAAGTGTAGAGTAATGGGAGATTTAGCCCCCTGTAAGAATACCCTGTTCCACTGACCGCTGTGCAAGTTTTAGGATTCTCAGAACACGAATGAAAGGTCAGGAATGGCCTCCATCTACTTTCCCTATCATATGGTAGCATGAAGGGAGCAACAATTATAGGAGTTTTTACCCTATCAAACACCCAAACGGAAGTAGTGGGTGGCTTTTATCGCCTCTGGTCACATGGGTGACCCAGTTTTACATATTATACCCCCAGTTATTCAGATTACTGGCTTACTCAGAAATATATGAATGCATAAGAAATGCAGAGCGGGAGGAGGTTTTAGAAAAATGAAAACAGAATCTCTTTGTAAAGTAAAAAGTTATTCAGATATAACGGGTAGGACGCCCCTCAGTTAAAATGTGTAAGGGGGAGATCTATAGTATTACACAGCGGTGCAAGTATGCGGGTACACTCTGGTACGGAGTACCCTTAAGAATTTGGGAGCGGGTACGCAGTACCACCTGCCACACACTTTGCCATTACAATTATAATGTGCCACAAAGCAACAAGACCATGGTGCTTGGCAGCATGACGGCTCCTCCCACTTTGTCAGGGTTACTGGGAGTGCGACAGTGGCTGTATTTTCCTGTTATAATGGAGGCATTACTATATATTGTTATTAAATTGGTGGCATTACTATATATTTCTATTATACTGGAGGTATTACTATATATTTCTATTATACTGGAGGCATTACTATATATTTCTATTATACTGGAGGTATCACTATATATTTCTATTATACTGGAGGTATTACTATATATTTCTATCATACTGGAGGCATTACTATATATTTCTATTATACTGGAGGTATCACTATATATTTCTATTATACTGGAGGTATTACTATATATTTCTATCATACTGGAGGCATTACTATATATTTCTATTATACTGGAGGTATCACTATATATTTCTATTATACTGGAGGTATCACTATATATTTCTATTATACTGGAGGTATCACTATATATTTCTATTATACTGGAGGCATTACTATATATTTCTATTATACTGGAGGCATTACTATATATTTCTATCATACTGGAGGCATTACTATATATTTCTATTATACTGGAGGTATTACTATATATTTCTATTATACTGGAGGTATCACTATATATTTCTATTATACTGGAGGTATTACTATATATTTCTATTATACTGGAGGTATCACTATATATTTCTATTATACTGGAGGTATTACTATATATTTCTATCATACTGGAGGCATTACTATATATTTCAATTATACTGGAGGTATTACTATATATTTCTATTATACTGGAGGCATTACTATGTATTTTTAGCCTTGCCTCCAGATTCCTAAAAAAAAGGGGTCTGTGTCATGTAGCCACGCCGCTAGTGTCATGTAGCATCTCCCACTAGCAGCATGTGGCCACACCCCCTCACAACACATGACCACGCCCATTTTTCTGCTCTCAGTACCACTAAGAAAATATTTCTTCTTGCACCACTGGTATTACAATTATAAAAACATGAGTACATTCTCATTTTAAAGCCATTAGAGGGGTGCTGATGCCAATTAGGGGACAAGGTAAGACATGGAATGATGCTTTGTATAACCAGTTGGCAATGAGAGGTGTCAAGTGAGAGAGTGGAGGCATAGTGGAGGCACAGGGCTGTCTATGGAGGACGTGTACAAAGTGTTCCAACCATGTGATGACAATTGTGGTGTGGGCGGATTGGGCATGGAGTCACCTGATATAGTGTCCATTTGGGGGCTTGATACTATTCATGGCTGTCCTGTGAATGCCAGTGTTTCCAGCCCCCTAAAACAGTGTAAGTTGGTCTAGCATACATGTAATGGCCTATCTAATTTAACTTAGATACCAGTACTATTTCAGTGACAGGGGACAATAAAGTATTTAAGCAAAACAACTGGCAGACATTTTAGTCTGAAATTTAACTTTTGTGTTTTTTTTTTCCTGCAGGATTTCAAGCATACAAAGTCTTTTGTCATATGAGAAGACATTTTGTGAAGGCGGCCATTTTAACCACTTCCTTCCCCGAAATGGCACACTCCATTGTGAATATGATAGACTTGAAAAATATCTATTTTTACATGAAATAAATGTAACTGACCATGTACTGAAGAAGTAAAAAAAAAAAATCACTATGTGCATTAATCGGGATCAGCTAGTGAATGTTACCCCGTTACATATCTGATGATTGAGTCTGTTGCCATTGTCACAGCCAAGGAGATTCTGCAGGCCTTGCTGAAGCTGTTTCGGTGTGAATGACATTTTCAGCTTGCAACGTTCCAGTTTTTTTTCCCTTATACATGCTAGAAATAAATAGTGCTCGAGAGTTAGAACCACTGGCGTTCCCTCGAATATAAAGCAGTTCACTTAGCCATTTTGTGTAGGGTAATACAGAACATACAGGCTGTCTAATATGTGCTAATATTAACCCATTCAGAACTGTGGGGGAATTTACCAAAGCTTGGATAGAGATAAATGGAGAGAGATAAAGTACCGACCAATCAACTCCTAATTAATTTTTCAAACACGAGAGATGTACTAAGCCGTGCAAAGTGATAAAGTGGAGAAAGATAAACTACCAGCCAATCAGCTCCTAACTCATTTTTCATGCACTGCCCTTAACATGGCAGTTAGGAGCTGATTGGTACTTTTTCTCTCCCAACTTTATCTCTCTCCAAGGCTCAGTACATCTACCCCACAGCCTGTAAAAGGGCAGGAGCTGATTGGTTGGTACTTTATCTCTCCTCACTTTGGGCGATATGCACTAAGCAGTGATAAAAGTGGAGAAGTGAGCCAGTGGAGAAGTTACCCATGGCAACCAATCAGCTGCTCTGTATACTATTACAGTATGCAAATTATAAATGTTACGTCAATGCTGATTGGTTTCCAACTTCTCCACTAGCTGGCTTCTCCGCTTTTATCACTGCTTAGTACATCTCTCTTTACCTCTCTCCAAGCATTTATAAATCTCCCCCTACTTATTTTATTGTCATTTGCTGCAAAAAAAAAGAAGCAGTTCGCTAGTGCTCTAGCCTGTTCGCGCCAAAACTAGTGGTATAGTGTTATAACGTGCTGTATACAATAGATCATTGATGTATTATATAAATAGCAAATCATTGTACAGCAAGCAAATAGACATGTAACATAAATACTATGTAAAATGATACAGTGTAAAACACCCCACAGAATTGTAATTTCCTGTGATTCTAAAGTGGGGTTGTTGCAGCTAGGACTGCTGACAGTATTCTGGGGTAGATGTATTAACCTGGAGAAGGCATAAGCAAGTGATAAACCAGTGATAAAAGCAAGGTGAAAAACACACCAGCCAATCAGCTCCCATATGTAAATTAACAGTTAGGAGCTGATTGGCTGGTGCGTTATCACCTTGCACTTAACACTGCTTTATCACTGGTTTATCACTTCCTTATGCCTTCTCCAGGTTAATACATCTACCCCTCTGTTTGAACTGCAGTAACACTTAGATGAGGGCATTAGGTAAAGGCCCGCACGAAAAAGTAAAATACATTTCCTGGAGTATTATTTTGTAGGAGTAGCTAAACCACAGTGATAATAAGCTTCATTGTGTGCCTCAAACATTAAAACGTAATCAGATTTTTCCATTTTTCCAGATATTGATGGGGTTTGCCACATGCTTTGTATATTTTACTCCCAAAGTTCCATAGTCTACTATTTCCTAATTAAAATAATGTCCAACTGCACAGAGTGTGGATGGGGCTATATAGAAAGCCTCCCAAGCCACAAAGCACAGAGTAAATATTACTATTCTAACAATCTGTCTGAATTTGTGCCAACTAATTTACTTTTCCATATTAACGCCCTTATTTATCAATGAGTGATCAATTTCCCTGTGAGTGATAAAGCACCAGCCAATCCGCTCCTAACTTCCATGTCACAGGCTGGGTTTGAAAAATGACAGGAGCAGATTGGCTGGTGCAATTTATCACTCACAGTGAAATTTATCACTCATTGATAAATAAGGGCATAAGTCTGACAAATAGCCGTAGATCTACTAACACTTCTAAAATGGTAAAGTGGAGGTATTGCCCATGACAGCCAATTGGACTCTAGCTATCATTAATCTAGATCAGTGGTTCTCAAACTCGGTCCTCAGGACCCCACACGTGCATGTTTTGCAGGTCTCCTCACAGAATCACAAGTGAAATAATTAGCTCCACCTGTGGACCTTTTAAAATGTGTCAGTGAATAATGAATACACCTGTGCACTTGCTGGGTTACCTGCAAAACATGCACTGTGTGGGGTCCTGAGGACCGAGTTTGAGAACCACTGATCTAGATCATTATAGAAAATGATAGCTAGAATCTGGTTGCTATGGCAACACCAACACTTTTCCTTTTTAGAAGGTTTATTAACTCTACCCCTAAAGCAGGATCAACATGAAGTTAAGATAGTACAAACAAACTGGGTGTACAAACCTAGGGAGGAGAGATATCAAACCTTGGAGAGAGATAAAGGGGTCTATTCATGAAGCTGTGAAAAGAGTGGAAACGTGAGCCAGTGGAGCTGCTACTTGTAATTTTATAGAATGCACTTGATAAATATTACTTCAATGCTGATTGGTTGCCATGGGGAACTGCTCCACTGGCTCACTTCTCCACTATTTTCACTGCTCCATGAATAGACCCCAAAGTACCATGTATTAAGCCTGGAGAAGTGATAAAGCAGTATTAAGTGGAAGGTGACAACGTTCCGGACAATTTACGTGTTGGAGCTGATTGGCTGGTGCGTTATCACCCCCCACTTATCACTGCTTTATCACTTCTTCAGGCTTAATACATCTGCCCCACGTAAACTGTTGGAGTGGAGGTGTGGCTTCAGGCAGAGGAGGGTGTGGTAGGGCTGGTTATAGCATGACTTGTATAGATTGGGGTGTGGCTTATTTAGCCCTGGTGTATATTTTAGTTATCTACCCTGATCTTTCCAAATTCGGACTAGTCTGTACTGATGAATATACAAAACTTACATATAGTAGCCCTATCCAAATATAAATCCTCATCATGAAAATCCTTTAAAACCAATAAACCACAGAATATGGTAGTGTAAAGCATGTTCTTCTGGTATTGTGGCCACCATAATTTTACTGTATTAAGCCATATACTGTAGCAAACTGAATTCAGGTCTTTTTTTGCCACATTTATTGCACTCCAAACAAAGTTGCCTAATTTTTAGAGCTCCCATCTGAAGTCGGTTGGTTCTAAATCGGAGTGGGAGAAGGGACCTTCTGATGTCATTAGGGGAGGAGACACGTCACCAGGGGGAGGAGCTACGGTCGCCACGCTTCGGGCTCGGTGTATCGCTTTGCTCGCCACCTGATTACTAAAGGTAATAGTTGGTGGCGTGGATAGTAGAGGAACTATCCCGCTGGCTTAGCTCCTCCCCCTTGTGTCGTGGCTACTCCCCCTGATGTAAAAGGTCCCTTAGGCCACTTGAATCTAGCATCAACCATCTGAAGTCCAAGTGGTAATTGTTTTGGCCCATCATGGCTGCCATCCCCCATCCCTTCCCACCTCAGTGCCATGGTGCAGCTTGCATCATCTCCCAGAAGGGAGGCGAGTGATTCACATTATCAGGGTCAAGAGCAGTGGAAATCCTAGCTGCAATGAACGATACACTGAGTTGTGCAGTCCTGCGCCATAATATGTTGGCCTCATTTATGTACAGCATAAGTTTGTAATGATTCTCTCTTATGTACTAAAAGTTTTTTTTTTTCTCTCAGCTATTTAGTTTTATTTTTCTCTAGATGAATACATGTGCCTTAATTTAAATTTCACATGTGAGAATGTACACATTCTTTTTTTCTACTGAATAAAATATATATTGTTTACCGTCATATATCCACAGGCCTGTAAATGAGCTGTTTGATACATGTTTGTTTGCTTCTGAAGGTAATTGCACAATTGGGTCTCAATGACGTCTGTACAAGCATAGTCACCTAACATTGTGCATGCCCATACCGTGTAAGTATAGATAGATTGCACTTTTTGATCATTGTAAGATGTTTAACATGATGTAGGATACGGTCTAAAATAATAAAGTTAGTTTTTTGTTTACTCGTGTGTGTTTGCCATCTGTGTGCATTGCTTCCATAAATTTGCTGCTGAATTGGGATACTGCTGGTCAGCAAATGTTGCTGACAGCAAGAGGCAGATCTAGGTGTTGCGATGGGGGAGGGTGTTTGCAATGACATTAAACTTGCAACAAAAATATATATATTTTGGGCAGGAAAAAACATTTAAGTAAATGCTATTTCTCCTCCAAGCAGAACCTGTCTCTTTTCTCCCTTCCACCTGCACATGACGTGGTGGTGGGGGGGGGGGGGGCAGTTGCTGATATTACCCAATCTAGCGTCAGTCTAGGGCTTGAATGGCCGACCGGGAGAATGCAGTGGTAGGGACCCTTGCCAGCCACCGGGATCAGTACGAATTCCCGCCGGACGGGATCCCGGCGGTCGGAATCCCGACTGGCACAATCCCGACAGGGGGGCGAGCGCAACGCAGCCCCTTGCGGGCTCGCTGCGGGCACGGTGCCTTGCTACGCTTGGCACACTAATTTATTCTCCCTCTATGGGTGTCGTGGACACCCACAGAGGGAAAGTATGTGGGATTGTGCCGGTCGGGATTCCGGTGTCGGTATTCCGACTGCTGGGATTCCGTCCGGCGGGATCTTGACCGCATCCCCAGCCACCAGTCTATGGTCCTGCTCCACTAAGTACCTGACCCTCTAATAGAGTAACAATGTATTATTCAAATGCATGGCCTGGAACCTGACCCATTAGAGAGGAGTGATAAAGCTAAATATTTATCTTATAACATTCAATATATATTGGTAAGAGACTCAGTACGCAATGGGCGTACGGGGTACCGTAAGGGTACGCACTTAGCGTAGCAGACACTTGGCCGTGGTCGAGACGCACGAGCGACACGTTCGCTCACGGCTTACGCTGGGTATCGAGCACGCTATAGGCGGTCCGAGTACCGTAATGCTACGCTACTAGCGTAGCGGACGCCGTGCCCACAAAAGGAACACGAGCGGCGCAGACGCTCACAGGATGACACACAGTAAACCTTGTATGCAACACAATGAAAGGATATGCTTATGCTGTAAACCTTATTACTGTAATGTGAACACAATGCAATGCTAATTAACCTCTATTATATAAAAGCCTCTTGAGCGATTGAGACGCTCTGAATACTCTCAGCAATGTAATAAACACACAATACCTTGCTAAGGTTCCAAAACCTTTACTAACGAGATTTAGTTATGTACAAGGGGAAAATACAGTTCACAGTTTATACACTACAGGCTAACATCAATATCTAAACATAATAACTACACATATACAATATACAACAGCGTAACAATAACAGAGAGAGTATGGCAAATACAAACAGAGAACAAGTTGGTTACAGAGAAACACTTACACACTGGGGAATGATCGCTGCGCAGTCCTGGTACCAGCTCTCAAGTTAGTCAGTGATGAAAACCTTTTGTGGAGAGTAGACCGAGCTGGCCCAAGCTGGCTGCCTTATATACACTGCATACAGTACACTACAAAGGGGCCTACAATCTCATTGTTCATTGGACGCAGGAATCTGTCCCCACATTATAACAAAAGGTCATAGGTTGATTCAAACAGGTGGGCTGTGACTATTTTATACTGCTCAGGTGGGAGGGAATCTCAGGATTCCCGCCGCATGGATAATGAACTGCAAATATAGCAAATGTCCATAAACTTCTTATAGACATAACTATTCGCAGGAGCGATTGATTTCTCTCAAACCAATACCGGAATGTTTCTAATAATATACTCTACCGTTGCATACTAAACACCACTGCTCAAAACCTTACTGACCCTTCGTATCATGTAAAGAGGGATTTCTCCGTCCATAAACCAGTTACACTAACCAAACTTACTGATATTATTAAGGAGACCATAACCTACAAAATACACTATTTGGATTAACTATGTGACAATTGAGTCGCCCGCCAGACGCACACAAACTCTACCGTAAATGCACATACCACGCGCTTGAGCGCATGTCCGTGGAGGCGCCGTCACGCAACTGCGAATATGCGCACGCACGGGAGAGAATGTGCACGTGCAGCGGGCAAGCGCATGGTGTTAGTACAAGGCATGAGAATAACGATATTTTTCGACTTTGACAGTCCACCCTTTGGCAGTCACCAATAACTGCCACTTCCTAAACAAAACAGAAAAATATATGTCATCATGTAAACACCTTTTCTCTATCGTCCTAAGTGGATGCTGGGGTTCCTGAAAGGACCATGGGGAATAGCGGCTCCGCAGGAGACAGGGCACAAAAGTAAAGCTTTTACAGGTCAGGTGGTGTGTACTGGCTCCTCCCCCTATGACCCTCCTCCAGACTCCAGTTAGATTTTTGTGCCCGGCCGAGAAGGGTGCAATTCTAGGTGGCTCTCATAAAGAGCTGCTTAGAGAGTTTAGCTTAGGTTTTTTATTTTACAGTGATTCCTGCTGGCAACAGGATCACTGCAACGAGGGACAGAGGGGAGAAGAAGTGAACTCACCTGCGTGCAGGATGGATTGGCTTCTTGGCTACTGGACATGAAGCTCCAGAGGGACGATCACAGGTACAGCCTGGATGGTCACCGGAGCCACGCCGCCGGCCCCCTCACAGATGCTGAAGCAAGAAGAGGTCCAGAATCGGCGGCTGAAGACTCCTGCAGTCTTCTTAAGGTAGCGCACAGCACTGCAGCTGTGCGCCATTTTCCTCTCAGCACACTTCACACGGCAGTCACTGAGGGTGCAGGGCGCTGGGGGGGGGCGCCCTGGGAGGCAAATGAAAACCTTTAAAAAGGCTAAAAATACCTCACATATAGCCCCAGAGGCTATATGGAGATATTTACCCCTGCCTAAATGTACTAAATAGCGGGAGACGAGCCCGCCGAAAAAGGGGCGGGGCCTATCTCCTCAGCACACGGCGCCATTTTCTGTCACAGCTCCGCTGGTCAGGAAGGCTCCCAGGTCTCTCCCCTGCACTGCACTACAGAAACAGGGTATAACAGAGAGGGGGGGCAGAATAAATGGCAATATATTAATATAAAAGCAGCTATAAGGGAGCACTTAATCATAAGGCTATCCCTGTCATATATAGCGTTTTTTGGTGTGTGCTGGCAGACTCTCCCTCTGTCTCCCCAAAGGGCTAGTGGGTCCTGTCTTCGTATAGAGCATTCCCTGTGTGTCTGCTGTGTGTCGGTACGTGTGTGTCGACATGTATGAGGACGTTATTGGTGTGGAGGCGGAGCAATTGCCAAATATGAGGATGTCACCTCCTAGGGGGTCGACACCAGAATGGATGCCTTTATTTGTGGAATTACGGGATAGCGTCAACTCGCTTAAGCAGTCGTTTGCCGACATGAGGCGGCCGGACACTCAATTAGTGTCTGTCCAGGCGCCTCAAACACCGTCAGGGGCTGTAAAACGTCCCTTGCCTCAGTCGGTCGACACAGACCCAGACACAGGCACTGATTCCGGTGGTGAAGGTGACGAATCAACCGTATTTTCCAGTAGGGCCACACGTTATATGATTTTGGCAATAAAGGAGATGTTACATTTAGCTGATACTACAGGTACCACTAAACAGGGTATTATGTGGGGTGTGAAAAAACTACCAGTAGTTTTTACCGAATCAGAAGAATTAAATGACGTGTGTGATGAAGCGTGGGGTGCCCCGATAAAAAACTGCTAATTTCAAAGAAGTTATTGGCTTTATACCCTTTCCCGCCAGAGGTTAGGGAGCGCTGGGAAACACCTCCTAGGGTGGACAAAGCGCTAACACGCTTATCAAAACAAGTGGCGTTACCCTCTCCTGAGACGGACGCACTTAAAGATCCATCAGATAGGAGGATGGAAAATATCCAAAAAGGTATATACACACATGCAGGTGTTATACTACGACCAGCTATTGCGACTGCCTGGATGTGCAGTGCTGGGGTAGTTTGGTCAGAGTCCCTGATCGAAAATATTGATACCCTGGACAGGGACAATATTTTACTGTCGTTAGAACAAATAAAGGATGCATTTCTTTATATGCGTGATGCACAGAGAGATATCTGCACACTGGCATCACGGGTAAGTGCTATGTCCATTTCGGCCAGAAGAGCTTTATGGACACGACAGTGGACAGGCGATGCGTAGAGGAGTTATTTGAGGTCGGTCTATCGGATTTGGTGGCCACGGCTACGGCCGGGAAATCCACCTTTCTACCTCAAGTCACTCCCCAACAGAAAAAGGCACCGACCTTTCAACCGCAGCCCTTTCGTTCCTTTAAAAATAAGAGAGCAAAGGGCTATTCATATCTGCCACGAGGCAGAGGACGAGGGAAGAGACAGCAACAGGCAGCTCCTTCCCAGGAACAGAAGCCCTCCCCGGCTTCTACAAAAGCCTCAGCATGACGCTGGGGCTTCGCAAGCGGACTCGGGGGCGGTAGGCGGTCGTCTCAAAAATTACAGCGCGCAGTGGGCTCACTCGCAGGTAAATCCCTGGATCCTGCAGATAATATCTCAGGGGTACAGGTTGAAATTAGAGACAGAGCCACCTCGCCGTTTCCTGAAGTCTGCTTTACCAACGTCCCCCTCAGAAAGGGAGACGGTTTTGGAAGCCATTCACAAGCTGTATTCTCAGCAGGTGATAGTCAAGGTACCTCTTCTACAACAAGGGAAGGGGTATTATTCCACTCTATTTGTGGTACCGAAGCCGGATGGCTCGGTAAGGCCTATTCTAAATCTGAAGTCCTTGAACCTATACATAAAGAAGTTCAAGTTCAAGATGGAGTCACTCAGAGCAGTGATAGCGAACCTGGAAGAAGGGGACTTTATGGTATCCTTGGACATCAAGGATGCGTATCTCCACGTTCCAATTACCCCTCACACTCAGGTTCGTTGTACAAAACTGTCACTATCAGTTTCAGACGCTGCCGTTTGGTTTGTCCACGGCACCTCGGGTCTTTACAAAGGTAATGGCCGAGATAATATTTCTTCTTCGAAGAAAAGGCGTATTAATTATCCCATACTTGGACGATCTCCTAATAAGGGCAAGGTCCAGAGAACAGCTAGAGATGGGTTTAGCACTATCTCAAGAGGTGCTAAAGCAGCACGGATGGATTCTGAATATTCCAAAATCCCAATTAATGCCGACAACTCGTCTGCTGTTCCTGGGGATGATTCTGGACACAGTTCAGAAAAAGGTTTTTCTTCCCGAAGAAAAAGCCAAGGAGTTATCTGACCTGGTCAGGAACCTCCTAAAACCAGGAAAGGTGTCTGTACATCAATGCACAAGAGTCCTGGGAAAAAATGGTAGCTTCTTACGAAGCAATCCCTTTCGGCAGATTCCATGCAAAGGGATCTGTTGGACAAATGGTCAGGGTCGCATCTTCAGATGCACCTGCGGATAACCCTGTCGCCGAGGACAAGGGTATCCCTTCTGTGGTGGTTGCAGGAGGCTCATCTATTGGAGGGCCGCAGATTCGGCAGGCAGGATTGGATCCTGGTGACCACGGATGCCAGCCTGAGAGGCTGGGGAGCAGTCACACAGGGAAGAAATTTCCAGGGAGTGTGGTCGAGCCTGAAAAAGTCTCTTCACATAAGCATTCTGGAACTAAGAGCAATCTACAATGCTCTAAGCCAGGCGGAACCTCTGCTTCAAGGAAGACCGGTGTTGATCCAGTCGGACAACATCACGGCAGTCGCCCATGTAAACAGACAGGGCGGCACAAGAAGCAGGAGGGCAATGGCAGAAGCTGCCAGGATCCTTCGCTGGGCGGAGAATCACGTGATAGCACTGTCAGCAGTATTCATCCCGGGCGTGGACAACTGGGAAGCAGACTTCCTCAGCAGACACGACCTTCACCCGGGAGAGTGGGGACTTCATCCAGAAGTTTTCCACATGCTATTAAACCGTTGGGTAAAACCAATGGTGGACATGATGGCATCTCGCCTCAACAAAACACTGGACAGGTATTGCGCCAGGTCAAGAGATCCGCAGGCAATAGCTGTGGACGCGCTGGTAACACCTTGGGTGTACCAGTCGGTATATGTGTTTCCTCCTCTGCCTCTCATACCAAAGGTATTGAGGATTATACGGCAAAGAGGAGTAAGACTAGTGGCTCCGGATTGGCCAAGAAGGACTTGGTACCCGGAACTTCAAGAGATGGTCACGGACGATCCGTGGCCTCTACTTCTGAGAAGGGACCTGTTTCAGCAGGGTCCTTGTCTTTTTCAAGACTTACCGCGGCTGCGTTTGACGGCATGGCGTTGAATGCCAGATCCTAAAAGGAAAAGGCATTCCAGAAGAAGTCATTCCTACCTTGATAAAGGCAAGGAAGGAAGTCACCGCGAAGCATTATCGCCGTATTTGGCGAAAATATGTTGCGTGGTGCGAGCAGCGGAGTGCTCCGATGGAGGAATTTCAACTGGGTCGTTTTCCTACATTTCCTGCAATCAGGATTGTCTATGGGTCTCAAATTGGGATCTATTAAGGTTCAAATTTCGGCCCTATCAATATTCTTCCACAAAGAATTGGCCTCAGTCCCTGAGGTCCAGATTTTTATCAAAGGAGTACTGCATATACAGCCTCCTGTGGTGCCTAAGGTGGCACCGTGGGATCTAAATGTAGTTTTAGATTTCCTCAAATCCAATTGGTTTGAACCACTAAAGAATGTGGATTTGAAATATCTCACATGGAAAGTGACTATGTTACTGGCCCTGGCTTCGGCCGGGAGAGTATCTGAACTGGCGGCTTTGTCTTATAAAAGCCCTTATTTAATTTTCCATTCGACATAGGGCAGAGCTGCGGACGCGTCCGCATTTTCTCCCTAAGGTGGTATCAGCGTTTCACCTGAACCAGCCTATTGTAGTGCCTGCGGCTACAGACGACTTGAAGGACTCCAAGTTGTTGGACGTTGTCAGAGCCTTAAAAATATACATTTAAAGGACGGCTGGAGTCAGAAAATCTGACTCGCTGTTTATACTGTATGCACCCAACAAGTTGGGTGCACCTGCTTCTAAGCAGTCGATTGCTCGTTGGTTTTGTAACAAAATTCAACTTGTACATTCTGTGGCAGGCCTGCCACAGCCTAAATCTGTTAAGGCCCATTCCGCAAGGAAGGTGGGCTCAGCTTGGGCGGCTGCCCGAGGGGTCTCGGCATTACAACTCTGCCGAGCAGCTACGTGGTCAGGGGAGAACACGTTTGTAAATTTTTACAAATTTGATACCCTGGCAAAGGAGGACCTGGAGTTCTCTCATTCGGTGCTGCAGAGTCATCCGCACTCTCCCGCCCGTTTGGGAGCTTTGGTATAATCCCCATGGTCCTTTCAGGAACCCCAGCATCCACTTAGGACGATAGAGAAAATAAGAATTTACTTACCGATAATTCTATTTCTCGGAGTCCGTAGTGGATGCTGGGCGCCCATCCCAAGTGCGGATTATCTGCAATACTTGTACATAGTTATTGTTAACTAATTCGGGTTATTGTTTAGGAAGCCATCTTTCAGAGGCTCCTCTGTTATCATACTGTTAACTGGGTTTAGATCACAAGTTGTACGGTGTGATTGGTGTGGCTGGTATGAGTCTTACCCGGGATTCAAAATCCTCCCTTATTGTGTACGCTCGTCCGGGCACAGTACCTAACTGGAGTCTGGAGGAGGGTCATAGGGGGAGGAGCCAGTACACACCACCTGACCTGTAAAAGCTTTACTTTTGTGCCCTGTCTCCTGCGGAGCCGCTATTCCCCATGGTCCTTTCAGGAACCCCAGCATCCACTACGGACTCCGAGAAATAGAATTATCGGTAAGTAAATTCTTATTTTTATGATTGGGTAAGGGGAGGAGAGGAGAAGGTAGGAAAAGTATGACCTAGTGAGATAGTAAAAGCATGTGTGTATGAAATCCATGTTTGAGGGGTCATGTATCATCGTGCCGTACGTGTTTTAAATCAAGCTTCGAGGTATTGCGAAGTATACATTTGAATCCTTCTTATCCCGTGTCAAGGGTCTGTGGATGGGCTGTCAAACTCTACCGAGCTCTTTTCGGCTTTTGGTTGCAACAAATGGGGAGCACACTTAGTTGATGATACATGAAGGGGGGAACATGTGAATGCTGATATATGTGTCTATATTCCCTGTCGACTATGTGTGTCATTACCTGGAGGTTGTAGAGATGAAGATAAGAAACAATCGTTATAAATGCAGTCGTAAACTATGTGAGTTTATATAAACAGTCGCCGATTGAGGTCTTGTCTGATGTCTTGTCTTGATGTACATGTTGTCTGATGTCTCTCGGTGCTTTTGCTATAAATAGCGAGCAAAAAGCTTTTCCATTGTCCATAAAGTTACAGTCTCTAAAGTATTGGGCTATCGTAAAAGTTAAAGTCACTAGGGATATTGGGGGCTTGTAGCATAGTTCATCAATGGTCTGTATAAAAGAGGTTGTCAAATTCTTCTTCCAAGCGGATGTCTTTGTACCTTGGAGGAAAACAAAGGAGAAACGGGTGAAAGAAACGGACCGTGGAATCACATTTTCATCACAACATTGTCTCTATCGTTGGGTCATAAATCAAATTAGTTGTTGTTATTACAGTGTCCTCGCTCCTCAGACTCATCACTCTGGTACTACCTTTACACTTCGTTAAAGCCCGAACGCATCTAAATATCAGGCCAACCAATATGACGACTCCCAGAATACACAAGAGAAATTTCCCTACGTCCATTATAATTAGTGATGAGCGGGTTCGGTTTTACTCGGTTTTACTCGGTTTTACTCGGTTCTCAAAACGGCATCTTATTGGCTCACGGATGTCACGTGTTTTGGATAGCCAATAAGATGCCGTTTTGAGAACCGAGTAAAACCGAGTAAAACCGAGTAAAACCGAACCTCGCTCATCACTAATTATAATACCTTGGGTCCATTCTCCTAAACCAGAGAACCAATTTCGTGGGTTCAACCATGACACCCAACTGGTCAGCTCATTACCCACAGCAGCGAGTGTGAGATTGTGTTTCCTTCGAAACTCCCACTTCAATTGCAAAATGTCATCCATCTTTTGGTCTATGACCTCGGCTGGGTCCTCCGTGCTGTTTGTAATGTACGTGCAGCACTTTATTCCATATTGAGTTGCTAGGGTAACACAATACCCGCCTGTCACTGCTGTGAGATAATTGAGAATCATCCTATGCTGAACCAGCTCTGTTTTGTAGGTTTGTAACTCTTTCCCAGTGTACCTGAACGTGTCGTCATACATTTCGGTGATATTGTCTAACAAGTTCGCTAGCGCAGATATATATCTATAGTTTATCACTCCTCTGGCGGTACGAGTGATATCTAACGCGAGTAGGAATTGAATCCCTGTGGATTCATGGATCAGATCAGAGGCCGAGTGCTCTGTCCTCTCTATCAGGTGCCTTTTAACGACGTGCTCGTAATGAGTGTGAGTATAAGGAGCTTGGGCACCGCGGTGAATGTCTTTCATTTTTAAATGGGATACAGTCATTACTTCAGGCAGTACTTTTCCAATGTAACACAATCCCTCTGAGTTTGGGGCAAGCCACTTATACGCCTTTCTCCCGCATATGAAATATGAATCATCGGGGAGAACATATGGGACGGAGTATGACATTACCATGTTACAAATTTTCCATGTGAAATCTCCTAACCCTAACTCTCCCATTTGTCTAGTACACGTATCAGGTTGTACGATATGTGCACAGTATCCTGGTGATACTTCTCCAACTCGTATGGTCCTACTTCCTAGAGTATACCTATACCGGAAATATTTTCCACTGTTGGCGATCTGGCGTATAAGCTCTGTGTCTATGGGCATTTTATCGGCTCTATATGAAAATGTCATGGTTTGATTACTCCATGACACTTCCCAATTTCCCGGCTTTCGGGGATTGGAAATGTTAAAGCATACTAAGGATTTATCCACGTGATACTGGTGGAGCTTCAAACTAGGAGGACTAGAGATATTAAACCTCTTGTCCACCGGCCTCCCACCACTTAACTCAAGTACCTCTCCTACAGTTAAAGGGAATGGTACTAGTCCTGATTTGCTATGACCTTGAGGTACTTGAGAGCATACCCAACAGTCTGTCTGATTTAACACTTTACCCACTAACTAGTGATAGTCACTCAATGGATGCCGGTCCATGTGGACATTAAAACTGGACTGACATTTCTTGATGCACCCATCCTCAACTATATTGTCACAATGCCTACAGATGCAGTTCTCTTCAGCTAACAATCCTTCACAATTCCTTCTATTGTCAATGCTACCAGATCGTTTTCTGATACTCGCTTTTACTCTGTGATTATGTTGCACTTGGAAAACTACGCCTCCATCCTGGTCATCAGAACCCATTCCAGATCCTTTCTCGACCTCCATGGTACTCTCACCGAAACAGACTGCTCTGGTCAACATCATGGTCAACAGGAAAATCCGGATCACAGTCTCTTGGGGCAAGTCCATCTTCTAGGAGGAAAAGGAGACAAATAAGACGGGGGAAGGAGAATAGGAGGGAGATGGGAACTGGAGAAAATAACAAAAGGGAAAAAGAAATCTGACTCGACAAACGCCTCCGGTCTTATTATTCTCAGCGCTCAGGTGTCGTCTCAACCTTCCCGGAACAGACACTCTAGTGATACAACCTCTACCGTCTGTTCTTTATCACGGGACCTCTCCGGGTCAGCAACCTTTTTACAATGAGACGAATGGACCCAAGTCTCTCTCTCGGCAACCTTCAGTGGTCAATAAGACTTGATATGGTCCTTCCCATCTGTCAATAAGGCAACCTGAGCGTAGGAAATTCCGTATCATTACATAATCCCCAGGTTCAATGTCATGACAATTACTGTCTGGCAAATCAGGAATCACCAACTTTAGATTATCATTCTGATTCCTCAATTGCTTACTCATTTTAACCAAATACTTTACAGTGACTTCATTGTTACATTTCAAATCATCCTGGGGGTTAATCATAACATGGGGTTGTCGACCAAACAGAATTTCAAAAGGAGACATTAAGAGGGGACCTGGGAGTGGTTCTGATGCTGTATAATATGATTGGCAAGGCTTCGGGCCACAACAATCCTGTTTCAGCCATTACCTTGCTTAATTTGTTTTTAATAGTGCTGTTTACTCTTTCCACTTTCGCACTCGCCTGGGGGCGGTGCGAAGTGTGCAGCTTACTATTAATTCCCATCAACTTACACATTGCTTGAAAAACTTCACCTGTAAAATGGGTACCCCTATCACTCTCAATGATTCTAGGGATACCGTACCTACACACATATTCCTGCACAATTTTCTTTGCAGTAAACACAGCGGTATTTGTGGCCGCGGGAAATGCTTCAACCCAATTTGAGAACACGTCAATACAAACCAATACATATTTTAAATTTCTACAAGGTGGCAATTGTATGAAATCAATTTGTATTACCTGGAAAGGACCATCTGTAGGAGGGATATGGGATGGCTCTGTTGGTATTGCCTTTCCGATATTCTTCCTCAAGCAGGTGAGACATGTCATTGCTCTTTTACCCGCATGGGAAGAAAATCCTGGGGCGCACCAATAAGCTCTTACCAACTTACACATTCCTTCTTTGCCTAGATGAGTCAGTCCATGTGCCGCTTCCGCTAGACTTGGAAGGTATGCTCTGGGTGCCACTGGCTTACCCTGTCCATCTGTCCAGAGTCCTGAGGACTCCTGGCCATATCCTTTTGACCTCCACACTGCCTTTTCTTGTGGTGAACACAAATTTTGCATTTCATATAATTTCTGTGTGTCTACAGTATTAAATACCATCAGTTGTGTGCTGTCTGTCTGTATGGGGTTACTGGCTGATGATTTAGCAGCTTCGTCTGCTCGGCTGTTACCAAGTGATACCGGGTCTTGGCTATACGTGTGAGCTTTACACTTGATAACAGCCACTCTGTCGGGTTCCTGTATCGCTGTTAGAAGTCTTTTGATGTGCGCTGCATGTGCTACGGGTGTGCCAGCTGCCGTCATGAAATTTCTGAGGCGCCATAGGGCCCCGAAATCATGGACTACTCTGAAGGCGTACCTAGAATCTGTGTAGATATTGGCTGACTTGCCTTTAGCCAGTTCGCATGCTCTGGTTAGGGCAACCAGTTCAGCAACTTGTGCTGAGTGTGGTGGGCCTAGGGTTTCCGCTTCTATGGTACCTTGGTCATCTACGACTGCGTATCCAGTACACAAGTCTCCCGAGTCCGTCTGTCTGTGACAACTGCCGTCAGTGTAGAAAGTAAAATCCACATCTTCCAGTGGGTTGTCACTAATGTCAGGCCTTGCCGTGAAGTTTTGGGCCAAATATTCCATACAATCATGTGTGTCATTTTCCTTACTAAATCCTCCTTCACCATCACTCTCATCCTCCACCCTTTGTGCCTGTCCAGGCACACCTGGGAGATATGTTGCAGGATTTAGTGCGCTGCATCTCCTTATGGTGATGTTTACGGGGGCCATCAACGCCAATTCCCATCTTGTAAACCGTGCTGATAAGACATGTCTGGTTTGAGCCGAATTCAGTAAAGCTGACACTGCATGTAACATAGTAACATAGTATCTGAGGTTGAAAAAAGACAATTGTCCATCGAGTTCAACCTATTTGTGGTGTCCTCTGCATGATGATTTGACTAAATAGTAACTATAATGCATGACTATGCACCATACCCCTGGATATCCTTATCCAATAGGAATTTATCTAACCCATTCTTAAAGGTGTTGACAGATTCCGCCATTACAACTCCCTCGGGCAGGGAATTCCAAACACGTATTGTCCTTACCGTGAAAAAGCCTTTACGCCGTATTGTGCGGAATCTCCTCTCCTCTAACCTGAGCGAGTGTCCACGAGTCCTCTGTGTTGATCTAACCAAAAACAGGTCCCGCGCAAGCTCTGAGTATTGTCCCCTTATATATTTGTAGATGTTGATCATATCCCCTCTTAGTCTCCGCTTTTCCAATGTAAACATGCCTAGTCTTTCAAGCCTTTCCTTGTATTCCATCGTCTCCATGCCCTTAATTAGTTTGGTCGCCCTCCTTTGTACCTTTTCAAGCTCCAGGATATCCTTTTTGTAGTACGGTGCCCAGAACTGTACACTGTATTCAAGGTGTGGCCTCACTAGTGATTTATATAATGGGAGTATAATACTCTCGTCCCTAGCATCAATACCCCGTTTTATGCATGCTAATATCTTATTAGCCTTCTTTGCTGCAGTCCTACTTTGGGTACTACTGCTTAGCTTGCTATCTATGAGGACACCTAAGTCCTTTTCCAGTACAGAATCCCCTAGTTTTACCCCATTTAGTAGGTAGGTGTAATTTTTGTTCTTGTTACCACAGTGCATTACCTTACACTTGTCTGTGTTGAAGCGCATTCTCCATGTGGCTGCCCACGCTTCTAATTTAACTAAGTCATTCTGAAGAGACTCGGCATCCTCCTCTGTATTTATAGCCTTACACAATTTGGTATCATCTGCAAAAATTGACACCATGCTCTCTAGACCTTCTGTTAGGTCGTTAATGAAAATATTGAACAATAGCGGTCCTAATACTGAGCCTTGCGGCACACCACTTAGCACTTCAGTCCAAGTTGAAAAATATCCATTAACCACAACGCGCTGCTTCCTATTATCTAACCAGTTTTTGACCCAAGTGCATATTGTGCTTCCTAGCCCTGATTCTTGTAGCTTGTATATAAGTCTCATGTGTGGTACAGTATCAAACGCTTTGGCAAAGTCTAAAAAGATTACATCCACGTCTTTACCCTGATCTAGGTTTGCGCTTACTGTTTCATAAAAGCCAAGTAAGTTGGTTTGACAGGATCTGTCCTTCATAAACCCATGTTGATTCCTTTTAATGACCTTATTGGTTTCAAGGAACTTCTGAATACTATCTCTTAGAATACCTTCCAATACTTTCCCCACTATAGATGTAAGACTGACTGGTCTATAATTACCTGGTTCAGCTTTACTTCCCTTTTTGAATATAGGCACTACTTCCGCTATACGCCAGTCTTTGGGAACCATACCTGATATAACTGAATCCTCAAAGATCAGAGATAGCGGTTTTGCCAGTTCAGAGTGAAGCTCCATTAGAACCCTTGGATGAATACCATCGGGCCCTGGTGATTTATTAATCTTTAAATGTTTTAATCGGTGACAGACTACTTCCTCGCTTAAATAAGTACCTATCAGTGTGATATTGTCCTTATTGAGATTGTGTGTCAGTCCCTGAATTGGGTCCTCTCTAGTGAATACTGTTGAAAAAAACTCATTTAGTGTGTTCGCTATGTCATTATCATTTTTGCTTAAGACTCCCAACGTGTCCTTCAAAGGGCCTATACTCTCCTTTTTTAATCTCTTGCTATTGATGTATTTAAAGAATTTTTTGGGATTTGCTTTGCTTTCCTTTGCTACTAGTTTTTCAGTTTCTACTTTAGCCGCTCTTATTTCCTTTTTGCAATTTTTGTTACATTCCTTATAGTGCTGAAATGACTCTGCTTCCCCGTCAGATTTGTATTTTTTAAATGCTCGCCTTTTCTTGCCCATAAGTTCCTTAATCTTTTTGTTAAGCCACATCGGTTTATGATTTTTATTCCCTTTTTTGCTACTCATAGGAATATATTTGAGTGTATTTTTAGCTAGCAGGAATTTTAGTACCTCCCATTTCTCCGTAGTATTTTTTCCTAAAAACAAACCTTCCCATTCAATATCCCTAAAAAATACCCTCATCATTTCAAAATTGGCTTTGCTAAAATTTAAAGTCCTAGTTGAGCTAGTATAGGGCTGTTTGTAGAAACTGATATTGAATGTGACCATATTATGGTCGCTGTTTCCTATGGGTTCCCCTACTATAATACCCGATACCAAATCCTGATTGTTTGTTAATACCAGGTCTAAGATTGCATTGTACCTAGTTGGTTCCTCAATTAGTTGGACTAGGTAGTTATCATTTAGTGTGTTTAAAAACATACTGCCCCTAGCAGTATCACATGAATCGTTTTTCCAGTTTATCTCTGGATAGTTAAAATCTCCCATCACTACTATGTCTCCTACTCCTGCTGCTTTTTCAATTTGCTTTAGTAACAATTCATCATCAGATGCGTTGATACCAGGCGGCCTATAGCATACACCCAATACTAACTTTTTTGTTCCTTTTTCCCCGCATGCAATTTCTACCCATAGTGTCTCAACAGTGTCTACAGTACCCTCCTGAGTATCTTCCCATATATTAGGTTTTAAAAACGGCTTTACGTACAGACACACCCCTCCACCCTTTTTATTTAGTCTGTCTCTCCTAAACAGTGTATAGCCCTCTAGATTGACTGTCCAGTCATGAGATTCATCCCACCAAGTTTCAGTAATGCCTATAATATCATACTGTTTGCTTGCTGCAAGTATTTCTAGTTCACCCTTTTTACCAGTAATGCTTCTGGCGTTTACATACATACAACTAAGATAAGTATTTTCCCTTGCATTAGGGACATCTTTCACCTTATGTGGCAAGGATGACCTGTAATCGTCATTGGTTAGTGCTTTGGTAAAATCCCTTTTAGTACCCATGTTAATAACCTTACTGCCTGCTCTTACCCTCCCCCCAACTTCTCCCCCATTTTGTTTACTACCGCCATCCCCACTATTCTCACTGCATGACCCGTAGTTTTTAGCTAAACCCTCCCCCCAGGCTCCTAGTTTAAAATCTCCTCCAACCTTCTAACCATCCTTCCCCCCAGCACCGCTGCCCCCTCCTCAGTCAGCTGCAATCCGTCACGACAAAAGAGATGGCGTCTGACTGAGAAGTCCGCCCAGTGTTCCAGGAACACAAACCCCTCTTTCCTGCACCAATCCCTAAGCCACACATTTACCTCCCTAATCTCCCTCTGCCTCCCTGGACTAGCGCGTGGCACGGGTAATAATTCCGAGAATATTACCTTAGATGTCCTTGCCTTCAGTTTCTTTCCTAAGTCCCTATAATCTTTCTTAAGGACATCCCACCTTCCGCTAACTTTGTCATTGGTGCCAACGTGCACCAAGACCGCCGGGTCTTTGCCAGCCCCTCCCAACAATCTATCTACCCGGTCCGCGATGTGCCGTACCCGAGCACCCGGGAGACAACAGACTGTACGGCGATCACGGTCCCGGTAGCAGATTGCCCTATCTGCCTTCCTGATGATAGAATCCCCTACCACCACCATTTGACTAGGTACCTCTCTATCTTTTATCCCAACCGCGCCAGAGGGACCGCACCTCTGGATGCTAGAGGGAGCAGTCTCCTCCGGCACCGTCATTTCTTCGCTATCATCCTCCGATTCCTCGTCCAATCGGGCAAATTTGTTCGGGTTTGATAGTTCGGAGATGTCGTGCCTCCCCCTCTTATTCTTCCTTCTAACTGTGACCCAACTGGCTACCTGATCATCATCCTCTTCTACCAGTGACCCCTCCCGCAACTCCTCCACCGTTCTGTCTAAACTACGCTCGAGATTGTGAATCTCCCTCAGTCGCGTAACCGTTTGCTCTAGATCAGTTACCTGGGCTTCCAGGGCAACAGTTCGCACACACCTCGTGCAGATGTATTCACACTGGGCCGGTAGCTCCAGGTGTGCATACATCTTGCACGACATGCACTGAGTGGTGTATGAATTGTGAGATTGTGTCCTAGCACTACATCTTCGCTTTTACTTACTAGCAATGCTATTGCTGCAACGCTTCGCAAGCATGTGGGGAGGGATCGCGCTACCGTGTCTAGCTGAGTGCTATAGTAGGCTACCGGCCTGCTGGCATCACCATGCTTCTGGGTTAAGACACCTGCCGTGCACCCAGCACTCTCTGTTCCGTACAGCTCAAAGGGTTTTCCATAATCTGGCATGCCTAATGCTGGTGCCTGCGTTAGGCACTGTTTAAGTCTCTCAAATGCCATCTCAGACTCGTCTGTGTGCGAAATCCTATCAGGTTTGTTTGAGGAGACCATCTCCTGTAAAGGCAAGGCCAGTATGGAAAAACCTGGGATCCAGTTACGGCAATACCCACACATTTCTATAAACGTTCTAATCTGTTGCTGGGTTTGTGGCAGGGTCATGTCACGAATTGCTTGAATTCTATCAGCGGTGAGGTGTCTCAGTCCTTGTGTCAGACAGTGTCCCAAGTATTTTACCCTGGTCTGGCATAATTGTAACTTGTCTATGGAAACTTTGTGTCCGGTGTTTGAAAGATGAAACAGGAGTTGTTTCGTATCTCTCAGAGATGATTTCAGTGAATCTGAACACAGCAGTAGGTCATCCACGTACTGTATTAATATTGATCCACTCTCAGGTTGAAAAGACTGTAAACAATCATGCAAGGCTTGTGAGAAAATACTTGGACTGTCAATGAAACCTTGTGGTAATCGAGTCCAGGTGTACTGAACTCCTCTGTATGTAAATGCGAATAAGTATTGACTGTCAGGGTGCAGAGGTACCGAGAAGAAGGCGGAGCAGAGGTCAATCACAGTGAAAAATTTGGCAGTGGGAGGGATTTGTATAAGGATGACAGCTGGATTTGGCACTACGGGGAATTGACTCTCAACTATTTTGTTGATCCCTCTTAGATCCTGCACTAATCTGTAACCCCTCCCCCCGCTCTTTTTAACAGGGAAGATGGGACTATTGGCAGTGCTGGACGTTCTTACCAGAATGCCCTGTTGTAGCAAGCGCTCTATTACAGGGTAAACTCCTAACTCCACCTCTGGCTTCAGAGGGTATTGTGGGATTTTTGGAGCTATCCTACCATCTTTTACTTGTACAACTACTGGGGCTACGTTTGCCATTAATCCAGTGTCTTGTCCATCCTTGGTCCAAAGTGATTCCGGTATCTGGGAAATCATTTCCTCTACCTCGGACGGACACCTATTTACGATAACAGTGTGTGACATTAATCTTGTTGGGGAGTCTAGCATATCCCGCACTTCCTGAGCGTGGTTTTCGGGTATGTCCAAGAACACACCTTCAGGAGTACAATATATGACACATCCCATTTTGCACAGTAAATCTCTCCCTAGGAGATTAGTCGGAGCCGATGCAGCCAGCAGAAAAGAATGCTTGGTATGCAAAGGCCCTATCGTAATCTCTGCAGGTTTGCTTAAAGGGTAGTGCTGTTTAAAGGGTAGTGCTGTACTACTCCTGTTACTCCCATGGCTGGAATTGTTTTACCAGTGGTTCTCATGCCCACGGTCGAATTTATCACTGACTTGGCCGCCCCCGTATCTACAAGGAAATTTAGAGATTTACCAGCTACATCAATTGTGACCTCGGGTTCACTTCCAAGGCTCGCAATTAATTTCACTGGCTGCAGATTACAGGTGTGGCCTCACCCCTATTGTATGTGGTGACCTCCCTGAATTGCGCTGGCGGCTATTACCTGTGAAGGGGGTAAATGGGAACTATCAGAGACTTGCCAGTCTCTTTTTGGGGGATACCTTTTTGTTTCCCCTGCGTGTGGCTCATAACTCCGTCTCTGCGGTCCTCGATCCCAATTTTGTGTGTCATGTCGTTGTCTAGGGGGTTGATATGAGTTTTGTGTACTTTTAAGTCTACAGTCTCGTGCAAAATGTCCCTCTTTATGACAGTAATAACAAGTTGCCACATTTGACTTACCCACAGGGGTCTGAAACTTATGCTGAGTTGGCCTTGTGGTAAGGGCCTGTATACTTACAGCCATCAGCTTATCACTCTGCGACTCCCTGTGTCTGGTGATATTCCGATCATGGTCAATAGCGGCCTCTCTCAAAGTAGCCACCGACAAACCTCGCCAACATGGTTGGGTGGTCTGTACCCTCGTCCTCAATACTTCCTTTAAACCATCCATTAACACAGATACTGCTACTTCTCTATGATTCACATTTGTCTTAATGTCTTCTATCCCTGTATACTTAGCCATTTCCTGTAGTGCCCGATGAAAATAATCAGCAGCTGTTTCTCCCTCCTTTTGCTTGATGGAGAAAATTTTGTTCCATTTAGCAACAGCTGGGAAATATACTCCCAGCTGCAAATTTATTCTTTTCACATTATCTTGATTGTACTCCTCAGTAAGGGGTACTTCTTCGTCTAGTCTACAGTCAGTTATAAAACTCGCTGAGTCAACATTGGAGGGTAAACATGCCCTCAGCAATGTCCGCCAATCTTTGTTATTGGGCTCTACAGTATGTCCTAGCTCTCTAATGTACTTCTGGCTTGCAACTAGATCTTTCCTAGGATCAGGGAATTCAGACACCATTGATCTTAATTCCGTTCGGGAAAAGGGGCAGTGCATGGCGATGTTTCTGACAGGAGTGACTCCTGAAGTGTCAGTTTTCCCATTTGGTACTGCAATTACCCTAACAGGATTAAGTTCAATAACATCATTCTGAGTAGGTTCTACAACATGTGGTGTAATGGTTTCAGCATAGTGTACAGTGCCGTACTTACCATTTGATACGACCTCACCTGTCCCTCCACTAGGGGCCTTTGATACTGCTCTTACTGGTTGGGACGTGCCCACTGTTGTTTCTGCTATGGTGGCTGCTAGAGAGAGTGCCGATATTGTTGTGGGTTCATCCTCTTGGTCACAATCCTGGGGAAAGTTTAAAACAGGGTACAGCTTGCACGAGTTAGTATTAGCATCAACAATCTTAGCTACATTATTCTTAACATCTATACAATTACTAAGTGCATGTTTATCATACACCAGTGTGCCATTCTCTGTAACCACTTTCTCTCCCGTTATGTATGGTGGTGGTGGAGCGGTGGCTATCAGTTTTCTGATAGGGTTAGATCCAGCGGCTTGAACCAATCCTCTCTGTATTTCACCTTCCTGTTGCCATAATTGTAAATAATCATAATGTTTGATCCGTCTCTTTGCAGATTTAATGAGACATATCCTTCTCCTTAGATTTTGTAACACCTCAGGGCTAAAACTGCCTACCCGTGGGAACGTTTCCCCGTCATGCACAGTCATTCTTTCCCATTCATCGCACAAAACCTCTGTGTGTGAACCGTATTTCTCACACATGATATACCTTGCCGACCCGATTGGTCGGTTTACTGAATCAACTTGGACCAGGGTTGATCGCCCCCTACCTGAACAATTGGCCCCCATCTTTGCAGGTGTTGCTTTCGCTACCTCTGACCTTCAAATCAGGGTCTTCAGTGAACCCTTACAAAAACCAAGATGTCCGGGGTAGACTGATGGTGAAAGTTTACCAAGTACCTCCACTCACTCCGCCCACGTCGACCAATACGCCCACACACTGCCTTAGCGCAGCCGTTCTCAACCTAGGGCCCCTGCGACCTGAACCTCTATTTACTGGAACATGTGGGTGTGATCAGAAGAGCACTTAACCCTTCCCAGTAAACATCAGTTGCTGGAGAATTCCTGAGTGACCAGCGAACCTCCCTTAAAATAAAAAAAATTACACAAATCACGTTAGAATGTACAAATAGCGTTTATGACCCCTCTAGCGTACGCAAATGGTACTGGGTCAAGTTACTAACTAATGCACACAATTACATGCGGTACAATCGTTCTGCACATAAGCAACTAATCTTATGTGCGGAACGACCAGTGGAATCGAAAATTGTGGCTGCGAATTCCTTCAGCCAGAGCTTAATGGCCTATATGGGTATTGCACCAACCCTCCTGGTGTTGTGCTTCTTGACTCTTATCTGTAGCGGACTTCCTAGTCCGCTGTACCTAGACCTCCTGGTCTGTCTCTATTGCTCTTTTTTTAATGTGTTAACAAGGGATGCCTCCCAAGCCACCGTGCTGTCACTTGCACGTATGTACCTCACGTGAACTCGATTTCCTGTGATTCCACCCAAAAATGAGAAACTTATATATATATGTATACACACTCTTTCACCTCATATACTCTTTACTTTCGTTTCTGCGCAGAAATCCCTTTCATTCGGTATCACAGTCTAGTCCCGAAAGGAGTTACAACTAGAGAAGGATTATTTACGCTAAAATTTAGGACACTGAGATTGACTTGCGCTATTATCGCGTTGCCTCCGTATCGCCTACTAAAACAATACTATCGTGATTTGTATTACGTGGGCGTACCCGTATGCTCCGTTGCGTAATATACGCTACGTGCGTCGGCCCTTGCGTACGCTAGTCCCGCCCTTTGCTAGGGACACGTGTACACAGGCCAGACACGTCCACAGTAACACAATTAACACGTTTCAATCAATGCAAATGATATTTAACTGTAATCATTTACTGAACACCGCACAGAACTTCCTTGTATCTTAGGCAAGCTGTGTGCGTTTTTTACAAATTACTCCCTTACGTATTAATTTTACTTTTAACTACCAAGAGCAACAAATCTTTCTCAGCACGTTATCAATGATAAATGGCAAAACAGGAAGGTGAGATGTGAAAATTACACAAGTGGAAAATGCAGGTGTGTGCGTGTGTTGCGTACGCAATGTGTATCAAACAGAAATAAAACAGTTTTAAAAGACAATAGCGTACTGTTCTTACCTTCCGGTTCCGGATTCCACCAGCACTCCTACAGCGTAGCGATGCAGACGCTTATCTAGTCAGCACTACCGTATCCCTCACCACCAACACGGATACAAAGGGATACGCCTTCCCGCCCTTTGCTGACAGATAAAGTCTGCTTGTGTTCGCTAGAGCGGATATGTGGAGGACGGACGAGCCGCCAATTGATAAAGCTAAATATTTATCTTATAACATTCAATATATATTGGTAAGAGACTCAGTACGCAATGGGTGTACGGGGTACAGTAAGGGTACGCACTTAGCGTAGCAGACACTTGGCCGTGGTCGAGACGCACGAGCGACACGTTCGCTCACGGCTTACGCTGGGTATCGAGCACGCTATAGGCGGTCCGAGTACCGTAATGCTACGCTACTAGCGTAGCGGACGCCGTGCCCACAAAAGGAACACGAGCGGCGCAGACGCTCACAGGATGACACACAGTAAACCTTGTATGCAACACAATGAAAGGATATGCTTATGCTGTAAACCTTATTACTGTAATGTGAACACAATGCAATGCTAATTAACCTCTATTATATAAAAGCCTCTTGAGCGATTGAGATGCTCTGAATACTCTCAGCAATGTAATAAACACACAATACCTTGCTAAGGTTCCAAAACCTTTACTAACGAGATTTAGTTATGTAAAAGGGGAAAATACAGTTAACAGTTTATACACTACAGGCTAACATCAATATCTAAACATAATAACTACACATATACAATATACAACAGCGTAACAATAACAGAGAGAGAGAGAGAGAGAGTATGGCAAATACAAACAGAGAACAAGTTGGTTACAGAGAAACACTTACACACTGGGGAATGATCGCTGCGCAGTCCTGGTACCAGCTCTCAAGTTAGTCAGTGATGAAAACCTTTTGTGGAGAGTAGACCGAGCTGGCCCAAGCTGGCTGCCTTATATACACTGCATACAGTACACTACAAAGGGGCCTACAATCTCATTGTTCATTGGACGCAGGAATCTGTCCCCACATTATAACAAAAGGTCATAGGTTGATTCAAACAGGTGGGCTGTGACTATTTTATACTGCTAAGGTGGGAGGGAATCTCAGGATTCCCGCCGCATGGATAATGAACTGCAAATATAGCAAATGTCCATAAACTTCTTATAGACATAACTATTCGCAGGAGCGATTGATTTCTCTCAAACCAATACCGGAATGTTTCTAATAATATACTCTACCGTTACATACTAAACACCACTGCTCAAAACCTTACTGACCCTTCGTATCATGTAAAGAGGGATTTCTCCGTCCATAAACCAGTTACACTAGCCAAACTTACTGATATTATTAAGGAGACCATAACATACAAAATACACTATTTGGATTAACTATGTGACAATTGAGTCACCCGTCAGACGCACACAAACTCTACCGTAAATGCACATACCACGCGCTTGAGCGCATGTCCGTGGAGGCGCCGTCACGCAACTGCGAATATGCGCACGCACGGGAGAGAATGTGCACGTGCAGCGGGCAAGCGCATGGGGTTAGTACAAGGCATGAGAATAACGATATTTTTCGACTTTGACAGGAGGAACCCACTGGTGATTTCCCCTGACCCCTGTGGGCCAGTCCGACCTTGGCCCTAACCATGAATTCGCCAGTGTGTCAGCAGACTGCGTTTTCCTCTCCAGGTTTATGAAAGGAACTTCATAGCAGAAGAAGGGAATGCTTGCAAGATCTGTTGTGACATCTATGTGATATCCTGGGACAAAGTATACAATACCCAAAATTTCTGCTGCCTGAACCCTTTTTGGTCGTAAAACAAACTGCGTTACTTCAATACATGAATAATTCTTTTCTAGTCAATCACCAGGACACTGGCGACTACTACCGTTCCCAGTCAGACTTGTGCTGCCCAAATACTAATACAAGAAATGGTAAGCAGGAACCCAAAGTTATTGCTCACACTTTTTTAACAGTGATATCCAGGGCCGGATGGAGGGCCACATGGGCCTGGGGTTGAAAATGATCAAGGGCCTACTTTGAGAAGATGAGGTGTGGCAAGTCCTGTGTGGGTGTTGCCAGTGCCGTGTGGGGGTGCACTCCCCCCTATACTATCAGCCCCACTGTCTCCCTGGATATGCGAAGTAGAAAAATTGCATCATTTTGTGATAAAAATGGAAAACAATTTTAAGGGGCTTATTCATCATTACTAATGGGCCTGTTACACATGCGGAAACAATAGTCATGTTTTATGTAAAGGGCCCATTCATTATTAGGGGCCCGATAGGACAACCTAGTAATCAGCAAACTTCACATTTTTCAGAATTTGCTTGTGAGAACCAACACCATCTTCAGATGACGATGATTCTTAGAGCTCAGGTCTGGAGTTTGTGATAAGGGGTCCTGGTTGATCCCTCTGCTGCCCCCAGACTGCGCGACCCGTGACTGTGCATGTGCAGGCTGCCGGTCGTCTCCGGTAAATATCACTGCTACTTCTGTGTTATGGGAATGCAGGGACAGCGGCTTCTCTGAGCTCCTGGCCCCACACCGGAGCAATACTGAATTGCTATGCTAATGAAGTTTCCACTGACGCAATTTGCAGTGAGTATGATACTTAAGGGAGACATGTACTAAGCAGTGATAAAGGTGGAGAAGGGAGCCGGTGGAGAAGTTGCCCATGGCAACCAATCAGCATTGAAGTAACATTTATCATTTGCATACTATACAATCATACAGAGCAGCTGATTGGTTGACATGGGCAACTTCTCCACAGGCTCACTTCTCCACCCTTTTCACTGCTTCATGAATAGACCCTTAGTTATCAGGTATTGGATGCCCCTTGATGCATAGCCAGATTAAGGGGGGGATGCAGGGCATACTGTACCCCAGGCCCCCCTCTGTCAAGGGGTCCCCCAGCCAGAGCACACTGACATCACTAGCTTTCCCTCTTATGTAACAGCAGAACCAGCAGCCAGAATACGAGCAGGACAGTATGCAGTACAGGCAGAGGCACAGGGGTATCAGATTTCATGAACTATCGATGGAGCTTCCCAACCAGAGGAGAGATAGGAGGGTGGAGAGAGCTGTGACACAGGGTGGGATCCCTGTGTCACTTACAGCTCTCTCCACACCTGGGTGTCTGAGTCCTGTGTAACTTTTTATCTAATGAGGGTCTAGAGAGAGAGAGACACACAGTCCTCCTGAGTCCTGTCCCAGTGTGTAAGTAGTACAGAGGCGGCTGCTATTTTTGCATGTGACAAGATAAATTATAGATTTTATTTTTCTATGTGTATTTTAAGGTTGTCTTAGTTCCACTACAAGAACATTTTATAAAATAGTTGTTTTCAATTAGGTGGAGCTATAAACATTACCCAGGCATTATTAAACTATTAGTTTAAATCTAACACACATCATTAGGCTAAATATAATATACACAATCCATACATCCCAAAATGACCCATTCCAAGAGGGACAAAATTCTTAAGTTATGATTGCAATCACATGTGTTGAAACACCTTTCTTATCAATGAAATAGTTCAACACAGGTGACACCAATCATATATTAAGAGGGAAGTCCATGTAAAGAGAATTTTGTCCCTCATGGAATGGGTCATATTGGGCCGTATGCACAATCTAATATCCAGCCCCCCATCCCCCTCCACCGAGGCCCCCCTGTCTAAAGTGCTTAGGGCACCCCCAAGGCTTAATCCGGCCCTGCCTTGGTGATGAATACTCCACTGGTACTTCTGATTTAAGGTCAACCATATGGCCAGTTCGGCAGCTGGTCATTGTCATGATGACGAGCACATTTTTAGAAGGGTACCTGCTGCATTGTTACTCTAAAACTGGTTAAATACCTTTGTATTAACCCATTTTTTAATAGTCTTTGAACAAGGGGCATGAAATTATGGCATAACTATTACCATAAAATATGAAGAATATGGGGGAGTTGTATCAAACTTTGGAGAGAGAGAAAGGACTAAGTAGTCAGCTTATAACTGCTATGTTACAGACTGTGGGCTAGATGCATCATCGCTTGGAAAGTTATAAAATGGAGAAAGAAAAAGTACCAGCCAATCAGGTCCTAACTACCATGTCACATGCTGTGTTTGAAAAATGGCAGTTAGGAGCTGATTGGCTGGTACTTTATCTCTCTCCACACTTTGATAAATTTTCCCTACAGTAATTTGTGGCGATTTTCTGCAGTTTTTAATAAGTAATAAAGTGAAGGCTTTAAGTGCTTTTGTAAGGGGGGCCTAATAGAAAGTATTCCAACGGTGCTTGGTTCACCTCTTTAAATAGGTACCTTCTTTGAGAGTAGGCGATGGGGACACATTAAACCTATGTCCAACCCAACAGCTGTGAAATATGTAGATAATCTTACTAATCAACATGTGAGACTGCAGCTCAGAACTGATGACAGCTCAGCGTGTCCAGCACCCAACATTAATAAAAAATACTTTGCAAAATATAACTCCCTGCCATGCTTAGAGTGGTGGTGCACTTATTTTAGTACTCTCTAGCTATACACCGGTGCCAAATATTATGGTGCATTATAAATAGCCCATAATAAATTAATTTCATGATCGAGAGCACTGGACCTTTGATATGGGATGGATGTAAATTTGGCAACAGAATCCCTCCTACCCCGAAGGTATTTGAAGACCTTACACAATGCAGACTGTATAATGCTGACTTTGGTTTGGTTGTTCCCGGAGATCATATAGTGATATAAAGAAGTATCTATAAGTGGCTACATCTGACAAAACTCACTGCATTTATAGAAGTGACAACCACTAAACAATTCTCCAGTCAGTTGATATGGGAAATAAAATTATTTATTAAGAAAGGAGATTGCTAGAAGCAAATAGACATAAAAGATGGGGTTTAAGCGAATAAGTGATCAGATTCTGGAGTTGTTTGTACAGTACTTTAGCAAATGAATGAAAACACTAGTTTAGGTTGCTACAGACAAAGACATACTAGAAGTCTGACGTGTTGGGGCTTCACAGCGGTGGTGGAGCTACAGTACAGGTCCAGTATTCTAGGACATGACAGCTGAACCCTTAGGTCTACATGTTTTATCATATCCGGTCTGTATCATGCATATTACAAATACGTGAGGCAGAGTGTCAGGATAGTGTCAAAGCTTTGTAAGTGTATTGGCTCCGCTTACCCAGCTGCTAGTGGTTATCAGTAGAGATGTGCGCCGGATCATTTTTGCTGGAATTGAATTTGGCTCTGATTTGTCGTCCGGCTTTAGATTTAGATTTGTCAAACCGCTGTGACTGGTTTCAGATATGGATTTTTTCCCAAAAACTGACAAAAAAAGCTAAAATCACATATTATTAGCCTCAGTAGCATTCATTTTCAGTCATTTCCACTCAATTTGGACCACCTCACTGCTCACAATAATGTTTTAACCAATATTGGCCAAAGGCTGCAGTGAGCTGACTGGTTACTAAGCGACAGAGCATCAGCACAAACACACAGCAGTTTATAGCACATATATGAAACACCGGCACACATTGCGTGGATCACAAGGCTTATAGATACACGTGAACAAAGCGCATCAGAGTAAAGAGTACCAACAATAGATATATATATATATATATTAGGGCTGCGCAAGTTAACGCGTTAATATCGCGTTAACGCATTAACTAATTAACGCCGACAATTATTTTAACGCTTGGCGGCCATGCAGCTCCTCTCCATCTCCCTGCAGTCATTGGCGGATACAGTGGGGGGCGATTGTGGTGATCGCCCCCCCATAGCACTGTGCAGTTGTAATCAGCTCTCTTCGTCCTCCCAGCTGTTTGGTGCATACAGTGGTTAGCTTCGGGCAGCCATGGAGACCGTGACAGCTCCGGTGCCATTCAAGTGTATTGCTGGCCACCAGCGAGCCAATCGGAACTCGAGGACTGGCAGCCAATCAGAAGCGCCCGTATCGGTGGCTCCTCATTGGCTGCTGGGTGACAAGCTCCGATTGGCTCATGGCGGCGGCACATTTGAAACGCCGCCGGCGCTATCACGGTCTCCATGGCTCCAAGATTGGCCCACACAGGCTGTAGAGGCTGCATCTACATCCCCATGCTGGACTCACCAAGCAGCTGGCGCCCGGCAAGATGGAGGAGACGAGAGGAAGCAGCGGCTAGCAAAATCAGCACATGGGACTCACCAAGCTGACAGACGAGTCTGGAGCTGCACGGGGAGGTGGACATTTGCTAAGGTACATTATGCACTCATTGCTCACAATCTGTTCATGGTCCTACCTCAAGAATAGGAGCTAAGAGGCAGTGTTTCTTTTGAGACAGACTCCTTTTTATACATACAGGAAGGCTTTGTTTTGTGATACCTATTTGCAGTTACAAAGCCATGCACTACACAGCCTGGTCCAGTTTTGCACAATAGAATACTTACATGCTGTATGTATGTATGTATGTATGTATGTATGTATGTATGTATGTGTATCTCTCTCTCTCTCTCTCTCTTTTGTCTCTCGCTCTCTAAATGTGTGCAATACACTACTTTTGAATTCATTATTGAATCTTGCACATAACAATGCGATTAATCACAATTAATCTGAGAAAATCATGCGATTAATCGCAATTAGAAATTTTAATCGTTGCCCACCACTAATATACACTGCTCAAAAAAATAAAGGGAACACTAAAATAACACAATGTAACTCCAAGTCAGTCACACTTCTGTGAAATCAAACTGTCCACTTAGGAAGCAACACTGATTGACAATCAATTTCGCATGCTGTTGTGCAAATGGAATAGACAACAGGTGAAAATTAGAGGCAATTAGCAAGACACCTCCAATAAAGGAGTTGTTCTGCAGGTGGTGACTACAGACCACTTCTCAGCTCCTATGCTTTCTGGCTGATGTTTTGGTCACTTTTGAAAGCTGGCGGTGCTTTCACTCTAGTAGTAGCATGAGACGGAGTCTACAACCCACACAAGTGGCTCAGGTAGTGCAGCTCATCCAGGATAGCACATCAATGCGAGCTGTGTCAAAAAGGTTTGCTGTGTCTGTCAGCGTAGTGTCCAGAGCATGGAGGCGCTACCAGGAGACAGGCCAGTACATCAGGAGACGTGGAGGAGGCTGTAGGAGGGCAACAACCCATCAGCAGGACCACTACCTCCACCTTTGTGCAAGGAGGAACAGAAGGAGCACTGCCAGAGCCCTGCAAAATGACCTCCAGCAAGCCACAAATGTGCATGTGTCTACTCAAACGATCAGAAACAGACACCATGAGGGTGGTATGAGGGCCCGACGTCCACAGGTGGGGGTTGTGCTTACAGCCTAACACCGTGCAGGACGTTTGGCATTTTGCCAGAGAACACCAAGATTGGCAAATTCGCCACTGGCGCCCTGTGCTCTTCACAGATGAAAGCAGGTTCTCACTGAGCACATGTGACAGAAGTAACAGAGTCTGGAGACGCCAAGGAGAACTTTCTTCTGCCTGCAACATCCTCCAGCATGACCGGTTTGGCAGTGGGTCAGTAATGGTGTGGGGTGACATTTCTTTGGGGGGCCGCACAGCCCTCCATGTGCTCGCCAGAGGTAGCCTGACTGCCATTAGGTACCGAGATGAGATCCTCAGACCCCTTGTGAGACCATATGCTGGTGCGGTTGGCCCTGGGTTCCACCTAATGCAAGACAATGCTAGACCTCATGTGGGTGGAGTGTGTCAGCAGTTCCTGCAAGACGAAGGCATTGATGCTATGGACTGGCCCGCCCGTTCCCCAGACCTGAATCCAATTGAGCACATCTGGGACATCATGTCTCACTCCATCCACCAACGCTACGTTGCACCACAGACTGTCCAGGAGTTGGTGGATACTTTAGTCCAGGTCTGGGAGGAGATACCACAGGAGAACATCCGCCACCTCATCAGGAGCATGCCCAGGCATTGTAGGGAGGTTATACAGGCACGTGGAGGCAACACACACTACTGAGCCTCATTTTGACTTGTTTTAAGGACATTACATCAAAGTTGGATCAGCCTGTAGTGTGTTTTTCCACTTTAATTTTGAGGGTGACTCCAAATCCAGACCTCCATGGGTTAATAAATTTGATATCCATTGATAATTTTTGTGTGATTTTGTTGTCAGCACATTCAACTATGTAAAGAACAAAGTATTTAATAAGAATATTTCATTCAGATCTAGGATGTGTTACTTTAGTGTTCCCTTTATTTTTTTGAGCAGTGTATTATATAATACCAGCAATAGGATGGCACTCAGAGACTCCAATTATGCAAAAAAAAAAACATGTATATTTCACGTTTGTTTTGCATTATTGGAGTCTCTGAGTGCCATCCTTCTGCCACCTTCTTGTGAGGGACACCGGAGCAGGCTGTTTTATTGTATGTGAGTGCCGGCAGACTGTGGATCTATGGAAGTAATTCAGACTGCATTGCTGCAGCGGCAGCGATCGCAGTCTGAATTATTATGCACCATGCGCACGCGCGACAGGTGCACTGCGCATGTGCAGCCAGTGAGATGTGAAAGCATCTCACTGGTGCTATTGCCTCTGCCTGATTGACAGGCAGAGGCGGTCGCGGGGCATGCCAACGGCATTAGAACGCCGTTGTCGAGGCGCGGTCCGGACAACGGAGGCGTGTCTGGACCATTGGAGGGGTCAGCCGCGGCTGCTGCGACCCGGGACGCGGCAGTTAGCCCCCTGCCAGAACGCAGGAGCTGCACTGGCAGGGAGCTACTTGTCAGGTACAAAAGCATCGCCGGCATGTGATGCTTTTGTACCTATGCGGGGGGGAGGGGTCGGCCTGACATGCAGGGCGGACGCATGTCAGAGTAACTGATCGTAGATGTGCTAAATTTAGCACATCTACGATCAACTCTGAATTACCGCCTATATCAGGAGATATCAGGAGTGGGAATCCTTCGGCTCTCCAGCTGTTGTTAAACTACACATACCAGCATGCCTTGCTACAGTTTTGCGATTTGGCCGTGCTAAAACTGTAACTGAGCAATGGAAAGCAGACACACTAGAGGCGCTGAAAATAACCCCTGGATTTCTCACACAAGTTTTAATTAAAAACATGTTTTATTCATATGAATCACAATAAAAACAATATAAACAATATAAAACGCATGTAGTAAGTTCTTAGGAACCATCAGCTAGGTTCCATGCAGATAATAACATACAACTAACTGTTACACCATGCTGGGAATGATCTTAAAGTGGGGTGTGGGGTGTGGGATGAGTCTCACCATGCCTTGGTGTTGCGGTGGGCTAGCTGATGTAACAGATCTGGTTCCGGGCTGAAAGGCTCGGCACTACCGCAGAGGGCTTTCCAGACTATCCAGGCAATCTCCTCCCCCTTCGTCTCCAGCAGGTTAAAGCACAAAGTCTAAACAACGCGTTTCGGTGATAGACACCTTTCTGAAGAATGGATAGTGTGCTCCTTCCTGTTCTGGTTTTTATACCTTACTGAATTAGACTTGATTGAGTCTTAATTGCATTTCCCACCTCTCTATTTCCCCGGAAGTCGTCTGTCCATCTTTCTTTACTTCCCCATGTATTGCCGCGCGAGTGAAGCTCCATTCCGCTTTTCCGGAACCGGAAAGGACGCCTTGCGTTCCACTGACTACTTCCAGTTGCGTTCCACAGCGGGTGTATCTCGTACCAGTGTTTTATCCTGTACAGACCTTATGATGTTGTTTCTCTCGTTTATACACTCCTTCTCATTGTCCATTATTCAGTAAATAAAGTTGATGCCTTTTATCTTTGCTCATCTCATAAGACACAAACATTCTTCCTTACAATAACGTCGCCATCTTTAAAGTGGGAAAGGACCCGTTTTCATCCTTTTTTATTTCGGAATCTTTACTGATTCCATTTCTAATGTGGTACTTAGTATTCCCACATAGTCCATCCCTTGAAATGAGTAGGGAATTTTTCAATTTTCTCCCGGTGGCATGTATAAAAATAAATAAAATTACGAATTACACATGTGTGTAAATTGAAATAATTCAACATAGTTCAGAGTAGCCGTCCAGAAATGAATATGCGAAAGAACCACACCAAGGGTTTCCACAGATGTAGGGAGTGCCTTATGTGCAGAACCACCACTAATAAGAACATAGGTGGTCATTCCGAGTTGATCGCTCGCTAGCCGTTTTTAGCAGTCGTGCAAACGTTAAGCCGCCGCCCTCTGGGAGTGTATTTTAGCTTAGCAGAAGTGCGAACGAAAGGATCGCAGAGCGGCTACAAAAAAAAATTGTGCAGTTTCAGAGTAGCTCCAGACCTACTCAGCGCTTGCGATCACTTCAGACCGTTCAGTTCCGGAATGGACGTCACAAACACACCCTGCGTTCGCCCATCCACGCCTGTGTTTTCCCTGGCACGCCTGCGTTTTCCCTGGCACGCCTGCTTTTTTTGGAACACTCCCTAAAAACAGTCAGTTGACACCCAGAAACGCCCCTTTCCTGTCAAACACTCTGCAGCTGCCATTGCGACTGAAAAGCGTCGCTAGACCTTGTGTAAAAATACATCGGCCGTTGTGAAAGTACGTTGCGAGTGTGCACTGCGCCGCATACGCATGTGCAGAAGTGCCGCATTTTCACTTAATCGCTGCGCTGCGAACATTTTTCACCAGCGATCAACTCGGAATGACCCCCATAGAACGGAAAATAACAGGGTTTGAAGTAAAAGGGAAAAAGTACAAGATAAATGAGTTCATCACCTGTCATTCAAGAAATGTCATTTATCTACTAGAGTGCAGGTGTGGACTCATATATATAGGAAAAACTTCAAGACCACTAAAAAAGAGGTCATCAGAACATATGTATAATATAAAAAAAAAGGGTTTATCACACATCCACTCTCAGATCACTTCCTTCACATAGTAAATGTGAAAAGGACATCAAACATTTTGTTGGGATACAACTAGTACAAGCCAATTGGAAAAATAAGAATATTGAAAAAATTCTGGCTAAAAGTGAGATGAGGTGGATCTTTGAGATGGATACGATTAAGCCCAATGGTCACAATGTGGACTTTGAATTTAAATGGTTCTTAGATTAAATTGATCATGTCCTTTATCTTGGAGCCTGTTTTTAGCTCTCCTCTTTTAATTTCTTATGTGGTCGTTATTTGGTTATAAATGTTGAATTATTTCAATTTACACACATGTCTAATTAGTAATTTTATTTATTTTTATACATGCCACCGGGAGAAACTTGAAAAATTCCCGACTCATTTCAAGGGATGGACTATGTGGGAATATTAAGTACCACATTAGAAATGGAATGAGTCGGGAAAGATTCCGAAATTAAAAAGGATGAAAACGGGTCCTTTCCCACTTTAAAGATGTCAACGTTGTTGTAAGGAAGAATCTTCGTGTCTTTTGAGATGAGCAAAGATAAAAGGCATCAACTTTATTTACTGAATAATGGACAATGAGGGGGAGTGTATAAACGAGAGAAACAACATCATAAGGACTGTACAGGATAAAACACCGGTACGAGATACACCCGCGGTGGAACGCAACCGGAAGTAGTCAGTGGAACACAAGGCGTCATTTCCGGTTCCGGAAAAGCGGAATGGAGCTTAGTGTACGTGGATCGGCAATACATGGGGAAGTAAAGAAAGATGGACAGACGACTTCCGGGGAAATAGAGAGGCGGGAAATGCAATTAAGATTCAATCAAGTCTAATTCAGTGAGGTATAAAAACCAGAAGAGGAAGGAGCACACTATCCATTCTTGAGAAAGGTGTCTATCACCGAAACGCGTTGTTTGGACTTTGTGCTTTAACCTGCTGGAGACGAAGGGGGAGGAGATTGCCTGGATAGTCTGGAAAGCCCTCTGCGGTGGTGCCGAGCCTTTCAGCCCGGAACCAGATCTGTTACATCAGCTAGCCCACCGCAGCAACATGGCATGGTGAGACTCATCCCACACCCCACTTTAAGATCATTCCCAGCATGGTGTAACAGTTAGTTGTATGTTAGTATCTGCATGAAACCTAGCTGATGGTTCCTAAGAACTTACTACATGCGTTTTATATTGTTTATATTGTTTTTTAATTAAAACTTGTGTGAGAAATCCAGGGGTTATTCTCAGCGCCTCTAGTGTGTCTGCTTTCCATTGTTCAGTTCAGAGGCGTAACAAGGGTATTTGGAGCCCAGGGCAAGATCATGAATGGCGCCCCCGATCCCACCCCCCCACCCCACTTAAAAAAAAAAAAAAAAAGGACTGAGAAACTAAACAATGTGTGCGCGCGCGCCAAAAAAATGGGCGTGGTCACGCACCATAGGGGTCGTGGCCACTGAAAATGGTGCGTGCTGACATGACACCCCACCTGTTTCGCATCACAAATGGAAACATTCTTTTCAATTCCACACGTACCTTACCTCTATGATGGTTTCTCACAATGTGGAACCTCTGAAGAAATGTATCCTCTGAGGCAGACGGCGTCTTCAGTCGGTATTCACTATTCATGTAGGACAGCGGTGGCCAACCAGTGACTCTTGAGCCGCATGAGGCTCTTTCTTTATTCAAATGTGGCTCCCCAACACTCAAAATCACATGACCACAATAGATCCGGGAACTGCTGCACTCCAGCCAGACACACAGCAGCACTACGGGGACTGAGTATTGAGGGAGCCAGATACTAGAGGTGAGACACCCACTGGCAAACAGAGGACACAAAAGGGGCTGCTGCAATGGCACAAGTTGTAGGGGCTGTGGTGACACGAGGGTGGGCTGGAGTGACACAAGGGGGAGCTGGCTGGAGTGACACAGGAGAGTGCTGCAGGGGTGACTCATGGGGTGCTGGCTAAAGTGACATAGGAGGGTGGTAGCAGGAGTGACACATGGAGTAACTGACTGGAGTGACCCAGTAGGGTGCTGGGAGTAGTGACACATAGGAGAGCTGGCTGGAGTGACATATAGGAGAGCTGAAGTGTATTAGGTGAATCTTGCTTTTTTAATTATTTTATGTGGTAGTGGCTTTTTCAATGTATTTTATACCAGGGGCGTGGTCTAGCAGGCACAAGGCCACACCCCTTTTTTGCACGCATACCTTTGGCTTGATGACGGCTCTTTGATGTACCTAACTAGATTTTTTGGCTCTTTGTCTCTGACTGGTTGGCCACCCTTGATGTAGGAGATCCCATCGTCCAGAAGATGCCTGTTTGTGTAGGAATATTAACAACCTCTTCAGACAAGCCTATCAAATTCCAGACCCACCCACATAAACTTCAGTGCTTCCCTATCTAATTGCATCCTCTGTAGAGTATTCATAACATCACATATCTTGGCTTTCTTTACTCTCACACCCTCCTGACACTTGGCCAACTTTGTGGGGTATCATCATACAACCCATTAAGAACCTAGCAATCTGGTGGACCATTATGCAATAGGTAGCATCAGTCCTTGTGTATCTATGCCTATTTCCCTATAGATTGTAAGCTTGCGAGCAGGGCCTTCCTACCTCTATGTCTGTCTGTTTTTACCCAGTTTTGTTTTATTACTGTTGTTCTAATTGTAAAGCGCAACGGAATATGCTGCGCTGTATAAGAAACTGTTAATAAATAAAATAAATAAAATAAATAAGGTCACCATCATACAACAGCGGTTCAACAAAACTCACATCCTGCCCCCTGCGTCTCTCAGCCACACCATCACCAATCCCCTGTGTCATCACTCAGCACATCATCACCTACCACCCTGTGTCGTCACTCAGCACACCATCACCTCCCCCTGTCTCGTCACTCAGCACACCATCCCCTTACCCCATTGTCGTCTCTCAGCACACCATCACCTATCCCGTGCCGTCACTCAGCACACCATCACCTATCCCGTGCCGTCACTCAGCACACCATCACCTATCCCATGTCGTCACTCAGCTCACCATCGCCTATCCCGTGTCGTCACTCAGCACACCATCACCTATCCCGTGTGGTCACTCAGCACAACATCACCTCCCCCTGCATCGTCATTCAGCACACCATCAACTACCCCGTGTCGTCACTCAGCACACCATCACCTATCCCGTGTCGGCACTCAGCACACCATTGCCTATCCCGTGTCGTCACTCAGCACACCATCACCTATCCCGTGTGGTCACTCAGCACAACATCACCTCCCCCTGCGTCGTCATTCAGCACACCATCAACTACCCCGTGTCGTCACTCTGCACACCATCACTTATCCCGGGTCGTCACTCAGCACAACATCACCTCCCCCTGCGTCGTCACTCAGCACACCATCACCTATCCCATGTCGTCACTCAGCACACCATCACCTATCCCGTGTCGGCACTCAGCACACCATTGCCTATCCCGTGTCGTCACTCAGCACACCATCACCTATCCCGTGTCATCACTCAGCACACCACCACCTATCCCGTGTGGTCACTCAGCACAACAGCACCTCCCCCTGTGTCGTCACTCAGCACACCTTAACCTATCCCGTGTCGTCACTCAGCACAACATCACCGCCCCCTGCGTCGTCAATCAGCACACCATCAACTACCCCCTGTGTCGTCACTAAGCACACCATCACCTAGCCCCTGTGTCGTCACTCAGCACACCACCGCCACCCTACACACACACACACACGGGTCACGGACACCCTACACACACCTACATGGGTAATTGCCAGTCTACAGTTACACAGGGGCCAATTCCATACTATGCACACACATACACACGCTGTGGGTAGAACCACACACTCACCTTGGGACCAGACATTCCTTCCACACTCCATCTCCAGCCACCTCCATGCTCAGTCTTGCTGCCAGAACTCTCCTTGCCTGGCCTGTTCTATCACTCCCCCTCGTAGATATCCCAGTGCCCATTGCTTCAAATGTGCAGGGGCGGGGAGAGGGGGGGGGGGGGGGGACCACTGCTGCTGCTGAGGGGGAGGGGGGAGAACCATTGCTGCCGCTGAGGGGAGGGGGGAGAACTGCTGCTGCCGCTGAGGGGAGGGGGGAGAACCGCTGCTGCTGCTGCTGCCGCCGAGGGGGGGGGGGGAACCGCAGCTGCTGCTGAGGGCAGGGGGGAAGAACCGCTGCTGCTGCTGATGAGGGGGTAGGGAACCGGTGCTGCTGCTGCCGCCGGGGGGGGGGGGCGGACCCGGATTTAACATACATGGGTCTGGGGGATCGGACTGGCACTTTTGGGGCAGACTGGCCGGAGAAACGGGAGGCGGGAGTGTCGGGACGTATGTAGCGGGGGCGGGTGGGCATGATGCCCTGGCCGGCGGCGCCCCCCTGGCTGCTGGCAGCTTTGTGCTCCGTGCACACACTTCTCCTTCTCCAGAGCAGATCATCCCGCCCGCCGTGCGGAAGAGGGTAAAGGGCAGGGCCGTCTTTTCGTATGGGCTCAATGGGCTCTTGCCCAAGGGCCCCAGGAGTATAAGGGCCCTAGACTGATAGCTGAGGGTCCCCTCTTTCCAGGGGTACCAGATTTTTGAAAATCGGCCCTGGGGAACTGGAGATATCTGACTTGAAAGCAGAGGTCCCCAACCAAGCCTGTTAATTGCTCTTCCCAGTTTAATATCTTGGGTTTTGTCTGACTTGGAGTATTTCTGAGGCTATAAGCCAAAAGCTACGACTTTCCCCTTTTGGTGGACACTGTCAGCTTGTCTCTACTATGCCCAGAACCAGAGATATCAGCCTTCAAGCAGCTGGTCCCTACTCCAGCTCCACACGCCTAAAATGCAGTTTTAGATTTTCGTTGCTTTGGCTCATGAACTCTGATCCCCAAGTCCCCAGAACCTTCTGAAAGGTGGGACTGTCCAGTTTTTATCCCATTCAAAGCTAAGAAATATATTTTCAGGAACTTGAGAAATCTGCATTCAAGCAAGCTTCCCTCCCACCTGAAAATGATAAATATTAAGCCCACTCCACTATCCACCCCTCCCCTACGTATTAAATACCCCTACCACTCTGGAAATCATATACCAGGACTTCTTCATTCAGCCCAATGCCCCCTTCTACAGTTTAGCCCCATCTGTGCAGTAAAGGAGTAATTAGCAGAAATTACTGTTCCAGGTCCTACATGCTGAGCGGAAGATAAAACACCCCATACCGCCCGCGGGACATCAAAGCTGCGCTGATAGCACCCCCCACCCCTACCGGTGGAGGATGGGTAGGGGGCCCAGTGCATTGCTGTGCCCAGGGGCCTACACTGCTGTTAAGACAGCCCTGGTTAAGGGAGGAGCCTCAAGCAGAGGTAAGTGCCGAGTAATGTGCCCCCGCTCTGGCTGCAATGCTCCTTCATGCAGTCCGCTGCCCATCAGCCCAGATCTGGCACCAGCGTTACCCAGTACGCGGGGGTGCAGGCAGCCGGGCTGTATTGAATGAGGTAAATACTGCATAATCCGGTGACGCCTCCGGACACCACGCGCAGCCAATGATGGTGCCTTGTCTGCTACTTCCCCACCCCACTCTTCACCTATTGGGCCGGCGGTGGCTACACAGTTCTCTGATCCCCACCCGCCCTGGGACGGTCGGAGCGGAGGTTCGAAGCAGAGGTTCAAAGGCTGACAGTTTACTGTTTAATCTGCCCTGGCCATCAGCGCCCCCTTCTGCCAGTCTTGCCAGGGCGCCCAGGGCACATGCCCTGCTCGCCCTACCTTAGATACGCCTCTGGTTCAGTTACAGTTTAAAGGAAACATTGTGCTCATTTCCAAGATACAAAAAGGCTGCGATGAAAGTTCCTAACTGCGTAGAATTAGGTGTACATTCATTTTTAAATTCCATTCTAAAACTGTTGCAGGGCATGCTGGGATGTGTAGTTCAACAACAGCTGGAGGGCCGAAGGTTCCCCATCCCTGATCTATATAAATATATATATATATATATATATATATAGACGAAAGGCAATAAAGCAATCAGCGGCACTCAGGGTCTTGTTGTAGCAAACGGGTGTATTGAAAAAATCACTACATGAATCCCAACGTTTCGGGACAAACACGTGCCTTTGTCAAGGTGTGTATGAACAGAGATGGAAGCGAAGCAAACTAACTCACAGACAGTATAACATAACATACACAGGAGGTAATGGAATAACTAATAAACACAAAGTGAACGGAGAAGCCCAAAGGCTCAGGAATTGGGTGTCTCCCTAGTATCAGGAATGCTCAGATGGAATAGAGCGGACAATGAAGCGAGGTGTAGTGATTTAACATGTGGAGCACCTGAAATGATGTTGCTAAGAGCAACAGAAAAACCCCCAAAGGGTTACCAACGGGTGTGGGAATAAACTCCTTGGTCAGAGATAGAAATATAGACACAAGGAGAGTATCCACAATCCTAACCCCCACTTGCAGGGCACAGGTTCAGCTTACTGCCACTAAACTGACACCTGGACGCCCTGCACAGTGAGGGAGGATTAAGCAAGCAGGTCTGAGAGTACAGCCGCAAACCTGCTGGGTTCACAGCAGTGGCGTAACTACTGCCCCCGCAGCCCTCGCGGTGGCTTGGGGGCGAGGGGCTGCGGGGGCGCCACTGATTTACAGCAGACTGACATGCGGACTAGCGTCCGCATGTCAGTCTGCAGTCTCCTTCCCTCCGCCGCTTTTTGGAGGGACACAGAGGGCACAGCGCGCCTCCCTGTGTTACTCCTGCTGCATCATCTCCGGCGGCCGCGGGTCTATTAGGGGAAAGTGCCGTCCGTGAGCTCTAATTGGCTCACGAACCGGCACTTCCCCCTATTAGACCCGCGGCCGCCGGAGATGATGCAGCAGGAGGGACACAGGAGAGGTGAGCTGTGCCCTCCGTGTCCCTCCAAAAAGCGGGGGGGGGGGGGGGATATCTGGCACTGGGGGGAATATCTGGCACTGGGGCATATATGGCACTGGGGGGAATATCTGGCACTGGGGCATATATGGCACTGGGGGGGAATATCTGGCACTGGGGGCATATATGGCACTGGGGGGGGAATATCTGGCACTGGGGGGGGGAATATCTGGCACTGGGGCATATATGGCACTGGGGGGGAATATCTGGCACTGGGGGCATATATGGCACTGGGGGGGAATATCTGGCACTGGGGGCATATATGGCACGGGGGGAATATCTGGCACTGGGGGCATATATGGCACTGGGGTGGAATATCTGGCACTGGGGGCATATATGGCACTGGGGGCATATATGGCACTGGGGGGGAATATATGGCACTGAGGGCATATCTGGCACTGGGGGCATATGTGGCACTGGGGGGGAATATCTGGCACTGGGGGCATATGTGGCACTGGGGGGGTATATGTGTACCTGGCACATGGGGGGGGGCTATATTTGGCACTGGGGCATGTGAGTACCTGGCACCGTGGGGGAATATCTGGCACTGGGGACATATGTGGCACTGGGAGCACAGCCCTAGCAACAAGGACTACCTCCTAGCAACGAGCAAGACACCCAGTGCATGAAACACCTGGCAACGAGCATGACACCCAGTGCATGAAACACCTGGCAACGAGCATGACACCCAGTGCATGAAACCCCTGGCAACGAGCATGACACCCTGAGCATGAAAACCCCTGGCACCGTGCATGGAACCAAGAGCATGAAACCCCTGGCAACAAGCATGACACCCAGTGCATGAAACCCCTGACAACGAGCAGGTAATTGAAAAGTAATTAGAAGCCTTACTGTAGGACTTAATGTGTAATGGGCATTACGGTGTGTGGCATAACGTATCACGGACATTGCGGTGTGTGTCATAATGTGTCACAGGCATTACGGTGTATGGTATACTATATCGCGGGCATTGTGATATGTGGTATAATGTCTCAGGGTCATTGCAGTGTGTGGCATAATGTATCACGGACATTGCGGTGTGTGTCATAATGTGTCAGGCATTACGGTGTGTGGTATACTATATCACGGGCATTGTGGTATGTGGTATAATGTCTCAGGGTCATTGCAGTGTGGCATAATATATAACGGGCATTGCGGTGTGTGGCATAGGGTATAACGGGCATTGCGGTATGTGTCACAGACATTGTATGTGCTATAATGTATCAGGGGCATTGCAGTGTGTAGCATAATGTATAACGGGCATTGCGATTCCTGTCATAATGTGTCACAGGCATTACGGTGTGTGGCATAATGTGTCACAGGCATTACGTTGTGTGGCATAATGTGTCGGGGGCATTACAGTGTGTGCATATTGTGTCATGTGCATTATTGTGTGCGGCATAATGTCTAAGGGCCATTGCAGTATGTGGCATAATGTATACTGGGCATTACTATAAGGAGGAAAAATGACAAATAATGTAAGGGGCATGAATCAGGATTATTTTTCTTTCCTGTGGTGGCCAACGTATGGGCGTGCAGGTTGCAAAACTGGGGTATAAGGTAGTCTTTTCCTGCAATGCCACGCCCCTTTATGCAAAACCACGCCCATTCCAACAAAACCACGCCCCTTTTTTGGGCGCGCGCGCCTTCGGCGCTCGCATATTTATCCCTTTCTTGCTCCCAATTATGGAGCATGAAGGGGGGGGGGGGGGGGGGGGGGGGCGCCGAAGAATTTTTTGGCTTGGGGGAGAAAAATTTCTAGTTACGCCACTGGTTCACAGAATAGCAAAAGAACCCCAGCAGGTCAAACAACTGACTCCAGTCTTACTGCTAGGTCCGGATTGGCAGAATGAAGTACCGAATCCCAAGGCCTATTCGCAGTAAGCAACAAGTAAATACAAAGTCACACAGTACTAGCTAACTCTCTGGAACTGACTAACAAACAAAGATTCAGCAGCATTTGCCTAGCCTGAGAGGATGGTTTATATAGCAGGTGCTGTCCACGCCCCACTCAGACCTCACAGACTGTGAGCACAAAACCAGCACCGGATTCCCTGCCGTGCACAGAGCCTGTAACCACTACACAGTAAAAACCCGGACCGGAGTATCAGCTGCGCTCAGGTTACTTCGCTAACACTTGCCTCCCGGTTGCCATGGCGACGTGGCAGCACAGAGCAGGAGATCCTAACAGTACCCCCCCTCTGACGAGGGATCAAAGAACCCCTACCACCGGGTTTATCGGGGAACTGCGAGAAGAAAGAGCGTATCAGTCTGGGGGCATGAAGATCACAACTGCGCACCCACGACCGCTCCTCCGGGCCATACCCCTTCCAGTGCACCAAAAATGACAGCCGACCCCGAACCATCTTGGAGTCAAGAACCCTTTCAACCACAAACTCCCTCTGACCCCGTATCAGAAGAGGAGAAGGTCTTCCACTGGAAGAAGGATTACTAACCGCCAGTTTTAAAAGGGAACAATGAAATGTTTTATTGATACCCAATGAACGGGGCAGATCTAACTGAAATGCCATTGGATTGATAACCCTGGTGATCTTATAAGGGCCGATGAACCGGGGGCCTAACTTATGAGATGGCTGTCTCAACTTCAAATTCTTGGTGGACAACCAGACGAAGTCTCCTAATTTGAAGCTGCAGGGTCTTCTCCGCTTATCAAAAACACTTTTGGTCACTAATGACACAGACACAAGGGCTTTCTTCACTTTCCTCCAAATACCCCTAAGGACCGAAACAACAGAGGAACCACCAGGCGTGGAATCCAGGGTATCAAAAGAATTGGCCTTAGGATGATGCCCATACACACAAAGGAAGGGAGAGATCCCTGTAGCAGAGTGAGCCGCGTTGTTATAGGCAAACTCCGCCATGGACAGATGAGCAACCCAGTCAGTATGACACTTGGAGACATAACACCTGAGGAACTGCTCCAAGGACTGGTTCACCCTCTCAGTCTGCCCATTAGACTGTGGATGGTAGCCTGACGACAAGCTCACAGAAATCTGGAGATCAGAACAAAATGCCCTCCAGAATTTGGCCACAAACTGGGATCCACGGTCAGAGACCACATCAAGTGGCAACCCGTGGAGGCGCACAACATGCTGCATAAATAACTCAGACAGGCGTCTGGCCGATGGCAACCCAACCAGTGGAACGAAATGCGCCATCTTCGAAAACCTGTCAACGACAACCCAAATGGCTGTCATCCCCGAGGATTTGGGCAAGTCCACCACAAAATCCATGGAAATGTGGGTCCATGGCTTAGACGGAATAGAGAGTGGATGTAATGGGCCGACAGGAACCCCTCTAGGAGTTTTATTTCGGGCACAAACGTCACATGCCCGAAACCACTGATCCACATCCCTAGCCACCGAGGGCCACCACACCGACCTAGACAGCAACTCCCTAATTCTGGCAATACCCGGATGCCCTGCCGACCTCTTGGCATGGAATTCCAGGAACACTCGCTGTCTTAACCTAGGAGGCACAAACAAGAGACCTACCGGAAGGTCTGGAGGAGCCTGCTCCTGTGCTCTAAGGACTAATGACAAGAGGTCCTGGGTAATGCCCACTTTAATACATGATGGGGACACAATGGGCAATGGCTCCTCGGTGGTCTCTTGAACTGGAGCAAAACTCTGCGAGAGCGCATCAGCCTTGATGTTTTTTGACCCAGGGCGATATGTTATCAAAAAACTAAAGCGAGCAAAAAACAAAGCCCATCGTGCCTGCCTGGCATTGAGCTGCTTCGCTGACTCTAAATATGCCAGATTCTTATGGTCGGTGAGAATTGAGACCACAAATTTAGCCCCCTCAAGCCAGTGTCTCCACTCCCCGAGTGCATCCTTTATAGCCAACAATTCCCGGTTACCCACATCATAATTCATCTCGGCAGACGAAAATTTACGGGAAAAGTAAGCACAGGGATGAAGGCGATTATCAGACACCCCCATCTGAGAGAGCACTGCCCCAATACCTATCTCAGAGGCATCCACTTCTACCACAAAAGGACGCTCTGGATCTGGGTGTCGCAGCACCTTGGCCGAGACAAATGCCCTTTTGAGACGGGCAAAGGCCGCTTTGGCCTCACAAGACCAGTGAGCAACATCCGCCCCTTTCTTAGTGAGTGCCACCAAGGGGGCCACTATAGACGAAAATCCAGCGATAAACCGTCTATAAAAATTCGCAAAGCCCAGAAAACGCTGAAGCGCCTTCAAACTAGTGGGCTGCACCCAATCCAGGACTGCCTGTACCTTAGAACCCTCCATTTGGAAACCTTCTGAGGAGATAATATACCCTAGAAATGCGATTTGCTGGACTTCAAACTCGCACTTCTCCAGCTTCGCCCCAAGCTGGTGGTCTCTGAATTTCTGGAGGACTAAGCGTACATGCTTCCGATGTTCCTCCAGCGAATGAGAGAAGATTAGGATGTCATCTAGATAAACAACTAAGAATCTATCCAAATATTCCCTGAGCACATCGTTCATGAATTCCTGGAAGACTGCCGGGGCATTAGAGAGCCCAAAAGGCATCACCAAATATTCATAATGCCCTGAGTGGGTATTAAAGGCAGTCTTCCATTCATCCCCCTCTCTTATTCGGATTAGATTGTAAGCACCGCGTAGGTCAATCTTAGAAAAAATGGTGGCAGTACGAAGCTGGTCAAACAAAACCGAAATGAGAGGCAGTGGGTACGAGTTTTTAATCGTGATACGGTTCAATTCCCTGAAGTCGATGCAGGCTCGCAACGAACCGTCCTTTTTACCCACGAAGAAGAACCCCGACCCAACTGGGGACTGTGAGGGTCTGATAAATCCCTTAGCCAAGTTCTCCTGAATGTACTCTGCCATAGCCTGAGTCTCAGGACGTGACAGGGAGTACAACCTGCTCTTGTGAAGCTTAGCATCCGGCAACAAATCAATGGCACAGTCATAGGGGCGATGGGGAGGTAGTACCTCCGCAACTTTTTTGGAGAACACATCCGCAAAATCTGCATAACATCCTGGCAATCCTGGCAAACTTAGCTGCGAGAGCCTGACTGGAAGGCTCAAGCAACTCCTGAAACAATCACTACCCCAACTAAGAATCTCCCCAGAGACCCAGTCAAATTGAGGGTTATGGGCCCTTAACCAGGGTAACCCCAAAACCAATGGGGCAAAAGAACAGACAGTCACATAAAAAGACAATTTTTCAGAGTGTGTGGCTCCAATAAACAAAGGAATTTGGCTGGTGCAGGAGGTAATTTTACCCTGGGACAATGGTTCCCCATTTAACCCACAGATCTCAATCTCTGATGCCAAAGGTACTGAGGGAACAGAGTGTTCCAGGGCGAATTGACGGTCCATGAAAACCCCATCGGCCCCACTGTCAACAAAGGCCTCAGTCTTGACAGTTTGACCGAGGATCTCCAAAGTCACCGGAATGAGAAAAGTCTTTTTGGGAAATTCTGACTTCTGGCCTGACAGGATATTTCCCATCACCCTCAGGCCCTGAAGTTTTCCGTTTTTTCTGGGCATGATACTACAACATGACCTTTATTCCCACAGTACAAACACAAACCCTGCTGTCTCCTCCGCGTCTTCTCACGCGAGGAGAGGCGGGTAGCCCCAATCTGCATAGGCTCCTCGGAATATTCCTCAGAGTCTGAGGTTCCCTTGGGAAAAAAGGAAACTGCGGTCTCCCTTTCAAGCCTACGCTCTCTCAGCCGTCTATCCACCCGGATGGATAACTGCATGAGCTGATCTAAGCTATCAGGCGAGGGATATTGTACCAGTTGGTCCTTTATCTGGTCAGAAAGGCCCCTTCGGTACTGGTTTCTCAGGGCTGGGTCATTCCACTGGGTATCATGAGCCAACCTCCGAAACTCCGTACTATAAACCTCAGCTGGCCGTCGCCCTTGCTTAAGAACCGTAATCTGAGCCTCGGCTGAAGCCATCTTGTCAGGGTCATCATACAAAATGCCCAGTGCCGTAAAAAAAGCATCAACACTTTTAAGCGACGGACAGTCAGGCTGTAACCCATATGCCCAGACCTGTGGGTCTCCTTGTAGCAAGGAAATCACCATGCCCACCCGCTGAATCTCCGACCCAGAAGACTGCGGCCTAAGCCTGAAATATAACTTACAGCTCTCCTTGAAACAAAAGAACTGCGAGCGATCTCCAGAAAAACGATCCGGGAGATTTACTTTCGGCTCCTTGACCCCTGAACTTGCCGCTGCTGCTGCGGGAGCTCCGCTAGCGGCCTGCGGGGTGTTCACTTTAATGGACATCTCATTAAATTGTCGAGTCAGGACCTACACCTGATCGACCACCTGTTGCAAAGTATTTTGAGGGGTATGCTCCATATTCCCACAAAATTTCAACAGGAGTAGGGCTGCTGAATATGTTACGCACACCAGTGCTAACAGGAGTATACCGGTGTATGAACAGAGAGGGAAGCGAAGCAAACGAACTCACAGACAGTATAACATAACATACACAGGAGGTAATGGAATAACTAATAAACACAAAGTGAACGGAGAAGCCCAAAGGCTCAGGAATTGGGTGTCTCCCTAGTGTCAGGAATGCTCAGATGGAATAGAGCGGACAATGAAGCGAGGTGTAGTGATTTAACATGTGGAGCACCTGAAATGATGTTGCTAAGAGCAACAGAAAAAACCCCAAAGGGTTACCAACGGGTGTGGGAATAAACTCCTTGGTCAGAGATAGAAATATAGACACAAGGAGAGTATCCACAATCCTAACCCCCACTTGCAGGGCACAGGTTCAGCTTACTGCCACCTGGACGCCCTGCACAGTGAGGGAGGATTAAGCAAGCAGGTCTGAGAGTACAGCCGCAAACCTGCTGGGTTCACAGAATAGCAAAAGAACCCCAGCAGGTCAAACAACTGACTCCAGTCTTACTGCTAGGTCCGGATTGGCAGAATGAAGTACCGAATCCCAAGGCCTATTCGCAGTAAGCAACAAGTAAATACAAAGTCACACAGTACTAGCTAACTCTCTGGAACTGACTAACAAACAAAGATTCAGTAGCATTTGCCTAGCCTGAGAGGATGGTTTATATAGCAGGTGCTGTCCACGCCCCACTCAGACCTCACAGACTGTGAGTACAAAACCAGCGCCGGATTCCCTGCCGTGTACAGAGCCTGTAACCACTACACAGTAAAAACCCGGACCGGAGTATCAGCTGCGCTCAGGTTACTTCGCTAACACTTGCCTCCCGGTTGCCATGGCGACGTGGCAGCACAGAGCAGGAGATCCTAACATTTAATATGCTCGTATGTAAAATTTCACGATCTTCGCTTGTAAACTGTGGATTTGTATAGAAAGACAGAAGGATGGATTTTCGCTTTTATATAGTAGATATATATATATCTATATACAGTATATGTATATATATATATATATATATTCACAGCGCTTCACTTTTCCACATTTTGTTGTTACAGCCTTATTCCAAAATTTAATAAATTAATTTTTTCCCCCTCCAAATTCTACACACAATACCCCATAATGACTACTATGTGAAAAAAGTTTTTTTGAGATTTTTGCTAATTGTGCTATGCCCCGCACCCCTGGTGGCAGTGGGTGTGGAGCTCATGACATACTAATATTGTTCTTTACAGTCGACCTACAGGTCCCAGCAAGCCTGCCCCAGCATGCTGGCACTTGGAGGACCAGAAGTGCCAGCATGCCCGGACAGTAAGGGCCCGCTGTCGTCCGTAGTCCGCCTGCAAATAAAATATTAAAATAAAAACACAACACCTAATGTTGAAACAGTTTATTAAGCAGCACCTTCACCTGGGGCGGTGGCCTTTAAGCTCTTTTTCATGCCCGCTGCATCCCCAGGGCTTCCGGCATCTTCACCTGGGGGCAGCGGCCTTTAAGCTCTTTTTCATGGCCATCGCCACCCCAGGGCTTCCAGCGTCTTCTATCTTCAGGAGCTCTTGCCTGCACCCTTCCTGCCGCCGGACTGACTGCTGCTGCCTTGCCACTGGCTTATATAAGCCAGTTGAGGGGGTGGGGTGATGACGCAGCAAGCTGTGATTGGCTCATGGTGGCCATCTTGTATTTCAAAAATTATGCTGAGGCGCCATTTTTGAAATGGGAAGCCGGCTCTCCACTTTCGAAATCTGCAGAATGGCTGGCTGGGACTGGGGGGCAGATTTATTAAGCCTGGTGAAGTGATAAAGTGGAAGGTGATAATGCACCAGCCAATCAGCTCCTAACTGTCATTTTTCAATCTCAGCCTGTAATATGGAAGTTAGGATCTGATTGGCTGGTGCATTATCACCTTGCACTTTATCACTTCACCAGGCTTAATAAATCTGCCCCTCAATCCTCTCGGATCCAGGTTTGCTGCCAGCCACCCTTTCTCTGCTGGGTCCCACCGCCACAATGCCCGCCGCGTTGCAACGCAGCATCTGCCCGCTGGGAATGCAGTGAGAAAATGGCCTTGGAACACTTAAATTGCACTGGCTCAGGGGGCAGATGGCACCCTGTCCCCCTGCCCAGCCAGACCCTGCATAATTTTATCTGTTTTACCAGACTGCGGGTGTTGGAAGGAATCCTCTTTAATTAAAAAACCACGGTGAATGACTGCCCATAGGTCCGCTATAAGGACAGCTATCAATACAGGGTCTAGTAACCAACCGGTAGCTAGACACTTTTTAGAAGCTCGTCATAACCTATCAGCACTACGCTATCGTATGATAGACCACATCCCAAGACCTATCAGATGGGGCGATCGTGGTAATAAATTATTGAAATGTAAAACAAGATGGATTATGCATCTAAACTCTTTAGCACCAAAACGGTTAAATGGCATACTGAGTCTAAACTGTTTTTGAGAAAGTTTATATATAACTGTTGTCACCACTGTATAGTCTGCTTATTTGATTGTTACAATGTCTCTGTATATTAATAGTAACTGTTGTGAACGCTGCTTACATTGTATGTGTTTTTATTATATTATGGTTACTAGGTTAGGGGTGTTCACTGTGTAAATGTCATCCAAAGGAGCCTGGAAGTCCAGCGCAACCAGCGAATGACGTCATTTGTGCTCTGCCGGGTGGGTTCGTGGTCCCAGTCACGGCGGGAATCTTCACTTTGTGATTGTAAATGAAAGGTAAGCTTTGTTAATTTATTTTGTATCTCTGACGAAAAAGTAAATCACTTTGATATGCTTGAGTAACGCTGCCTAGTGTATGGTGAATTTATTTAGCCCTTCAATGCCGCCGTTGTGGAGTATATATATATATATATATATATATACATGAGGCCATGACCCCTACTCGCGTGGCCATGCCCCTAGTCCATACGCGCTCCTTATGCGCGCGTCTGTGTCCCTTCTCCCAACTTACAAAAGTTGAGAAGTATGCATTTACCATTCTAGCCATCCTGTAGTTAAGCTATTGGCACATCCACTTTAAGGTTCTACATTGTATGTATGTATGTATGGTGTGTATTGCGCAGGGCCGCCTTAACAGCAGTGTAGACCCCTGGGCACAGCAATGCATTGGGCCCCCTACCAATCCTCCAGCGGTAGGGGTGGGGGGTGCTATCAGTGACAGATTTGATGTATTGCGGGCGGTAGGGGGTTCTATCTTACACTCAGCATGTAGGACCTGGAGCAGTAATTTCTGCTAATTTCTCCTTTACTGCACAGATGGGGCAGGAGGGAGAACACTAAACTGTAGAAGGTTGCATTGGGCTGAATGAAGGGGCCCTGGTACATGACTTCCAGGGTGCTAGGGGGTGTTTAATACGTAGGGGAGGGGTGGATAGTGGAATGGGCATAATATTTATAATTTTCTGGTGGGAGGACAGCTTGCTTGCCTGCAGATATCTCAAGTTCCTAGAAATGTATTTCTTAGATTTGAATGGGATAAAAAAAAAAACCCTTTAGAGCCCCCCTTTCAGGAGGTACTGGGGACTTGGAGATCAGAGTTCAGGAGCCAGAGCAATCCACCAATAAAAATATAAAACTGCATACCAGGCGTGTGGATCTGGAACAGGGACCGCCTGCTTGATGGCTGATATTTCTGGTTCTGGGCATAGTAGAGACAAGCTGCCAGTGTCCACTGAAAGAGGAGAGCCCCAACTTTTGCAGTATACCATCAGAAACACTCTAAGTTAGACAGAACCTGAGATATCTGGCTGGGAAGGACAATTAACATGCTTGGATGGGGACCACTGCTTTGAAGTCAGATATCTCCGGTTCCCCAGGGCCGATTTTCAAAAATCTGGTATCCCTGGAAAGAGGCGACCCTCAGCTATCAGCTTAGGGCCCTTACACTCCTGGGGCCCATACGAAAAGACGGCCCTGGTATTGCGCACTATTCTCTGTAGTAGTAGTGTCTGGCACAGACACTCATTCCATGGTCAAAGTCACATAGATCAAATTTCTTCACCATTCTGGTGTTTAGCCTGAACAACAACTGAACATCTTGACCATGTTTGCATGCTTTTATACATTGAGTTGTTGCCACAAGATTGGCTGATAAGATATTTGGAATAAGACATACTTGCCTACCCTCCCGGAATGGGTGGGAGGCTCCCGAAAATCGGGTGACCCTCCCGGCCCCCCGGAAGGGCAGACAAGTCTCCCGATTTCAGCGGTCACCCCCTGCCCAGGCCGCCCACTTAGCGAGTAAAGTGGGCGGTCCGAGCAGGCGATGACGCGATTCTTGTTGAATCGCGTCATCATAGCCACGCCCCCTGCTGTATAATGCCGAGAATAGCGGCATTACACAGCGGGGGGCGTGGCTTACATGACGCGATCAATCAACCACGCCCCCATTCCGCCTCTGGCCCGTCCCGTTCTGCCTCTGGCCCGCCCCCCTCTGGACGTCACCTCACTTCCTGCCTGCCCTGATGAGCCGACCGGCTGCTCTCTCCCGGAGAGAGCAGCCCAGAAGTCGGCAAGTATGGAATAAGATACCCAATAAAGTGTCCACTGAGTGTATATAACTAGGTATAGCTTAGAAACACAATGAATTCACGGTAGTGTGCCAGGGGTAGGCCTGAAAGTGGACATGTTGCTTAAACACAGTGAAGGCAGCCATTTTGTGGGATAAATCAATACTCACAGGAATTCAGTGTGGCATATCATTAGGAATATGTCATCACTAAGCTGACATTTTTAGCATTTGTGTCTCACAGCACTGAAGCTTGGGGTCTGAGTAAAGGCCCGTACACACTGGTCGATATATCGGCCGTTCTCTTGAATGGCCGATATATTGCGGGACCGTCGGCCAGTGTGTACGGCCGATACGTCTGTGAACTCCGTCGTTCACAGACGTATCACGTCGGCCGCGCAGCACAGCCGACGGCCAATATATCTACCGATATATTGGCGCGTCGCTGTGTGTGTACGGGGCGGTCGGCCGACCGCCCGTACACATGCTGCGGCAGCCGGCGGTGATTGACAGCTGAACTGGGCGGGCGTGTCCGTCCATAGATATATCTGCAGATCAATTTATCTGCAGATATATCTATTAGTGTGTACCCACCTTAAGACCATAGAGCCAACTGTGTGGAATTTGTGTGTTATGAAATGTTCCTCATTTCTGGTAGTTGGTTGTAAAACATTTTTATTTTATTCCATAACAACAAATGAAAGACACTTGTTATATGTTCCCAACACATTCAAGCAAGACCCTGGAAGGTAACCACACTGTCTAGACTAGTGCGACATCTAGTGGCTGTATGCATAACTACATCCTCTAATTTATTTATTTGTAAACAGTTTCCTATGTAGCGCAACATATTCTGTTGCACTTTACAATTAGTAACAATAGTAAGATAACAAAACTGGTTAATGACAGACATAGAGGTAGGAAGGCCCTGCACACAAGCTTACAATCTACATACCTCCCAACATGACCCTCTCCAGCAGGGAAAGAATGCTTTGCTTCTGGACTTTTTCTCTTAATTTATGATTCCCAGCACCTGTGTTGTACAGATTAATGAATAAGAAAGGTGTTTCAGCACAGGTGCTCGCAATCATAAATTAAGAGGGAAGTCCAGGAGCAGAGCATTCTGCACCTCCTGGAGAGGGTCATGTTGGGAGGTATGAATCTATAGAGAAACAAATAAGCATTGATACACAAGGTATGATACACATAGTGCTTTAGTGGGTTTCCTCCGGGTACTCCGGTTTCGTCCCACAATCCAAAAATATACTAGTAGGTTAATTGGCTCCATACAAATTAACCTTTGCGTGAATGTATGTGCGTGTATGTGTGGTAGGGAATATAGATTGTAAGCTCCACTGGGGCAGAGACTGATGTGAATGGCCAACTAATCTCTGTAAAAGCGCTGCAGAATATGTGTGCGCTATATAAAAAACAATAATAAATAGTGGTCCAGCCAGATTGAAAATTTTCCTAATGTGCTGTATGATATAGTCACACAGCAATGTTGGCCAAGGGCCAGGAGGATGTGGAAGTGAATAAAGACAAAATACTGCATGTAAGGTTATGGACCAGATGTACTAAGCCCTGAAAAGTGATAAATTGCACAGTGATAATGTACCAACCAATAACCACCTGTCATTTTTCAAACACAGTCTGTAACGTGACATTCAGGAGCCGATAGGTTGGTACTTCTTCACTCTCCAAGGCTTGATAAATCTGGGTGTGGACTGTAGACTGTGGGGATGTAATTGGATCATACTCGCCTACTCTCACGGAATGGCCATGAGGCTTCCGGAAATCGGGTCACCTGCATCCACTAGCAAACCCCCCCCCCCACACACACACACACACACGCGCTGTCCAAAATGTGAGGCCCGGGGATCTGATGGCGCGATTCACATCATCCTGGCCTTCCCCTTGCCCAGCAATGCCAGTAATCTCGGCATTGCATAGCGGGGTTGGTGCAATCATGTAACCACGCCCCCAATCTAGACCCCTATATATCGTTGGTCATCATTGCCACGTACCCCCCCCCCCCCCCTGCTGTATCAGGCTCCCCCGCTGCTCCGACCTGGCTGCCCTCTCCCGGAAGGGGCAGCCAGAATGTTCGTAAGTACGAAGTGGATAGGAAAGCTTGTGAAGGTTATGTAGGTGGTTCCAGAATCTGATAAGCTTGCCTGAAGTGTGAGTTTTCAGGGAACGCTTGAAGGTTTGGAGACTAGGGGCCAGATGTACTAAGTAAAGATGAGCAGGTTAGGTTCCGTGAGAACCGAACCCCCCGAACTTCACGCTCTGAGCCGGTATCTGAGCCCAGCTCGGGACTTCCCACCACACTCGGAAACCAGAATGAGGCAAAACATCATCATCCCGCTGTCGGATTCTCACGGGTTTTGGATTCAATATAAGGAGCCACCGCGCGTCGCTGCCATTTTCACTCCGGACTTGAAGAGTGAGGGAGACAGACCTCTGTCTCTCTCTGTGGTGGTGGCATCGGGTGGGATTAGTGTGTGCTCTGTAGGGGTGCTGCTGCTGCAGTCACTGTGGTGTACCTGTGCTGTGTTAGGGGTGCTGTCCTGGCTTTCACTGGTGTTTCATGTGCTGTTATGGCTGAGTGCTGCAGCTGTACATGGGTGTTGCTGTCACTGTGTTGTACGGGGTGCAGGGGCACTGTCCTCCTCCTGTATGTTGTAAAATATAGGGGTGCTGATGGCCCTGTATGTTGTAAAAATTCAGGGGTGCAGTTGTTAAAAATTAAAAGTACACTGGTCCTGTATGCTGTAAAATATAGGGGTGCTGCTGTTAAAATAACATTACACTGATCCTGTATGCTGTAAAAATTCAGGGGTGCAGTAAAATCAATGTACACTGGCCCTGTCTTTTATGCTGTAAAAATTCAGGGGGTGCAGTGAAAATAAATGTAAACGGGCCCTCCGTATGATGTAAAAATACAGGGGTGCAGTGAATATAAATGTACACTGGCCTTGTCTTGTATGCTGTAAAATTACAAGGGTGCAGTGAAAATAAATGTACACTGGGCCTGTATGCTGTAGAAATTCAGGGGTGCAGTGAAAATAAAAGTTCTCTTGTCCTGTATGCTGTAAAAATACATGGGTGCAGTGAAAATAAATGTATACTGGCCTTGTCTAGTATGCCGCAAAATTACAGGGGTGTTGTGAAAATACAGGGGTGCTGGCACTGTCCGCGGTTGCGATGTCTAGGCCTGACCTTCACAACACTCTATGGCAGGAATTCCCAACCATGGTCCTCAAGGCACACCAACAGTGCAGGTTTTAGTGATATCCAGGCTTCAGCACAGATGGTTAAATCAAAATAACTGAGGTACTAATTAAGTCACCTGTGTTCAAGCCTGCATATCACTAAAACCAGGACTGTTAGTGTGCCTTGAAGACCGAGATTGGAAAACACTGCTCTATGGGAAGAGGAGGCTCCTGCCACCATTTGCACGCCCCCTGCAAGTGCTGGGAGGAGCACTGCCAGTCCAGTTGCTGATATTGAAATTGAGGATGTCACTGTAGAAGTACACCAGGATGAGGAGGATATGGGTGTAGCTGGTGCTGCAGAGGAAATTGATGATGAGGATTCTGATGGTGATGTGGTTTGTCTGAATAAGGCACCCATTGAGACAGTTGTCCATGGGATGAAAAAGCTCATTGTCATGCCTGGGCAAAATACCAACAAAGCCACCTCTTCAGTGTGGAATTATTTCTCCACAAATCCGGACAACAGGTGTGAAGTCATCTGTCGCTTTTGTCAATCCATAATAAGTAGGGGTAAGGACATTAACCACTTAGAAACATCCTCCCTTATTTGTCACCAGCAGCGCATTCATCATAAGTCATTGTCAAGTTCAGAAACTTGGGGTAATAGCATAAGCAGTCCACTGACACCTAAATGATGTGGTTTGTTTGAATAGTATTTCTCTGTGAGGATGTAAACACTGAAGGGGAAGGGGGGGGAATCTGAGGATGAGGACGACATCTTGCAACTGTAGAGCCAGTTTGTACAAGGAGAGATTCATTTCTTCTTTTTTGGTGGGGGCCCAAACAAACCAATCATTTCAGCCACAGTCGTGTGGCAGATCCTGTCGCTGAAATGATTGGTTTGTTCAAGTGTGCATGCCCTGTTTATACAACATAAGGGTGGGTGGGAGGGCCCAAGGACAATTCCATCTTGCACGTCTTTTCTTTGCCACATCATTAAAGGGGTGCTGCCCTATATGGAGTGCTGCCCCTCTGCCCTTTCAGTCTAGGGGTGCTGCCCAACTGCCATTTAAGTCCAGGGGTGCTGTTGCCTGTCTGCTGTGCTGTGTAATTCTCCGGGGGTGCTGCCTATGCTGTATAAATCCAGGGTTGCTGCCGTATAATTCCAGGGGTGCTGCTGTTCTTGATCCTAGTTTAAATGAAAGCCTAGAGCAGATATGAGAAAAGCTTCAAAGTCACAAACAGATTTATGAAAACTAGCCGCAAAGGGGGAGATGTAAATTGCCGAAGTGTTTTTAAATAAAGTGGGGAGAGTGTTACGCACACCAGTGCTAACAGGAGTATACCGGTGTATGAACAGAGAGGGAAGCGAAGCAAACGAACTCACAGACAGTATAACATAACATACACAGGAGGTGATGGAATAACTAATAAACACAAAGTGAACGGAGAAGCCCAAAGGCTCAGGAATTGGGTGTCTCCCTAGTGTCAGGAATGCTCAGATGGAATAGAGCGGACAATGAAGCGATGTGTAGTGATTTAACATGTGGAGCACCTGAAATGATGTTGCTAAGAGCAACAGAGAAAACCCCAAAGGGTTACCAACGGGTGTGGGAATAAACTCCTTGGTCAGAGATAGAAATATAGACACAAGGAGAGTATCCACAATCCTAACCCCCACTTGCAGGGCACAGGTTCAGCTTACTGCCACTAAACTGACACCTGGACGCCCTGCACAGTGAGGGAGGATTAAGCAAGCAGGTCTGAGAGTACAGCTGCAAACCTGCAGGGTTCACAGAATAGCAAAAGAACCCCGGCAGGTCAAACAACTGACTCCAGTCTTACTGCTAGGTCCGGATTGGCAGAATGAAGTACCGAATCTCAAGGCCTATTCGCAGTAAGCAACAAGTAAATACAAAGTCACACAGTACTAGCTAACTCTCTGGAACTGACTAACAAACACAGATTCAGCAGCATTTGCCTAGCCTGAGAGGATGGTTTATATAGCAGGTGCTGTCCACGCCCCACTCAGACCTCACAGACTGTGAGCACAAAACCAGCGCCGGATTCCCTGCCGTGCACAGAGCCTGTAACCACTACACAGTAAAAACCCGGACCGGAGTATCAGCTGCGCTCAGGTTACTTCGCTAACACTTGCCTCCCGGTTGCCATGGCGACGTGGCAGCACAGAGCAGGAGATCCTAACAGTACCCCCCCTCTAACGAGGGGTCAAAGAACCCCTACCACCGGGTTTATCGGGGAACTGCGAGAAGAAAGAGCGTATCAGTCTGGGGGCATGAAGATCACAACTGCGCACTCACGACCGCTCCTCCGGGCCATACCCCTTCCAGTGCACCAAAAATGACAGCCGACCCCGAACCATCTTGGAGTCAAGAACCCTTTCAACCACAAACTCCCTCTGACCCCGTATCAGAAGAGAAGGTCTTCCACTGGAAGAAGGATTATTAACCGCCAGTTTTAAAAGGGAACAATGAAATGTTTTATTGATGCCCAATGAACGGGGCAGATCTAACTGAAATGCCACCGGATTGATAACCCTGGTGATCTTATAAGGGCCGATGAACCGGGGGCCAAACTTATGAGATGGCTGTCTCAACTTCAAATTCTTGGTGGACAACCAGACGAAGTCTCCTAATTTGAAGCTGCAGGGTCTTCTCCGCTTATCAAAAACCCTTTTGGTCACTAATGACACAGACACAAGGGCTTTCTTCACTTTCCTCCAAATACCCCTAAGGACCGAAACAACAGAGGAACCACCAGACGTGGAATCCAGGGGGTCAAAAGAATTGGCCTTAGGATGATGCCCATACACACAAAGGAAGGGAGAGATCCCTGTAGCAGAGTGAGCCGCGTTGTTATAGGCAAACTCCGCCATGGACAGATGAGCAACCCAGTCAGTATGACACTTGGAGACATAACACCTGAGGAACTGCTCCAAGGACTGGTTCACCCTCTCAGTCTGCCCATTAGACTGTGGATGGTAGCCTGATGACAAGCTCACAGAAATCTGGAGATCAGAACAAAATGCCCTCCAGAATTTGGCCACAAACTGGGATCCACGGTCAGAGACCACATCAAATGGCAACCCGTGGAGGCGCACAACATGCTGCATAAATAACTCAGACAGGCGTCTGGCCGATGGCAACCCAACCAGTGGAACGAAATGCGCCATCTTCGAAAACCTGTCAACGACAACCCAAATGGCTGTCATCCCCGAGGATTTGGGCAAGTCCACCACAAAATCCATGGAAATGTGGGTCCATGGCTTAGACGGAATAGAGAGTGGATGTAATGGGCCGACAGGAACCCCTCTAGGAGTTTTATTTCGGGCACAAACGTCACATGCCCGAACCCACTGATCCACATCCCTAGCCACCGAGGGCCACCACACCGCCCTAGACAGCAACTCCCGAGTTCTGGCAATACCCGGATGCCCTGCCGACCTCTTGGCATGGAATTCCAGGAACACTTGCTGTCTTAACCTAGGAGGCACAAACAAGAGACTTACCGGAAGGTCTGGAGGAGCCTGCTCCTGTGCTCTAAGGACTAATGACAAGAGGTCCTGGGTAATGCCCACTTTAATACATGATGGGGACACAATGGGCAATGGCTCCTCGGTGGTCTCTTGAACTGGAGCAAAACTCCGCAAGAGCGCATCAGCCCTGATGTTTTTTGACCCAGGGCGATATGTTATCAAAAAATTAAAGCGAGCAAAAAACAAAGTTCATCGTGCCTGCCTGGCATTGAGCCGCTTCGCTGACTCTAAATATGCCAGATTCTTATGGTCGGTGAGAATTGAGACCACAAACTTAGCCCCCTCAAGCCAGTGTCTCCACTCCCCGAGTGCATCCTTTATAGCCAACAATTCCCGGTTACCCACATCATAATTCATCTCGGCAGACGAAAATTTACGGGAAAAGTAAGCACAGGGATGAAGGCGATTATCAGACACCCCCATCTGAGAGAGCACTGCCCCAATACCTATCTCAGAGGCATCCACTTCTACCACAAAAGGACGCTCTGGATCTGGGTGTCGAAGCACCTTGGCCGAGACAAATGCCCTTTTGAGACGGGCTTTGGCCTCACAAGACCAGTGAGCAACATCCGCCCCTTTCTTAGTGAGTGCCACCAAGGGGGCCACTATAGACGAAAATCCAGCAATAAACCGTCTATAAAAATTCCCAAAGCCCAGAAAACGCTGAAGCGCCTTCAAACTAGTGGGCTGCACCCAATCCAGGACTGCCTGTACCTTAGAACCCTCCATTTGGAAACCTTCTGAGGAGATAATATACCCTAGAAATGCGATTTGCTGGACTTCAAACTCGCACTTCTCCAGCTTCGCCCCAAGCTGGTGGTCTCTGAGTTTCTGGAGGACTAAGCGTACATGCTTCCGATGTTCCTCCAGGGAATGAGAGAAGATTAGGATGTCATCTAGATAAACAACTAAAAATCTATCCAAATATTCCCTGAGCACATCGTTCATGAATTCCTGGAAGACTGCCGGGGCATTAGAGAGCCCAAAAGGCATCACCAAATATTCATAATGCCCTGAGTGGGTATTAAAGGCAGTCTTCCATTCATCCCCCTCTCTTATTCGGATTAGATTGTAAGCACCGCGTAGGTCAATCTTAGAAAAAATGGTGGCAGTACGAAGCTGGTCAAACAAAACCGAAATGAGAGGCAGTGGGTACGAGTTTTTAATCGTGATACGGTTCAATTCCCTGAAGTCGATGCAGGGTCGCAACGAACCGTCCTTTTTACCCACGAAAAAGAACCCCGACCCAACTGGGGACTGTGAGGGTCTGATAAATCCCTTAGTCAAGTTCTCCTCAATGTACTCTGCCATAGCCTGAGTCTCAGGACGTGACAGAGAGTACAACCTGCTCTTGGGAAGCTTAGCATCCGGCAACAAATCAATGGCACAGTCATAGGGGCGATGGGGAGGTAGTACCTCCGCAACTTTTTTGGAGAACACATCCGCAAAATCTGCATAACATCCTGGCAATCCTGTCAAACTTAGCTGCGAGAGCCTGACTGGAAGGCTCAAGCAACTCCTGAAACAATCACTACCCCAACTAAGAATCTCCCCAGAGACCCAGTCAAATTGAGGGTTATGGGCCCTTAACCAGGGTAACCCCAAAACCGATGGGGCAAAAGAACAGACAGTCACATAAAAAGACAATTTTTCAGAGTGTGTGGCTCCAATAAACAAAGGAATTTGGCTGGTGCAGGAGGTAATTTTACCCTGGGACAATGGTTCCCCGTTTAACCCACAGATCTCAATCTCTGATGCCAAAGGTACTGAGGGAACAGAGTGTTCCAGGGCGAATTGACGGTCCATGAAAACCCCATCGGCCCCACTGTCAACAAAGGCCTCAGTCTTGACAGTTTAACCGAGGATCTCCAAAGTCACCGGAATGAGAAAAAATAAAGTGCAATGCTCTGTAGGCGCTAACAATATAGTGAAAAAAAGGATTGTATACGTTCCTTTTAGAGAACTTGAGCCAAGACAAAACCAGGGTGTGTGACCTTTCTTCTTCCTCTTAACGGCACTTTATATGTATTTTTCATCAGCCGAACATCCTCCATATATGCCGCATGATAAAGGGACAGAGAGAGTCGCATAGTGTGATATAGTAAATTTAATGAACACTCTTTATAAAAACACACGCGATCCCCCTTCAGAAATCCTGAATGGTGAATCCAAAACAATTACCAGCTAAAAGACATATAATGCGCTATAAAATCCTAAAATCCAAAACGTCCTCCTCCCACAGACAACACTCAGAATTTTGGGAACAGCTTAGGTGATGGTAGGATTTGCTTAATTACCAGAGATCCCTGGAAATCAGACAGAAGATGGAAACACAGTAGGCGACCCGGAACCGCTCGCTGGACCTCTGATTCCTCCTGGCAAGAAGCAGACCCTCTGTCACCGCTATTTTTTCATAGATTGTCATATTGGGGGCTGTGGGGATAGCCTCTCTGTACATTGTCTCAGTGGGCTGCCAACATTTGCGCACACTAGGACCCACCATTGTCTACATTCACCGAAATGAGAAAAGTCTTTTTAGGAAATTCTGACTTCTGGCCTGACAGGATATTTCCCATCACCCTCAGGTCCTGAAGTTTTCCGTTTTTTCTGGGCATGATACTACAACATGACCTTTATTCCCACAGTACAAACACAAACCCTGCTGTTTCCTCCGTGTCTTCTCACGCGAGGAGAGGCGGGTAGCCCCAATCTGCATAGGCTCCTCGGAATATTCCTCAGAGTCTGAGGTTCCCTTGGGAAAAAAGGAAACTGCGGTCTCCCTTTCAAGCCTACGCTCTCTCAGTCGTCTATCCACCCGGATGGATAACTGCATGAGCTGATCTAAGCTATCAGGCGAGGGATATTGTACCAGTTGGTCCTTTATCTGGTCAGAAAGGCCCCTTCGGTACTGGTTTCTCAGGCCTGGGTCATTCCACTGGGTATCATGAGCCAACCTCCGAAACTCCGTACTATAAACCTCAGCTGGCCGTCGCCCTTGCTTAAGAACCGTAATCTGAGCCTCGGCTGAAGCCATCTTGTCAGGGTCATCATACAAAATGCCCAGTGCCGTAAAAAAAACATCAACACTTTTAAGCGACGGACAGTCAGGCTGTAACCCATATGCCCAGACCTGTGGGTCTCCTTGTAGCAAGGAAATCACCATGCCCACCCGCTGAATCTCCGACCCAGAAGACTGGGGCCTAAACCTGAAATATAGCTTACAGCTCTCCTTGAAACAAAAGAACTGCGAGCGATCTCCAGAAAAACGATCCGGGAGATTTACTTTCGGCTCCTTAACCCCTGAACTTGCCGCTGCTGCTGCGGGAGCTCCGCTAGCGGCCTGCGGGGTGTTCATATTAATGGACATCTCATTAAATTGTCGAGTCAGGACCTGCACCTGATCGACCACCTGTTGCAAAGTATTTTGAGGGGTATGCTCCATATTCCCACAAAATGTCAACAGGAGTAGGGCTGCTGAATATGTTACGCACACCAGTGCTAACAGGAGTATACCGGTGTATGAACAGAGAGGGAAGCGAAGCAAACGAACTCACAGACAGTATAACATAACATACACAGGAGGTGATGGAATAACTAATAAACACAAAGTGAACGGAGAAGCCCAAAGGCTCAGGAATTGGGTGTCTCCCTAGTGTCAGGAATGCTCAGATGGAATAGAGCGGACAATGAAGCGATGTGTAGTGATTTAACATGTGGAGCACCTGAAATGATGTTGCTAAGAGCAACAGAGAAAACCCCGAAGGGTTACCAACGGGTGTGGGAATAAACTCCTTGGTCAGAGATAGAAATATAGACACAAGGAGAGTATCCACAATCCTAACCCCAACGTGCAGGGCACAGGTTCAGCTTACTGCCACTAAACTGACACCTGGACGCCCTGCACAGTGAGGGAGGATTAAGCAAGCAGGTCTGAGAGTACAGCCGCAAACCTGCTGGGTTCACAGAATAGCAAAAGAACCCCGGCAGGTCAAACAACTGACTCCAGTCTTACTGCTAGGTCCGGATTGGCAGAATGAAGTACCGAATCCCAAGGCCTATTCGCAGTAAGCAACAAGTAAATACAAAGTCACACAGTACTAGCTAACTCTCTGGAACTGACTAACAAACACAGATTCAGCAGCATTTGCCTAGCCTGAGAGGATGGTTTATATAGCAGGTGCTGTCCACGCCCCACTCAGACCTCACAGACTGTGAGCACAAAACCAGCGCCGGATTCCCTGCCATGCACAGAGCCTGTAACCACTACACAGTAAAAACCCGGACCGGAGTATCAGCTGCGCTCAGGTTACTTCGCTAACACTTGCCTCCCGGTTGCCATGGCGACGTGGCAGCACAGAGCAGGAGATCCTAACAGAGAGACCAAAGTCAGTGTGACTCAGAAGAGACAGAGTCATAATCCAGCGCCACTGCCGGAGAGGTAAAAGTGATATTTTCTGCCAGAGCATTAGAGAGTGGTTTATCTCAATTATTTCATGTTAGGGACTCACTCAAATGAATGACTCCAATTAGTCAACCTTAATTTTGATTTATTATTGATGGGATTATTTATTTATAAGATGCACATTTGTTGTACAGGGATCTTCTTTTCCTAAGGGCTGCGTAGGGTTGTCCTATAGGTCTGCCTGCATAGGTATCCAATATTGGATACCTATGCAGGCAGACCTATAGGACAACTGCTGGAAAATTAAAGGGATATTTTTATCCTAAGTTTACAAGTGGATCCCTTCTGTTGGACTTCACTGATACTTTGAAAAACTGAGGAAATGCCAACCCAATGAGCCAAGAAAAATGAATGAAATATATATCTACATGCTGGAGAAAAATATAATTCATTAGGTGGCCTATAATAAGGAATCCCAATAAACGCTATCATATTCTGGGAATAATTTTCTTCAAGTTTTTTCAACTTGGTAATAAATATTTTTCAGTACAACTTTGGTTCAATTAGAACTTCATACCTTTTGAATACTACAGTTATTCCAATATAAACAGAGAGCTGTTATTTAGAAAACACCCCTGAAGAAGTCGATATAGACGAAACGCGTTGGTTGAAAGCTCATTATATTGTTGTTTTTTTCCTTATACAAATAATGTTGAAATATACAATTGTATCTCCAATGTAAAAGAAAAGGAAAAGTTTTATGATAAGTTTTAAATCAAAATCTTTTAATAAAGAGATATATGTGATTCTAATATGGGTGTATAAATGTGTAAGTTCATCCTTTCTTTATATAACATCCACCAACAGTCATCTAATTATATCAGATTATAGAATAAGAGCGCTCCATAGAGATATTTCTTCTTTTATCTATTTTTGATCCTTACCGACAAAGGATTCTCTCTGTGTTGAAGCTTGCTTTCCCGTTTGGAAATATAATAGTATTTATGTTAGTAAACTCAGACACTAACTGACATAAAGTAATTAGACATTTCAGTAGTGTATAATAAGAGCGCACTAAGGGAACATACTAATATATATATATATATGTATATATATATATATATATATATATATATAATATAAAAAGACACACAGGTATGCTCACATGCATGTAACTGGGAGCTGTGAAAAACAAAAATAAGGCATCTGCCACAAAATATGTAAATAAAAATTAGAGATGTGCGGCGGGCACTTTCGTGTTCTGGTTTTGGCTAGGGTTCCATGCTCGTGTTTTGGATCTGGATTGGTTTTGCCAAAACCACCCTTTCGTGTTTTGGTTTTGGTTTCGGATATGGATGATTTTTGAAAAAAACATAAAAATAGCTAAAATCACAGAATTTGGGGGTAATTTTGATCCTACGGTATTATTAACCTCAATAACCATTATTTCCACTCATTTCCAGTCTATTCTGAACACCTCACAATATTGTTTTTAGGCATAAAAGTTGCACCAAGTTAGCTGTATGACTAAGCTAAGCGACACAAGTGTGCGGCACAAACACCTGGCCCATCTAGGAGTGGCACTGCAGTGGCAGACAGGATGGTACTTAAAAAAAAAACTAGTCCCCAAACAGCACATCATGCAAAGAAGTAAAAGAGGTACAATGAGGTAACTGTATAACTAAGCTAAGCAACACAAGTGTGTGGCACAAACACCTGGCCCATCTAGGAGTGGCACTGCAGTGGCAGACAAGATGGCACTTTAAAAAACTAGTCCCCAAACAGCACATCATGCAAAGAAGTAAAAGAGGTGCAATGAGGTAGCTGTATGGCTAAGCTAAGCGACACAAGTGTGTAACACAAACACCTGGCCCATCTATGGTTGGCACTGCAGTCCTACTGCACTAATGGCGGACACCAGATGCACGTCTAACACCAACATAGCTGTCAAGGTCTAAGTTATCCTCTTTGCAACAGGATGACTGCTGTCATATTTCATCTTCCTCGCAAAGGACTGTTAGACAGTCATTTTCTTAGTTGAAGTAGTACAAGTGGTCTTCTGACTTCCCCTCTGGGATGACGATCGACTTCCAGCAGCAACAACAGCAGTGGCAGCAGCAGCAGGAGTAAGTGGTTCTTGATCTTTCCCTATTTTATCCTCCATATTTTTGTTCTCCATTATTTTTCTGGAGTTATGTAACAAAAGGCAGCAAAGGAGAGCGTACCTCAACACCACACAGGTCAAACTCTGTAAAAATTATTTGGATTAAATATTAATAACCCCTTTATTTGGAGTAAATAATATACAGCACAGGACAGCACCACTGAACTTATATGGCAGCACCACTGGTACTGGACTTATACGGCAGTATCACTGGAATTAAATGGCAGTACCACTGTACAGATACAGCAGTATCACTGGATTTTTACGGCAGTATCACTGGATTTATACAGCAGTATCACTGGACTTATACAGCAGTATCACTGGACTGGATTTATACGCCAGTACCACTGGATTTATATGGCAGTATCACTGGAGTTATACGGCAGTATCACTGGACTGGATTTATACGGCAGTACCACTGGACATATATGGCAGTATCACTGGACTTATACGGCAGTATCACTGGATTGGATTTTTAAGACCAGTACCACTGGATTTATACAGCAGTACCACTGGACATATATGGCAGTATCACTGGACTGGATTTATACGGCAGTAACACTGGATATATACGTCAGTATCACTGGACATATACGGCAGTATCACTGGACTTATACAGCAGTATCACTGGACTGGATTTATATGCCAGTACCACTGGATTTATTTGGCAGTACCACTGGACATATTCGGCAGTATCACTGGACATGTACGGCAGTACACTGGACTGGATTTATGCGGCAGTATCACTGGACTTATACGGCAGTATCACTGGACATATAAGGCAGTATCACTGGACTTATACAGCAGTACCACAGGACTTATATGGCAGCACAGGGACACCACCACTGGACTGATGCAGCACAACACAGCACCACTGGACTGGACTTATACAGCTACACTGGACATATGGCAGCAGACAGAGACATGTCCTCTCGCTACACTCTTCAATGCCGGAGTGAAAATGGCGTCGACGCGCGGCTCCTTATATGGAATCCAAAACCCGTGAGAATCCGACAGTGTGATGATGACGTTTTGCCTTGTTCTGGTTTCCGAGTCAGGCGGGAAAACCCGAGCCGGACTTGGATCCGGGCTCGGGTACTGAAGTTCGGGGGGGTTCGGTTCTCAGAGAACCGAACCCGCTCATCTCTAATAAAAATGCAATAAAAAAATGGAAAAAAAAGAAACCCACGAGATTTTCACAAAATAAATCTCCAGACTCCATGGAGGGGAAACTAGTCAATCTTAATCCTGTGGTATACACCATTTTATTTGCATCCTGGCATTAAATCTGAGATTATCTTAATCCCTGAAAATGGAGAAGGGGGTACAATTTTGGAGGCTTTGGCCCCTAGTTTTCTGTTTGTCCAGTAATGTGGTAATTAATAGAGATGAGCGGGTTCGGTTCCTCGGAATCCGAACCCACCCGAACTTCAGCCTTTTTACACGGGTCCGAGGCAGACTCGGATCTTCCCGCCTTGCTCGGCTAACCCGAGCGCGCCCGAACGTCATCATCCCGCTGTCGGATTCTCGCGAGGCTCGTATTCTATCGCGAGACTCGGATTCTATATAAGGAGCCGCGCGTCGCCGCCATTTTCACACGTGCATTGAGATTGATAGGGAGAGGACGTGGCTGGCGTCCTCTCCGTTTAGATAGAGAGTGAGACACTTGATTTACTAGTAATTTAATTTTAGTAATTTTGGGGAGCATTAGGAGTACTCAGAGAGTGCAGAGTTTTGCTGATAGTTATACTAGTGACCACCAGTTTTATTTATTATTTAAAATCCGTTCTCTGCCTGAAAAAAAACGATACACAGTCACATACCATATCTGTGCTCAGCCTCAGTGTGCTGCATGATAATATCATCTATGTATATCTGACTGTGCTGAGTGCTCACTGCTCACACAGCTTAATTGTGGGGGAGACTGGGGAGCAGTTATAGCAGGAGTACATAACAGTGCACACTTTTGCTGCCAGTGTGACTGACCAGTGACCACCAGTATATTGTCTGCCTGAAAAAGTTAAACACTCGTGTGGTGTTTTTTTTTTTATTCTATAAACGCATTCTGCTGACAGACAGTGTCCAGCAGGTCCGTCATTCATTATATTATAATATATACCTGCAGTAGTGATATATATATATTTTTTATATCATTATCATCCAGTCTATACTAGCAGATGCAGTACGGTAGTCCACGGCTGTAGCTACCTCTGTGTTGGCAGTGCTCGTCCATAATTGTATACCTACCTGTGGTGGGGTTTTTTTTTCTATCTTCTTCATACTAGTAGTTTAGGAGTCTGCTGCTGACAGTGTCCAGCAGGTCCGTCATTATATAATATATACCTGTCCTGCAGTAGTGATATATATATATTTTTTATATCATTATCATCCAGTCTATACTAGCAGACGCAGTACGGTAGTCCACGGCTGTAGCTACCTCTGTGTCGGCAGTGCTCGTCCATAATTGTATACCTACCTGTGGTGGGTTTTTTTTTCTATCTTCTTCATACTAGTAGTTTAGGAGTCTGCTGCTGACAGTGTCCAGCAGGTCCGTCATTATATAATATATACCTGTCCTGCAGTAGTGATATATATATATTTTTTATATCATTATCATCCAGTCTATACTAGCAGACGCAGTACGGTAGTCCACGGCTGTAGCTACCTCTGTGTCGGCAGTGCTCGTCCATAATTGTATACCTACCTGTGGTGGTTTTTTTTTTTCTATCTTCTTCATACTAGTAGTTTAGGAGTCTGCTGCTGACAGTGTCCAGCAGGTCCGTCATTATATAATATATACCTGTCCTGCAGTAGTGATATATATATATTTTTTATATCATTATCATCCAGTCTATACTAGCAGACGCAGTACGGTAGTCCACAGCTGTAGCTACCTCTGTGTCGGCAGTGCTCATCCATAATTGTATACCTACCTGTGGTGGTTTTTTTTTTCTATCTTCTTCATACTAGTAGTTTAGGAGTCTGCTGCTGACAGTGTCCAGCAGGTCCGTCATTATATACAGGTTGAGTATCCCATATCCAAATATTCCGAAATACGGAATATTCCGAAATACGGACTCTTTTGAGTGCGAGTTAGATAGTGAAACCTTTGTTTTTTGATGACTCAATGTACACAAACTTTGTTTAATACACAAAGTAATTAAAAATATTGTATTAAATGACCTTCAGGCTGTGTATATAAGGTGTATATGAAACATAAATGAATTGTGTGAATGTAGACACACTTTGTTTAATGTACAAAGTTATTAAAAATATTGGCTAAAAGTACCTTCAGGCTGTGTGTATAAGGTGTATATGTAACATAAATGCATTCTGTGCTTAGATTTAGGTCCCATCACCATGATATCTCATTGTGGTATGCAATTATTCCAAAATACGGAAAAATCCGATATCCAAAATACCTCTGGTCCCAAGCATTTTGGATAAGGGATACTCAACCTGTAATATATACCTGTCCTGCAGTAGTGATATATATATATTTTTTATATCATTATCATCCAGTCTATACTAGCAGATGCAGTACGGTAGTCCACGGCTGTAGCTACCTCTGTGTCGGCAGTGCTCGTCCATAATTGTATACCTACCTGTGGTGGTTTTTTTTTTCTATCTTCTTCATACTAGTAGTTTAGGAGTCTGCTGCTGACAGTGTCCAGCAGGTCCGTCATTATATAATATATACCTGTCCTGCAGTAGTGATATATATATATTTTTTATATCATTATCATCCAGTCTATACTAGCAGACGCAGTACGGTAGTCCACGGCTGTAGCTACCTCTGTGTCGGCAGTGCTCGTCCATAATTGTATACCTACCTGTGGTGGGTTTTTTTTTTCTATCTTCTTCATACTAGTAGTTTAGGAGTCTGCTGCTGACAGTGTCCAGCAGGTCCGTCATTATATAATATATACCTGTCCTGCAGTAGTGATATATATATATTTTTTATATAATTATCATCCAGTCTATACTAGCAGACGCAGTACGGTAGTCCACGGCTGTAGCTACCTCTGTGTCGGCAGTCACTCGTCATCCATAAGTATACTAGTATTCATCCATCTCCATTGTTTACCTGAGGTGCCTTTTAGTTGTGCCTATTAAAATATGGAGAACAAAAATGTTGAGGTTCCAAAAATAGGGAAAGATCAAGATCGACTTCCACCTCGTGCTGAAGCTGCTGCCACTAGTCATGGCCGAGATGATGAAATGCCATCAACGTCGTCTGCCAAGGCCAATGCCCAATGTCATAGTACAGAGCATGTAAAATCCAAAACACCAAATATCAGTAAAAAAAGGACTCAAAAATCTAAAATAAAATCGTCGGAGGAGAAGCGTAAACTTGCCAATATGCCATTTACCACACGGAGTGGCAAGGAACGGCTGAGGCCCTGGCCTATGTTCATGGCTAGTGGTTCAGCTTCACATGAGGATGGAAGCACTCAGCCTCTCGCTAGAAAAATGAAAAGACTTAAGCTGGCAAAAGCACAGCAAAGAACTGTGCGTTCTTCGAAATCACAAATCCACAAGGAGAGTCCAATTGTGTCGGTTGCGATGCCTGACCTTCCCAACACTGGACGTGAAGAGCATGCGCCTTCCACCATTTGCACGCCCCCTGCAAGTGCTGGAAGGAGCACCCGCAGTCCAGTTCCTGATAGTCAGATTGAAGATGTCAGTGTTGAAGTACACCAGGATGAGGAGGATATGGGTGTTGCTGGCGCTGGGGAGGAAATTGACCAGGAGGATTCTGATGGTGAGGTGGTTTGTTTAAGTCAGGCACCCGGGGAGACACCTGTTGTCCGTGGGAGGAATATGGCCATTGACATGCCTGGTGAAAATACCAAAAAAATCAGCTCTTCGGTGTGGAAGTATTTCAACAGAAATGCGGACAACATTTGTCAAGCCGTGTGTTGCCTTTGTCAAGCTGTAATAAGTAGGGGTAAGGACGTTAACCACCTCGGAACATCCTCCCTTATACGTCACCTGCAGCGCATTCATCATAAGTCAGTGACAAGTTCAAAAACTTTGGGCGACAGCGGAAGCAGTCCACTGACCAGTAAATCCCTTCCTCTTGTAACCAAGCTCACGCAAACCACCCCACCAACTCCCTCAGTGTCAATTTCCTCCTTCCCCAGGAATGCCAATAGTCCTGCAGGCCATGTCACTGGCAATTCTGACGAGTCCTCTCCTGCCTGGGATTCCTCCGATGCATCCTTGCGTGTAACGCCTACTGCTGCTGGCGCTGCTGTTGTTGCTGCTGGGAGTCGATGGTCATCCGAGAGGGGAAGTCGTAAGACCACTTTTACTACTTCCACCAAGCAATTGACTGTCCAACAGTCCTTTGCGAGGAAGATGAAATATCACAGCAGTCATCCTGCTGCAAAGCGGATAACTGAGGCCTTGGCATCCTGGGCGGTGAGAAACGTGGTTCCGGTATCCATCATTACTGCAGAGCCAACTATAGACTTGTTTGAGGTACTGTGTCCCCGGTACCAAATACCATCTAGGTTCCATTTCTCTAGGCAGGCGATACCGAAAATGTACACAGACCTCAGAAAAAGACTCACCAGTGTCCTAAAAAATGCAGTTGTACCCAATGTCCACTTAACCACGGACATGTGGACAAGTGGAGCAGGGCAGACTCAGGACTATATGACTGTGACAGCCCACTGGGTAGATGTATGGACTCCCGCCGCAAGAACAGCAGCGGCGGCACCAGTAGCAGCATCTCGCAAACGCCAACTCTTTCCTAAGCAGGCTACGCTTTGTATCACCGCTTTCCAGAATACGCACACAGCTAAAAACCTCTTACGGCAACTGAGGAAGATCATCGCAGAATGGCTTACCCCAATTGGACTCTCCTGTGGATTTGTGGCATCGGACAACGCCAGCAATATTGTGTGTGCATTAAATATGGGCAAATTCCAGCACGTCCCATGTTTTGCACATACCTTGAATTTGGTGGTGCAGAATTATTTAAAAAACGAGAGGGGCGTGCAAGAGATGCTGTCGGTGGCCAGAAGAATTGCGGGACACTTTCGGCGTACAGGCACCACGTACAGAAGACTGGAGCAACACCAAAAACGCCTGAACCTGCCCTGCCATCATCTGAAGCAAGAAGTGGTAACGAGGTGGAATTCAACCCTCTATATGCTTCAGAGGTTGGAGGAGCAGCAAAAGGCCATTCAAGCCTATACAACTGAGCACGATATAGGAGGTGGAATGCACCTGTCTCAAGCGCAGTGGAGAATGATTTCAACGTTGTGCAAGGTTCTGCAACCTTTTGAACTTGCCACACGTGAAGTCAGTTCAGACACTGCCAGCCTGAGTCAGGTCATTCCCCTCATCAGGCTTTTGCAGAAGAAGCTGGAGACATTGAAGGAGGAGCTAACACAGAGCGATTCCGCTAGGCATGTGGGACTTGTGGATGGAGCCCTTAATTCGCTTAACAAGGATTCACGGGTGGTCAATCTGTTGAAATCAGAGCACTACATTTTGGCCACCGTGCTCGATCCTAGATTTAAAACCTACCTTGGATCTCTCTTTCCGGCAGACACAAGTCTGCAGGGGTTCAAAGAACTGCTGGTGAGAAAATTGTCAAGTCAAGCGGAACGCGACCTGTCAACATCTCCTCCTTCACATTCTCCCGCAACTGGGGGTGCGAGGAAAAGGCTCAGAATTCCGAGCCCACCCGCTGGCGGTGATGCAGGGCAGTCTGGAGCGACTGCTGATGCTGACATCTGGTCCGGACTGAAGGACCTGCCAATGATTACGGACATGTCGTCTACTGTCACTGCATATGATTCTCTCCCCATTGAAAGAATGGTGGAGGATTATATGAGTGACCGCATCCAAGTAGGCACGTCAGACAGTCCGTACTACGTATACTGGCAGGAAAAAGAGGCAATTTGGAGGCCCTTGCACAAACTGGCTTTATTCTACCTAAGTTGCCCTCCCACAAGTGTGTACTCCGAAAGAGTGTTTAGTGCCGCCGCTCACCTTGTCAGCAATCGGCATACGAGGTTACTTCCAGAAAATGTGGAGAAGATAATGTTCATTAAAATGAATTATAATCAATTCCTCCATGGAGACATTCACCAGCAGCAATTGCCTCCACAAAGTACACAGGGAGCTGTGATGGTGGATTCCAGTGGGGACGAATTGATAATCTGTGAGGAGGGGGATGTACACGGTGATGAATCGGAGGATGATGATGAGGTGGACATCTTGCCTCTGTAGAGCCAGTTTGTGCAAGGAGAGATTAATTGCTTCTTTTTTGGTGGGGGTCCAAACCAACCCGTCATTTCAGTCACAGTCGTGTGGCAGACCCTGTCACTGAAATGATGGGTTGGTTAAAGTGTGCATGTCCTGTTTATACAACATAAGGGTGGGTGGGAGGGCCCAAGGACAATTCCATCTTGCACCTCTTTTTTCTTTCATTTTTCTTTGCGTCATGTGCTGTTTGGGGAGTGTTTTTTGGAAGGGCCAGCCTGCGTGACACTGCAGTGCCACTCCTAGATGGGCCAGGTGTTTGTGTCGGCCACTAGGGTCGCTTAGCTTACTCACACAGCTACCTCATTGCGCCTCTTTTTTTCTTTGCGTCATGTGCTGTTTGGGGAGTGTTTTTTGGAAGGGCCAGCCTGCGTGACACTGCAGTGCCACTCCTAGATGGGCCAGGTGTTTGTGTCGGCCACTAGGGTCGCTTAGCTTACTCACACAGCTACCTCATTGCGCCTCTTTTTTTCTTTGCGTCATGTGCTGTTTGGGGAGTATTTTTTGGAAGGGCCATCCTGCCTGACACTGCAGTGCCACTCCTAGATGGGCCAGGTGTTTGTGTCGGCCACTTGGGTCGCTGAGCTTAGTCACACAGCTACCTCATTGCGCCTCTTTTTTTCTTTGCGTCATGTGCTGTTTGAGGAGTGTTTTTTTGAAGGGCCATCCTGCGTGACACTGCAGTGCCACTCCTAGATGGGCCAGGTGTTTGTGTCGGCCACTAGGGTCGCTTAGCTTACTCACACAGCTACCTCATTGCGCCTCTTTTTTCTTTGCGTCATGTGCTGTTTGGGGAGTGTTTTTTTGAAGGGCCATCCTGCGTGACACTGCAGTGCCACTCCTAGATGGGCCAGGTGTTTGTGTCGGCCACTAGGGTCGCTGAGCTTACTCACACAGCTACCTCATTGCGCCTCTTTTTTCCTTTGCGTCATGTGCTGTTTGGGGAGTGTTTTTTGGAAGGGCCATCCTGCCTGACACTGCAGTGCCACTCCTAGATGGGCCAGGTGTTTGTGTCGGCCACTAGGGTCGCTGAGCTTAGTCACACAGCTACCTCATTGCGCCTCTTTTTTTTCTTCTTTGCGTCATGTGCTGTTTGGGGAGTATTTTTTGGAAGGGCCATCCTGCCTGACACTGCAGTGCCACTCCTAGATGGGCCAGGTGTTTGTGTCGGCCACTTGGGTCGCTGAGCTTAGTCACACAGCTACCTCATTGCGCCTCTTTTTTCTTTGCGTCATGTGCTGTTTGGGGAGTGTTTTTTGGAAGGGCCATCCTGCGTGACACTGCAGTGACACTCCTAGATGGGCCAGGTGTTTGTGTCGGCCACTTGGGTCACTGAGCTTAGTCATCCAGCGACCTCGGTGCAAATTTTAGGACTAAAAATAATATTGTGAGGTGTTCAGAATAGACTGAAAATGAGTGGAAATTATGGTTATTGAGGTTAATAATACTTAGGGATCAAAATGACCCCCAAATTCTATGATTTAAGCTGTTTTTTAGGGTTTTTTGAAAAAAACACCCGAATCCGACAAAAAAAATTCAGTGAGGTTTTGCCAAAACGCGTTCGAACCCAAAACACGGCCGCGGAACCGAACCCAAAACCAAAACACAAAACCCGAAAAATTTCCGGTGCACATCTCTAGTAATTAATAATTATACATTTGCTTGGTTGAAGACCTTTCTGTTCCACACCAATATAGGAGTGGAGGTGAAAGCCTGTGTGTTGTTCCTGATTGCGTGTGTCTCTCTGATTTTTAATCACCTTTTTGACACTGTCCTCTTCCTCTTGCCTCTTCTCATAATGTGGAAAGTCATCAAAGAAGGAGGTGGTATGTTTGTAGCTAGCTATGATTCTGAGAATTTGGCAAGCTTTTATCCAGGGGAACCACCTGTCGCTGAAATGATGGGTTTATTAAAGTGTGCATGTCCTGTTTAAACAACATAAGGGTGGGTGGGAGGTCCCAAGACAATTCCATCTTGCACCTCTTTTTTTTCTTTGCATTATGTGCTCTTTGGGTCCTAGTTTTTAAATCTGCCATCCTGTCTGCCACTGCAGTGCCAGGGCCATGGGCCAGGTGTTTGTGGCGCCCACTTGTGTTGTTTATCTTAGTCATCCAGCTACCTCGGTGCAACATTTTGGCCTAAAAACAATATTGTGAGGTGTTCAGAATAGACTAGAAATGAGTGGAAATTAATGTTATTGAGGTTAATAATACCGTAGGACCAAAATTACCCCCAAATTCTGTGTTTTTGTTGGGGGGGGGGGGGTTTCCAAAATCATCCAGATCCAAAACCAAAACTCGAAAGGGTGGTTTTGGCAAAACCAATCCAGATCCAAAACACGAGCGGGGATCCAGATCCAAAACCAAAACACAAAACCCAAAAAGTGTCCACCGCACATCTCTAGACTAAGCCTTGAATAGCGATTAATTGCACAGTGATAAAATGCCAGCCAATCAGCTCCTAACTGTCATTTTTCAAACCCATCCTGTAACATCGCAGTTAGGAGCTGATTGGCTGCTACTTTATCACTGTGAAATGTATAACTTTTCAAGGCTTAGTACATCTCCCCCTAAGGGAGAGTCTTATTATGCATGGGAGGGCATTCGATATAGAGGGTGCAGCCTGAAAAAAAGGCCTGTAATTGTGAGTGGGGTCAAGTAATAAGTGTGACAAGATATAGTAATAATAACTTACCTTCCAACTGCATACCTCCCAACTTTTTAGACAGGAGAGGCAAAATGCTTGCGCGGCTTCGACACGCATGACCCAGAAAGGGGGCGTGGACTCAGGTGGGAGGGGTGTGGTCATGCCGCAGTGGGCTCATGGCACAGACCCTTTTCCCAGCATCAATGGGTTATTTGGAAGGTCAAACTCTGTATTTTGAGCTTAGAACCCACCATCAATTCATGACGGGTCCCATCAGATTCTAAACCCTTGCAAACCCTCCGCTTAGTAAATATTTTCCTTAGAGGGATAGATGACATGACACAAGTGGGGTGAGATAACCCAACTGTATTCAGAGCATGCTGGTTTATTCAGAAACTGGGTCACCATAGGGATCAGTGGTGGCTGTAGCCCCTGCAGCCGTCACCACATCATGCTGGGGGGAACGGGAATGCACATATGAACATACATGCAGGGATGTATGTAACGTATAGGCTGGCAGCATGTGTCTGGGGACTATCAGTGCTGCCTGTTTTCCAGCCGTCACTCATCCCCGTGCGCATATCCTTATGCGTTATCTGAGGCCGTAAAAGAAAGTAATGAGTTGAGATAGCTCATTTAGGTGTGGATTGAAGGTCTGTGTAGAGAAATTTACATTTGGAAGGGCAGGGCCGCAACTAGGGGAGGCTAAAGGGGTATGCGCCCCGGTTGCAGGATTTACGGGGGCGACAAGTTACAGAGGAGCAGGGTTTTTTGTTTTTATTTACTGGCAGTGCTGTGCTGCTCTAGTGAGGTAGCAGATGGCTCCCGGGCAGTGTCTCTGACCCACCTGTCTGCCCGCAGCTGGCTCCGATGCTGTGCGGGTGAGCCCCAGTACCTGGGATCTCTCCTATTCCGGGTACTGTCTTAAACTCTCTTCTATGCCATGCAGTGCTGCGACTAGCATGTGGTGCACCATGCAAGCTATAGAAGAAGCTGTTGGTGCTGCGTTTTTTAGCAGGCTATGATACCGGCTGCCTGCCCAGCACCAACCGATAACAAGCTGCCGGCTACACACCATTGACAGTTTGCCCAGGGTGATGAAAATCCTAGTTTCGGCCCTGAGAAGGGGTTTGTCCAATCTGAAATCTAAATTGCAGGTTATATATTATGCTGTCTAACATTTGTGGGCTACATGCAAAAGCACAGTATTTCCCTGCGCAGTGCCGTAACTAGACATTTTAGCGCTCTATGCAAAAATCTGCAACGGCGCCCCCTCCCTTATGCAATATAAATATAGGGGTGTGGCTTCATGTGGAAGGGGTGTGGCCACAAAATAATACCAATTCATATTACGGTGCACAGTAGTCTCCATTATTCAAATTACGCTGCACAGTAGCGCCACTACACCATGTAGACCCCCTTTTACACATTACGGCAGACAGATACCCCTTTTTACACATTATGGCAGTGTCCCCTTTTTACACATTACGGCACACAGCATCCCCTTTTTACACATTACAGCAGACAGTGTCCCCTTTTTACACATTACGGCAGACAGAGTCCCCTTTTTACACATTACGCAGACAGAGTCCCCTTTTTACACATTATGGCAGACAGAGTCCCCTTTTTACACATTACGGCAGACAGAGTCACCTTTTTACACATTACTGCAGACAGCGTCGCCTTTTACACAGAGATAGATAGAATAGATGATACTTACCATCTCTCCGCTAGCTCAGGCAGTCCTGGCTCCTCGGTGCTGGCAGCTCTGGAGGCAGGGGAGAAGGAGGAGGAGGTTTTGGGAGCCGCAGCAGCGCACTGTAATTGGTAGCGGCGCCGCTGCAGCTGTCCCTCTCCTTCTGCATTAGTAGATAAAGACAACCTTTCTGTCAAACTGACAGGTGGTAACACCCCTTTCTCCTAGGCTCCACCCCCTTTAATATTAAATGATAGTGTTTGATATCACTTTAATATAAAATTTTAATTTAAATTTATAGTGTTCGATATTAAACCGTATTAAAAGATAATGACTTTGAAAAGAGTGTCACGCAACACCAGTCACAGAATGTCACGCAACGCAGCGCGTCAAATCAAGCGGATGAAAGATGCATATTACACAGTGTTAAAACCAGGTAGTTTTAGCGGCATTGATAAATATTATGGGTCGGTTAAAAATAAATTTAAAAGATCCGACGTAAGAAAGTGGTTACAAGAACAAGACGCCTACACGCTGCACAAGCCAGCAAGAAAAAACTATAAAAGGAACATGATTTGTGTATCGGGTATAAACCAACAGTGGCAATGCGATTTGGTCTCGCTGATAGACCTGTCAAAATACAACGATGGCGTTAAATACATATTAACAATCATCGATATATTCAGTAAGAGGGTGTGGGGTGAAAGTCTGACCGCTAAGAACGCAGCTACGGTCGCTAATGCTTTTGAAAAAATATTCCAGCGCGGTGATGTGCCGATGAAGCTACAAACCGATAATGGTAAAGAGTTTCTAAACAGAAACCTAAAAAAGGTGTTAGAAAAATACGGTATAAAGCATTTCACGACCAATAACGATGTGAAAGCGGCTGTTATAGAGCGCTTCAATAGGACTTTAAAAACACGCATGTGGCGCTATTTCACGGCAAAGAATACCTACAGATATATAGACGTTTTACAAGACTTCATACGCAGCTATAATAACACATACCATAGAACGATTAAGTGCGCTCCAAACGATGTGAATGACTCTAACACATTGAGTGTCTTCAAAACGACCTACGGTGATTACTTTAGAAGTAAGAAAGCCCCCGTTTGTTTAGGAATTGGTGACCACGTCCATATTTCTAAATATAAGGACATATTTCAGAAAGGTTACGAACAGAGTTTTTCTGAGGAGATTTTTGTTGTACATAGTGTGAACACTAAAGGGCTTAAACTGCTTTATAAGTTGGCAGATCTGTACGGTGAAGTTATAACAGGTAGTTTTTATACCGAAGAGCTTCAAAGCATACCAAAAAACTATAACAGAGTTTACAAAGTGGAAAAGATTTTAAAAAATAAGACGGTCAGAGGCCGTAAATACGCGTTAGTCAAGTGGCGCGGGTACCCCGCAAAATTTAACAGTTGGGTCGCAGCATCGGTGATAAAAGACATATAAAGCTCATCAGTATCTAAACAAGACGAGCGATGGATGACAAGGCGTTCTACATAACCTTACCCAGCAACGCATCGGCTGTTACTTTCCCGCAAAATAAGATTTCTAACTATACGACAAAGTTGGCTAAACCGATAGACTTAAATGGCGAATGGGAAGTAGCACTTACTGAGATACAATACCCGCATACGTGGAATACATTGGATTTACAAGATTGTAGACTGCAATTATCATGGAATGGAACGGCGGACCAGCCGGTGGCGAGAGTCGCGAGTTTGTGCATTAAACCCGGTTTTTATGAAACAATCGAAGCGTTACTGAACGTAATCAACGCTGAAATTGTACAACTGAAACTGGACGTTGGATTAAGACTAACGTATGATCCATTTGCACGCGTTGTAACATGCGACAGTAAACTGTTGTATCAAATCCACGCCGGTTCTAAGCTGACATGGATACTGGGTTTACAGCCTAAAACTAATATTTCTAAACCATGCGCCGACATCAAAGGCGGCCAATATACGATGTACGTGTACACAGACATTATCGAGCACCAACGGGTCGGGGATAGTTATGTACCGCTACTTCGCACTGTTGAAATGAAGGGTTATAACAATGAGGTTGTCACAATACGATACGAGAAACCCGATTACGTACCATTGTGCAAAACACATTTTGACACGATAGCCATAGAGATAAAGAACGACCAAAACGAGAACATGGCATTTAAGTTTGGGAAAGCGATCGTGAAGCTACACTTCAGACGCCACAAAACTGAATTTTATTAACTAAGCAGAATGGTCGCTGTTAAAAATTATGGCGATCCGGGCCTCTATGCGCAATATTATAAATCTCAAGCCGGTAATGGATTACCAGGTTTTCACGGCAGCGCATACATGTACGGCTGCGGTTTAGGCGGTATTTTTTGAAGTCTTTTCAGAAAAGCTGTTCCTCTTTTCCGGAGAGGTTTAGAGTTGGCTAAACCGCATATGAAGACAGCTGTTCGTAATATAGCGAAAGATGTTATCGGGCAAGCCACAACGGCCGTGGTGAATAAGATACACAAGGCGAACCAAGCAAGGCAAGACGGTTCAGGACTAATATATACAAGAAAAGGCGTGTCTAAAAGAAAACGGAAGCGTATGATAACGCTTCCGCCTTGGGACATACCCTTTTTAAATAAAAAACAGAGACGACGCAACTCAAAGAAGAAGAGAAAGCCGAAGAGCGCCGTTGGTGATATTTTTTAAACATGTCTTTCATACACCACGAATCCGTTGAATGTGCAAAAACAGAGCTGGATCTTTTTGACGTGCCCCCGACACAAACTAGCATAGAGAAAAGTCTATACGTCGAAGTTCAACCTTTAGCGGCGTTATCCGACACAGCTCCGCTTGAATTTTATATAGCAGCCAGCGGTGAACACTACTACGATCTGAACAACACGCTGTTGTACGTGACATGCAAGATCGTATGAACCGATAACACGCCGATACCGCAAGGTGCGCGGGTCGCACTTATTAATTACCCAATAGCGACTTTATTCAACCAAGTGGATGTAACTTTGGGCGACAGGCTCATATCACAATCCAACAATCTTTACGCATACCGCGCGTACATTGAGACTATATTGAATTACAGCTCGGATGCATTGTCAACAAAACACACAACAGGATTATTTTACAAAGATGCGGATGGTGAATTTAACAACGCGGCGCTGGACGGGCCGAATACGGGTTTCAAAAAATGAGCAGGAGCAACAGCGCAGAGTCGCACTGTTGAACTGCTAGGACCGCTTCACTGCGACCTTTTCCATCAACATAAACTAATTTTAAACGCCGTTGATCTGAAGATTAAACTAACCAGAAACAAAGACGCATTCTGCTTAATGTCGTCTGAGGCGGATGCCTTTAAAATACAGATCACAGCGGCATCCCTGTTCGTGAAAAGAGTTCAGGTCTCACCGGCCGTGCGGATTGGGCACGCGCAGGCCCTGTTAAACAATAACGCGAAATACGCGATTGACCGCGTTGGGATGAAAATCTACAGCGTACCAACAGGCAGTAGAGTATTTAATCTAGAAAATTTATTTTTAGGACAAGTGCCGAAAACAGTTATAGCCGGTTTTGTGGATAACGAATCATTTTCAGGAATCCATAACCGGAACCCCCTTTGCTTTGAACATAAAAATGTAAGTTTTGCGTCCCTTTATCTGGATGGAACGCCGCACCCCGCCAAGCCATTTCAACCCGACTTTGAACGCGGTAATGCTGTAAGAGAGTATATGTCACTCATACAGATCACAAATAAGCAGAAATCTGACAATGGTATACTGATTGACCGCGAAGAGTACCTCAGGGGCTACACGCTATTTGCTTTTGACCTTTTACCAGAACAGGAGTGTGGAGAACACCTTTCCCTGATAAGAACAGGCAATCTACGTGCCGAATTCCGCTTTGCAGAAGCGTTGGACCGGACAGTCAATGTGATAATATACGCTCTATTTGATAACATCATCGAGATTAATCAAAGGCGCGATGTGCTGTACGATTATCTATAAATGAAATAAACTAACACTACGCTGCTGAAAAAATGAACACATTACAGATAAACTGTATTCTGTACGCCGTGCAAAGCACAAGGCATATTTTTAAAGGAACGTACCTGTGCGATATGTTACCGGTCAGTAAACTGTCGCAATATCCCTGTGCGTTTGTAATCAATACGCATAGCAGCGGGCAGCCGGGTGAGCACTGGTTGGCCGCTTATTTTAACGAACAGCGTGAATGTTACTTTTTTGATTCTTACGGGTTAGCCCCTGACAGCCCCATATTCCCAAAAGCAATAATACATTTTTTAAACTTGAATTCAAAAAGTGTTTATCACCAAAATAAGCAGTTGCAAAATTTTAACAGCACCGTTTGCGGTCAATATTGCATATACTTTATATTTTACATGTGTAAAAAATACAAATATGTGGATGTACTGGCCTGTTTTAGTGATGACACAAAACGTAATGATTGTTTTGTTTCAAATTTTGTAAGACGACTCCCAAGAAGTCATTGTCTGAGTCATTATGCATATAGATATATACAGAATTGTGTAACTTGTAACCAACGCTGTGCGTGAAGCGTTTTATGTACAACGCGTCATAACTATGGCACGTTGTACATAAAACGTTTCACGCACAACGTTGTGTGTGAAGCGTGTTACGCACAATGTTGTATTGTTTGTGTAACTTGTAATCAACATTCTGTTTGATACGTTTTATGTACAACGCATCATATCTATGATGTTTTTCTAATAAACAACGTTGTTTATTAAACTTTATATCGCGTGCTTAAAATTTCTTCCGTTTACAGCAATAGAAACAAAGAACAAAACGTTGTTTTATAAAGCATAAGCATATTTTATTGATATATATATATATATATATATATATAACACGGTAAAGAAGCATTTAAAACATTACATAAAATATTATTGACATAAGTTAAACATTGTGGCGCAAAATACCAACACAAAATACAGTGTATAAAAATATTATAAATTAGTTATATGTTATAGTTTCAGCCACTGTGAATCCTGAAATAGATTTACGGATCTTTTCCTAGGCAGTAAGTAACCGTGCGGTGTTGTTAAACCTGGGGGACTTAAAACATTTATTCGACCTTTGTTAAGGGTTTGTAACGACATGGGCGATGTCACAGCGCCATCAGAGTCATCCTGCTTCTCAGCTTTTAAGCGTTCTAAACACATTCTATTTGCCGCATTGGCTATGACGGTTGAGGGAATATTTAATTCAGACATTGCCCGCATAAATTCAGGCCACCCGTTCGGTATATTACGGATCGACACACCGTTACTTTGCGTGATGCTTCTTATTAAATCTAACATGTTGGAACCAGGCACAGTGACGCCTTTGTACAGAAACTCCCCTTTATTGTTCCAGTCTGTGATGTGTTTAGAGCGTGTCATTTTACTCAATAGTATTTCACAGTTTTTCTTATACCGGTCATTAACACCGCTCAAAAGCTCATGATAAACAGCATCGGGTGCAATAGTTTGTGTCGTATTATTTGATTCATCGACAGATTTTGCAACGGGTGATAAAAGAGCTAAAGTTGACATTTCACTATCAGCCTGTTTACTCAACACCAGGTATCTCTGCAACAACATTGTATATCGCTTTGCTTTTTCATATTCTGATAAATCATTATTCTGTAGTATTTTCACGATCTCTACATCTAGACCATGCGTTGCTGTTTTAGGTATGTCGTCGCTGTTCGGTTTATTATGTAAACGGTCTATCTGATTCTGAGGTACCAGATACATTTTCTCAGCGTACTCCATCAGCGATTAGACAATAGGCCTGTAATTAGCGGTATAGCAAAACCAAGCAGCGAACCGATAAAACCACCCGACTGTTTAACCAACCTCTTCTTTTTTCCAATGGCACATTTCTTATTACAAAGTGATTTTATAAGCGCTCGCTTCTTTTTAAGGTAGTTCAACTGTCATTGAGACAGCTGTATTTTACCTTTAAGCGTGTTGAGCGCTATCTCACAAATAGCCGTGACTAAATCGTTTGAAGCGTTGGATAAAATAGCATTTCTTTGGATTGGTGTTGCTTTAATTAACGTTTTTAAAAGCACCCAATTACGTCTTATCCGCCCCGACATGTTCACCGTTGTTAGAATGACAACAAATGACTAAAGGTTGTACGGTTATAGCTTTATAGAACCACGCTTCTTAATGACAAAAGCGACAGGCGTGTCTGGTGGGAATAAGCCGCTTCGTAAACGATAATCGTCAAGAGCGTTGTTTCTTAAATCAACCAGTAAATAACCATAAGGGGCAGCCGTCGCGGATTCATTGGATTCGAGAAAAAAACGATGTTTCGATGGGTACATTTGTCTAGCCAGAATGCCCACCTGCATTTTATCCCTGGGGTTTTTGAACAGGACCATATATTTTGTGTTTAAATGTATAGTTCTGCTCTTTTTACCTTGACAAAATATGTTTTGGACAAGGTACAGGATACTGAGATTACGATGGTGTACATACTTTGTGAAAGCTTTCTCAACCTCAGAATTATTACTTGCTGCGTCCATCAAATCATCAATCACTGTTAAATTAATCTTATCAGGGGGAAAAAGTTGATCATCGCTAAAAGACTCTGGTAAGCCCTCTATAAAACGCGTACCGGGGTAATCACACAGAAGTTGGTCGTATATAGGTTGCCAACAGGTGTAAAACCAAACAACATTATCAGGTACATGAGTCATATGTGTTGCAGCGTGTTGCAACAGCGTTTTCACAAAATAACTTTTACCCGAATTGGACGGCCCCGCTAAAATACATGAGAAAGGGTGCTGAAATCTGGTGTCCATCTTAATAGCCGAACGGCAGTGTTGTGAAGTTGTCCGTAAGAGACCGTTTAGTATAAACACACCTTTGCGTCTTCTGCAAAGTACGCGTCTCTATCTGCCAGCACTTTTTCACACGTACTATACCGGGTTGACGGATCACAACCTTTTTCTGGTCATCGCCTTCGGGATTTAAAGGATAATCTAAGACCAGTTCTTTCAGGCTGTCAAAGTTAACGTGCTGCGCATTATCAACATTGAGCGTTATACCTTTAACTTTTAAACAGGTCTTTCCGTTGTTTAGTCGATAGCCGTATGACTTGGGACCGGCTGAGACAAATTCTGTTATATGGGTGCCTGTGGGTAGTTCGCTGGTCAACTCGCCTAAATAATCACCCAATGGCGGGCACCAGTCATCGGGTCTACTGACAAAAATTACAGAATCTGTGTCGTGATAAAGACATCTATCTTGTAATCTATACAGTAGTTTGTACAGTTCAACACGTGCATAAGCCGTTGTAAAGATGGCTATAGTTACATTTGAAATTGCGCCCCTGGTGTAATGATCTTTGGCATACTTCCAATTTACCATAACTGTATCATCGTCAACAAAGTCCAAAGCAGACACGTCATAGTACGGTAAGAACGCGTATTCAAAAAGTTTGTCGGGATCGGTCACTAGACACGTATTGGGCATGTTGCTACGTTGACCAAATTTACCCCATAAGGAATTTAAAAACAATTTTGAAATTTGTCTTTTAGCGGGATTGATTTCTATGTGATCGGGTCGTAAAGACACGCCTTCATTTTTTTGATAGGCGTCTATATACTCTTGGCGTTTCTCTGTGTCTGTACACCATTCGGGATAACCAGAGGCCTCTTGTTTATCCCTGAGGTGCGTTTTAATGTAGCCTGAAAACAATTTGTCAGAGCTCTCATCAAAATGCCACACCTCATAGATTTTACACACCATGTACCCCATTTCTACAGCCAAGTTTAGTTCCACGGTACACCATGTACCGATGAGTGCACGTTTTTCTGAATCATGAACGCACGGCTCAGTCTGTCCAGACTCAGCGCATGTGCGACATAATGGAAACATTAACTTGCCACCCATTTTAACCGGCAGAACCGGAAAGAATAGGCCACGAGGCGGGTAAACTTTAACCCTGGCAAAACCGAAATACTTTGTGACATCACCAAAGTCCTTATAAATAATGCGTGGGTGCTGTATAGGATACGTTTTGGTTTTGTTAACATATGGGTACAGGCTGGTGAAATCAAAATAGTGAATTTTTTCATCACAGCCTGTTTTGTGATACAGCTTTATGGCGTTTGTGCGCCCGCCATAAAGAGCATCACGCGGCTCCAAGGGTTCGGGTAATTCTTTACCCTTCAGAAAAGCCTGTAGATCCGCATCAGAATCTAGCATAGACTTCCATTCACAACCCCAGATTTCACGTATCTGAAATCCACAACGTTTAAGGTAGTGCAACTTTACCTGCGTCTTGTGGTGTAATTGACCGTAGGTCGTTTTAGTCAGTTTGTTTTTATCATCGGCGTTGTAACAAGCACCACAGCCGTGATAAAAACAACCTTGGAATTCAAATGCAGTTGGTGTTCCGTTAATCACGGCGTAACCATCCAGGCTGTATTTACCAACTTTCTTCTCACCCCCTTGTAAAGCGTGTCTTATACTCACACCTTCTTTGTGCTCTATGTACATTAACCACTGTATGGCTGGCGTTGAGTAACGCTTCTGAGTCTTGTGATAGTTATCACCCGGTACAAGGGCCAGTGTCTTTTCCTGTAAAAATTTACAACGGTACATGGCCATGCATACGGAAGCCAACGTGACTAATTGAAAAGCCTCGATGTGACGTTTAACCACAACCTTTTTTTTTTTTCTTTGTTATTAGAAATTCCTGTTCTGTCATGGCTATAACAGCCGATCTGAAAGCATCACAAGCTTTTTGTAATATTTTCACATCTTCTTTACAATATCGTACGAGCTCTTTTTGAAAGTTAAACGGTTTGTGTACATGCTGTTTATACCAGGCTGTAAACTCAGATAATTCATCAGGCATCATGTATTGTGGACCAAAATACTCTATTGACGGCATAGCGCCTATGTAATTTTGGTTATCAGCTGTGTTAAAAAAAATGTGGGAAATAACCTTTGGTACCGTCAAACCCCATCGCCTTTGGTAACTTGCTAAGCCGCATGGGTAAAAAATTTAAAAAGTCGATAAATCTTATCTTCAAATCTTTTACCTTCAAATCTTCATATCTTTTAATGTGCATCACGCACATTATGTTGCCGCCTCTAGATAATAATTCCATCTTTAATTTCTCCTTAATCATAGCGACCTGCATTATGGGCTATGAATGTGTAATGCTCAAATTTTGGTTTCATGAACGTCTTTACAAAGTCTTCGATACACGCAACACCCTTAAACTCCCAGTCTTTCTCCCCCGTTAATGTTAAAGCGTAACAGTAGTTTGGTATGTGCACACCCGTCTCCTGCATACACTCAAAATCATAAAAGATGTATTTCTTTGTGGGGTCTTCGGGATTGATGGTTTGTATATAGAGGAAATTTAATTTAGAGTGTTTAACCACTCCAACTCCTGGCGCAAATATTGTATTAAGTTAAATTAATTAATTACACATCAGCTGCAAATACTGAGGGATCGCTAACTCCCCCAAACAACTAGACACAAAATATAAGCGCAAATACACATTTTATGGTTTGTATATAGCACAAATGGTTCGAAAACCCATCAACAAACACCTTACAAATGGGACACTTTAGGCCTCGGCAGTTATGATCTGTTCGCCTGTAGAGACAACACTTGTCACAATATACATGTTCAAGACAGGATATTTTGTGATCAAGAGCTAAAGCTTTGTGTAGCTCTAAACACTCGTTTGATCGACAAAATACCCTACACACCGAACACCTTAACGCAGTCACACCGTCGTCAATACAATCCGGCCTGTGACGAGCCTTACAAAAGAAAAGACAATCGTGATTATTTCTATGATGGTAAGCGCTATGACAACGAATGCAATAATACCGGGCACCAAGAAACGCTTTGATATCGAGTATCCCATAAAAGTGACAATCGTGATATAGCACAAACAGCGTGTCTTTGTAACGGCTGTCCGTACAGTAGTATTTCCAATCCCCTTGACTGTAATAGAGGAGATTGATCGAAACATTTAAATAATTTTCAAAAATTGCAACATCGCTAAAGCTGACCGCTTTATCAAGCGGCAGATTCAAAGCTTTATGTAGTTGGATCGCTCTCTCCTGTATTACATGATCATTGGCATTGTTACCTTTATCCAGAAGTTTACAGACGCTAGCGGCCAAACACAGGTTATTACCTATGCGTCTGAAGTCATAGAGATATCTCTTTCTTTTATTTATTATTAAACTTTGGGGCAGGCGGTGTAAACTTCTACCAGTCAAACCACGTCCTGATCTGTTACTAAAAATACTGATCACAAATCTTAAGCCTGTGGATAATAAGAATTCAGCGTTACTTTGAAGCGTGTTTGTAATCTGATTAAAAAAACTGGCAGCGTCTAATGTTTCTTGCGGCTTACGATGCAAATAGATGGCGTTGTGCAACCCACCCCCCTCCAATCTAAGCTGAACGCGGTCGGCAGGATCCACGCCCGCAAGGACGCCATCGAGCATGGCCTGTATAGCAGTATGAACGGCTCGAACTCCCTCTACAAATGATGTAACCCTGTCCAAATTAACAAACCGATAGTGATTGTGGTACTCAACGGCTCTGAAATGCGGTCGTTGTCGTTCATAACTGTTAATTGCCTCTAAGTATACATGTTGCCGACCTTCGTCATTACCGGGTGACTCAACACCGACTGCATCATCATATATGGGGCTTGCAATGCGCTCAATATTGTCAGTCTGTGATTCGTCAATCGGTAATGCTTGGGGTGGCGATTGATCTATATCTACATACATCGCACTCTGCTTCCCGCCTACCACATGTTCCCTGTGCCGCTTGCGCTTTCTCAATCTGGTTAATGTTGTTACAGCCTGTTTCACCTTTGCACGTCGGAATAACTGTGAGTTCTTGTATGTTAAACAAGGTTTAATTTGTGGGTTTTTTATACAGGCATTTAAATTTAAAACACGTTTCAAACCATTGCCTAACATGCCTAGTCACGGCTCAGTTTCATTTATTTCTGCAAAATGATGTATGTTGGCTTTAATAAATTCAGTTGTCTTAACTGACCGATCTATGTATTTTGACATGACATTCATATACGTCTCAACAACTTCTTTAACAATGTCTTGTTTACATTTACTACCGTGGCTCACACCTTTAATGTGTTTTAACAAATATCCGGCTTTTACGCCCATGTTCTCAACATCTTCCCATATCTTACCCAACAACACGTAAAATTGTATTTCAGCGTCTTGGCCTAATTGTTCTGAATTTTGACATTCATCAACTATGTCGGGCGCTATCCCTCGCGCCGGTGCACAAGCATCAGCCGATGCGTGTACCATGGCTGTCGTTGTAAAAATATTGGGCATTGATGTTACACAATCAACCGTTGTAGTATTACCAGGTATTCCTGCAACGGCTGATAATACTTCATCAGAACTATTCTGCGGATCTTGTGTCGTTGACTCTACACAGTTTGTAATAAGCTCTTGCCCATTTATGTCATCAATATCTGATATCACAGGATTATCAGCTATGTGTCTTGTTTCTGTTTCAGAGCAATCCTGTGTATCGGGAATAGTGATGACATCGGATTGCGACAATTGCTTAACATTACTTCTTGAGTCAACATTTGATAACAAACCAATGCCTGCTATGTGCCTTGTTTCTGTTTCAGAACAAACCTGTGTATCTGGAATTGTGATTACAGCTGATTGCGGCAATTGCTTAACATTACTTCTTGAGAGACGCGATGCCCTCTTAACCTTTACAGTCTTTGTATTACCAGCGACATCCCGGTCTGCAGTGTTAAACGCTGTGTGTTTTGATGTTACAGCAACATCGTTACTTACGCTTGATACAGTTTGTAACGCGATCCTTCTCCGTTGCGGCTTATTATTTTCGGAATAGGACAATTTTCTTTTAAGATCTGTAAATGCTGAATTATGACTTCTCTCATTCGTTCTTGGTCGAGCCGGCCTTCGTTTGTTCGGGTTGATACAACCGTTATGCACCACCATAACCGATGACCTAGCAACATCCTTTAGGCTGTTATGTACAATCGACGGCGTTACGAATTGATGGTTCTCCGTTTCAGCGGCGGTTGTGCGTTTTGATATTTTCCCGCTTGTACTAGGCCTGTGTATTTGCGCGACTGTATCACGGCCTGTTGGTATCGTAGGATCATATCGCCTTGCTACAGCGTCATCTGTAATACATATATTATAAAATAAATATAAACGCCGATGCACGTAAATCAGCATTTAAATCACAGCATAACAATATACCATATAACAGTGTTTGATTACACACCTGCTGCTGCGAATTGATGGTTCTCCGTTTCAGCTGCGGTTGTGCGTTTTGATGTTTTCCCGCTTGTACTAGGCCTGTGTATTTGCGCGACTGTATCACGGCCTGTTGGTATCGTAGGATCATATCGCCTTGCTACAGCGCCATCTGTAATACATATATTATAAAATAAATATAAACGCCGGTGCACGTAAATCAGCATTTAAATCACAGCATAACAATATACCATATAACAGTGCTTGATTACACACCTGCTTTATATTCGAATGTTTTAGCCCGACCCCCTGTCGCGTGGGGGAAAAACGGTCGCTCATCAACAACATTGCTGGTCTGTATAGCGGCATTGTGACAATATTCAGGTTTGTTCAATATGTCCCGTAGAATACCATCAGCCGTCGCATCATCCATTTTTGTGGAATCTTTAGCCGGTGAAAAAATGAAAAAAATAAATATTACATACGGTATAAAATTAGAATAACATGAAAAAGAGATGTATTATTGAGAATATAAAGTGTGTACAGTTGACAACAAATCAGCACAACTGTACAAGGTTTATTTTTAATTCTTTAGCCGTGGAAAAATAAATAAATAAATAAATAAAAATAATAATAAAAAATAAATAAATAAATAAAAAATAAATAAAAATATCATGTTACTCACAGGCTGGAGCCAATTCCAAAATATTGGTAAAATCGGGTATAACGCTGAAATCTAAGCCAAATGGGCTATCACCAACCGAATCGAAATTCTCTATTAAATTAGGAGAAATAAATAGGGAGAAATAAAAATGAGAAAATAATAATTATTTAATAATTACTATTTAATAATTACTTATCAATGTATCCAGACTGTTGTACGTTCATACTATTTAAACTTTTAAAAATAAGTAAAAATGAACAAATTGTAGGCCTTGACTATAATTTCATACTATTTAAACTTTAAATATAAATAAAAACGTGTCAATGGTATTTATAGACATAGCTTACCATGGGTCGTTTGATAACTTGGTAAATCATCATCATCAGAACCGGATCTACACATGAAATCATCTTTGCTGTTGATGTTCTGCATTGTCTGTCTCTGAACCAATAATGAAAATGAGATACAATTAATATCTGTCAAACGATTTACATGAAATACTGTGTCGGTGCATTCCCAAAATGAACCACTAGATGGCACTATTACCACATATAATGTCACATTAATTAAAAACCAAAAGAAATGCCTGGTGCACGTATGATCAACTAGCCTGCGCGTTTTATCATACACAAAATTAATTAATTTAATCAATACTAAGCGGCTCCCAATGGTACTTACTAACAATACTAAGCGGCTCCCAATGGTACTTACTAAATACCAATTGTAGATTAAAGTGCAAAAATGGAATATGAAATGTTAGGAAGCGCTTCCTAACATTTTATACAACTTGTTTGCACTTTACTCACATTAATTCACAGCTATATTTGTAAAATAAAAAATATGCAATTTGTATAAACATAAGATTAGTCAAACGATTTACATGAAATACTGTGTCGGTGCATTCCCAAAATGATTACCACATATTTAAACAGCCTTCAGTGTGTGACAATTATACTTATTTCACAGCCATATTTGTAAAATAAAAAAATATAACATGCTAGATCCATAATGATAATAATAATAATAAATAATAATAATAATAATAACACTTACCATAATGTCTTCACGTGTGTATAGCGATGCAAGTTCGTTTGAAATTCCTTCTCAGTGCTCTGTCCCACTTCAGTGCTGTGTCCTATTCTTATAGCCATGGATGTGAGCCATATGGCCCCCACCAACCTGTGGTATGCCGTCCCACATTTCCAAGATGCTGGGGCGGGGTTTTTAAACATATAATCTTTGGTTTATACATTAGTAAATGTAATAATTCTTTTCAGTTACAATAAAGATATAATCTGTTAGCGGTACCTTACACGTCATACTCAACGCTTCAAAAACATACCAAATACTTATATATACATATATATATACAGAAAAAACAATTCCTGAGTGCTCTAAAGTTCTTGTATAGATTGAATGGCTGTCCTTCCAAATGGGTATATCTTATACTGTAGAAGATAAGGTTTTCTGGATTCCTACAGCGGATAACCAATCGCCAAAAAAAAAAAAAAAAGTCACCCAAACAAACAATTAGAATAAAATTATTTAATAACAAAAATAATTCATAAAAACCCCATAAAATTATTTAATAACAAAATTAATTCATAAAAAGCATTATACAGAAGTACTTATGAACTAATGTACATGAAAACAAATTATTTTATGATTCCATAAATATCCACTGGCTTACTGATTTGTAGCTAAAATTACTTTCAGGCTGTGTGTATAATGTGTACATGTAACATAAATGCAATAACAAAATCATAAAAATTATGATTCCATAAATATCCACTGGCTTACTGATTTGTAGCTAAAATTACTTTCAGGCTGTGTGTATAATGTGTACATGTAACATAAATGCATTCTGTGCTTAGATTTAGGACTCATCACCATGATATCTCATTATGATATCTAATTAATCCAAAATACGGAAAAATCCGATTTGAGTCAACACATAAACCTGTAGGTGGCGCTAATGTTCTTCTACAGAGATAACAAGCTGCTTTTTTTTTTTTAAATGTGCTGTCATCATTTATCACTCATGGCCATTAAAATCAATATGTTTTTAAATTAGTGCCATGTGTGATGCTTCCGTACATCTAAGAAAATGGACATGGTCATATTGTAGTCCGTAGATCTGTGGATTTTTAAAATGTGCTGTCATCATTTATCACTCATGGCCATTAAAATCAATATGTTTTTAAATTAGTGCCATGTGTGATGCTTCCGTGCATCTAAGAATATGGACATGGTCATTAGTCATTATGCTTTTTTAAAGCTGTACTGTGTGTACCAAGCGTGACGTTTAAATTGTTGGAATGTGTGACCTATAACATGTGAACTATAACAAAGTCATGTTTGAAACTGTTTTTCATCACAAGCTGGTTTGTGATACAGATTTATTGCGCATTCTGCGATTGTTGTTACGTTACACTCTGCGACTGGTGTTGCGTGACACTCTGCGACTGGTGTTACGCGACAATTTTTAATACGCTTTAATATCGAACACTATAAATTTAATATAAAATTTTATATTAAAGCGATATCAAACACTATCATTTAATATTAAAGGGGGTGGAGCCTAGGAGAAAGGGGTGTTACCACCTGTCAGTTTGACAGAAAGGTTGTCTTTATCTACTTGCATTGGCTGGCTGCCACCGCTGTGAATTCTGGGATGAGGGAAGCGCATCACAGCATTCACAGCAGCGGCGGTCAGCCTATGTGGAAGGAGAGGGACAGCTGTAGCGGCGCTGCCACCAAATACATAGCGCTGCTGCAGCTCCCGAGTCCCCCTCCCTCCTCCTCCTCCTTTTCTGCCTCGGGAACTGCTCCTCTCCGGCGGCACCACACGCATACAGGCGGCTTGTAATGAGTCAGTTTGACTCCTTACAATGCCGCTAATAACTTTAGGGAATACGGGCAGTTGCGCCCTCAGGGCGACTGCGCTCTATGTGCCTGGCACACACGTATTTATGGCTCTGATCCTGCGTGCAGAAATAATAAATGTATTTCTCTTACGTCCTAGAGGATGCTGGGGTCCACATTAGTACCATGGGGTATAGACGGGTCCACCAGGAGCCACTGGCACATTAAGAGTTTGAGAGTGTGGGCTGGCTCCTCCCTCTATGCCCCTCCTACCAGACTCAGTTTAGAAAATGTGCCCAGAGGAGCCGGTCACAGCTAGCGGAGCTCTCCAGAGTTTCCTTAGCAAAAGTTATTTTTAGAGTCTATTATTTTACAGGGAGGCTGCTGCAACAGCCTCCCTGCGGCGAGGGACTTAGGGGGGAGCAGTGTCCGCCCTGCGGGGTCTGAGCCACTGTCTCCGCTGACTGGACACTGAGCTCCAGAGGGAATAGATCGTTCCCCACCACAGGGGATCGCTCACCCCAGCAGCATGCCTCCACCCCCTTGCAGAGCTGAAGATTGTGGCGAGTGAGACACCGACCCCCCTAGCAAGCGGGGGGCCGGTGTGAAGATGGCGGAATCAGGGTAGGAGTGAAGTATTAACTGCGCTCCAGGAGACTCAGCAGTACATTGTGCGGCACTGTGAGGGGCGCCCTGAGCCAGCGCCTACACCCTACACTGGTCACTCAGCCTGTCGGGGTCAACGGATCTCAGTCAGCATCGATCCTCAGGCCAATATAATCCTATGAAGAGTGTGAAGACAGTGCCATTTTGGGGACGGAGCTTCTCCTCAGAGCGGACCCAGCAGCGTTCAGCGACATTTTCCTGCCTGCACAGCGCTGTCCAGGAAAGAAGCAAGTCCCTCCACAGCAATCTCCAGCTATCTCTCACAGTACCAGGGGGTTGTAGAAGGGGGGGGGGGCTGCAAAATGGCTGTGTAACCTATTAAGGTACACAGTCAGCGCTCATAAGGGGTCTCCCTTATATGTATAATAGCGCTGTGTGTGGTTTGGCTCCAGTCTCTGTCTCTCTTGCCATTCTTGGGGAGAAACTCTGTCTGTATCCACTGTGTGTGTGTGGAGTGTTTGTGGTCACCAATAGCAATGTCCAGGGACTCTGTGTCATCTGCTGCAGAGGATTTGTCCTCTCGAGATAATCCCATTCCATGTAATCAGGATTGCACTGATTTAGCACAGATTCCAGCAAGGGAGCCGGAATGGTTATCCTCTATCAAAAATATGATTTCTCAGATTTCACAGAAGGTTGCACAAAATTAATCTGCTACCCAGGTGCTGCAGAATATGGCAGTCTGGCCCAGTTCTGGTGCCTCAGGTCCCCCCCGCTGTGTACTCCCATAAGCGTCCTTTAGCACAAATTATGCAGGATGAGACCGATACAGATTCTGACGGTGATGATGGGGTACGGGGGACAGCATCTCTTGCTAAAGGGGTGCAGTTATGATAGAGGCTATTAGGGATGTGTTGAATATTAATGATACACCACCTGAGCAGGTTGAGGAGGCTTACTTCACTGAGAATAAGAAAGCCTCGCTAACCTTCCCTGCGTCAAAAGAATTAAATTCTATTTTTAAAAAGGCTTGGGAAAACCCTGAGAAAAAATTCCAGATCCCTAAGAGGGTTCAGGTGGCATTTCCTTTCCCTTTTGAGGATAGGAAAAATGGGAAAACCCGCCTATTGTTGACGGGTCAGTATCCAGACTTTCAAAAAAGGTGGTGTTGCCTGTTCCGGGATCTACCGCCTTGAAAGAGCCGGCTGATCGTAAGATTGATAATACGCTCAGATCCATGTACACGGCTTCAGGGGCTATACTACGTCCCACTATTGCCAGTGCTTGGATTGCCAAAGCTATAGTAAAGTGGTCTGGCATCTTACTTGAAGATTTGGCTACTATAGATAAGGATGATGTTGGCTTATTTTTGCGCAACATTCGGATTCAGCTGGATTTCTGGTGGAATCCATGAAAGATCTGGGTTCCATGGCTGCAGGAATTTCTTCCATGTCGGTCTCAGCGCGGCGAGGACTGTGGCTACGTCAATAGTCTGCCGACACAGAATCCAGGAACAGTGTGGAGTCCCTACCGTATACAGGTCAGGCTCTCTTTGGGGAAGCGCTAGATGCGCGGATTTCCACGGCTACAGCGGGTAAGTCTTCCTTTCTTCCCTCAGCTGCTCCTGCTCCGAAGACACCATTTTCTTCACCTACATCACAGCCCTTTCGGACTATGAAGCCCAGAAAGGCCAGGCTGTCCAACACCTTCTTTCGGGGAGGTAGGTCCAAGTCCAAGAGACCCGCTACGGCAGGTTCCCAGGAACAGAAACCTATTTCAGGTACACCGAAGTCCTCCGCATGACGGTGGACTGCTGGTCTTGGAGGTGGGGCCGGTGGGAGCGAGACTCAGGCAGTTCAGTCACATCTGGGTGTCGTCTGGCCTGGATCTCTGGGTGCAAGATATTGTTTCCCAGGGGTACAGGCTGGAGTTTCAAAATCTCCCACCTCACCGATTTTTCAAATCAGGTTTACCAGCTCTGCTGGCAGACAGGACGGTCCTACAAGCCGCCATCCAGAAGTTGGTGGAGTCACAAGTCATTGTGCCCGTACCACCTCATATGCACAACAAGGGTTACTATTCGAACCTTTTCGTGGTACCAAAACCGGATGGTTCGGTCAGGCCCATTCTGAAGCTAAAGTCACTAAACCTCTCTCTGAAGGAGTTCAAGTTCAAAATGGATTCTCTAAGAGCGGTGATATTAAGTCTGGAAGAGGGGGAATTCCTGGTATCCTGGCGTATCTCCACTTTGCCTTGTTGGACTTTCATTTCCATTTCCAGGCCCTGCCATTCGGCCTCTTAACGGCACCGAGGGTATTCACCAAGGTGATGGCAGAGATGATGGTTCTCCTTCGCAGACAGGGTGTGAACATCATTCCATATCTGGGCGATCTGCTGATAAAGGCATCGTCCAGGGAGAAACTATTGCGCTCCATTGCTCTCACGACCGATCTTCTCAGTGTCCACGGTTGAATTCTGAACCTTCCAAAATCTCACTTGGAACCAACCAGGTGGTTGTCCTTTCTGGGGATGATCCTCGACACGGAAGTACAGATTGTATTTCTTCCACTGGAAAAAGCGTTGGTGATACAAACAATGGTCCGGGATGTCCTGAAGCCAGCCCGGGTGTCGGTTCATCAATGCATTCACCTTCTGGGAAAGATGGTGGCCTCTTACGAGACTCTCCAGTACGGAAGGTTTCATACTCGGTCCTTCCAACTGGATATCCTGGACAAGTGGTCAGGATCTCATCTGCACATGTACCTGAGAATTCGTCAGTCGCCAAAGGCCAGGATTTCGCTCCTCTGGTGGCTCCAACTACCTCACCTTCTGGAGGGCCGCAGGTTCGGGATTCAGGACTGGATCCTTCTAACCACGGATGCAAGCCTCCGGGGCTGGGGCACAGTCACTCAAGGGGAGACCTTCCAAGGACGGTGGTCAATCCTGGAAGTCAGCCTTCCGATCAACATTCTGGAACTAAGAGCCATATACAACGGTCTTCTTTAGGCGGCCCATCTTCTAAGAAATCGGGCCATTCAAGTGCAGTCGGACAACGTAACAACAGTGGCTTACATAAACCGACAGGGAGGAACGAAGGGCAGAGCTGCCATGGCGGAGGTAACAAGAATCCTCCTTTGGGCAGTAAAACACGCGTTGGCGCTGTCAGCAATCTTCATTCCGGGAGTAGACAACTGGGAAGCAAACTTTCTCAGCAGACACGATCTCCATCCGGGGGAGTGGGGTCTCCATCCGGAGGTGTTCAAAGACATAACAGACCTTTGGGGATTACCCCAAATAGACATGATGGCCTCTCGTCTCAACAAGAAGCTTCGGCGTTATTGTTCCAGGTCGAGGGACCAATAGGCAGTGGACACCCTGGTGTCTCCGTGGGTGTTCCAGTCGGTGTACGTGTTTCCACCACTCCCGCTCATCCCAAGAATCCTAAAGCTCATAAGGAGAACAAGGGTTCAAGCGATTCTCATTGCTCCAGACTGGCCGAGAAGGGCTTGGTACGCGGATCTTCTGGATCTACTACAAGAAGAGCCGAGGCCACTTCCTCTTTGAGAGGACCTGCTGCAGCAGGGGCCATTCGCCTATCAGGACTTACCACGGCTACGTTTGACAGCATGGAGGTTGAACGCCTGATACTAGCTCGGAAGGGCATTCCGAACAAAGTTATTCCTACCCTGATACAGGCTAGGAAAGGAGTAACGTCTAAACATTACTATCGTATTTGGAAAAAATATGTGTCTTCATGTGCGTCCAAGAGGTTTCCTATGGAGGAGTTTCCACTGGGACGGTTTCTCCTCGTCCTGCAGGCAGGAGTTGATATGGGCCTGAGGTTGGGATCTGTGAAGGTCCAGATTTCGTCCCTATCCATTTTCTTCCAGAAACAATTGGCTGCCCTCCCTGAGCTTCAGGCCTTTTTGAAGGGAGTTCTGCACATCCAGCCTCCCTTTGTACCGCCTACGGTGCCATAGGATCTTAACATGGTCTTGCAGTTTCTACGGTCTGACTGGTTTGAGCCTCTGCAAGAGGTAGAGGTCAAGATTCTTACGTGGAAGGCTGTCACTTTGTTAGCCTTAGCTTCTGCTAGACGTGTGTTGGAGTTGGGGGCTTTGTCTTGTAAGAGCCCCTACTTAATCTTCCATGAAGATAGACCTGAGCTCCAGACACGTTAGCAGTTTCTTCCAAAGGTTGTGTCGGCATTTCATATCAACCAACCTATTGTGGTGCCAGTTGCTACTGACTCCTCAATTTCATCTAAGTCCTTAGATGTGGTAAGGGCTCTGAAGATCTATGTGAAGAGGACTGCTCGTCACAGAAAATCGGACTCTCTTTTTGTCCTATATGATCCCAAGAAAATTGGGTGTCCTGCTTCTAAGCAAACTATCTCTCGCTGGATCAGGTTCACTATCCAGCATGCGTACTCTACGGCGGGATTGCCGTGTCCTAAGTCTGTTAAGGCCCACTCTACTCATAAGGTGGGTTCTTCCTGGGCGGCTGCCCGGGGTGTCTCGGCATTACAACTTTGCCGAGTAGCAACTTGGTCTGGTGTCGAACACGCTTGCAAAGTTCTACAAGTTCGATACTTTGGCCTCTGATGATATGAAGTTCAGTTAATCAGTTTTGCAGGAGCCTCCGCACTCTCCCTCCCGTTCTGGGAGCTTTGGTACATCCCCATGGTACTAATGTGGACCCCAGCATCCTCTAGGACGTAAGAGAAAATAGGATTTTAATTACCTTCTGGTAAATCCTTTTCTTGTAGTCCGTAGAGGATGCTGGGCGCCCGCCCAGTGCTTCGTTTTCCTGCAGTTGTTATCTGGTTCAGTACAACTTTGTTGTTAGTTACGTACTGCATTATTACTAGGTAAGTAATGTTTCAGCTGTTGCTGAAGTTTTTCAAGCTCGTTAGCTTGATGTGCCTTGTATCATTATGTATGAGCTGGTATGAATCTCGCCACTATCTGTGCATAATCCTTCTTTCGAAGATGTCCGTCTTCTCCGGCACAGTTTCTAGACTGAGTCTGGTAGGAGGGGCATGGAGGGAGGAGCCAGCCCACACTCTCAAACTCTTAAAGTGTAATGGCTCCTGGTGGACCCATTTATACCCCATGGTACTAATGTGGACCCCAGCATCCTCTACGGACTATGAGAAAAGGATTTACCGGTAGGTAATTAAAATCCTATTTTTCTCCCTTTGTATTACAACATACTTTGTTTCAGACACAAAGTTACTGCTAGCTCAGAAACTGCTCTTCAGTGCTCACTGAAGCAAACGGAGGGTGGATTATCCGAAGGTACAATATTTGAAAATGTAATTCTTGGGAATGTGGACTTTTAGCATTTTAATCACTCTCCTTGTTGGGATTGGTATGGTATTCCAGCGCTCGGAATGCCAGCGGTTGCATCTCAACATTGAAGAGCCCAACATTGGAGGGGGTAAGTATTTTCACCCACCCCTAACCCCCCAGGGGTGGCAGCTAGGGCTAACCCTTGGGTTGGTGGCTAAGGCTAACCCACTCCCCTTAGTGCCTAACCCTAACCCCTCCCCGGGCCCTAATCCTAAGGCAATTCCCAATACTTGCCTTCAGTATGTTGGCTGTCGGTGTTCCAGTGCCGGCCTCCTGTGCCAGGATTCCGGCATCCCTCCTTGCTTGGGTATCTGTAAAAAATCCACCTCACAGCAGCACCGCACCTAGGGGTCCAGACCAGTGCTTAAAGTGGTGCTAGAGAGGTGGTGGAACTCACCCCCCCCCCCATGTAATAGAAAAGGGGCATGATCACGCAATAGTATCCCCAATTCAAATGATGCCGCACAGTAGCGCAACCTTTTTTCTTTTCTTTTTTAATTACTACTATTATTTTAATATAGGTGTATAGACGGGTACACTAGGAGCCATAGGTTTTTTAAGAATTTGATAGTGTGGGCTGGCTCCTCCCTCTATGCCCCTCCTACCAGACTCAGTCTAGGAAACTGTACCCGAGGAGATGGACATACTTTGAGAGAAGGATAGATAAGGATAGTGGTGAGATTCCGAACCATCACACACATGAGGAAAGCCAAGCTAACCAAACTTGAAACAGGAACAGCAACGGTTGAACCAACATTACTTAACCAAGTCAAAGTGCAGGATGAACGAAGCACTGGGCGGGCGCCCAGTATCCTCTATAGACTACGAGAAAAGGTCCTCAGAAGCCAAAGTATCGAACTTATAGAACTTAGCAAACGTGTTCGAACCTGACCAAGTAGCTCTTCGGCAGAGATGTAAAGGCGAGACACCCCGGGCAGCTGCCCAGAAAGAAGCCATCGACCTAGTAGAGTGGGCCTGTACAGATTTTGAAGACGGCAAACTTTCCTTGGAATAAGAATGTTGGATAGTAAATTTGATCCAGCGTCAGAGCAGGATTAAGGCTTCGGGGGGCCCGGGGTACTTAAGACAGTGGGGCCCTAAAATCTCGAATTAAAATCATAACGTCTTTAATTACTACAAAGAAAATTACAATTCGGTGGTAAATTTGAAAGAATCTTTCAGATAGGGAGCACACGCATGTATATATATATATATATATATATATATATATATATATATATATATATATATATATATATAGAATTCACATTCTAGCACACGGTATGAGCCGAAATTCACATTCTAGCACACGGTATGAGCCGAAATTCACATTACAGCACACAGTATTAGCCGAAATTCACATTACAGCACACAGTATGAGCCGAAATTCACATTAAAGCACCCATTATGAGCCGAAATTCACATTACAGCACACAGTATGAGCCGAAATTAAAATTATAGCACACGGTATGAGCCGAAATTCACATTATAGCACCCGGTATGAGCCGAAATTCACATTATAGCACCCGGTATGAGCCGAAATTCACATTACAGCACACAGTATTAGACGAAATTCACATTACAGCACACAGTATGAGCCGAAATTCACATTATAGCACCCGGTATGAGCCGAAATTCACATTACAGCACACAGTATTTGACGAAATTCACATTACGCCACACTGTATGAGCCACACCTCATATAACACCACACTGTATGAGCCGCAATTCACATTACGCCACACAATAGGAGACAAAATGTACATTACACCACGCTTTATAAGATAAACTTCACATTACGCCACACGGTACGAGCCAAAATTTACATTACGTCACACGGTATGAGGCAAAATTCACATTACGCCACGTGCGAATGAGCAGCTGCGGCCTGGCCTGAAGAGACCCCATAGTACCCCCCAAACACATTGCATAGCCGTAGAGAGCGGAAGGTCTCTGTGCGTGGGAAGTCTGTGCAGGCGGACGGCCGTAGAGAGCGGGCTGTCAGTGCCGGCAGGCGTAAAGCGTGGGCGGGCGTACAGTGCAGTCACAGTCAGGAATAGAACTGCATACTCGGCAATGAGTCAGCTACAGGCGTTTGCTGGACATTAGGGGGTGCCTGTGTGCACCAGGCACCCCCCCATGCGCATGCCTATGATAAATATGTCTATACATACATATATAAGCACATGCCTATATATATATATATATATATATATATATATACACACACTGTAGATATGTAAACACATATACACACACATTTACATACCTATATATATATACACACACACACACACACACACACACACACACACACACACACACACACATATATATATATTTATTAAAACCCATTAGACAATGTAATAAATAGATCCATACGTTTTTGTACAGGTAGAATGGGAGAGCTGCCAGAGAATGGGTGCCTGCTGCTCCCTGGTAGCGTCCAGATTCTCCCTCCGCGCTGTCCTCCTTCCCTGCAGCCTGCGTGCCCAGCCAATCACTGAGCCGCAGGCTGCTTCTCCTCACATTATTGGACAGCTGAGCCGTCGCTCAGCTGTCCTTCCATTAGAGGCACAGGCACTGACTACACGCGTGCCGCACGCCGGCCGCGGCCGCTCGGCACCAGCCTTCAGTAGAGCGGGAGCGGGAGCCGCCGGAGCAGCCAGGGACAGCAGTTGCTGAGCTGCCCTGCAGCTGCATGTGGCGCCGGCTCCCGGGAGCGCAGCGCAATACCGCAGATCGGAACAGAGATCCGATCTGCGGCAGCGGCGGGGGGCCCTTTGAAAAAAGGGGGCCCGGGGTACTTATCCCCGGGGCCCCCCTCTTAATCCGGCTCTGTCCAGCGTGCAATTGTCTGCTTCGAAGCAGGACACCCAATCTTATTGGGATCATAAAGAACAAACAGCGAGTCCGTCTTTCTGTGACGAGCTGTTCATTTTACAGACACCTTCAAAACTCTCGCAACACCCAAAGACTTTGAAGTACAGAGGTGTTAGTGACAACCGGAACCACAATAGGTTGGTTGATGTAAAATGCGGACAGCACTTTAGGAAGAAATTGCTGACGAGTTCTGACGAGTTTCTTCATGGAAAATTAAATAGGGACTTTTGTGAGACAAAGCCCCCAGCTCCGACACACGTCTTGCTGAAGCCAAGGCCAACAGTGTGACAGTCTTCCACGTAAGATATTTTCTGCTGCGGGGTACACTGGGCTCCACAAGGATTGGACAATGTGGTGTAGAGTAGGATCTTGATCCGAGGCACCAACAGGCTCAAAGCTTTGACTGTTCCCAGAATGCACAGCGCCGCCTCCTATATCACCCCGCCTCCCAGCACAGGAGCTCAGTTTTGTAAGTTGGTGCTGCAGTAAGCAGGCACTTAACAGGGGGGCTGCTCCAAGCAGCCCTAAGAAAAGCTTTTTATGAGGTAAAAAGTGAAGACTTCAAGGGCAGCAGCGGTGGTAAATGTCTTGTGACATTCACTGCTGCAGCTCCAGATCTCCCCAGCTGCGCTGTACACTCCCGAGCCCTGGTTGCCGGGTACCTACAGCGGAGGCTCCGGTTTTCTTCATGTTAAACATACACGGCTGGGGCTCTCCAGGATCGCGTGGCCGCACTTCGGGAGGTGGTAAGTGGGTTCCGCTTGCGGGACCCGGTCTTTATCGCGATCCGGCGCGGTCAGTATGGAAGCGGGCCTCGCGCGCTGGCGGTGGACACTGTGGCAGTACAGGCGATCCCACTAGATCACCAGGGCATGGGCGCAGGTCAGGTTTTCTCTCTAAACCAATACTTATATCGCCCACAGTACCCGGTGGTTTTGCCAGCAGAGGGGCTAAGGCTTAGACCTGAAGCCCCTCCCCCAGGGCGCCATTTCTAGCAAGTGTTCCCGCCCTGGATCTGCATATCTGTCTTTTCTTCACTCCCTGTCAGTGTCTGCGGCGCCATTATCCCTCAGCTCACTGTTCCTAGGACTGCTTGGGCAAATCCTCCTATGTAAAGCCGCCTGGTTGTCAGCGCTGTGCCTTTACATGACACTTAAATATTCTACCTGCCTTTTCAGTCAATGATAGTTAAGAAAGAGTGCATTTAGTCAGGGTTTTATAGTACAATTACCCTGTGATATACATCCAGTTCTTACTGTGTACTGTTATATCTATTGTTATATAGCTGTGTAAGCTAGTCCAGTGCAGTATTATTGTCAGTAATAACCTCTGCATTGTACAAACTGTGACTTTCTGTGTGTGCATTGATAGCTGAGTGGTGTCCATTTTGTGTCTTTCACTCAACCTGCTATCCCTATATTCCATAACCTGAGGGGGCTTGGTGCGTCAGGTGTTATCTAATATAGGATTTTCACAAAGATATACTGTATTACGTATTTTTCTCTGTGATTTAGTCACCATATCTTTCCTTTATCTCTACTAGTGCTGACTACACTGCGCAGGGGTTTGGGTTTAGAGGTATAGTGCTGCTGATAATTGTACTGTGTTACCTGATACTGCAAGTTATATCATGTCTGCTTCTGAGGGTAACGGTTCTGGGGCTGAACACACTGCCGGTATTGCTGAGAATATGAGGAGAATATAGCAGCTTTGGGCTCTGGTTCTGGGGGCTCCATGCCCCCAGTGGGACGGTGGCAACGGGGGCAAATAATGACCCGCCGTGGGCCGCTTTTTACATGCTTCTGCATACGCTAGTTCATAAACTGACACCCCCTATGGGACCCCCAATGCCAGGACAACCGTATGTGGTCCCTGCAGCTAACCCGCTGTGGGCGGACGATTTATCTGCTCAATTAAATAAGTTGAACCAGTCCTTGACTACTAAAAAGTCAGACCAACGCTCGCCTAAGTTCAAGAGGTCCTCTAAGCGAGCGCTTATCTCCTCACAATCCACTGCTGTCACTGACACCTCGTCTGATGAAGACGGCACATATACTGACCCCTCAGGTTCTGACTCAGATACGGCTGACGGGGAGGGTAGTTCACATGTGGATGTTTCTGATCTTTTGAAGGCTATTAAGTTAATTCTGCAGATTACGGATGATCCCGAGCCATCCGTCCCTCCTAAGAAACCAGATAGGTTCAAGCGCCAGAAGGTGGTTAAACAAGTTTTACCTCACTCTGACCACCTAGTGGAGATACGTCAGGAACCCTGGGAAAACCCGGGTACGAAGTTTGTGCCTCAAAAGAAGATGTTAGCTCGCTATCCCCTCGCACCAGAGCTGTCTAAAAATTGGGAAACGCCTCCTCCAGTGGACTCACATGTGGCTAGGATGGTGGTTTCCTCAGCTCTACCAGTCACTACCGTCACGTCTCTAAAAGAGCCTATGGATAAACGTGTGGAGGGTTGTCTGAAAGCGATTTACACCCTCACGGGTGCTGCACAAAGGCCCACTATCGCAGCTACATGGGCTGCAGAGGCTATTGAAGCATGGGCCTTGGAGTTAGAAGCTGAAATCTCTTCTGACCATGCTAGACAATGCTTGTCATATATTGTCACAGCTTCTCGATATATTAAAGAGGCGGCTTCTGATGCCGGTATCCTAGCAACCAAGGCCTCTACTACATCAGTCCTGGCTCGCCGGATATTGTGGCTGAAATCCTGGTCTGTGGATCTGGACTCTAGAAAAACCCTGGAGATACTCCCTTTCAAGGGAGATATTGTGTTTGGGGAGGACTTAAATAAGATAGTGGCTGACTTGGCTACTGCCAAAACTGCCTGTCTGCCTAATACCGCTCTTTCTGTGTCGAAGGCTAAAGGTACGTCCTTTCGCCCCTTTCGTCCTTCAGGTAAAGCAAAAGGTCAGGCGTACCATAAGCAGGCCCGCATTTCCAAACCTGATAAGCCTAACACCAAAAGAGCCTGGGCGGCCCGTCAGCCAGCTGCCAAGACCGATGAGCCTGCCGCATGACGTGGCGGACCTCCCCCTGGGGGATCCCAGGGTGGGGGGCCGGCTTCTAGGGTATACCCAGGAATGGTTGAAGACCACTTCAAATGCCTGGGTACGGGAAGTCGTCACTCGAGGTTACGCCATAGCCTTCAAAAACCGACCCCCTCATCGATTTTGCCAGACAGACGTCCCTTTGGACCAGACAAAGGCAAAAACTCTACACTCGGTGGTACAGACCCTCCTGGATACAGGAGTCGTAGTACAGGTGCCTCTTGGTCAGAGGGGCCGGGGGTACTATTCTCCGCTGTTTCTAGTCCCGAAACCGAATGGGTCCTCCCAGCCCATTCCCAACCTCAAGGCATTGAACAGGTTTGTGAAGTTTCGTATGGAAACCCTTCGCTCTATAGTTCTGGCCTTGGAACCTGGGGACTACATGGTTTCCCTGGACATACAGGATGCTTACCTGCATATTCCTATAGGAGTGTCACATCAACAATACCTGAGGTTCGCTATTGGCAACCTACATTACCAGTTTCGGGCATTACCTTTTGGTTTAACAATGGCTCTGCGAGTCTTCACCAAAGTCATGGCAGTGATGACGGTGGTACTCCGCCGTCAAGGGGTCAGGATACTGCCGTATCTGGACGACTTGTTAATCCTGGCAAATTCCCCAGATCTTCTCCTACGTCATCTGGATATGACGGTCCGGTTTCTACAAGCCCACGGGTGGCTCATCAACTGGAAGAAATCCTCCCTGGTCCCTGCACAGAGCATGGTGCACCTGGGAGCGTTGTTGGACACTCACAACCAGAGGTTGTTCTTGTCTCAGGAGAAAGTCCTGAAGCTTCAGGACAGGATTCGTTGCTTCTGTTCTCGTCCGCAAGTGTCGATACATTCGGCACTATGTATGGTATCAGCATTCGACATGGTGGAGTATGCTCAATTCCATTCTCGCCCCCTCCAGAGGCTGATTCTAGCCAAGTGGGACGGCCTGTCTCACCGGATCAGATCTCAAATGATCTCCAGAGGTCCGTCTGTCGCTACACTGGTGGCTCCGGGACCAACAATTGTGCAGGGGTCGTCCCTTCTGGATATCCAACTGGGTCCTGTTGATGACAGATGCCAGTCTAAGAGGTTGGGGCGTGGTGCTGGAGCAACACTCCCTTCAGGATCGGTGGACCAATCTCTCCTCTCGATCAACATTCTGGAATTGCGGGCGGTCTTCAATGCGTTGAATCTGGCCCAGCATTTAATTCAGACCCGTCCTGTTCAAGTACAGTCGGACAACGCCACCACAGTGGCTTACATAAATCATCAAGGCGGCACTCGAAGCCGTTTGGCAATGAAGGAAGTCTCACGGATTCTACGTTGGGCGGAACAACATCTACCGGCCATATAGGCAATATTCATTCCGGGAGTCCTGAATTGGGAAGCGGACTTTCTCAGTCGTCAGGACGTGCATGCCGGCGAGTGGGGCCTCCATCCAGAAGTGTTTCAACTCCTCGTGGAAAAGTGGGGTCTTCCAGACGTGGATCTGATGACGTCTCGACACAATCACAAGCTTCCGGTCTTCGGAGCAAGGACAAGGAATCCTCAAGCAGCATTCGTGGATGCACTGGCGGTGCCGTGGAGGTTTCGGCTGCCGTATGTGTTCCTTCCGGTGTCACTCCTGCCCAGGGTAATTCGGAAGTTCAAGCAAGAAAAAGGAAATCTGCTTCTGAAGAGGTCATTAAAACTATGTTGCGGGCCCGGAAACCGGCTTCTGCTCGGATTTACCATAGGGTCTGGCATTCCTACTTTGTGTCACAACTGAGGGCCTGAGCTGACGGAAGGCAGCCTCAGTTGTAGGGGCTGAGATGTACCGGAACCTGGGAGGTTGTATCTGACCCCTGGACATGTAAGTAACATGAAGAGAAACCGCCCGAAGGCGTGACCACGACAACTTGAGTAAAAGTCAATGATATTTATTTATGACAAACTCCATGCATCACAGTAGCAGTAAAAAGTAACATAAAAATCAGCAGAGAAATAATAATACAGTTACTGGGTACTACAGGGTGGCAGGGGCCACAGAGCTCTGGTGGTATGAGACAGTTCTTATTATCTGCAAGTTGGAAAGTCCTTACCAGGCTCAACTGTAGCAATGAGGAAAGCCTAGGGTCGTACCAGCTGGTGTTCCAGGGAAAGCTGGACTGCTGTAGATAAAATGCTGCTGTGGGTACTGGTTAGAACCAGACAGGTGTTGGCACGGAGTGGATACTGGCTGGAACCAGTTAAATAATAAATAAAGCTTGACAGCGATGCAATGTAGATGAAATGTAGAATTTGAGAGCGGAGAAATAATAATACCGGTGGAGAGTGGTAAACTGCAGAAAGGACACCGGCCCTTTAAGAGAAGCTGTACACTGCTGGAAGCTAAGCTGGAAGCAGGTGATGTTGTAGCTGGAAACAGGTGAGTCCAGAATGGATCGGAGAGTCAGGCTACACCGCAGATGGAATGCTGGTGCGGGTCTCTATAGCAGAAGTCTGGAGACAGGAGCTGGAACCTGGAAGACATTCACAGAAGAGAGACAAACTGGAACTAGGTTTGACAACCAAAGCACTGACGCCTTCCTTGCTCAGGCACAACCTATTTATACCTGCAGCAAGGAAGGCATTGGCTAGGCAATTATGCAAATTAATAATACTGACAACGGATTGGTAGGAATGATCAGCTGACAGAATCCAAGATGGCTGCGCCCATGCAGACACTTGGAAGGAAGTTTGGATTGTAATCCATGTGGTCTGGAAAACAGTAATGTCGGCGCCGGCCACCGGAGACAGGAGACGCCAGGCTGACAGATGCACATCCGACCACGCGGACACAGCGGAGGCCGCGGCTGACGTAATCGCCACTCTGAATGCAGAAGCTCAGGGACGGCGGCGGAGGCCGCGGGAGACGCCATGCCAGATGTATAAGGCGTTACTGTGACTGCGTCCAGAGAGACAGGAGAGGATGCGGGAATGTGCACATCAGGATAACAGATGGGATCCGGTCCTGGAGCGCTGAGCCAGCCTTAGGAGGCATCTGATAGGTAAGAAATGGCGTCCAGATACCCGGATCGTGACACTTTGTTTGGTGCGCATCTAACAATTATGACGCTTCCAAGTTTAGTACAGCCAAGCTTTTGGCTTTTCTGCAGCAAGGCCTAGAGTTGGGCCTGCGTCTGGCCTCCCTAAAGGTTCATATTTCTGCCTTGTCGGTGTAGTTTCAGAGAAAAATTGCGACTTTGCCTGATGTTCATACTTTCACTCAGGGTGTGTTGCGTATCCAACCTCCCTATGTCCCGCCTGTGGCTCCTTGGGACTTGTCGGTGGTTTTGGAGGCGTTGCAGGAGCCTCCGTTTGAACCCCTTGGTTCAGCTGACCTTAAGTGGCTTTCCCTTAAGGTGGTGTTCTTGCTGGCTATTGCCTCTGCTAGAAGAGTGTCGGATCTGGGTGCCTTGTCTTGTAGTTCCCCATATCTGATTTTTCACCGTGATCGGGCGGTTCTTAGGACTCGTCCCGGATATTTACCTAAGGTGGTTTCTTCGTTCCACCTTAATCAGGAGATTGTGGTTCCAGTCTTTGTCTCTCCTGATTTGTCTCCTAAAGGTGGTCATTCCGAGTTGTTCGCTCTGTAATTTTCTTCGCATCGCAGCGATTTTCCGCTAATTGCGCATGCGCAATGTTCGCACTGCGACTGCGCCAAGTAAATTTGCTATTAAGATTGGTATTTTACTCACGGCATTACAAGGTTTTTTCTTCGTTCTGGAGATCGGAGTGTGATTGACAGGAAGTGGTTGTTTCTGGGCGGAAACTGGCCGTTTTATGGGAGTGTTTGAAAAAACGCTACCGTTTCTGGGAAAAATGTGGGAGTGGCAGGAGAAACGGAGGAGTGTCTGAGCGAACGCTGGGTGTGTTTGTGACGTCAAACCAGGAACGACAAGCACTGAACTGATCGCACTGGAAGAGTAAGTCTCGAGCTACTCAGAAACTGCACAGAGAAGTCTTTTCGCAATATTGCGAATCTTTCGTTCGCAATTTTGATAAGCTAAGATACACTCCCAGTAGGCGGCGGCTTAGCGTGTGCAAAGCTGCTAAAAGCAGCTTGCGAGCGAACAACTCGGAATGAGAGCCAAAGAGCGGTCTTTGGATGTAGTAGGGCTCTCCGTATCTATGTGAAGAGAACTGCTTCTATCCGAAAATCTGATTCTCTTTTTGTTTTGTTTGGATTTCACAAACGTGGCTGGCATGCTCACAAGCAGACCCTGGCCAGATGGATTAGAATGGTGATTGCACATGCTTATGTGAAGGCTGGTCTCTCTGCTCCTGTTCACATTAAGGCCCATTCTACTCGGTCTGTTGGACCTTCTTGGGTGGCCCAACGTGGTGCGACCCTTGAACAATTGTGCAAGGCGGCTACGTGGTCTTCCGGGAACACGTTCATAAGGTTCTATGCCTTCGATACTGTCACTTCCCAGGATGCTTCCTTTGGACGCCGGATTCTTGTGCGCGCTACAGTGCGTCCCCTCCCATAAGGAACTGCTTTAGGACATCCCCATTGTCCAATCCTTGTGGAGCCCAGTGTACCCCGCAGCAGAAAACGAGTTTTATGGTAAGAACTTACCTTTGTTAAAACTCTTTCTGCGAGGTACACTGACTCCACAAGTCGCCCACCCTGACGCACTTAGCTTCTTTGGGTTGGTATGGCATTAGCCGCTGACACTTCTCTTGTCGTGAGAGTGTGGTGTATGTGGCTACTAACTGTTGTCGTCTGTTTTCCTGCTACTGCATTGGGCTGGTTAACTAAAAACTGAGCTCTTGTGCTGGGAGGCGGAGTGATATAGGAGGCGGCGCTGTGCATTCTGGGAACAGTCAAAGCTTTGAGCCTGTTGGTGCCTCGGAACAAGATCCTACTCTACACCCCATTGTTTAATCCTTGTGGAGCCCAGTGTACCTCGCAGAAAGAGTTTTAACAAAGGTAAGTTCTTACCATAAAACTCGTTTTACGTCCACCTCCTGTAACGGTTCAAACCAGTCCAATTGGAGGAACTGCAGCACCACAGTGAGATCCCAAGGAGCCGTGGGAGGCACAAAGGGAGGTTGGATGTACAGAATACCTTTTAAGAACGTCTGGACCTCAGGGAGAGAAGCCAATTGTTTCTGAAAGAAAATGGACAAGGCCAAAATCTGGACTTTTATGGAGCCCAGACGCAGTCCCACCTCCACACCTGACTGCAGAAAAAGCAGGAACCGTCCCAGATGAAATTCCACTGGAGAATAATTTCTGCTCTCACACAAAGAGATGTCCGCCCCGCATGTCAGTGCGCCCCCCCCCCAAAAGGAAGTGCAAAGCATTGCACAGCGGCGATGCTTTTGCATTGGAGGAGTAACTCCCGGCCAGCGCAGCTCCTGCAGCTGGCTGAGAGAACCTCTTCGCTGCCCCGAATCACAGCGGCTGCATGTGACATCATGCAGCCGCCGCGGCCCGCCCCCCCAACGGTCCGGCCAAGCCTGCAGTTTCCGCAGAGTATTAGCAGCACGATGGGAAAGGAGGGTATTCAACTGGCCTTTGAGGTTATCAATTTGTGCAAGAAGTGCCGCTGAAGGATTAAGTTTATGCTGGGCTAATAAGGCCGAGATTTGGGTTTCAAGAGATGAGACTTCTTGCCATGCCTTCTTCTGCATAATAATGGTTTTAGCCATTATGTGGCCTCTGAGGGCAGCTTTGTGAGCTTTCCATACGATTCCAGGAGCAATGTCAGGGGTGTCATTCTCCTCAAAATTATGTTTAAGAACTGTTTTGAGCTCGGCTATACTTGCGGAGTGTAACAAAAGCATATCGTCTAATCGCCATTTACAATACAAAGGAGGGCCCTGGAGAAGATCCAATAAAATATAAACACTTGCGTGGTCGGTCCACGTAAAAAGGGTAATACCGGCATCAAGAAGAATCGGGGTGGCAGACTGAGACACATGAAGCATATCTATATGGGAGTATTGCTGGTGGGTGGCCGAGTAATGGGCGTAATCACGGGCTGAAGAGTGACAAAAACACAAGGAATCGCAGAGATTAATTTGTTTAAGGGAAGAGACATGGGTGAGCGATGCTCTAGAGAGATTAGCATTTTTATGCGGACCTTAAGTGCCAGATTTATCTAGGGATGGGTCAATAACTGTATTAAAGTCACCACCTAAAATAATGTATCCCTGTGCGATTTTGTGAAGATGGTGAAACAAATTTTGGAATAACTGGGGCTTTAAGTTGGGTATGCAAACCAGTGAGGTGGGTCTCCTGAAGGAAGACAATATCTGCTCTCTCCCTGTTACAGGCACTAAGAACTACAATACATTTCTTTGGTGAGTTAAGTCCATTAACATTAACAGAAAGCAACTTCAAAGCCATAGAGGAACATGGGGCGGAGCGGCAGCTTCAGAAAGGATAAATTGCCAGGAAAGAAAAAAATAAAATAAAAAGTTCACAGAGGATACACACCAGAGCCAGAAAAGAGGAAAGATCAAAGTGAAAAAGACAAAGTCAGAGCACGAGGTGAAAAGAGAAGACAGAAAGCACTCAAGAGGGCAACAACCCAGAAAAAATGGGTCCAAATCAGAGTCCACAATACAGAACAAAATATCAACAACAGTCACTAGCAGTAAAGGGTGCATGGGGGTGGAGGATAAGAGAACCAAAATAACCAGGGCACCCTGGTCCCGAACACATTGGGTATACCCAACACATATAATAAACATTTCCTGCTGACAGGGAAAGAACAAATAAACACATGTAAATGTTGATTTACTTACAGGACTAAAAGCAACACTTTAAAAATACATTCAATACACTTTAAAATAGAGCCGCTGCGGCCGCTGTATGCAATCCTTAACCTACGTACTTATTACTCAGTTTGCGTACAAAGTCCCGTACCGTGTACGCACTTTGCGTACTAACGCCGCGACGGACGTACAGAGTACACGCGGTGCATACACACACAATGACACGCCGTGAGCACTATGCAGCTTCACGTGTGTCTGGAATACACTTACAAATACAGCAGGGAAAGGAGACACGACACCAATTGTATTTAGGAAGTTGGGATCCGACCCGCCAACATATAATTGATAAAAGGGGGTTACAACAAAGATACAATTACAATAACAGAAAAGAGGCTACAATACAATGGTACATACGTTTGGTTTCGCCAGTGCCACGCGGTCCCGGTGCTCAGGTCTATCAGGCAAGATGACCCTTCAGAGAGAGAGATTACCGACCGGCTACATGATGTGATTATCTATTTCCATCCTCAAGATATACATATATCTATATATATATATATATATATATATATATATATATACACACACATACACACATACATACATTCCTGTTATTACAATTTTTTAGGGAACATATATATATATATATATATATATATAAACACACACACATTTCCAAGAGTCCAGACCATGAATTTCCTTAGCTATCTAAATGTCTGGTTTGTAATTTGTCAGCTATTGCAAATTGAGTTTCTCTTCAAACTAGGTTCCTGGGTATTGTCTTTTTGTTTGTCCTGTCTTCAGATAAGACAATGACAATCCAGTATTTGTCTTCAACAGATACTGGACAACTCTAGAACAATGGGAGTAACCAAAGGTATTTGCCTTCTTCATAGGATTTCAAAGCTTTGTGTAAACAAGGCCGTCTGGTACATTGTATTAGAGTTTCTGGGAGGATAATTTATGTGTGAACCATCTTCATGCTATTAGAAGTAAGAGCAGACAGTGGGTGATTTATGCATTATATGGATTAAATATATGATATGTCTTTGTGGCTTTTCCATGCGAGTACAAATGCCTCCGTAATTACTCATACCACGCGCTAACACGCACGACCGCGTGAGCGATCATACACTATTTGCGAATATGTGCATGCACTGCAGAATAAGTACGTGCACGGAGGCCATCTGTGTGATGTTTGTATGTGATGTGTGTACTGTAATATTTTCCGACTTCGACAGTTCACCCTTTGGAAGTCATCAATAACTGCCACTAACTAATCAATAAACAAAAAAAATATTACCTATACAATATATACAAAAGCTTGGATGATTGGGGGAGAGCGGTAGGTGGGAAATGTGTAACCTAATGGGATAGTAAAAAGTATATATGTATGAATCAATGTCTGCGGGGCATGTATCATTGTGCCGTATATGTTCTAAATAAGCTTCGAGGTATTGCGAAGTATACAGTACATTAAATCCTTCTCATCCCGTATTAAGGGTCTGTAAATGGGCAAACAAACACTACGGAGCTCTTTTTCGGCTTCTTATTCCAACAAATGGGGTGCACATTTAGTTGATGACACATGGAGGGGGAACATATGTGAGTGCTAGTATATGTGGCTATCACCTGTCGACTATATGTGCCATTAACTGGAGGTTGCAGAGATGAAGATAGGACACATATAAAAATACATTCACATAAACATTTTGGGTAGGGTTGACGTCTTTTCCGGTTGGATGTATCTGGGCAGAGGGGGAGACAGAGAAAATCGGGTGAAATAAACAGGCAATGAAATTCATTTTTACAATCCTTATCATTTCACAGTTTCTATTGATGGATCATAAATCAAATCTGCTGCTGCAACAGCGCCCTCGCTCCTTAGACTCATCAAATTTGTGCTGCACTTGCGCCGCGTTAGAATTCGAACACATCTGAATATCAGGCCAATAATTAGGATGACTCCCAGGATACAAAGGAGAAACTTCCCCACACTCATAATAACATTCTGTGCCCACTCTCCTAACCCTGAGAACCATTTGCGTGGGTTCAACCATGAGACCCAGCCAGTCAGTTCATTACCCACAGTCGCTAAGGTAAGATTGTGCTTCCTCCTGATCTCGTCCATCTTCTGATCGATGATCTCCGTGGGGTCGTCAGTACTGTTCGTAATATATGTACAGCACTTCACACCATATTGAGTTGCCAGAGTAACACAGTACCCACCTGTCACGGCTGTAACATAATTAAGGACCATTCTGTGCTGGATCAGTTTCTTCTTGTAGGCTTGTAACCCCCTTCCCGTATACCTGAAGGTGTCATCATACATCTCGGTGATATTGTCTATCAAGTTCGCTAGCGCATGGATGTACCTATAATTTATAGTTCCTCTGGCAGTACGGGTGATATCTAATGCGAGAAGGAACTGAATCCCGGTGGATTCATGGATCAAATCAGAGGCTGCGTGCTCTGCCCTATCTATGAGGTGTCTCTTGATGATGTGTTCATAGTGGGTATGAGTATAGGGAGTCTGAGAGCTGCGGTGAATGTCGTTTTTTATCGTGAGTTATGGTCATGACCTCTGGTAGTACCCTTCCAATGTAACACAATCCCTCAGAGCTCGGAGCAAGCCACTTGTACGCTTTACTCCCACATATGAAATAGGCATCATCTGGGAGAACATAGGGGACAAAATGTAACATCAACATGTTGCAAACTTTCCAGGTAAAGAAACCAATCCCTAGTTCTCCCATCTGCTCAGTACAAGTATCGGGCTGGATGATATGGGTACAATACCCTGACGATACTTTTCAAACCCACATGGTATTGCTTCCACGTGTATATCTATACCGAAAATACCTCCCACCGTTGGCTATCTGGCGTACAAGTTCAGAGTCAATAGGAATCCTATCAGCTCTGTGTGAAAAAGTAATTGTCTGGTTATTCCAAGACACTTCCCAATTTCCGGGTTTTCGGTAATTGGAAATATTGAAACACAACAGGGACCTATCTACGTTGTACTGGTAGAGCTTCAAGCTAGGGGGCCTAGAGATATGGAATTTCTTGTCCACCGGTCTCCCGCCCCGTAATTCGAGTACCTCATCTATTGCTAAAGGGTATGGTACTAATCCTGACTTACTCTGTCCTTGAGGTACCTGTGAGCACACCCAACATTCTGTCTGGTTTAAGACCTTACCCACTAGTGAGTGGTAATGACTCAACGGATGTCGGTCCATGTCGATATTAATGTTGGACTGACATCTCTGGATGCACCCATCTTCAACTAGATTCTCACAATGCCTACAAATACAATATTCATCAGACAATAACCCTTCACATTGCCTCCGAGCTCCATGACTACCAGAGCGCTTACTGATACCAGCCTTTACTCGAGTGATGTGCTGCTCCTGAGATCCTACAAATTCGTACTTGCCATCAGAACCCATTCCAGATCCTTGCTCGACCTCTCTGGGACCCTCACCAAAACAAATTGTCCTGATCAAAAACAGAATTACTAGCAGAACCCGAAACGCAGTCTCTTGTGATAGATCCATTTCGTTAGGGGAAAAAAAGAAAATAAGGAGGAGAAAAGAAAGGAAAATGCAGGGGGAGGTGAAAAAAGAAAATGGTGTGACAACCGTCCTAGATCTTGTTGCTCTCCGTGCTCAGGTGCCTTTAAACAGTCCTGCCTCTCAACTTTCCCGGAACAAACACTCTAGTGATACGAGGTTCTCTTCACCTTGCTCTTTGTCACAAGTTCTCTCTGGGTCAGCGACCTTCTTACAGTGGGACGAGTGGACCCAAGTCTCTCTTTCGGCGACCTTTAGTGCTGTTGTGCTGGTTAACAAGACTTGGTATGGTCCTTCCCACCTGTCTATGAGGCAACCTGAGCGTAAGAAATTTCAAATCATCACATAATCCTCAGGCTCAATGTCATGACAATTACTGTTCGGTAGGTCAGGAAACACCAGCTTTAGATTTTTTTGTTGAGTTCTCAGCTGCCGGCTCATCCTAACCAAATATTTCACAGTTATTTCATTATTGCATTTCAAATCATCCTGGGGGTCTATCATTACATGAGGTTGTCGACCAAAAATAATTTCAAAGGGTGACAAGTTAAGCGGAGACCTGGGAGTGGTTCTGATGCTGTACAACACTAATAGCAAAGCTTCTGGCCACAGCAATCCAGTTTCAGCCATCACTTTGCTCAGCTTGTTCTTAATAGTGCTGTTCACTCTCTCTACCTTTGCACTCGCCTGTGGCCGGTACGGAGTATGCAGCTTGCTATTAATTCCCATCAGTTTGCACATGACCTGAAAGACTTCACCTGTAAAATGGGTACCCCTATCACTTTCAATCATTCTAGGGATACCATATCTACACACAAATTCCTGCACAATTTTCTTTGCAATGAACGTAGCAGTATTTGTGGCAGCAGGGAACGCTTCTACCCAGTTGGAAAACACATCGATACATACTAACACATATTTCAAATTCCTACAGGGTGGTAACTGTATGAAGTTGATTTGTATTACCTGAAAAGGTCCGTCTGTCGGAGGGATATGGGATGGCTCTGTTTGTATTGTCTTACCAATATTCTTCCTCAAGCAAGTAAAACATGTCATTGCTCTCTTACCTGTATGAGAAGAGAATCCTGGCGCACACCAGTAGGCTCTTACCAGCTTGCACATACCCTCTTTGCCCAGATGAGTCAGACCGTGTGCCGCCTCAGCTAGTCTTCGAAGATATACTCTGGGGGCCACTGGCTTACCGTGTCCACCTGTCCAAAGTCCGGAGGACTCCTGACCATACCCCTTCGATTTCCAGACCGCCTTTTCCTGTAGGGAACACAAATTTTGCATTTCAATTAGCTGTTGTGTGTTGACCGTGTTAAATGTCATCAGTGATGTTGTCACAATCCTGACTGTAGGTTTTATATTTGGTGACTTACCCCTGCCATCTGTCCTGGATCCTGTGTCTTTTCACTCACGGAGTTAAACAGCTTGTCAGCACTATGAGTTTTCCTGAGTTCTCTGCCTGAGAGGTAATAGTTAATTAGCTCCACCTGTGGTGATCTCCTGTGTGAGGCTGAATTCAGTAATCTGAACTTTAGGTCTAAAAGCAAGCATCCTGTGTTTTGCAGAAGTTCAGGCTTCAGTGTTCTCTCGGCCTGCTAGGCCTCATTCTACATCACAGCCTTGGCTAGAGTAGTCACATGACAGTGACTGTTCACCTGACCCAGAGTTGTTCAATCCTCTGCCAGCCTGAGACTCTCTGCATCACCTAATCCTGCTCACCAATCACCAAGGACCAGGAAGTATAAATCAGGAGGCTGAGTTAGAAACTGGGCCAGTTCCTTGTGTCACACACAGCTATCTATGAGCATTCAAGCTGAGCTCCCTAAAGTTGTGATCTCCAGAGCTCCCGTATCCCCGTGCCTCCGTGCTTCCAGCACCTCCGTGCCTCAGTACCTCCGTGCCTCAGTACCTCCGTGCTTCTAGTACCTCCGTGCCTCGGCACCTCCGTGCCTCGGTACCTCTGTGCCTCAGTACTTCCGTGCTTCCAGCACCTCCGTGCCTCAGTACCTCCGTGCCTCAGCACCTCCGTGCTTCCAGCACCTCCGTGCCTCAGTAACTCCGTGCCTCCGTACCTCCATGCTTCCAGTACCTCCGTGCCTCGGCACCTCCGTGCCTCGGTACCTCCGTGCCTCAGTACCTCCGTGCTTCCAGCACCTCCGTGCCTCGGTGCCTCCGTGCCTCAGTACCTCCGTGCTTCCGGCACCTCCGTGCTTCCAGCACCTCCGTGCCTCAGCATCTCCGTGCCTCAGCACCTCCGTGCTTCCAGCACCTCCGTGCCTCAGTACCTCCGTGCTTCCAGCACCTCCGTGCCTCAGCACCCCCGTGCCTCAAGCACCTCCGTGCCTCAGTACCTCCGTGCTTCCAGCACCTCCGTGCCTCAGCACCTCCGTGCCTCAGCATCTCCGTGCTTCCAGCACCTCCGTGCCTCAGCACCCCAGTGTCTCTACGCACCCCAGTGCCTCTACGCACCCCAGTGCCTCTACGCACTTCAGTGCCTCTACGCATCTCAGTGCCTCTACGCACCTCAGTGTCTCCAAGCATCTCAGTGTCCCCAAGCATCTCAGTGTCCCCAAGCATCTCAGTGTCTCCAAGCACCTCAGTGTCTCCAAGCACCTCAGTGTCTCCAAGCACCTCAGTGTCCCCAAGCATCTCAGTGTCTCCAAGCACCCCGTGCCCTTTAGCACAGTTGTACCTGGTATTCTTCACTGATTCATCAGTGCCTTTCCAGTTCTGTCTTTCAGGAGACCTTCAGCATCCACACGTGCCTCCTGTCTGCCGACCTAATCCTGCATGAGGAGAACCTAGATTCGGCCATCTCTGCTGCGGTTCCTCTTCCCAGTCGCCGGGGGAGGTCCCGAGTCCACAACACTCCCAAACCAGGTCAGTGGTAGTATTCGTATAATCCTCCAGTCGCCCGCACAGACTTCACTAACACCGGGTTCACAAAACCTCAGCCATGACAGTAGGAACTGGCCACATGGACCCGGCCGAAAGTGTTTGTCTGACGCAGGACCTCCTAAGCAATATCGCAGGACGCTTGGAAGGTCTGGAGTCGACTCAGCATCAATTGGCACAGTGTCTGCAGCGGAGTTCTTTCTCCAGAGATTCTCTGACCTTCTGCACTAGGACTCCTGACCAACTGCAGATTTTCTACCAGATGTTATTACAGTTACAAGAACTTTTGTCTAGTATTCTTTCTGTGATGCCTGAACTCTTCAGGAATACTACCAACGTTGTTGATCCTGTTTTGTCCCAACCAGTTAATAGAGTCTCTTCCTCTGTGCAAGGAAAAGTTGTTCATCAGAGCTATCCACGGCCCAAGCTCTCTGAAGCTGAACGTCAGCGGCGTAGGGAGCTACACCTCTGTCTTTACTGTGGAAATTCCGGTCATTTTGTTAAAGACTGCATTCTTCGTAAGCCAGGGAATGGTGACAAATCTCAGTATCACAGTGCTCATGTCTACAAGTCATCCACAGTAGCCGATCCTGCTACTGCTGACAGGGGTATCAAGATGGCTACTCTAAAAGAGACTCAAATTTATGACTGGGGTCCGGTGATTAAAAGACCTTATCCCAAGTTGGGTGTCCAGAGAAGAATATTCAAGCCATTTAGAGTCACAGAGGAGTCCGTGTCTTTAGCCCCAGGAGGGGCGTCCGTGTCTTTAGCCCCAGGAGGGGCGTCCGTGTCTTCAGCCCAAGGAGGGGCGTTCGTGTCTTCAGCCCAAGGAGGGGCGTCCGCGTCCGTGTCTTCAGCCCAAGGAGGGGCGTCCGTGTCTTTAGCCCAAGGAGGGGCGTCCGTGTCTTCAGCCCAAGGAGGGGCGTCCGTGTCTTCAGACCAAAGAGGGGCGTCCGTGTCTTCAGACCAAAGAGGGGCGTCCGTGTCTTCAGCCCAAAGAGGGGCGTCCGTGTCTTCAGCCCAAAGAGGGGCGTCCGTGTCTTCAGCCCAAAGAGGGGCGTCCGTGTCTTCAGACCAAAAGGGGGCGTCCGTGACTTCAGCCCAAGGAGGGGCGTCCGTGTCTTCAGCCCAAGGAGGGGCGTCCATGTCTTCAGCCCAAGGAGGGGCGTCCGTGTCTTCAGCCCCAGTGAGGGGTTCAGAGAGTCTTCAGAGCGCTGCCCAGCCAGAGAGACTACAGAGCGCTGCCCAGCCAGAGAGACTACAGAGCGCTGCCCAGCCAGAGAGACTACAGAGCGCTGCCCAGCCAGAGAGTCTACAGAGTGCTGCCCAGCCAGAGAGTCTACAGAGTGCTGCCCAGCCAGAGAGTCTACAGAGTGCTGCCCAGCCAGAGAGTCTACAGAGTGCTGTCCAGCCAGAGAGTCTACAGAGTGCTGCCCAGCCAGAGAGTCTACAGAGTGCTGCCCAGCCAGAGAGTCTACAGAGTGCTGCCCAGCCAGAGAGTCTACAGAGTGCTGCCCAGCCAGAGAGTCTACAGAGTGCTGCCCAGTCAGAGAGTCTACAGAGTGCAGCCCAGCCCCGTGAAGAGGGGGCTCTTGCCTCAGCCCAGCCCCGTGAAGAGGGGGCTCTTGCCTCAGCCCAGCTCCGTGAAGTGGGGGCTCTTGCCTCAGCCCTGCGAAGAGGGGGCTCTTGCCTCAGCCCAGCCCTGCGAAGAGGGGGCTCTTGCCTCAGCCCAGCCCTGTGAAGAGGGGGCTCTTGCCTCAGCCCAGCCCCGTGAAGAGGGGGCTCTTGCCTCAGCCCAGCCCCGTGAAGAGGGGGCTCTTGCCTCAGCCCAGCCCCGTGAAGAGGGGGCTCTTGCCTCAGCCCAGCCCCGTGAAGAGGGGGCTCTTGCCTCAGCCCAGCCCCGTGAAGAGGGGGCTCCTGCCTCAGCCCAGCCCCATGAAGAGGAGGCTCCTGCCGGTCCAGCAATAGTCCAGGCTCCACCTGGTCAGTCCGTACCGGTTCCAGCCGGTACAGCGATACCCCGGGTCCTGCCTGGTCAGTCCGTCCCGGTTCCATCCGGTCCAGCAATACTCCAGGACCAGCCTGGTCAGTCTCCTTTGGCTCCAGCCAATTCAAGTATCCTCGGATCCAATCCAGTACTACTCGTCCAGCCAAAGATTTCTCCAGTTCCAGCCTCTAAGTTTTCGTCTGATGGTTTACCACCTATTTACTTTGATGGAGATTTATTGCAATATGCCGCTCTGGTTGAACAATTTCTCTCTCTGATGGAGTCTGATCCTTCAGGTGCAGTAACTCCTTCCAACGTTACTCGATATCTGTTCCTGGCATTCAGAGGAAGAGCTTTGGAGTGGGCCAACATGCTTTTTGAGAGAAATGATCCTGTGTTCCATGATTTACAGACTTTTAGTAATGCAGTCTTTAAAGAATTTACTCCAAAGTCCTCGGAATCTGACTCGGTTAAAAGATCATGCTCCAAAAAGAATCTCAGTTCGTCTTCATTCAAACTACAACAGTCTGATACAAAAGTAAGTTTGTGCAGTCCTGCCAAAGATAATCCAAGTATCTCCTTCCGTAAGAATCCGACCATTCAGGTTGGTCATGTAGGAGTCTCTCCTAGCTCAATACTAAGTTCTCCGCCAAAGAATTTAAAGTTACAGTGCACTTCTAGGTCATTTTTAAACTGTGTATCTAAAGGAGATTCGTATTTTCCGTTAGACTTGGACTCAGACTCTGAATTTGATCCAGTTTATGATGCTACTCCTTTCCTGGGAGGTGCTGTTCCTTCCTGTTATGCTTTCACGCATGAAGAGGTTCCAGAATCACCAAAAAGCTCTACAGGTCTCTGTATGAAAAGTCCTCGTTATAGAACAAGATTTAATTTAAGCCTCAGTGGAGTGCTAGCTTCGAAAGCACAATCTTCTCGCACTACAAAACGAGGAGAGGAACCTTCTACAGTTTATTCCTCAGTCCTTTCTGATGAAGGAAATTCCAGTCTTGTCTATGATGGATGGTCTACCTGTTCTGAAGATGAAGATCAGGAAGACTTCTAAAGAATCCAGCTTAAGTTTTGTTTCTGGACCCTCTGGTTTCCACTTTTTAGAAGCTTTGTGTACAAGTTATTCATCAAGTTCCTCTAAGATTGAAGATGGGTGTCCGGAGTCCACCCTTGAAGAGGGGGATACTGTCACAATCCTGACTGTAGGTTTTATATTTGGTGACTTACCCCTGCCATCTGTCCTGGATCCTGTGTCTTTTCACTCACGGAGTTAAACAGCTTGTCAGCACTATGAGTTTTCCTGAGTTCTCTGCCTGAGAGGTAATAGTTAATTAGCTCCACCTGTGGTGATCTCCTGTGTGAGGCTGAATTCAGTAATCTGAACTTTAGGTCTAAAAGCAAGCATCCTGTGTTTTGCAGAAGTTCAGGCTTCAGTGTTCTCTCGGCCTGCTAGGCCTCATTCTACATCACAGCCTTGGCTAGAGTAGTCACATGACAGTGACTGTTCACCTGACCCAGAGTTGTTCAATCCTCTGCCAGCCTGAGACTCTCTGCATCACCTAATCCTGCTCACCAATCACCAAGGACCAGGAAGTATAAATCAGGAGGCTGAGTTAGAAACTGGGCCAGTTCCTTGTGTCACACACAGCTATGTATGAGCATTCAAGCTGAGCTCCCTAAAGTTGTGATCTCCAGAGCTCCCGTATCCCCGTGCCTCCGTGCTTCCAGCACCTCCGTGCCTCAGTACCTCCGTGCTTCTAGTACCTCCGTGCCTCGGCACCTCCGTGCCTCGGTACCTCCGTGCCTCAGTACTTCCGTGCTTCCAGTACTTCCGTGCTTCCAGCACCTCTGTGCCTCAGCACCTCCGTGCTTCCAGTACCTCCGTGCTTCCAGCACCTCCGTGCCTCAGTACCTCCGTGCCTCAGTACCTCCGTGCTTCCAGTACCTCCGTGCCTCGGCACCTCCGTGCCTCGGTACCTCCGTGCCTCAGTACCTCTGTGCTTCCAGTACTTCCGTGCTTCCAGCACCTCCGTGCCTCGGTGCCTCCGTGCCTCAGTACCTTCGTGCTTCCGGTACCTCCGTGCCTCAGTACCTCCGTGCCTCAGCACCTCCGTGCCTCAGCACCTCCGTGCTTCCAGCACCTCCGTGCCTCAGTGCTTCCTGCACCTCCGTGCCTCAGCACCCCCGTGCCTCAGCACCTCCGTGCTTCCAGCACCTCCGTGCCTCAGTACCTCCGTGCTTCCAGCACCTCCGTGCCTCAGCACCTCCGTGCCTCAGCATGTCCGTGCTTCCAGCACCTCCGTGCCTCAGCACCCCAGTGCCTCTACGCACCCCAGTGCCTCTACGCACCCCAGTGCCTCTACGCACTTCAGTGCCTCTACGCACCTCAGTGCCTCCAAGCACCTCAGTGTCTCCAAGCACGTGTCTCCAAGCACCTCAGTGTCTCCAAGCACCTCAGTGTCCCCAAGCATCTCAGTGTCTCCAAGCACCCCGTGCCCTTTAGCACAGTTGTACCTGGTATTCTTCACTGATTCATCAGTGCCTTTCCAGTTCTGTCTTTCAGGAGACCTTCAGCATCCACATGTGCCTCCTGTCTGCCGACCTAATCCTGCATGAGGAGAACCTAGATTCGGCCATCTCTGCTGCGGTTCCTCTTCCCAGTCGCCGGGGGAGGTCCCGAGTCCACAACACTCCCAAACCAGGTCAGTGGTAGTATTCGTATAATCCTCCAGTCGCCCGCACAGACTTCACTAACACCGGGTTCACAAAACCTCAGCCATGACAGATGTGATGTTCGTCTGTATGAGGGTGCTTGCTGCTGATTTAGCAGCTTCGTCTGCCCGGCTGTTACCAAGTGAAATTGGGTCTTGGTTGTAAGTGTGTGCTTTGCACTTGATAACAGCCACTCTGTCTGGTTCCTGTATTGCTGTCAAAAGCCTTTTGATGTTGGACGCATGCGCTACAGGTGTGCCAGCTGCCGTCATGAAATTTCTGAGGCGCCATAGGGCCCCAAAATCATGCACCACTCCAAAGGCGTATCTAGAGTCTGTGTATATATTAGCTGACTTACCCTTGGCCAATTCACATGCTCTGGTTAGGACGACCAGCTCAGCAACTTGTGCTGAGTGCGGTGGGCCAAGGGGTTCAGCTTCTATGATACCTTCGTCATCTACAACTGCATATCCGGTGCACAAATCTCCCGATTCCGTCTGTCTGTGGCAACTACCATCAGTGTAGAAGGTAAAGTCTACTCCTTCCAGTGGGTTGTCACTGATGTCTGGTCTCGCAGTGAAAGTTTGGTTCAGGTATTCCATACAATCATGCGTATTAGTATCTGCACTAAATCCTCCTTCACCATCATTCTCATCCTCCACCCTTTGTGCCTGTCCAGGCACACTTGGCAAGTAGGTTGCAGGATTTAGTGAGCTGCATCTCTTAATGGTGATGTTTACAGGGGCCATCAGTGATAATTCCCATTTTGTAAACCGAGCAGATGAGACATGTCTGGTTTGGGTGAAGTTTAGTAAGGCTGATACTGTATGAGGTGTATAGATGGTCAGGTCGTGTCCTAACACTACGTCCTCGCTTTTACTTACCAGCAAAGCTATCGCTGCAACACTTCGCAAGCAAGTGGGGAGAGACCGCGCTACAGTGTCCAACTGTGCACTGTAGTAAGCTACCAGTCTGCTGGCATCTCCATGTCTCTGTGTTGAGACTCCTGCCGCGCACCCAGCACTTTCAGTACCGTACAATTCGAAGCGCTTCTCATAATCTGGCATACCTAGTGCAGGTGCTTGTGATAGACACTGTCTGAGTCTCTCAAACGCCAGTTCGGACTCATCTGTGTGAGAGATCCGTTACGGTTTGTTCGAAGAGACCATTTCTTGCAAAGGTAAAGCCAGTATAGAGAACCCTGGAATCCAGTTTCGACAGTACCCACACATTCCAAGGAAAGTGTGGATCTGTTGCTGAGTTTGTGGCAGAGTCATGTCGCGAATCGCCTGTATTCTATCAGCGGTGAGGTGTCTAAGTCCTTGTGTCAAGCAGTGTCCCAAATATTTGACCCTGGTCCGGCACAACTGCAACTTATCCTTTGAAACCTTGTGTCCAGTATGGGAAAGATGAAACAGAAGCTGTTTCGTATCTTTCAAGGACGATTCGAGTGAGTCAGAACGCAACAACAAGTCATTGACATACTGTATTAGCACTGATCCACTCTCAGGTTGAAAGGATTGTAAACAGTCATGCAAGACCTGGGAGAATATACTCGGGCTGTCAATGAAACCTTGGGGAAGCCGAGTCCAGGTGTACTGTACTCCCCTGTACGTAAAAGAGGTATTGGCTGTCAGGGTGAAGAGGGACAGAAAAGAAAGCAGAACAGAGGTCAATGACAGTGAAGAATTTTGCAGTAGAGGGAATTTGCATGAGGATGACAGCTGGATTGGGCACTACGGGGAATTGGCTTTCAACTATTTTGTTTATCCCCTTTAGATCCTGCACTAGCCTGTAACCCCTCCCCCCACTCTTTTTCACAGGGAAGATGGGACTATTGGCGGTGCTGGACGTCCTGACTAGGATGCCCTGCTGTAGCAGCCGCTCTATGACGGGGTACACTCCTAATTCTACCTCTGGCTTCAGAGGATACTGAGGGATTTTTGGAGCTATCCTACCATCTTTTACTTGTACTGCTACTGGAGCTACATTCGCCATCAATCTAGTGTCCTGTTTATCTTTGGTCCAAAGGGAACCCGGTATTTGCAAGATAATTTCCTCTACCTTTGATGGACACGTGTCTATAACAGTAGAATGCGACATTAGCCTTTGAGGGGTGTCTAGTATATCTTGCACTTCTTGAGCATGGTTCTCAGGTATATCCAAGAAGACTCCCTCAGGAGTACAGTATATGACACACCGCATTTTACACAATAAGTCTCTGCCAAGTAGATTAGTCGGAGCCGATGCAGCCAACAGAAAAGAATGTTTGGTTTGCAAGGGCCCTATCGTAATCTCTGCAGGTCTACTCAAAGGGTATTGTTGCACCGTTCCTGTTACTCCCATTGCCGAAATTGTTTTACTCGTGTTTTTTACACCTGATATGGAATTCAACACTGACCTGGCCGCCCCTGTATCTACAAAGAAAGGTAATGGTACACCAGCTACATCAACCATGACCTCATGTTCACTACCAAGGCTAGCAATCAACTTCACTGGCTGCAGACTACAGGTGTGGCCCAACCCCTATTGTGTAGTGGGACCCTCCCATAGCGCATTGGCAGCTACAATATGTGAGGGGGTAGCTGTGAGTTTTCGGAGGCCTGCCAGTCTCTCCTTGGTGGGTACCTCCTTGTTTTCTCTGTATGTGGCTCGTAATTTCTCCTATGTGGTCCCTGATCCCAATTATGTGAATTGTAGTGTGGTTTGTATTCAGGTCTAGGGGGTCTGTATACATTATGTGTCCTACTGCTCCTACAATCATGGGCAAAATGTCCTTCCTTTTTACAAATGTAACATATTCTCTGTCTTTTCCAAACAGCAGGGGTCTGGTATTTTGGCTGATGGGGTTTTGCTGTAAGAGCCTGTATACTTACCGTCATCAGCTTATCCCCTTGCGACTCCCTGTGCTTACTGATGTTCCGATCGTGCTCGACAGTGGACTCTCTCAACGCAGCCACAGAGATACCTCTCCAATTAGGTAGAGAGGTTTGCACCCTTGTTCTCAGGGCCTCCTTTAACCCGTCCATTAATACAGAAACAGCTACCTCCCTGTGGTGTGCATTATCCTTAATATCCTCGATCCCAGTGTATCTAGCTATTTCCTGCAGTGCTCGATGGAAATATTCAGATGCCATTTCACCTTCTTTTTGTCTTATGGAGAAAATGTTATTCCATTTAACAATAGTGGGGAAATACACTCCTAATTGCAGGTTGATTTGCCGTACATTCTCCTGATTGTATTCATCAGTGAGAGGTACCTCTGCATCTAACTTACAATCCGTTATGAATTTCGGTATGTCAAAATTTGAGGGTAAACACACTCGCAGCACTGTTCGCCAATCTTTATTTGTGGGCTCGTGGGCGTTACCTAACTCTTTAATGAACCTCTGGCATCCGACTAGATCTTTTCTGGGATCGGGAAATTCTGACATAATTGACCTTAACTCCGCCCGGGACAGGGACAATGCATAGCAATGTTCCTGATGGGAGTCACCCCCTGAGTGTCAGTTTTCCTGTTGGGAACTGCAATCACCCTGACAGGATTTGATTCAACTACATCATTCTGGCTTGACTCTATAATGTGGGGAGATATTGTCCCTGCATAGTGTATGGTGCCGTACTTACCTGTGGACACGACCTCACTTATCCCTCCGCTAGGGGGCCTTGCTACAACTCTTGGTGGTTGGGCCGTGCCCACCTGGGTGTCCTGTATGGTGGCTGCTAGAGAGAGTGCCGATATCGTGCTGGGCTCATCTTCCTGCTCACAGTCCTGAGGAAAATTTAGAACGGGATACAACTGGCAAGGGTTAAGGTTAGGGTTAACACATTTATCAATCATTTTCCTATCTTTTACCGATGTACCATTGCTTGTAGCCAATTTTCCCCCATCAATATATGGTGGTGGTGGTGGTGCGCTCGCCATTGCTTTCCAGCTAGATTTGGAACTTGCTGTGCAAGCCAGTTCCTTTTGCATCTCCCCCTCTTGCTGCCACAGGTTTAAACAATTTGTATGTCTGACCCTTTGTTTTCTGGATTTAATCAGACATATTTTAATCCTTATGTTCTCTAACACCTCTGATTCAAAGCTACCAACCTTTGGGAATGGGGCCCTATCTTCCGCAGTCATACGTACCCACTCATTGCAAAAAGCCTCCGTGTGTGAACCATATTTTTCACACATGATAAACCTTGCTGACCCTTTTGGCCTCAATTCTTCAGCCTGAACCCTGCATAAACGTCTCTCACTTGAGCAACTGGCTCCCATATTTGTGGGTCTTTTTAATAACTAAAAATTCCCACAAACACCAAAATACTCAATACAAGCAGATGGTGAAAGTTACTCGAGCGCCTTTCACACGCTCTCGCCCACGTTGGCCAGTACTACGATACACTGTTGATAGTGGATCGCAATGTACCCAACTTAGGGCTCCTATAAGACCTTACAGCACCGTAACTTCTTTCGGTGGAGGTTCTGTTGGAATATTTTCCTGAGAGAGGCAGCGAAAAATTCCTTTTCGGTATATTTCCACTGAAATTTTTTTGTAGGGTGAACAACAGAGAAATTAGATAGCTATTGTTCACCCTTTCCAGTGGAAGCCCACCAGGAAGATTTCCCGACGTTATCAAAGAAAAACCATTTTTGTCTATACAATCACATCTGCGTATGCCTTTCCACAGCGCATATGACACAATGGTATCACGTTGTGCTGTGTAGAACACACAGACGTGTGATTCAATCGCACAGCCTATAGATACTAGTTATCTATATGCCCTACGATTGCTGTAGACCACCTAGAACACCTAGACCACTCTAGACCTCCTAGTTGTATGGGACACCTAGACCACCTAGACCACTTCATCCCACCTAGTTTTGATTATGTAAGGTAGCAAACCCTACGCCACCGGGCCTCTACTAACCCAGTGTTCACCGACGGGATCCTGAATTCCCGGGTTCAGCTCCACTCACTCCGCTTTCACTCACTCAAATACACCTTGTTTTTGTTTTCTGTACATCAAATTTTTACTCCCTTTAGGTCAGCAGCTTTATTCCAGAGGTGCTCACTGTTTTTAAACTAAATTTTAGTAACCTGCTTTTGAAATCGGATAGTTATGTGCTATTGTATTAAATATATACTATCCCGCCTTTAATTGAACAAATATCGCGTGCTTTGTACTTAGCGTCCATATTCCTACGCAACCTTGCGTAAACACGCGACCAGCGTGCCTTTTACACTACGAGCACTCTCCTGTACTTTGTCCGGACCACGTGTACAAACGTGCGTCCGCAATAAAACAAATCACATCTCTATAAATGTGAGCAATACAAACTATAATTACTCACTTAATACACCCCACACTTGTTCCGTATAACCCTTTACGACTGGGCCAGAATAAATACATTTATTTCAAATTTATCTATATAGCAAACAAATGTATCCGATTTCACACAGGTTAAAGAATGATTACTACCCTATGGCAACAATGTATGGGAGAGTCTGCAAACTATTGGTATGCTTTGTGTACGCTCTTGGCTCCAAAATTATACAGACTTATAAATAGCTTTTTTCCTGTTTACCTCTGGGCTCTATCAGCACCTCTATAGACCAGACAGAGCAGACGCAATCTAATCAGCACACAAAATAAGAATTTACTTACCGGTAATTCTATTTCTCATAGTCCGTAGTGGATGCTGGGGACTCCGTAAGGACCATGGGGATTAGCGGCTCCGCAGGAGACTGGGCACAACTATAAAGAAAGCTTTTAGACTACTGGTGTGCACTGGCTCCTCCCACTAAGACCCTCCTCCAGACCTCAGTTAGGATACTGTGCCCGGAAGAGCTGACACAATTAGGAAGGATTTTGAATCCCGGGTAAGACTCATACCAGCCACACCAATCACACCGTATAACTCGTGATACAATACCCAGTTAACAGCATGATAACAACTGAGCCTCTCAACAGATAGTTTAACAATAACCCTTTAGTTAAGCAAAAACTATATACAAGTATTGCAGACAATCCGCACTTGGGATGGGCGCCCAGCATCCACTACGGACTATGAGAAATAGAATTACCGGTGAGTAAATTCTTACTTTCTCTAACGTCCTAAGTGGATGCTGGGGACTCCGTAAGGACCATGGGGATTATACCAAAGCTCCCAAATGGGCGGGAGAGTGCGGATGACTCTGCAGCACCGAATGAGAGAACTCAAGGTCCTCCTCAGCCAGGGTATCAAATTTGTAGAATTTTGCAAACGTGTTTGCCCCTGACCAAGTAGCAGCTCGGCAAAGTTGAAGAGCCGAGACCCCTCGGGCAGCCGCCCAAGAAGAGCCCACTTTCCTTGTGGAATGGGCTTTCACTGATTTAGGATGCGGCAGTCCAGCCGCAGAATGTGCAAGCTGAATCGTACTACAGATCCAGCGAGCAATAGTCTGCTTAGAAGCAGGTGCACCCAACTTGTTGGGCGCATACAGGATAAAGAGCGAGTCAGTCTTCCTGACTCCAGCTGTCCTGGAAACATAGATTTTCAGGGCCCTGACTACATCCAACAACTTGGAAGCCTCCAAGTCATTTGTAGCCGCAGGCACCACTATAGGTTGGTTTAGATGAAAAGCTGATACCACTTTGGGGAGAAACTGGGGACGAGTCCTCAATTCTGCCCTATCCATATGGAAAATCAGATAAGGGCTTTTACATGACAAAGCCGCCAATTCTGAAACACGCCTGGCCGAAGCCAAGGCCAATAACATGACCACCTTCCACGTGAGATATTTCAAATCCACGGTTTTCAGTGGCTCAAACCAATGTGACTTTAGGAAATCCAACACCACGTTGAGATCCCAAGGTGCCACTGGAGGCACAAAAGGGGGCTGAATATGCAGCACTCCCTTAACAAAAGTCTGAACTTCAGGTAGCGAAGCCAATTCTCTCTGGAAAAAAATCGATAGAGCCGAAATCTGGACCTTAATGGAACCCAATTTAAGGCCCATAGTCACCCCTGACTGTAGGAAGTGCAGGAATCGGCCCAGCTGAAATTCTTCCGTTGGAGCCTTCCTGGCCTCACACCACGCAACATATTTTCGCCATATGCGGTGATAATGGTTTGCGGTTACTTCTTTCCTAGCTTTTATCAGCGTAGGAATGACTTCCTCCGGAATCCCCTTTTCCTTCAGGATCCGGTGTTCAACCGCCATGCCGTCAAACGCAGCCGCGGTAAGTCTTGGAACAGACAGGGCCCCTGCTGCAGCAGGTCCTGTCTGAGCGGTAGAGGCCATGGGTCCTCTGACATCATTTCTTGAAGTTCCGGATACCACGCTCTTCTTGGCCAATCCGGAACAATGAGTATAGTTCTTACTCCTCTTCTCCTTATTATCCTCAGTACCTTTGGTATGAGAGGAAGAGGAGGGAACACATAAACCGATCGGTACACCCACGGTGTTACCAGAGCATCCACAGCTATCGCCTGCAGGTCTCTCAACCTGGCGCAATATTTTTCTAGCTTTTTGTTTAGGCGGGACGCCATCATGTCCACCTGTGGTTTTTCCTACTGGTTTACAATCATTTGAAAGACTTCTGGATGAAGTCCCCACTCTCCCGGGTGGAGGTCGTGCCTGCTGAGGAAGTCTGCTTCCCAGTTGTCCACTCCCGGAATGAACACTGCTGACAGTGCTAACACGTGATTTTCCGCCCATCGGAGAATCCTTGTGGCTTCTGCCATCACCGTCCTGCTTCTCGTGCCGCCCTGTCGATTTACATGGGTGACCGCCGTGATGTTGTCTGACTGGATCAGTACCGGGTGGTTTTGAAGCAGGGGTTTTGCCTGACTTAGGGCATTGTAAATGGCCCTTAGTTCCAGAATATTTATGTGCAGGGAAGTCTCCTGACTTGACCATAGTCCTTGGAAGTTTCTTCCCTGTGTGACTGCTCCCCAGCCTCGAAGGCTGGCATCCGTGGTCACCAGGACCCAGTCCTGTATGCCGAATCTGCGGCCCTCCTGAAGATGAGCACTCTGCAGCCACCACAGTAGAGACACCCTTGTCCTTGGAGACAGGGTTATCAGACGATGAATCTGAAGATGCGATCCGGACCACTTGTCCAACAGGTCCCACTGAAAGGTTCTTGCATGAAACCTGCCGAATGGAATCGCTTCGTAGGAAGCTACCATTTTTCCCAGGATCCGCGTGCAATGATGCACCGACACCTGTTTTGGTTTTAGGAGGCCTCTGACTAGAGATGACAGCTCCTTGGCCTTTTCCTCTGGGAGAAACACTTTTCTCTGTTCTGTGTCCAGAACCATCCCTAGGAACTGCAGGCGTGTCGTAGGGACCAGCTGTGACTTTGGAATGTTTAGAATCCAGCCGTGCTGTTGTAGCACTTCCCGAGATAGTGCTACCCCTACCAACAACTGCTCTCTGGACCTCGCCTTTATCAGGAGATCGTCCAAGTACGGGATAATTAAAACTCCCTTCCTTCGAAGGAGTATCATCATTTCCGCCATTACCTTGGTAAAGACCCTCGGAGCCGTGGAGAGACCGAACGGCAACGTCTGGAATTGGTAATGACAATCTTGTACCACAAACCTGAGGTACTCCTGGTGAGGATGGTAAATGGGGACATGCAGGTAAGCATCCTTGATGTCCAGCGATACCATGTAATCTCCCTCGTCCAGGCTTGCAATAACCGCCCTGAGCGATTCCATCTTGAACTTGAATTTTTTTATATATGTGTTCAAGGATTTCAAATTTAAAATGGGTCTCACCGAACCGTCCGGTTTCGGTACCACAAACATTGTGGAATAGTAACCCCTTCCTTGTTGAAGTAGGGGCACCTTTACTATCACTTGTTGTGAATACAGCTTTTGAATTGCCTGTAACACTGCCTCCCTGCCTGAGGGAGTGGTTGGCAAGGCAGATTTGAGGAAACGGCGGGGGGGAGACGTCTCGAATTCCAGTTTGTACCCCTGAGATACTACTTGAAGGATCCAGGGATCCACCCGTGAGCGAGCCCACTGATTGCTGAAATGTTTGAGACGGGCCCCCACCGCACCTGGCTCCGCCTGTGGATCCCCAGCGTCATGCTGTGGACTTAGAGGAAGCGGGGGAGGACTTTTGTTCCTGGGAACTGGCTGTATGCTGCAGCTTTTTCCCTCTACCTCTGCCTCTGGACAGAAAGGACGCGCCTTTAACCCGCTTGCCCCTATTGGGCCGAAAGGACTGTACCTGATAATACGGTGCTTTCTTTGGTTGTGAGGGAACATGGGGTAAAAATGTAGACTTCCCAGCTGTTGCTGTGGAAACGAGGTCCGAGAGACCATCCCCGAACAATTCCTCACCCTTATAAGGCAGAACTTCCATGTGTTGTTTGGAATCTGCATCACCTGTCCACTGCCGAGTCCATAACCCTCTCCTGGCAGAAATGGACATTGCACTAATTTTGGATGCCAGCCGGCAAATATCCCTCTGTGCATCCCTCATGTATAAAAGTGCGTCTTTTATATGCTCTACGTTAAGCAAAATAGTGTCCCTGTCTAGGGTATCTATATTTTCTGACAGGGAATCTGACCACGCAGCAGCAGCACTGCACATCCAGGCTGAGGCTATAGCCGGTCTCAGTATAACACCTGTGTGTGTATATATAGATTTCAGGATAGCCTCCTGTTTTCTATCAGCAGATTCCTTTAGGGCGGCCGTATCCGGAGACGGTAGTGCCACCTTTTTTGACAAGCGTGTGAGCGCTTTATCCACCCTAGGGGATATTTCCCAGCGTGACCTATCCTCTGGCGGGAAAGGGTACGCCATTAGTAACCTCTTAGAAATTACCAGCTTTTTATCAGGGGAAGCCCACGCTTCTTCACACACTTCATTTAATTCTTCAGATGGAGGAAAAGCTACTGGTAGTTTTTTCTCTCCAAACATTATACCCTTTTTTGTGGTACCGGGGGTAACATCAGAAATGTGCAACACATTTTTCATTGCCTCAATCATGTAACGTGTGGCCCTACTGGAAGTTACATTAGTCTCATCGTCGTCGACACTGGAGTCAGTATCCATGTCGACATCTGTGTCAACCATCTGAGGTAGCGGGCGTTTCAGAGCCCCTGATGGTTTTTGAGACGCTTGGGCAGGCACAGGCTGAGAAGCTGGCTGTCCCACATTTGGTATGTCGTCGAACCTTTTATGTAAGGAGTCGACACTATCACGTACTTCCTTCCACAGCACCATCCACTCAGGTGTCGACCCCGCAGGGGGTGACATCACATTTGCAGGCATCTGCTCCGCCTCCACATAAGCCTCCTCATCAAACATGTCGACACAGCCGGACCGACACACCGCAAACACACAGGGAATGCTCTGACAGAGGACAGGACCCCACAAAGCCCTTTGGAGAGACAGAGAGAGAGTATGCCAGCACACACCAGAGCGCTATATAACACTGGGATCCCACTATCAATGAGTGTTTTCCCTATAGCTGCTTATAATATCTGTATAGCGCATAAATTAGTGCCCCCCTCTCTTTTTTACCCTTCTGTAGTAATCAGACTGCAGGGGAGAGCCAGGGAGCTTCCTTCCAGCGGAACTGTGAGGAAAAAATGGCGCCAGTGTGCTGAGGGAGAAGCCCCGCCCCCTTTTTGGCTGACTTTCTCCCGCTTTTTCTGTAATACTGGCAGGGGTAAGTTTACATCTATATAGCCTCTAGGACTATATATGATGTATATATTGCCAGCCAAGGTGTTATTGATTGCCCTCAGGGCGCCCCCCCCCAGCGCCCTGCACCCATCAGTGACCGAAGTGTGAGGTGTACATGAGGAGCAATGGCGCACAGCTGCAGTGCTGTGCGCTACCTTGGTGAAGACCGAAGTCTTCTGCCGCCGATTTTCCGGACCTGCTTCGTGCTTCTGGCTCTGTAAGGGGGACGGCGGCGCGGCTCCGGGAACGAACACCAAGGTCGGGTCCTGCGGTCGATCCCTCTGGAGCTAATGGTGTCCAGTAGCCTAAGAAGCCCAAACTACCACCTGTTAGGTAGGTTCGCTTCTTCTCCCCTTAGTCCCTCGCTGCAGTGAGTCTGTTGCCAGCAGATCTCACTGAAAATAAAAAACCTAAATATACTTTCTTTCTAGGTGCTCAGGAGAGCCCCTGGTGTGCATCCAGCTCAGCCGGGCACAAGAATCTAACTGAGGTCTGGAGGAGGGTCTTAGTGGGAGGAGCCAGTGCACACCAGTAGTCTAAAAGTTTTCTTTATAGTTGTGCCCAGTCTCCTGCGGAGCCGCTAATCCCCATGGTCCTTACGGAGTCCCCAGCATCCACTTAGGACGTTAGAGAAAGAGGGTTTTTAGAACATCCACAAACCAGGAAAAGGTTAAACGTAGATATATGTCCACCCTTTGCTGATAGATAAAAGTCTGCTATGACCTGATAGCCTTTGAGTATGTCAAAATCCCGGACGAGCCCCCAATTGTAAATGTTGATTTACTTACAGGACTAAAAAACAACACTTTAAAAATACATTCAATACACTTTAAAATAGAGCCGCTGCAGCCACTGTATGCAATCCTTAACCTATGTACTTATTACTCAGTTTGCGTACAAAGTCCCGTACCGTGTACGCACTTTGCGTACTAACGCCGCGACGGACGTACAGAGTACACGCGGTGCATACACACACAATGACACACCATGAGCACTATGCAGCTTCACGTGTGTCTGGAATACACTTACAAATCCAGCAGGGAAAGGAGACACGACACCAATTGTATTTAGGAAGTTGGGATCCGACCCGCCAACATATAATTGATAAAAGGGGTTACAACAAAGATACAATTACAATAACAGAAAAGAGGCTACAATACAATGGTACATACGTTTGGTTTCGCCTGCGCCACACGGTCCCGGTGCTCAGGTCTATCAGGCAAGATGACCCTTCAGAAAGAGAGATTACCGACCGGCTAGGCAGCTGGCTTTTTATACAGTTGATCAAATCATAATACAATAGACACTGTGTGCTCTTCTTTCATTGGTTCGGGGGTGGGGCATATCCTGTGCACCGGGGATCATTGGTCAGCTCAAAAGGTGGGCGATGGCTAAGACTTGAGATGGGATTTCTGTTTGCATCTGAGTTCCCGCCCCATGACCAGTTAAACCCCCCCCACATTAATCATACATAAATCTGGTATTATTAATAACATTGTTGTAATATGTGACAATATTCTTATTCCCACCAGATTAATGTTTACGTGACTCTGAACAATATGATCCCACACATGATATGATTATCTATTTCCATCCTCAAGATATACATATATCCATATATATGACAAGAATTACTCTCCCACTGCGCTATTTCAAATAAAATACTAAAATTAATTAATTATATGGCTGCCTGTATCCTCTAAGTTCCCTGTTAGGAGGAACTAAATGTGTGAAAATATGAAACGAAATAGAGGAGATGGCGCCAAGGGAGTTATATCAACGCCCTACCTAAAAACGGACCCTTACAGTACTCTCCGGATAAATTACGTCAGATAACAAATACTAACATAAAAATTTATTAAAACAACATATAAACCCGACACAAATGTTCATAAGTATACAGAGTTGATACATTTACATTTGTCGCACAATTTGAACAATCAGTTTGTAGTGATGAGGAAAAAGTGTAGATATATCACTACGATTTCCTCCTTCTCCTTATTGTAGATTCGGAGGTAACATCAGATAATAGATAGATAAATAACCCAACGCGTTTCGTCTTGTTCCAAGACTTCATCAGGGGTAAAATCTCTTCATTTCAGAACATATTGTCAGCACATAAAAGGTCATTCAAAGATGTATGAACAACGTTTCAATATTTCAATGGGACTTGATTGATACAGCGAGGACCATACCTCATATATCATCAGCTTGAGTCTGACATTCAGATATTCGAATATAGGGAAGATTCATATGTGTATAGAATCTAACTGGTTCGCAAGCATAAGGAACCTCGTCGGTCAGCAGCTTGAACCTGACACTCAGAGACTCAGGAGTGAAGGCAATTCAAATGGGTATAATGTCTAACCAATTTAGAACACGTGGTAGACCCTCCAGTGGTGCAGTGCTGACAGCCAAGTCTCTGTAAGAGATACAGAGACTTGGCTGTCAGCACTGCACCACTGGAGGGTCTACCACGTGTTCTAAATTGGTTAGACATTATACCCATTTGAATTGCCTTCACTCCTGAGTCTCTGAGTGTCAGGTTCAAGCTGCTGACCTGAATTGTTCTGATTACCAGGATTCTTAGTTTTTAGTGTGTGCACCTGCATTTTCTCTTTTTTTCTGTGTGGCACTACAAGTCTCAGTATGGTAGCACCTCTTATGTTTACGGTGTGCATTCCAGTCCCCTTCCCATACCTTTGGGCTATATGTCACAAACTTTTCGAAACAAGGATTACTCACAACTCAGTACAAGCTAAGCAAATAGATAAAGATGATCAGTGTACAGATGGGAAAGCACAAATGACGCTTTCTTGTAAAATACTTTAATTCAAAACATAAATAACGGAGTCACATGAAAGATCTTTAATATTGTACCGTCTAATAAATCTACATTTAAGCGTCTCTTTGCCTGACAATTTAATTAGTCATGGTCTAGCAAATTACTGATATAAATCACAGACCACAATAAGGGAACTAGAGGGAGCAAATGGAGGAGAAGAAAATGCTTTGGGACACAAGAAAAACAAATTAATCTCTAGAATATCTTCAATGTTATCTGTAAATATAAAACTCAAGAGACAAAATGAAAACCCAGAAGCCAACCAATATGGACTGGTTTTCTAATGCCACCTGCTGGACAGAACTGGCATTGCAGCAGCAATCCTAAAAGTACAGTTCTTACTGAAACTCAAAATTGTTCCCATGACAGTGGGAAAGACAACCTCACAGCACTGGGGCAGTGGGTTTAATCCCAATGAGGGCATCACATGTGTGGCGTTTGAATGTTCTCCATTTATGTGCCCTGGATGCACCGGTTTTCTTTCCAGAGCCCATAAACACACTGGTAGGATGTTTGCTTGTTAGGCATGAAAAGCGCAGGGAGGGTCCTGCATTAGAGAGGGCCCTAATTGGAAGACAACACAGCTGAAACAGAAGAAGCAAGTGTGGCTAGGAGATTGGCAGTAGGGTGGCCAATCCCGGACCATTTTTTCAATCTCTGGAATCGGGATTTGCTTATTTTCAATGTGTCCTATTTCCATGCCCTGCCCAGCCTAGATAACTCACCCTAATCTGGACACGAGGGAAGGTGGACCACTTGCTGTGAGGTACGAGGCACTGCAGGGCGGCGGTGAGGTCCGGCGGGTGGCTGGCTGTGCAGCGTGACCTCTGACTTCACACTGCGCACAGCCGGGGCGAGGAGGAGCCGAGCAGCATCTGAGCCTCCTGAGGACGCTCAACGCTGCCCGGCATAGAAAAAACTAAGGTGGTAGCAAATCTCGAAATCCCTGTGAATGGAAGCTCCAATCCCGGGATTGAATTCCAGCCAATTTTAGGCTGAGATCCCGGCGATCCCGACATTGGTGACTCTAATTGGGAGGGTACATTACAATGGGTAGCATTATAGAGAGATGGGCTTTCAGAGTGGTGAAGATGTAAAGGCTATAAACATAAATGGGTGTAATTACATGCGCAGGGAGTTAGTCATCAGAAAAACAATGGAAGCCTCACCTTACTTTCTTAGAACAGTCTTTGTCATGATATATGTATTTCTGTACTGGTATTCTCTTGGATATACATGAATAGTCACATAACAAAAAATCCACTCTTGGTTTTAAATGGAAGACAAATTGCAAGTGGTGGGACTCACAGCGATATCTGGGTTTGAAAAAAAGGTAACTGTCCAAACCGCGTTAAATGGGGGCTGCCTGTGCACACCAGCTGATCCTGACTGTGGACATTCAGTCTAGCGACCCTACCGGCGGGTAGGCTTGGTGTCCGTGTCTTTGCTGGCCTGTGCTATGAAACATCTTGGAACCTGGTAGGAGTATCTATGCCACAGAGGAGAGTGGGCTGACTATTTGATATGATTTATTATGTTTTTAATATGCGAGTGTATTTTTATCAAATTGCCTTTTAATGCAGTACTGGTCTGTTTTCTCTGGTCCCATTATTAAATGAGAGGGAGACCTCTTCTAGTTACCTTTGAGGAGGAGGAGTGACATCTATCCTTATTATGTCCAAGAGAACATCCTATATATGTGAAAGTGTATTCATTTAATCTGAGAGAATGTCTGTGCAGAAACACATACATCATTTAAGAATAGTGTTAAGGCTGTAGGCTAGTCTTATCTGTTGTACTAGGGGGCAGGTAGTGCTGGTTACCAGAGCTGAAGTTTGTTACCAGTGAGCCCAGACATCACAAATCACATGGAATTGGGTGTAGTCACTGCATAAATACACCTTCATGTATTTATAACCTGTACATTACCTGTGTAAATGGTGGCGTTCTAAAGGCACAGCTTAATTGGTTTAATAACACATGTATGAAAACTACTGTACATTACTGTGTGTAAAGGGGGTACACACGGAGAGATTTCTGCAAGAGATGTGTGCTGAGCGATTTAGCATAGGTAATGTCCCTTGTACAACCCGGTGTGTAGATCGCTCATACACACGTAGCAATGTGTGCTGAGCGATCTGTTATATTGCCAGAGTTGTAGTTTATAGTGCCCCAACACAATGCCAGAGCACTGTCCCGCTCCCCCTCCCTGCTTACCTATCCACCCTCCTGTTAACCCAAGTGTTTATACTTAAACACTATCTCTGGACTGGCTCCTTGATTCCCCATGCAGCTCAGCCTGGCGCAGTGTGAAACTGGAAGAGGGATCAGGCAGAGGCACGGGTGGGTGATGTCAATCGCTATCACTCTTTTCTGTACACACGAGCGACTTCAAGTTTTGTGCTAACAATCTGACTAGATTTTGACAATCTAGAGCCGGCGATAGCGGCGTGCATCGCTATGGGGTATACACACACGGAGCAATGTGTGCTTAATTTCTTAGTTGGATTGCTTAGAAAGTAAGCAAAAATCTCTCCAGGTGTACTCCTCTTTAATAGCATTTAGCCTACAGCCTTGTGCTTTTATATGAACCCATCACCCCGATACACATACCATTTATATTAGACAATGGATAGACTGGAAGCATGTATGGGTATAGATTGCGTTACTTCCTAAATGGCGTGTAGCACAGCTTTATACAGAGACAGCAGTACATTGCGATACTCAGCACTGATAGCCACAGAAGGAACAGGACAGGTGGCGCACAGGTAACACAGGCGATGCCGCTACCTGTAATAATTACAGTTACGGTGAGGAAACAACGTATCGTCTATGGGACACTGTGCATTCTCCTCCACTGGTGTAGAACACAACTACTGGTATTATGCCATATTACGCACCATCAAGACTTGGTTTTGAAACCCGTCCTAAAACAGCTCCACGTCAGTATTTTATAATCGCCTTCTTGCAGCTGTAACGCCAATTCTCAGATATCGCACAATCCCGATTCTAAGCCAACACTGGCTAAGTGCCATAACCTAGAATCCCATCATAACCTGAGAACACGGGCAAGGAGATGACTGATGAGGTTTCTCCCGTGCCTGCTGCCATAAGGGGTTGCAATCAAAAGGTTGATAATAACGATATGATATCAACATTGTTGATATTTTAACATGTAACATATCGACATTAGAGTTAGAGACCAGGATAAATAGGGTTAAGGATTAGGGCTAGTGGTCAAATAGTTACTGGAACGCTGGAGGATCGAAGGCCTGACCAGGAAGTGACAGTCACATGACCACCGGGACCCAGAGATTTCACTACAGCCGCCAGGAGGAGGCAAGTCACCATTGGGCCACCAAAATGTTGACATTTTAACTAGTCGACATCTCATCACAGTCTACATGATGAATGTTGACATAGTCGTACTCAACCCACCATAAGAGGATGCGCTTCATGAAGTCTATGAGCATTATCTGCCTACACTGCTCAGAGGTGCAAATCAGCAACCTATCAGCACGTAGCTTATATCTAACTAAAAGGCTGGCATAAAAAGCAAATTCCTGACCGGCTGCTTAGGTGTCCCTGCTGATTTTCCTCTGTGAAATGTCACTGTGCTAACACAGGTCTTAACAACAAAAGAAGAAACCACACTCTGAAAATCTCCTTCGGTTTATTAATTTACTAGTAACATAGCCAAGACAGACGGCATCAGTACATAGGTCCAAGATAAAGGTTATTTCTGAACATCCTCCAGGTTAGGTTCTGAAAGTATAAGAAGAAAAAAAAAAAAAAAGACAATATTAGTGTTCACTCTAGGCCGTTTTTTAGCAGGCAAAACCCACCCTGCCCCTTTTGCGGCACCCTGCTAGTACAGCCGCCCGCTTCCTGCCCTCCCGGCGTGTATAGATGCCGTGCGCATGCGCGCGGCATCCATTCACGCATTGGGAGAGGGCTGGGGGAAGCCCAGCACCGACGGAGGTGCCGGCCACAGACGCTCTCTATAGTAGCGTCTGTGGGTCGCCCCGCCCCCTAAAAATGCTGTAGGCGTGGCCACGCCCCCTAATTTGCGTGGCCGCTCCACAGTTTCCGGCGCCCTGCCCCTTTTCACTCCTAGAGTGAACACTAAATATATAGATATTCAGCTCTTAAAAGCGAGGCTCTCTGCTTCTCATGTATTATGTATACAAACTGTTGCATGGTCAGAAAAGCTTGTAGGTGTTGCAAGGAATAATATTATAATAATAATACTGCACCCACACTACCTCTGTAGCGCCTCAAATCACAATCATATTCAGAGAACATTATGATCCCAAGTGTGGCTCAGGCTTGTTCATGCTGTCCCTGATGTTGTGACACAGTGAACTCTGTGGGGCTTATTCAATAACAGGGTGCAAAAGTGTCGCAGACGGCAGCTGGTTACAGCGGCTGTTACCAATCATGGAAACGAGATTGAATTATAAAAAGTATCAACTTTTATTTTCAGATTTTAATACTACTGTAAATATTATTGCAGAGAAGGAGCACGTTACATTTGTAGTCAGTTTTATAATGTGCACTATGTTCTTGGCAATGAATAACACACACATTATAAACAGGGGTGGATTACATATAATGCCGGAGCAAGTCATACGTCTTTGCGACATAAGCCAAAACCCTGTTTTTTTTTGCCATGCACGAGCATTGTCCCAGGGTCCGCCTTCTGTCTGAGAGGTCTGGTCCGGGTTGACAGTCCCGTGTCTCCGACCCTGCAGTCAACCAGGGTTATTCCCAGGACTTGCAACCCGGGTCAGTGCCCTGGCTTATGTGTGAAAGGTATGACCCAAGTCATGCATTAAAGAAATTCACTGACGGGGGGACAGGAGCACTTGAAGATGACATCATCTCCAAGAGCCCACTGAAAGCCAGAAGACTTTTTACTCTATCCAAGCAAAAGCTTATATTTATTATTATATGGGCCTTATACAAGGAAACGGTACACAAGACCTTGTCCTCCATTCCTCCTATATTTCTTTCTCTTGAAGGTCCTGTCTTGGCTGTGCCCCCAGCCGCAGGAGGTCCCTGCAATTCCAAAATCTCCACATGGTGATAACACTGTACACTACGGTACCCAACACAAATGAATGCAAGCAGATGCTGCGGACGTATCTTCCCTAATTTCGTACTGCGCATGCTCCAGAGCTGAGACACATAACAATGTGTAATGAAGTGCTGTACTGCACCCAACCCTGGGGCATCTCCCCTTGTGGCTGACGTGATGTAACAAAGTGTAATGTGGACTAAATTCAGCAAGAGCGTGTCGGCGGTATTGCGAGTTTGCATAATTACATCTGTTTTCTAATGGATCTTTTGCATGAGAGATCGGGTTGATAAAGTGCAAATACGGCAGAATATCCGCATTTAGACTCACGCATGTAGCGCAGGAGCAACTACAACCAACGTGCATCCATCTATGGACTGACCCCAGTGCATTCCTTTCAGCACTTATTAACATACCCTTCATAGGGTAGAATCCTCTGTGTGCAATCTCTGAACTAGATGTCAGGCACACTATGGAGGGTTATAGAGGAAACAAACTGTTCTTGGAAGGTACCAGGTGCACACCTAGTTTGTATAGGTTTATTAGCTAGAATATTTGTACATATACAGATGCGCCCTCATACACTTAGCAATACGCCAAGCGCGACTAAGCCGCTCCGAGAGGTGCAGCGTCCAGTCTTTTTCTCTACGTTTTGCCTTATTCGCATCAGATACGTAGTGAAACACCACTCGCAGTGTACCACAGACACTGAGCATAACATGGCGTGAGAAGCCGCAGCATCGTAGCACTTTGTATGCAGACTCAGCTGCACACAGATGTACAAAGGTCGCACATCAAATTGATCAGTGTAATCTAGCAAAGTAGTTTTGTGGTTCTCAGCTATGTATGCGGATTAGACGCACAGCTAGAGAGAAAGTCTCACTGGGAGGGGTGTTTGGTGGGACTGAAGCAATAGTGATAGAGGGCAAATGATGGTAAAAGGATAAGGTAAATACATTCACCACTCGACACCTAGAAACTACAAACCTTCAAACTTGAACTCTGGGAACTGGTTCATGTTTCCGCTTCCAAATAACCTCTGCAGCTTGCCGATGTCTTCACTGAGCTCTTTCTGGGAAGCCGGAGTGGCATCGACTGTGCCGCCAGTTTGCCTGCAGCACCAAAGCATGAATGTTATGTAATAGGGCACATGGTGAGACAAACAGCAGCACAAGCTATATAACTAGATTTACAGTAACATTCCCAACATCTGAGCCAGTCCACAGACTGTCCAGTGATCGGCTAGCTCAGCGCCCCTATCGGTAGCTTCTTACTACAACGACTCTTCCACCTGTCCTGAAGTTAATGCTGCATACATCTATTAAGTACACTGATGCAATAATTAGGAGCTGACTCATTATAGCCCCCCCCCCCCCCCCCCCCACCACCACTCTATAGCTGTTGAGCACTGCTCGCAGGTGGTTGAGATATTCAGTGGCTGGCATCTGGCATGTGGTCCTTTAGGCCAGGAGTGGCCAAATTCAGACCACAAGGTCCCTACCAGTTCACGTTTTCTAGACTGCCTGTGGATCTTTCTACTGTGTCAGTTAGGAATGAATGCGCCTGTGCACCAGCTATGAGATATAGAAAACAATGACTTTTAGGGGTCCTTGAGTGCCGCATTTGGCTACTCTTGCTTTAGATGGAGTTCTGTGGCGATGCTCAGTAGGAGCCCGGGGTCCATATGGGTGTTTTTGGGGAGATGGTTTATTAGTTTTGTACAAGAGGAGGAACGGTTATGTGAGCTGTGGAAACACGTGAAACGGTTAAAATGCAATTGTGTGCATGAAGTGGAAAGCAAAGTAGTTGGAGGGGGAGTAAAGTCACCTGCTGGTGCATTTAAAGATATTGCTTTAAATCAGTCCTTGCTAAGGGAAATGTACTGTATATTCTTCCCTCAGCTAAGTGACTGAAGAATAAATTACCAGGCAATTGGAACCTTATTCTGGTGATTTATACCCCTTTTCCTCTGCTACTAACACCGGGGTTAAGGTTAAGGGTTAAGGCTCAGTGTAAATAGGTAACCTGGGTCCTGTTTACAGCAAGGGGAGACCCACATTTCATCACCTCAAAGCACCGGCAGGAGAGAATGCATCAGTGTCCAGTGTGAATGGTACCAACCCAGGAATAACCCAGGTCAGAGCCGCAATGGGAATGAGGTCTGTCCTGGATTGGTACGGTGTTTCAAATCCCAGGTCAGACCTAAATTTTGGTGGAAAAGGGATGTAAGTTACATATTACATCCAAAGGATGTGATTGGAGTATGCGTGTATTTCTGAAATACTTTCCATGCTTATTTACAAACAAAGGATATTTTAACTATTTTATCCAAAAAGACTGATCTTAATTATAGACCCAATAAATCCATTTTATGAGATCATAAATGAATAAACAAAAAACAAAACACATAAGCGAATCAACACTGCGCGCCTCAGCATGGGGGAGATGTACTAAGCAGTGACAAGTGGGAAAATGAGCCAGTGGAGAAGTTGCCCATGGCAACCAATCATGTGTCTGTATAATTTTACAGTATGCAAATTATGTTACTTCAATGCTGATTGGTTGCTATGAGCAACTTCACTTTTTACATCCCCCCCCCCCCCCTTATTTTATGCTTTGTCATATTTCCAGCACCAGAATCATGTTATTGGGAGCTACTGTTCAGAAGTATGAATGATCTGTGGATTTGACCTGAGTGGGTAATGAAGTAGGACTATACTTATAGGAAAAGAATAATAAACTTTTCTTACATAGCTCCAAACATACACTGGGTAATGCTGCCAGTCAATCTGCTGACATTTACTTACAGACTCTTAGCTCTGTACTCCTTGATCTTATCCACAAACAGTTTCTGGACGGGGTCTAAGTCCTTGGTCTTGTTGAAAGCTATGGCCGTCAACCCAATGTTTCTCCTCAAATGAACAGAGACTGCAGACCGGAAGACGGAGGAGAAGCGGAAGAGATGCTGGAGAACCATGGTTTTATCTGTACCTCGCCTAGAAATAAAATGCAGAAAGGGTACAAGTAAAATAATAAACCCTGACCCAATACTCACAAGAATGGAATTTATTAGGAAACATTATTTTGTCATGAAGCGCCTCCGTGATATCACAGATACCCCACCAAACTGATGCACGCATTCTTCTGTATACTGCAGGCATTCCCAACCACGGTCCTCAAGGCACACTAACGGAGCAGGTTTTAGTGATATCCAGGCGTCAGCACAGGTGACTTAATTAGTAGCTCAGTTATTTTGATTTAACCATCTGTGCTGCAGCCTGGATATCACGAAAAATAAGAATTTACTTACCGATAATTCTATTTCTCGGAGTCCGTAGTGGATGCTGGGGTTCCTGAAAGGACCATGGGGAATAGCGGCTCCGCAGGAGACAGGGCACAAAAGTAAAGCTTTCCGATCAGGTGGTGTGCACTGGCTCCTCCCCCTATGACCCTCCTCCAAGCCAGTTAGGTACTGTGCCCGGACGAGCGTACACAATAAGGGAGGAATTTTGAATCCCGGGTAAGACTCATACCAGCCACACCAATCACACCGTACAACTTGTGATCAAAACCAGTTAACAGTATGATAACAGAGGAGCCTCTGAAAGATGGCTTCCTAACAATAACCCGAATTAGTTAACAATAACTATGTACAATTATTGCAGATAATCCGCACTTGGGATGGGCGCCCAGCATCCACTACGGACTCCGAGAAATAGAATTATCGGTAAGTAAATTCTTATTTTCTCTATCGTCCTAGTGGATGCTGGGGTTCCTGAAAGGACCATGGGGATTATACCAAAGCTCCCAAACGGGCGGGAGAGTGCGGATGACTCTGCAGCACCGAATGAGAGAACTCCAGGTCCTCCTTAGCCAGAGTATCAAATTTGTAAAATTTTACAAACGTGTTCTCCCCTGACCACGTAGCTGCTCGGCAAAGTCGTAATGCCGAGACCCCTCGGGCAGCCGCCCAAGATGAGCCCACCTTCCTTGTGGAGTGGGCCTTTACAGATTTAGGCTGTGGCAGGCCTGCCACAGAATGTGCAAGTTGGATTGTGCTACAGATCCAACGAGCAATCGTCTGCTTAGACGCAGGAGCACCCATCTTGTTCGGTGCATACAATATAAACAACGAGTCAGAGCTCCTTGCAATATATATTTTTAATGCTCTGACAACGTCCAGTAACTTGGAGTCCTCCAAGTCACTTGTAGCCGCAGGCACTACAATAGGCTGGTTCAGATGAAATGCTGACACCACCTTAGGGAGAAAATGCGGACGAGTCCGCAGTTCTGCCCTGTCCGAATGGAAAATCAGATATGGGCTTTTGTAAGATAAAGCTGCCAGTTCTGACACTCTCCTGGCCGAAGCCAGGGCTAGTAACATGGTCACTTTCCATGTGAGATATTTTAAATCCACCTTTTTTAGTGGTTCAAACCAATGAGATTTTAGAAATTCCAAAACCACATTGAGATCCCACGGTGCCACTGGAGGCACCACAGGAGGCTGTATATGCAGCACTCCCTTAACAAAAGTCTGGACTTCAGGAACTGAAGCCAATTCTTTTTGAAAGAAAATCGACAGGGCCGAAATTTGAACCTTAATAGATCCCAATTTGAGACCCATAGACAATCCTGATTGCAGGAAATGTAGGAATCGACCCAGTTGAAATTCCTCCGTCGGAGCACTCCGATCCTCGCACCACGCAACATATCTTCGCCAAATGCGGTGATAGTGTTGCACGGTTACTTCCTTCCTTGCTTTAATCAAAGTAGGAATGACTTCTTCCGGCATGCCTTTTTCCTTTAGGATCCGGCGTTCAACCGCCATGCCGTCAAACGCAGCCGCGGTAAGTCTTGAAACAGACAGGGACCCTGCTGAAGCAAGTCCCTCCTTAGAGGTAGAGGCCACGGATCTTCCGTGATCATCTCTTGAAGTTCCGGGTACCAAGTCCTTCTTGGCCAATCCGGAACCACTAGTATCGTTCTTACGCCTCTTTGCCGTATAATTCTCAATACTTTTGGTATGAGAGGCAGAGGAGGAAACACATACACCGACTGGTACACCCAAGGCGTTACCAGCGCGTCCACAGCTATTGCCTGCGGATCTCTTGACCTGGCGCAATACCTGTCCAGTTTTTTGTTGAGGCGAGATGCCATCATGTCCACCATTGGTCTTTCCCAACGGGTTACCAGCATGTGGAAGACTTCCGGATGAAGTCCCCACTCTCCCGGGTGAAGGTCGTGTCTGCTGAGGAAGTCTGCTTCCCAGTTGTCCACTCCCGGGATGAACACTGCTGACAGTGCTATCACATGATTCTCTGCCCAGCGAAGAATCCTTGCAGCTTCTGCCATTGCACTCCTGCTTCTTGTGCCGCCCTGTCTGTTCACATGGGCGACTGCCGTGATGTTGTCCGACTGGATCAACACCGGTTTTCCTTGAAGCAGAGGTTCTGCCTGGCTTAGAGCATTGTAGATTGCTCTTAGTTCCAGAATGTTTATGTGAAGAGACGTTTCCAGGCTCGTCCACACTCCCTGGAAGTTTCTTCCTTGTGTGACTGCTCCCCAGCCTCTCAGGCTGGCGTCCGTGGTCACCAGGATCCAATCCTGTATGCCGAATCTGCGGCCCTCCAATAGATGAGCACTCTGCAACCACCACAGAAGAGATACCCTTGTCCTTGGAGACAGGGTTATCCGCTGGTGCATCTGAAGATGCGACCCTGACCATTTGTCTAACAGATCCCTCTGGAAAATTCGTGCATGGAATCTGCCGAATGGAATTGCTTCGTAAGAAGCCACCATTTTTCCCAGGACTCTTGTGCATTGATGTACAGACACCTTTCCTGGTTTTAGGAGGTTCCTGACAAGCTCGGACAACTCCTTGGCTTTTTCCTCCGGGAGAAAAACCTTTTTCTGAACCGTGTCCAGAATCATCCCTAGGAACAGCAGACGAGTTGTCGGCATTAACTGGGATTTTGGAATATTCAGAATCCAGCCGTGCTGTTTTAGCACTTCTTGAGACAGTGCTAATCCCCTCTCTAGCTGTTCTCTGGACCTTGCCCTTATTAGGAGATCGTCCAAGTATGGGATAATTAATATGCCTTTTCTTCGAAGAAGAATCATCATCTCGGCCATTACCTTTGTAAAGACCCGAGGTGCCGTGGACAATCCGAACGGCAGCGTCTGAAACTGATAGTGACAGTTTTGTACAACGAACCTGAGGTACCCCTGGTGTGAGGGGTAAATTGGAACGTGGAGGTACGCATCCTTGATGTCCAAGGACACCATAAAGTCCCCTTCTTCCAGGTTCGCTATCACTGCTCTGAGTGACTCCATTTTGAACTTGAACTTCTTTATGTACAGGTTCAAGGACTTCAGATTTAGAATAGGTCTTACCGAGCCGTCCGGCTTCGGTACCACAAATAGAGTGGAATAATACCCCTTTCCCTGTTGTAGAAGAGGTACCTTGACTATCACCTGCTGAGAGTACAGCTTGTGAATGGCTTCCAAAACCGTCTCCCTTTCGGAGGGGGACGTTGGTAAAGCAGACTTCAGGAAACGGCGAGGCGGATCTGTCTCTAGTTCCAACCTGTACCCCTGAGATATTATCTGCAGGATCCAGGGATCTACCTGCGAGTGAGCCCACTGCGCGCTGAAATGCTTGAGACGACCGCCCACCGCCCCCGAGTCCGCTTGAGAAGCCCCAGCGTCATGCTGAGGCTTTTGTAGAAGCGGGGGAGGGCTTCTGTTCCTGGGAAGGAGCTGCCTGTTGGTGTCTCTTCCCCCTTCCTCTGCCTCGTGGCAGATATGAATATCCCTTTGCTCTCTTGTTTTTAAAGGAACGAAAGGACTGCGGTTGAAAAGTCGGTGTCTTTTTCTGTTGGGGAGTAGCTTGAGGTAAAAAGGTGGATTTCCCGGCTGTAGCCGTGGCCACCAAATCTGATAGACCGACTCCAAATAACTCCTCCCCTTTATACGGCAAAACTTCCATATGCCGTTTTGAGTCCGCATCGCCTGACCACTGTCGCGTCCATAAACTTCTTCTGGCCGAAATGGACATAGCACTTACCCGTGATGCCAGTGTGCAGATATCCCTCTGTGCATCACGCATATAAAGAAATGCATCCTTTATTTGCTCTAAAGACAGTAAAACATTGTCCCTATCCAGGGTATCAATATTTTCAATCAGGGACTCTGACCAAACTACTCCAGCACTGCACATCCAGGCTGACGCTATAGCTGGTCGTAGTATAACACCTGTATGTGTGTATATACTTTTTTGGATATTTTCCATCCTCCTATCTGTTGGATCTTTAAGTGCGGCCGTCTCAGGAGAGGGTAACGCCACTTGTTTAGATAAGCGTGTGAGCGCCTTATCCACCCTAGGAGGTGTTTCCCAGCGCGCCCTAACCTCTGACGGGAAAGGGTATAAAGCTAATAACTTCTTTGAAATTAGCATCTTTTTATCGGGGGCAACCCACGCTTCATCACATACATCATTTAGTTCTTCTGATTCAGGAAAAACTATAGGTAGTTTTTTCACACCCCACATAATACCCTGTTTAGTGGTACCAGTAGTATCAGCTAAATGTAACGCCTCCTTCATTGCCAAAATCATATAACGTGTGGCCATACTGGAAAATACGGTTGATTCGTCACCGTCGCCACTGGAATCAGTGCCTGTGTCTGGGTCTGTGTCGACCGACTGAGGCAAAGGGCGTTTTACAGCCCCTGACGGTGTTTGAGGCGCCTGGACAGGCACTAACTGATTGTCCGGCCGTCTCATGTCGACAAACGACTGCTTTAGCGTGTTGACACTATCCCGTAATTCCATAAATAAAGGCATCCATTCTGGTGTCGACCCCCTAGGAGGTGACATCCCCATATTTGGCAATTGCTCCGCCTCCACACCAATATCGTCCTCATACAGGTCGACACACACGTACCGACACACAGCAGACACACAGGGAATGCTCTTAACGAAGACAGGACCCCACTAGCCCTTTGGGGAGACAGAGGGAGAGTTTGCCAGCACACACCAAAAGCGCTATATATGACAGGGATAGCCTTATAATAAGTGCTCCCTGTATAGCTGCTTTTATAATATAATTTTTGCCACTATTTTGCCCCCCCTCTCTTGTTTTACCCTGTTTCTGTAGTGCAGTGCAGGGGAGAGACCTGGGAGCCGTCCTGACCAGCGGAGCTGTGTAAGGAAAATGGCGCTGTGTGCTGAGGAGATAGGCCCCGCCCCTTTTCCGGCGGGCTCGTCTCCCGCTCTTTAGTGTATTCTGGCAGGGGTTAAATATCTCCATATAGCCCCGGAGGCTATATGTGAGGTATTTTTTAGCCAAATAGGTTTTCATTTGCCTCCCAGGGCGCTCCCCTCCCAGCGCCCTGCACCCTCAGTGACTGCCGTGTGAAGTGTGCGGAGAGGAAAATGGCGCACAGCTGCAGTGCTGTGCGCTACCTTTAGAAGACTGAGGAGTCTTCTGCCGCCGATTCTGGACCTCTTCATGTTTCAGCATCTGCAAGGGGGCCGGCGGCGAGGCTCCGGTGACCATCCAGGCTGTACCTGTGATCGTCCCTCTGGAGCTGATGTCCAGTAGCCAAGAAGCCAATCCATCCTGCACGCAGGTGAGTTCACTTCTTCTCCCCTAAGTCCCTCGTTGCAGTGATCCTGTTGCCAGCAGGACTCACTGTAAAATAAAAAACCTAAGCTAAACTTTCTCTAAGCAGCTCTTTAGGAGAGCCACCTAGATTGCACCCTTCTCGGCCGGGCACAAAAATCTAACTGGCTTGGAGGAGGGTCATAGGGGGAGGAGCCAGTGCACACCACCTGATCGGAAAGCTTTACTTTTGTGCCCTGTCTCCTGCGGAGCCGCTATTCCCCATGGTCCTTTCAGGAACCCCAGCATCCACTAGGACGATAGAGAAACCTGCACTGTTAGTGTGCCTTGAGGACCGTGGTTGGGAATGCCCGGTTTACTGGATCAGTCCACTAACCACTGCCTCCATAGGGTGTAGGAGATGCATACACTTCACTGCTACAATAAATTCTAGATCAGTATGTAAGGAACAGCCACAGGTAAAACTATCATTTGTAAAAGCAGCTGAACACATGAATGGGTAAAGGCAGCGGACTTCAAAAGCTGAAGATGTTTTATACTGGATTTGTAAAAGCATAACATTAATGTGGAACCTTGATAATATTAACAAATATTGATATAGTGCACACATATACTACACTGCTTTACAGATAATATTTATTAATTAACATCAGTCCCTGTCCCAGAGGAGCTTACATTCAAATATTCCCTAACACATGGGAGAGAAGTAGTAATAGGTAGCGGATTCAGACGGAGGAGGCAGAGGCTGGAGAAAAGTATTGGTAGGTAGGAGGTACATGCAGAGGAGGCAAAGAGGCTGCAGAGGAGCAGCAGTAGGTAGGGGGCTCAGGGGCTGGAGATGTGCAGCAGGAGGTAGGGGGCACAGGGGCTGGAGATGTGCAGCAGGAGGTAGGGGGCACAGGGGCTGGAGATGTGCAGCAGGAGGTAGGGGGCACAGGGGCTGCAGTGGAGCAGCAGGAGGTAGGGGGCACAGGGGCTGCGGAGGAGGAGGTAGGGGGCACAGGGGCTAGAGAGGAGCAGCAGCAGAAAGTAGGGGGCACAGGGGCTGCGGAGGAGGAGGTAGTGGGCAGAGGGGCTGGGGTGGAGCAGCAGGAGGTAGGGGGCACAGGGGCTGGGGAGGAGCAGCAGGAGGAAGGGGGCACAGGGACTGGGGAGGAGCAGCAGGAGGTAGGGGGCACAGGGGCTGGAGAGGAGCAGTAGGAGGCACAGGGGCTAGAGAGGAGCAGTAGGAGGCACAGGGGCTAGAGAGGAGCAGTAGGAGGCACAGGGGCTAGAGAGGAGAAGCAGGAGGCACAGGGGCTAGAGAGGAGAAGCAGGAGGTAGGGGGCACAGAGGCTGGAGAGGAGCAGTAGGAGGCACAGGGGCTGGAGAGGAGCAGTAGGAGGCACAGGGGCTGGAGAGGAGCAGTAGGAGGCACAGGGGCTGGAGAGGAGCAGTAGGAGGCACAGGGGCTGGAGAGGAGCAGTAGGAGGCACAGGGGCTAGGGAGTAGAAGCAGGAGGCACAGGGGCTAGAGAGGAGAAGCAGGAGGTAGGGGGCACAGGGGCTGGAGAGGAGCAGCAGGAGGCACAGGGGCTGGAGAGGAGCAGCAGGAGGCACAGGGGCTGGAGAGGAGCAGCAGGAGGCACAGGGGCTGGAGAGGAGCAGCAGGAGGCACAGGGGCTGGAGAGGAGCAGCAGGAGGCACAGGGGCTGGAGAGGAGCAGCAGGAGGCACAGGGGCTGGAGAGGAGCAGCAGGAGGCACAGGGGCTGGAGAGGAGCAGCAGGAGGCACAGGGGCTGGAGAGGAGCAGCAGGAGGCACAGGGGCTGGAGAGGAGCAGCAGGAGGCACAGGGGCTGGAGAGGAGCAGCGGGAGGCACAGGGGCTGGAGAGGAGCAGCGGGAGGCACAGGGGCTGGAGAGGAGCAGCGGGAGGCACAGGGGCTGGAGAGGAGCAGCGGGAGGCACAGGGGCTAGAGAGGAGAAGCAGGAGGTAGGGGACACAGGGGCTGGAGAGGAGCAGCAGGAGGTAGGGGGCACAGAGGCTGGAGAGGAGCAGCAGGAGGCACAGGGGCTAGAGAGGAGCAGCAGGAGGTAGGGGACACAGGGGCTGGAGAGGAGCAGCAGGAGGTAGGGGGCACAGGGGCTGGAGAGGAGCAGCGGGAGGCACAGGGGCTAGAGAGGAGCAGCAGGAGGTAGGGGACACAGGGGCTGGAGAGGAGCAGCAGGAGGTAGGGGGCACAGAGGCTGGAGAGGAGCAGCAGGAGGTAGGGGGCACAGAGGCTGGAGAGGAGCAGCAGGAGGTAGGGGGCACAGAGGCTGGAGAGGAGCAGCAGGAGGTAGGGGGCACAGAGGCTGGAGAGGAGCAGCAGGAGGCACAGGGGCTAGAGAGGAGAAGCAGGAGGTAGGGGGCACAGGGGCTGGAGAGGAGCAGTAGGAGGCACAGGGGCTGGAGAGGAGCAGCAGGAGGCACAGGGGCTGGAGAGGAGCAGCAGGAGGCACAGGGGCTGGAGAGGAGCAGCAGGAGGCACAGGGGCTGGAGAGGAGCAGCAGGAGGCACAGGGGCTGGAGAGGAGAAGCAGGAGGCACAGGGGCTGGAGAGGAGAAGCAGGAGGCACAGGGGCTGGAGAGGAGCAGCAGGAGGTAGGGGACACAGGGGCTGGAGAGGAGCAGCAGGAGGTAGGGGGCACAGAGGCTGGAGAGGAGCAGCAGGAGGTAGGGGGCACAGAGGCTGGAGAGGAGCAGCAGGAGGCACAGGGGCTAGAGAGGAGAAGCAGGAGGTAGGGGGCACAGGGGCTGGAGAGGAGCAGTAGGAGGCACAGGGGCTGGAGAGGAGCAGCAGGAGGCACAGGGGCTGGAGAGGAGCAGCAGGAGGCACAGGGGCTGGAGAGGAGCAGCAGGAGGCACAGGGGCTGGAGAGGAGCAGCAGGAGGCACAGGGGCTGGAGAGGAGCAGCAGGAGGCACAGGGGCTGAAGAGGAGCAGCAGGAGGCACAGGGGCTGGAGAGGAGAAGCAGGAGGCACAGGGGCTGGAGAGGAGAAGCAGGAGGCACAGGGGCTGGAGAGGAGAAGCAGGAGGCACAGGGGCTGGAGAGGAGAAGCAGGAGGCACAGGGGCTGGAGAGGAGAAGCAGGAGGCACAGGGGCTGGAGAGGAGAAGCAGGAGGCACAGGGGCTGGAGAGGAGAAGCAGGAGGCACAGGGGCTGGAGAGGAGAAGCAGGAGGCACAGGGGCTGGAGAGGAGAAGCAGGAGGCACAGGGGCTGGAGAGGAGAAGCAGGAGGCACAGGGGCTGGAGAGGAGAAGCAGGAGGCACAGGGGCTGGAGAGGAGAAGCAGGAGGCACAGGGGCTGGAGAGGAGCAGCAGGAGGCACAGGGGCTGGAGAGGAGCAGTAGGAGGCACAGGAGCTAGAGAGGAGAAGCAAGAGGCACAGGGGCTAGAGAGGAGAAGCAGGAGGCACAGGGGCTAGAGAGGAGAAGCAGGAGGTAGGGGGCACAGGGGCTGGAGAGGAGCAGTAGGAGGCACAGGGGCTGGAGAGGAGCAGTAGGAGGCACAGGGGCTAGAGAAGAGCAGTAGGAGGCACAGGGGCTAGAGAGGAGCAGTAGGAGGCACAGGGGCTAGAGAGGAGAAGCAAGAGGCACAGGGGCTAGAGAGGAGAAGCAGGAGGTAGGGGGCACAGGGGCTGGAGAGGAGCAGTAGGAGGCACAGGGGCTGGAGAGGAGCAGCAGGAGGCACAGGGGCTGGAGAGGAGCAGCAGGAGGCACAGGGGCTGGAGAGGAGCAGCAGGAGGCACAGGGGCTGGAGAGGAGCAGCAGGAGGCACAGGGGCTGGAGAGGAGCAGCAGGAGGTAAGGGCACAGAGGCTGGATAGGAACAGCAGGAGCTAGGAGGCACAGGGGCTGGAGAGGAGCAGCAGGAGGTAGGGGGCACAGGGGCTGGAGAGGAGCAGCAGGAGGTAGGGGGCACAGGGGCTGGAGAGGAGCAGCAGGAGGTAGGGGGCACAGAGGCTGGAGAGGAGCAGCAGGAGGTAGGGGGCACAGAGGCTGGAGAGGAGCAGCAGGAGGCACAGGGGCTAGAGAGGAGAAGCAGGAGGTAGGGGGCACAGGGGCTGGAGAGGAGCAGTAGGAGGCACAGGGGCTGGAGAGGAGCAGTAGGAGGCACAGGGGCTAGAGAGGAGCAGTAGGAGGCACAGGAGCTAGAGAGGAGAAGCAAGAGGCACAGGGGCTAGAGAGGAGAAGCAGGAGGCACAGGGGCTAGAGAGGAGAAGCAGGAGGTAGGGGGCACAGGGGCTGGAGAGGAGCAGTAGGAGGCACAGGGGCTGGAGAGGAGCAGTAGGAGGCACAGGGGCTAGAGAAGAGCAGTAGGAGGCACAGGGGCTAGAGAGGAGCAGTAGGAGGCACAGGGGCTAGAGAGGAGAAGCAAGAGGCACAGGGGCTAGAGAGGAGAAGCAGGAGGTAGGGGGCACAGGGGCTGGAGAGGAGCAGTAGGAGGCACAGGGGCTGGAGAGGAGCAGTAGGAGGCACAGGGGCTAGAGAGGAGCAGTAGGAGGCACATGGGCTAGAGAGGAGCAGTAGGAGGCACAGGGGCTAGAGAGGAGCAGCAGGAGGTAAGGGCACAGGGGATAGAGAGGAGCAACAGGAGGTAAGGGCACAGGGGCTGGAGAGGAACAGCAGGAGGTAGGGGGCACAGGGGCTGGAGAGGAGCAGCAGGAGGTAGGGGGCACAGGGGCTAGAGAGGAACAGTAGGAGGTACATGGGGCTAGAGAGGAGCAGTAGGAGGTACATGGGGCTAGAGAGGAGCAGTAGGAGGTACATGGGGCTAGAGAGGAGCAGTAGGAGGTACATGGGGCTAGAGAGGAGCAGTAGGAGGTACATGGGGCTAGAGAGGAGCAGTAGGAGGTACATGGGGCTAGAGAGGAGCAGTAGGAGGTACATGGGGCTAGAGAGGAGCAGTAGGAGGTACATGGGGCTAGAGAGGAGCAGTAGGAGGTACATGGGGCTAGAGAGGAGCAGTAGGAGGTACATGGGGCTAGAGAGGAGCAGTAGGAGGTACATGGGGCTAGAGAGGAGCAGTAGGGGGTACATGGGGCTAGAGAGGAGCAGTAGGGGGTACATGGGGCTAGAGAGGAGCAGTAGGGGGTACATGGGGCTAGAGAGGAGCAGTAGGAGCCACAGGGGTTGAGAGGAGCAGTAGGAGGCACAGGGGCTAGAGAGGAGCAGTAGGAGGCACAGGGGCTAGAGAGGAGCAGCAGGAGGCACAGGGGCTAGAGAGGAGCAGCAGGAGGCACAGGGGCTAGAGAGGAGCAGCAGGAGGCACAGGGGCTAGAGAGGAGCAGCAGGAGGCACAGGGGCTAGAGAGGAGCAGTAGGAGGCACAGGGGCTAGAGAGGAGCAGTAGGAGGCACAGGGGCTAGAGAGGAGCAGTAGGAGGCACAGGGCCTAGAGAGGAGCAGTAGGAGGCACAGGGCCTAGAGAGGAGCAGCAGGAGGTACAGGGGCTAGAGAGGAGCAGTAGAAGGCACAGGGGCTAGAGAGGAGCAGTAGGAGGCACAGGGGCTAGAGGAGCAGTAGGAGGCACAGGGGCTAGAGAGGAGCAGCAGGAGGCACAGGGGCTAGAGAGGAGCAGCAGGAGGTAGAGGGCATGGGCTGGAGAGGAACAGCAGGAGGTAGGGGGCACAGGGGCTGGAGAGGAGCAGCAGGAGGTAGTGGGCACAGAGGCTGGAGGTGTTGGGGTATGTAACGCTGCAGGCGGCTAGTAGGGCAGAATAGTGATTGTGCGCTAGGCATGATGGGAAGACAAGGGTCACCCTCCCCCGGCTCAAAAACTGATAACAGCGAGTGGGAATACCCCGTACTATAGCCCACTAGCAGCCGCTACAGTCACCGACTTCCCCGCTGTTGCCGCTCACCTCTCCGGTCACCTTGCTGTTCTGTCACCGTCCGCAGAAGGCAGAAGCACAGTGATGACGTCAGTACGTGGTGCGTCACGGTAGAGTCCCGCCCCTCACCAGCTGCTGCTGCAGTTGGGTCGCTCACCTGTCACTCAGCCCCCTGGCCTCGTCGTCAGGCACTATAATGGGGGATCACAGGGACGGACCTGTTCTGGCAGGGCATGCTGCAAGCCTGCAACCTTTAGTTCCTCAACAGTAAAATAACATATTACTGTAACCATAACACTACCATTAATACTACTAGTGGTGTGTAATAAGCTCTGTGCCCCATCCACAGCACAGTCACCTATACACAGCTGACAGGGTAGTTATGGACCCCAGGAGCTAATGTGGGGGCTCCCTGCACCTATGTGCCTGGGAGAGGGCCTGCAATGTTCTAATACAACTCGGGCTGGGCTGGCAGCTGCCCTCTTCCGGTTGTTGCCCCCTTTGCTGGTGTGCAGGTGCCCAGTTACGGTGCTGCCAACTTTCTATATATTTATTTTGGACAATTGTATAATACTAGGTGATTCATCGCTCTTCACACCGTCGTTTGGGGCTACGCCCCGATAACCCCTGCACACCTTTGGACATACGCAGGCCGGTAGATAACAGAATCAGAAACACAGGGCAGTATAGAGGGCATACAGAAATGGTGTCCGGTTGAGAAAAGATAGAGAGGCGTGGGGTGGGGGGAGAAAGGGAATGTACAGAAACGCTGTGCGATCAGTAAAGGATAGGGGAGGCAGGGTGGTAGGGAGAGGATAAAGAGAGGCAAGGTGTTAGACAGAAAATACCGTTGCAAGAGGCTACGACCCGTTAACCCCTGCACGGGCTTCAGCTGTGCTATAATTGTTATTATATGGAGTATTACCTGCAAAAAAGTTTATGCTATTGGGTAAATATTGCAAGGGGGAAGGGCGTGCGATTGTCAAGGGGGCGTAGCCCTTTGTGAGGGCGTAAAGAGTGGCCGCAGGGCACAATGAATAACATAGTGTAGTATATACTGCTAGTGTATGCAGCGCAGCTTATACACACAGTGGCCACAGGTATCAGCCGCGTATACACACAATGGACACAGGTAGCTGAGCTGCTTATACACACAATGGCCACAGGTAACAGAGCTACGTATCCACACAGTGGCCAGAGGTAGCAGGGCAGTTTATACACACAATACCCACAGGTAGCAGAGCCGCTTATACACACAATACCCACAGGTAGCAGAGCCGCTTATACACACAGTGCCCACAGGTAGCAGCACAGCTTATACACACAGTGGCCACAGGTATCAGGGCCACGTATCCACACAGTGGCCAGAGGTAGCAGGGCAGCTTATACACACAATACCCACAGATAGCAGAGCCGCTTATACACACAGCGGCCACAGGTAGCAGAGCCGCTTATACACACAGTGCCCACAGGTAGCAGAGCCGCTTATACACACAGTGCCCACAGGTAGCAGAGCCGCTTATACATACAGTGCCCACAGGTAGCAGAGACGTTGATACACAACGTGCCCACAGGTAGCAAAGCAGTTTATACACACAATGACCACAGGTAGCAGTGTTGCTTATACACACAATGGACCCCGGTAGCAGTGCCACTTCTACACACAATTCCCATAGGTAACAGAGGCACTTATACACACAGTGGCCACAGGTAGCTGAGCCGCTTATACACACAATGGCCACAGGTAGCAGCACCACTTATACACACAATGGCCACTTTTAGCAGCACCGCTTATACACACAATGGCCACTGGTAGCAGTGTCACTTATACACACAATGGCCACAGGTAGCAGCACCACTTATACACACAATGGCCACAGGTAGCAGTGGCGCTTATACACACAATGGCCACAGGTAGCAGTGTCACTTATACACACAATGGCCACTGGTACCAGAGCCGCGTATACACACAGTGGCCACAGGGAGCTGTGCCACTTATACACAATGGCCACAGGTAGCAGTGTCGCTTAGACACATAATGGCCACAGTATTACTTTTTTTTTATTAATCCAATGTCCATCGGTAGCAACTATACTCACAGAAGTTCAGTGTGTGTGGTGGTGGGGGGGGGGGTTTGGAAAGAGGGTGGGTTCAGTGAGGTGGAGGTGCCTATCCATGCCGCTAATCACCCCGATTTAGGGAATCACTTGTAGCGGCTGCGGATGGTGTCCGAGGTGCTACGTGTGATGGAGGGGTGGGTGCTGGAGGGGGTCCAGAGGTGTTGCGGGTGGTGGAGGGGTGGTTGCAGTGGCACGGATGGCGGAAAGGGTGCAGAGGTGCAGTGGGTGGGGGAGGGGGAGGTGTGGAGGGGGCGCGGATGGGGGAGGGGGTCTAGAGGTATGGGGGTGGGTTGGGGGTGTAGCGGGAGGAGAGGTGGGGGAGGTGCGGGGGTACTGCGGGTGGGGGAGAGGCGGGGGGTTAGGGTTGTGGGTGATACGGGTGGGGGAGGGGGCGGGAGTGCCGCGGGTGGGGGAGGGGCATGTGCGGGAGACGGATGTGGTGGGTGCCGTAGGTGGAGGAGGGGCGGAGGGTGCTGCAGGTGGGGGCGGGAGTGCCGTGGGTATGGGAGGAGTGGGGGGTGCTGCAGGTGTGGGTGCTACGGGTGGGGTAGGGGGTGCGAGGCGCATGTGGTGGATGCTGCGGGTGGGGGGCGGATGTGGCGGATACTGTGGGTGCCGCGGGTGGGGGAGGGGCGGGCAGGTTTTATGGTGCGGGGGTGTAGCGGGGGGGAGTGGTGGGTATGGGGGTGGGGTGGGAGTGCCGCAGGTGGGGGAGGTGCAGGGGGTGCTGCGGGTTGTGGGTGCTACGGGTGGGGGAGGGGCGTGTGCTGTGGGTGGGGGATGGATGTGGTAGGTGCCGCGGGTGGGGTGGAGGTTGTGGGGGGAGAGGTGGGTATGGGGGTGGGGGAGGTGCGGGGGTGCTGCGGGTGGGGGAGAGGGCAGGAGTGCAGTGTGCGGGGGAGGGGCGTGTGCCGCGGGTGGGGGGTGGATGTGGTAGATGCTGTGGGTGCCGCGGGTGGGGGAGGTGCGGGTGGGGTGTAGGGTGCGGGGGAGAGGTGGTTATGGGGGTGGGGGAGGTGTGGCTGCGGGGTGTGGTGGGGTCTGCCGCTGGTGGGGGAGGGGCGGGGGTGCTGCGGATGGGGGAGGGTGCAGGAGTACGGCGGGTGGTGCTGATGGTGTGGGTGCTACGGGTGGGGGAGGGGTCGGGAGTGCCCCGGATGGGGGAGGGGCGGGAGTGCCGCGGGGTGCTGCAGATGTGTGTGCCATGGGTGGGGGAGTGAGTGCCGCGGGTGGGGAGTGCTGCAGGTGTGGGTGCCGGATGTTGTGAAGGCTGTGGGTGCCGCAGGTGGGAGGGGGGCGGGTGCGGCAGTCAGTGGTCGTCCACGGCATTCTCCTCCGGACTGTGCGGCAGCTGAGCAGTCACCAGCTGCAGTGTCACCAGGGTGCAGGGAGTGTACGGGGAGGGGGGAGAGAGGGGAGTGGGCGGAAATTGGGAGGGGACTTGGCGGGGATGGGCGGACCGAGGGAGGGGACTGTTCCTGGCCTGCATCCAGCCACCCAGATCTGTAACTGTGACTCTTATTATAGACACATTACGCATCAGAAAGTTTCCAGAACTGAAAGAAACAGCAATAACTGCTAAAACAGGGGTCCCGACTCCCGGGTCAGAGGGGTTCATTTCTCTGTGCATTATTATAGGGTCAGAAGGAACACTACTTTGGTTTGTACACCATTTTTCTTTTACGGTCATTAAATATATTGTTTTGTTGCCAGCCACGATTGCCAACCCTACATATACCGTGCTGTTCTCTATATACCACCACCGATGTTACCTTCACTTATAACTGCAAGATTTTGTTTTTTGGCACATAAGTGAATTACAATGTATCAGTTCCATTAAGCATTACCCTTTTTACAACGCACAATTTAGAGGTGGGTGCAGTGCCGATGCTGGACGCAAGCGGACGATGTCTACAGTCTGCTCTGTATACGCAAATTGAAATTGCATGAAGTGACATGCAATTTCGGTGGGCGTCCGATGGTGTAACGATGGGGCGTCTTAGTACATGGCCAGAATCCTTTTTCTCTGTAAAATAAATACATGGCACATGAGGTCTCGGAGCATTGGCACATGGGGCCTGAGTCAGATATTTACGCAAGTCCAAAATTCACGTAAATCTCTGTTGTTTAATGCAACACAGCTCTTTGGGCGCAGCAGCGGACCACAGAAGTCAGTGGGCGGCCTTTTACTTAAGACGCCTCCTGCATCTTTCACACAAAGACGCAGCGGCTGTGCTATTAGTGTACACCTCAGAGAACCTTGGAATGTCTGCTATTGAACAGCTGAGCACCACGGATATAAATCAGTGCCTGTGCTTGATTCTGTGCCCCGTACATTCTTGGCAGGTGAATGGAAGAAAGATGGACAGCGGACATAAGGAGGAAATGTAACATGTTATTCTTTTACTGTCCTGCGTCCTTTACCGACTTCCACCCTGCAAAGGTGTCTGTGTGCACTACAACAGCATCCCCAATATGAGGGAAACCAACTACACCCTATTCAAGTGTTGCCAGTTTCTAAAGTTTCTCATTATATACTATTATTGTATTTTAATATAGTATTAAGTTTAAAAAAATCCCTGCTCTCCTTCTTTGATTCGCTCCCACCGCCGTGTGTTGCCCAGCGATTGTTTGAACCAGGGCCACCATCAGGGGGATACTTGAAGCACAGCTGTCCCGGGCCGGCCTCTCTGACAGAGAGGGGAGGGCCCGTGCCCCTCATGCTGCCGTCTGCCAGCAGCACTCTATTGAAAATGTCCCTCCCAAAATGTCCGCTGCCTCAGAGGAGACAGTCATTAAAGATACTAGAGTAGTCTCCTCTGAGGCAGTGGCCATTTTGGGAGGGACATTTTGAAATAGTTTGAAGCAGGCAGGCATGAACAGTGGCCCCCCGCCGGGACGGCAGACCGCTGAGGGAATCCCGACAACGAGCAGAACCCATGACAGCGAGCAGGTACTAGCATAATTATACCCCTTTTACATTCGCAGCTTCGGGTCATTCCCGGGAATGTGTCCCGGTATATTTGCCGGGACACATTCCCGGGAATGACCCTTTTACATTTGCAGCCCGACCCGGCATATTGCCGGGTCGGTGACGTCACCGCTGATGCTACTGGAGGCGGTGCTTGGAGATAACCTTCTCCAAGCACCGCCTCCTCCTATGCAGAGAACGGGTGCCGGGTCGCCTTGACCCGGTATACCCGTTCACACTGCACAGCTTCCCGGGACGGTTACGGATTCAACCCAGGTCGAGACCTGGGTTGAAATCCCGGGATGCTCGTCCTGGGAAATTGTCCCTGTACCCATTCACACTCACAAAAATCCCGGGATGATGCGCGTTCACGTGCAATATCCCGATATTTTTCTGCGAGTGTAAAAGGGGTATTACTGTGTGGGCATAATATGGTGACAAGGGCATTAATGTAGGGGCATAATAAGTTGTCAGGGGCATTACTGGGGGGGGGCACAGAGCCGGCCTTAGGCATAGGCAAACTAGGCAAATGCCTAGGGCATTTGGTATGCTTAGGGGCACCAGCAGCTTCTGCTGATTAAAATGATATGCGGCATGCCTATATTCTGTGTGTGACTGCAGCTGTATCTGCATACGAAATGCTACATTGCAGTGTATTCCTGGAAATCACTGTAATGTAGCATTTCGTATGCAGATACAGCCACAGTCACACACAGAATATAGGCATGCTGCATATCATTTTAGTCAGCGGAAGCTGCTTGTGCATCCTAGCCACACACTAATGCAAATAAGATGCATTTTCATAAACAAAAGGCGCCCAACATTAGCAGAGCTGCCAGCTGACTCATGCCAGGCATCTCCTGCAGAACTAGCGGCGGTGCTAGGGGGCACCAACCAAAATCTTGCCTAGGGCATCATATTGGTTAGGGCCGGCTCTGGGGGGGCATGATATAATAACGGGGCATAACTGGGGGGGATAATATGGTGTCAAGCAGTGGCGTGCGGTGAGGTCAGTGGCTGGGGAGGCACTGGCAGCTAACCATCTCCCCCCCCATACATTGCTAAAACCAGCACCAGGCAGTACCAGCCAGGGGGGGTAATGCCATAGCAGGGGAGACACTCAGTGTGGGGTCCCCCTGCCATAACATTAATCACCCCCCAAGCCAGTCAGCCCAGGGCTGGAATTCCTCGGAAGTGGGGACCCCAAAAAATACAAATGGGGTCCCCCCTCCCGAGCAATAACCAGCACTGGGCTGATAGCCCAGTGCTATGCCCCGCACCCCTGGTGGCAGTGGGTGCGGGGTTCATTGTTAATATTGTTCTTTACAGGTGGCCTACAGGTCCCAGCAAGCCTGCCCCAGCATGCTGGCACTTGGAGAACCACATGTGCCAGCATGCCCGGACATAATGGGCCCACTGGCACCAGTAGTCCACCTGTAAAGAATAGTAATATTGTTCTTTACAGGTGACCTACAGGTCCCAGCAAGCCTGCCCCAGCATGCTGGCACTTGGAGAACCACAAGTGCCAGCATGCCCGGACATAATGGGCCCGCTGGCACCTGTAAAGAAAATATTAAAATAAAAACACCACACTATCTTTAAAAAATTAGTTTATTTGTCTGGGTCTTCATCTGGGGGCCTTTAAGCTCTTTTGTATGGCCGCCGCCTCCCCAGGGCTTCCGGCGTCTTCCCAGGGGGGGGCGCCGCCTCCTCAGGGCTTCCAGCGTCTTCCTCCGGCGTCTTCAACTGGGAGGCGGCAGCCTTTACGCTCTTTTGCATGGCCGCCGCCTTCCCCAGGGCTTCCAGCGTCTTCACCTGGTGGGCGGTGGCTATTAAGCTCTTTTACATAGCCGCCGCCCATCCAGGACTTCCGGCTTCTTCTATCTTCAGGAGCTCTTCACTGCTACTCCTCCGCCGTCGGACTGACGCGCCGCTGCCTCGCGCTGAGTTATATAAGTCAGACAGAGGGGGCGGGGCAATGACGCAGCAAGCCGTGATTGGCTCGCGGCGGCCTTCTTGAATTTAAAAAATTACGCGGAGCAATTTTTGAAATTGGTACCGCTCCGCTGCCAAACTCTGCTAATACTCTCACCTCTGCCGCGTCCCGCCACCACCCACCCCTTCCACCGCGCCCACACAGTGATTGACAGCGGTTCCAGTGACGTGCAATCAGGGGAGGCACTGCCTCCCCTTACTGCACGTCCCTGGTGTCAAGGGCATTACTGTGGGGACTTAGGATGGTGCAAGGGGCATAATATGGTGTTGTTCCGTATGTGCATACGAATTTAAAAAAAAAAACATTTATTGTTATTTAAATATATATATATATATATATATATATATATAAAGCTGAAGATACACAGTAGGAAAGAGAGCAATGGCACCCATGTGTAGTAGTATGCATACTAATACAATGTAATGGATGAGTAGATCTGACGCCCAATGACCAGGTACAGAATACATTCCTGTAGTTACACCCTGAGCACCGTCTGCTGTGCTGTATAACAATTTGCTTCTGGGAACAATACTATTGATTGCCTGGCTGTCAGGGTCCTGCCCACATCCAATATGGCTGCCGGCGGCTCCTCAGCGCTGATGGTGGCGGCGGCGGCCGTGGCCCTAGGCGGCGGGCTGATCCTAGTGGCTCGCCGACTGATGAGCAGCAACGTCCGGGCCGCGGCCTCTGCCCTGATGCGGGGCAAGACGGTGATCATCACCGGGGCCAACTGCGGGATCGGCCGGGCCACGGCCGCCGAGCTGCTCAGGCAGCAGGCTCGCGTCATCCTGGCGTGCAGGGACCGGGACCGGGCGGAGGAGGCGGCCCGAGAGCTGAGGCTAGAGGCCGGGGACAGCGGGGAGATCAGTGTCAGGGAGCTGGACCTGAGCTCCCTGCATTCAGTCCGGCGCTTCTGCCAGGAGGTGGTGAAGGTAGGGAGCCGGGTTACTACTGGAAAGTAGGGATAGCTCAGCGCACCCAGAGACGTCCTGGGAAATGGGGACAGCTCAGCGCACCCTGGGACTGCCAGGGAAATGGGGACAGCTCAGCGCACCCTGGGACTGCCAGGGAAATGGGGACAGCTCAGCGCACCCTGGGACTGCCAGGGAAATAGGGACAGCTCAGCGCACCCTGGGGCTGCCAGGGAAATGGGGACAGCATAGTACATCCTAGCACTCACAGGAAAACAGGCATATTGCGCTTCATTATACAACCTGTTCCCTTTTTGAACTTGTCTTATTCACTTTCCATTGCCTGAAGAAGCAGCTACTGTAGTTGCGGTGAAATGAGCGACCTGACTAAATTTGGCATGCATGCCAAATCCTAAGCTGGCGATAGCGACGCACGGGGACATGGAGCGATGTGTGCTTAATTTCTAAGCAATCTAGTCAGATTGCTTAGAAATGAAGTAAAATGCTCCGTGTGTAAGCTCCTTAAACATTTATAACTTTTTTTCTAAGTCCACGGTTGTGGGGTGATTTAGGAACACCGCATTCTTCTTAGGCTGCCGTTCTGGGTGCCCTGTGGCACTGCACATAAATTATTTGTGGCATTTAGTGTACAGTTAACACTTCTTTTGACAAATGGAAAAATACACACAAATGCTTTTCTGAATGTTCCACACATCAGAAATAGAATAGGCTGCATTGCTGCTTGGTCCAAATGTCACAGATGCATCAGTGATTGCCGGTGCTTCCTCCTACGGTCACTGGAAGAGCGCCGGTAAACATTTAACGAGTGGAGCACTAGGGACAGAGAGGCAGACGACAGTGGTTCTTCTTCACTGCATATTGGTCCAAATTACACAACAAAAAGTCTTCTCCAGATCGTTTAGCTATATTATAATTACTCAGAAAATTCTAGAAGGAAACGGTTGTTTTTTTTGTTTTTTTTTCATCTCCGACAATTTCTCTTCCAGGAAGAAACTCGCCTTGATGTGCTCATCAACAACGCCGGGGTTTTTCAGTGCCCCTACATGAAGACGGAAGACGGGTTCGAAATGCAGTTTGGCGTGAACCACCTAGGTCACTTCCTCCTCACTCACCTCCTCATTGGCCTCCTGAAAAGCTCCGCCCCCAGCAGGATCGTGGTCGTTTCCTCTAAACTCTATAAATACGGTGAAATCAATTTTGATGATTTAAACAGTGAGAAGAGCTACAGTCGAAGCTTTGGTTACAGCCGCAGCAAATTGGCGAACGTCTTGTTCACTAGAGAGCTGGCGAGGCGCCTGGAAGGCACCGGGGTGACGGTCAATGTCCTTCATCCTGGAATAGTCCGAACCAATTTAGGAAGGCATATTAATATCCCTGTCTTGATCAAACCGCTGTTTAATGTTGTGTCCTGGGCTTTCTTTAAAACCCCTGAGGAAGGCGCTCGGACCTCTGTCTACTTGGCATCCTCTCCAGAAGTGGAGGGGGTATCTGGAAAATATTTTGGTGACTGCAAAGAGGAAGACCTCTTGCCGAAAGCTATGGACGACTTGGTTGCTAGGAAACTCTGGGATATAAGTGAAGTCATGGTTGGCCTTATTAAATAAGTGTAGGACTGATCAGATGTGGTTACCAATTGTTCTTCCAGTGTAAAGTACTGTAAAAAAAATATAGACCTATATAGAGACAATATGGTTTTAAAACAAAATAAAGAATATTCTTAGCATTAAATATTAAGCAAATCTGAGCATGCATTTGATAAAGGTATTTACCTTTTGCTGTATAGTAAAATACATTCAATTAATTTATTGATTAATGGCAGTAATGTAATGTGTTTTCCTTTTCCATTTGCTGTTAAAAAAATGTAATATACATGTTTTGTTTCTCCAAAAGGTGTGCAGTGTTTTTCAGGCATTGTCAGAAAAGTGTGCCATGAATATTGTGTATTTATATTATTAATCATACATAGGGGTGTATTCAATTGATGTCGGATCCTTACCGACGGAAAGGATCCGACATTTCAGTATTCAATTAGCGGCCAAATCTGACAGGTTTTGTCCGTTCCCGACAATGCCAGTCCGACTTTTTTTAAAGTTGGATTGACATTGTCGGAAACGGGACTAAAACCTGTGGGATTTGGCCGCGAATCCAACGAAACGCGTGGATCTGCGGCTAATCCGCCGATAGACGTGTCTTCTGACAAGTTGGATTTTATGACTTGTCGGATAAATGGCAGTTTGATTGAATCGAATCTGGATTCAACCTTAAATTATCGGAAACTGCCGTTTATCCGACAAGTCGGGAAATCCGACTTGAATTGAATAGACCCCATAACTGAGAATAGAGTAATTCAACCCAAAAGTGATAATGTAGTTTTGGATATAATAAGGTGAGATACATTAGAAAAGGAAGTGTCACTTGCCTGCCCTGACCTCTGCAGTGATAATGGTCCATATCATAAAATAAATCCGGCTTAGGTAGGCTTTCATCATATTGCAGGTGGGGTTGTCGAAGCCCCTCCTTGAGCTTCTAATTCATTTTAATATTTGGAGGGAATTTGTATTTTTATTTATCGCTAGTAACCAATTTCTTTGTGAATGATTCCTTGAAAATTAGTCTTTCGCCTCCACTTTCAAAGGCATTAAAAAGTCTCTCCAGTTATTGAACAAAAAGTATACTTGTACTACAGGTCTAAAAAAAGTATTACTGTATTTATTTTTCTCTTACGTCCTAGAGGATGCTGGGGACTCCGTAAGGACCATGGGGTATAGACGGGCTCCGCAGGAGACATGGGCACCTAAAAGAACTTTTCCTATGGGTGTGCACTGGCTCCTCCCTCTATGCTCCTCCTCCAGACCTCAGTTAGATTCTGTGCCCAGAGGAGAAGGGTACACCGCAGAGAGCTCTCCTGAGTTTTCTGTGGAAAAATAATTTTGTTAGGTTTTTTATTTTCAGGGATTCCTGCTGGCAACAGGCTCCCTGCATCATGGGACTGAGGGGAGAGAAGTAGACCTACTTAACTGATAGGCTCTACTTCTTAGGCTACTGGACACCATTAGCTCCAGAGGGAGTCGGAACACAGGTCTCACCCTGGGGTTCGTCCCGCTGCCGCGCCGCCGTCCTCCTCACAGATGCCGGAAGATAGAAGCCGGGTGAGTATGAGAAACAAGCAGACATCTCAGGCGGCAGAAGACTTCAGATCTTCATGAGGTAAGGCTGCGCGCCATTGCTCCCATACACAACACACAGACAGCACTGATGGGTGCAGGGCACAGGGGGGGCGCCCTGGGCAGCAATAAACCTTGTTTTTGGGCAATAAAGTGCTATTAGGCTGCGGAGGCAGCAAATAGATGATCCCCCGCCATTTTTGTGAAATATGGGGGGGCGGAGCTGGATCCCTCAGCACTAACCAGCGCCATTTTCCCCACAGAGCTGCATGAGAAACGCTGACTCCCCGGACTCTCCCCTGCTGAACGCTTCAGAGGTTGGAAAAAAGAAAGGGGGGGCACATTGGCGCGCAGTGAGTGGGAAATTGTGTGTGTATATGTGTATGTATATATATATATATATATATATATATATATATATATATATATATAATAAGATTTTACTTACCGATAAATCTATTTCTCGGAGTCCGTAGTGGATGCTGGGGTTCCTGAAAGGACCATGGGGAATAGCGGCTCCGCAGGAGACAGGGCACAAAAAGTAAAGCTTTTCCAGATCAGGTGGTGTGCACTGGCTCCTCCCCCTATGACCCTCCTCCAGACTCCAGTTAGGTACTGTGCCCGGACGAGCGTACACAATAAGGGAGGATTTTGAATCCCGGGTAAGACTCATACCAGCCACACCAATCACACCGTACAACCTGTGATCTAAACCCAGTTAACAGTATGATAACAGCGGAGCCTCTGAAAGATGGCTTCCTTCAACAATAACCCGAATTAGTTAACAATAACTATGTACAATTTATGCAGATAATCCGCACTTGGGATGGGCGCCCAGCATCCACTACGGACTCCGAGAAATAGATTTATCGGTAAGTAAAATCTTATTTTCTCTATCGTCCTAGTGGATGCTGGGGTTCCTGAAAGGACCATGGGGATTATACCAAAGCTCCCAAACGGGCGGGAGAGTGCGGATGACTCTGCAGCACCGAATGAGAGAACTCCAGGTCCTCCTTAGCCAGAGTATCAAATTTGTAAAATTTTACAAACGTGTTCTCCCCTGACCACGTAGCTGCTCGGCAAAGTTGTAATGCCGAGACCCCTCGGGCAGCCGCCCAAGATGAGCCCACCTTCCTTGTGGAGTGGGCCTTTACAGATTTAGGCTGTGGCAGGCCTGCCACAGAATGTGCAAGTTGGATTGTGCTACAGATCCAACGAGCAATCGTCTGCTTAGACGCAGGAGCACCCATCTTGTTGGGTGCATACAATATAAACAACGAGTCAGATTTTCTGACTCCAGCTGTCCTTGCAATATATATTTTTAATGCTCTGACAACGTCCAGTAACTTGGAGTCCTCCAAGTCACTTGTAGCCGCAGGCACTACAATAGGCTGGTTCAGATGAAATGCTGACACCACCTTAGGGAGAAAATGCGGACGAGTCCGCAGTTCTGCCCTGTCCGAATGGAAAATCAGATATGGGCTTTTGTAAGATAAAGCTGCCAATTCTGATACTCTCCTGGCAGAAGCCAGGGCTAGAAGCATGGTCACTTTCCAAGTGAGATATTTCAAATCCACCTTATTTAGTGGTTCAAACCAATGAGATTTTAGAAAGTCCAAAACCACATTGAGATCCCACGGTGCCACTGGAGGCACCACAGGAGGCTGTATATGCAGCACTCCCTTAACAAAGGTCTGGACTTCAGGGACTGAAGCCAATTCTTTTTGAAAGAAAATCGACAGGGCCGAAATTTGAACCTTAATAGATCCCAATTTGAGACCCATAGACAATCCTGATTGCAGGAAATGTAGGAATCGACCCAGTTGAAATTCCTCCGTCGGAGCACTCCGATCTTCGCACCACGCAACATATTTTCGCCAAATTCGGTGATAGTGTTGCACGGTTACTTCCTTCCTTGCTTTAATCAAAGTAGGAATGACTTCTTCCGGCATGCCTTTTTCCTTTAGGATCCGGCGTTCAACCGCCATGCCGTCAAACGCAGCCGCGGTAAGTCTTGAAACAGACAGGGACCCTGCTGAAGCAAGTCCCTCCTTAGAGGTAGAGGCCACGGATCTTCCGTGATCATCTCTTGAAGTTCCGGGTACCAAGTCCTTCTTGGCCAATCCGGAACCACTAGTATCGTTCTTACGCCTCTTTGCCGTATAATTCTCAATACTTTTGGTATGAGAGGCAGAGGAGGAAACACATACACCGACCGGTACACCCAAGGCGTTACCAGCGCGTCCACAGCTATTGCCTGCGGATCTCTTGACCTGGCGCAATACCTGTCCAGTTTTTTGTTGAGGCGAGACGCCATCATGTCCACCATTGGTCTTTCCCAACGGGTTACCAGCATGTGGAAGACTTCTGGATGAAGTCCCCACTCTCCCGGGTGAAGATCGTGTCTGCTGAGGAAGTCTGCTTCCCAGTTGTCCACTCCCGGGATGAACACTGCTGACAGTGCTATCACATGATTCTCTGCCCAGCGAAGAATCCTTGCAGCTTCTGCCATTGCACTCCTGCTTCTTGTGCCGCCCTGTCTGTTCACATGGGCGACTGCCGTGATGTTGTCCGACTGGATCAACACCGGTTTTCCCTGAAGCAGAGGTTCTGCCTGGCTTAGAGCATTGTATATTGCTCTTAGTTCCAGAATGTTTATGTGAAGAGACGTTTCCAGACTCGTCCATACTCCCTGGAAGTTTCTTCCTTGTGTGACTGCTCCCCAGCCTCTCAGGCTGGCGTCCGTGGTCACCAGGATCCAATCCTGTATGCCGAATCTGCGGCCCTCCAATAGATGAGGACTCTGCAACCACCACAGAAGAGACACCCTTGTCCTTGGAGACAGGGTTATCCGTAGGTGCATCTGAAGATGCGACCCTGACCATTTGTCCAACAGATCCCTTTGGAAAATTCTTGCGTGGAATCTGCCGAATGGAATTGCTTCGTAAGAAGCCACCATTTTTCCCAGGACTCTTGTGCATTGATGTACAGACACCTTTCCTGGTTTTAGGAGGTTCCTGACAAGCTCGGATAACTCCTTGGCTTTTTCCTCCGGGAGAAAAACCTTTTTCTGAACCGTGTCCAGAATCATCCCTAGGAACAGCAGACGAGTTGTCGGCATTAACTGGGATTTTGGAATATTCAGAATCCACCCGTGCTGTTTTAGCACTTCTTGAGACAGTGCTAATCCCATCTCTAGCTGTTCTCTGGACCTTGCCCTTATTAGGAGATCGTCCAAGTATGGGATAATTAATATGCCTTTTCTTCGAAGAAGAATCATCATCTCGGCCATTACCTTTGTAAAGATCCGAGGTGCCGTGGACAATCCGAACGGCAGCGTCTGAAACTGATAGTGACAGTTTTGTACAACGAACCTGAGGTACCCCTGGTGTGAGGGGTAAATTGGAACGTGGAGATACGCATCCTTGATGTCCAAGGATACCATAAAGTCCCCCTCTTCCAGGTTCGCTATCACTGCTCTGAGTGACTCCATCTTGAACTTGAACTTCTTTATGTACAGGTTCAAGGACTTCAGATTTAGAATAGGCCTTACCGAGCCATCCGGCTTCGGTACCACAAAAAGAGTGGAATAATACCCCTTCCCTTGTTGTAGAAGAGGTACCTTGACTATCACCTGCTGAGAGTACAGCTTGTGAATGGCTTCCAAAACCGTCTCCCTTTCGGAGGGGGACGTTGGTAAAGCAGACTTCAGGAAACGGCGAGGTGGATCTGTCTCTAATTCCAACCTGTACCCTTGAGATATTATCTGCAGGATCCAGGGATCTACCTGCGAGTGAGCCCACTGCGCGCTGTAATTTTTGAGACGACCGCCCACCGTCCCCGAGTCCGCTTGAGAAGCCCCAGCGTCATGCTGAGGCTTTTGTAGAAGCCGGGGAGGGCTTCTGTTCCTGGGAAGGAGCTGCGTGTTGCTGTCTCTTCCCTCGACCTCTGCCTCGTGGCAGATATGAATAGCCCTTTGCTCTCTTATTTTTAAAGGAACGAAAGGGCTGCGGTTGAAAAGTCGGTGCCTTTTTCTGTTGGGGAGTGACTTGAGGTAGAAAGGTGGATTTCCCGGCTGTAGCCGTGGCCACCAAATCTGATAGACCGACTCCAAATAACTCCTCCCCTTTATACGGCAAAACTTCCATATGCCGTTTTGAATCCGCATCGCCTGTCCACTGTCGCGTCCATAAAGCTCTTCTGGCCGAAATGGACATAGCACTTACCCGTGATGCCAGTGTGCAGATATCCCTCTGTGCATCACGCATATAAAGAAATGCATCCTTTATTTGTTCTAACGACAGTAAAATATTGTCCCTGTCCAGGGTATCAATATTTTCAATCAGGGACTCTGACCAAACTACCCCAGCACTGCCCATCCAGGCAGTCGCTACAGCTGGTCGTAGTATAACACCTGCATGTGTGTATATACTTTTTTGGATATTTTCCATCCTCCTATCTGATGGATCTTTAAGTGCGGCCGTCTCAGGAGAGGGTAACGCCACTTGTTTAGATAAGCGTGTTAGCGCCTTGTCCACCCTAGGAGGTGTTTCCCAGCGCTCCCTAACCTCTGGCGGGAAAGGGTATAATGCCAATAATTTCTTTGAAATTATCAGCTTTTTATCAGGGGCAACCCACGCTTCATTACACACGTCATTTAATTCTTCTGATTCAGGAAAAACTATAGGTAGTTTTTTCACACCCCACATAATACCCTGTTTAGTGGTACCTGTAGTATCAGCTAAATGTAACGCCTCCTTCATTGCCAAAATCATATAACGTGTGGCCCTACTGGAAAATACGGTTGATTCGTCACCGTCACCACTGGAGTCAGTGCCTGCGTCTGGGTCTGTGTCGACCGACTGAGGCAAAGGGCGTTTCACAGCCCCTGACGGTGTTTGAGTCGCCTGGACAGGCACTAATTGATTGTCCGGCCGCCTCATGTCGTCAAACGACTGCTTTAGCGTGTTGACACTATCCCGTAGTTCCATAAATAAAGGCATCCATTCTGGTGTCGACTCCCTAGGGGGTGACATCCTCATATTTGGCAATTGCTCCGCCTCCACACCAATATCGTCCTCATACATGTCGACACACACGTACCGACACACAGCAGACACACAGGGAATGCTCCTAACGAAGACAGGACCCACTAGCCCTTTGGGGAGACAGAGGGAGAGTTTGCCAGCACACACCAAAAGCGCTATATATATATCAGGGATAGCCTTATAATAAGTGCTCCCTTATAGCTGCTTTGTTATATCAAAATATCGCCATAAATTTGCCCCCCCCTCTCTGTTTTACCCTGTTTCTGTAGTGCAGTGCAGGGGAGAGACTTGGGAGCCGTCCTGACCAGCGGAGCTGTGAGAGGAAATGGCGCCGTGTGCTGAGGAGATAGGCCCCGCCCCTTTTCTGGCGGGCTCGTCTCCCGCTATTTAGAGAAATCAGGCAGGGGTTAAATATCTCCATATAGCCTCTAGGGGCTATATGTGAGGTATTTTTAGCCTTTATATAGGTTACATTTGCCTCCCAGGGCGCCCCCCCCCCCAGCGCCCTGCACCCTCAGTGACCGCGTGTGAAGTGTGCTGAGAGGAAAATGGCGCACAGCTGCAGTGCTGTGCGCTACCTTTAGAAGACTGCAGGAGTCTTCAGCCGCCGATTCTGGACCTCTTCTGACTTCAGCATCTGCAAGGGGGCCGGCGGCGCGGCTCCGGTGACCATCCAGGCTGTACCTGTGATCGTCCCTCTGGAGCTTGATGTCCAGTAGCCAAGAAGCCAATCCATCCTGCACGCAGGTGAGTTGACTCCTTCTCCCCTCAGTCCCTCGCTGCAGTGATCCTGTTGCCAGCAGGAATCACTGTAAAATAAAAAACCTAGCTAAACTTTTTCTAAGCAGCTCTTTAGGAGAGCCACCTAGATTGCACCCTTCTCGGCCGGGCACAAAAATCTAACTGGAGTCTGGAGGAGGGTCATAGGGGGAGGAGCCAGTGCACACCACCTGATCTGGAAAAGCTTTACTTTTTGTGCCCTGTCTCCTGCGGAGCCGCTATTCCCCATGGTCCTTTCAGGAACCCCAGCATCCACTAGGACGATAGAGAAATATATATATAAAACTCATGTCAGTCTGGCACTCCCTTCAACGAAAAACATCACCTGCACCGGTGCCCTCATAGAAATAAAGATACAGTCCCGGAGATGCGGCACTCTGGTTCACTTAACAAGCAACTATAAATACAAACGTATTAATACCATTCTAAACAATGTTCAATTTTCTGTTTGTCCATATGTCCCTTATGAGATTAGGGATGAACATTGTTTAGAATGGTATTAATACGTTTGTATTTATAGTGCGCTTTATGTCTCTAGGCTTGTTTTGGTTGCTATGGTGACGACACTGGGACTAATTAGACGCAGGTCTATGACGTCCATTTTCAGCGCGGCAAAGGGGCGGGTGTGCAGTCCCGCTCCCGACGCCGGCATTCACGTGGTGATGGGCTTGCATAAAGGTATGTTTGTTTTTTCTCTATTTGTATCCTGATGACAATATAAATAAATATTGAAACGTTGACACATACTGGGAGTCCACACCCGCCTGTTGCTTGTTAAGTGAACCAGAGTGCCGCATCTCTGGGACTGTATGTATACATATATATATATATATATATATATATATATATATATAATGTAAAAGCGCTATCTGGTTTTTCCAGTGTCATTAGGGCGCTGGGCGTGTGCTGGCAACTCTCTCTCTGTCTCTCCTAAGGGCCTGGTTGGGGTTTTGTCCCCTTATAGGTATATTCCTGTGTGTGTGGAGGGTCGGTAGGTGCGTGTCGACATGTCTGAAGCGGAAGGCTTCTCCAAGGAGGAGGTAGAGCAGATGAGTGGTGTGTCCCCGTCGGTAGTGCCGACTCAGGAATGGATGGACATGTGGCATATGTTGAATGCAAGTGTGACATCTTTACATAAGAGGCTAGATAAGGCTGAATTCGGGGAGGCGTCAGGGGGTCAATCCTCGGATTGGACAGACTCACAGGGCCCGTCGGGGTCTCAAAAGCGTCCCTTGGCAAAAATTGTGGACACAACTACTGACACGGACTCTGATTCCAGTGTCGACTATGATGAAGCTAAATTGCACCCTAAGGTGACAAAGAGCATTCAGTGTATGATTATAGCAATAAGAGATGTGTTGCATATTGCTGATGAACCCTCTGTTCCTGACACGAGGGTACACATGTTTAAGGGAAAGAAACAGATAATAAACTTTCTCCCATCTCATGAACTTAATGAGTTTATTGAAAAAGCTTGGGAGACTCCGGATAAGAGACCGCAGATTCCCAAAAGAATTAATATGGCATACCCCTTCCCTACACAGGACAGGGTACGTTGGGAATCCTCTCCCACTGTGGACAAGGCTTTAACGCGCCTGTCAAAGAAAGTGGCGCTACCGTCTCCAGACACAGCGGCCCTCAAGGATCCTGCGGATCGCAGGCAAGAGACTACTTTGAAGTCTATTTATTCACATACTGGAGCTTTGCTAAGACCGACAATTGCGTCGGCATGGGTATGTAGCGCAATTTCAGCCTGGACAGATAACCTGTCGGCTGACCTTGATACCATGGATAGAGATACTGTTTTGTTAATTCTAGCCCATATCAAAGACGCAGTCTTGTATATGAAAGACGCTCAAAGGGACATTGGATTACTGGCTTCCAGAGCCAATGCCATGGCTATTTCAGCGAGAAGATCCTTATGGACCCGCCAGTGGACGGGTGATGCGGATTCGAAAAAGCATATGGAGGTTCTACCCTATAGGGGAGACGTGTTGTTTGGGGATGGGCTGGCGGACCTGGTTTCCACAGCTACCGCAGGTAAATCTAACTTTTTACCTTTTATTCCCCAACAGCAGAAGAAAACTCCAACATATCAGATGCAGTCCTTTCGGTCACAAAAGTCCAGAAGAGGTCGGGGATCCTCCTTTCTTGCCAGAGGTAAGGGTAGAGGGAAAAGAACACCTGCTTCGGCTGGTGCCCAGGAACAGAAGTCCTCCCCGGCTTCTACAAAACCCACTGCATGACGCTGGGGCTCCCCTGCGGGAGTCCGCACTGGTGGGGGCTCGTCTTCGACTCTTCAGCCAGGTCTGGGTCAGCTCAGACCTGAATCCTTTGGCGTTGGAAATAGTTTCCCAAGGCTACAAACTGGAATTCGAAGAGGTGCCCCCACGCCGATTTTTCAAGTCTGCCTTACCAGCTTCTACCCCAGACAGGGATGTAGTGTTAGCTGCAATTGAAACGCTGTGTCAACAGCAAGTAATTATCAGGGTTCCCTTGAACCAACAGGGAAGAGGGTACTATTCAACCCTCTTTCTGGTCCCGAAACTGGATGGTTCGGTCAGACCTATTTTGAATCTAAAATCCCTAAACCTGTACATGAAAAGATTCAAATTCAAGATGGAATCGCTCAGGGCGATAATAGCCAGCATGGAGGAGGGGGAGTTTATGGTGTCACTGGACATAAAGGATGCTTACCTTCATGTCCCCATATATCCTTCCCATCAGGAGTACCTGAGATTCGCTGTACAGGATTGTCATTACCAATTTCAGATGTTGCCGTTTGGGCTTTCCACGGCCCCAAGGATTTTCACCAAGATAATGGCGGAAATGATGGTGGTCCTGCGCAAGCATAGAGTCACAATTATCCCATACTTGGACGATCTCCTGATAAAGGCGTGATCAAGAGAGCAATTGCTGAGCAACGTGACACTCTCTTTGAGAGTGCTCCAGCAACACGGTTGGATTCTAAATCTACCGAAGTCACAGTTGATTCCGACAACTCGACTAACGTTCCTAGGTATGATACTGGATACGGAACAAAAGAAGGCTTTTCTCCCGTTGGAAAAAGCCCAGGACATCCAGAACATGGTCAGAGACCTGCTAAAGCCAAAAAGAGTGTCAGTTCATCAATGCACTCGTGTTCTGGGGAAAATGGTGGCAGCCTACGAGGCCATCCCCTTCGGCAGGTTCCATGAAAGGACGTTTCAATGGGACCTTCTGGACAAATGGTCCGGGTCCCATCTACATCGGAAAATAACACTGTGCCCCGGGACCAGGGTGTCTCTTCTATGGTGGCCGCAAAGTGCTCACCTTCTGGAGGGTCGCAGGTTCGGAATTCAGGACTGGATCCTGGTAACCACGGACGCGAGCCTCCGAGGATGGGGAGCAGTCACCCAAGGAAGACATTTTCAGGGACTGTGGTCAGACCAGGAGTCCTGTCTACACATCAACGTGTTGGAGCTAAGAGCCATATACAACGGCCTTCGACAAGCGGAGAGTCTTCTTCGCAGCCTACCGGTTCTGATTCAATCAGACAATGTCACAGCAGTGGCTCATGTGAACCGCCAAGGCGGGACAAGAAGCAGAGCCGTGATGGCGGAAGCAACCAGGATTCTTCGCTGGGTGGAAAATCACATAAGCGCTCTGTCAGCTGTCTTCATTCCGGGAGTGGACAACTGGGAAGCAGACTTCCTCAGCAGACACGATCTCCATCCAGGAGAGTGGGGACTTTATCAAGAAGTCTTTGCAGTGATAACGGGTCTTTGGGGAGTTCCTCAAATAGACATGATGGTGTCACGCCTCAACAAGAATCTTCGGAGGTATTGTGCCAGGTCCCGGGACCCTCAGGCAGTAGCAGTAGACGCACTGGTAACGCCATGGGTGTTCCAATCGGTCTACGTGTTTCCTCCTCTTCCTCTCATCACAAATGTGTTGAGGATCATAAGGCGAAAAAGAGTACAGACAATACTCATTGTTCCAGACTGGCCTCGAAGGGCTTGGTACTCAGATCTTCAGGAGATGCTCACAGGAGATCCCTGGCCTCTTCCTCTAAGGGAGGACCTGTTGCAGCAGGGTCCTTGCGTGTTCCAAGACTTACCCCGGTTACGTTTGATGGCATGGCGGTTGAACGCCGGATCCTAGCTGAGAAGGGGATTCCGGAGGAGGTCATCCCTACTCTAATAAAGGTTAGAAAGGAGGTGACGGTAAAACATTATCACCGTATCTGGCGAAAATGTGTCTTGGTGTGAAACCAAGAACGTCCCTAAGGAAGATTTTCATTTGGGTCGTTTTCTCCACTTCCTACAGACAGGAGTGGATATGGGCCTGAAATTAGGCTCTGTTAAGGTACAGATTTAGGCCCTCTCGATATTCTTTCAGAAGGAATTGGCTTCTCTTCCAGAAGTCCAGACTTTTGTAAAGGGAGTGCTACACATCCAGCCTCCTTTTGTGTCTCCAGTGGCACCATGGGACCTGAACGTGGTGTTGCAGTTCCTAAAATCACACTGGTTTGAACCACTTAACAAGGTTGAGTTGAAATTTCTTACCTGGAAGGTGGACATGTTGTTGGCCTTAGCATCTGCAAGGCGAGTGTCAGAATTGGCGGCCTTGTCTCACAAGAGCCCCTACTTGATTTTTCATGTTGATAGAGCGGAATTGAGGACACGCCCTCAATTTTTGCCTAAGGTGGTTTCTTCATTCCATTTGAACCAACCCATTGTGGTGCCTGTGGCTACGAGTGACTTGGAGGATTCCAGGTCCCTGGATGTAGTTAGGGCCTTGAGGATTTATGTAGCCAGGATGGCTAGAATTAGGAAAACGGAGGCTCTGTTTGTCCTGTATGCTGCCAACAAGATTGGCGCGCCTGCTTCGAAGCAGACTATTGCTCGCTGGATCTGTAACACGATTCAGTAGGCTAATTCTACGGCTGGATTGCCGTTACCGCATTCGGTTAAGGCCCATTCCACTAGGAAGGTTGGCTCTTCTTGGGCGGCTGCCCGGGGCGTCTCGGCATTACAGCTTTGCCGAGCAGCAACTTGGTCGGGGTCAAACACTTTTGCTAAATTCTACAAGTTTGATACCCTGGCTGATGAGGACCTAGCATTTGCTCAGTCGGTGCTGCAGAGTCATACGCACTCTCCCACCCGATTGGAAGCTTTGGTATAAACCCCATGGTCCTTACGGAGTCCCCAGCATCCTCTAGGACGTAAGAGAAAATAAGATTTTAAACCTACCGGTAAATCTATTTCTCCTAGTCCGTAGAGGATGCTGGGCGCCTGTCCCAGTGCGTAAACTCTGCAAGACTTGTATATAGTTGTTGTTTACATAAGGGTTATGTTACAGTTGGAATCGGTCTTGGACCGCTACTGTTGTTTGTTCATACTGTTAACTGGTTATGTATGTTCCGGGTTACATGGTATGATTGGTGTGGGCTGGTAGGAATCTTGCCCTTGGATTTATAAAATCCTGCCCTCATATTGTCCATCTCCTCTGGGCACAGTTCTCTAACTGAGGTCTGGAGGAGGGGCATAGAGGGAGGAGCCAGTGCACACCCATAGGAAAAGTTCTTTTAGGTGCCCATGTCTCCTGCAGAGCCCGTCTATACCCCATGGTCCTTACGGAGTCCCTAGCATCCTCTACGGACTAGGAGAAATAGATTTACCGGTAGGTTTAAAATCTTTTTTTTAACTATAGATCTTTATAGAATATGAAGCATTACAAGCCATACAAAACTCGTAAAAACTTTCATAACAAAGTGAAAATAAGATTTTACTCACCGGTAAATCTATTTCTCGTAGTCCGTAGTGGATGCTGGGAACGCCGTAAGGACCATGGGGAATAGACGGGCTCCGCAGGAGACTGGGCACTCTAAAAGAAAGATTAGGTACTATCTGGTGTGCACTGGCTCCTCCCTCTATGCCCCTCCTCCAGACCTCAGTTAGGATACTGTGCCCGGAAGAGCTGACACAATAAGGAAGGATTTTGAATCCCGGGTAAGACTCATACCAGCCACACCAATCACACCGTATAACTCGTGATACAATACCCAGTTAACAGTATGAAATATAACTGAGCCTCTCAACAGATGGCTCAACAATAACCCTTTAGTTAGGCAATAACTATATACAAGTATTGCAGACAATCCGCACTTGGGATGGGCGCCCAGCATCCACTACGGACTACGAGAAATAGATTTACCGGTGAGTAAAATCTTATTTTCTCTGACGTCCTAGTGGATGCTGGGAACTCCGTAAGGACCATGGGGATTATACCAAAGCTCCCAAACGGGCGGGAGAGTGCGGATGACTCTGCAGCACCGAATGAGAGAACTCAAGGTCCTCCTCAGCCAGGGTATCAAATTTGTAGAATTTAGCAAACGTGTTTGCCCCTGACCAAGTTGCAGCTCGGCAAAGTTGTAAAGCCGAGACCCCTCGGGCAGCCGCCCAAGATGAGCCCACTTTCCTCGTGGAATGGGCTGTTACTGATTTAGGATGCGGCAATCCAGCCGCAGAATGCTCCAGCTGAATTGTGCTACAAATTCAGCGAGCAATAGTCTGCTTAGAAGCAGGAGCACCTATTTTGTTGGGTGCCTACAGGATAAAAAACGAGTCAGTTTTCCTGACTCCAGCCGTCCTGGAAATATAAATTTTTAAGGCCCTGACTACGTCCAGTAACTTGGAATCTTCCAAGTCCCTAGTAGCCGCAGGCACTACAATAGGTTGGTTCAAGTGAAAAGCTGATACCACCTTAGGGAGAAACTGGGGACGAGTCCTCAATTCTGCCCTATCCATATGGAAAATCAGATAAGGGCTTTTACATGACAAAGCCGCCAATTCTGACACACGCCTGGCCGAAGCCAAGGCCAACATGAACCACTTTCCACGTGAGATATTTCAAATCCACAGTTTTAAGTGGCTCAAACCAATGTGATTTTAGGAAACTCAACACCACGTTGAGATCCCAAGGTGCCACAGAAGGCACAAAAAAGGGGCTGAATATGTAGCACTCCCTTTACAAATGTCTGAACTCCAGGCAGTGAAGCCAGTTCTTTCTGGAAGAAAATCGACAGAGCCGAAATCTGGACCTTAATGGAACCCAAATTTAGGCCCATAGTCACTCCTGACTGTAGGAAGTGCAGAAAACGACCCAGCTGAAATTCCTCTGTTGGGGCCTTCCTGGCCTCACACCACGCAACATATTTTCGCCAAATACGGTGATAATGGTTTGCGGTTACTTCTTTCCTGGCTTTTATCAGCGTAGGAATGACTTCCTCCGAAATGCCCTTTTGCTTTAGGATCCGGAATTCAACCGCCATGCCGTCCAACGCAGCCGCGGTAAGTCTTGGAACAGACAGGGCCCCTGCTGTAGCAGATCCTGTCTGAGCGGTAGAGGCCATGGGTCCTCTGATATTATTTCTTGAGGTTCTGGGTACCAAGCTCTTCTTGGCCCATCCGGAACCACGAGTATCGTTCTTACTCCTCGTTTTCTTATTATTCTCAGTACCTTTGGTATGAGAGGCAGAGGAGGGAATACATAAACCGACTGGTACACCCACGGTGTCACTAGAGCGTCCACAGCTATTGCCTGATGGTCCCTTGACCTGGCGCAATATCTAGTTTTTTGTTTAGGTGGGACGCCATCATGTCCACTTGTGGCCTTTCCCAACGGTTTACCAACAGTTGGAAGACTTCTGGATGAAGTCCCCACTCTCCCGGGTGTCGGTCGTGTCTGCTGAGGAAGTCTGCTTCCCAGTTGTCCACTCCCGGAATGAACACTGCTGACAGTGTTAAGACGTGATTTTCCGCCCATCGGAGAATCCTTGTGGCTTCTGCCATCGCCATCCTGCTTCTTGTGCCGCCCTGTCAGTTTACATGGGCGACTGCCGTGATGTTGTCTGATTGGATCAGTACCGGCTGGTTTGAAGCAGAGGCCTTGCCAGACTTAGGGCATTGTAAATGGCCCTCAGTTCCAGAATATTTATGTGTAGGGACGACTCCTGACTTGACCAAAGTCCTTGGAAATTTCTTCCCTGTGTGACTGCCCCCCAGCCTCGAAGGCTGGCATCCGTGGTTACCAGGACCCAGTCCTGTATGCCGAATCTGCGGCCCTCTTGAAGATGAGCACTCTGCAGCCACCACAGTAGAGATACCCTGGTCCTTGGAGACAGGGTTATCAGCCGATGCATCTGAAGATGCGATTCCGACCACTTGTCCAAGAGGTCCCACTGAAAGGTTCTTGCATGGAACCTGCCGAATGGAATTTTGCTTCGTAAGAAGCTACCATTTTTCCCAGGACTCGTGTGCAGTGATGCACCGATACCTGTTTTGGTTTCAGGAGGTCTCTGACTAGAGATGACAGCTCCTTGGCTTTCTCCTGCGGGAGAAACACTTTTTTCTGTTCTGTGTCCAGAACCATCCCCAGGAACAGCAGGCGTGTGGTAGGAACCAGCTGTGACTTTGGAATGTATAGAATCCATCCGTGCTGTTGTAGCACTTCCCGAGATAGTGCTACTCCGACCAACAACTGCTCCATGGACCTCGCCTTTATAAGGAGATCGTCCAAGTACGGGATAATTAAAAACTCCCTTTTTTCGAAGGAGTATCATAATTTCTGCCATTACCTTGGTAAAGACCCTCGGTGCCGTGGACAGTCCAAACGGCAGTGTTTGGAATTGGTAATGGCAATCCTGTACCACAAATCTGAGGTACTCCTGGTGAGGATGGTAAATGGGGACATGTAGGTAAGCATCCTTGATGTCCAGGGATACCATGTAATCCCCCTCCTCCAGGCTTGCAATAACCGCCCTGAGCGATTCCATCTTGAACTTGAATTTTTTTATGTATGTGTTCAAGGACTTCAAATTTAAAATGGGTCTCACCGAACCGTCCGGTTTCGGTACCACAAACAGTGTGTTTTTTTACCTTGTTGAAGTAGGGGCACCTTGACTATCACCTGCTGGGAATACAGCTTGTGAATTGCCTCTAGCACAGCCTCCCTGCCTGAGGGAGTTGTCGGCAAGGCAGATTTGAGGAAACGGCGGGGGGGAGACGCCTCGAATTCCAGCCTGTACCCCTGAGATACTACTTGAAGGATCCAGGGATCCACCTGTGAGCGAGCCCACTGATCGCTGAAATTTTTGAGGCGGCCCCCCACCGTACCTGGCTACGCCTGTGGTGCCCCCGCGTCATGCGGTGGACTCAGAGGAAGCGGGGGAAGAATTTTGATTCTGGGAACTGGCTGACTGGTGCAGCTTTTTCTCTCTTCCCTCGTCTCTGTGCAGAAAGGAAGCGCCTTTGACCCGCTTGCTTTTCTGAAGCCGAAAGGACTGTACCTGATAATACAGTGCTTTCTTAGGCTGTGAGGAAACCTGAGGTAAAAAATTTTCTTCCCAGCTGTTGCTGTGGATACGAGGTCCCAGAGACCATCCCCAAACAATTCCTCACCCTTATAAGGCTCTATGTGCCTTTTAAAGTCAGCATCACCTGTCCAGTGTCGGGTCTCTAATACCCTCCTGACAGAATGGACATTGCATTAATTCTGGATGCCAGCCGGCAAAATATCCCTCTGTGCATCCCTCATATATAAGACGACGTCTTATGTTCGCAAAATAGTATCCCTGTTTGACAGGGTTACAGACCACGCTGCAGCAGCACTATCTGCAGGTCTCAGTCTAGTACCTGAGTGTGTAAATACAGACTTCAGGATAGCCTCCTGCTTTTTATCAGCAGGTACCTTCAAAGTGGCCGTATCCTAAGACGGCAGTGCCACCTTTTTTGACAAACATGTGAGCGCCTTATCCACCCTAGGGGATATCTCCCAGCGTAACTTATCCTCTGGCGGGAAAAGGTACGCCATCAGTAACTTTTTAGAAATTACCAGTTTCTTATCGGGGGAACCCACGCTTTTTCACACTTCATTCACTCATTTGATGGGGGAACAAAACACTGCCTGCTTTTTCTCCCCAAACATAAAACCCTTTTTTAGTGGTACTTGGGTTAATGTCAGAAATGTGTAACACATTTTTTATTGCCGGGATCATGTAACGGATGTTCCTAGTGGATTTTGTATATGTCTCAACCTCGTCGACACTGGAGTCAGACTCCGTGTCGACATCTGTGTCTGCCATCTGAGGGAGCGGGCGTTTTTGAGCCCCTGATGGCCTTTGAGATGCCTGGGCAGGCGCGGGCTGAGAAGCCGGCTGTCCCATAGCTGTTACGTCATCCAGCCTTTTATGTAAGGAGTTGACACTGTCGGTTAATACCTTCCACCTATCCATCCACTCTGGTGTCGGCCCACAGGGGGCGACATCCCATTTATCGGCATCTGCTCCGCCTCCACATAAGCCTCCTCATCAAACATGTCGACACAGCCGTACCGACACACCGCACACACACAGGGAATGCTCTGACTGAGGACAGGACCCCACACAGCCCTTTGGGGAGACAGAGAGAGAGAGTATGCCAGCACACACCAGAGCGCTATATAATGTAGGGATAAACACTGAGTGAATTTTCCCCAATAGCTGCTTGTATAAACAATATTGCGCCTAAATTTAGTGCCCCCCCTCTCTTTTTAACCCTTTGAGCCTGAAAACTACAGGGGAGAGCCTGGGGAGCTGTCTTCCAGCTACACTGTGAAGAGAAAATGGCGTCAGTGTGCCGAGGGAGATAGCTCCGCCCCTTTTTCGCAGACTTTTCTCCCGCTTTTTTATGGATTCTGGCAGGGGTAATTATCACATATATAGCCTCTGGGGCTATATATTGTGATTATTTTGCCAGCCAAGGTGTTTTTATTGCTGCTCTGGGCGCCCCCCCCCAGCGCCCTGCACTCTCAGTGACCGGAGTGTGAAGTGTGTATGAGGAGCAATGGTGCACAGCTGCAGTGCTGTGCGCTACCTTGGTGAAGACTGAAGTCTTCTGCCGACGATTTTCCGGACCATCTTCATGCTTCTGGGTCTGTAAGGGGGACGGCGGCGCGGCTCCGGGAACGAACACCAAGGACGGGTCCTGCGGTCGATCCCTCTGGAGCTAATGGTGTCCAGTAGCCTAAGAAGCCCAAGCTAGCTGCAAGCAGGTAGGTTCGCTTCTTCTCCCCTTAGTCCCTCGTTGCAGTGAACCTGTTGCCAGCAGGTCTCACTGTAAAATAAAAAACCTAACATATACTTTCTTTCTATGAGCTCAGGAGAGCCCCTAGTGTGCATCCAGTTCGGCCGGGCACAGAAATCTAACTGAGGTCTGGAGGAGGGGCATAGAGGGAGGAGCCAGTGCACACCAGATAGTACCTAATCTTGCTTTTAGAGTGCCCAGTCTCCTGCGGAGCCCGTCTATTCCCCATGGTCCTTACGGAGTTCACAGCATCCACTAGGACGTCAGAGAAATTAACAATAATATAAAAACAGGCAAAAAAAAAAGGGGCGGAGGCATCAAAAAGGGTCAGCAGTATTGAAGATACAATGCAATACACAACACCAAATGAAGGTTCTCTGTTCTAGCAGGAAGTGGTAAGAACTAGTAGATGGGACATAATGGGAAGCATAAATATTAAACCAAAGGCTCCATATTACAAAAGGTGTAAGAAGTGCGTGTTGAATACTTGAAGCCCTGAGTTTCCATGTTGTAACTATGTTGAATGAAAGACAAATCTTTAAGTTGGGAAGGAGGATCCAATCTCTTCCAATATTGGGTAATTGCGGCCCTAGTAGATATAAGAATATTGGCAGTAACATATTTGGTATGAGATGGGACAGAAGAGGGGACTTGATGTGATACGGCAATCTCTGGAAGGTGAGGTAGAGATACTTTACTGTATTTTTCTCTAACATCCATAAGGGATATTGGTGAATTAGTACGATGGGGTATAGACGGGGTCCAAAGGAGCCGGTGCACTTTAAATTTCTCTTACGTCCTAGGGTATACTGGGAATCCATTTAGTACCATGACACGGCTTCTAAACAGGGCGGTCTGCGTCTCTCAACTGTGTACGGACACAGTACCCAGACTGGCAACAAAGCCATAAAAGGAGTCTGTCTCCATTTCTCTTACTTCCTAGAGGATGCTGGGTTCCACATTAGTACCATGGGGTATAGATGGGTCCACTAGGAGCCATTGGCACTTTAAGAGTTTAATAGTGTGGGCTGGCTCCTCCCTCTATGCCCGTCCTACCAGACTCAGTTTAGAAAATGTGCCCGGAGGAGCCAGCCCCAGCTAGGGGAGCTCCAAGAGCTTCTTTAGTTTTATTTTTTTCTAAGAGTTAGTTAGGCACAGGGAGAGGCTGCTGGCAACAGCCTCCCTGCTTCGTGGGACTTAGGGCGGGGGTCGTATCCGCCCTGAGGGGTTCGAGCCACTATCTCCGCTGACAGGACACTGAGCTCCTGAGGGTTTTGATAGTTAGCCGCCCCCAGGCGACCGCTCACTCCGTCGGCATGCCGCCACCCCCTAACAGTGCCAGAAGATTCTGGTGGCGAGTGAGTCACCGGCCCCCACAGCAAGTGGGGAGCCGGTGTGAAGATGGCGGCCACAGGGTGGGAGCGCAGTACTAACTGTGCTCCGGAGGCTCAGCGGTACACAGTGTGGCGCTATGAGGGGCGCCGTGAGCCAGCGCCTATACACTACACTGGCCACCAAGGCTGTCAGGGACCACGGTAACGCTGCCAGCACATTTCCTCAGGCCAGTATAAAGAAGTGAAGAGTGGGAAGCAGCGCCATGTTCAGGGGGCGGTGCTTTTCCTCAGAGCGGACCCAGCAGCGTTCAGTGCCATTTTCCTGCCTGCAGATCCAGTACAGAGACACTGACAGGGAGAGCTGACCCTCCACGCAACTCCAGCTATCCTGTGCGGTATCAGGGGGTTGTAGAAGTGGGGGGAGGCTGTGTAAATACAGTGTAGTCTATTAAGGTACACAGTCAGCGCCAGGTAGTTGTATTATATCTTCCTAGGGAAGCACTGTGTGTGGGTTGGCTCCAAACTCTGTGTTTCTCTGTGGCATACTTGGGGAGAAACTGTGTCTGACATTTTCCTGTGTGTGTGGATGTTTGTTTCTCACATAGCCATGTCTAGGGGCTCTGGGGGTCATTCCGAGTTGATCACCAGCTGCCGTTGTTCGCTGCACAGCGATCAGGCTAAAAATCGCCATTTTTGCACATGCGTATGCACCGCAATGTGCACGCGCGATGTACGGGTACAAAGTCCTTTGTGGTTTTGCACAAGTTCTAGCGAAGCTTTCAGTCGCACGGCAGAACGCAGGAAGATTGACATGAAGTGGGCGTTTCTGGGTGGCAACCGACCGCTTTTAGGGAGTGCTTACAAAAACGCAGGCGTGTCGGGGGAAACGCAGGCGTGGCTGGGCGGGTGTGTGACATCAAAAGCCGTCCCTCCGTCGTTAGAATCAACGCACACGAAGAGTAACTACAGGGCTGGTCTTGTTTTGCACAAAATTATTTTGCAGCCGCTCTGCTGCACAAGCGTTTGCACTTCTGCAAACCGAAAACACACTCCCCGATGGGCGGCGACAATGCGTTTGCACGGCTGCTAAAAGTAGCTAGCGAGTGATCAACTCGGAATGACCCCCTCTGTGTCTTATGCTGCAGAGGACATTTCCTCGCAGGAGGAATCCATTCCATGTACACAGGAATGTAATGTTTTGTCTCAGATCCCTATTACTGAGCCTGAATGGTTGACCTCTATTAAGGGAATAATCTCTCACATCTCTGCTAGGATAACTCATACTGAGACTGAAAATCAGGTATTAAAGAAGTCTATAGCAGTTTGGTCAAGTTCTGTCCCTATTCCTTCAAAATCCCCTAGCATATACCCACAAAAAACGTGCACTTGCCCAGATTATGCAAGATGACACGGATACCGACTCTGACACGGCTGATGGTGATGGGGATGTGCTGAGGGGGGCGGCATCCTTGGCTAAGGGGGTGCAGCTCATGATTGAAGCTATTAGAGATGTGTTAAACATTTCTGATACAACACCTGAGCAGGTTGAGGCTTACTTCACAGATAAGAAAGCCTCGCTAACCTTCCCTGCGTCTAAAGAATTAAACGCTTTATTTGAAAAATCCTGGGAGAACCCGGAGAAAAAATTCCAGATCCCCAAAAGGGTTTTGGTTGCCTTTCCTTTCCCTGAGGATAGAAAAAATGGGAAAATCCACCCATAGTTGACGCATCTGTTTCCAGACTGTCAAAGAAGGTGGTTTTACCTGTCTCTGGGTCTACCACGTTAAAAGAACTGGTTGATCGTAAGATTGACACGATGCTCAAATCCATATACACTGCTTCAGGGGTGGCGTTGAGGCCCACTATTGCCTATGCATGGATTTCTAAAGCTATAGTAAAGTGGTCAGGCACGTTACTAGAGGATTTGGATTCAATGGATAGAAGTGACATTGAATTATTTTTACGTAACATACAGGATTCTGCAGGGTTCATGGTGGAATCCATGAAGGACCTGGCTACGCTGACTGCAAGGCTATCTTCCATGTCTATCTAAGCTCGCAGTGGTCTCTGGCTACACCAATGGTCTACAGGCGCGGAATCCAGGAGAAGTGTGGAGAACCTACCCTACACAGGTCAGGCTCTATTTGGGGAAGCATTGGATGCGTGAATTTCCATGGCAACCGCGGGTAAGTTGACTTTTTTTCCCTCAGCTACGCCTTCTACGAAGAAACCCTTTTCTTCATCTGCATCGCAGTCCTTTCGGACCGCTAAGACAAAAAAGTCTAAGCCTCCTACCACCTTCTTTAGAGGTGGTCGTGCTTAGACAGTTTTGCTGGCAGACGGGCTATCCTACAGGAAGCCAACCAAAGATTGGAAAAGTCACAGGTCATTGTTCCCGTTCCACCTCATATGCAAACCAAGGGGTATTATTCAAACCTTTTCGTGGTACCGAAACCGGATGGTTCGGTCAGACCGATTTTGAACTTGAAATCGTTAAACCCTTATCTGAGGGAGTTAAAATTCAAAATGGAGTCTCTGAGAGTGGTGATCTCAGGTCTGGAGGAGGGAGAGTTTCTGGTATCCCTGGATATCAAGGATGCGTACCTCCACATTCCGATTTGGCCGCCTTACCAGACTTATCTCAGATTTGCACTGTTGGACTGTCACTATCAGTTCCAGGCACTGTCATTCGGCCTCTCCACGGCACCAAGGGTGTTCACCAAGGTGATGGCAGAGATGATGGTTCTCCGCAGACAGGGGGTGAACATAATTCTATATCTGGACGACCTGCTGGTAAAGGCATCGTCCAGGGAGAAGTTGTTACAGTCCATTGCTCTGACGACTCATCTACTCAGGGAGCACGGTTGGATCCTGAACCTTCACATTTGGAGCCGACAAGGAGATTGTCGTTCCTGGGAATGATCGTCGACACAGAGGTGCAGAGGGTGTTTCTACCGGAGGAGAAAGCGTTGGTGATTCAAACAGTGGTCTGGGATGTCCTGAAACCAGCCTGGGTATCGGTTCATCAGTACATTCGCCTTCTGGGGAAGATGGTTGCCTCCTACGAGGCTCTACAGTACGAAAGATTTCATGCTCAGTGATTTCCAACTGGATCTCCTAGACAAGTGGTCGGGATCTCACCTACACATGCACCAGAGGATACGTCTGTCGCCGAAAGCAAGGATTTCACACCTCTGGTGGCTGCAACTGCCTTACCTTCTGGAGAGCCGCAGGTTCGGGGTTCAGATCTGGATCCTTCTAACCACGGATGCAAGTCTCAGAGGTTGGGGTGCAGTCACCCAAGGAGAAACCTTCCAAGGAAGGTGGTCATGTCAGGAATCCCTTCTTCCAATAAACATCCTGGAGCTAAGAGCCATGTACAACGGTCTTCTACAAGCAGCACAACTTCTGCAAGATCAGGCCATACAAGTGCAGTTGGACAATGTAACGATGGTGGCCTACATAAACCGACAGGGCGGAACGAAGAGCAGAGCTGCAATGTCAGAGGTAACAAAAATACTCCTCTTGGCACAAAGGCACGCAGTGGCGCTGTTGCCAATCTTCATCGCGGGAGTGGACAACTGGGAAGTGGACTTCCTCAGCAGGCACGATCTCCATCCAAGAGAATGGGGCCTCCATCCGGAGGTGTTCACGGAGGTGACCAGTCGTTGGGGCGTACCTCAAATAGACATGATGGCCTCGCGTCTCAACAAGAAACTTCAGAGGTACTGTTCCAGGTCGAGAGACCCACAAGCAGTGGCGGTGGATGCCCTGGTAACACCGTGGGTGTTCAAGTCAGTGTTTGTGTTCCCTCCACTTCCACTCATTCCAAGAATTCTAAAGCTTGTAAAAAGAACAAAAGTTCAGGCGATCCTCATTGCTCCGGACTGGCCAAGGAGGGCTTGGTACGCGGATCTGCTGGATCTACTGCTGGAAGATCCAAGGCCTCTTCCTCTTCAGGAGGATCTTCTACAACAGGGGCTGTTCGCTTATCAAGACTTACCATGGCTACATTTGACGGCATGGAGGTTGAACGCCAAATCTTAGCTCGGAAGGGCATTCCGAACAAGGTTATTCCTACCCTGATACAGGCTACGAAAGGAGTTACGTCTAAACATTACCATCACATTTGGAAAAAATGTGTCTTGGTGTGAATCCAAGAAGTTTCCTGCGGTGGAGTTTCAACTTGGACGGTTTCTCCTCTTTCTGCAAGCAGGTGTGGCTATGGGCTGCGTTTAGGATCCATAAAGGTACAGATTTCGGCTTTATCCATTTTCTTCCAGAAACAATTGGCTGCCCTCCCTGAGGTTCAGACCTTTTTGAAAGGGGTTCTGCACAGCCAGCCTCCCTTTGTGGCGCCGACGGCACCCTGGGATCTTAACGTGGTGTTGCAGTTCCTGCAGTCGGATTGGTTTGAGCCCTTACAGGAGGCTGAGGTCAAGTTTCTCACGTGGAAGGTTGTCATTTTGTTGGCCTTAGCTTCTGCTCGACGTGTGTCGGAATTGGGGGCTTTGTCCTGTAAAAGTCCCTACTTAAACTTCCATGAAGATAGAGCTGAGCTCAGGACGCGTCAGCAGTTTCTTCCAAAGGTTGTGTCGGCTTTTCATATCAACCAACCTATTGTGGTGCCAGTAACTACTGACTCCTCAATTGCATCAAAGTCCTTGGATGTTGTGAGGGCTTTGAAGATCTATGTGAAGAGGACGGCTCGTCACAGAAAATCGGACTCTCTTTGTCCTTTATGATCCCAAGAGAATTCGGTGTCCTGCTTCTAAGCAGACGATTTCTCGTTGGATCAGGTTCACTATCCAGCATGCATATTCTATGGCAGGATTGCCGTGTCCAACATCTGTTAAGGCCCACTCTACTCGTAAAGTGGGGTCTTCCTGGGCGGCTGCCCGGGGTGTCTCGGCTTTGCAGCGTTGGAGAGCGGCTACTTAGCCTGGGACGAAGTTCTACAAGTTCGATACTTTGGCCTCTGAGGACCTAAAATTTGGTCAATCAGTTCTGCAGGAGCCCCAGCACATACACAGCAACCAGCTCACCTCTTCCCCTGCACAGCACACAGAGTCACCGGCACTCACCTCCCCCTATCCACGCAGCACATAGTCACCGGCGCTCACACAGCAGCACATACACACACCTGCCAGCTGTTGGATCCCCCTTATAAGCAGCCAGAGCAGATACGCTGTTTTCCGCAGACTCCCTGGGAGTCTTGCACACTGTTCCAGGGAGCTGCGCCATCATGCAGGACCCTGTGAAGCCGCTGCATGTAACCAGGAGAGGAGCGGTAAGGCTCCACCTCCTCTATTTAAAGGGACAGGATCACTCTGATTGCTGCTGCAGAGCGCGTCCCGAGGGACCCTCCCATTTTAGATAAGCAAGTCCCAGGACCTCAAAAGCGGGTAAAATGCGCAATATAGCCCGTTTTTGCGATCACTGCAATGGCTGTCGGGATTATTACTGTCGGTATTGTGTCCGGCTGCAAATCATACTGAACCCGTTGATTCCTATGGAGAAATATACATGTAATGCAGGAAACTGCTCCGTGCAGTATTTTCTTACAGTGGATGTCTATTCTCATGTCTCGTGTATACTTCCGTATACAGATCATTGTACCTTGGCTTACCCTTGTATTATTGGCGGCCTCCAAGCTGATGGTATCAATAGGCAATTTGTATATTCTCAGCACTTGATCATTTTACGAATGCCACTTGAAACATGGATTGTTTGCCAATATCAAGAAGATTCTGTGAGTGGGCGCTGCAGAATGTACTCCTGCTGCTCTATATGCAAGTGCAGGAGGCACATACTTTCCATGCTTTTGAAAAAACATTTTAGAGATTGTTCAAAGTAGCACCTTGGAGCACTACTAAAGGGTGCATGTCCTGCTAAACCCAAGAAGCTCATCTAGCTCCACCAATGGGTGAATCTAGTGCTGCCCAATGCTAGATGGAACTTTGTGTGTGTCTGGCCAGAGGCTATAGAGTGTGGCAGGGCAAAATGGTGATTTTTTTTTTTTTTTTTTACAGTAACAGTGCTAAACAAGCTGCAGCAGCAGTGAAAACAAGATAAATAAAACAAAGGGAAAAGCCCTATCAGTACGATGTTTTATCACATTGATACAAGTTTGATAGATTTTTGATTGTTACAAAGTTGAAAGACTATCGAAAATCTAAAAAAAAAATATATGAAAAGAACAATAAAAATGAGTTGTAATACAAGACTTCATCATGTGAATAAGCCCGCAGTTCAGGAGGCACAGCAGGAAGACAAGCGGTTAACCTGCTTTCCTGTGAGGGAATCGGTACGGGATCCCAGCGTACGGGATGCCGAATGTCACTATACCGACATCGGCATCCTAGAATGCCGTTTGCGGGGCAAGCGCCAAGAGTCCCCTTGCGGACTGTGTCGTGGACACCCACAGAGGGAGAATTACCTACTTTAGCGGTATTCCGGAGGAGGGATAGTACCCCTGCCTGGATGACGGCGTCGGTATTTTGCCTGCCTGGGGGTAGTTTAACCACATACCCCTGTGAGGCAGGCTGGCCTCCCAATATTCCCGGAAAGTAGGCAGCTATGTCCTCATCCCACTTTCAACAGCATCATGAGGTCCTCTGCAGAAAAAAATTACCCCACTTCCATTAGACAAACTTCTGCCTCCAGAATTCTGTCCCAACTACACCTGGGGCCGGATGTAATGGCTTGCGAGACGGCCGGAGCTCCGAGACTCCAGCCGAACTAGTACGTTTTTTTTAAATAAGGCAAACCTGGTTGGTTTTGCCTTGTAAACGTTCGCCCGCAGTCTCGAAGCTCCAGCCGTCTTGCTGAAACCCTTTTTATTTACTAAATGCATAGCTTGTTACATATTTACATCAAAGTTTTTTTTGTTAAAAATTTTTAAGAAAATATATTCTATGTTCAATCAGTCTTAGTAGCCTGATGATACTGTATATGTGGTGGTGGTGATGAATATTCTTCCGCTACAATTTGACTACATTAAATGTACTGTATTAATTAATCTACATTATACACAATACTATACATTTGCCATTTATGAAGGAGTCAGAGTTAAAAGCTTGGCGTAACAACTCCATAGCCCTGCAGCAAATGTCACAAAACTTGCATTCATGTGACCGCCAGTGCCCAGTAGCAGCAGAAAAGCAATATGATAAACCGCCACCTCTCAGAGGCAGAGACACGATCCCATGCTCATCACAGCAACCTCCTCCTGTCTGACCTATCTTGGCCTGAATGTATCTTTAAGGCCTCGTCAATACAGCTCTCTATCACCACTCTACTTCTGCCTCCTCTCCTGCTATACCTATAATGGTTCCACATCCCAGTTACTGTAGTATCCAACTCAGACTCCACTTACAAAGCCTTCAGCCTCTTACCCACCCGTACATCTCCAACCTCAGCTCTGTCTGCGAACCATCCCACCTCTGCCCTACCAATGACCACCGAGTCACCTGCACACTGGTAGCCACGTTTCACTCCTGCCTAGGGATGGCCATGGACCATAGATGATTTAAAATCATTGATGGACTATGGCCGATGTTGAATACTTTAACAATAAATGGGGGAGAACAAGATCGTTTCCTGCCATCGATGAACAGATAAACTAGGTAGGTTTTTTGTTCCCCTTCTACATTGTGTAGGGACACAGAGCATAGCTCCACCCCCGACACTAGGAAAGCCACATCCCCAGTCACTGATTGGCCAGCAGCTTACTCCAGAGTAAAGGGATGGCCATCGGTGAGTGAAACCATTGACGGTTTCCTAGCAGATGGTTTCACACCATCAATGTTAGCCAAGGATAACCCATCAATGTCTATCCCTACTCCTGCCTCCAATACTTGTTCCATGCTGTCCCTCACTTAAAGAACCCGAAAACAATGCTTCAATCTCTGAAAACTCACATTTGCTAAAGCCTACCAGCCCTCCTCCACTAGCACTCCCACAACCCTCTTCATTTTGTGCCAAGCCATACCCTAGGGGTAGTCATCGGAAACCAATGGTTCGCAGCTATTAATGTTTTTGATCGGATGGTGAGGGTGGCATTTGATTGCAGTATTGTGATGGTTGCCAACATAGTAAGTTTCTTTCTGATGTGTGATGCAATACACCACAGGCAGAGCCCAATCAGTGTCAGTGCAAATCAGCGGTCTTTTATAGGTATGGAAATCAGAAACCGATGGTTAGCAACAATTGACGTTCTTGAGTCAATAAAAATTATTTTTCCATTGAATACAGGATTTACAATAGTTGCCAGCCATTGGATGATTCTTTCCAATGCCTGTCCTATGACTATTAGTTTGTTTTCAGCTGCAGACACCCAGACAAGGTTCCCGCCACACTTGCACGTATGTGAACCTCCAGCTTCTTCTCTGCATGCTCATAGTTTAACCATCAGTGGTTATACCATTGACTGTGAAAATGTGATGGTAACTAGCCATAGCATTACATGAGTCGATGTAGGAAGACCGACCACCATTCAATGCCACGCTTCCGATGTAAGGATGGACATTGAATTAAGCTGCCATGGAATGGTGTGGAAGTGGTGGCCATTGGATGTGGAAATACAGCTGAAGGTAGGTTGTTATTGCACATACGTGATTTTTTTTTTTTTTGGTGCTTACGTAACCCGTCGCCATGTTTTTTTCCATTGAATTCTTTTAATGCAATGGTTAGTTAACATTGCGTCCAAAGTTTCGATGATGGAAGCAATGCCATTATATGCTGGCGGGCTTCCAATGGCCATCTGTGCACTCACTAGGGATAAGACATTCTTGTCCCATACCTATCACTTTTTCCTACAATATGGCGCAGCGCAACATTACGTAGAAAGTGCACTACAATACGGCGCTGCACAACATTACGTGGAAACTGCGCATGTGCAGCGCTGCGTGCTATTACCGGGGAACAGCGTGCTCTTTTCTCCTATTCTAGCCTTTAACTGATCCACAAGAGCAATCAGTGTTGCCCACTGCTTATGTTCTATTACCCAGCTGTTATTCCCCTTCCCCATGTTATCCTCTCTATAGCCCCTATGCTTCCAGCCTATAGCTGCATCAGGCTGGGTAGCGTCTAGTTACCCTTCGTGGAGGGGACCTTTTCCACAAGCCCCTGGGGAACATAGACACAACGAAATCAGCAGCGCTAGAGAGCGCAGTGCATGCTGGGAGGATCCTAGCTCCGCCCCGTCTCATCCGCTCGCCGTTCCCGCCATCTCCTCCCCACCACACCAGATCCGGCGGAAGTGCGTCGCGCGTGACTTCCGTCTACGTAGCCTCCTCCTCTTTCCGTCCGGGCAGTGTTGTGTTTCCGTTGGGCGCGCTGCTGCGTGTTGACGCCGCGGTTCATTTCCGTGAGTGGAGGCCGGGGGCCGCCGGGAGAGTCACAGGGAGCGAGGCGGCGGGGGCGCGGTAAGAAGAGTGGGTCAGGCCTTCTGTGGGTGTTCTCTGTGTAGTACAGTCACTATGAGCCCGTGTACTGCCTGCGGGGGAGATGTACTAAGCCTTAGAGAGAGATGATGTACCAGCAAATCAGCTCCTCACTGTCATTTTTCGAACACAGCCTGTGACATGGAAGTTAGGAACTGATTGCTACTTTCTCTCTCTCCACTTTAGCTTTCTCCAGTGCTTAATGCATAGACACCTGTGTATCTCCCCTGTGTGTGTGTGTCTCCTCTAGGTATAAGTTTGCTGGCTGTTGGGATTCCGACGTTCAGGAGACCGACTCCGGAATCCTGACAGCTGGCAATGCTGGAACACCGGCGCAACAGGACTGTTCCTTCTCGTGGGTGTCCACGAGACCCTTAGAGTGGCTATAGAACTTGTGGCGAGCCACCGAGCCCACACACCGTGGTGAGCGCAGCGTGCCTGCAAAGGGACTCCATGCACTTGGCCAACTGGTGGCTGGGATGCTGCTGTCGGTAAATCATACTGAACCCTCTCATCTGTGTGTGTCTCCCGTGTGCTGTCTGTGTGACAAGTCCCAGCATGACTCCTGCCCATTTCATCACCATACTGAGTTCTTTTCCTTTGATGAGGTTTTGCATATTGCCATATGTGGTTTATATTACACACGTGTGTGTGTGTGTATGTATGTGTGTATATATATATATATATATATATATATATATATAGTCCCTATGACTACTTTTCATAAGGTTGACACCAGAATGTTGGATAAAACTTTGGGTACACTAATCCTAAATAGAGATGTAATTTAAACTAAATCTAGATAAATAGATATCCCAATATGCTGATGATAGACGTGTCATGGTTAAAATTGATTGTCGGCTGACACCACATGACATGCTGACCATATAAATGTTATGCTGCTATTAACATGGTAACTGACAGCGTATACCAAATCTTGATACAGTGCATGTGTATAGTGATGCAGCAGGGAAGGTGTTTCATATAATGGATAATAAGAGTTGCGCATTCCAGGTTTTCCATCCCTGAGTTGCTGTGTGCTTGCCGGGTCGGTCACGGGATCTCGACATCCTGACTGTCGGCAGGACAGAATCCTGTGACTCTTTAGTAAGAATGCTAACCCTCCCTACCTGTAGCCTAACCCCCTTTCGCAGCATTCTGACTGCCGGCATCCCAAGCAGAAGGATGCCAATTACATCCTGTGCTGATAATGTTTGTCCACCATTTCCCTTTTTATGTGATGGGGCATGGGTGCCATGAGACAGCAGTACTTTTCTTTTTGATAAAATGTAGCTGGCATGGTCAATGCTGTATGCAGTGTATGTAGGTGGCTGTTTAGGACAGTAGGAGTTTTCTTGATGTGTTGGGTTCGGTGCGTTTGTTACTGCAAAAGTCTTCATGTGCTGTTTGTGCTGTGTTTTAAGATATGCTATGAATACTCGGGATCTGTATGAAAAATCATCCGTCGATATAACGACAGCGGGATCACGGGCACCGGGGTGAGCGCTAGTAAGCACTTTGTTAGCACGGTGGCTCACTGCACTCGCCACAGGTTATGTTCTCCCTCCATGGGTGTCGTGGATACCCATAGAGGGAGAAAAGCCTGTAGAGCCGGTATTTCACTGCTAGTCTGGGTTCTGGTGTCGGCATTGTGATGTCAGGGATCCTGACTAGCGGTATTGTAACTGCTTCCCGTATACTCATGTACAGCTGTTTAAGTCTCCCCGCCCCCCCAGAATGTGTTAATTTAACTCTCGAGTCAGCCCCTATATGTGTATAAAAGTTTGCCAATAACGCCTTTGTATGTATACCATTTTTTTTATTTCTTTTATTTGCGTTTAATAGAATTGGAGAAAGACACCCTTTAAATCTGTGTAATATACCTCTGCAGTGTTCGCAAATACGCGCTATAGCGCGTATTTTACCCGATAATTGACAGCGGTGACTCAAAAAAACAAAAACGCAGGGTCCCACAGGACGCGCTCTGACCAATCAGCAGCGCTGTCCAAGCTGTCCGTCACTTTAACTTTCCAATGGCAGAGGAAGGGGAGGAAACCATGGAGAGCGTGATCTCCCGCCTTCCCCTCTCTGCTCTGTACGGGACCCGGCCGGAACATCCAGCCCGCTGTGTGTGGCTGGGGGCTGTCATCTCCGGCCGGGCATGAAGCTCTGCCACATCGGTCAGCGGAAGAAGCGGTTCGCAGGGATCAAGACCGGGAAAGATGCAGGTGGCTGGGGGCACTGGCGCACGTAGGGGAAATGTTGTTGTGTGCTCTGAGTACCTACCCCCCGCAAGTCCGATCCATGCTGCTGCTGCACCAATAAGATGCAGCCGCAGTGAGGCACTCGGGGCTTTAGAATCAGGGATCGCGGCAGGGGGGTAGCCATGGAGTTTTAGGAAAGCTGCTGCAGAGCAAACTGTAGCTTTTTACAGCGCAGCAGCTGACTGACTGTACTCCTCTCCTCAGCTCCGGACACAGGGTGAGAGTGCGGGGCCAGTGAGTGAAGCTGGTGGTGGTTGGTCTTGCTGTAGGGGTGACTGGGGGTCTGTGGTGGTGGCTGCAACTTGTAAGTGTTCTACCTGGCGCAATGTGTATAACGTGCTGTACCCAGCGCAATGTATATAACGTGTACCCAGCGCAATGTATATAACGTGCTGTACCTGGCGCAATGTATATAACGTGCTGTACCTGGCGCAATGTATATAACGTGCTGTACCTGGCGCAATGTATATAACGTGCTGTACCTGGCGCAATGTATATAACGTGCTGTACCTGGCGCAATGTATATAACGTGCTGTACCTGGTGCAATGTATATAATGTGTACCCGGCGCAATGTATATAACATGCTGTACCCAGCGCAATGTATATAACGTGTACCCGGCGCAATGTATATAATGTGCTGTACCCGGCGCAATGTATATAACGTGTACCTGGCGCAATGTGTATAACGTGCTGCATCCGGCGCAATGTGTATAACGTGCTGCACCCGGCGCAATGTGTATAACGTGTTCTACCTGGTACAATGTGTATAACGTGCTGTACCCGGCGCAAAGTGTATAACGTGTTGTACCCGGCGCAAAGTGTATAACGTGTTCTACCTGGTGCAATGTGTATAACGTGCTGCACCCGGCGCAATGTGTATAACGTGTTCTACCTGGTACAATGTGTATAACGTGCTGCACCCGGCGCAATGTGTATAACGTGTTCTACCTGGTGCAATGTGTATAACGTGCTCTGCCTGGTGCAATGTGTATAACGTGCTGTACCCGGCGCAATGTGTGTAACGTGCTGTACCCGGCGCAATGTGTGTAACGTGCTGTACCCGGCGCAATGTGTGTAACGTGCTGTACCCGGTGCAAAGTGTGTAACGTGCTGTACCCGGTGCAAAGTGTGTAACGTGCTGTACCCGGTGCAAAGTGTGTAACGTGCTGTACCCGGTGCAAAGTGTGTAACGTGCTCTACCTGTGTGGTGTAATGTGAATTGGTACTGTTATGTAGCCATGCTCTTTCCCCATGAAGCCACATCCCTAAATTTTTGGTGCGCGCCTTCGGCGCGCACTGTCCTTGATTTAAAGTATGGCGTGGGGGAGCACCAATTTACTTTCTCTCAAACAGCACTGAAATGTCTAGTTACAGCTCTGGTGCAGAGTGTCCTGTATGCTACACATCCCAGCAGCATTGTCACCCCCTCCTCCCCCTCGCAATACTTTTGTAGTGTCGAAATCAAGTCTGTTTTTATATTTGAATAATTAATAAGATTAATATGAACCTTCATTCCGATGGGACCCAGAAAAGGACAGGTAGGACCCCAATTTTTAAAAGGGAGGGGTCCGTGGGACCCACTTTTTTGGGGGCTCAGCGCAATCACTGCCTCTGGGTATGTACCACCTATTAAAGAGCCCTAATTTCCTTAGTGTTGGGTTTGAAGCATTTTATAATTTGTCACATTAGTTAATATTGTTCCGGACCTGTTAATGGGGGGGAATTCATTTTAATGCAATGGGGTCAATTCTATTCGGCAACTAAAGAATAGCGCCGGGAATTAGCTCCCGACGCTATTCAATTCAGCTAAAGTTAAGTCGGCGATGTCCCGTTCTCGCCGACTTAACAGGTAGTTTTGTCGGGAGAACGGGCATTCTCCGACTTAACTACCCGGCGCGAGGCTGATTCCCGACAGAATCAGCCTCGCGCCGGCCGCGAGGCAGCACTTTTGTCGGGTTTATTCTCTCATCCCCCGGGGATGAGAGAAGAATTCCCGACAATTGCGGGCAACTAGTAGCAGAATTGAATAGCGTCGGGAGCTAATTCCCGGCGCTATTCTTTAGTTGCCGAATAGAATTGACCCCAATGTTGTTTAGCTCTGGGAATAAGTTCCTGGAAATTATTCAGTAGTTTTATTGCAGTTTACCGTGCCTAATGCCCAAACTACAGTGCATTCGATTGAGTACACCCCCCCACCCCCCAAATCCCAATGTGATTTTAGTATTATATAGACATAAAATTTGCAAAATATGCTTTTTATCATGATTATGTAGGTAAGTAGGGTCTATGTAACATACACTGCAGTGTTTGCAAAAACACGATATAGTGATTTTACCCTGTTTTGGTGACCAGGGACTCGCATTTAAAAAATGGGAGGGTCCCTGGGACGCGCTTTGCTACAGCCAGTAGCTGGATGCTCTATGTGCTGGCTGCATGTTATAAAAATAGGAGGTGGAACCTTGGCAGTTCTCTTTGGCGTCCCATCTGGCTCGCATGCTTTGGGGTCCAGACTTGATGGTACAGCTCCTTAGAGCCATAGTGTAAAGGACCTGCATCAGTGAGTTTGTGCAGTGACTGTTAGAGAGCTGTGTGTGTAGCGCCCACGGGACTTTGCGCAGTGGCGGGAACTGAGTTCTCCCGCAGCAGGGGTTTTTCTCAGCGGTGGGGGCGGGTACGATCGTGTGCTGATCACCGCTCTGAACATAACGAGCGGCAGCTGTGTCAGTGCTGACTAGACCCAGGGAGTGCTCAGCGGGGGCCTGAGCAGAGAGACTGGTGCTGGCGGAGAGGCCGCCCCAGTCCCACACAGGTTATATTGGTGGGCGCCGGTTTGGCCCTGGCTGAGGAGCTTTTCCTGTCTGAGGAATAGAAGGCCCTTGGGCTCCCCTACCCTGCCACCCACTCCCTCCTCCCAGCCCGCGGATCTGTAGCAGTGTGTGACAGCGGAGCAGAAGCTGCAGAATGTGATGCAGAAGTTTTGGGGTACGGGCAGCACTGCGTGCGGGGCCTAGTACATGGGGGGCTGAGGAGGTAGACCCTGCAGGCAGCCGGGGGAAGGGTTAGGACTCATGGGTAACGGTATGACTGGTGGGGCGGGGTGGTTAGAGACAGATGGGTTACTTTGTGCTTGGATACATCCATACCTTCATTATAAAAAGACATGGCATGGATCACATGATTATCTGAGTACAACCCAAATAACGGGACTACAAATTCCAGAAATCCGCAGAGACAGTTATTGGATCAGAGGGACTAGAATTCAAATACAAAATTATATCACAATTTATATTTCTTGCAATTTTTTTAATTTTTTTCTCATTTTACAACATTTACATTCTGTGTACATTTTTGGAAGGGTCAGTCGCAGGGTGGAAAGCCTGTAATATTCCTCATACAGTAGGATGATAAAATCATTGCAGTACACGCACACCTATGTTACAGCGCCCCCTGACTATCCAAATCTGAGTGCAATCCTGAGCGTGCACAGAGCAGTCACTGGCGCTGCTCAGAGAGTAGCACATGTATTACATATGGTACAATCCCTCCATCACAGCACACCGGATGTATGTATATGTGTGTGTACATTACACACACACTAGCCCCATTACTGCCTGCCCCTAAAACCCCCTCCTTGCCCCCAACACTGCCCCAACTGTTATCTACCCTTTTTCTCCTCCCCAACACTGCCTGTCCCTAACCCTCTCCTTTCCCCCAACACTGCCCAGCTGGTATCTACCCTCACCCTCTACATTCCTTACTACTGCCTGCCTCTAACCCCTTCCTTTCCCCAAGTACTGCCCCAGCTGCTATATACTCTTACCCCCTCCCTAGCACTGCCAGCCCCTAACTCTCTCCTTTCCTCCAACACTGCCCAACTGGTATCTACCCTCACCCTCTACATTCCTTACTACTGCCTGCCTCTAACCCCTTCCTTTCCCCAAGTACTGCCCCAGCTGCTATATACTCTTACCCCCTCCCTAGCACTGCCTGTCCCTAACCCTCTCCTTTCCTCCAACACTGCCCAACTGGTATCTACCCTCACCCTCTACATACCTTACTACTGCCTGCCTCTAACCCCTTCCTTTCCCCAAGTACTGCCCCAGCTGCTATATACTCTTACCCCCTCCCTAGCACTGCCAGCCCCTAACCCTCTCCTTGTCCCCTAGCATGTCCCAACTACTGCCTGCCTTTACGCCATAATATGTGATGGAACCCAGAAATAGTGAAGTAGTACCCCAATTTTTTAAAATGAGGGGTCCTTGGGACACACAAATTTTTTCGCTCAGCGTGATCACTGATACACTATGTAGACAACATTGATTGGACACCCCAGCACAAGCAAAATGTTGTGCTTCTGCAGCAGACAGCTATTCCTGAATGTATATAAAACGGGTAAAGGGGCGCTAACTAGATAATTTGCTAATTAAATGGCTTGCCGGAAGGAGCTAACAGAGTTTGAAAAGGGGATCATTGTCTGTAGGAGTGTGAGGAGCATTGCGGATGTTAGGAAGGTTCCTAAATCCACTGTCTTTTGTCATTAATGCGTGGAAGAACGACTGTCATTGCAGCTCGCCCTGGAAGACCCCCGAAACTGCTAAACAGGGAGTTGGGAAAGAACAGAGGTTGTCCAATGCATACCATTTTACACGAGTTCCAAATGGCCACTAATGTGCTGGTTTAGATAAGAACACTTCGTAGGGAGGCCCATGCACTTGGATATAATGGGTGAGCAGCGGCTCATACACCTAATCACAAGAAAAATGCGGCCCAGCGCTTGCGATGGTGTAAAGAGCACAAAAACTGGACAGTGGAACAATGGCGGCGTGTGTCATGGTGTGACGTATCATGGTTTACACTTTTCAGATTAGATGGATGGGTTTGTGATTGGAGATTGCCAGGAGAACGCCTGATAGCAGAGTGTACAGTACCTACAGTTAAGCATGGAGGTGGTGGCGTTATGCTGTTGGGCTGTTTCAGATGGTTTGGCATGGGTCCACTAGTTGTAATGTATGGTCACATTAACTGAGAAGTATAAAGATGTTCTCGATAACTGTTCTCTATATTGTGGTAGTTCTGTGGAAACAAAGGATGTTTTTATCGCTGGACTGGTTTACTGTACAGAAAATTCTTTCCACTCTTTGGCGCCTCTTCTGGTCAGGCGCTCTTCATGGGGGCCGAGCATGATGTCAAAGCTCCCTGGCTAAGATAGCGTGATTAGAGCTCCACCGTGTACGCAACTGCCGGGGAGTTTCTCAGACTCTGCTGTGGCTGCTCTGAGGGGAGTTAGTCACTTGTGACAGTCATCTGGTCGTGTGCAACGGGGGTGATCGCGATATAGCTGCGGGTGAGTCTAATGCTGGGTACACACCTAAAGATATATCTGCAGATCAGTTGTTCTCCAGATATATCTAAAGCCAGATCCCGCAGTGTTGTGCATACACACTGCCCGATCCGTTGGGGACTGACGTCGCGAACTGGGAGGGCATTTACACATACCCGTCCAGTTCAGCTGTCAGTCACAGCTCCTGCTGCTTGTGTAAGGGCAGTCGGCTGACCGCCTGTAAACACACATCAGCGTGTCAATATATCTAATGCCGTTGACTGTGCAGCAGGGCCGACGCGATAGGTCTGTGGCTGACAGTTCACAGACCTATCGCTTGTACACATTGGCCGACGAACCCGCGATTCTATTGAACGGCCGATATATATCGGCCAGTGTGTACCCAGTTTAAGTGCTGTGGGGGTAAGCGGGTAACAAGCAGGTGTTTGGCCTTGCTGTGGAGGTGTTCGCGGCGTCTGGACGTGCTGATAGTGGTTGTGTTTTTCCTGCGGTTGGGGCTGATGAGATGGCTAGACCTGTTGTGACCACGGCTGGGTTTTCCACGGGGGATCAGTCTGGGGATGGTGGCTGGACCTGCTGTGAGCACGGCAGGGGTTCCCGCGGGAGTGGGGTAGGGATGATGTAGTTGGACTTGCTTGGTGAATGGGTGGTTCCTGCAAGGGGGGGTAGTTTGCTGACCATCTAGTACGGGCCTGGCCAACCTGTGACTCTCCAGATGTGTGACACTACACATCCCAGCATGCCCTGCCACAGTTTTAGCATTCCCTAATAGCAAAACTGTGGCAAAGCATGATGGGACTTGTCGTCTTACAACAGCTGGAGAGCCACAGGTTGGCCAGGCTTGATCTAGTAAATGGCTGAAGGCTAACAAGCTCTTTGTGGATCCATGGTGTGGAGGTTTAGCAATTGGTGGCTTCTCAGTGTTTTATAATTACCCGGCGCAGTGTGTAAGGGGCACTACCTGGCACAGTGTGTATAAGGGGCACCACTGTGATGTAATGTGAATTAGTACTATTATGTGGCCACATACCTTTCACATGAAGCCACGCCCCTAAACTTTCACTATCCCTTCTATGAATATGGAGTGTGGGGGCGCACAAATGTCTAATTACAGCTCTGGTGCCTAGTGTTCTGTATGCTATACAGCCCAGCGGCATTGTCATCACCTCACCTGTCGTCGTTCCCCTTCCCACCTTGCAACACTTTTTGTAGTGTCTAAACCAAGTCTGTGTTTTTTTATTTCTCTAACGTCCTAGTGGATGCTGGGGACTCCGAAAGGACCATGGGGAATAGCGGCTCCGCAGGAGACTGGGCACAAAGTAAAAGCTTTAGGACTAGCTGGTGTGCACTGGCTCCTCCCCCTATGACCCTCCTCCAAGCCTCAGTTAAGATTTTGTGCCCGAACGAGAAGGGTGCAATCTAGGTGGCTCTCCTGAGCTGCTTAGAGTAAAAGTTTTTAAATAGGTTTTTTATTTTCAGTGAGACCTGCTGGCAACAGGCTCACTGCATCGAGGGACTAAGGGGAGAAGAAGCGAACTCACCTGCGTGCAGAGTGGATTGGGCTTCTTAGGCTACTGGACATTAGCTCCAGAGGGACGATCACAGGCCCAGCCATGGATGGGTCCCGGAGCCGCGCCGCCGGCCCCCTTACAGATGCTGAAGCAAGAAGAGGTCCATAAATCGGCGGCAGAAGACTTTCCTGTCTTCATAAGGTAGCGCACAGCACTGCAGCTGTGCGCCATTGCTCTCAGCACACTTCACACTTCGGTCACTGAGGGTGCAGGACGCTGGGGGGGGGCGCCCTGGGAAGCAATGAATTTACCTTATTTGGCAAAAAATACACCACATATAGCTCCTGGGCTATATGGATGTATTTAACCCCTGCCAGTTTTCCAGAGAAAAGCGGGAGAAGAGCCCGCCGTGAAGGGGGCGGGGCCTATCTCCTCAGCACACAGTGCCATTTTTCCCACACAGCTCCGCTGGTAGGAAGGCTCCCAGAATCTCCCCTGCATCCTGCAACTACAGAAACAGGGTAAAAAAGAGAGGGGGGCACTTATTTGGCAAAATAACAGATATAAGCAGCTATAAGGGATAGACACTTATTGTAAGGTTGTCCCTATACATATATAGCTCTCTGGTGTGTGCTGGCAAACTCTCCCTCTGTCTCCCCAAGGGGCTAAGTGGGTCCTGTCCTCTATCAGAGCATTCCCTGTGTGTGTGCTGTGTGTCGGTACGTTTGTGTCGACATGTATCAGGAGAAAAATGATGTGGAGACGGAGCAGAGTGTCTGTAACAGTGATGTCACCCCCTAGGGGGTCGACACCTGAGTGGATGTACTGTTGAAAATTACGTGACAGTGTCAGCTCTATATAAAAAAAACAGTGGTTGACATGAGACAGCCGGCTACTCAGCTTGTGCCTGTCCAGACGTCTCATAGGCCGTCAGGCAGATGGCAGATACAGACGCCGACACGGATACTGACTCCTGTGTCGACGGTGAAGAGACAACCGTGATTTCCAGTAGGGCCACACGTTACATGATTGAGACAATGGAAAATGTTTTATACATTTCTGATAATACGAGTACCACCAAAAAAGGGGTATTATGTTCGGTGAGGGAAAAACTACCTGTAGTTTTCCTGAATCTGAGAAATAAAATGAGGTGTGTGATGATGCGTGGGTTTCCCCCCGATAACAATTAATAATTTCTTAAAAAGTATTGGCTGCATACCCTTTCCCGCCAGAGGTTAGGATGCATTGGGAAACACCCCCTAGGGGGGATAAGGCGCTCACACGCTTGTAAGAACAAGGGCTCTACCCTCTCATGAGATGGCCGCCCTTAAGGATCCTGCTGATAGAAAGCAGGAGGGTATCCAAAAAAGGTATTTACACACATACTGGTGTTATACTGCGACCAGCTATCGCCTCAGCCTGGAGGTGCAGTGCTGGGTTGGCATGGTCGGATTCCCTGATTGGAAATATTGATATCCTAGATAAGGATAGTATATTATTGCCTATAGAGCATTTAAAAGATGCATTTCTATATATGCATGATGCACAGCGGAATAATTGCCGACTGGCATCAAGTATAAGTGCGTTGTCCAATTCTACCAGTAAAATGGTCAGGTGATGCGGATTCCAAACGGCATTTGGAAGTATTGCCTTTGAAAGGGGACATTTGGGGTCGGTCTTTTAGACCTGGTGGCCACGGCAACAGCTGGGAAATCCACGTTTGTACCCCAGGTCGCCTCTCAAAATAAGACGCCGTACTATCAGGCGCAGTCCTTTGTTGGCAAGCGGACAAAAGGTTCCTCTTTTCTGCTCGTGACAGAGGGAGAGGAAAAAGGCTGCAGAGATCAGCCAGTTCCCAGGAACAGAAACCCTTTCCCGCCTCTGCCAAGCCCTCAGTATGACGCTAGGGCTTTACAAGCTCAGGCACGGTGGGGGCCCGTTCTCAATGAATTTCAGTGCGCAGTGGGCTCACTCGCAAGTAGACCCCTGGATCCTTCAGGTAATATCTCAGGGGTACATATTGGAATTCGAGACGTCTCCCCCTCGCCGTTTCCAAAAGTCGACTTTACCGACGTCTCCCTCGGACAGGGAGGCAGTTTTGGAAGCCATTCACAAGCTGTATTCCCAGCAGGTGATAATCAAGGTACCCCTCCTGCAACAGGGAACGGGGTATTATTCCACACTATTGTGGTACCGAAGCCAGACGGCTCGGTGAGACCGATTCTAAAATCTTTGAACACTTACATACAGAGGTTCAAATTCAAGATTGAGTCACTCAGAGCAGTGATTGCGAACCGGGAAGAAGGGGACTACATGATGTCTCGGGACATCAAGGATGCTTACCTTCATGTCAAAATTTACCCTTCTCACCAAGGGTACCTCAGGTTTATGGTACAGAACTGTCACTATCAGTTCAGACGCTGCCGTAGGGATGGTCCACGGCACCCCGGGTCTTTACCAAGGTAATGGCCGAAATGATGATATTCCTTCGAAGGAAGGGAATTTTAGTTATCCCTTACTTGGACGATTCCCTGATAAGGGTAAGATCCAGGGAACAGTTGGAGGTCGGTGTAGCACTATCTCAGGTAGTGTTGCGGCAGCACGATTGGATTCTCAATATTCCAAAATCGCAGCTGGTTCCGACGACTCTTCTTCTGTTCCTAGGGATGATCCTGGACACAGTCCAGAAAAAGGTGTTTCTCCCGGAGGAGAAAGCCAGGGAGTTATCCGAGCTAGTCAGGAACCTCCTCAAACCGAGCCAAGTCTCAGTGCATCAATGCACAAGGGTTCTGGGTAAAATGGTGGCTTCCTACGAAGCAATCCCATTCGGCAGATTCCACGCAAGAACTTTCCAGTGGGACCTGCTGGACAAATGGTCCGGGTCGCATCTTCAGATGCATCAGCGGATAACCCTGTCACCAAGGACAAGGGTGTCCCTCCTGTGGTGGTTGCAGAGTGCTCATCTTCTAGAGGGCCGCAGATTCGGCATTCAGGACTGGGTCCTGGTGACCACGGATGCCAGCCTGCGAGGCTGGGGAGCAGTCACACAGGGAAGGAATATCCAGGACTTATGGTCAAGCCTGGAGACATCACTTCACATAAATATCCTGAAGCTAAGGGACATTTACAATGCTCTAAGCTTAGCAAGACCTCTGCTTCAAGGACAGCCGGTGTTGATCCAGTCGGACAACATCACGGCAGTCACCCACGTAAACAGACAGGGTGGCACAAGAAGCAGAAGGGCAATGACAGAAGCTGCAAGGATTCTTCGCTGGGCGGAAAATCATGGGATAGCACTGTCAGCAGTATTCATTCCGGGAGTGGACAACTGGGAAGCAGACTTCCTCAGCACGACCTCCACCCGGGAGAGTGGGGACTTCACCCAGAAGTCTTCCACATGATTATAAACCGTTGGGAAAAAACTCGACAGGTATTGCGCCAGGTCAAGGGACCCTCAGGCAATAGCTGTAGACGCTCTGGTAACACTGTGGGTGTACCAGTCAGTCTATGTGTTCCCTCCTCTGCCTCTCATACCCAAGGTACTGAGATTGATAAGATGGAGAGGAGTAAGCACTATATTCGTGGCTCCGGATTGTCCAAGAAGGACTTGGTAACCGGAACTTCAAGAGATGCTCACGGAGGATCCGTGGCCTCTACCTCTAAGAAGGGACCTGCTCCAACAAGGACCCTGTCTGTTCCAAGACTTACCGTGGCTGCGTTTGACGGCATGGCGGTTGAACGCCGGATCCTGAAGGAAAAAAAGGCATTCCGGATGAAGTCATCCCTATCCTGATCATAGCCAGGAAGGATGTAACCGCAAAACATTGTCGCCGCATTTGGCGAAAATATGTTGCGTGGTGCGAGGCCAGTAAGGCCCGACGGAGGAAATTCAACTGGGTCGATTCCTACATTCCTGCAAACAGGAGTGTCTATGGGCCTGAAATTGGGGTCCATTAAGGTTCAAATTTCGGCCCTGTCAATTTTCTTCCAAAAGGAACTAGCTTCAGTCCCTGAAGTTCGAACGTTTGTAAAATGGGTACTGCATATACAGCCTCCTTTTGTGCCTCCAGTGGCACTTTGGGATCTCAATGTAGTTTTTTGGGTTCCAAAAGTCACATTGGTTTGAACCACTTAAATCTGTGGAGTTAAAATATCTCACATGGAAAGTGGTCATGCTGTTGGCCCTGGCCTGGGCCAGGCGCGTGTCAGAATTGGCGGCTTTATCCTGTAAAAGCCCTTATCTGATTTTCCATTCGGACAGGGCGGAATTGAGGACTCGTCCTCCAATTTATCCCTAAGGTGGTTTCAGCTTTTCACTTAAACCAACCTATTGTGGTGCCTGCGGCTACTAGGGACTTGGAGGATTCCAAGTTGCTGGACGTAGTCAGGGCCCTGAAAATATATGTTTCCAGGACGGCTGGAGTCAGAAAACCTGACTCGCTGTTTATCCTGTATGCACCCAACAAGCTGGGTGCTCCTGCTTCTAAGCAGACGATTGCTCGTTGGATTTGTAGTACAATTCAGCTTGCACATTCTGTGGCAGGCCTGCCACAGCCAAAATCTGTAAAAGCCCATTCCACACGGAAAGTGGGCTCATCTTGGGCGGCTGCCCGAGGGGTCTCGGCTTTACAACTTTGCCGAGCAGCTACTTGGTCAGGGGCAAACACGTTTGCTAAATTCTACAAATTTGATACCCTGGCTGAGGAGGACCTGGAGTTCTCTCATTCGGTGCTGCAGAGTCATCCGCACTCTCCCGCCCGTTTGGGAGCTTTGGTATAATCCCCATGGTCCTTTCGGAGTCCCCAGCATCCACTAGGACGTTAGAGAAAATAAGAATTTACTTACCGATAATTCTATTTCTCATAGTCCGTAGTGGATGCTGGGCGCCCATCCCAAGTGCGGATTGTCTGCAATACTTGTACATAGTTATTGTTACAAAAATCGGGTTATTATTGTTGTGAGCCATCTTTTCAGAGGCTCCTCTGTTATCATGCTGTTAACTGGGTTCAAATCACAAGTTGTACGGTGTGATTGGTGTGGCTGGTATGAGTCTTACCCGGGATTCAAAATCCTTCCTTATTGTGTACGCTCGTCCGGGCACAGTATCCTAACTGAGGCTTGGAGGAGGGTCATAGGGGGAGGAGCCAGTGCACACCAGCTAGTCCTAAAGCTTTTACTTTGTGCCCAGTCTCCTGCGGAGCCGCTATTCCCCATGGTCCTTTCGGAGTCCCCAGCATCCACTACGGACTATGAGAAATAGAATTATCGGTAAGTAAATTCTTATTTTTTGATTCATTAATAAGAACCTTCATTCCAATGGGACCCAGAAAAGGACAGGTAGGAACCCGATTTTTAAAAGTGAGGGGTCCCTGGGACTCACTTTTTTGGGGTGCACAGCGCGATCACTGAAATTTTTTTTTTATTTTTTTTTTATAGGAACATATAAACAGTAATACAGGTTGAGTATCCCTTATCCAAAATGCTTGGGACCAGAGGTATTTTGGATATCGGATTTTTCCGTATTTTGGAATAATTGCATACCATAATGAGATATCATGGTGATAGGACCTAAATCTAAGCACAGAATGCATTTATGTTACATATACACCTTATATACACAGCGTGAAGGTCACTTAATACAATATTTTTTATAACTTTGTGCATTAAACAAAGTGTGTCTACATTCACACAATTCATTTATGTTTCATATACACCTTATACACACAGCCTAAAGGTCATTTAATACAATATTTTTTATAACTTTGTGTATTAAACAAAGTTTGTGTACATTCAGCCATCAGAAAACAAAGGTTTCACTATCTCACTCACTCAAAAAAGTCCGTATTTCGGAATATTCCGTATTTCGGAATATTTGGATATGGGATACTCAACCTGTATAAAAAGATGACCCTTACTATTGTATAGTTTACCAGATTGTGTAGCAACTAAAGAATTATTGTCAGGGGGATGTTGGTATAAGCAGTAAAAAGTATTAGTAAGCCGCCACTGATACTGGATGTCTGTTGGGCTATGCCAAGAAGGGCAAAGTAAGGGGACTCATAAATGGCCAACATGGGCGAGAGCGAAAGCAACAACCCAATATTCAGAGCTCTTCCATACGCTGCACAAGTTTGGGGATGGTCTCCATTTACGGCATGAAGCTGGTCCAACTGGACAGGCTTGATAACCAAATGATCCAGACCTTTACAGCAGTTCTAACCAAGCGTTTGGGCGGCTGGTGTGCACAGTTATTATGTAGTGTATGGACATATTAGCTCGCCTGACCGGTTGTCAGTGTCTTCTGTCAAAAATGGGTCATTCTTCACTCTGGCCAAAATAACCCCAGCCTGAAGGTTCTTCTCAACTTTTCTGTATACATTTGAGTCCTTCAAGTAGATTTGCGAAACTGAAACTCTAGTTTCCTAATGAAATTTAAAAAAAATACGTAAGTATCGGTCACTTTCTGGGTATGTTCATCAACGCATCTTACGGTTTTAGCATGTTCCAGCAGTATAGAGATGGATTGGGAGAATGAGGGGACCTCCATTTTTTAAGTCATTTTCTAATAGCTGCGTTTCTAATGATGGTCATCCGACTTTGACAAAAACATAATAAAATTAATTAACCTTCCAATGCAGAGCTCATAGACACTGAACTAAGCAACATGTTATATGGTAGTGAAGGATGTGTAAATCACCATATGTCCTTCACCTAGCAAAACTTCTCTTACTTAATCCTAGGCAAAAGCCTGAACCAAACAAAGTGAGAGAGGCAATGACCTGTTGGGCGATATCCAGTCTTATGTATGTGTTAAGGGGGGTACTCACGGAGCGATCACTGCTTAAAATCTAAGCAATCTGACTAGATTGCTTTGATTTTAAGCCTGATCGCTCCGTATGTACCCCTATAGCGATGCGCAGCCCTGCGCATCGCTATCGGTGGTGCTAGATTGGCCTGCCGTGCAGGCTAATCTAGCGGGTCGCTCATTTCACCTGCTGGGTGAAATGAGCGCTCTCCCCCCGCACGCTCAGCACATATCGCGCTGTGTTGAGTGGCGGAAGAGATGTGTGCTGAGCAGTTCGCTCAGCACACATCTCTCCCGCATCGGCCAGTGAGTACTGGCCTTTACTCTGGGAAGTAAGCTTTTGAATAAAATGTGCCCTGGTCTACATGTGCAATGGTGATTTTGGTCCATACCTATATATGTTGTTTTGTATAGCAGGAGCTTGTATATTACTGAGCTAGTCTGTGTAGTGATCTGTATAGGGATAGTCTGTAAGAATGTTAATCTGGGAGATTTGAAAGTGCCTCCAATTTGCTAAAATCATCTGGACTATATTTAGAGTAGGTAGGGGTCATTTGTGAAGTACTTAAAGATTATCTGTCCAATCTGGTTGATTGGAAAGAAAATCTGACAATGTCTGAGAGCAAATGACAGTCAACCATTTGCTCCCTAAATCCTGAAAATGGACAAAACGGTTGTTCAGATAAATTGGTTTAATGAAACAAACTTAACCAATTTGTCTGAAAATCCATTTTTGTCTATTTTCCAGTGTTTGATAGCAAATGGTCAATTGTCATTTGCTCCCATACATTACCAGATTTCTCTAACGTCCTAGTGGATGCTGGGGACTCCGTAAGGACCATGGGGAATAGACGGGCTCTGCAGGTGATAGGGCACTTTAAGAAAGCTTTGGATTCTGGGTGTGCACTGGCTCCTCCCTCTATGTCCCTCCTCCAGACCTCAGTTAGATCCTGTGCCCAGAGGATGAAGGGTGCACTGCAGGGAGCACTCTTGAGTTCTTTGCTATAGAAAGCATTTTTGTTTTGGATTTTCACTTTTTTACAGGGAGCACTGCTGGCAACAGGCTCCCTGCATCGAGGGACTGAGGAGAGAGGGGCAGACCTACTTAACTGATAGTATCTGCTGCCTCGGCTACTGAACACCATTAGCTTCAGAGGGGGTGAACACAGGTTCGTCCTGGGCGTCCACCCCCGGAGCCGCGCCGCCTTTCTCCTCACAGAGCCAGAAGAGCAGAAGCAAGAAGACGTCTCAGGCGGCAGAAGCCTTCAGCTTCACAGAGGTAACGCACAGCACTGCAGCTGTGCGTCATTGCTCCACATCACCTCACACACTCCGGTCACTGTATGGGTGCAGGGCGCAGGGGGGGGGGGGGGCGCCCTGGGCAGCAATAGTAACACCTCTTGGATGGCAAATAGGTATATACATGTACAGCTGGGCACTGTACATGTATATAATTGAGCCCCCGCCATTTTTTCACGATTTTGAGCGGGATAGAAGCCCGCCGCCGAGGGGGCGGGGCTTCTCCCTCAGCACTCACCAGCGCCATTTCTCTCTCCACAGAACGCTGAGAGGAAGCTCCCCGGACTCTCCCCCTGCTTACACACGGTGAAGGGGGTTTAAAAAGAGAGGGGGGGGGGGCACATAATTGGCGGATACAATATAATACAGCGCTACTGGGGAAAAACATTCTGTGTTGGTCTCCAGGTTGTTGCGCTGGGGTGTGTGCTGGCATACTCTCTCTCTGTCTCTCCAAAGGGCCTTTCAGGGGATACTGTCTTCAGAAAAAGTTTCCCTGGGTGTGTGCAGTGTGTCGGTACGGGTGTGTCGACATGTTTGATGAGGAAGGCTCGCTAAATGTGGAGGGGGAGTGCTTGAATGTCAGGTCGCCGTCGGCAATGCCGACACCGGACTGGGTGGATATGCTAAATGTCTTGAATGCAAATGTAAATCTGCTGCATAAAAGATTAGACAAGGCTGAAGCTAGGGATCAGTCAGGTAGCCAGCCCGTGCCTGTCTCTGGGGAGCCAGGACCTTCAGGGTCTCAAAAGCGCCCCATATCCCGGGTCGCTGACACAGATACCGACACAGATACTGACTCTAGTGTCGACTATGAGGATGCAAAATTACAGCCGAAGGTGGCAAAATGTATTAGGTACATGATTATTGCCATAATGGAGGTTTTGCATATCACGGAGGAACCCCCTGTCCCTGACACGAGGGTTCACATGTATAAAGGGAAAAGGCCTGAGGTCACGTTTCCGTCCTCATTTGAGCTAAGCGAATTATGCGAAAAGGCTTGGGAATCTCCAGATCGGAGACTACAGGTTCCCAAAAGGATTCTCATGGCGTATCCCTTTCCACAGAAGGATCGGATACGATGGGAATCTGCGCCTAAAGTAGACAAGGCGCTGACACGCTTATCCAAGAAGGTGGCACTGCCTTCTCCGGATACAGCTTCCCTCAAGGATCCTGCTGATCGCAAGCAGGAAATCGCCCTGAAGCACATTTACACACATTCAGGAACTATAGTTAGGCCGGCCATGGCGTCGGCCTGGGTTTGTAGTGCTGTCGTGGCATGGGCAGACTCCTTATCTACGGAGATTGACACCTTAGATAGGGATACCATCCAAATGACCATGGAGCATATCAGAGATGCTGCCTTGTATATGAGGGATGCTCAGAGAGACATTTGTTTACTAAGCTCCAGAATAAACGCTATGTCTATTTCTGCTAGGTGGCTCTTGTGGACCCGACAGTGGACGGGAGACGCCGACTCGAAGCGGCATATGGAGTCATTGCCATACAAGGGGGAGGAGTTGTTTGGAGAAGGCCTCTCGGACCTAGTCTCTACTGCTACGGCTGGTAAATCGAATTTCTCTGACGTCCTAGTGGATGCTGGGAACTCCGTAAGGACCATGGGGAATAGCGGCTCCGCAGGAGACAGGGCACATCTAAAGAAAGCTTTAGGATCACCTGGTGTGCACTGGCTTCTCCCCCTATGACCCTCCTCCAAGCCTCAGTTAGATTTTCTGTGCCCGACGAGAAGGGTGCACACTAGGGGCTCTCCTGAGCTCTTTGTGAAAGTTTTAGTTTAGGTTTATTATTTTCAGTGAGACCTGCTGGCAACAGGCTCACTGCATCGAGGGACTAAGGGGAGAAGAAGCGAACTCACCTGCGTGCAGAGTGGATTGGGCTTCTTAGGCTACTGGACATTAGCTCCAGAGGGACGATCACAGGTTCAGCCTGGATGGGTCACCGGAGCCGCGCCGCCGGCCCCCTTACAGAGCCAGAAGAGCGAAGAGGTCCGGAAAAATCGGCGGCAGAAGACTTTCCTGTCTTCAGATAAAGGTAGGCGCACAGCACCGCAGCTGTGCGCCATTGCTCTCAGCACACTTCACACTCCGGTCACTGAGGGTGCAGGGCGCTGGGGGGGCAGCGCCCTGAGACGCAATAAATCGATAGAAAACCTTTTATGGCTAAAATAAATGCATCACATATAACTCCTGGGCTATATGGATGCATTTAACCCCTGCCAAAACATACAAGAAAACGGATGATAAGGACGCAGAGAAAGGGGCGGAGCCTATCTCCTCAGCACACTGGCGCCATTTTCCCTCACAGCTCAGTTGGAGGGAAGCTCCCTGGCTCTCCCCTGCAGTCACTACACTACAGAAAGGGGTTAAAAAAGAGAGGGGGGCACAAATTAGGCGCAGTATAAACAATACAGCAGCTATAAAGGGAAAAACACTTATATAAGGTTATCCCTGTATATATATATAGCGCTCTGGTGTGTGCTGGCAAACTCTCCCTCTGTCTCCCCAAAGGGCTAGTGGGGTCCTGTCCTCTATCAGAGCATTCCCCGTGTGTGTGCTGTGTGTCGGTACGTTTGTGTCGACATGTATGAGGAGAAAAATGATGAGACGGAGTAGAGTGTCTGTAATAGTGTTGTCACCCCCTGGGGGGTCGACACCTGAGTGGATGTACTGTTGAAATTGCGTGACAGTGTCAGCTTTGTATAAAAGACAGTGGTTGACATGAGACAGCCGGCTACTCAGCTTGTGCATGTCCAGACGTCTCATACAGGGGCTCTAAAGCGCCCGTTACCTCAGATACAGACGCCGACACGGATACTGACTCCTGTGTCGACGGTGAAGAGACAACCGTGATTTCCAATAGGGCCACACATTGCATGATTGAGGCAATGGAAAAAGTTTACACTCTTCTGATAATATAAATACCACCAAAAAAAAAGGGGGTATTATGTTTGGTGAGGAAAAACTTCCTGTAGTTTTCCTGAATCAGAGAAATAAAATGAGGTGTGTGATGATGCGTGGGTTTCCCCCCGATAACAATTGATGATTTCTAAAAAGTTATTGGCAGTATACCTTTTCCCGCCAGAGGTTAGGGTGCGTTGGGAAACACCCCCTAGGGGGGATAAGGCGCTCACACGCTTGTAAGAACAAGGGCTCTACCCTCTCTGGAGATGGCCGCCCTTAGGGATCCTGCTGATAGAAAGCAGGAGGGTATCCTAAAATGTATTTACACACATACTGGTGTTATACTGCGACCAGCAATCGCCTCAGCATGGATGTGCAGTGCTGGGTTGGCGTGGTCGGATTCCCTGACTGGAAATTTGATATCCTAGATAAGGACAGTATATTATTGCCTATAGAGCAATTAAAAGATGCATTTCTATATATGCATGATGCACAGCGGAATATTTGCCGACTGGCATCAAGTATAAGTGCGTTGTCCAATTATACCAGTAAAGTGGTCAGGTGATGCGGATTCCAAACGGCATTTGGAAGTATTGCCTTAACAAAAAAGGGGATGTACCCCAGGTCGCCTCTCAAAATAAGACGCCGTATTATCAGGCGCAGTCCTGGTTGGCAAGCGGACAAAAGGGTTCCTCTTTTCTGCTCGTGACAGAGGGAGAGGAAAATGGCTGCAGAGATCAGCCAGTTCCAAGGAACAGAAACTCTTTTCCGCCTCTGCCAAGCCCTCAGTATGACGCTAGGGCTTTACAAGTTCAGGCACGGTGGGGTCCCGTTCTCAATGAATTTCAGTGCGCAGTGGGCTCACTCGCAAGTAGACCCCTGGATCCTTCAGGTAATATTTCAGGGGTACAAATTGGAATTCGAGACGTATCCCCCTCGCCGTTTCCAAAGGTCTGTTTTACCGACGTCTCCCGCTGACAGGGAGGCAGTTTTGGAAACCATTCACAAGCTGTATTCCCAGCAGGTGATAATCAACATACCCCTCCTGCAACAGGGAACGGGGTATTATTCCACACTATTGTGGTACCGAAGCCAGACGGCTCGGTGAGACCGATTTTAAAATCTAAAATCTTTGAACACTTGCATACAGAGGTTCAAATTCAAAATTGAGTCACTCAGAGCAGTGATTGCAAACCTGGAAGAAGGGGACTACATGATGTCTCGGGACATCAAGGATGCTTACCTTCATGTCAAAATTTACCCTTCTCACCAAGGGTATTTCAGGTTATGGTACAGAACTGTCACTATCAGTTCGGACGCTGCCGTAGGGATGGTCCACGGCACCCCGGGTCTTTACCAAGGTAATGGCCGAAATGATATCCCTTCGAAGGAAGGAAATTTTAGTTATCCCTTACTTGGACGATTCCCTGATAAGGGTAAGATCCAGGGAACACTTGGAAGTTGGTGTAGCACTATCTCAGGTAGTGTTGCGGCAGCAAGATTGGATTCTCAATATTCCAAAATCGCAGCTGGTTCCGACGACTTGTCTTCTGTTCCTAGGGATGATCCTGGACACAGTCCAGAAAGAAGGTGTTTCTCCCGGAGGAGAAAGCCAGGGAGTTATCCGAGCTAGTCAGGAACCTCCTAAAACCGAACCAAGTCTCAGTGCATCAATGCACAAGGGTTCTGGGTAAAAATGGTGGCTTCCTACGAAGCAATCCCATTCGGCAGATTCCACGCAAGACTTTCCAGTGGAACCTACTGGACAAATGGTCCGGGTCGCATCTTCAGATGCTTCAGCGGATAACCCTGTCACCGGGGACAAGGGTATCCCTCCTGTGGTGGTTGCAGAGTGCTCATCTTCTAGAGGGCCGCAGATTCGGCATTCGGGACTGGGTCCTGGTGGCCACGGATGCCAGCCTGCGAGGCTGGGGAGCAGTCACACAGGGAAGGAATTTCCAGGGCTTATGGTCAAGCCTGGAGACATCTCTTCATATAAACATTCTGGAACTAAGGGCCATTTACAATGCCCTAAGTCAAGCGAAACCCCTGCTTCAGGGTCAGGCGGTATTGATCCAATCGGACAACATCACGTCAGTCGCCCACGTAAACAGACAGGGCGGCACGGGAAGCAGGGGGGCAATGGCAGAAGCTGCAAGGATTCTTCGCTGGGCGGAAGATCATGTGATAGCACTGTCAGCAGTGTTCATTCCGGGAGTGGACAACTGGGAAGCAGACTTCCTCAGCAGACACGATCTACACCCGGGAGAGTGGGGACTTCATCCAGAAGTCTTCCACATGATTGTGAACCGTTGGGAAAAACCAAAGGTGGATATGATGGCGTCCCGCCTCAACAAAAAACTGGACAGGTATTGCGCCAGGTCAAGAGACCCTCAGGCAATAGCTGTGGACGCTCTGGTAACACCGTGGGTGTTCCAGTCAGTGTATGTGTTCCCTCCTCTGCCTCTCATACCAAAAGTACTGAGAATTATACGGCAAAGGGGAGTAAGAACGATACTCGTGGCTCCGGATTGGCCAAGAAGAACTTGGTATCCGGAACTTCAAGAGATGCTCACGGACGAACCGTGGCCTCTACCTCTAAGAAAGGACCTGCTCCAGCAGGGGCCTTGTTTGTTCCAAGACTTACCGCGGCTGCGTTTGACGGCTTGGTGGTTGAACGCCGGATCCTGAAGGAAAAAGGCATTCCAGATGAAGTCATCCCTACCCTGGTCAAGGCCAGGAAGGACGTAACCGCAAAACATTATCACCGCATTTGGCGAAAATATGTTGCGTGGTGGGAGGCCAAGAAGGCCCCTACAGAGGAATTTCAACTGGGTCGTTTCCTCCATTTCCTGCAAACAGGACTGTCTATGGGCCTAAAATTAGGGTCCATTAAGGTTCAATTTTCGGCCCTGTCGATTTTCTTCCAAAAGGAACTGGCTTCAGTGCCTGAAGTTCAGACATTTGTAAAAGGGGTACTGCATATACAGCCTCCTTTTGTGCCTCCAGTGGCACCTTGGGATCTCAATGTTGTGTTGAGTTTCCTAAAGTCACATTGGTTTGAACCACTCACCACTGTGGACTTAAAATATCTCGCATGGAAGGTGACGATGCTGTTAGCCCTGGCTTCAGCCAGGCGTGTGTCAGAATTGGCGGCTTTATCATATAAAAGCCCTTATTTAATATTTCATTCTGACAGGGCAGAATTGAGGACTTGTCCTCAATTTCTACCTAAGGTGGTTTCTGCATTTCACATGAAGCAACCTATTGTGGTACCTGCGGCTACTAAGGACTTGGAGGATTCCAAGTTGCTTGACGTGGTCAGGGCCCTGTAAATATATGTTTCCAGGACGGCTGGAGTCAGAAAATCTGACTCGCTGTTTATCCTGTATGCACCCAACAAACTGGGTGCTCCTGCTTCTAAGCAGACGATTGCTCGTTGGATTTGTAGTACAATTCAGCTTGCACATTCTGTGGCAGGCCTGCCACAGCCAAAAATCTTAAAATGCCCACTCCACAAGGAAGGTGGGCTCATCTTGGGCAGCTGCCCGAGGGGTCTCGGCTTTACAACTTTGCCGAGCAGTTACTTGGTCAGGAGCAAATACGTTTGTAAAATTCTACAAATTTGATACCCTGGCTGAGGAGGACCTGGAGTTCTCTCATTCGGTGCTGCAGAGTCATCCGCACTCTCCCGCCCGTTTGGGAGCTTTGGTATAATCCCCATGGTCCTTACGGAGTTCCCAGCATCCACTAGGACGTCAGAGAAAATAAGAATTTACTTACCGATAATTCTATTTCTCGTAGTCCGTAGTGGATGCTGGGCGCCCATCCCAAGTGCGGATTGTCTGCAATACTGGTACATAATTATTGTTACCAAAAAATTCGGGTTATTGTTGTAGTGAGCCATCTTTTATAGAGGCTTCTCTATTATCATGCTGTTAACTGGGTTCAGATCACAAGTTGTACAGTGTGATTGGTGTGGCTGGTATGAGTCTTACCCGGGATTCAAAATCCTCCCTTATTGTGTACGCTCGTCCGGGCACAGTATCCTAACTGAGGCTTGGAGGAGGGTCATAGGGGGAGGAGCCAGTGCACACCAGGTGATCCTAAAGCTTTCTTTAGATGTGCCCTGTCTCCTGCGGAGCCGCTATTCCCCATGGTCCTTACGGAGTTCCCAGCATCCACTACGGACTACGAGAAATAGAATTATCGGTAAGTAAATTCTTATTTTTTTACCTTATGTTCCCCCGCAGCATTCTAAGAAGGTACCGCATTATCAAATGCAGTCCTTTCGTTCCAATAAAAACAAGAAGGTACGTGGATCGTCCTTCGTTGCCAGAGGTAAAGGCAAGGGAAAACGGCTGCACTCAGCTAGTTCCCAGGAGCAGAAGTTCTCCCCTGCTTCCGCAAAGTCCACAGCATGACGCTGGGGCTTTCCGGGGGGAAGGGGGGGGGGGTCGGATCAAGTGGGGGCACCTCTTAGTCTTTTCAGCCACGTCTGGGTTCAATCACAGGTGGATCCCTGGGCAATAGAGATTGTTTCCCAGGGATACAGACTGGAATTCGAAGACATGCCCCCTCGCCGGTTTTTCAAATCGGCTCTGCCAGCTTCCCCGTCAGAGAGGGAGCTAGTGTTAGCGGCAATTCACAAATTGTACATTCAACAGGTGATAATCAAGGTTCCTCATCTCCAGCAAGGAGAGGGTTATTATTCATCCCTGTTTGTGGTACCGAAACCGGACGGTTCGGTCAGACCCATTCTAAATCTACAATCCCTGAACCTGTACTTGAAGAGGTTCAAGATGGAATCGCTCAGAATGGTCATCGCCAGCCTGGAGGGAGGGGATTGGATGGTGTCCCTGGACATAAAGGATGCGTACCTTCATGTTCCGATTTTCCCCCCTCACCAGGCGTTTGAGATTTGCAGTACAGGATTGTCACTACCAATTTCAGACATTGCCGTTTGGTCTTTCCACGGCCCGAGAATTTTCACCAAGGTAATGGTGGAAATGATGGTGCTCCTGCGCAAGCAGGGAGTCACAATTATCCCGTACTTGGACGATCTCCTGATAAAGGCGAGATCTTGGGAGAAGTTGCTGGACAGCGTGTCTCTGTCCGTGAAGATGTTGCAGAGGCACGGTTGGATTCTCAATTTACCGAAATCCCAGCTAGTACCTGCAACGCGTCTGACCTCTTTTGGCCTGATTCTAGACACAGACCAAAAAAGAGTTTTTCTTCCGGTGGAGAAGGCTCAGGAGCTCATAGCCCTGGTCAGGAACCTTTTAAAGCCAAAAAAGGTTTCTGTGCATCATTGCACAAAAGTTCTGGGGAAGATGGTGGCTTCATACGAGGCCATCCCCTTCGGCAGGTTCCATGCGAGGACCTTCCAATGGGACCTATTGGACAAATGGTCCGGGTCCCATCTACATTTGCAGAAACAAATCACCCTGTCTCCCAGGGCCAGGGTATCTCTCCTGTGGTGGCTGCACAGTGCTCACCTCCTAGAGGGTCGCAGGTTCGGCATTCAGGACTGGATCCTGGTGACCACGGACGCGAGCCTCCGAGGTTGGGGAGCTGTCGCACTGGGAAGAAATTTCCAAGGTCTCTGGTCAAGCCTAGAGACTTGTCTCCACATCAATGTCCTGGAGTTAAGGGCCATTTACAACGCCCTACGCCAGGCGGAGGAATGGCTTCAGAACAAACCGGTTTTGATTCAGTCGGACAATGTCACGACAGTGGCTCATGTAAACCGCCAGGGCGGCACAAGGAGCAGAGTGGCCAGGATTCTGCGCTGGGCGGAAGGCTATGTAAGCGCGCTATCAGCAGTGTTCATCCCGGGGGTGGACAACTGGGAGGCGGACTTCCTCAGCAGGCACGACCTGCATCCGGGAGAGTGGGGACTTCATCAATAAGTCTTCACACAGATCGTGGATCAGTGGGAACTGCCTCAAATAGACATGATGGCGTCCCGTCTCAACAAAAAGCTAAAGAGGTATTGCGCCAGGTCAAGAGACCCTCAGGCGGTAGCGGTAGACGCTCTGGTGACACCATGGATGTTCAGATCGGTCTATGTGTTTCCTCCTCTGCCTCTCATACCCAAGGTGTTGAGATTAATAAGACTAAGAAGGGTCAGAGCAATTCTCATTGTTCCAGATTGGCCAAGGAGGACTTGGTATCCGGATCTGCAAGAGTTGCTCACCGAAGATCCGTGGCCTCTTCCTCTAAGGCAGGACCTGCTGCAGCAGGGGCCCTGTCTGTTCCAAGACTTACCGCGGCTGCGTTTGACGGCATGGCGGTTGAACGCCGGATCCTAGCGGAAAAAGGGATTCCGGAGGAGGTCATTCCTACCCTGATCAAGGCTAGGAAGGATGTGACATCGAAACATTATCACCGTATATGGCGGAAATATGTTTCTTGGTGTGAGGCCAGAGCTGCTCCTACGGAGGAGTTCCATTTGGGCCGTTTGCTTCACTTCCTTCAAACGGGAGTGAATTTGGGCCTAAAATTAGGGTCCATAAAGGTCCAAATTTCGGCCTTATCCATTTTCTTTCAAAGAGAATTGGCTTCTCTTCCTGAAGTACAGACTTTTGTGAAGGGCGTGCTGCATATTCAGCCTCCCTTTGTGCCTCCGGTGGCGCCTTGGGATCTTAACGTGGTATTAAGTTTCCTCAAGTCACCTTGGTTTGAACCACTCAAAACAGTGGAGTTGAAATACCTCACTTGGAAAGTGGTCATGTTGTTGGCCTTCGCTTCTGCAAGGCGTGTTTCAGAATTAGCGGCTTTATCATATAAAAGCCCATACCTAATTTTTCACGTGGATAGGGCAGAGTTGAGGACTCTGCCTCAATTTCTGCCCAAGGTGGTCTCATCTTTTCATATGAACCAACCTATTGTCGTGCCTGTGGCTACTCGGGACTTGGAGGACTCTGAGTCCCTGGATGTGGTCAGGGCTTTGAAGATTTATGTGACCAGAACAGCTAGGATCAGGAAGACGGAAGCTCTGTTTGTTCTGTATGCGGCCAACGAGGTTGGCGTTCCTGCTTCAAAGCAGACTATTGCTCGCTGGATCTGTAACACGATTCAGCAGGCGCATTCTACGGCAGGATTGCCATTACCTAATTCGGTTAAGGCCCATTCCACTAGGAAGGTGGGCTCTTCTTGGGCGGGTGCCCGAGGGGTCTCGGCATTACAGCTTTGCCGAGCGGTTACTTGGTCAGGTTCCAACACTTTTGCGAAGTTCTATAAGTTTGATACCCTGGCTGAGGAGGACCTTGTGTTTGCTCAATTGGTGCTGCAGAGTCATCCGCACTCTTCCGCCCGTTTGGGAGCTTTGGTATAATCCCCATGGTCCTTACGGAGTCCCCAGCATCCACTAGGACGTTAGAGAAAATAGGATTTTACTTACCGGTAAATCTATTTCTCGTAGTCCGTGCGGACTTCTTCTGCAAGACTTGTATATAGTTATTGCTTCAATAAGGGTTATATTATAGTTGGTCGGTCTTGAACCGAGGCTATGTTAATTGTTCATACTGTTAACTGGGTAGTTTATCACAAGTTATACGGTGTGATTGGTGTGGCTGGTATGAATCTCGCCCTTAGATTACAAAAATCCTTTCCTCGTACTGTTCATATCCTTTGGGCACAGTTTCTCTAACTGAGGTCTGGAGGAGGGACATAGAGGGAGGAGCCAGTGCACACCCAGAATCCAAAGCTTTCTTAAAGTGCCCTATCTCCTGTGGAGCCCGTCTATTCCCCATGGTCCTTACGGAGTCCCCAGCATCCACTACGGACTACGAGAAATAGATTTACCGGTAAGTAAAATCTTATTTTTTGTTCCAACCAGAATGATTGGACAGATAATCTTTGTGTGTAGGGCCCTTTACTGTTATGTGAAGTGTTGAGTTGTATTAAAACCCCAAATACATGATACATTTTGGTTTAAAACAAAAATGCTAGTATTCGCTGAAACCTCTATTTTGTGTGATGTCACAGTAAAGTTAACTGGTTCGTTTATCACAGAAGATCAGCAATTAGACTTAAACAGGACATGCTTCTCCCACCTCTTCCAATCTGTCAAAAGGCTGGTGCTGAGGAGAATAATCCGCCTCCTTCTCTTCTCGGGATTCTGATGCTGCCCTGCTCAGTGCTGTAAATGCTGGAATGACAGGCCAAGCTCTGCCCACTGCATACCTCCCAACATGACACTCTCCAGGAGGGACACAATGCTCTGCTTCTGGACTTCCCTCTTAACTTATGATTGATGGCACCTGTGTTGAATGAATAAGAAAGGTGTTTCACCACAGGTGATGGCAATCATACAGTAAGAGGTAAGTTCAGGAGCAGAGCATTGTGTCCCTCCTGGAGAGGGTCATGTTAGGAGGTATGCCACTGTATGTTAAATATGAAAGGTCTCCTTGCTTGGCTTCTCGCTCTGCTTATGGCTCCTCCTTTGAGGTAAAAAGGTAAAAGATTTTTGCACACTTAAGGTCACTGGGACATATTATTTTTCACCCCTTCTCAGCCCCCATGCTGATGGGGGGCTGAACTTGGACTGAAACGACATTGGGAGTGTCACTATTCATCTCGGCAACCCCGACAACTATGGATTTTTACATGTCACCCCCTTCCCACCCCCACCCCTAGGGGTGCTTGTGGTGTCTTACCTCCACAGTATTTTTTTCCAGACTGTAAGTCATATGTGTACTAAGTTTGTTGTAAATTGCTCCCAGCATTCCAGAATCATGCTGAAACATAGATAGATAGATAGATAGATAGATATATATATATATATATATCTATCTATCTATCTATATATCTATTAGATTAGTCCCCACATGTTGCATCCAAGTAGCAGATGGAGAGGAATCTTCATCGTAGGTGTACAGATCTGCATATAGTGTAACACTTTTATTTTCTTGTTCCTACTATTCCGTGTACGCTTTACTCAAGTTTTAGGTGAAGTTTTCAATTTGAAAAGTTGGAACTTTTTACCGAAGTTCTTTGGAAGGTAAACCAGCACAATAGGACGTCCCAGTGGTTCACAGACTTCTGTGGCCTTTGGTGATTTTATTATCATTTGTATAGCGATTATCGTTTTGGGCAGACATATAAATTCCATACATATATGGTCCAGTGCTGTGACAATGACTGCTGTGCTATTATGCTGCCCATATATTTACTAGGTCCTACATTTTGTTTTAGGTGGTATCTGCATTCAGTCTGTTGGTTAGTGTGCTCAAGCAGCCATCTGTGATGTGGCTCAATCTTTGGGGCAGATGTATTAAGCCTGGAGAAGTGATAAAGCAGCGATACGTGGAAGGTGATAACACACCAGCCAATCAGCTCCTAACTGTAAATTTACATATTGGAGCTGACTGGCTGGTGCATTATCACCTCCCACTTATCACTGCTTTATCACTTCTCCAGGCTTAATACATGGGATACGGTCGTTAGGTCGACCACTGAAGGTCAACATTGCCCTTAGGTTGACATGCATTAGGTCGACAGGTCAAAAGGTCGACATGAGATTTTCAAAAAAAAATTTCTTCATTTCTCTGACGTCCTAGTGGATGCTGGGAACTCCGTAAGGACCATGGGGAATAGCGGCTCCGCAGGAGACTGGGCACATCTAAAGAAAGCTTTAGGACTATCTGGTGTGCACTGGCTCCTCCCCCTATGACCCTCCTCCAAGCCTCAGTTAGATTTTTGTGCCCGACCGAGCAGGGTGCAATCTAGGAGGCTCTCCTGAGCTTCTTAGAAAAAGTTAGTTTTAGGTTTTTTATTTTCAGTGAGACCTGCTGGCAACAGGCTCACTGCATCGAGGGACTAAAGGTGGGTACACACTATTAGATATATCTGCAGATCAATTGATCTGCAGATATATCTATGTACGGATCGGGCAGTGTGCTGTGCATACACACAGCCCGATCCGTCGGGGGACTGACGTCATGAACTGGGCGGGCGCTCGCGCCCGCTCAGTTCACCTGTCAATCACCGCCGGCCGCCGCAGCATGTGTACGGGCTGTCGGACGACCGCCCCGTACACACACAGCGACGCGCCAATATATCGTTAGATATATTGGCTGTCGGCTGTGCTGCGCGGCCGACGCGATACGTCTGTGAACGACGGAGTTCACAGACGTATCGCCCGTACACACTGGCCGACGGTCCCGCGATGTATCGGCCGTTCAAGAGAACGGCCGATACATCGACCAGTGTGTGTACGGGCCTTAAGGGGAGAAGAAGCGAACCTGCCTGCTTGCAGCCAGCTTGGGCTTCTTAGGCTACTGGACACCATTAGCTCCAGAGGGACCGAACACAGGCCCAGCCTCGGAGTCCGGTCCCAGAGCCGCGCCGCCGGCCCCCTTACAGAGCCAGAAGCAAGAAGAGGTCCTGAAAATCGGCGGCAGAAGACATCAGTCTACACCAAGGTAGCGCACAGCACTGCAGCTGTGCGCCATTGCTCCTCATGCACACCACACACTCCGGTCACTGAGGGTGCAGGGCGCTGGGGGGGGGGCGCCCTGAGCAGCAATATAAACACCTTGGCTGGCAAAAATACATCACATATAACCCCCAGGGCTATATGGATGTATATTAACCCCTGCCAGATTCCATAAAAATGCGGGAAAAAAGTCCCCGAAAAAGGGGCGGAGCTATCTCCAGCACACTGGCGCCATTTTTCCCTCACAGCTCCGTTGGAGGGAAGCTCCCTGGCTCTCCCCTGCAGTTAATACACTACAGAAAGGGTTAAAAAGAGAGGGGGGGGGGCACAATTTAGGCGCAGTATACAACATATATGCAGCTATAAGGGAAAACACTTTTTTATAGGTGCTATCCCTGTGATATATAGCGCCCTGGTGTGTGCTGGCATACTCTCCCTCTGTCTCCCCAAAGGGCTTTGTGGGGTCCTGTCCTCTATCAGAGCATTCCCTGTGTGTGTGCTGTGTGTCGGTACGGCTGTGTCGACAGGTATGTGGAGGATAATGAGGTGGAGGCGGAGCGAATGCCTGTAAATATGTTGTCACCCCCTGCGGGGTCGACACCGGTGTGGTTGAACTTATGGAAGGATTACGTGAAAGTGTCAACTCCTTACATAAAAGGTCGACGACACGGAACAGCCGGCTACTCAGCTTGTGCCTGTTCCAGCGTCTCAAATGTCATGGGGGGCTCTAAAATCGCCCGCTACCTCAGATAACAGACACAGATGTCGACACGGATACTGACTCCAGTGTCGACATCGATGAGACTGGTGTACCCTCCAAATAGGTCCACCCGTTACAGGATTGAGACAATGAAAAATGTATTACACATTTATGATTATACCCCAGGTACCACATAAAAGGGTATTGTGTTTGGTGAGAGAAAACTATTAGTAGTTTTTCCTGCATCTGAGAAATTAAATGAGGTGTGTGAGGAAGAGTGGTCTTCCCCCGGTAAGAAATTGATAATTTCTACAACGGTTATTGGCAGCGTACCCTTTCCCGCCAGAGGATAGGTCACACGGGGAAACACCCCATATGGTAGATACAGCGCTTACACGCTTATCAGAAAAGGTGGCACTACCGTCTTCGGGTACGGCCGCCCTGAAGGAACCTGCTGATAGAAAGCAGGAGGTTACCCTATAAGATATGGTCACACACTAGGGCATTATATTGCGACCAGCCGTTGCTTCGGCATGGATGTGCAGTGCTCCCGCTGCGTGGTCAGATTCCCTGTCGGAAAATAACTATGGATAGGGACAATATTTTGCTGAAAATAGAGCATATAAAAGACGTGGTCTTATACATGCGTGATGCACAGAGGGATATTTGCCGGCTGGCATCAAAAATAAGCGCTAGGTCCATTGCCGCCAGACGGGGGTTATGGACTTGGCAATGGTCAGTCGATGCCGACTCGAATCGGCACATGGAAGTTGCCCTATAAGGGGGTAAAACTGTTTGGGGATAGTTTTTCAGACCTCGTTTCCACAGCTACTGCTGGGAAATTAATTTTTTTGCCACAGGCTACCCCACAACAAAAGAAAGCACCGTATCATCAAGTACAGTCCTTTCGGCCCCAGAAAAACAAGTGGGCTAGAGGCTCATCCTTTCTGCCGAGAGGCAAAGGTAGAGGAAAAAAGCTGCAACACACAGCTAGTTCCCAAGAGCAGAAGTCCTCCCTGCGTCCGGTAGGTCCACAGCATGGTGCTGGGGCTGCTCAGGCGGACCCGGGTACGGTGGGGGCCCGTCTCAGATATTTCAGCGGACAGTGGGCTCTCTCACATGGATCCCTGGGTCCTTCAAGTAGTATCTCAGGGGTACAGGCTGGAGTTCGAGACGTTCTTCCCCCCGCCGTTTCCTAAAATCTGCTTTACCGGCACCTCCCTCTGCCAGGGAGACGGTGTTGGTGGATATTCAACACTACAATCACAACAAGTGATTGTCAAGGTGCCCCTCCTTCAGCAAGGAAGGGGTTACTATTCCACAGTGGTGGTGGTACCTCAACGGTTCGGTGAGACCCATCTTGAAATTAAAATACTTGAACTTTTACATCAGAAGATTCAAGTTCAAGATGGAATCGCTCAGGGCGCATATTACGAGCCTGGACGAGGGGGATTACAGGGTCTCCCAGGACATCAAGGATGCGTACCTGCATGTCCCCATTCTCCCCCCCCCCCCCACCCCCCCTCACCAGGAGTACCTCAGATATGTGGTACAGGACTGTCACTATCGGTTCCAGACGCGGCCGTTGGAGTTGACCACGGCACCGAAGGTCTTTACCTAGGTAATGGCCGAAGTGATGATACTCCTTCGCAAGAAGGAAGTTTTTATTATCCCGTACTTGGACGATCTCCTGATAAAGGCGAGGTCCAAAGAACAGTTGGTAGTGGGGGTAGCACTCTCTCGGGAATTGCTACAACAGCACGACTGGATTCTCAATATTCCAAAGTCACAGCTGGTCCCGACGACACGTCTTCTTCTGTTCCTGGAAATGTTTCTGAACGCAGACCAGAAAAGAGTGTTTCTTCCAGTGGAAAAAGCCGAGGAGTTGTCATCTCTAGTCAGAGACATCCTAAAACCAGGACAGGTGTCGGTACATCAATGCACACGAGTCCTGGGAAAAATGGTAGCTTCGTACGAAGCATAATTCCATTCGGAAGACTCCACGCAAGGACGTTCCAGTGGGACCTGTGGGACTAATGGTCTGGGTCCCATCTACAGATACAACAGCGGATAACCCTGTCAGCAAGAAACAGGGTGTCGCTGCTGTGGTGGCTGCAGAGGGCTCATCTACTAGAGGGCCGCAGATTCGGAATACAGGACTGGGTCCTGGTGACCACGGATGCCAGCCTTCGGGGCTGGGGTGCAGTCACACAGGGAAGAAATTTCCAAGGAGATTTCGCTTCACATAAATATTCTGCAGCTAAGGGCCATTTACAATGCCCTAAGACAAGCAAGGCCCCTGCTTCAGAACCAGCCGGTACTGATCCAATCAGACGACATCACGGCGGTCGCCCATGTAAACAGACAGGGCGGCACAAGAAGCAGGATGGCGATGGCAGAAGCCACAAGGATTCTCCGATGGGCGACCTACACCCAGGAGAATGGGGACTTCATCCAGAAGTTTTCCAAATGCGGGTAAACCGTTGGGAATGACCACGGGTGGACATGATGGCGTCCCGCCTCAACAAGAAGTTGAAAAGATATTGCGCCAGGTCAAGGGACCCTCAGGCGATCGCTGGGGACGCTCTAGTGACACCGTGGGTGTACCAGTCTGTTTATGTGTCTCCTCCTCTACCCCTCATACCCAAGGTACTGAGAATAATAAGAAGGCGAGGAGTGAAAACCATACTCGGGGTTCCGGATTGGCCATGAAGAGCTTGGTACCCGGAACTTCAAGAGATGCTGGCAGAAGACCCTTGGCCTCTGCCGCTTAGACAAGACCTGCTGCAGCAGGGACCCTGTCTGTTCCAAGACTTACCGCGGCTGCGTTTGACGGCATGGCGGTAGAACACCGGATCCTAAAGGAAAAGGGTATTCCGAAGGAAGTCATCCCTACCCTGATCATAGCCAGGAAGGATGTCACCGCAAGACATTATCGTTTGGCGAAAATTTGTTGCTTGGTGGGAGGCCATGAAGGCCCCGACGAAGGAATTTCAACTATGTCGATTCCTGCACTTCCTGCAAGCAGGGGTGACGTTTGGGCCTCAAATTGGGGTCCATCAAGGTCCAGATTTCGGCTCTGTCGATTTTCTTCCAGAAAGAACTGGCTTCACTGCCTGAAGTTCAGACTTTGGTTAAAGGAGTACTACATATTCAGCCTCCTTTTGTGCCTCCTGTGGCACCTTTTGGATCTCAACGTGGTGTTGGATTTCCTAATGTCGCATTGGTTGAGCCACTTAAAACCATGGAGCTAAAGTATCTCGCGTGGAAAGTGGTCATGCTGTTGGCCTTGGCCAGGCGTGTCAGAATTGGCGGCTTTGTCATGTAAAAGGCCTTATCTGATTTTCTGTATGGATAGGGCAGAGTTGAGGACTCGTCCTCAGTTTCTCCCGAAGGTGGTCTCAGGTTTTCACTTGAACCAACCTATTGTGGTGCCTGCGGCTACTGGGGACTTGGAGGACTCCAAGTTGCTGGACGTAGTCAGGGCCCTGAAAATTTTATTTTTCCAGGACGGCTGGAGTCAGGAAAACTGACTCGCTGTTTATCCCGATGGCACCCAACAAGCTGGGTGCTCCTGCTTCTAAGCAGTCTATTTAGCGCTAGATTTGTAGCACTATTCAGCTGGCGCATTCTGCGGTAGGATTACCGCAGCCTAAATCAATAAAAGCCCATTCCACAAGGACGGTGGGCTCATCTTGGGCGGCTGCCCGAGGGGTCTCGGCTTTACAACTTTGCCGAGCAGCTACTTGGTCAGGGGCAAACACGTTTGCAAAATTCTACGAATTTGATACCCTGGCTGAGGAGGACCTGGAGTTCTCTCATTCGGTGCTGCAGAGTCATACGCACTCTCCCGCCCGTTTGGGAGCTTTGGTATAACCCCCATGGTCCTTACGGAGTTCCCAGCATCCACTAGGACGTCAGAGAAAATAAGAATTTACTTACCGATAATTCTATTTCTCGTAGTCCGTAGTGGATGCTGGGCGCCCATCCCAATTGCGGATTGTCTGCAATACTTGTATATAGTTATTGTTAACTAATCGGGTTCTTGTTGTGAGCCATCTATTCAGAGGCTCCTCTGTTATCATGCTGTTAACTGGGTTTCATATCACAAGTTGTACGGTGTGATTGGTGTGGCTGGTATGAGTCTTACCCGGGATTCAAAATCCTTCCTTATTGTGTACGCTCGTCCGGGCACAGTATCCTAACTGAGGCTTGGAGGAGGGTCATAGGGGGAGGAGCCAGTGCACACCAGATAGTCCTAAAGCTTTCTTTAGATGTGCCCAGTCTCCTGCGGAGCCGCTATTCCCCATGGTCCTTACGGAGTTCCCAGCATCCACTACGGACTACGAGAAATAGAATTATCGGAAAGTAAATTCTTATTTTTTTCCCCCCGTACTTAACGATCCACGTGGACTACGATGGGAACGGTAATCTGTGCCAATAGCAGCGAGGCACCTTGCCCGAAGCATGGCGAGGGGACACGGTGCATTGATTTGGGTTCCCAGTCACTTTACGGAGAAAACGACACCAAAAACTGTCAAATTCATGTTGACATTTTGACCTGTCAACCTAGCACATGTCGACCTAATGGCCATGTCTACGTTCAGTGGTCGACAAAACGACCCATACCCTAATACATCTGCCCCATATTTCTATTTGAATATAATTGCTACATCTCCTTTTATTTAGATACTTTACTTGAGTGTACTGAATGTAAAATTTAAAGGAGGAAGCGGAAATGGGAAGCATTGACAGCCCAAACTGATTTAATTTTTTCTTTCTCTTTTTTTTTTCTCTTTTTTTATTATTTTTTTGTAGTTAATTTTAATATTTTTATGTACATGTCCACACTCTGTAGTGGTAACAACACTGATTTCTCAGCTGCAGAATCCCACATTTGGGTTTAAAGTTCCTTTACAAACACTGTTCTGTAGTGCACCACGCTGAATCCTTTTTTTATTTTGTCTGTTTCCTGAGTATTGTTCAGTGTCCTTCCTGTGCTAGCTACATCCGGAATCACGTGTTACTTGGTTTATCTGGTGTCTTTTGGTTTTCTGTTTGTGTTTTGCTTTCTAAATCCTTACAGTACAGTATGTGTTTTTATATGACCTTTTTGTTGAGTGTTTGTCACCATTTTCATGACCATTTTCTGTTCTAAATGTATCTCTTTCATTTATCTTTAATATTTCTGGAGAAGCTGGCGCCAGAATTTGAAGTACCCAGAAATGTTGTCTTTTACACGTGGCCAGGCCCATTTTTTTTTTTTTTTTTTTTTTTTTAAATCAAACTCAAATATGTCTGTGAATTGTCCATACTGAAGAGCTTCTGGCTTTAGCCCGTGTGTTAATGATGCGGGGTCTTTTCTCCGTGTAGGTAAGACTCCTAGTTTTGTGTTAAAGGGACGGCGTTGCCCATATGCTTGCAGAACACAGCTGGAAACCACTGTGATATAGTGATGACTGTTGTGCTGTAACTATGAAGAATTAGTTGCCTATATATTCTGTTTATCAGCTATCCACTGTCATTGTAGGTCTGCGTCTAAGCTTCAGCCATGACAAAGAGGGAGGCTGAGGAGTTGATAGAGATAGAAATTGATGGCACGGAGAAGACGGAATGCACAGAAGAAAGGTGAGTGTCCCGGTACTACTGCTGTAGGTCATTCAGGGAACACAGAACAATACAAATAGTGCTGCTACCCGACAGAAGGGGTGTCGGTTCCCTTTACAGTAAGCTAACAATAACAGAACCAGGAAGGAGCGCGAATGGAAGTTGTACATTTAATACAGGTAATAAACTATAACTTGCGCTTTATGCATGAAGATAATAGACATATGCGCACGTTAAATTATTAGTACAATGATCCAGTTGACAAGAAAAAGCTAAAAAAGTAACACAATTAGCATAAGAACCAAGTAGCTATTTTCTGCTTAGTGTGAGATACAATGGGGTCGATTCAATTCACTGACAGTTGAGTAGCGCCGGGATTTAGCTCCTGACACTATTCAGTACAGCGCCAAGTGACACTCAATAGTCGGGAATTCTTCTCTCACCCCCGGGGGATGAGAGAAGAAATCCGACAAAAGTGCTGCCGCGCGGCAAGCGCGAGGCTGATTCTGTGGGGAATCAGCATGGCGGCGGGGAGTTAAGTCGGAGAATGCCCGTTCTCCCGACAAATCAACCTGTTAAGTCCGAGAGAACGGGCATTCGCCGACTTAACTTGAGCTGTATTGAATAGCGCCGGGAGCTAATTCCCGGCGCTATTCAACTGTCTGTGAATTGAATCGACCCCATTGTATCAAATCCTTGTGTGTGCTTACTCAGCGGGTCGTGGTTTGAAGGGTTGACAGTAAGTAGGACGACAGGAACTCTAGACCGACATGTAGTAGGTCGACATGACATAAGGTTGACATGAGTTTTTTTTTCACTTTTTTTTGTGTCGTTTTCTACGTAAAGTGACCCTAATTAGTGCATCGTGTCCCCTCGCCATGCTTCGGGGAAGGTGCCTCTGTTACCGTTCCCAATCGTAGTCCACGTGGATCGTAAAGTATGAAAGTTTAAAAAAAAAATTGGGAAAAAAAAATGTGAAAAAACCCTGTCGACCTAGAAACCATGTCGACCTACTTACTGTCGACCAATAGTGGTCAACTTAAGTCTTTTTGACCTAGAGACCGGATACCACTCAGAAAATTGGTCTTGCTGATATTTAGCTTAATTTCAATACAAGTTGTGCCCCAAATAGAAAAAGTAATGAGTCGGGAATAGTCAATATTGACCCATCCAAGCTGATGGAGGCAATTAACTAGTGAACCAAACCACAGTAATAAAAAATGTAAAAGGATTTATTCCACACCAGCTCAGCACAGGCTTCAGACTGACTGTTGCAGATTGTGATAAAATTTGGTATAAGTGCTAGCATGGGTGTATAATATATAACAGCAGTATGTTTCCATAGAAATGGAAAATTAAAAAAATGTAAACAGAATTTTTAATTTCTCAAAAAGCCAATATTTAAAATTTTTGATAAAAAAAAATCTCAAAAAATATTTCATACTGTTAATAAATACCCAAAGTTTTTTCTCTAACGTCCTAGAGGATGCTGGGGACTCCGTAAGGACCATGCTGGGGACTCCGTAAGGACCATGGGGATAGACGGGCTCCGCAGGAGACATGGGCACTTTGTGAAAGAATTTAGTTCCTGGTGTGCACTGGCTCCTCCCTCTGTGCCCCTCCTCCAGACCTCAGTTTGATACTGTGCCCAGAGGAGCTGGATGCTTTTCAGTGAGCTCTCCTGAGTTTACTGATAGTATTTTGTTAGGTTTTTTATTTTCAGGGAGCTCTGCTGGCAACAGACTCCCTGCATCGAGGGACTGTGGGGAGAGAAGCAGCCCTACTCTCTGAAGCTAGGTCCTGCTTCTTAGGCTACTGGACACCATTAGCTCCAGAGGGATTGGTACGCAGGATCTCACCATCGCCGTCCGTCCCGGAGCCGCGCCGCCGTCCCCCTCGCAGAGCCGGAAGATAGAAGCCGGGTGAGTATGAAAAGAAAAGAAGACTTCATGATCTTCACTAGAGGTAACGCACAGCACTGCAGCTGTGCGCCATTGCTCCACACACCTCACATACTCCGGTCACTGTAAGGGTGCAGGGCGCAGGGGGGGCGCGCCCTGGGCAGCATTTGGGACCTCACGTTGGCAAAAGTACACATATATACAGCTGGGCACTGTATATATGTATGAGCCCCCGCCAAAATTACTGTATAAGCGGGACAGAAGCCTGCCGTCGAGGGGGCGGGGCTTCTCCTCAGCACTCGCCAGCGCCATTTTTTCTCCACAGCACCGCTGAGAAGAAGCTCCCCAGGCTCTCCCCTGCTGATACACGGTAGAAGAGGATTGAAAAGAGAGGGGGGGCACATAATTATGCGCAAAAACTATTATACAGCAGCTACTGGGTTAACATTAAGTTACTGTGTTTTCTCTAACGTCCTTGAGGATGCTGGGACTCCGTAAGGACCATGGGGAATAGACGGGCTCCGCAGGATATAGGGCACTTTAAGAAAGCTTTGGATTCTGGGTGTGCACTGGCTCCTCCCTCTATGCCCCTCCTCCAGACCTCAGTTTTACACTGTGCCCAGAGCAAGATGGGTGCACTGTAGAGAGCTCTCCAGAGTTCTCTGCCTGAAAGCATTTTTGTTTGGATTTTTCTTCTACTTTTTACTACTTTTTCACAGGGAGCACTGCTGGCAACAGGCTCCCTGCATCGAGGGACTGAGGAGAGAGGAGCAGACCTTCTTGTCAAAGATTGGCTCTGCTTCCTCGGCTACTGGACACCATTAGCTCCAGAGGGGGTGAACGTAGGTTCTTACTGGGTGTCCACCCCCGGAGCCGCGCCGCCGTTCTCCTCACAGAGACAGAAGTCAGAAGACGTCTCAGGCGGCAGAAGCCTTCAGCTTCACTGAGGTAACGCACAGCACTGCAGCTGTGCGTCATTGCTCCCATACACCTCACACACTCCGGTCACTGTAAGGGTGCAGGGCGCAGGGGGGGGCGCCCTGGGCAGCAATATAAACCTCTTATTTGGCAAAAGGAGCATATATACAGCTGGACACTGTATATATGCATGAGCCCCCGCCAATTTTACACTTTTAGCGGGACAGAAGCCCGCCGTCGAGGGGGGCTGGGCTTCTCCCTCAGCACTCACCAGCGCCATGTTTTTTCTCCACAGCACCGCTGAGAGGAAGCTCCCCGGTCTCTCCCCTGCTTATACCACGGTAGAAGAGAGGGTTTTAAAGAAGAGGGGGGGCACATAATTCGGCGCAGATAACAGCGCTACTGGGTAAACATAAAATTGCTGTGTTTTTTCCTGGGTCATATAGCGCTGGGGTGTGTGCTGGCATACTCTCTCTCTCTCTCTCTCTCTCTCTCTCTCTCTCTCTCTCTCTCTCTCTCTCTCTCTCTCTCTCTCTCTCTCTCTCTCTCTCTCTCTCTCTCTCTCTCTCTCTCTCTCTCTCTCTCTCTCTCTCTCTCTCTCCAAAGGGCCTTGTGGGGGAACTGTCTTCAGATGAGCATTCCCTGAGTGTGTGGTGTGTCTGTACGTGTGTGTCGACATGTCTGAGGTAAAAGGCTCTCCTAGGGCGGAGATGGAGCAAGTGTGTGTGTGTGTGTGAGTGGTTTCTCCGTCGACAACGCTGACACCTGATTGAATATGTGAAATAAAGTGCTGAGGTAAATTTATTGCACAAAAGATTAGAGAACAGACAGTGAATCTACACAGGTCTGTCCCTATGTCGCAGAGACCTTCAGAGTCTCAAGGCTCACTATCCAAAATAATAGACACTGATATCGACACGGAGTCTGACTCCAGTGTCGACTACGATAATGCAAAGTTACAGCCAAAACTGGCAGAAAAATATTCAATATATGATTATTGTAATAAAAGATGTTTTGCATATCACTGATGACTCATCTGTCTCTGACACGAGAGTACACATGTTTAAGGGGAAGAAAGCTGAGGTAAAATTCCCTCCTCTCATGAAGAAAAAGAGCGGGAATCTCCAGACAAGAAGCTGCAGCTTCCCGAAAAGAATTCTCAGGGAGTATCCTTTCCCTACTAGGGCCAAGATACGATGGGAATCTTCCCCTATGGTGGACAAAGCTTTGTCACGTTTACCCAAAAGATAGCGCTGACTTAACAGCTATCCTCAGGGATCCTGCAGATAGCTTGCAGTAAAAGTACTTTGAAGTCCATTTACACACATTCTGGTACACTACTCAGACCGGCGATTGTGTCGGCATGGGTTTATAGAGCTGTAGCAGCGTGGACAGATACCTTATCAGCGGAGATTGAAACCCTAGATAAGCATACCATGGTATTGACCCTAGTATATGTATATAGATCTATCTATCTATCTATCTCTCTATCTCATGCCCAAAGAGACATTACTCTACCGGTTTCTAGAGTTAAAGCTATGTCGATTTCTGCTAGAAGTGTCCTGTGTAACATGCAATGGACAGGTGATGCCGACTAAAAGAGGCAAATGGAAGGTTTACCTTACAAGGCTGAGGAATTGTGTGCAGAAGGGCTCTCGGGTCTGGTCTCCACAGCTATAGCTGGTAATTCTGATCTTTTGCCTTATATTCCCTCACAGCCTAAGAAAGCACGACATTATCAAATGCAGTCTTTTCAGGTCGCAGAATAACAAGACAGTACGAGGAGCGTCCATTCTTACCAAAGGTAAGGGTACAAGGCACAGCTAGTTCTCAGGAACAGAAGTCCTCCCCGGCCTCTACTACATCCACCGCAGGATGCGGGAGCTCCGCTAAGGGAGTCCGTCCCGGGGGGAGCACGTCTTCGACTCTTCAGCCACATCTGAGTTCACTCACAGGTGGATCCCGGGCAATAAAAATTGTTCTCAGGGTTACCAGGGAATTCGAAAGGTGCCTCCTCACCGGTTTTTCCTTATGGGACCCTACCGGCTTCTCCTCCAGAAGGGGAGTTATATTAAATACAATTCACACATTGTATCTCCAACAGGTGGTGCTCAAGGTTCTCCTCCTGCAACAAGGAAGGGGCTATTACTCATCCTTGGCTGTAGTCCCGAATACGTACGGTTCGGTCAGACCTATTTAAAATTAAAACCTCTGAACCTATTCTAGAAAAGGGTCAAAATTAAAGGGGAATCGCTCAGAGCGATCATGGCCAGCCTGGAAAGGGGGGAATTGATTGTGTATCTAGACATAAAGGCTGCATACCTTCATGTTCCCATTTATCCACCCCATCAGGCGTACCTGAGAATTGCGGTACAGTATTGTCATTACCAATTTCAGGGTAATTGGCGGAAATGATGGTGCTCCTACGCAAGCAAGGAGTCACAGTTATCCCATACTTGGACGATATCCTATAAGGCGAGATTAAAAGAGCAGTTGTTGAACAGCGTGTCACTTTCGCTGAAGGTGTCACAGCAACACTGCTAGTTGCTCAATATCCCGAAGTCAGTTTGTTCCTATGACTAGTCTGCCCTTCTTGGGTATGATTCTGGATACGGACCAGAAGGGGGTTTACCTTCAGATAGAGAAGGCCCAGGAACTCATGACTCTGGTCAGGAACCTTTTGAAACCAAGACAGGTGTCGGCATCGCTGCACCCGAGTCTGGGGAAAATCATTCCCTTCGGCAGGTTCCATGCGAGGTCTTTCAAATGGGACCTAAGGGACAACATCTACAGATTCATCAGTTGATCACCATCTCCCCCAGGGCCAAGGTATCTCTCCTGGGGTGGCTGCAGGATGCTCACCTTCTGTAGGGCCGCAGGTTCGACATTCAGGACTGGATCCTGGTGTCCACGGACGCGAGCCTCCGAGGTTGGGGAGCAGACACACAGGGAAAAATAAAATGTCAAGAGACTTGTCTTCACTTCTTGGAACTAAGGGCCATATACAACGCCCTACGTCAGGCGGAGACCTTACTTCGCGACAACCGGTTCTGATCCAGTCAGACAACGTCACCGCAGTAGCTCATGTAAACCGCCAAGGCGGCACAAGGAGCAGAGTGGCGATGGCGGAAGCCACCAGAATTCTTCGCTGGGCGGAGAATCATGTAGGCGCACTGTCATCAGTGTTCATTCCGGGAGTGGACGACTGGGAAGCAGACTTCCTCAGCGGACACGACCTACGTCCTGGAGAGTGGGGACTTCATCAGGAAGTCTTAGCACAGATTGCAATTCCGTGGAGACTGCCACTGATGGACAGGATGGTGTCCCGCCTCAACACAAAGCCGCAGAGTTATTGCGCCAGGTCAGGAGACCCTCAGCCAGTAAGCTGTGGACGCCCTAGTGACACCGTGGGTGTTCCGGTCAGTTTCTGTGTTTACTCCTCTTCCTCTCATACCCATGGTGTTGAGGATAATAAGAAAAAGAGGAGTGAGACCAATTCTCATTGTTCCAGATTGGACACGGAGGACCTCGTATCCAGATCTGCAGGAAATGCTCAGAGAATCCGTGGCCTCTTCCCCTAAGACCGGACCTGCTGCAGCAGGGGCCCTGTCTGTTCCCAGACTTACCGCGGCTGCGTTTGACGGCATGGCGGTTCAACGCAGGATCCTAACGGTAATGGGTATTCTGGAGGAGGTCATTCCTACCCTAATTCAGGCTAGGAAGGAAGTGACATTGAAACATTATCACCGAATATGGCGAAAATGTTTCCTGATGTGAGGCCGGGAATGCTCCTACGGAGGAATTCCTTTTGGGCCATCTGCTTCACTTCCTTAAAACTGGAATGAATTTGGACCTAAAATTAGGATCGATAAAGGTTCAAATTTCGGCCTTATCCATTTTCTTCCAAAATGAATTGGCTTCTCTTCCTGAATTACAAACGTTTGTGTAGGGAGTACTGCATTTTTAGCCTCCCTTTGTACCACCGGTGGCGCCTTGGGACATTAACGTGGTGTTACGGTTCCTTTAGTGGTGTTGAAATATTTCACCTGGAAGGTGGTCATGTTAGCCTTGGCTTCGGCTAGGCGAGTTTCGGAATTGGAGGCTTTTTATCACTAAAAGCCGTATCTGATTGTCCATATGGATAGAGCGAAATTGCGGACCCGTCCTCAATTCCTGCCAAAGGTGGTGTCATCCTCTCATATGAACCAACCTATTGTCGTGCCTGTGGCTACGCGTGGCTATGAGGATTCCGAGTCCCTTGATGTGGTCAGGGCTTTGTAAATGTATGTGGCCAGAACGGCTAGGATCTGCAAAACAGAAGCACTGTTTGTCTTGTATACAGCCAACAAGGTTGGCGGCCCTGCTTCAAAGCAGACTATTGCTTGCTGGATCTGTAACACGATTCAGCAGGCGCATTCTACGGCAGGATTGCCGTTACCTAAATCGGTTTAGGCCCATTCCACTAGGAAGGTGGGCTCTTCTTGGGCGGCTGCCCGAGGGGTCTCGGCACTACAGCTGTGCCGAGCTGCTACTTGGTCGGGGTCAAATACCTTTGCAAAGTTCTGTAAGTTTGATACCCTGGCTGAGGAGGACCTTGTGTTTGCTCAATTCGGTGCTGCAGAGTCATCCGCACTCTCCCGCCCGTTTGGGAGCTTTGGTATAATCCCCATGGTCCTTACGGAGTCCCAGCATCCTCAAGGACGTTAGAGAAAATAAGATTTTACTTACCGGTAAATCTATTTCTCGTAGTCCGTAGAGGATGCTGGGCGCCCGTCCCAAGTGCGGACTTCTTCTGCAAGACTTGTATATAGTTATTGCTAACATAAGGGTTATGTTATAGTTTATCGGTTGAACCGAGGCTATGTTGCTCATACTGTTAACTGGGTAGTTTATCACAAGTTATACGGCGTGATTGGTGTGGCTGGTATGGATCTCGCCCTTAGATTTACAAAAATCCTTCCTCGTACTGTCCATCTTCTCTGGGCACAGTTTCCATAACTGAGGTCTGGAGGAGGGGCATAGAGGGAGGAGCCAGTGCACACCCAGAATCCAAAGCTTTCTTAAAGTGCCCTATCTCCTGCGGAGCCCGTCTATTCCCCATGGTCCTTACAGAGTCCCAGCATCCTCTACGGACTACGAGAAATAGATTTACCGGTAAGTAAAATCTTATTCCTGGGATATTATAGCGCTGTGGTGTGTGCTGGCATACTCTCTCTCTGTCTCTCCAAAGGGCCTTGTGGGGGAACTGTCTTCAGAAAAGGACATTCCCTGTGTATGTGGTGTCGGTACGCTTGTGTCGACATGTCTGATGAGGAAGGCTATGTGGGAGAGGAGCGGGAGCAAATGATTGTGGTGTCTCCGCCGACGGCGCCGACACCTGATTGGATGGATATGTGGAAGGTTTTAAATGATAATGTTAATTCCTTGCATAAAAGATTTGACAAGGCTGATGCATTGGGACAGTCAGGGTCTCAACCCGTGCCTGACCCTATGTCGCAGGGACCGTCAGGGTCTCATAAGCGCCCACTATCCCAAATTGTTGACACATATACCGACATGGACTCTGACTCCAGTGTCTATTACGATGATGTAAAGTTGCAGCCAAAATTGGCTAAATCCCTTCGATATATGATTATAGCAATAAAGGATGTTTTGCACATCACAGAGGAAACCCCTGTCCCTGACACGAGGGTGTATATGTATAAGGGAAAGAAGCCTGAGGTAACTTTTCCTCCCTCACACGAACTGAATGAGTTATGTGAAAAAGCTTGGGAATCTCCAGATAAAAAAATGCAGTTTTCCAAACGGATTCTTATGGCGTATCCTTACCCGCCAACGGATAGGCTACGTTGGGAATCCTCACTTAGGGTGGACAAAGCTTTAACACGCTTATCCAAAAAGGTAGCCCTGCCGTCCCAGGATACGGCTACCCTCAAAGATGCTGCTGATCGCAAACAAGAGGTTACCCTGAAGTCCATTTATATACATTCGGGTACCTTACTAAGACCGGCAATTGCGTCGGCCTGGGTGTGTAGTGCTGTAGCGGCATGGACGGATACCTTATCTGAGGAATTGGATACCCTAGATAAGGATACTGTATTATTGACCCTGGGGCATATTAAAGACGCTGTCCTATATATGAGAGATGCTCAAAGAGACATTAGTCTACTGGGTTCTAGAATAAACGCTATGTCGATTTCTGCCAGAAGAGTCCTGTGGACTCGGCAATGGACAGGTGATGCCGACTCAAAAAGGCATGTGGAGGTTTTACCTTACAGGGGTGAGGAATTGTTTGGAGAAGGTCTCTTGGACGTGCTGGAAAGTCAAATTTTTTGCCTTATGTTCCCTCACAGCCTAAGAGAGCACTGCATTATCAAATGCAGTCCTTTCGTTCACAAAGAAACAAGAAAGTCCGAGATGCGTCCTTTCTTGCCAGAGGTAGGGGCAGAGGAAAGAAGCTGCACAACGCAGCTAGTTCCCAGGAACAGAAGTCCTCCCCGGCCTCTACGAAATCCACCGCATGACGCTGGGGCTCCACTGGCGGAGTCAGGCCCAGTGGGGGCACGTCTTCAGAATTTCAGCCACATGTGGGTTCATTCCCAGGTGGATCCCTGGGCAATAGAGATTGTGTCTCAGGGTTACAAGCTGGAATTTGAAGAGGTGCCTCCTCACCGGTATTTCAAATCTGCCCTACCGGCTCCCCCCCCAAGAGAGGGAGATAGTGTTAAACGCAATACAAAAATTGTATCTTCAGCAGGTGGTGGTCAAGGTTTCCCTCCTTCAACAGGGAAAGGGTTATTATTCGACCATGTTTGTAGTCCCGAAACCGGACGGTTCGGTCAGACCCATATTGAATTTTAAATCTCTGAACCTATACTTGAAAAGGTTCAAGTTCAAGATGGAATCGCTAAGAGCGGTCATCGCAAGCCTGGAAGGAGGGGATGTTATGGTGTCACTGGACATAAAGGATGCGTACCCTCATGTCCCCATTTATCCACCTCATCAGGCGTACCTAAGATTTGCGGTACAGGATTGTCATTACCAATTTCAGACGTTGCCGTTTGGTCTCTCAACGGCCCCGAGAATTTTCACCAAGGTTATGGCGGAAATGATGGTGCTCCTGCGGAAGCAAGGTGTCACAATTATCCCGTACTTGGACGATCTCCTCATAAAAGCGAGATCAAGAGAGCAGTTGCTGAACAGCGTATCTCTTTCACTGAAAGTGTTACAGCAACACGGCTGGAATCTCAATATTCCAAAGTCGCAGTTGGTTCCTACGACTCGTCTGCCCTTTTTGGGCATGATTGTGGACACGGACAAGAAGAGGGTTTATCTCCCGATAGAGAAGGCCCAGGAACTCATGACTCTGGTCAAGAACCTATTGAAACCAAAACAGGTGTCAGTGCATCATTGCACTCGAGTCCTGGGAAAGATGGTGGCGTCATACGAGGTCATTCTCTTCGGCAGGTTCCATGCGAGGACTTTCCAATGGGACCTACTGGACAAGTGGTCCGGGTCACATCTACAGATGCATCGCTTGATCACCCTGTCCCCCAGGGCCAGGGTGTCACTCCTGTGGTGGCTGCAGAGTGCTCACCTTCTCGAGGGACGCAGATTCGGCATTCAGGATTGGATCCTGGTGACCACGGACGCAAGCCTCCGAGGTTGGGGAGCAGTCACACTAGGAAGAAATTTCCAGGGTCTTTGGTCAAGTCAAGAGACTTGTCTTCACATCAACATCCTGGAGCTAAGGGCCATATACAACGCCCTACGTCAAGCGGAGACCTTACTTCGCGACCGACCAGTTCTGATCCAGTCAGACAACATAACCGCAGTGGCTCATGTAAACCGCCAAGGCGGCACAAGGAGCAGAGTGGCAATGGCGGAAGCCACCAGAATTCTTCGCTGGGCGGAGAATCATGTAAGCGCACTGTCAGCAGTGTTCTTTCTGGGAGTGGACAACTGGGAAGCAGACTTCCTCAGCAGACACGACCTACACCTGGGGGAGTGGGGACTTCATCACAAAGTCTTCACACAGATTGCAAATCGGTGGGAACTGCCACAGGTGAACATGATGGCATCCCGCCTCAACAAAAAGCTACAGAGGTACTGCGCCAGGTCAAGAGACCCTCAGGCAGTAGCTGTAGACGCCCTGGTGACACCGTGGGTGTTCCAGTCAGTCTGTGTTTCCTCCTCTTCCTCTCATACCCAAGGTGTTGAGGATTATAAGAAAGAGGAGTGAGAACAATCCTCTTTGTTCCAGATTGACCACGAAGGACCTGGTACCCAGATCTGCAAGAAATGCTCACATAAGATCAATGGCCACTTCCTGTAAGACAGGACCTGTTACAACAGGGACCCTGTCTGTTCCAAGACTTACCGCGGCTGCGTTTGACGGCATGGCGGTTGAACGCCGGATCCTAGCAGAGAAAGGCATTCCGGATGAGGTCATTCCTACGCTGATAAAGGCTAGGAAGGATGTGACACTTAAACATTATCACCGTATTTGGCGAAAATATGTTTCTTGGTGTGAGGCCAGGAATGCTCCTACGGAAGAATTCCAGCTGGGCCGTTTTCTTCACTTCCTACAGTCTGGAGTGAATTTGGGCCTAAAGTTAGGCTCCATTAAGGTCCAGATTTCGGCCCTATCCATTTTCTTTCAAAAAGAGTTGGCTTCTCTACCAGAAGTTCAGACGGTTGTAAAAGGAGTGCTGCATATTCAACCTCCTTTTGTGCCTCCGGTGGCACCTTGGGATCTTAACGTGGTGTTAAGTTTCCTATAGTCACACTGGTTTGAACCACTTAAAACGGTAGAGTTAAAATATCTCACGTGGAAGGTGGTCATGTTATTAGCCTTGGCTTCGGCTAGGCGTGTGTCAGAATTAGGGGCTTTTATGTGACAGCCGCTATCTGGTTTTCCATATGGATAGAGCAGAATTGCGGACCCGTTCGCAATTTCTGCCGAAAGTGGTATCATCTTTTCATATGAACCAACCTATTGTGGTGCCTGTGGCTACTCGTGACTTGGAGGATTCCGAGTTACTTGATGTGGTCAGGGCTTTGAAAATTTACGTGACCAGAACGGCTAGAGTCAGGAAAACTGAAGCGTATTAGGACATCTACACGTGGGAACTACCAACATCCTCCCACTTGATTTGGTACAGACGGACTCGGTTGGATAAGCTTAGGAGCCAGTGCATGGTGAAGTCTGGACCACCCTGCAGTTTATACCACCTGCGGCTCCTTAGCTACCTTCTGGGTATGCTTTTGTTTTATCTTTATTTTTACCATATTGTTTGTGGACTCACATTTCTTATGTGTTTCATAGATTAATAAATTGTATATGTTTTTTATACATCGTAAGCAATTGGCATGTTATTATAGCCATCCATTTTCTATTTGCAAGTAAACCATTGCTTTGGTTATTATATTGAGCCACTGATAAGGGGGCGCCCAAGGCACACCATTTTCACATTTAGGGGTAAATGTACTAAAGGTTCTAAAATTAAAAAGTGGTGATTTTGCCCATAGCAACCGATCGGATTGTGTCTTATTTCTCTGTTACATCCAAGATGATGACAGAATCTGAAAAAACCCTTTCAGTGTAGGAGGTAACCAGTTCACTGGATTAGAATTCTCATGGCTAGATGTACTAATATAATTCTTTTTTTTTTTTTTTTTTTTTTTTTTTCCAAAGGGGGGGGGGCTAGTTTTTGTCTTCATGTCCTCCCCTTCTTAAAGACAACACTATGGTTTTTAGGCAGACCCTGATCAAGGTTATTATCCAGCTGTAATAACGCTCCCCAACCCAACAAAACCTTCACAGCACCCTCCCCCCCGGTTGCACTGAAATATTAAGCAGCATAAAACATTTTCGGGGGAGAACACTGGACGTGTCTGAATTCCCCCTGGATTTGGTACTGAATTTCTGTTAAAACTGCGCTATTGTCGAGTAAAAGGATTTTTACTGATGTACCCCCAGTCTGTGTCAGAGGCGGTTGTGTGCAGACATTTTTTTTTCTCCGCAGTTCTCCTACATTCTGGATGAACATATAATGGAGGGTCAGTCAAAAGTTGCTGTCACGTGATTGCAGCCTGTGATTTACCCACACGCTTACCCCCTCTGGTACAGTTTAATCTGGGAATCTTAATTGTTTTGCTGGTACCGTTGGTGAGGTGATCTCGCCGAGTACACAAAAAAAAAGTGGGTCCCAGGGACCCCTCATTTTAAAAAATTGGGGTCCTCCCTATCCTTTTTTGGGTCCCATCGGAATGAAGGTTTTTATTAATCTGATTATAAAAATATAAAAACACACTTGATTTGGACACTATAAAGTGTTGAAAAGGGGAGGATGGGTTGACGATGCTGTTGGGCTGTGTAGTATACAGGACACTGCACCAGAGCTGTAACTAGACATTTTGGCGCCCTAAGGCAGAAAGAGAATTGGTGCTCCCCTTCGTACATGCTAAAGCATGGACAGTGCCCGCCGAAGACGCGCAGCAAAAATTTAGGGTTGTTTCTTCGTGGGGAAGGGGTATGGCCACATAATAGTGGCAATTCACATTACACCACACAGTAGTGCAGCTTATACACATTGCACCAGGTAGAACCCCATATACACACTGCACGAGGCAGGGCACCTTGTACTCTTTGCGCCAGGCAGGGCACCTTGTACTCTTTGCGCCAGGCAGGGCACCTTGTACTCTTTGCGCCAGGCAGGGCACCTTGTACTCTTTGCGCCAGGCAAAGCACTGAGACGCATTGCAGTAACCTCCTCAGACCTCTGTTCAACACCCCCACCCCCATGTCGACCACCCTACAGCCTGCTGCAGTAAGGGCACACATGCCGCTGTGGGGCGGGGGGATGTACACCGGGCTGGGGGCAGATGTGGAGCGGCTTTCACCGTTGTGGAGGAGGACGCTGTGCCGGGTGAGCACTTGATGTTGGCGGCAGAGGCAGGGTCAACGAGCAGCAGGGAGGAGGTGGAGCAGAGCCGGGTCAGTCTGCCAGCGCTGCAGCACAGATTCATGGTGCTGGCGGCAGAGCCCAGCACAGGTCAGCGCTGCGGTGAGGGGGTATTTGAACCGTGCGGAACTGGAGGGAGACATCACAGGCTATGATTGGCTGCTCCTGCACGCTGACCCTGTCTCCGATACCGCTGCAGGAGTTGATCGGCTGAGGAAACAGCCAGTCACCTCCTGTGTCCTCCGACTGGCTAGCACAGTGCCGCACACAGATTCAGATGAGCACATCCTGAGGGACCCGCTCATCTTTTAAACGTTATTCCCAGGTAGCCATTTCTGGGTAAAATTCGCGCCATAGCGCATTTTTGCAATCACTGACTGGAGTACAGAACTGCAAAGCTCTGACGAAAATGTAGGCTTGTAGCAAACCTCAGTTATCTGGTGAGCAGATCCTAGTAACATATTTTATTTCAGTGGTAATGTAGCTTTAATACACTGGAATGCCTCCACTAGATTGCGGATATTTGTTGAAAGCAATAATGGGGTTCTGCTGTTCACAAGCTCGCAGGAAAGTAACTTTTCTGGTTCTGCTGCAAGTTTTCTGTCTCGCTACCTATCCATGCACCGATCAGCAGTAGATTGCTTACACTGTACTCTGTGCTCGGTAATGAGAAGTGACCTCTACAAATTGTCTTCTAGCATCATAGAACAGACCTACACCACAGCAGAGTTTGTCAGCCAGTCCATTGACATAAATGAACCCATTGGCAATCTTAAGAAGCTGCTAGAGCCCAGACTTCAGTGCTCGCTGGATGCCCATGAAATCTGCTTGCAAGACATCCAGGTATGACATTCACATGTATTTGTTTACTTTATACGTTAATGGAACACGTAGTGGGGGCTCCCTAACTTAGTAATATAGTGTAATTGTTTATTAATCGCCTAGTAGGATGTCAGGAATAGAAATCGTACTGTAACTATTACACGGAGGTATAGGCACTTCAGATGGGATCCGGACTATGAGTCTACATGGGCAAAAGGTCAACATGTTTATATGGTCAACTCTCAGTGCCCGAAGCTTGGCGATCAAATGCGTTTCAACAAATGGTGGTCCCAGATGGAAAAACTATCCACACTAACCCCAAAAATGCAAAAAATAGGATTTTGGTACTTACCAGGTAAATCCTTTTCTTTGAATCCATAAGGGGCACTGGAGTACTCTTGGGATATGGATGGCTTTAGCAGAACAAGGCATTGAATATTTAAATTTAGTAACTCTCCTCCCCTCCATATTCCCAGAGTACCTCAGTGTTTTTTACTGAGCCGAACAGGAGCGACAGAGGATGACAACGGAGAATTACATATAATATAACGGACAACAATAAAGTTGACACATAACGTTACTGACAACTAAACAGTTGACACCATAACCAATAGAACTTGAAAATTTGAACCAGTCGGTGAGAATGTGTTACCATAAGATCCACTGAACTTGCCACAAACCAGGTAAAACTGCTCTGGGTGGGCGTCCAGTGCCCCCTATGGATTCAAAGAAAAGGATTTACCTGGTAAGTACCAAAATCCTATTTTCTTTTTCATCCACTAGGGGTCACTGGAGTACTCTTGGGACGTACCAAAGCTTACCCCGTGGGCGGGAGAGCTGTTTGGCACCTGTAACACTAGGCGGCCAAAGCTAGATGCTGATGCCGCAAACGTATCAAACTTGTAAAAGCGCACAAACGTGTGCACTGATGACCATGTAGCCGCACGGCAAAGCTGCGTCGTAGAAGCCCCACGACCAGCTGCCCATGAAGTTCACACAGAACGTGTGGAATGAGCTGTTACTGATATAGGCGGCTGTAACCTAGCATGAAGGTAAGCCTGACGTATGGTCCGTTTAATCCATCTGGATAAGGTCTGCTTAGAAGCTGGCCAACCCATCTTGGCAGCATCATAGAGAACAAATAACATATCCATCTTACGAACTGTAGACGTTCGGGATACATAAACTCGTAGAGCGCGTACCACATCCAAAGTTCCAGAATCTTCTGTTAACACAGGAACTACTATTGGTTGATTGATGTGAAAAGATGACACTACCTTTGGCAAGAAAGCGGGATTTGTCCGAAGTTCCGCTCTGTCATCATGAAACACCAAATACGGTGGCTTGCATGACAAGGCACCCAAATCTGAAACACACCATGCCGAAGCTAAGGCTAAGAGAAAAATAGTTTTCCAAGTGAGAAACTTAATATCCACTTGTTGTAAGGGTTCAAAATATGAAGACTGTAAAAAATCTAAAAAGCAGATTCAAGTCCCATGGCGCTGTAGGTGGAATGAATGGTGGCTGTACTCTGAGGACACCTTGCAGAAAGGTGTGTACAGACGGCAATAGAGCCAATCGTCTTTGGAAGTAAATTGTCAAAGCAGATACCTGCACCTTTAGTGTAGATAAACGCAGTCCTCCATCTAACCCCATCTGTAGAAATAACAAAAGACGGGATAACTTGAAAGATGATGTCGGAAACTTCCGAGCTTCACACCAACCTATATAGGCACGCCAAATTCTGTAATAATGAGCTTCCGTAACTGGCTTCCTAGCACGTAACATGGTTGGTATAACCGAATCTGGAATGCCCTCTCTTCTTAAGAGGGCGGTCTCAACAGCCACCCCGTCAAACGCAGCCGCGCTAAATCGGGGTAAAGGAACGGACCCTGTGTAACAGGTCCGGACGAAGCGGGAGCGGCCAAGGATAGTTTGCGAGTAGTCCGCGGATATCCGAGAACCAAGCTCTCCGAGGCCAATGAGGCGCCACTAGTATGACTGTGGCGGACTCTATTTTGATCCGTTTTAGCAACAGAGGGAGCAGTGAAAACAGATACACAAGGCTGTACGGCCACGCGATTGTGAGAGCATCCACCGCCACTGCCTTTGGATCTCGCGTTCTGGACACATACTGGGGCGTTCGGTGATTGTGGTGAGATGCCATCAGGTCCACTTGAGGGTAACCCCACCTCTGGACCAACATGTGAAACGCTTCTGGATTTAATGCCCATTCTCCTGGATGAAAATCCAGACGGCGGAGATAATCCACCTCCCAGTTGTCCACTCCCGGAATGAACACTGCCGACAATATCACTTGGTGATGCTCTGCCCAGTTGAGGATTCGAGCTACTTCCCGCATGGCCATGCGGCTTCTCGTTCCTCCTTGTTTGTTGATGTACGCGACCGCCGTCGCGTTGTCTGACTGCACCTGGACAGTCTGAGACTGAAGCATGTGCACTGCTTGTCGTAGCGTATTGTAAATTGCCCGGAGTTCCAGGACATTTATAGATGGCAATCTTTCGTTATCCGCCCAGAGACCCTGGAGCTGACAATTTTGAACTACAGCTCCCCAACCTCTGAGACTCGCGTCCGTCGTTAGAATTATCCAATTCCAGGCTCCGAACCGTTTCCCTGCGGTTAGATTGTGTACTTTGAGCTACCAGAGTAGAGATACTCTGGCCCGTGGAGACAACCTCACCCTCTGGTGAATCTGTAGATGCGAGCCCGACCACTGTGCGAGCACATCCAGGTGAAAAGGACGTGAGTGAAATCTTCCGAACTGAAGCGCTTCGAAAGCCGCCACCATTGTGCCTAACAGGCGAATGCACAAATGTACCGAGACTGTGCGTGGCTTGAGCACTAATTGTACCAGATGACGAATAATCTGTACTTTCTGTTCTGGTAGGTAAATTCTTTGATCTACCGTATCGAGAATCATACCTAGGAATTGAAGTCGTTGAGACAGAATCAGATGTTATTTCTTGAAGTTGACAATCCAACCGTGCTGAACTAGTACATTGTACGTTAGCAACGCATGTTGGAGGAGCATCTGTTGAGACGGAGCTTTGATGAGCAGATCGTCCAAGTACGGAACTATTATCACTCCCAGACATCACTTTGGTGAATACCCGAGGCGCTGATGAGAGGCCAAACGGTAGAGCCTGAAACTGATAATGGTTCTGCCGTATCGCAAAACGCAAGAACCTCTGATGAGGTGGCCAAATCGGAATGTGTAAGTACGCATCCTTGAGATCCAGCACAATCATGAATTCCTGTGGCTCTAAAGCTGCAATTACTGACCGCAGAGATTCCATCTTGAATCTGTAGTAAGTGACGTACTGATTGAGACCCTTTAAGTTCAATATTGGCCTGACCGAGCCATCCGACTTTAGTACCACAAACAGACTGGAATAATAACCCTGACCTTGTTGGTGTACAGGGACCGGCATCAAAACTGCGGAATCCAGCAGAGACTGAATGCAATTTGCAGAACCGCCCTCTTGTCGTCCGACACAGGCAGTCCTGTCTTGAAAAACCGCAGTGGCGGGAGACAGTCGAACTCTATCTAGTAACCTTTCTCTATCGTCCTAGTGGATGCTGGGGTTCCTGAAAGGACCATGGGGAATAGCGGCTCCGCAGGAGACAGGGCACAAAAAGTAAAGCTTTAGGATCAGGTGGTGTGCACTGGCTCCTCCCCCTATGACCCTCCTCCAAGCCAGTTAGATTTTGTGCCCGGCCGAGAAGGGTGCAATCTAGGTGGCTCTCCTAAAGAGCTGCTTAGGAAAGTTTAGCTTAGGTTTTTTATTTTACAGTGAGTCCTGCTGGCAACAGGATCACTGCAACGAGGGACTTAGGGGAGAAGAAGTGAACTCACCTGCGTGCAGGATGGATTGGCTTCTTGGCTACTGGACATCAGCTCCAGAGGGACGATCACAGGTACAGCCTGGATGGTCACCGGAGCCTTGCCGCCGGCCCCCTTGCAGATGCTGAAGTAAGAAGAGGTCCAGAATCGGCGGCAGAAGACTCCTCAGTCTTCTAAAGGTAGCGCACAGCACTGCAGCTGTGCGCCATTTTCCTCTCAGCACACTTCACACGGCAGTCACTGAGGGTGCAGGGCGCTGGGAGGGGGGCGCCCTGGGAGGCAAATGAATACCTATTTTGGCTAAAAATACCTCACATATAGCCTCCGGAGGCTATATGGAGATATTTAACCCCTGCCAGAATCCGTTAAGAGCGGGAGACGAGGCCGCCCGAAAAAGGGGCGGGGCCTATCTCCTCAGCACACAGCGCCATTTTCCCTCACAGAAAGGCTGGAGGGAAGGCTCCCAGGCTCTCCCCTGCACTGCACTACAGAAACAGGGTTAAAACAGAGAGGGGGGGCACTAATTTGGCGATATGCTTATATATATATTAAGATGCTATAAGGGAAAACACTTATATAAGGTTGTCCCTATATAATTATAGCGTTTTTGGTGTGTGCTGGCAAACTCTCCCTCTGTCTCTCCAAAGGGCTAGTGGGTCCTGTCCTCTATCAGAGCATTCCCTGTGTGTGTGCTGTGTGTCGGTACGTGTGTGTCGACAGGTAGGAGGACGATGTTGGTGAGGAGGCGGAGCAATTGCCTGTAATGGTGATGTCACTCTCTAGGGAGTCGACACCGGAATGGATGGCTTATTTAGGAAATTACGTGATAATGTCAACACGCTGCAAGGTCGGTTGACGACATGAGACGGCCGACAAACAATTAGTACGGTCCAGACGTCTCAAAAACACCGTCAAGGGTTTTTAAAACGCCCGTTTACTTTAGTCGGTCGACACAGACACAGACAGGGACACTGAATCCAGTGTCGACGGTGAATAAACAAACGTATTCCTTATTAGGGCCACACGTTAAAGGCAATGAAGGAGGTGTTACGTATTTCTGATACTACAAGTACCACAAAAGAGGGTATTATGTGGGATGTGAAAAAACTACCATAGTTTTTCCTGAATCAGATAAATTAAATAAAGTGTGTGATGATGCGTGGGTTCCCCCCGATAGAAAATTATGGGCGGTATACCCTTTCCCGCCAGAAGTTAGGGCGCGTTGGGAAACACCCCTTAAGGTGGATAAGGCGCTCACACGCTTATCAAAACAAGTGGCGGTACCGTCTATAGATAGGGCCGTCCTCAAGGACCAGCTGACAAGGCTGGAAAATATAATAAAAAGTATATACACACATACTGGTGTTATACTGCGGCCAGCGATCGCCTCAGCCTGGATGTGCAGAGCTAGGGTGGCTTGGTCGGATTCCCTGACTAAAAATATTGATACCCTTGACAGGGACAGTATTTTATTGACTATAGAGCATTTCTATATATGCGAGATGCACAGAGGGATATTTGCACTCTGGCATCATGAATAAACGCGATGTCCATAACTGCCAGAAGATGTTATGGACACGACAGTGGTCAGGTGATGCAGATTCCAAACGGCACAGTATGGCCGTATAAAGGAAGAGGACTTGTTTGGGGTCGGTCCATCGGACCTGGTGGTCACGGCAACTGCTGGAAAATCCACCGTTTTTTACCCTAAGTCACATCTCTGCAGAAAAAGACACCGTCTTTTCAGCCTCAGTCCTCTCGTCCCTATAAGATCATATCTGCCCAGGGATAGAGGAAAGGGAAGAAGACTGCAACAGGCAGCCTATTCCCAGGAACAGAAGCGTTCCACCGCGTCTGACAAGTTCTCAGCATGGCGCTGAGACCGTACAGGACCCCTGGATCCTACAAGTAGTATCCCGGGGGTACAGATGGGAATGTCGAGACGTTTCCCCTTCGCAGGCTCCTGAAGTCTGCTTTACCAAGTCTCCCTCCGACAAGGAGGTAGTATGGGAAAAAATTCACAAGCTGTGTTCCCAGCAGGTGACAATTAAATTACCCCTCCTACTACAGAAAAGGGGTATTATTCCACACTATATTGTGGTACTGAAGCCAGAAGGCTAGGTGAGACTTATTCTAAAAAAAAAAATTTTTTTTTGAACACTTACAAAGGTTCAAATTAAGATGAAGTCACTCAGAGCAGTGATAACGAACCAGGAAGAAGGGGACTATATAGTGTCCCGGGACATCAGGGATGCTTACCTCTATGTCCCAAATTTGCCCTTCTCACTAAGGGTACCTCAGGTTCGTGGTGCAGAACTGTCACTATCAGTTTCAGACGCTGCCGTTTGGATTGTCCACGGCACCCCGGGGTCTTTACCAAGGTAATGGCCGAATTGATGATTCTTCTTCGAAGAAAAGGCGTCTTAATTATCCCTTACTTGGACGATCTCCTGATAGGGGCATAGTCCAGGGAACAGTTGGAGGTCGGAGTAGCACTATCTCGGATACTGCTACAATCAGCACGGGTGGATTCTAAATATTCCAAAATCGCAGCTGATCCCGACGACACGTCTGCTGTGCCTAGGGATGATTCTGGACACTGTCCAGAAAAAGGTGTTTCTCCCGGAAGAGAAAGCCAGGGAGTTATCCGAGTAAGTCAGGAACCTCCTAAAAACAGTGCATCATTGCACAAGGGTCCTGGTAAAAATGGTGGCTTCCTACGAAGCAATTCCATTCGGCAGATTTCACGTAAGAACTTTTCAGTGGGATCTGCTGGACAAATGGTCCGGATCGCATCTTCAGATGCATCAGCGGATAACCCAATATCCAAGGACAAGGGTGTCTCTCCTGTGGTGGTTATAGAGTGCTCATCTTCTAGAGGGCCGCAGATTCGGCATTCAGGATTGGATGCTGGTAACCACGGAGCCCAGCCTGAGAGGCTGGGGAGCAGTCACACAAGGGAAAGATTTCCAGGGAGTGTGATCAAGTATGGAGACTTTTCTCCACATAAATATACTGGAGCTAAGGGTAAATTTATAATGCTCTAAGCTTAGCAAGACCTCTGCTTCAAGGTCAGCCGGTATTGATCCAGTGGGAAAAACATCACGGCAGTCGCCCACGTAAACAGACAGGGCGACACAAGAAGCAGGAGGGCAATGGCAGAAACTGCAAGGACTTTTCGCTGGGCGGAAAATCATGTGATAACACTGTCAGCAGTTTTTCATCCCGGGAATGGAAACTGGGAAGCAGACTTCCTCAGCACGACCTCCACCCGGGAGAGTGGAAACTTCATTGAGAAGTTTTTTCCACATGATTGTAAACCGTTGGGAAATACCAAAGGTGGACATGATGGCGTCCCGTCTGAACAAAAAACGGGACAGGTATTGCGCCAGGTCAAGGGACCCTCAGGCAATAGATGTGGACGTTCTGGTAACACCGTGGGTGTACCAGTCGGTGTATGTGTTCCCTCCTCTGCTTCTCATACCTAAGGTGCTGAGAATTATAAGACGTAGAGGAGTAAGAACTATACTCATGGCTCCGGATTGGCCAAGAAGGACTTGGTACCCGGAACTTCAAGAGATGCTTACAGAGGTCTTATGGCCTCTGCCGCTAAGAAGGGACTTGCTTCAGCAAGTACCATGTCTGTTCCAAGACTTACCGCAGCTGCGTTTGTCGGCATGGCGATGGAAAGCCGGATCCTAAGGGAAAAAAGGCATTCCGGAAGAGGTCATTCCTACCCTGGTCAAAGCCAGAAAGGAGGTGACCGCACAACATTATCACCACGTGTGGCGAAAATTTGTTGCGTGGTGTGAGGCCAGGAAGGCCCCACAAAGAAATTTCAACTCGGTCGTTTCCTGCATTTCCTGCAAACAGGAGTGTCTATGGGCCTCAAATTGGGGTCCATTAAGGTTCAAATTCGGCCCTGTAAATTTTCTTCCAGAAAGAATTGGCTTCAGTTCCTGAAGTCCAGAAGTTTGTCAAGGGAGTATTGCATATACAAACCCCTTTTTTGTGCCTCCAGTGGCACTGTGGGATCTCAACGTAGTTCTGGGATTTCTCAAATCACATTGGTTTAAAACCAGTCAAATATGTGGATTTGCAGCATCTCACATAAAAAGTGACCATGCTCTTGGCCCTGGCCTGGACCAGGCGAGTGTCAACTTGGTGGTTTTTTCTCAAAAAAAGCCCATATCTGTTTGTCCATTCGGACAGGGCAGAGCTGCGGACTCGTCCCCAGTTCTCTCCCTAAGGTGGTGTCAGTGTTTCACCTGAACCAGCTTATTGTGGTGCCTTGCACCTACTAGGGACTTGGAGGACTCCAAGTTGCTAGAAGTTGTCAGGGCCCTGAAAATATATTCCAGGACAGCTGGAGTCAGAAAATCTGACTCGCTGTTTATACTGTATGCACCCAACAAGTTGGGTGCGCCTGCTTCTAAGCAGTCGATTGCTCGTTGGATTTGTAACACAATTCAACTTGCACATTCTGAGGCAGGCCTGCCACAGTCTAAATCGGTTAAGGCCCATTCCACAAGGAAGGTGGGCTCATCTTGGGCGGCTGCCCGAGAGGTCTCGGCATTACAACTCTGCCGAGCAGCTACGTGGTCAGGGGAGAACACGTTTGTAAAATTCTACAAATTTGATATCCTGGCAAAAGAGGACCTGGAGTTCTCTCATTCGGTGCTGCAGAGTCATCCGCACTCTCCCGCCCGTTTGGGAGCTTTGGTATAATCCCCATGGTCCTTTCAGGAACCCCAGCATCCACTAGGACGATAGAGAAAATAAGAATTTACTTACCGATAATTCTATTTCTCGGAGTCCGTAGTGGATGCTGGGCGCCCATCCCAAGTGCGGATTATCTGCAATACTTGTACATAGTTACAAAAATCGGGTTATTATTGTTGTGAGCCATCTTTTCAGAGGCTCCGCTGTTATCATACTGTTAACTGGGTTTAGATCACAAGTTGTACGGTGTGATTGGTGTGGCTGGTATGAGTCTTACCCGGGATTCAAAATTCCTCCCTTATTGTGTACGCTCGTCCGGGCACAGTACCTAACTGGCTTGGAGGAGGGTCATAGGGGGAGGAGCCAGTGCACACCACCTGATCCTAAAGCTTTACTTTTTGTGCCCTGTCTCCTGCGGAGCCGCTATTCCCCATGGTCCTTTCAGGAACCCCAGCATCCACTACGGACTCCGAGAAATAGAATTATCGGTAAGTAAATTCTTATTTTTAACACTAAATTGCGGATCCACCCATCTGTGGATGTCTGGAACCACGCCAAATGGAACGTCTGAAGATATGCTCCCACAACTGGAGATGGGCTGGGAGCCCGTCATGCCACTGGCTTGTCGGTGACCTTAGCGTCCCGACGACTGGTGTTGGTTTGTTGAAAACCACATCCTCGACCTCGTCTACCAGGCGTGGCTGTACCTCTACCACGGCCTCGAAAGGGCTGAGGTCTAAAGGATTTGAACGCCTGGCCAGAGTATTTCCGTCTAGGTACCGTTGGAGGCAATAGTAGGAAAACAGACTTCCCTCCCGTGGCCTCAGAAATCCATTTGTCCAATTCAGGACCAAACAACTTCTCGCCACCATAAGGTAACGCCTCTATACCTCTCAACCTCTGCCTCCGCTTGCCAAAACCGCAGCCAGAGTGCTCGTCGTGCCGTAACTAGCGACGATGAAAGGCGAGAAGTGAGCTGACAGACGTCAGTAGAAGCTGTACATAGATACTCAGCAGCTTCACAGATTTGATCAGCGAGAAGTATAAGGTGATCGTCATGTAGGCCAGACTTGAGTTCTGTTATCCATACCATTTGCGCCTTAGTTACCCAAATGCCAACCAACCCAGGTCTAAGCAACACTCCTGCTGCTATATACATGGACTTTAGCATAGCTTCTATTTTCCGGTCTGAAGGGTCTTTAAGCGTAGTAGCCGTTGGTACTGGTATGGTTAATTTTTTTGTTAGTTTTGACACCGACGAATCCACCATTGCCGGATTTTCCCATGTAGATGTCACAGACTCTGGAAATGGGTAACTAGACTTAAACCGGCGAGGTATAGAAAACTGTTTATCCGGATTCTTCCGTGTTTCTACTAACCTCTTATTAAGAAATTCCGAAACAGGAAAACACATTGGAGATCTTTGTCGTTTAGTAAATACGACTTCATCATTTGTCAGAGGCTCCTCAGTCTCTGTAAACTTGAGAGACTGACGCACTGCCCTGATGAGATTATCAATGCCTGGGCTGTCAAATTCTTCACTATCTGACTGCTGGTCTAATTCGCTCTCCTCACCCTCCTCTTGCGCAGTGAGGTCTGGCATGGCATCGTCAGAATGCAACATAGCAGAAACCGGTAAATCGTAAGACAAATTAAATTTATCCCTTCTACCCAAAGTGGACTTGGACCTTTGGCAAGGCTGAGACCCCTCCGGTAGTTCTGGCGGTCTCACCCGAGACTCGGATCTTGCCGCTTCCCGCTCGTGTCGAGCGGCGGACAATTCTGATTGCAACCCAGCCATTACATCTGCTAGCATTGCCCATGGAGGGTCCGGGGATGAAACCGGCTTTGAAACCGGAGCGGAAATTGTATTTGTAGCTGAATTCACAAAACATACTGTACATGTGGTAGATCCATCCGGTAACGCACTCTTACAGACATTGCAGTGAAACTGCTTTTTTGTTTTTGCTGGTGCCTTACTCATTATGCAGAAAGACAGACAACTTGCACGACTCAGTAAAATTGTTACTATATGAAACCTGATCCAAAATTCCAACTAACACCCCTGCGCCATCCGGTGGAGTAGTGTTGTAGGACAGGAACGTTCTGGAATCACAAACTGGAAGAAACAGGAAGCATGGTTAAAATGGCCGCCATGCTTAGTCATAATCACAGTGCAGGTTATAAATCGTGTGAAAGACATATATAACCTGGAAATATCCTGTTAATAACAAACCCTTTAATAAAGGCTTAATAGCCCATGCTATTCTTACAACCCATGCAGCCTTTTCTGCTGCTGCTGCTATGGGCATCATACACTTATCTCTCTCTCTCTCTCTCCCCCCCCCCCCCCCCCCCCCCCCCCCCCTGCCTGAGAAGACTTCTCTCCACCCCCCTATGCGGTGCACATAAAGTGTTCCCCACACAGCGGGGCGGCAGCGTGAGCTGACCGCCCCATCACCCAACATATCTGGACGCCTGTGGTGAGGGGCTATGACGGGGCTTTCTTCTGTAAGCTCCGTCCAGCCTTCCTGCGGGTAGTTCTGCTCTTGGATGTGAGGGTGCTCTGTAGTGAGGACCGACATGCAAGCAGCTGCTTGTAGCAGCTTCCACTATCCCGGACCCACGCCTTTTGGTAAGGGAGGAAGGGATGTGCAATAAAGTTTAGAAAAAAATAAAAGATAAAATAAGTAGAGTGCTGCAGAGCTAGCACTCGTGCTTGTTCTACTGTGAGCACAGAAAAAAACACTGAGGTACTCTGGGAATATGGAGGGGAGGAGAGTTACTAAATTTAAATATTCAGTGCCTTGTTCTGCTAAAGCCGTCCATATCCCAAGAGTACTCCAGTGACTCCTAGTGGATGAAAAAGAAAGAGCATGTTTACCATTTTTTTGTGTCTACCATTGACCTTTTGACTGTAGACCTAATGCATGTAGAACTTGTATTCCGCACCCACTTCAGATCACCGTCCACTGTCATCCACTACATTAGTGTGTTCTGTTAACTGATTTCTTGTTGGTCTCTCCATCAGCTTGACCCAGATCGGAGTTTGTTCGACCAAGGAGTTAAAACAGATGGATCTGTACAGCTCAGTGTGCAGGTTATATCACAGCAAGGTTAGTATTGGTACAAAACTAACAACTTTTACTTTTCTTTTATTTATTTTTTATTTTTTTAAGTGGTCAAACAAAACCATTTCTACAGGAAAAAGTAACTAAAGAGAAACTTGGTCTCATTACACGGTAGGAGGCATAGGAAACATTGCAGCATGATTGAGTATTGATGAGAGAAATAGAGAAGTTGAAAGTGAAATGAGTGGGTGTACTACAAGGTAAACAAAGTAGTTCCCTCCCTCAACTCCTTCCGTATGTCCTCATCTCATAGGTTTCTCTCCCACTGTCTCTCATGACCACTTTGCATACATTTGAGTCATCTGTTTAGTATTAAAATCGTATGTCTGTATGCAGGGAGATCGGATACAGATTTGTTCAAAAGATGACACCTTTGCTTTTGTGGGAGAGGCTGAGAAACATTTAATCTGTATGTATTCAAATGGGTAAGAGGTCAGCTGGATATCATGGAGGGGTATACAGTCACTTCCTTCTAGCATGTTTATGTGTGAAGTCCTGCAGGGATCTACTGGGGATAGTCAGTCATACACAGGGAGGAGGAAGGGGGGGCGGGTGCAGTTTTGGGATGTGAAGAGGAAATATTGGAAGAGCAGGAAGGTACCACATTTCTTGTGATAACTGTTTTGTTGGAGACGGATTGGATTGATGAGGTCTGAGTTGGTTTTGAAGCAAATAAAAAAAAATTCTTGATCTGGGTAGATTTGTGGTTCTTAGTTTTTTTTTTTCTGTGTAAATGTTTTAGGACTTGAGCCAAAGCTGAACATACTTGAGATTGTAAAACCTGTAGAGACCGTTGAAGTGGTGATTGACCCAGATGCTCATCATGGTGGGATGGAGGCCCAGCTTGTAGAAGAGGCCCAGGTAATAACTCTGGATGATACAAAACATGTCACCATTTCTGATGAAACCTCAGAGCAAGTGACCCGATGGGCCGCAGCATTAGAAGGCTACAGGAAGGAGCAGGAGCGACTAGGCATACCCTATGGTAAGGGGCATACTAATCACAGATAAGTACCTTATATTGGATATTTAGTCTTTTATCTAACGGAGAATCCTTAATGTGTCCTCATGCACTGTGGCTTCAGTCATGCCAAACAGCCCCTCTCTGTGCCACTTGGATGCGCCGAGCGTCTTTCACTCAAATTGTGTTTTATTGCAGAACTAAAACTGGAAGTGACATAACTACATTTGTAGAATGCACTGATCCATGTGATGGGTGACATTTGTACTGTATGCTACTGAATCTGTATATGAGGTGCTACATTGGAGCGGCAACGGCTTTTTGTGGCATTATGTTCCGTTGTGCATCATCTGCGACTTTGTACTTGTTAAACATTCCTGCAAGGTTATAGTCACAGCCCAGCGCCTGTAGTTCACCGTGAGCTGTGCTTTGCTGCATCTGTAATGCTTAGAAGTGTGAAGAAAAGTCTACACTACACATCCCTTGCGCAGCAGTCGTGCCGAGCGTCTTGCGCCATATGGCGTATTGTCGCTAGATGTAGGACGACACATCTGTAGTGGTTTCATGTTTTGCAGTGTCTATAACGGGCTCTGTCATTACTTACCTATAGGATCATTTTTGTATAAATTTTAAAAATTTGTGTACCAAGCCTCTGGTGTATGTGGGCCGGTTACATGGTTAGACCCTCATTAAGTTTTATAAGGAAGATCAATAGGGTTTTATAATAGCTGAATATCTGTGTGCTGTTTTTTTCCCCTAAGATATTTGCTCTAGACCAGTGCTATAATAAAGGTTGCTAAAATATTGCCTCTAGTAGTTTAGAGGATGTCCTTTCACAGAGTGAGAGTGATAAACGGGAATGCGTATAGGGGGTAAACCTTTTCCCAGCTCAATTGGCATTGCACCCTTCGCTGGAAATTGAATACCCCCTCCCCTCTCCCCCACCCCCCACCAAGTAGTGTTGGTTGATCTAAACTTTATATTCTGGAATTAGGGATAAGAACTGCTGACATAGGATAAATGGAGTGGCAGGCTTCTGTCTGTGATATTGTAGGCTGAGCCAGTTTTTCTGTGGCAGGCAATAATATGGCCTGCAGTATGTGCTAATACTAATTTAAAGTAGCCTTTGCATTTAAAATCCCCTTTCGTTGTCTCGAGTTTCGATATTGCCTTAAGTATTTTTTACATAATCATTTTGTGTATTGTGTGTATGTATGTGTGTGTGTGTATATATGTGTATAAATATATATATATATATATATATGTGTGTGTGTGTGTCTATATATATATATATATATATATATATATATATATATATTGTATGTGAAATTTGTTTTATTGTGTGCCCTTTAATATCTAACCCTAGAAATATTGCACACAGCCTGAGTACTTACGATGCTACCCACCACTAAATTCTGTTGGTTCATCTAATTCGGATGTTAACTTTATTTATATTTTTAAATGTCTTCATGTACAGATAAGAGGTTTCAGTATCCCGGTCACTCTAACAGCCCGATATTCAATATTGTGTCTCAACACTGCTATGTTCTATGTAAATGGTTTCACCTATCTCTGTTTCCAGATCCGCTGCAGTGGTCTACAGACCAAGTCCTGCACTGGGTGCTATGGGTGATGAAGGAATTCGGCATGACCGATATCAATGTGAACGCCCTGAGTATTCCCGGGAGGGAGCTGTGTCAGATCAGCCAGGAAGACTTCTTTCAGAGAGTCCCCAGAGGAGAGATTCTGTGGAGTCACTTGGAACTGCTCAGAAAGTGTAAGCGGAACATGTGTAATCGCTCTCCCCTCAGACGTGCTTAGACTAATGTACATGAGCATTAGCTTCTTTGTTAGTAAAAACCAAATGCAGAAGCCTGTTCAAGGGAATGCACATTGAAGGTACTACCCTAAACGTTATGGGCTTTCATTTGTCTCTAAGGCTCGCTCAGGTGAGTTAATGTGCATTCAGTAACTTGCTCGTGCGATGATAATGATGAAACGTGACCAAGCCATTATGATGGATTGAATCACTTACACGTATCTGCTGTTCAGGCAGCACTAGAAGTACTGGTGTTTCCGAGAAGCTGGGATTTCAGGCTGGTTTCCATCTGTTTTTACACTTGAAAGCATCGGGATCAATGATATCTGCAATAATTAGTCATTTATTGTTTATATAGTTTACCAATGTTATGTTCTGGCCTGGTTGCTGTACAAGGAAATTCTTCCTAAATGCTCACTAACTGCTAATTTAATTGGATACTTATAATATAATGTGCACGTTTTGGAGCCAAAGGGAAGATCTAGTGATTACACAAGAAGGTATGCGTTATCCGTATGTTTAAGTGCCTTAGCGATCTGGGGTTTGAGTTGTCTTTCCTGTGTTGTGTTTTAACTTTCTTATTATCTTGTTCTGTACCTAATCAGCAGTCTATGTAATGTTGCATTTGGGCAAGTTGTTCATTGTAATGTTTTATTTTCTTCAGATGTTTTGGCGAGCCAAGAACATGGAGGTGAAATTGCCACAGTCACCATTGATCAGCGTAAGTTGATACGTTTGTGTATTCTATTGTGGACATTTCTGGTTTGTGTCTTGAATAATTTTGGGCCTTTTAAGGCTTGTAAATTTATTTTTGTTGATTTTGTGGGGGAAACAGGAGACATATAACAGACTTAGAAGATTGTCATAATAAATGTAGCCATAAAGAACTAACATAAATCTGCACACTTGATTTCTATATTTAAATTTCTCATTTTATTAGAATATGAACCCCAATACAGATATTTGAAAATTCCTATTAGCTGGGGGTGCTACCTAGGACAACCATATGAACATCAGGAGGTATTGGAAAAAAAGACTGGGGTTGTACTGTTGAGGTGCTCACTATATGTATTTAAATATAACTTTTATTTCTATATTAAGAGGCCATTAATTGGCCAACCTGAAAGCGAAATATATGTTAAAACCAATTCAGAATTCAAATGGATGTGCTGAAAGATAGAAAAGGTGAGAAGAATTAAAAATGACTGCTCCGTTGACTGCAACAATAGAATTTTTTTTATTTAATATATATGTGTGTGTGTGTGTGTGTGTGTGTATATATATATGTATGTGTATATATATATATATATATATATATATATATATATATATATTCTAGAAACTTCTTGTATCCTATTAAATGAATCTGTGTGTGTGTGTGCTTTGAATTGAATAAATCCACCTATGGTGTTAAAATTCTGCTTATTGTTGTCCCTATAATTAGTATCTATATATTTAAGATACAATCTTGCGATTCTGTATGAGCCTATATATGCTGATTGAGTTAATAGCGCTGCAGCCCTTGGATAATTATGCAATTATCAGCATATATAGGATCATACAGAATCACAAGATTGTATCTTAAGCATAGCCTGATTCATCAAAATCAGGCCCCTTATTAAGAGGCTGATACATTGTGGCACAATACTGTGTTCTACTGTTTTATTACACTGTATCAAGATTTTCCTCGATACAATTGATGTACTCAGTGCTCATGCACTGACAAATAAGAACACACAACTCATACATGAGAACTCACAATGATTTATTCTATCATCATTTAAGTTGGAAGGATATATAGATAATAATTATAGGGACAGCAATAAGCAGGAATAATTAAAATTTTCACACCATAGGTGGATTTATTCAATTCAAAGCACACACAGATTCATTTAATAGGATACAAGAAGTTTCTAGAATATTATAAATATATATAATAAAAAAAAATTCTATTGTTGCAGTCAACAGAGCAGTCATTTTTAATTATTCTCACCTTTTCTATCTTTCAGCACATTAATTTGAATTCTGAATTGGTTTTAACATATATTTTGCTTTCAGGTTAGCCAATTAATGACCTCTTAATATAATAAAAGTTATATTTTAATACACATAGTGTGCACCTTAACAGTACAACCCCATTCTTTTTTTTCCAATACCTTTTGACATAATAAATTTAGACATGGAAACAAGGGTAGGGTAGACCATAGGTCCTCAGGACCCCACACAGGGCATGTTTTGCAGGTAACCCAGCTGGTGCACAGGTCTATTAATTACTCACACACACACACACATTTTAAAAGGTCCACTGGTGGAACTAATTATTTCACTTGTGATTCTGTGAGGAGACCTGTAAAACATGCACCGTGTGGGGCCCTGAGGACCGAGTTTGAGAACCTGTGGGGTAGACTAATAGATGGGGTTTCAGGGGGTATTTAAAGATTTTACGGCTGTGGAAGAATTTTTATTGTGTGTGGTAGGGAATTCCATAAGTGTCACCATAGAAGTCACGTAGGTGGTAGTAAAAGGTGTTCAGCAGCGATGAGGTGCAGGACAGAGCTAGGTTTTGGGGGGTATAGAAGGGGGGGGATGGGTTCTTTGTAGGTGAGTGAAGGTAATTGTATATTTGTGCAGCTTGTAGTTGATCTATGAGAGAGGCCTCTAAGACTGACTGATGTATTGAGAGAGTGGATAATTGGTTTGGTTGCATTTTGCACCGGAAAAGGGAATTTTCTAGCAATATTTTTAAGGTAGCGGTTACAGGACTGGGAAAGTCTGAATGTGCAGAATAAAACAGAGGATAGATAGGTCAAAAGTTACAATAAGGCAAGATTGGGTCAACTGGTTCTCTCTAGAATTGCTGACATGAGTTCATACTTAATATTAGAAGGGAATGTCAGTGGACGTAGGTGGCAAAATCATGGTGTGAGTAAGTTTAAATTGGAAAGTTTCCGTTCCCCTAGTGGTGCTAAGCAGTGCAGGCAGTATTCCTGTGTGCTGTGCCGTGGCTGGGGCTTAGACTATTGCACTCTGTATGTAGTGGCCAGAAATCGCAGTGTCCGTTGCATTATGGCATAGGGACGTCCATTCCATTGTCCTTAATGGTGCTCGCATAGCAAAATAGGTTAGTCCTTATTTGCCAAGAATCTGCTGTGTCTCTCGAGTCAATGCAATATTATAGCACGGTCTGTACTTTACAGTTGAAAATATTTACTACATTATATAAAGCTAAAATACTGCAAGGGAAATACATAAAATGTCAACCAATCGGCTTCTTTCTATCATTTTATAGAATGTAAATGATAGCTATGGTTTGATTGGTTGCTATGGGCGACATCTCCACTTTTCCTCTTTAGAATCGTTGTGTGAAATCTAAGGCACAAAAGCACCCAACAGAAATTGTTCTGCTTCCTTCCAGCTGTACAGATAATCCCAGGGTCATTGGCCAACAGCACTCCCACAACAACTATAAAGGTGATAAACACACAAACCAAAGTAGCAAAAGTGCAGCGAGCGCCGCGCATATCAGGCGAAGACAGAAGTTCTCCTGGAAACAGAACAGGTACAATGTTTGCTCTTTGTGGGTGGCGGATTATTTATGTCATAGTTACTGTGGCTCTGATTTGTTTTTATTTTTTTTACACCGCTTTTGAATTGTCTGCTACATACACATCTGTTTTTTTATTTTGTATTCTGTCCTGGAAAAACTAGTAATTGTATGAAACCCACAAGTCAAACCCTTCTCTACGTAACCTGTCCATGGGATGCTGGTAATTTAATAAGGCGATTCCTTTCTGAAATATGTCATCAGTGCTTCCCTCAGAGACCTTGATGTGATTATTCCTTGCAGGCAACAATGGGCAGATCCAGCTCTGGCAGTTCCTCCTGGAGCTACTCACTGACAAAGACTCCAGAGACTGTATATCCTGGGTGGGAGATGAAGGAGAGTTCAAGCTAAATCAGCCAGAGCTTGTTGCTCAGAAGTGGGGACAACGTAAGAATAAACCCACTATGAACTATGAGAAGCTCAGCCGGGCACTTCGGTAAGAGGGGTTCACTCTAATTAATAATTATACTGAGCAAAAAAAAAAAAACCGTACTTGGAAGTGTGAGTTGCATTGAATGTAGTTTCCTCATTGTTTGCGTACAAAGGAATATGATGCAGTCACTTAGTGGCCTAACCATGAAGGTGAACAGGCTCGTTACACATGCAGAAACACTAGCCTGATGTCTGATCTTAACTGCAGGAACAGACCTCTTCAGATTGCGTTAGCCCGCTGGGCCCTATTACTTCCTAATGGAACGAGATCTGGACTGTGATTAATTAATTAGGATCCCTTCACCACCTCCAGCCTCGCTGTGTGCATGCATGAACAAAGAGTTGGATACATACTAATCGAATAGGGCAGATAAGGAATGTAAAATCACCTATTCTGGTTTTCCTTGCTGTGTGTGCACACTTTGTTTGTATAAAATGTAACTTCACTACTTTGATATTTTTAGTTTTGAATGAGGCATACTTGGTTCTATTGAATTGGTGCCACGGCTGAGGAACTTTCTTACTAGAGCTGGGTTGTTTCAGGGTATGAAACAACACTGTTCACTTCTAGTGTGATCTCTACATCTGCTTGGGTACAAAGGTCATGTTGAGGGGACATCATCAACAAAGCGACCTGCTTAATATAGTGCAAGTGGTAGGAGAGAGGTCAGCACTGGACTGCTAAAATATTTCACTTGATTGTTGTCCCCCATATGTGTAGTATTGTGTATTATAAAATTACTTGCTGAACTTCACCCAGGCTTGAATTTAACTTTTATTTTCTAGTATAAGGCAAGATTCAAATGTTTTTACCCCCGGTAGCCACTAGATGGCGTCGAACTAAGCTATTCGAATGTAGCTCAATTCGGTATTATACTACTGATATGCTTGGAGGTATAGATTTGCCATATTTTATTGATAAAGGCGGGAATAGCAGGTGGGTCCAGCTGCTTCCAGTGGACTGCTATAAGGTGTCTCGCTGCAAGTATGATGTGACCAATACGTTTCTGAGTATGTCTGGGCGCATCAGGAATCAGACGAGAGAGCAGAACAGCGGCTAAATGTAATACCCCCTGAGTTCCGGAGGTGCAGGACTTTTGTGCCAGTCTGCCCGTTTTGTTTTTTCTACATGTAAATGATATGTGCGAGTCTGCCCAGGTTTTTTTTTTTTTTTTTTTTTTTTTAAAGCCGCAAAGTCCTGTACCTTCAGAACGCTGAGGCGATTACATGTAGCTGCATATGAGATGTTAGCTGGGTGGGGGGTGATGTGTGTCAGTGTAGTAATAATGTCAAAAACTTGACAACAATACAACTGAATGTTGGGACAGGTCCAACAAATGTCAGAGAGGATGCCCTGCAATCCACAATCTCGCCAACAACGGACGGAGGATGTAGGCTTATCAAATGTAACCGGTATGGGTCATAATACCATCTAAACATAAGCGTATTGTCACTCATCTTAGAGGGGGGTTCTGCTTAAAACAATGTAATGAAGTTCACCATTGTTTAAAAACTATTCAGGTGTATTGTTGGCCATATAGAGAACACTGAATTAGGTGCATGAATGTAATGTTGGCTATTGCAGATCACTTTTTATTCTTAGTCTGTTAGTCCGATACAATAAATGATTGATTTAAAAAAAAAATGCAGCATTTCTCAAATTTATTGATTTTTTTTATTTTTTATTCCCCCCCCCCCGCTATCAGATATTACTACGACGGTGATATGATCTGTAAAGTTCAAGGCAAGAGGTTCGTCTACAAGTTTGTATGTGACCTGAAGACTCTGATTGGTTACAGCGCAGCCGAGTTGAGCCGCTTGGTGTCAGAGTGTGAGCAGAAAAAGATGGCCAAGCTGCAGCTGCACGGCCTAGGACAGCCGGTCACAGCCGTAGCCCTGGCTACCGCCTCACTACAGTCGGAAAAAGACAACTAAGGCACTTGGGGAAGCCAGACTTGGGAGTTCACAGCCTTCCTTTCACTGTGCAAGGTCCCCGTCTCTTAGAACCCCAAGCACATTTATTTTCAGACTGTATGGTGCTTGGCACTCTTTTCTACAGAGGACTATAATAAATTTTGGAACTTGTTACTTTTCGTATTACAAGTTTCTTTGCAAGAGCCCTCATTGAAGGGAGCATGATATATTTTATATATTTTGAATATGAACATTTAAAAATGATTTAAACTTTTTAGTAAGAATGCAGTCCGGTCCCACCGGATGGATATATCGCTCATCCATCATTTCATTTAATAGTCCTGCCCTAAAATATGAATTGGTGTTTTTGTTTTGTTTTTCTTTTTGTTTTTTATTTCAAGGATCCAAAATTATTTTTTTTATGTGCTTTACACACTATACAATATAAGTTTTGTATTGTTTTACGGCTTATATTATGTTTAAGTTTTATATTTTACTGGCCTTGGCAAAAAAAAAATAATTGCAGTCTTGCTGTTCGCGGTCTGAAGGTGGTTTCTCATACCTCCAGACGTTTGGTGACTTACCGACCTCTTGAAGCAGACGTTCTGCCTATGCTAGTCAGGATGGGCAATTTTGCTTCTTACTCTGATCTTTTATATTAAAGGATTTAGTTTACGTAACAGTTTGTTATCCCCTATACACTATGTACATGTTTTGGCTTTTCTCTTACACTGACTGCAAAAAACCACAAGCAGTAAAACTCCTTACGTTTAACATTGTGGATGTCTATTTACTAGGTGATGGCATGTGTGAGTTATTCTGACCACATGTTAAAATACATTCCATGTCCATAGCTCTCTATATTTTACAGAACACTCTCGTGCCACAATGTAACTACGGACACTTATCCCACCAGGGTATCCGGTCTCTAGATCGGCCACACTTGGGTCAACAGTCATTAGGTTAACCACTATTGGTCGACATGGTCACTAGGTCAACATTACAAAAGGTCGACATGAGTTTTTCACAATTTTTTCCTTTTTTTTTTAAACTATTTCATACTTTTATGAGCCACCTGGACTACGATTGGGAATGGTAACCTGTGCATTGCAATGCGAGGGGACACAGTACACTAATTGGGGTTCCTGGTCACTCTGCGAAGAAAACGATACCAATTATTTTTTTTCAACACCATTTTTTTTAACCCTCATGTCGACCTTTTGTCATGTCGACCTAATGCTTGTGTCGACCTATTTTAGGTGTCGACCTAAGTGTGGTTTACCCTATTCACCCCGCCCCCCCCACCAGTAAATCTTTAAATTTGTGAGATTATTCATACTCCCCACAGACCCCTCCAGAAGGACCAAAATTAGATTAATAGACTAAAATGGTTTTTGCTACAGAGTAATACAGTGTACGGGCACGAAACGGACTATATATTCCATCAAGCAGATTCTTTGGAGGAGTTCCATGGGATTTGGTTATTTATATGATGCCTCCTTTAGCGGAATCACATATTTAAATATTTATGCCCTACAGATTTACCCGTCTGTGGTAGAAAGGAAGAGTAGGAACTATCTTGCCATTAACTATTTTATTTTCTCTGCTGTAAAGACTATAATTATATCTGCCCCATTATATATTTTGCTATGTGATATACTTGGTAACTTGTCTCCCTCACATAAAACTACATTATCTTTTAAACCTCCAATTTGACCTTGTCTGACTGTTGTAATGACCGGTTTCCAGACTCAAACGTGGTGATCGAAAACATTCTGATGGGGGGATTCGGTGTTCTGTGCTACAGATGACTTGCATTTCCGTGTAGTTTGTACATGACCTCCTGTAACATCCTTTCATTTGTTTTTTCTCCTCTTTATAAATTCATTCGTCTCCTCTTGGCATTGAGTTTACCTGGCCAGGTTGTCATAGCGTAGCACAATGCATCTGATGTAATCATTCTTGGAGAGTCCATTTATGTTGTAACTGAGGTCATCTGGAATAAACCATTTGTAGCCACCTACATAAAAAGTTATATAAATTCCCTAAAAAGCATAGTCTGATGCGAGCAAGAACATGGTGGGGGCAATTTCAATTGTTTTCCTCCCGCGGCTACCACTAGGGGCCGTAACACGGAGCAGTTTAATTGTTGACCCATTTAGACAACCGTTAGCTGCGGGGGTGACATTTTTTCTTGCAGCCTCCTGAGGTACGAGAAGAAATGTGTGCAAAGTAATAAAATGTGTGGTTTAACCAGGACTTTAGAGACTATATGAGATACTAAACCCTGTTTTATTTGGGCGCGTATAAAGCAGTGGGCGTCTGATTAGGGCAACAGTTGAATTGCTTTGATAGGCGGATAAAGTAATGAAAAATCACTCCCAGTATGTTTATTAACCTTTGTAGGAGGTTGCTTACAAGGCATGAAATTGGTAATCTAAAATGTGTGGGGGTAATGAGGAAGTATTCAACTTAATTATTATGAAGTCACGTTACAGACTCTGAAAGTTTTATATATGACCATAGTGCAGGCCTGGCCAACCTGTAGCTATCCAGCTGTTCTGAAACTACAGGTTCTAGCAATGCCCAGCCACAGTTTTGCTATTGGGGAGTGCTAACACTGTGGCAGGGCATGGTGGGATGTGTAATTTTAAAACAGCTGGACAGCTACAGATTTGCCATGCATTCTCTAGTGCCGTGGTTCTCAAACTCTGCCCTCAGGACCTCACGCAGTTCACGTTTTGGAAGGTCACCCTGCAGGTGCACAGGTGTATTTATTACTCACTGACATTTGAAAACAACCACAGGTGGAGCTCATTATTTCACTTGCGATTCTGTGAGGAGACCTGGAAAACATGAACTGTTTGGGGCCCTGAGAACTGAGCCTGAGAACCTAGGCTCTAGTGTCTCAGTTTTTGTGCCTTCTGTGAGTAGAACATTTAGTCGCTTTCAGTTACTTCACTTTATTTTACTTTGTTCTATAAATTGTTACTAAGGGGTATATTCAATAAGAGTCGGATCCATTCCGACATGCATTTGTTGGAATGGATTCAACAACTCCTATTCAGTAGTGGCCAAATCCGACTGTCGGCTTTGTGCCTAATCCGAGTGTCAGATTTGGCCGGTGTCCATGCGCCTGTCAGCAGCTCCCCGTGTGTGGTAACACAAGGAACTGTTGGAGCGGTGCCTGGCCATGGGAAGACTGTCAAGGTACCTGACAGCCCCGCACCGCTCCCCGTCTCCACCTCAATCCGAGTTTTTTTTAAAGTCTGATTGAGATTGTCTGAGAGGGGGCCAAAACCTATCCGATTTGGCCCTATTTCTGCAAGAAGCATGCAATAAGCAGCGATTCCGCTGATCCACGTGTTTTCTGACTTGTCGGGAAAAAAACTGCCCTATTGAATAGGTCGGAACCCCTTCTGACCGAAATCTGTTGGAAGCTGCTGTCTTTACGACAAGACGGCAGCTTCCGGCAGCTATGGAATACACCCCTAAGAAGTAAAACAAAAACCTAATGTTTAGCAGCCCATCTGCGTATGTGTCATCAGACTATTCATAAATCCGTACCCACCACCTAAACTGATCGGTTTGACCAGTTTAGTTCTGAAAATCGGATTAACCTAACGTTGCCATAGGTGGTCTTTGTGTGGTTCTGTACTGTAAGTCAGGTAAGTAGCTAACACCACATGTGGCAATGAGGGATATTGGGTCATCAGGTAGTACATAGTGCCCCTTACCTCAGAGCCTTAGTAATTGACTTTCTGCAGAGGGGTTCACTGGTATTCCACAGGAAATAACATTGGGGTGTAGAGTTGGATCTTGATCCGAGGCACCAACAGGCTAAAGCTTTGACTGTTCCCAGAATGCACTGCACCTCTGCCTCAGGCACTGGAGCTCAATTTGTAAGTTGGTGCCTAACAGGTGGGGCTGCGGTAGGCAGTCCTGAAAAGAGCTTTTTAGAAGACTTCAAGGGCTGCAGCACTTTCTATGTCTTTATGACATGCTGTGATGCAGCTCCATCACCTCTCTTAGCGGCGTTGCATACTCCTGCGGCCTGGTTCCCGGGTACTTGAAACGGGGGGACACCGGTTTTTCAGGCAAACCACCGCTGTCATTCTCCAGGATCGCGTGGCTAAAGGGAGGAGGTAAGAGGGTCTCCCAGTCGGGAACCGCCGGTAAATCGTGATCCGGTCGCGGTCCCAGGAGATGGGCTGCGCCGCTGTCGTGGACACTGTTGCACAGGGACCCCACTATATCCACCAGGGCAAGGAGCACAGGTCTGATTTATTAAAATACGTTTGTAAAAGGCTCCACAGTACTCAGTGGTGAAGTCCAGCAGTGGGGATAAGGTGCTGACCTGTAGCCCCTCCCCCAGCTCCGGGCGCCATCTACTGCTGGTGTTCTGCCCTGGAGCTGCATCTATCTCCCTGAAGAGATTTTGGCGCTATTACATAGCTGTGCTGATCTCTGGGCATGGTCTCCTCTGTAAATCCGCCTGTATCATCAGCGCTGTGTATTTTCAGACACTTTAGTATTCTACATGTCATTTTAGACAGTGTTAAGAACAAGTGTACTGCTATGTGAATATTTAGTACAAGTATTCTGTGATTATACATCCAGTGTTTACTGTGCATTGTTATATCTGTATACATATGTATATGTAATTACTAGTCCAGTTTTATTGTTTATATGTAATAATTCCTGCATTGTGCCTGTAGCTGCTGTGTGGGTTCCATTCTTGTGTATCACACGTTTGCTATCACTATATTCTGTACCCTGGTGTACTAGGTGCATCAGGGTCTCATATAATATATAGTGCTACCCAGGGTATACAGTTTATATTTCTCACTGTGTTTTTCAGTCACCCCACACCACTTATATCCTCTGTTTGTGCTCTGTATTTATTGTCACAAAACACAGAGAATTATTTGCTGGTTTTTGTGTTGTCTGGCTATATTGTACTGTTACATCCTAAGTCTACATCCGATACAACATCTGCTACACAGGGCGGGACATCCGCGGATGCTCCTGCATCATGCCGTACCGTCATCACGGATTCACCAGTGGGGGAATTGTTAGCTGTTGGTTCAGGTGTTGAGTGTCCTACATCTCCCAGTCTGTCTGTGGCACCTGTGGTCAAGCAGGACCCACCTTGGGAAGCTTTTTTAAATATGCTGACTACGCTTGTATCGCATCTCACGCCCCCTGTGGGGCCTCCTGTGCCATTACAGCCACATATTGTACCTGTAGGTACTTTGCCATGGGTGGATACTTTGTCTACCCAGTTACAGCAATTAAATCGGACTGTGGTTAGACAAAAGTCCACCCCATGTCCCTCTGGGGTCATTTAAGCGGGCCATTTCTTCCTCACAATCCACTAATATTTAGGATAATTCTGATGAAAATGGGAAATATACTGATCCGTCAGACACTTATACAGTTGCTTCTAATGAGGAATCTACAACCCAGGTTGTTGATCCTGACCTTGTGGCGGCTGTCAAGCGGATTCTCCAAATTGATGATGGCATCGAGCCTCCTGTTACATCGAAGAAACCTGATAAGTTTAAACGTCAGAAGGTTGCTACAGTAGTTTACCACAATCTGACCTTTTAAATGACATACCTCAGGAATCCTGGTCATCTCCAGGAAATACTTTTTCTCTGACGTCCTAGTGGATGCTGGGAACTCCGAAAGGACCATGGGGAATAGCGGGCTCCGAAGGAGGCTGGGCACTCTAGAAAGATTTATGACTACCTGGTGTGCACTGGCTCCTCCCACTATGACCCTCCTCCAAGCCTCAGATTTTGTGCCCGGCCGAGGTTGGATGCACACTAGGGGCTCTCCTGAGCTCTTAGAAAGAAAGATAGACTTAGGTTTTTTATTTTCAGTGAGACCTGCTGGCAACAGGCTCACTGCAGCGAGGGACTAAGGGGAGAAGAAGCGAACTCGCCTGCTTGCAGCCGGATTGGGCTTCTTAGGCTACTGGACACCATTAGCTCCAGAGGGATCGACCGCAGGCACAGCCTTGATGTTCGGTCCCGGAGCCGCGCCGCCGCCCCCCTTACAGAGCCAGAAGCAAGAAGAGGTCCGGAAAATCGGCGGCATGAAGACTCTGTCTTCACCAAGGTAGCGCACAGCACTGCAGCTGTGCGCCATTGCTCCTCTCACACACCACACTCCGGTCACTGAGGGTGCAGGGCGCTGGGGGGGGGGGGTGCCCTGAGGCAGCAATAAAAACACCTTGGCTGGCAAAAATACCACAATATATAGCCCCAGAGGCTATATATGTGGTAAATACCCCTGCCAGATTCCATAAAAAAGCGGGAGAATAGTCCGCGGAAAAGGGGTGGAGCTATCTCCTTTCAGCACACTGGCGCCATTTTTCCCTCACAGCTCCGCTGGAAGGAAGCTCCCTGACTCTCCCCTGCAGTCTGCAACCACAGTAACGGTAAAAAAGAGAGGGGGGGGCACTAAATTTAGGCGCAATATATATATTATACATAAAAGCAGCTATAGGGGACATAACTCAGTTAGTCCCTGCATTATATAGCGCTCTGGTGTGTGCTGGCATACTCTCACTCTGTCCCCCCAAAGGGCTTTTGTGGGTCCTGTCCTCGTTTAGAGCATTCCCTGTGTGTCTGCGGTGTGTCGGTACGGCTGTGTCGACATGTTTGATGAGGATAATGATGTGGAGGCGGAGCAGATGCCTTTGCAAGGGATGTCACCCCCTGCGGGGCAGACACCCGAGTGGATGAGCTTATGGAAAGAAATGAGTGCACGTATAGACTCCTTACATAAAAAATTTGACGAAATGCCTAATGTGGGACAGCCGAGTTCTCAGCTCGTGCCTGTTCAGGTGTCTCAAAGGTCTTCAGGGGCTGTAAAACGCCCGTTACCTCAGACAGATGTCGACACTGATACTGACACCAGTGTCGGCGACGATGAGTCTAATCTGATGCCCACTAAGGCCATTCACTGTATGATTGAGGCAATGAAAGAGGTGTTAAACATTTCTGATTTACATCCAGGTACCACTAAAAAGGGTATTATGTTTGGGGAGAAAAAACTACCCGTAGTTTTTCCCCCATCAGAGGAATTAAATGAAGTGTGTGAAGAAGCGTGGCTTTCCCCTGATAAAAAAATTGGTAATTCCTAAAAAGATACTAATGGCGTTCCCTTTCCCGCCAGAGGATAGGTCACGTTGGGAAACACCCCCTAGGGTGGATAAAGCGCTCACACGTTTGTCTAAAAAGGTGGCACTACTGTCTCAGGATACGGCCGCCCTTAAGGAACCTGCTGATAGAAGGCAGGAGGCAATCCTGAAGTCTGTATACACACACTCAGGCATTATACTTAGACCAGTTATTGCGTCAGCATGGATGTGCAGTGCTGCCGCTGCGTGGTCAGATAAACTCAGAAAATATTGACACACTAGACAGAGACACGATTCTGCTAACCATAGACCATATCAAAGACTCAGTCTTATATATGAGAGATGCACAGAGGGAGATCTGCCGGCTGGCATCTAAAGTAAGTGCATTGTCCATTTCGGCTAGGAGATGTTTATGGACTCGCCAGTGGACTGGAGATGCAGATTCCAAAAGGCACATGGAAGTTTTGCCTTATAAAGGGGAGGAATTATTTGGGGATGGTCTCTCGGACCTAGTTTCCACAGCAACGTCTGGGAAGTCAGCATTTTTACCCCATGTCCCCTCACAGCCTAAGAAGGCGCCATTTTATCAGGTTCAGTCCTTTCGGACCCAGAAAAACAAGCGTGGAAAAGGAGGGTCTTTTCTGTCTAGAGGCAGAGGTAGGGGAAAAAGGCTGCAACAAACAGCAGGTTCCCAGGAGCAAAAGTCCTCCCCCGCTTCTTCTTCCAAGTCCGCCGCATGACGGTGGGGCTCCACGGGCGGAGCCAGGTACAGTGGGGGCCCGCCTCAAGAATTTCAGCGATCAGTGGGCTCGCTCACAGGTGGATCCCTGGATCCTTCAAATTGTATCTCAGGGGTACAAACTGGAATTCGAGGCGGCTCCACCCCACCGGTTCCTAAAATCTGCCTTGCCGATTGCTCTCTCAGACAGGGAGGCGGTGCTAGCGGCAATTCACAAGCTGTATTCCCAGCAGGTGATAATCAAGGTACCCCTACTTCAACAAGGCCGGGGTTACTATTCCACACTATTTGTGGTGCCGAAACCGGACGGTTCGGTAAGACCCATTTTAAATTTGAAATCCTTGAACACATACATAAAAAAATTCAAGTTCAAGATGGAATCGCTCAGGGCGGTTATTGCAAGCCTGGACGAGGGGGATTACATGGTATCCCTGGACATCAAGGATGCTTACCTGCATGTCCCCATTTATCATCCTCACCAGGAGTACCTCAGATTTGTGGTACAGGATTGCCATTACCAATTCCGGACGCTGCCGTTTGGAATATCCACGGCACCGAGGGTATTTACCAAGGTTATGGCGGAAATGATGATACTCCTTCGGAAAAAGGGAGTTTTAATTATCCCGTACTTGGACGATCTCCTAATAAAGGCACGGTCCAAGGAACAGTTGTTGGTGGGAGTAGCACTATCTCAGGAAGTGCTGCACCAGCACGGCTGGATTCTGAATATCCCAAAGTCACAGCTGGTTCCGACGACACGTCTAATGTTCCTGGGGATGATTCTGGACACAGTCCAAAAAAAAGTGTTTCTCCCGGAGGAGAAAGCCAGGGAGTTGTCTTCGCTAGTCAGAGACCTTCTGAGACCAAAACAGGTATCGGTGCATCACTGCACGCGGGTCCTGGGAAAGATGGTAGCTTCTTACGAAGCAATTCCATTTGGCAGGTTCCATGCCAGAATTTTTCAGTGGGACCTGTTGGACAAGTGGTCCGGATCGCATCTTCAGATGCATCGCTTGATAACCCTGTCTTCAAGAACCAGGGTGTCTCTTCTGTGGTGGCTGCAGAGTGCTCATCTTCTGGAGGGCCGCAGATTCGGCATACAGGACTGGGTCCTGGTGACCACGGATGCCAGCCTTCGAGGCTGGGGGGCAGTCACATGGGGAAGAAACTTCCAAGGACTGTGGTCAAGTCAGGAGACTTCCCTTCACATAAATATTCTGGAACTAAGGGCCATTTACAACGCCCTAAGTCAAGCAAAATCCCTGCTCCTACACCAGCCGGTGCTGATCCAGTCAGACAACATCACGGCAGTCGCCCATGTGAATCGACAGGGCGGCACAAGAAGCAGGATGGCAATGGCAGAAGCCACAAGAATTCTCCGATGGGCGGAAAATCATCTACTAGCACTGTCAGCAGTGTTCATTCCGGGAGTGGACAACTGGGAAGCAGACTTTCTCAGCAGGCACGACCTCCACCCGGGAGAGTGGGTACTTCATCCAGAAGTTTTTCAAATGATTGTAAATCAGTGGGATTGTCCACAGGTGCACATGATGGCGTCCCGCCTAAACAAAAAACTAGAGAGGTATTGCGCCAGGTCAAGAGACCCTCAGGCAATAGCTGTGGACGCTCTAGTGACACCGTGGGTGTATCAGTCAGTTTATGTGTTCCCTCCTCTGCCTCTCATACCAAAGGTATTGAGAATAATAAGAAGGCGAGGAGTAAACACAATTCTCGTGGTTCCGGATTGGCCAAGACGAGCGTGGTACCCGGAACTTCAAGAGATGATCTCAGAGGACCCATGGCCTCTGCCGCTCAGACAAGACCTGCTACAGCAAGGGCCCTGTCTGTTCCAAGACTTACCGCGGCTGCGTTTGACGGCATGGCGGTTGAACGCCGGATCCTAAAGGAAAAGGGCATTCCGGAAGAAGTCATTCCTACGCTTATTAAAGCCAGGAAAGAGGTTACAGCAAATCATTATCACCGCATATGGCGGAAATATGTTGCATGGTGTGAGGCCGAAAGGGCCCCAACAGAGGAATTTCAACTAGGTCGATTTCTGCATTTCCTGCAAGCAGGAGTGAATATGGGCCTAAAATTAGGTTCCATTAAGGTACAGATCTCGGCTCTGTCGATTTTCTTTCAAAAAGAACTAGCTTCAGTACCTGAAGTTCAGACATTTGTAAAAGGAGTGCTGCATATTCAGCCCCCATTTGTGCCTCCTGTGGCACCTTGGGATCTCAACGTGGTGTTGAGTTTCTTAAAATCACATTGGTTTGAGCCACTAAAGACCGTGGATCTGAAATATCTCACGTGGAAAGTGGTCATGTTATTGGCCTTGGCTTCGGCCAGGCGAGTATCAGAATTGGCGGCTTTATCATGTAAAAGCCCTTATCTAATTTTCCATACGGATAGGGCAGAATTGAGGACTCGTCCCCAGTTTCTCCCTAAGGTGGTGTCAGCGTTTCACCTGAACCAGCCTATTGTGGTGCCTGCGGCTACTAAGGACTTGGAGGACTCCAAGTTGCTAGACGTTGTCAGGGCCCTGAAAATATGTTTCCAGGACAGCTGGAGTCAGAAAATCTGACTCGCTGTTTATTTTATATGCACCCAACAAGCTGGGTGCTCCTGCTTCTAAGCAGACTATTGCTCGTTGGATTTGTAGTACAATTCAGCTTGCACATTCTGTGGCAGGCCTGCCACAGCCAAAATCTGTCAATGCCCATTCCACAAGGAAGATGGGCTCATCTTGGGCGGCTGCCCGAGGGGTCTCGGCTTTACAACTTTGCCGAGCAGCTACTTGGTCAGGGGCAAACACGTTTGCAAAATTCTACAAATTTGATACCCTGGCTAAGGAGGACCTGGAGTTCTCTCATTCGGTGCTGCAGAGTCATCCGCACTCTCCCGCCCGTTTGGGAGCTTTGGTATAATCCCCATGGTCCTTTCGGAGTTCCCAGCATCCACTAGGACGTCAGAGAAAATAAGAATTTACTAACCGGTAATTCTATTTCTCGTAGTCCGTAGTGGATTGCGGTTTATCTGCAATACTTGTACATAGTTATTGTTAACTAAATCGGGTTATTGTTGAGCCATCTGTTGAGAGGCTCAGTTGTTTCATACTGTTAACTGGGTATAATATCACGAGTTATACGGTGTGATTGGTGTGGCTGGTATGAGTCTTACCCGCGATTCAAAATCCTTCCTTATTGTGTACGCTCGTCCGGGCACAGTGTCCTAACTGAGGCTTGGAGGAGGGTCATAGTGGGAGAAGCCAGTGCACACCAGGTAGTCATAAATCTTTCTAGAGTGCCCAGCCTCCTTCGGAGCCCGCTATTCCCCATGGTCCTTTCGGAGTTCCCAGCATCCACTACGGACTACGAGAAATAGAATTACCGGTGAGTAAATTCTTATTTTCTCTGTCTAATAAGATGCTAGCTCGTTATCCTATACCTGCGGAGTTGAGTAACAAGTGGGAAACTCCACCGCTGGTGGACTCTCATGTAGCCCGTCTTGTGGTGTCATCTACTCTGCCTGTCACCACTGTCACCTCACTAAAGGAACCGACGGATAAGTGTGTGGAGGGATGCCTGAAGTCTATTTACACTCTTACCGGTGCTGTACATAGACCCACTATCTCTGCATCTTGGGCTGCAAAAGGAATTAAAGCATGGGTTCAGGCAATTGAGGATGTGTTACCTCAGGATTTTTCTGACACTGCTGGACAATATCTGTCGTATATTACCACAGCCTCTCACTATATTCAGGATTTGGCCTCTGATGCAGGGGTCATGGCGGCCAAGGCATCTACTACGTCTATCTTGGCTCCCTGAATTCTGTGGTTGAGGTCCTGGAAAGTGGACCTGGACTCTAAATAAAGACTTGGAGGTACTTCCTTTCAAGGGAGACATACTTTTTGGGGAGGATCTGAACAAGATTGTGACTAACTTGGCGAGGGCCAAGACTGCGTTTCTCTCAAGTACTAATCCTTCTGCTCAGAAGGCCAAGAGTACCACTTTTCGTTCCTTTCAACCTCCAAGTAAAGCAAAAGGTCAGGCGTACCCGAGACAGGCTCGTACTTCCAAAACCACTAAGCCCAAATCTATACAATCCTCGGCCACGCGTCAGTCTCCTTCCAAACAAGACAAGCCTGCGGCATGATGGGGTGGGCCTCCCCCAACGTGGGAGGCCGACTTCTGCAGTTCGCCCCGGCCTGGTTAAAAACCACTTCAGACGCCTGTGTGCGGGAAGTTGTCTCACGGGTACGCAATCTTTCAAGAGACGTCCCCCTCGCCAGTTCTATTCAACGGTTATTTCTTTGGATCCATTGAAAGTGAAAGCTCTACACCTGGTTGTACAATCTCTCTTGGAAACGGGTGGTAGTGCCGGTACCTCTGTACCAGAGATGCAGAGGATACTCTTCGACCATGTTTCTAATTCCGAAATCGAATGGGTGTTTCCGACCTATCCTCAACCTCAAATCATTGAACAAGTTTGTAAGAGTTTCCAAATTCCATATGGAAACTTTGCGCTCTATTGTGCTGGCCATGGAACCCGTGGACTACATGGTATCCCTGGACATACAGGATGCTTACGTCACAATGTCCTATAGGTTTCTGTTTTATATCCGAAGAACCAATTTAAAATCCAAATTCCTCGTTTCATCCGACCCAAAATTAAATCTACATCCGTGTCCTGCTTTGTTTATCGACCCAATCTCTCGCCTGATGGGATAATAGCTCCATATTTAAGCCAAACTTAAAAGAGATGGGGTATATATAGTGAAGTACAATTTTTATTCCAGAAAAAGTTAAAATATATCAATATACATAGAAATCCACCATGTATCCAACTCTATACCCCAATGTTATTTTCTGTGGAATCCAGTGTACCTCGCAGAAAAAGATTTAACAATGGTAAGTCTAACTAAATCTCCTTTTTATGCTTCAACATAATGCGGAATATTCCTGATTATATGAATGATTGTGTTTCCCTGGGCCAGCTGAAATGTAGGCGTTTCCCACTTTGCCCACTTGGTGTCACTGTTGCAGTCTTGCGTGAAGAGAGAATTTATGGGAAAATAAATCTGAGCTATACAGTAATGTATTTTCAGCAGGATCTGTGCGCAGCATCTGCGTAAGTGAAAAATCTATATTACATTTCAGATTAGGGTTTCCACACAGGTAGCAGCTGTTCCTTCCATGTACTGCATCTTTGTGAGTCAGCGCAGTGATGGAAGATGACTTACACTGATTTCCTAACATCCAGGGTATATGACTTTGGCACATCTACAAATGCCATCCACAGCTCTTAAAGTACAGTCCATTAGTCAGGAAGTTTAGCCAGTTTCTTAAGGTTCAGCGATTAGACACAAGAGGTGGACAGCAGAACATATAACATAGTTTCCACATATGTAAGTGTGTTTAGCAGCTTCATATATGTGTGCATGCAGTTTCTGGTTGTGCGCAAAATAAGCTGCGCAAAGCGCTCTGCAACAGACACCAAGGGCCAGGTGTAATGCAAAACGATGTGGCCGGAGCTCCAGCCAAATTCATAAAATAATATTTTAAAGCAGCAATAAAAAAATAAAATAAAGTGCGAATTCGGATGGAATTTTGAAGCACCGGTCTTCTCGCACTGCGTTAAATCAGGCCCCATGTATCTTTTAAAATGAAAGTTCAGAACTTAATGAAATGCAAATAGGAGTATCACTAGCGACAGACTTCACATTACTTTGCTACATTTTGGTTGTTTGTTATATTAAAAAACAAAACAAAAAAAACATACTGCAAAATGTTAATGATCCCTTAATTAAAATTATAAATCATAAAAATTATCCTACTGCTCAGTGTTTACCATACTTTATTGCATAGCAGAAAATGCAGTCTGTGTACAGATCTGCATTTGGGAGTTAATCACAAAAATGACAACAGTTTGCTGGTGTTTCATTTATATCTTTAATGAGATTTGCCTTCCTTTAATGTCTAGTGCGGGCCACAAGTAGGACTCATCCTTACCTACCGTACATCACAAATGGATAGAAAGAGCTGCACTCTCCATTCTGATGCGGAAAATAAAAAAACAAGTTTGCGTCATGATGAAACATTTATGTCCTACAATCATCATACGGTGTTTATTAAATGGAAGTTTATTGCAAAGCACTGTGTGTGTGTATACACACACACACACACACACACCACACCACACACACTGGAGGCTTGTATATAGCAAAAAACGAAGTTGTATTGAAGGCAGACGTTTTCGGAGCTCACGCCCCGTCCTCGGTAACAAATACAGTAACATCACATAATGACAAAACAAACATTTAAATACCTGCACCAATACAACTTCTTTTTTGCTATATACAAGCCTCCAGTGCCGTTTGTTGTGGATCTGCATGCTGCGTAGTATCCAGGCACGGGGTGAAGCTGCTGATATTGATGGGAATGCCGGCTGTTGTGGACTAATATATATATATATATATATATATATATATATATAGCTCAAAAAAATAAAGGGAACACTTAAACAACACATCCTAGATCTGAATGAAAGAAATATTCTTATTAAATACTTTGTTCTTTACATAGTTGAATGTGCTGACAACGAAATCACACAAATTTATTAACCCATGGAGGTCTGGATTTGGAGTCACACTCAAAATTAAAGTGGAAAAACACACTACAGGCTGATCCAACTTTGATGTAATGTCCTTAAAACAAGTCAAAATGAGGCTCAGTAGTGTGTGTGGCCTCCACGTGCCTGTATGACCTCCCTACAACGCCTGGGCATGCTCCTGATGAGGTGGCGGATGGCCTCCTGAGGGATCTCCTCCCAGACCTGGACTTAAAGCATCCGCCAACTCCTGGACAGTCTGTGGGGCAATGTGGCGTTGGTGGATGGAGCGAGACATGATGTCCCAGATGTGCTCAATTGGATTCAGGTCTGGGGAACGGGCGGGCCAGTCCATAGCATCAATGCCTTCGTCTTGCAGGAACTGCTGACACTCCAGCCACATGAGGTCTAGCATTGTCTTGCATTAGGAGGAACCCAGGGCCAACCGCACCAGCATATGGTCTCACAAGGGGTCTGAGGATCTCATCTCGGTACCTAATGGCAGACAGGCTACCTCTGGCAAGCACATGGAGGGCTGTGCGGCCCCCCAAAGAAATGCCACCCCACCCCATTACTTACCCACTGCCAAACCGGTCATGCTGGAGGATGTTGCAGGCAGCAGAACGTTCTCCTTGGCGTCTCCAGACTCTCACGTGCTCAGTGAGAACCTGCTTTCATCTGTGAAGAGCACAGGGCGCCAGTGGCGAATTTGCCAATCTTGGTGTTCTCTGGCAAATGCCAAATGTCCTGCACGGTGTTGGGCTGTAAGCACAACCCCCACCTGTGGACGTCGGGCCCTCATACCACCCTCATGGAGTCTGTTTCTGATTGTTTGAGTAGACACATGCACATTTGTGGCTTGCTGGAGGTCATTTTGCAGGGCTCTGGCAGTGCTCCTCCTGTTCCTCCTTGCACAACGGCAGAGATAGCGGTCCTGCTGCTGGGTTGTTGACCTCCTACGGCCTCCTCCACATCTCCTGATGTACTGGCCTGTCTCCTGGTAGCGCCTCCATGCTCTGGACCCTACGCTGACAGACACAGCAAACCTTCTTGCCACAGCTCGCATTGATGTGCCATCCTGGATGAGCTGCACTACCTGAGCCACTTGTGTGGGTTGTAGACTCCGTCTCATGCTACCACTAGAGTGAAAGCACCGCCAGCTTTCAAAAGTGACCAAAACATCAGCCAGAAAGCATAGGAGCTGAGAAGTGGTCTGTGGTCACCACCTACAGAACAACTCCTTTATTGGGGGTGTCTTGCTAATTGCCTATAATTTCCACCTGTTGTCTATTCCATTTGCACAACAGCATATGAAATTGATTGTCAATCAGTGTTGCTTCCTAAGTGGACAGTTTGATTTCACAGAAGTGTGATTGACTTGGAGTTACATTGTGTTGTTTAAGTGTTCCCTTTATTTTTTTGAGCAGTGTACATAGATAGATAGATAGATAGATAGATAGATAGATATATGTAGATATATATAAAAATTTCTCTGGGCTGGCAACCTGAGGAGATGTGCAGCACCTCAGCTCTCCCTGAACGGCTCTCATAAAGCCTCCTTACCCCCTATTTCGGCATCTCCATCTGGCCAAAAATCACCCCATAGGCTTACCTGACCCTGCTGCTGACACCTGGGGAGCCCGCGGAGTCGGGGAGCGCTTATAAGCGCTCCTGCGGATTGCGGCCTACCTCCCCAACAGAAACCGGGGCCTGGAGTGGAGCGGAGGCCGGACGGATCCGCCCGGCGCACACGGGCATCCTGATGAGACCGGACATCCCTCCCTGCATCCATCGGGATCAGCTTACAAGACCTGGAGACGGATCCTACCTGCAGCGGTGAGTTTGCCCCATAGCCGGAGCAAGCCCTGCGGTCGTCACCCCTGCCGCTCACACTGACCCGCCGCCTCCCGCTCGCAGCTCCGAGACGCGTAGGCCTCACATGCCCGGACCGCCAGGCCGCCGGACCATCATTAGGAGGAGACGCGTCACCTCCTCTTGCCACACGCCGCGCGGGCCTCGGGACCCGCTGCACCCCCGGGCGCCTGCTCTGGCCGGACAAACGAGAGTACACACTCTCTCCCCATCACCTCACTTCTGCTTAACTGCTAGGGGGGATTTAAACACACTGCTTCTGGGGTCGGTTTCTTGGAGCTAGAAGAGACCCCCACCCCCTTCCTGCAGGCTGCGGCCTGGTTCACATCCAGGGTCCAGGGACTCCCTTCGGCCACATTGCCCGGCAGACATCAGGGCTCATCAAACCACAGGCCCCACAGCAAAACTCCAGCCAAGGGCTCCCCCTAGTGGTTAACCTGAGATAATTTAAAGGTGGAAAATATCTCTATCTACATAAAAGATATTACATGGTCCCACCTCGATATTTCAGAGCCTATGACGTTATAAGATATGCGCCTGAACCAGCTGCCGTGGCCATTAATGCCGTAATGTGCTGTTGAAGCCAACCCACGGGGAGCCATACCGCTGAAGGCACTCTCCTACTGAACATGTGATCAAGCGTTACCTCGTCAACTCGACATAGGGAAATTAGGCTATTTAAGCAATGCCCAAGAATAAGAAATCTTCTCAGAAGACAAGCAAACCAACTCCCCGGGGGAACATGTCGCAATCTGCAATGAGACCCTTTCTACAACCTACCTCTCCCGCCCCAACTGATAACCCCCCTGCAGCAACTCCCCCATCTTTCTCACCAACCCTTCACCCATCTCCCCTAAACGCAGATGCACCGCAAGCTCTTTCATCGGGTAGCAAGGATCTGCAAGATATATTGGCTTACATGAAGACCCTACCCACTAAACAAGATTTACAAGATACGGTGAGACGCGAACTAGCTGCCATGAGACAGGACATCACACACATATCTGAACGAGTATCGAGCCTGGAAGATCACCAAACCTCCTCAGATACATTCCTGCAATCACTGACGACTGTTATCGAAACCCAATCATCGGAGATCCGCGCCCTACAGCTGCGGTTGACAGATTTGGACAACAGAGGGAGGCGAAACAATATCCGCGTACGAGGCTTACCGGAAGAGGTTCCTCCAACTGGGCTGATCGATGCCCTTACGAAGATCTTCAACGAGATCCTGGGCAACGATCCCAATGATAACATCACCTTTGACAGGGCCCACCGTGCCCTGAAACCAAGAGGCCTCTCCGCGGATAGACCACGCGATGTCATATGCAGGTTGCATTATTTCTCCCAAAAAGAGGATATCATGCGCAAAGTCCGTCAACTTGATGGGGTGGACTTCAATGGCTCTGTGATACAAATTTACCAAGATTTGTCCTGGCACACACTACAACAACGGAAAGCCCTCAAACCCCTGACGGAAGAATTCCGCAAACGTCAATTGAAATACCGGTGGGGCTTCCCCTTCAGCCTACAGGTCTCCTCTTCTGGAAAAACCCACACTCTCAACTCCTACTCGGACCTACCAGAGTTCTGCACGGGACTTGGCATACCAAAACCCGATCTACGCGATTGGGACTTCCCTATTCCAGAGTTACCATCCTTCCAACCCCTGAACCTGGGACCGCCTTGGCAGGAGGTGCGGAGAGGTGGAGGAAAGAACGTTAAAAGTCCTTCCCCCAACAAGGAACCACCTGTCCCCTGAATGGTTAACCTAGACCCTCTGTTTGTCCGAGTCCTACTTTAGATGCCATTACAGGTCACACAGTGTTACTGTTCATAGACCACAGCACAATCTCATTACACGCCACTGAAGAACCTGCACGTGACCTCCGGCTGTAACAGAGGTTCCGGCCTCACTTCCCCCACACGTTTTGGGCCATTTGACTATTGTTACTATTCTCTGTTCAATTAATGCGAGATTTATTACAGTTTCCACTATTTGAAAATTTCCTCTTGTTGACGAGGTATAAGGTTTACAGTTTATCATGTACACTCAGTTCAGCTTATATAAGTATTTTGCTTAATAAGATGTCTTCTTTCATATTTCTCATGCCTTTGGCGGCGGCTCCCTTGCTCGCCCCACACCCGCCCCTGGCTGTTTAGCCTTTTGGATACCCAACCCTTAGACGGAATGGTTATCCCAATGCGGGTTTTTTTTTGAATGTTTTTTGAATGTTCTCATTGATCTCTTTTTTTCCATGCCCTGTCCTCCTTTTCTTCTTTCCTTTCCCTCTCTCTTCCCTTTCCCTGACCATTCTGGACTCAACGCATTCCACCGTAGCACTTATCCCCCATGACGTCCGCAGGCAAACTTAAAGTTGCCTCAATCAATGCAAAGGGCCTCAATGTACCGGAGAAAAGATCATCCTTTTTAAGGTCCCTATGGGCTGATAGAGTAGATGTTGCAATGGTACAGGAGACGCATTTTAAAATCTCAGCTAAGAACCCCCCTTTGACTAACTACCGGTATCCCCAGGCTTTTTACAATAACAACCCAGACTCTAAATCAAAGGGTGTGGCGATAGTGTTCTCCAGGACCCTCCAGCTGTCAGATGTGTCAGTCCATAAACTGATCCCGGGCCGTCTTCTGATGGTGCGTTGTAAAATATGCTCCTGTCCATACACATTTATTGCAATTTACGCCCCAAACAAAGATCAGGTCTCATTCTTCCACAATGCACTCTCCCGAATTGAATCACTCCTTTCAGGTGTGACCGTCCTCGGCGGAGACCTGAACTGGATAATGGATCCATCATTGGACTCATCTTCTAACGCCCCCCGGACCTCCCAGCGCCAATACCGACAGGTTAGACGACTGTTTCATGACCTCCAACTAGCTGACTCCTGGCGGGTTCTTCACCCCTCAACTAGAGACTACTCCTTCTACTCCCCCCCACACAAAGTATATTCCCGCCTCGATTATTTATTTCTAGATCACAGACATCTCCCCTTATTGATAGACTCCTCTATAGGCCCGATAACCTGGTCCGACCATGCCCCTGTATACCTGACACTCTCAACCCCACAGGCGACCCCAGGTCAATGGACCTGGCGTCTCAATGAATCACTGCTGCAAGACCAGTATTGCAGGGGCGAAATAGAAAAAGCCCTGACCGAATTCTTCACCATTAACGACACAGCAGATGTCTCAAAAATTACCCTATGGGAAGCACACAAATGTACCATACGAGGTAAACTTATACAGTTGGGGACATTTGTGAAGAAACAGAAATCCGCACTGCTCACCAAATTACTAGCTAATCTACACCACCTTGAGTCCCTACATAAATCGTCCCTTTCGGAGTCTGATTACCTAGCTCTCCTAGAAACGCGGGCCCAAATAAAGAAAACCCTTACTGATAGTATCCAATTATCCGTCCGAAAATGTAACTCTAAATACTACCAGTGGGGTAATAAACCTGGTCGCCTATTGGCCCAAGCCCTTAAGGCCCAACGTACCTCCCTGTTTATTAACAACGTCAAAGACCATGGGAACATTCTCCGATTCAAAACCCCAGAAATAGCGGCAAGCTTCAAACAATACTACTCCCTTTTATATAATCTAGAAAATCGACCGGATAAAACCGCCTCTCTGTGCGACTTGTCGCGGGCAAAGGTGTACCTAGAAAAGGTGTCCTACCCTGTCCTGTCCCCTTCGGATAGGGAGGCTCTGGAATTACCTTTTACCCAACAAGAACTGGAGAATGCCCTGGCCATGACCCCGTCTGGCAAGAGCCCAGGACCGGATGGCTTCACCCTCACCTACTATAAACAATTCAGGGACCTCACATCCCCTTATCTCCTCCAGGCCTTTAATTCGATATCCGCAAGCACCCACTTCTCCAGCCAATCCTTGGAGGCGCATATCTCCGTGCTGCCTAAGCCTGGCAAGGACCGCTCGTTGTGCTCCAGCTACAGACCCATATCGCTCCTAAATGTCGATGTCAAGCTCTTTGCAAAATTAATGGCAAACAGACTGAACGCATTCCTGCCTTCCTTGATCCACAGCGATCAGGTGGGATTCGTCCCGGGTAGCGAGGCCAAAGATAACACCACCAAGGTGCTGAGCTTGATTCATATTGCGTCCCGGGGCGGCCAGCCCACAGTGTTATTGTCCACTGACGCCGAAAAGGCTTTTGATCGAGTTGGCTGGGGCTTTATGAGGTCTGTGCTGGAGCATATTGGACTGGGTCCCCAGATGTTCAACAGGATAATGAGCCTTTATAGATCCCCCACAGCACGGGTACGAGTAAACGGATCATTGTCTGATCCTTTTCCCATAGGTAATGGGACACGACAAGGATGCCCACTATCCCCTCTATTGTTTGTTCTCTGTATCGAGGCTTTCGCCAGAGCCATTAGGGCCAATAACGGTATTACGGGCTTGAAGATTGGCGATACAGAACACAAACTTTCCCTATTCGCAGACGACCTGCTAGCCACAATAACGCACCCGATCTCCTCCCTTCCCCACTTTATGCGAGAGCTCTCCCACTTCGGTTCACTCTCCAACTTTAAAATCAACATGTCCAAATCATGCGCCTTGAATATCTCCTCTCCCCCCGAAACCGTAGCCGAACTTAAAAGATCCTTCCCCTTTCATTGGAACACTTCCCATCTGTCTTACCTTGGAATACAGTTGCCAAATGACCTATCTCACCTATACACCTTAAACTTTACTCCCCTCCTTAGAACACTTAGAGCTGACTACAGCAGATGGTACCTCAAACCACTCTCTTGGTTGGGAAGGGTGAACGTTGTAAAGATGAATACCCTCCCCAAACTACTCTACAAATTACAGGCCCTTCCCATACAGATTCCGGACTCCTGGTTCAGATCCATCCAACTGTTAATACAGCAATTTATTTGGTCCCGGAGAAGGCCAAGAATAAGCCGATCCATCATGATCCGCTCTACCCGAAATGGTGGTTTCCAATTGCCTGACATAAGAGGCTACTATTGGGCAATAATGCTCAATAGGATTCTGGACTGGACGAGGAGTCGGGAAATGAAGCAATGGGTGGATATAGAGGGGCTATATATGCAACAATTCCCAGAGATCTTTCCCTGGCTCCCATCCCTGCCTAAACCCCCTTCCCCCCACCCAACTATCACGGCGACCCTATCGTTTTGGAAAAAGGCGCGCCGCTGGCCCTTTCTCTCTTCCGATTTTGGCCCTTTGACCTCTTTTTTAGCAAATCCCGATTTTCAGCCCGGTTTGAATCCCTCCCACTTCCGTGAATGGGCCCTTGAGGGCCTCTTTAGAGTGGGTCAGATGACAACCTCCACAGGAGTCAAACAATTCTCAGACATACGATTAAAATGGGAAGTTCCACAACGTGACTTTTGGAAATACCTACAGCTTAGACACTTTTTGCATTCAGAGCGTAGGTATCTCCGAGCCTCACGCGAGTTAACTCAGTTTGAGAGGATGTGTGTCGCCGCATGCCCCCCCCCCAGCACACTATCTCCTCACTTTATAAACTACTACAGACCCCAGACACCCATACCCTTCAAGCGGGCCTGGGAAAGAGATCTCGGGATCTCCCTGACAGACAAAGACTGGCAGGCGATATTTATCAAATCCCACAAAAGCTCAGTTTGCATACAAGTTAGGGAAACCCAGTACAAACTCTTAATGAGATGGTATAGGCACCCCTCTCTCCTCCACTTCATGTACCCTGGAGTGACTGACAGATGCTGGAGATGTCTCAGCGCTACAGGCTCCCTGATGCACATCTGGTGGGACTGTCCCCTACTAAAACCATTCTGGAAGGATATTATATCCACTTCCCAAGCTATACTTCATACACCCGTCCCCACAGACTCAGCATTCTGGCTACTCTCCCATTCTTCTATCTCACTGGCTCAACACAACACGTCGTTACTTCGGCACCTGTCTAATGCAGCGAGGGCGATCATCCCCACACTATGGAGATCACAATTCCCACCCACCAGGAAACTGTGGTTTAACAGAATCAACCATTACATGAATATGGAAAACATTCTCCTGGTCTCCAGAGACAAACTAACAGAGTTTATGACCATGTGGATGCCCTGGATAGAGTATGTGTCCTCCAAGGACTATAAGGACTATGTCTACGCTGCCAAATGATCTCAACGCACAATTGATCGGACGAATAGTCTGCACCCCACCCCCTCCTCAACTCAACTGTCCCCCCTAGTTTGGTCACACTCTGTTTTCTCTCTACTATTTCCCTCATTTCTTCGCTCTCCTTTCTCTATAGTTTCTATACAATGCTATTGGAGATTGCGATTATAATATAGTATGGACAGGGGACGAAAGGACACCAGACGAATGTTACATAAACACTTACTTACGCTAATGCCTATACTAACCCCCCAGCGATGGGGATGTTATGCCTCTCTACTTTTCAAGGCTATGATGTATTAGACCTTCGTTTGTGCCCTGATGTCTTTCTTCCTCATCTGTTAAAATGTGCCGCAATCTTTATATTGCTATGTTGTACCTAAATAAAAACAGATTATACAAAAAAAAAAATTTCTCTTATGTTCTAGGGGATACTGGGAATCCACTTAGTACCATAGGGTATAGATGGGTCCACTAGGTGCCATGGGCACTTTAAGAATTGATAGTTTGCGCTGGCTCCTCCCTCTATGCCCCTCCTACCAGACTCCATTTACAAAATGTGCCCGGAGGAGCCGGTCACGTCTCTGGAAGCTCCTGAAGAGTTTTCTGCATTTATTTTCTGAGTGTGGTTTCAGGCAGGACTGGATGGCACCAGCCTGCCTGCTTCGCGGGATTTAGGAGGGGGAGGGGACGTCCCAACCTCTCTCAGGGTTAATGGTCCCGTACTCCGCTGACAGGGCACTAGCTCCTGAGGGAACTATTCGCAAGCCCCATTCGCAAGCAGCACGCCGCCAGCTCTAACAGAGCCAGAAGAAAGAAGAGTGGTGAGTACTAAGCCGGCGTCCTGGTTAGCGGCATGAGGGTACGGAGATGCACGGCTTCTAAACGAGGCAGACTGCGTCTCCTGCTGTGTAAGGACACAGCCACTGAACAGCGGACACAGTACCCAGACTGGCAACATAGCAATAAAAGGAGTCTGTCTCCATTGTTATGCACTAATTTAGACACATACAGCCAGTATAAAAAAGATTTATGGGTAGACTTACCATGGTTAAATCTCTTTCTGCAAGGTACAGTGGGTTCCACAGGGAATACATTGGGGTGTAGAGATGGCTCTTGATCCAGAGGCACCAACAGAATGCATTGCACTGCCTCCTCTATAACCCCGTCGCCTCCAGGCACTGCGAGCTCAGTTTTGTTAACCAGTCCAATGCAGAAACAGGTAAAAGAGAAGGCAGATGTTAGTCACATAGAACCACGTTCTCACGGCAGGAGACGGGACCAGCGGCTAATGCCATAAAAACCCCAAGAAGCTTAGTGCGTCAGAGTGGGCGGCCTGTGGAACCCAGTGTACTTTGCAGAAAGAGATTTAACTATGGTAAGTCTACCATAAATCTCCTTTTCTGCAGCGGGGTACACTGGTGTTCCACAGGGAATAACATCGGGGATGTTCTAAAGCAGTTCCTCAAGGGAGGGGACGCACCTTAGCGGGCATGAGAACCCGACATCCAAAGGAAGCATCCTGGGAGGCAGAAGTATCAAAGGAATAGAACCTAATAAATGTGTTCACTAAGGACCACGTGGCCGCCTTGCACAATTGTTCTTTGGACGCACCACGACCGGCCGCCCAAGAGGGTCCAACAGACCGAGTAGAATGGGCTTTAATAGCAGCAGGAGCAGAGAGTCTAGCCTACGCATAAGCTTGTGCAATCACCATTCTAATTCATCTAGCCAAGGTTTGCTTATTCGCAGGCCAGCCACGTTTGTGGAAACCAAATAGTACAAAGAGGGTATCTGACCTCTTGATAGAGGCAGTCCTCTCCACATATATACTGAGAGCCCGTACCACATCCAAAGACCGTTCTTTGGAAGAGATGAAGGCTGGAACCACAATCTCTTAATTAAGATGAAAAGATGACACCACCTAAGGTAAATAACCAGGGCGAGTTCTAAGAACTGCTCGGTCACGATGAAATATCAAAAAGGGTGGACGACAGGACAAAGCGCCGAAGTCTGACACCCTTCTAGCAGAGGCATTAGCCAGCAGAAACAGGACCTTGGCTGTGAGCCATTTAAGGTCTGACTCAAGAGGTTCAAATGGAGACTCTTGCAGGGCATTCAGAACAACAAACAAATCCCATGTAGCCACAGGAGGGACATAGGGAGGTTGAATCCGCAGTATGCCCTGAGTGAATGTATGAACGTCAGGTATAGATGCAATTTTTCTCTGAAACCACACCGACAAGACAGATATGTGACCCTTGAGGGAGGCCAGACGAAGTCCTAAATCCAGGCCTTGTTGCAAAAAAGCCAGAAGTCTGAAAGTAGTGAATTTGTAAGCATCATAATTCTTAGCAGCACACCAGGTGAAGTAAGAATTCTAGACCCTATAATAAATCCGCGCAGATGCTGGTTTGTGGGCCTTCAGCATAGTTTAAATGACCGCGTCAGAGAATCCTTTGGCCCTCAGGAGTAAAGCTTCAAGAGCCACATTGTCAAAGCCAGTCTGGCCAGGTCTGGATAGACACAAGGGCCCTGAACGAGGAGGTCTGGGCGTTGAGGAAGTACAAGAGGACGCTCTATTGATAGACCCTGCAGGTCTGAGAACCAATGCCGTCTGGGCCATGCTGGAGCAACTAGAAGTAGTATTCCTCCTTATTGTTTGAACTTCCGTAGTACCCTGGGCAGGAGTGACACTGGAGGGAACACGTATGCAGCCGAAAGTTCCATGGAATTGCCATAGCGTCCACGAACTCTGCTTGAGGATCCCTGGTTCTTAATCCGAGGACTGGAACTTTGTGATAGTGTCGGGACGCCATCAGGTCTATATCTGGTAGGCCCCATTTGTTCACTAGGAGTTAAAAGACTTCCACTCTCTGGCGTGCACGTCCTGACGACTGAGGAAATCACCTTCCCATTTGAGGACTCCCGGAATGAACACTGCCGATATTGCCGGCATAAGGCATTCCGCCCAACTAAGGATTTTTGACACTTCCATCATTGCCATGTGGCTCCGAGTGTCGCCCTGATGGTTTATGTACGCCACAGTGATGGCGTGGCCTGACCGTACTTGAACAGGCCTGTTCTGTATCAGAAGCAGGGCGAGAGACAAAGTATTGAACACTGCCTGCAATTCCAGAATGTTTATCGGGAGGAGTGATTCCTCCATGGTCCACTGACCCTGGAAAGATTGTTGCACCAACACCGTGCCCCCAACCCTTCAGACGCGTCCGTATTCAGGAGGACCCAGTTGGGGGTCCAGAAGAAATGGCCCCTGCTCTGGTGGTCCTGTAGCCACCAGGTCAGTGACAGAAGAACCTCCGGAGTCAAGGAGATCATGTGAGACCTGATCCAATGAGGTAGGCCGTCCCACTTGGAAAGGATTAACCTCTGTAGAGGGCAGGAATGGAATTGAGCGTACTCTACCATGTCGTAAGCAAACACCTTGAGGCCTAGTACGTACATCACCGAGTGTACCGAAACTCTTGGGCAAGAAAGGAAGTATCTAATCCTGTCCTGAAGTTTCAGGACCTTCTCTGGAGACAGAAACAGTCGTTGACTGTGTATGTCCTGTAGTGCCCCCAGGTGCACCATGCTCCGAGCAGGGACCAGCGAGGACTTCTTCCAGTTGATGAGACACCCGTGGGCTTGTAGGAAGTTTACCATCAGTTGTAGATGACTAAGGAGGACATCATGGGAGTTTGCCAGAATCAGCAGATCGTCCAGATACGGCAGGAACCTGACTCCTTGGCGACGGAGATGAGCCATCACCACGGCCATAACCTTGGTGAAGACCCGAGGGGCCGTGGCAAGTCCAAACGGCAGAGCCTGAGATTGATAGTGAAGGTTGCCAATAGCAAACCGCAGGCATTGCTGATGCGATATGGCAATAGGCATATGCAGGTAAGCATCTTGTATAACCAGGGATACCATATAGTCTCCGGGTCTATGGCCAGTACAATTGAGCGCAGTGTTTCCATACGTAACTTGGACACTCTCACAAACTTGTTCAGGGATTTGAGGTTGCGAATAAGCCGGAAAGACTCCTCAAGTTTCGGGACTAGAAACAGGGTCGAGTAGTATCCTCTGCCTCTCTGGGACAGAGGTACCGGCACTACCACTCCTGTATCCAGGAGGGAACACACAACCATCAGTAGAGCTTGCACCTTTAACGGATCCGAAGGGATAACCGATGTGCAGAACTGGCGAGGGGGACGTCTCGGGGAAGAGACTGCGTACTCGTGAGACACAACTTCTTGCACCAATGCATCTGAAGTGGTCATTAACCAGACCTGGATGAATCGTAGAAGTCAGCCCCCCACCCTGGGATACCCCAGGGGGAGGCCAGTCCCGTCATAGAGCAGGCTTGTCATGAGAAGCAGGCTTATGAACAGCTCAGGAACGTTAGGCCTTGGGCTTAGTGGTTGTTGGGAGCATGAGACAATCTCTGGTATGCCTGGTCTTCGCTTTCCCTCATGGCTGAAAGCAAAGAAAAGTGGTACCTTTTGCCTTCTGTGCAAAAGGAGTCATAGTAGCCGCCGATTCAGACCCCATTTTTAATTAGGTCTTCCCCAAATAAGATTTCCCCAGTAAAAGGGGAACACCTCCAAGGACTTTTGGAGTCCAGGTCAATCATCCACAACCTCAACCACAGAATACAGCGAGCCAGGACAGACGTATTTGGCGCCTTGGCAGACAATACACCCGCCTCAGGGGACACCTCCTGGTGAAGAAAAAGGTGGCGGTGGTATTGTGAGACAGGGAATGTCTTGCATTGTCCGATATATCCTCGGGCAGCTCTTCCTCTAATGTCTGATCCAGTCATCAATCTATTTTGCAGCCCCAAGAGGATGCAATCATGGTTTATGTACAACACCCGTAAGGGAGTAATAGACTTCAGGCATCCCTCCACACGCTTACATGTCGGTTCCTACAGTGAGGGGACAGTGGTGAGAGGCAGAGTGGACGACACCCGATGGCTGACACATGAGTTCACTAGCAGTGAATTACCTACTCTTTATAAAACTCTGCAGGGGGAGGATATTGAGCTAATGCCAGTTGTAGACAGGGGCAATGTCTTCCCTGGATTAGACCAGGAGTCTTGTCTGATGTACACTTAATGGTCAGATTGTGCTAACAGTTTTAATTACCCTCTGACGTGTGAACATATCAGTTTGCTTAACCACAGTAGGGGAAGTGATTTGTAGGATTTGTTACCCAGTAACCATAAGGGCAGTGGTATCATTTAGCAATGGAAAATCCTTGTCAGGAACACCTAATATAGGGGCAGACAGGACAGCATGATCCCCCTCTCTTTAGGTAAAATATCAGAGATTATTGGATAGAGAGGAAGAAGCAGCATGCTCAGATGACCCAGAGACATGAGAATAACCTAGAATAGGGTTTTGCCTGACCAAGGAATGAGTCATACGCTACAATCCGTGAGGCAAAATTTTCTCGCCCAAAGCGGAGTAACCATGGGGACATCAGAGACTGTAATGTTACAGGTGGTCCCATAGGGGGAATAAAGCATTCAACTAGAGAATCCAGTAGGTTTGAGAATGCAGCTCAGGTTGGCTCCTGATTGATTACAGGAGTTGTGGACTGACTGTTGGTGGATGTATGAGACATAGCATACAGACCATCACACAAAACTTCCCCCTCAGGTAGATCCGTTGCGCATGCTCTGCAGGATGCAGGAGCGTCCCCAGATTTACTGCTCTACATGTTAAACATTATACACAAATGCAACAGAGAGCAGTTTAGTACGATGAAGCCAGACAGAGTACAATACCTGCAAATAAATCCATTAGCATGTGACTGAGTACCCAGTACACAACACCTGCAAATAAATCCGGTATTATGTGACTGAGTACAAAGTAGAATACACGTAATAGGTAAATACTGTGATGCACTATATATGGACCCAGACACACCTAGTCCCCAGGGTACAGTATACAGTGATATATATATATATCTGGAATACACTGCAGTGAAATCACATAGCAGATACAGGCACACACAGTCACGTTTGCTAAGCAGATAATTATTTTCATGACAAAATTGCATTGGATTATTATATAAACACACACGTGTATGTATATATATATATATATATATATATATAAAAATAAATAAATAAAACAATGCACGGTCTGAGACCGGATGTATATATCAGAATACTCGTACAATATATTCTGGCACAGGTACACTTGTTCTTAACTAACGCTGTCTTATTATCGACATGTAGAATACTTAAGTGTTTCTAAAACCACGGCACTGATGTACAGGCGGGTTTACAAAAGAGACCTTGCCCTGCGGTCCCGGAGACCAGTCGCATTTATTTTAGAAGATTGCACCCAGCATTTCAGTCATTTTGTGAGGGAGAGTGTGAGGCAGTTCCAGGGCGGGAACACCAGCAGTAGAGGGCGACCGGAGCTGGGGGAAGGGCTACAGGTCAAGCGCCTTCTCCCCTATGCTGGTCCTCACCACCGGGTACTATGTAGCCTTATTAAAGTGGATATTTTACTATCTGACCTGTGCTCCCATGCCCTGGTGGATATAGTGGAGTCCCTGCTCTGTCACAGTGTCCATGCCAGAGTTGCGGTTCATCTCCTTAAACTGCGACCGGAACTCGATTTAACGGTGGGTTCTGCCTGGGGGACCCTCTTACCTCCTCCCTTAGTAGCAGCCACGTGAACCAGGAGAGCGTCTGCGGTGGTGTGCCTAGGAACCGGAGCGCCTCCGCCGCAAGTACCCGGGAACAGAGCCAGCGGGAGTATGCGACGCCGCTGGGGAGGTGATGGAGCCGCAGCACAGTATTTCACACTGACATATGAAGTGCTTCAGCCCTTGAAGTCTTCTAAAAAGCTTTTTCAGGGCTGCCTAGCACAGCTTCCCTGTTAAGTGACCTGCTTCATCCAGGCACCAACTCTAAAACTGAGCTCACAGTGCCTGGAGGCAGGGTTATAGAGGAGGCCCCGCAATGCATTCTGGGACAGTCTACAGCTTTAGCCTGTTGGTGCCTCTTGATCAAGATCCATCTCTACACCCTGATGTATTCCCTGTGGAACACAGTGTACTCCGCTGCAGAAAGAGCGGGAAGACCGTGCGCCATCGAAGGGGCGGGGCTTCACTATGAGCGGATCCAGCAGCTCACCAGTGCCATTTTCCCTCTGCAGCTGACACAGATGCTGACTGACAGCGATGCGCAGCTCCTCCAGAGAGACTCCAGATTACCTCAGCGGTACCAGGGGGTCATAGCAGGGTGGGGGAGCGATTATTAGTATACTAAGTCCCTACATACTTAGGGGGTCATTCTGAGTTGATAGCTCGCTGCCGGTTTTTGCAGCGCAGCGAACAGGTTACTACTGCGCATGTGTATGCACCGCAATGCACAGGCACGTTGTACGGGTACAAAGCGGATTGTTGCTGGGTGATGGATTTAACGAAGAATCCATTTGCACGGCCGATCTCAAGGAGATTAACAGGAAGAGGGCATTTGTGGGTGTCAACTGACGTTTTCAGGGAGTGTTTGCAAAAACGCATACGTGTCCAAGCGTTTGCAGGGGTAGGTGTCTGACGGTAATTCCGGGACCAAAAAGACTGAAGTGATCGCAAGGGCTGAGTAAGTCCAGAGCTACTCAGAAACTGCAAAAACTTCGTCCCGCTCGGCTACACAGGCGTTCGCACACTTGCAAAGCGAATATACACTCCCTCGTGGGCGGTGACTATGTGTTTGCACGGCTGCTAAAAGTAGCTAGCGAGCGATCAACTCGGACTGAGGGCCTTAGTCTGCGACCTGGCTAAGTTTGGCATTAGCGTTAATGTGCTGGTTCCATACTCCCTCTGTGTCTCCCTTGAAGGGCTCTTTGTGGGTTAATTGTGCATTTAACCTTTTCCTGTGTGTGTGCTGTCACTATTACAGTGAGGGTCATTCCGAGTTGATCGCTCGATGGCTAGTTTTAGCAGCCGTGCAAACGCTATGCCGCCGCCCACTGGGAAGTGTATTTTAGCTTAGCAGAAGTGCGAACGAAAGGATCACAGAGCAGCGACAACGTTTTTTTGTGCAGTTTTAGAGTAGCTCAAAACCTACTCAGCGCTTGTGATCACTTCAGCCTATTCGTGTCCGGATTTGACGTCATACACCCGCCCAGCCACGCCTGCGTTTTTTTTGCAAACCCTCCCTGAAAACGGTCAGTTGACACCCAGAAACGCCCCCTTTCTGTCAATCTTCTTGCGGCCATCAGTGCGACTGAAAACTTTGCTTGAACCTGTGCACAACCACAACGGGCTTTGTACCCGTACACCGCGCGTGCGCATTGCGGGGCATACGCATGCACAGAAATGCAATTTTTTTAGCCTGATCGCTGCGCTGCGAACAATGGAAGCTAGCGATCAACTCGGAATGACCCCCAGTATGTCAGGCAAAGAGTGTATTTCATGTAAGGCACAGTGTTCCTCTTCCCCAGGGGGTTCACTAAGGTGTACTCAATGTAGTGTCCCTTCCCAGGCTAGTGGGGCAGAACCAGCATGGCTGGACTCCATTAGGGGAATGATTTCCACAATCTCCACTAAGTTATCTCGGAATGAGAAAGAGACACAATACTTTAGACAATCTATGACTGAGTTTATGAATAGAGACTCAGTACCCAAACCAGCGTCTCAGTCTCCTGCCATTTGTCCGCAGAAACACACTTTAGCCCATATCCTGCAGTCTGACTCGGATGCTGAGGGGTAAGAAATGGAGGAGGGTGAGGTGGACTCAGAGGTGGGGTAGGGTACTCCGTCACAGGGAATAGAGGCTCTCATAGAAGCTGTCAGAGCAGTTCTAAATATCCACGATAAGGTGAGAGGAGAGTGAGGAATCTTATTTTAATATAAAAAAGAAATCCTCAGCCACTTTCCCTGTGTCAAAGGAAATAAATACCCTGTTTGAAGAACCGTGAGTTAATCCTGATAGGAAGTTTCAAATCCCTAAACGGTTGTTATCATCCTTTCCTTTTCCTCCTGAGGATAGTAGAAAATGGGAAAATCCACCGATAATGGATGTATCAGTATCCAGAATTTCACAAAAAATTGTATTGCCTGTCCCGGGTGCAGCCTCCCTAAAAGAGGCAGCTGATCGTAAGATTGAGAGTACGCTCAAATCCTTGTATACAGCTGCTGGGGTGGCCCAGAGAACCACTATAGCATGTGGGTAGATAACAAAAGCCATTGCCAAATGGTCGGGTAACCTGATTGAAGGGTTAGACACCTTGTCTCAGGAGGAGGTTATCGTGTTTCTGCAGCATATGCAGGACTCTGCAAATTTTATGGTGGAAGCCATAAAAGAAATAGGCTTGCTTAATGCATGCACTACGGCTATGGCAGTGTCTGCACGCAGGGATCTATGGCTACGCCAGTGGACTGCAGATGCAGACTCCAGGAAGGGCGTGGAAGGCTTCCCTTTCACAGGCGAGGCCTTATTTGGAGATGAACTAGACCATGTCCAAACTGCGGCCCTCCAGCCAGGGCCGTAACTACGTGTGTGCCAAGGGGGCTTGGCACACAGCGCAGTTGCCCTGGGGGCGCACGGCCAGCGGCATGTAATGAGTCAAATTGACTCATTACATGCCGCCTCTGTGACTGCGCCGTGCGCCGCGCTGGAGGAGAGAAGACAGGAGCGCCGGGCAGCGGAGGAGGAGGGAGGGGGAGCAGAGAGCCGCAGCAGCGCTATTTGATTGGTAGTAAGCGCTGCTGCAGCATCCCCCTCTCCTTCTGTATTGGCTGCCTGGCGCTGCTGTGGATGCATCCCAGCATCCACAGCAGCACCAGGCAGCCAATACAGAAGGAGAGGGGGATGCTGCAGCAGCGCTTACTACCAATCAAATAGCGCTGCTGCGGCTCTCTGCTCCCCCTCCCTCCTCCTCCTTCTCAACTGACTTCACACTGCACGGAGAGGAAGCTGCATGAGGAGCCTGTCAGCGGGGAGAAGGTAAGTATATCTCACTCTCTCTCTCTCTCTCTCTCTCTCTCCAATGTGTAAAAAGTGGGACTGGCTGCCGCAATGTGTAAAAAGGGGGACTGGCTGCCGTAATGTGTAAAAAGGGGTCCTGGCTGCCGCAATGTGTAAAAAGGGGGACTGGCTGCCGCAATGTGTAAAAAGGGGGACTGGCTGCCGCAATGTGTAAAAAGGGGGACGCTGTCTATTGTAATGTATAAAAGGGGCTCTACCTGGTGTAGTGGCGCTACTGTGCAGCGTAATTTGAATAATGGAGACTACTGTGCACCGTAGTGTGAATTGCTATTATTTTGTTGCCACGCCCCTTCCCGTGAAGCCACGCCCCTATATATTTTTCGCGCGCCTACGACGCGCACTGCGCCTATCTTGTACGGGGGGGCGCCAATGTCAGTTCTTGCACACAGCGCTAAAATGCCTAGTTACGGCACTGCCTCCAGCTGTTGTGAAACTGCATATCCCAGCATGCCCTGACACAGAATTGCTGTCAGAGAATGCTAAAGCTGTGTCAGGGCATGCTGGGATGTGTAGTTTCTCAACAGCTGGAGGGCCACAGTTTGGACATGCCTGAACTAGACAAATGAATCTCCAAAGCTACTGCGGGTAAGTCCACATACCTTCATTCTGCAGCTCCCCCAGCTAGGAAGGCCTACTCTGGTCCTAATTTACAGTCCTTTCGGACTGCCAAGTTTAGGGGCAAACCCAGAGGTTACATAGTTACATAGTATCTAAGGTTGAAAAAAAGACAATTGTCCATCGAGTTCAACCTATTTGTGGTCTCCTATGCAGGATTATTTTATCTATAAAAAAAAAAAAAATTTGACTGATGCTGAAGTCAGTCGTAGCATTATATCTCTTTTTAGAGTAACTATAGTGCGTGACTATGCACCATAACCCTAGATATCCTTATCCATTAGGAATTTATCTAACCCATTCTTAAAGGTGTTGACAGAGTCCGACATTACAACTCCCTCAGGCAGGGAATTCCATACACGTACTGTCCTTACCATGAAAAAGCCTTTACGCCGTATTGTGCGGAATCTCCTCTGCTCTAACCTGAGCGAGTGTCCATGAGTCCTCTGTGTTGATCTAACCAAAAACAGGTCCCGCGCAAGCTCTGTGTATTGTCCCCTTATATATTTGTAGATGTTGATCATGTCCCCTCTTAGTCTCCTCTTCTCCAATGAAAACATGCCTAGTCTTTCAAGCCTTTCCTCGTATTCCAGCGTCTCCATGCCCTTAATTAGTTTGGTCGCCCGCCTCTGAACCTTTTCTAGCTTCAGGATGTCCTTTTTGTAGTAAGGTGCCCAGAATTGTACACAGTATTCACGCCTCACCAGTGATTTATATAACGGGAGTATAACACCCTCGTCCCTTGCATCAATTCCCCGTTTTATGCATGCTAATATCTTTTCTCTAACGTCCTAGTGGATGCTGGGGACTCCGTAAGGACCATGGGGAATAGCGGGCTCCGCAGGAGACTGGGCACTCTAAAGAAAGATTTAGTACTATCTGGTGTGCACTGGCTCCTCCCTCTATGCCCCTCCTCCAGACCTCAGTTAGAATCTGTGCCCGGCCGAGCTGGGTGCTCCTAGTGGGCTCTCCTGAGCTTGCTAGAAAAGAAAGTATTTTGTTAGGTTTTTTATTTTCAGAGAGCTTCTGCTGGCAACAGACTCTCTGCTACGAGGGACTGAGGGGAGAGAAGCAAACCTACTCACGGCAGCTAGGTAGCGCTTCTTAGACTACTGGACACCATTAGATCCAGAGGGATCGAACACAGGTACCTAACCTTGATCGTTCGTTCCCGAAGCCGCGCCGCCGTCCCCCTCGCAGAGCCAGAAGAACAGAAGCAGCAGAAGCAAGAAGACATCGAAATCGGCGGCTGAAGACTCCTGTCTTCACTTAAGGTAGCGCACAGCACTGCAGCTGTGCGCCATTGCTCCCACAGCACACCGAACACTCCGGTCACTGTAGGGTGCAGGGCGCAGGGGGGGGGGCGCCCTGGGCAGCAATTAAGTACCTTTTTGGCAAAAAGAGGCATATATACAGTCTGGGACTGTATATATGCCCGAGCCCCCGCCATTTTTTACACATTAAAGCGGGACAGAAGCCCGCCGCTGAGGGGGCGGGGCCTTCTTCCTCAGCACACCAGCGCCATTTTCTCTTCACAGCTCCGCTGGAAGGACGCTCCCCAGGCTCTCCCCTGCAGTATACAGGTGCATTAAAGGGTAAAAAAGAGAGGGGGGGCACATAAATTTAGGCGCAGTATATATATATATATTAACAGCAGCTACAGGTAAACACTAAGGTACAGTGTAATCCCTGGGTTATATAGCGCTGGGGTGTGTGCTGGCATACTCTCTCTCTGTCTCCCCAAAAGCCTTTGTGGGGTCCTGTCCTCAGTCAGAGCATTCCCTGTGTGTGTGCGGTGTGTCGGTACGAAACCTGTGTCGACATGTTTGATGAGGAAGGATACGTGGAGGCAGAACAAGTGCAGCTGAGTGTGGTGTCGCCGCCGACGGTGCCGACACCTGATTGGATGGATATGTGGAAGGTGTTAAATGATAATGTAAACTCCTTGCACAACAGATTGGATAAAACTGTAACCAGGGGACAGTCAGGGTCTCAACCCATGCCTGATCCTACAGCGCAGAGGCCGTCAGGGTCTCAAAAGCGCACACTATCCCAGATAGTTGACACAGATGTCGACACGGAATCTGACTCCAGTGTCGATGACGATGAGGCAAAGTTGCAGCCTAAAATGACTAAAGCCATCCGCTACATGATTGTAGCAATGAAGGATGTATTACACATTTCTGAGGAAAATCCTGTCCCTGACAAGAGGATTTATATGTATGGGGAGAAAAAGCATGAAGTGACTTTTCCCCCTTCCCATGAATGAAATTAATTATGTGAAAAAGCGTGGGATTCCCCTGACAGGAAGGTGATAGTTTCCAAGAGATTACTTATGGCGTATCCTTTCCCGCCAACGGACAGGTTACGCTGGGAATCCTCCCCTAGGGTAGACAAGGCGTTGACACGCTTGTCCAAGAAGGTGGCCCTGCCGTCTCCGGATACGGCCGCCCTAAAGGATCCTGCGGATAGAAAGCAGGAAGCTATCCAGAAGTCGGTTTATACACATTCTGGCACACTGCTGAGGCCAGCAATTGCTTCGGCCTGGATGTGTAGTGCGGTAGCTGCATGGACGGATTCTCTGTCTGAGGAGTTAGATACCCTGGACAGGGACACTGTTCTACTGACCCTGGCACATATCAAGGACGCGGTCCTATATATGCGGGATGCCCAGAGGGACATTTGCCTGCTGGGCTCTAGAGTTAACGCAATGTCCATTTCTGCCAGAAGGGTCTTATGGACTCGGCAATGGACAGGGGATACCGACTCTAAAAAACACATGGAGGTTTTACCTTATACGGGTGAGGAATTGTTTGCGGACGGTCTCTCGGACCTAGTTTCCACAGCTACGGCTGGGAAGTCAAATTTCTTGCCTTATGTCCTTCCACAACCTAAGAAAGCACCGTATTACCAAATGCAGTCCTTTCGTTCTCAGAGGAGCAAGAAGGTCAGAGGTGTGTCCTTTCTTGCCAGAGGCAGGGGTAGAGGAAAAAAGCTGCACCATGCAGTTAGTTCCCAGGAACAAAAGTCTTCCCCGGCTTCCACTAAATCCACCGCATGATGCTGGGGCTCCACAGGCGGAGCCAGGAGCCGTGGGGGCGCGTCTCCGACTTTTCAGCCACCAGTGGGTTTGCTCACAGGTGGATCCTTGGGCTATACAAATTGTGTCTCAGGAATACAGGCTGGAATTCGAGGTGATGCCCCCTCACCGTTACCTAAAATCGGCCTTACCAACTTCCCCCATGGAAAGGGAGATAGTGTTGGAGACAATTCACAAACTTTTTCTCCAGCAGGTGGTGGTAGAGGTTCCCCCCCTTCAAAGGGGAAGGGGCTACTATTCCACTATGTTTGTGGTACCGAAACCGGACGGTTCGGTCAGACCCATTTTAAATTTAAAATCCCTGAACATTTATCTGAAGAAATTCAAGTTCAAAATGGAATCGCTCAGAGCGGTCATTGCAAGCCTGGAGGAAGGGGATTTTATGGTGTCTCTGGACATCAAGGATGCTTACTTGCACGTCCCCATTTATCCGCCTCATCAGGAGTACCTCAGGATTGTGGTACGGGACTGTCATTACCAATTCCAGACGTTGCCGTTTGGCCTGTCCACAGCACCGAGAGTTTTTACCAAAGTGATGGCGGAAATGATGGTGCTCCTTCGGAAGCAAGGGGTTACAATTATCCCATACTTGGACGATCTCCTCATAAAGGCGAGGTCCAGGGAGCAGTTGCTGATCAGCGTAGCACACTCTCAGGAAGTGTTGCGTCAGCACGGTTGGATTCTGAACATTCCAAAGTCGCAGCTGATTCCTGCGACGCGTCTGCCCTTCCTGGGCATGATTCTGGACACAGACCAGAAGAAGGTGTTTCTCCCGGAGGAGAAGGCTCAGGAGCTCGTGACTCTGGTCAGAGACCTCCTAAAGCCAAAACAGGTGTCGGTGCATCGCTGCACGCGAGTCCTGGGAAAGATGGTGGCGTCATACGAAGCCATTCCCTTCGGCAGGTTCCATGCGAGGATCTTTCAGTGGGATCTGCTGGACAAGTGGTCCGGATCGCATTTTCAGATGCATCGGATGATCACCCTGTCCCCCAGGGCCAGGGTGTCTCTTCTGTGGTGGTTACAAGGTGCTCACCTCCTCGAGGGCCGCAGATTCGGCATACAGGACTGGGTCCTGGTGACCACGGATGCAAGCCTCCGAGTGTGGGGGGCAGTCACTCAAGGAAGAAACTTCCAAGGATTGTGGTCAAGTCAGGAGACTTGTCTGCACATCAATATCCTGGAACTAAGGGCCATATACAACGCCCTGAGTCAAGCGGAGCCTCTACTTCGAAACCAACCAGTGCTGATTCAGTCAGACAACATCACGGCAGTGGCCCATGTAAACCGCCAGGGCGGCACAAGAAGCAGGGTGGCAATGGCAGAAGCCACCAGGATTCTTCGGTGGGCGGAGAATCACGTACTAGCACTGTCAGCAGTGTTCATTCCGGGAGTGGACAACTGGGAAGCAGACTTCCTCAGCAGACACGACCTCCACCCGGGAGAGTGGGGACTTCATCAAGAAGTCTTCACGCAGATTGCAAATCGATGGGAACTGCCACAGGTGGACATGATGGCGTCCCATCTCAACAAAAGCTAAAAAGATATTGCGCCAGGTCAAGGGTACCTCAGGCGATAGCTGTGGATGCATTAGTAACACCGTGGGTGTTCCAGTCGGTCTACGTGTTTCCTCCTCTTCCTCTCATACCAAAGGTGCTGAGAATTGTAAGAAAAAGAGGAGTGAGAACAATACTCATTGTTCCGGATTGGCCAAGAAGGACTTGGTACCCGGAATTGCAAAAAATGCTCACAGAGGACCCATGGCCTCTGCCTCTCAGACAGGACCTGTTACAACAAGGGCCCTGTCTGTTCCAAGACTTACCGCGGCTGCGTTTGACGGCATGGCAGTTGAACACCGGATCCTAGCAGAAAAGGGCATTTCCGGAAGCAGTTATTCCTACGCTGATAAAGGCTAGGAAGGACGTGACAGCAAAACATTATCACCGTATATGGCGAAAATATGTTGCTTGGTGTGAGGCCAGGAAGGCCCCTACAGAGGAATTCCAGCTGGGTCGATTCCTGCACTTCCTACAGTCAGGTGTGACTATGGGCCTAAAATTAGGGTCCATAAAGGTCCAGATTTTGGCCCTATCCATTTTCTTTCAAAAAGAACTGGCTTCACTGCCTGAGGTTCAGACGTTTGTTAAGGGAGTGCTGCATATTCAGCCTCCTTTTGTGCCACCAGTGGCACCTTGGGATCTTAACGTGATCTTGGCTTTCCTGAAATCCCACTGGTTTGAGCCACTTAAGACGGTGGAGCTAAAGTATCTCACGTGGAAAGTGGTCATGCTGTTGGCCCTAGCCTCAGCTAGGCGTGTGTCAGAATTGGCGGCTTTGTCATGTAAAAGCCCCTATCTGGTTTTCCATATGGACAGGGCAGGGCAGGGCACTCGTCCGCAGTTTCTGCCAAAGGTGGTGTCATCTTTTCATCTGAACCAACCCATTGTGGTGCCTGCGGCTACTCGTGACTTGGAGGATTCCAAGTTGCTCGATGTAGTCAAGGCTTTGAAGATCTATGTTGCCAGGACGGCTGGTGTCAGGAAGACTGACTCGCTGTTTATCCTGTATGCATCCAACAAGCTGGGTGCTCCTGCTTCAAAGCAAACCATTGCTCGCTGGATCTGTAACACGATTCAGCAGGCTCATTCTGCGGCTGGATTGCCGCATCCAAAATCAGTAAAAGCCCATTCCACAAGGAAGGTGGGCTCTTCTTGGGCGGCTGCCCGAGGGGTCTCGGCATTACAGCTTTGCCGAGCTGCTACTTGGTCGGGTTCAAACACATTTGCAAAGTTCTACAAGTTTGATACCCTGGCTGAGGAAGACTTGGTGTTTGCCCATTCGGTGCTGCAGAGTCATCCGCACTCTCCCGCCCATTTGGGAGCTATGGTATAATCCCCATGGTCCTTACGGAGTCCCCAGCATCCACTAGGACGTTAGAGAAAATAAGAATTTACTTACCGGTAATTCTATTTCTCGTAGTCCGTAGTGGATGCTGGGTGCCCGTCCCAAGTGCGGACTTTCTGCAATACGTGTATATAGTTATTGCTTAAGAAAGGGTTATGTTATGTTGGCATCCATTGGTTGATGCTCTGTTGGTTATTCATACTGTTAACTGGGTAAGTTTATCACAAGTTATACGGTGTGATTGGTTTGGCTGGTATGAGTCTTACCCGGGATTCCAAAATCCTTTCCCTGTACTGTCAGCTCTTCCGGGCACAGTTTCCTTAACTGAGGTCTGGAGGAGGGGCATAGAGGGAGGAGCCAGTGCACACCAGATAGTACTAAATCTTTCTTTAGAGTGCCCAGTCTCCTGCGGAGCCCGCTATTCCCCATGGTCCTTACGGAGTCCCCAGCATCCACTACGGACTACGAGAAATAGAATTACCGGTAAGTAAATTCTTATTATTAGCCTTCTTTGCTGCAATCCTACTTTGGGTACTGCTGCCTAGCTTGCTATCTATGAGAACACCTAAGTTCTTTTCCAGTACAGTATCCCCTAATTTTACCCCATTCAGTATGTAGGTGTTATTTTTGTTCCTGCTACCACAGTGCATTACCTTACACTTGTCTGTGTTGAAACGCATTCTCCATTTGGCTGCCCATGCTTCTAATTTAACTAAGTCGCTCTGAAGGGACTCAGCATCCTCCTCTGTATTTATAGCCTTACACAATTTGGTATCATCTGCAAAAATTGACACCATGCTCTCTAGACCTTCTGTTAGGTCGTTAATGAAAATGTTGAACAATAGCGGTCCTAATACCAAGCCTTGTGGCACACCACTTAATACTTCAGTCCAATTTGAAAGAGATCCATTAACCACAACGCACTGCTCCCTATTGTCTAACCAATTTTTGACCCAAGTGCATATTGCGCTTCCTAGCCCTATTTCTTGTAGCTTGTAGATAAGTCGCATGTGTGGTACTGTGTCGAAAGCTTTGGCAAAGTCTAAAAAGATTACATCCACCTCTTTACCCTGATCGAGGTTTGCACTTACTGTTTCATAAAAAACAAGTAAGTTGGTTTGACAGGAGCTGTCCTTCACAAATCCATGTTGATTCCTTTTAATGACCTTATTGGCTTCAAGGAACTTCTGAATACTATCCCTTAGAATACCTTCCAGTACTTTCCTCGCTATAGATGTAAGACTAACTGGTCTATAATTACCCGGTTCAGCTTTACGTCCCTTTTTGAATATAGGCACTACTTCCGCTATACGCCAGTCTTTGGGAACCATACCTGATATAACTGAATCCTTAAAGATTATAAATAGGGGTTTTGCAAGTTCAGAGTGAAGCTCCATTAGAACCCTTGGATGAATTAAATCGGGCCCCGGTGACTTATTAATCTTTAAATGTTTTAATCGGTCACAGACTACCTCCTCACTTAAATAAGTACCTATCAGTGGGATATTCTCATTATTGAGATTGTGTGTTAGTCCCTGAATTTGGTCCTCTCTAGTAAATACTGTTGAAAAAAACTCATTTAGTGTGTCTGCCATGTCATTATCGTTTTTGATTAAGACTCCCAGCTTGTCTTTTAAAGGGCCTATACTCTCCTTCTTTAATCTCTTGCTATTAATGTATTTAAATTATTTTTTGGGATTCGCTTTGCATTCCTTTGCTACTGGTTTTTCAGTTTCTACTTTTGCCGCTCTTATTTCTTTTTTGCGTATTTTGTTACAGTCCTTATAGTGCTGAAATCATTCCGCATTCCCATCAGATTTGTATTTTTTAATTGCTCGCCTTTTCTTGCCCATAAGTTCCTTTATCTTTATATTAAGCCACATCGGTTTATGATTTTTAATCCTTTTTTTTGCTGCTCATGGGAATAAATTTGAGAGTATTTTTAGCTAGCAGTGATTTTAATACATCCCATTTCTCTGTGGTATTTTTTCCTAGAAACAAACCTTCCTATTCAGTATTCCTTAAAGATTCCCTCATCCTTTCAAAGTTGGCTTTGCTAAAGTTTAGAGTCCTAGTTGAGCCAGTATAGGACTGTTTTTTAAAACTTATATTGAATGTGACCATATTGTGGTCGCTGTTACCTATGGGCTCCCCTACTATAATATCTAATACCAATTCCCCATTGTTTGTTAATACTAGGTCTAAGATTGCATTGCACCTGGTTGGTTCCTCAATTAGTTGAGGCGCTAGAGGTAAACCACGCAAACCAGCAACTGCCGGTTCACAGGAACAGGGCTCAAGCTCTGCTTCCTCAAAACCTTCAGCATGACGGTGGACTGCAATGCCTGGAAGACTGGCAGGTGGGAGCCCGGCTACAATTCTTTGGTCACCTCTGGACAAGTTTGTGCCAGGATCCCTGGGTCATAGATCTTATTTCCCAGGGCTAAAGACTGGAGTTCCAGGAGCTCCCATCTAACAGACTCTTCAGATCAGGCTTACTAGTTTCCCAAGAGGCAAGTATAACTTTACAGGACGCCATTCAAAAGCTGGTACAGACCCAGGTCATTGTTCCAGTTCCACCTCACCTGCAAAACAAGGGGTACTATTCCAACTTGTTTGTAGTACTGAAACCGGACGGTTCAGTAAGACCAATTCTGAACCTCAAGTCATTGAACCCGTACTTACGAGTGTTCAAATTCAAGATGGAGTCTCTGAGAGCGGTGATCTCAGGTCTGGAGGAGGGGGAATTCCTAGTGTCTCTGGATATCAAGGGTGCATACCATCACATTCCGATCTGGTCGCCTCATGCGGCTTATCTGCGGTTTGCACTGCAGGACTGAACCTACCAAAATCTCACCTAGAACCAACACAGGGGCTTCCTTTTCTGGGAATGATACTGGACACAGAGTTTTAGAAGGTGTTCCTTCCCTTGGAAAAGGCAATGGTAATCCAGTCGATGGAGCGGGCTGTCCTGAAGCCAACCTGGATCTCGGTGCATCTGTGCATTCGCCTTCTTGGGAAAATAATGGCCTCTTATGAGGCGCTTCAGTACAGAAGGTTTCATGCAAGGCCCTTCCAGCTAGATCTGTTGGACAAATGGTCTGGATCGCATCTTCACATGCACCAGAGGATCCGTCTGTCGCCAAAAGCCAGGATCTCCCTTTTGTGGTGGCTACAGTCTTCTCACATTGTCGAGGGTAGGAGGTTCGGGATTCAGAATTGGATTCTGCTAAACATAGACGCAAGCCTCAGAGGTTGGGGAGCAGTCACCCAGAGGGTGCAGTTTCAGGGAAGTTGGTCAAGTCAGAAATTAATCCTTCCAATAAACATCCTGGAACTCAGGGCTATATACAACGCCCTTCTGCAGGCCTCATCTCATCTTTAGAATCAGGCCATTCAGGTCCAGTCAGACAATGTGATGGCAGTAATGTACATAAACCGACAGGGCGATACGAAAAGCAGAGCCGCAATGTCAGAGGTGTCAAGAATTCTCCTCTGGGCGGAAAAACATGCCATGGCGTTGTCGGTAGTCTTCATTCCGAGAGTAGACAACTGGGAAGCAGACTCTCTCAGCAGATACGACCTGCACCTGGAGGAGTGGAGCCTTCAACCGGAGGTGTCCCGGTGGTTGACACTTAGGTGGGGATATCCACAAATCGACATGATTGCCTCTCGACTCAACAAGAAGCTCAAGCGGTATTGTTCCAGGTTGAGAGACCCACAAGCAGAGGCGGTAGACGCTCGGACAACTCCGTGGGTCTACCAGCTGGTGTACGTGTTCCCTCCACTTCCCCTGATCCCAAGAATTCTCAAAAGAATTAAAATGGGAACCGGTTCAAGCAATCCTCATTGCTCCGGCCTGGCCATGAAAGGCCTGTTATGCAGATCTTCTCGAGATGCTGCTCAAAGATCCGTGGCCTCTACCTCTTCGCGAGGATCTTCTGCAACAGGGCCCATTTGTCTATCAAGACTTATCGTGGCTACGTTTAGCGGCATGAAAGTTGAACTGCTGATTCTAGCCAGGAGAGGGATTCCTGACAAGGTCATCCCAACTATGATCAAGCCAGGAAGGGGGTAACGTATAAACATTACCACCGTATCTGTAAGAAATATGTCTCTTGGTGTGAGAGCAGACAATATTCTGTGGTAGAATTCCATCTGGGACGTTTCCTGCTTTTTCTGTAGTCGCGAGTGGATGTGGGCCTATGTCTAGGATCCATAAAAGTCCAGATTTCGGCCTTGTCTATTTTCTTTCAGAAACAATTGGCTTCTCTTCCTGAGGTCCAGACATTCTTGAAAGGTGTTTTGCACATCCAACCTCCCTTTGTGACTCCCACGGCACCTTGGGATCTCAATTTGGTGCTGCAGTTCCTCCAATCGGACTGGTTTGAACCGTTACATGAGGTAGACGTAAAGTACCTTACGTGGAAGACCATCACACTGTTGGCCTTGGCTTCAGCATGACGTGTATCGGAGTTGGGGGCGTTGTCTTACAAGAGCCCCTACCTAATTTTCCATGAGGACAGAGCTGAACTCAGAACTCGTCAGCAATTTCTTCCTAAGGTGGTGTCCGCATTTTCACATCAACCAACCTATTGTGGTTCCGGTTGTTATGGACACCTTTACTACTTCAAAGTCCTTGGATGTTGTGAGGGCTTTGAAAGTGTATGTAAAGAGGACGGCTCGTCACAGGAAATCGGACTCGCTGTTCATTCTCTATGATCCCAATAAAATTGGGTGTCCTGCTTCAAAGCAGTCTATTGCACGCTGGATCAGGCTCACTATCCAGCATGCTTATTCCACGGCAGACTTGACGGTTCCAAAATCTGTACAGGCCCACTCTACTAGGTTGGTGGGTTCTTCTTGGGTCTCTGCTTTACAGCTCTGCCAAGCAGCTATTTGGTCAGGATCGAACACGTTTGCTAAGTTTTACAAGTTTGATACTTTGGCCTCTGAGGACTTTCAGTTTGGTCAATCTGTTCTGCAGGAAGCTCAGCACTCTCCCACCCAGTTTGGGAGCTTTGGTACTTCCCCATGGTACTAAATGGATTCCCAGTATCCCCTAGGACGTAATAGAAAATAGGATTTGAATTACCTACCGGTAAATCCTTTTTCTCGTAGTCCATAGGGGATACTGGGCACCGTCCTGATGCTTCGTTCTTCCTGCACTGTTACTTGGTTAAATATTCTGGTTGGCTCTGCTGTTGCTATTCCTGTTTCATGTTTGGTTAGCATGGCTTTCCTCTTGTTCTGTGTGTGCCGGTTCGTAATCTCGCCGCTTTCCTTATCTATCCTTCTCTCAAAGTATGTCCCTCTCCTCAGGCATAATTTCCTAGACTGAGTCTGGTAGGAGGGGCATAGAGGGAGTAGCCAGCACACACTATCAATATCTTAAAGTACACATGGCTCCTAGTGGACCCGTCTATACCCCATGATACTAAATGGATTCCAAGTATCCCATACAGACTACGAGAAAAGGATTTACCGGTAGGTAATTAATATTCTATTATATATATATATATATTTTTTTTTTATATTTTATATATATATATATATATATATATATATATAAAATGTTAATTAGAAAAACAGATGCCTAAAGTAAACTGTAGATAATGTAAAAATCCAATATTAATATTAACCTCCTTTATTTGCATAATCCATCTTGACCATTTTAACAGAGCTATATAATACTTTGTAAATGAATTTGACACTAACTAGTCTCCTCTCCAATCAAGGGGAAAAAAACGATCATTAGTCTTTGTAACTCACCCAATGTTTCCTATCATGCTCTGCAGCCAAGGAAGGATCATAGGTAACTTAACTTTTACATTTTCTTATTATTCAAAGCTGCAGAAAAGCACTAGAGCCAAATCATAAGTGGGAACAATTATAATGGCCATTTTGTTGAAGCCAAAATGCATTAAGTCAGAAGCAGATTTAAAAGCAAAGTTTAAACTAGAGATGAGCGCCGGAAATTTTTCGGGTTTTGTGTTTTGGTTTTGGGTTCGGTTCCGCGGCCGTGTTTTGGGTTCGACCGCGTTTTGGCAAAACCTCACCGAATTTTTTTTGTCGGATTCGGGTGTGTTTTGGATTCGGGTGTTTTTTCAAAAAACCCTAAAAAACAGCTTAAATCATAGAATTTGGGGGTCATTTTGATCCCAAAGTATTATTAACCTCAAAAACCATAATTTACACTCATTTTCAGTCTATTCTGAATACCTCACACCTCACAATATTATTTTTAGTCCTAAAATTTGCACCGAGGTCGCTGTGTGAGTAAGATAAGCGACCCTAGTGGCCGACACAAACACCGGGCCCATCTAGGAGTGGCACTGCAGTGTCACGCAGGATGTCCCTTCCAAAAAACCCTCCCCAAACAGCACATGACGCAAAGAAAAAAAGAGGCGCAATGAGGTAGCTGTGTGAGTAAGATAAGCGACCCTAGTGGCCGACACAAACACCGGGCCCATCTAGGAGTGGCACTGCAGTGTCACGCAGGATGTCCCTTCCAAAAAACCCTCCCCAAACAGCACATGACGCAAAGAAAAAAAGAGGCGCAATGAGGTAGCTGACTGTGTGAGTAAGATAAGCGACCCTAGTGGCCGACACAAACACCGGGCCCATCTAGGAGTGGCACTGCAGTGTCACGCAGGATGGCCCTTCCAAAAAACCCTCCCCAAACAGCACATGACGCAAAGAAAAAAAGAGGCGCAATGAGGTAGCTGACTGTGTGAGTAAGATAAGCGACCCTAGTGGCCGACACAAACACCGGGCCCATCTAGGAGTGGCACTGCAGTGTCACGCAGGATGGCCCTTCCAAAAAACCCTCCCCAAACAGCACATGACGCAAAGAAAAATAAAAGAAAAAAGAGGTGCAAGATGGAATTGTCCTTGGGCCCTCCCACCCACCCTTATGTTGTATAAACAGGACATGCACACTTTAACCAACCCATCATTTCAGTGACAGGGTCTGCCACACGACTGTGACTGATATGACGGGTTGGTTTGGACCCCCCCAAAAAAAGAAGCAATTAATCTCTCCTTGCACAAACTGGCTCTACAGAGGCAAGATGTCCACCTCATCATCATCCTCCGATATATCACCGTGTACATCCCCCTCCTCACAGATTATCAATTCGTCCCCACTGGAATCCACCATCTCAGCTCCCTGTGTACTTTGAGGAGGCAATTGCTGCTGGTCAATGTCTCCGCGGAGGAATTGATTATAATTCATTTTAATGAACATCATCTTCTCCACATTTTCTGGATGTAACCTCGTACGCCGATTGCTGACAAGGTGAGCGGCGGCACTAAACACTCTTTCGGAGTACACACTTGTGGGAGGGCAACTTAGGTAGAATAAAGCCAGTTTGTGCAAGGGCCTCCAAATTGCCTCTTTTTCCTGCCAGTATAAGTACGGACTGTGTGACGTGCCTACTTGGATGCGGTCACTCATATAATCCTCCACCATTCTTTCAATGTTGAGAGAATCATATGCAGTGACAGTAGACGACATGTCCGTAATCGTTGTCAGGTCCTTCAGTCCGGACCAGATGTCAGCATCAGCAGTCGCTCCAGACTGCCCTGCATCACCGCCAGCGGGTGGGCTCGGAATTCTGAGCCTTTTCCTCGCACCCCCAGTTGCGGGAGAATGTGAAGGAGGAGATGTTGACAGGTCGCGTTCCGCTTGACTTGACAATTTTCTCACCAGCAGGTCTTTCAACCCCAGCAGACTTGTGTCTGCCGGAAAGAGAGATCCAAGGTAGGTTTTAAATCTAGGATCGAGCACGGTGGCCAAAATGTAGTGCTCTGATTTCAACAGATTGACCACCTGTGAATCCTTGTTAAGCGAATTAAGGGCTCCATCCACAAGTCCCACATGCCTAGCGGAATCGCTCCGTGTTAGCTCCTCCTTCAATGTCTCCAGCTTCTTCTGCAAAAGCCTGATGAGGGGAATGACCTGACTCAGGCTGGCAGTGTCTGAACTGACTTCACGTGTGGCAAGTTCAAAGGGCATCAGAACCTTGCACAACGTTGAAATCATTCTCCACTGCGCTTGAGACAGGTGCATTCCACCTCCTATATCGTGCTCAATTGTATAGGCTTGAATGGCCTTTTGCTGCTCCTCCAACCTCTGAAGCATATAGAGGGTTGAATTCCACCTCGTTACCACTTCTTGCTTCAGATGATGGCAGGGCAGGTTCAGTAGTTTTTGGTGGTGCTCCAGTCTTCTGTACGTGGTGCCTGTACGCCGAAAGTGTCCCGCAATTCTTCTGGCCACCGACAGCATCTCTTGCACGCCCCTGTCGTTTTTTAAAAAATTCTGCACCACCAAATTCAAGGTATGTGCAAAACATGGGACGTGCTGGAATTTGCCCATATTTAATGCACACACAATATTGCTGGCGTTGTCCGATGCCACAAATCCACAGGAGAGTCCAATTGGGGTAAGCCATTCTGCGATGATCTTCCTCAGTTGCCGTAAGAGGTTTTTAGCTGTGTGCGTATTCTGGAAAGCGGTGATACAAAGCGTAGCCTGCCTAGGAAAGAGTTGGCGTTTGCGAGATGCTGCTACTGGTGCCGCCGCTGCTGTTCTTGCGGCGGGAGTCCATACATCTACCCAGTGGGCTGTCACAGTCATATAGTCCTGACCCTGCCCTGCTCCACTTGTCCACATGTCCGTGGTTAAGTGGACATTGGGTACAACTGCATTTTTTAGGACACTGGTGAGTCTTTTTCTGACGTCCGTGTACATTCTCGGTATCGCCTGCCTACAGAAGTGGAACCTAGATGGTATTTGGTAACGGAGGCACACTGCCTCAATAAATTGTCTAGTTCCCTGTGAACTAACGGCGGATACCGGACGCACGTCTAACACCAACATAGTTGTCAAGGCCTCAGTTATCCGCTTTGCAGCAGGATGACTGCTGTGATATTTCATCTTCCTCGCAAAGGACTGTTGGACAGTCAATTGCTTACTGGAAGTAGTACAAGTGGGCTTACGACTTCCCCTCTGGGATGACCATCGACTCCCAGCAGCAACAACAGCAGCGCCAGCAGCAGTAGGCGTTACACGCAAGGATGCATCGGAGGAATCCCAGGCAGGAGAGGATTTGTCAGAATTGCCAGTGACATGGCCTGCAGGACTATTGGCATTCCTGGGGAAGGAGGAAATTGACACTGAGGGAGTTGGTGGGGTGGTTTGCGTGAGCTTGGTTACAAGAGGAAGGGATTTACTGGTCAGTGGACTGCTTCCGCTGTCGCCCAAAGTTTTTGAACTTGTCACTGACTTATTATGAATGCGCTGCAGGTGACGTATAAGGGAGGATGTTCCGAGGTGGTTAACGTCCTTACCCCTACTTATTACAGCTTGACAAAGGGAACACACGGCTTGACAAATGTTGTCCGCATTTCTGGTGAAATACTTCCACACCGAAGAGCTGATTTTTTTGGTATTTTCACCAGGCATGTCAACGGCCATATTCCTCCCACGGACAACAGGTGTCTCCCCGGGTGCCTGACTTAAACAAACCACCTCACCATCAGAATCCTCCTGGTCAATTTTCTCCCCAGCGCCAGCAACACCCATATCCTCCTCATCCTGGTGTACTTCAACACTGACATCTTCAATCTGACTATCAGGAACTGGACTGCGGGTGCTCCTTCCAGCACTTGCAGGGGGCGTGCAAATGGTGGAAGGCGCATGCTCTTCACGTCCAGTGTTGGGAAGGTCAGGCATCGCAACCGACACAATTGGACTCTCCTTGTGGATTTGGGATTTCGAAGAACGCACAGTTCTTTGCGGTGCTTTTGCCAGCTTGAGTCTTTTCAGTTTTCTAGCGAGAGGCTGAGTGCTTCCATCCTCATGTGAAGCTGAACCACTAGCCATGAACATAGGCCAAGGCCTCAGCCGTTCCTTGCCACTCCGTGTGGTAAATGGCATATTGGCAAGTTTACGCTTCTCCTCCGACAATTTTATTTTAGGTTTTGGAGTCCTTTTTTTACTGATATTTGGTGTTTTGGATTTGACATGCTCTGTACTATGACATTGGGCATCGGCCTTGGCAGACGACGTTGCTGGCATTTCATCGTCTCGGCCATGACTAGTGGCAGCAGCTTCAGCACGAGGTGGAAGTGGATCTTGATCTTTCCCTAATTTTGGAACCTCAACATTTTTGTTCTCCATATTTTAATAGGCACAACTAAAAGGCACCTCAGGTAAACAATGGAGATGGATGGATACTAGTATACAATTATGGATGGACTGCCGAGTGCCGACACAGAGGTAGCTACAGCCGTGGACTATTGTACTGTACTGTGTCTGCTGCTAATATAGACTGGATGATAATGAGATGTAGTATGTATGTATAAAGAAGAAAGAAAAAAAAACCACGGGTAGGTGGTATACAATTATGGATGGACTGCCGAGTGCCGACACAGAGGTAGCTACAGCCGTGGACTACTGTACTGTGTCTGCTGCTAATATAGACTGGTTGATAAAGAGATGTAGTATGTATGTATAAAGAAGAAAGAAAAAAAAAACCACTGGTAGGTGGTATACAATTATGGATGGACTGCCGAGTGCCGACACAGAGGTAGCTACAGCCGTGGACTACCATACTGTGTCTGCTGCTAATATAGACTGGTTGATAATGAGATGTAGTATGTATAAAGAAGAAAGAAAAAAAAAACACGGGTAGGTGGTATACAATTATGGACGGACTGCCGAGTGCCGACACAGAGGTAGATACAGCCGTGGACTACCGTACTGTGTCTGCTGCTAATATAGACTGGTTGATAATGAGATGTAGTATGTATAAAGAAGAAAGAAAAAAAAACCACGGGAAGGTGGTATACAATTATGGATGGACTGCCGAGTGCCGACACAGAGGTAGCTACAGCCGTGGACTACTGTACTGTGTCTGCTGCTAATATAGACTGGTTGATAAAGAGATGTAGTATGTATGTATAAAGAAGAAAGAAAAAAAAACCACGGGTAGGTGGTATACAATTATGGACGGACTGCCGAGTGCCGACACAGAGGTAGCTACAGCCGTGGACTACCGTACTGTGTCTGCTGCTAATATAGACTGGTTGATAATGAGATGTAGTATGTATAAAGAAGAAAGAAAAAAAAAACCACGGGTAGGTGGTATACAATTATGGATGGACTGCCGAGTGCCGACACAGAGGTAGCTACAGCCGTGGACTACTGTACTGTGTCTGCTGCTAATATAGACTGGTTGATAAAGAGATGTAGTATGTATGTATAAAGAAGAAAGAAAAAAAAACCACGGGTAGGTGGTATACAATTATGGACGGACTGCCGAGTGCCGACACAGAGGTAGCTACAGCCGTGGACTACCGTACTGTACTGTGTCTGCTGCTAATATAGACTGGTTGATAAAGAGATGTAGTATGTATGTATAAAGAAGAAAGAAAAAAAAACCACGGGTAGGTGGTATACAATTATGGATGGACTGCTGAGTGCCGACACAGAGGTAGCTACAGCCGTGGACTACTGTACTGTGTCTGCTGCTAATATAGACTGGTTGATAAAGAGATGTAGTATGTATGTATAAAGAAGAAAGAAAAAAAAACCACGGGTAGGTGGTATACAATTATGGACGGACTGCCGAGTGCCGACACAGAGGTAGCTACAGCCGTGGACTACCGTACTGTACTGTGTCTGCTGCTAATATAGACTGGTTGATAAAGAGATGTAGTATGTATGTATAAAGAAGAAAGAAAAAAAACCACGGGTAGGTGGTATACAATTATGGATGGACTGCCGAGTGCCGACACAGAGGTAGCTACAGCCGTGGACTACTGTACTGTGTCTGCTGCTAATATAGACTGGTTGATAAAGAGATGTAGTATGTATGTATAAAGAAGAAAGAAAAAAAAACCACGGGTAGGTGGTATACAATTATGGATGGACTGCCGAGTGCCGACACAGAGGTAGCTACAGCCGTGAACTACCGTACTGTGTCTGCTGCGACTGGATGATAAATAATGATATAAAAAATATATATATATCACTACTGCAGCCGGACAGGTATATATTATATAATGACGGACCTGCTGGACACTGTCTGTCAGCAGAATGAGTTTTTTATAGAATAAAAAAAAAAACACCACACAAGTCACACGACGAGTGTTTAACTTTTTCAGGCAATCACAATATAGTATACTACTAACTATACTGGTGGTCAGTGTGGTCAGGTCACTGGTCAGTCACACTGGCAGTGGCACTCCTGCAGCAAAAGTGTGCACTGTTTAATTTTAATAATATGTACTCCTGGCTCCTGCTATAACCTATAACTGGCACTGCTCCCCAGTCTCCCCCACAATTATAAGCTGTGTGAGCACAGTCAGATATATACATAGATGATGCAGCACACTGGGCTGAGCAGTGCACACAGATATGGTATGTGACTGAGTCACTGTGTATCGTTTTTTTCAGGCAGAGAACGGATTATATTAAATAAAACTGCACTGTCTGGTGGTCACTGTGGTCAGTCACTACTAAACTCTGCACTCTCTACAGTACTCCTAAGCTCCAGTAAATCAAGTGTCTCTGTCTCAAATCAATCTCACTCTCTCTCTTCTAATCTAAATGGAGAGGACGCCAGCCACGTCCTCTCCCTATCAATCTCAATGCACGTGTGAAAATGGCGGCGACGCGCGGCTCCTTATATAGAATCCGAGTCTCGCGAGAATCCGACAGCGTCATGATGACGTTCGGGCGCGCTCGGGTTAACCGAGCAAGGCGGGAAGATCCGAGTCGCTCGGACCCGTGAAAAAAAACATGAAGTTCGGGCGGGTTCGGATTCCGAGGAACCGAACCCGCTCATCTCTAGTTTAAACCCCCCTCCCCATAGAAAAAAAAAAAACAAGCTGCCCCTTCCCTCCATGTTCGAGCAGTTACTTTTACAATAAACCCCTTTTAGACTGCAGCCAGAGTGAATGATGCAGACTGAGGACTGCACCAGTCAGATAGTGTATCTTCCATGAAATTGCTCTCAGCATTCCTAGAAAAGTTGGCGCACACATGTCTCCAGCCGCTTGGAATGAACTTATGCCCCTGTTCTTGTTACAAGCTGGTTCTCATGGAGTGGAGCTTCAGCGTATCAATGTTTCATACGGCTCACCAGCCAGTGTGTGCATGAGCCACTACATAGTATATCCCACTATAACGTTTCTTGCCTAGTTCCAAGATGGCTCTGCACGTGCTCTGAGATCTTTGTGGCCATCCTGGGATAGGGCATGAAGCCCCGGTGGCACCTAGATCCCCTTTGCCGAAAGGACCTTTCCCATCATGCACTGGCTCAATGTCATCTTCTATTGGCCCGAATCATGGCGAATGAAGCGGGCACGCGAGAGTACAATGGGGCATAAATAAAAGAACATAACCTACCACAAACCTAGGTTTGAGGAAATAGTGTAAACTGTTAAAGGCATAACGCAACTTCTGCCCTCACCTTATGTCATATCCGGGTACTATTGGCGAATGGGAGAAAAATTCAACCATGAAGCCTAGCTGGAGATAAGGAAGACTTGAGTCTGTACAGTAACGCACTCCTCTTTCAACAATAATAACATAGTTGAGTGTGGGGTGTAAGCCTGGTGCAAATAATGATCTTTGCACATGACTGCCATGGTAGTAAACCCCATTTGTGCCTACAAATTAGGGTGCAACACTTGGTGTAAGCGTCAAAGTGTTATAGTGTTATTTAATTATTGATCTGTATTGGAAAATAGGGACATCCCACAGAGCATTCTTCAAAACCTGGGACTGCTTGTACATTATTTACAGATGGTATTTGACATATTAGGGTGTTGGAGTCTCCTTATTGTCACCTCCTCTCTGTAGCTCCAAGTGTTTCCTGGAGTCCTGGCCTTACAATGCTGATGAGATTTATCAAATCTTCTAAAGAAGACAAGCATGCTTCCTATAGCAACCAATCGGGTTCTGGCTATTATTTTATAGAATGCACTAGATAAATGATAACAGCCAATCAGATTCTGGCTAAGGGCGACACCTCCACTTGGAGTTGTATATTAATATGGCAGCATACATTGAGCAATTTCAGAATAAAGAATTGTTCTTCCACTACTGGAATATACAGGTCAGCCTATGACACTTTTATGAAGGAAAATTAAAAAAGATATATAATTAGGTGAGAGAAAACGTGGCTATATATTTGCCTCATATTAGACACAAATTGTCCAAGCAATTCCCTAATTTGTTTTGTCTGCCCAATTTGGGCAACCTGATACTCCTTTTGGATACCAAAACTTGGGTTTGCCCCGAAATAACAGGGACTGCTGACAGGTATGGAAAAACAGCAATGAGTGGTAATAAGATGATAGTCTGACGCTTCTAAAAGAATATAAGTAGAGACTGGCCAGCGGTTATTACTGTAACGTCAGCAAACTCTAATATAGGGGTATATTCTCTATTCAATGCCGGGCCAAACCCAACAGGTTTGGCTCGTTCCCGACAGTGGGGGTAATTCTGAGTTGATCGCAGCAGCAAGTTTGTTATCAATTGGGCAAAACCATGTACACTGCAGGGGGGGGGGCAGATGTAACATGTGCAGAGAGAGTTAGATTTGGGTGGGTTATTTTGTTTCTGTGCAGGGTAAATACTGGCTGCTTTATTTTACACTGCAATTTAGATTTCAGTTTACACCCCACCCAAATCTAACTCTCTCTGCACATGTTTTATCTGCCCCTCCTGCAGTGCACATGGTTTTGCCCAACTGCTAACAAATTTGCTACTGCGATCAACTCAGAATTAGGCCCTGTGTCATGTCAATCTGACTTTTTTAAAAGTCGGATTGATATTGTCGGAAACTGGGCTAAAACCTGTCGGGTTTGTCCCCGCTTCCTATAAAACACGTGGCTCGGCGGCTGAAGCCGCCAATCTGCATGTATTCCGACAAGTTGGAAAAAAATTAGGCTTGATTGAATAGGTCGAAACCCATTCCGACCTACTACAGTAGGAAACTGCCGTCTTGTCGGAAAGACAGCAGTTTCCGACTGATTGAGGTCGGAAGGGGATCCGACCTATTCAATCCAGGACCATTTTTTCTGACAAGTCAAGAAATCCAACTTGTCGGAAGACTGTCAAAAATGCAGGCGGATTGGCGGCCACCAGCATTGTTGGAAGTGCGGCCAAACCCGGCAGGATTTAGACCCGTTTCCGACAATGTCAATCCGACTTTAAAAAAAGTCAGATTGACACTGTCGGGAACGGGCCAACCTGTCAGGTTTGGCCCGTCATTGAACAGAGTGCTATCGGGTCCTTTCCGTCGGAAAGGGGTGGGAGTCAGTATCACGGCTGTTAGGATCCCGGCGCTCAGTATACCAGCGCCGGAATCTCGACACCCGTCATACCGACAACTTTTCTCCCTCTTGGGGGTCCACGAACCCACTGGAGGGAGAATACCGTGCCCGCAGCGCAGCAAGCCCGCAAGGGGCTCATTTGTTCTCACCCAGCTGCCTGCATGCCGGCGGTCGGGATCCCGGCCGCCGGCATAACATACTACACCCGTCGGAAAGGACCCGACAGCAATTGAATATACCCCATAGTCTACTTACATCAGGCCCAAGCAGACGCTCTCTGAGTGACAGCTGTCAATCTTCATGGCTGCAGAGTCAGCATTGCTGCATGATCGGATTCCACAGTAGCTGTTAGAGAACATTTTCCGCTTACAGTAAAGACTTATCTGACAGCGGCAGTGACCCCAGTCCTGAATACATATTAATGTGCTCCGGTACATATAAATATTTTGCTTGCACACATATTTTCTTGCAATTTTTCAAAGCTGCCCTCTAAGAGAAAGAAATGCAAATGAGTTCCGGATTTCTAATTAATCAATTAAAATTCTGAATGAGTTCTGCCTTAAGCAAGCTGAGATTTGTAACTTGTTAAAGGAGGAAGAAAAACTTGCTGACTTGTCACATACTACATGGGAAATAATACAGTGCAGTTTTCTAGTGATGAGCAAGGTGTACAGTCTGGATACAGGATCGTTATTCAGAGAAATAGCAAGATTATTGAATGACTGCGCATGCGTAGCGTTTACATTGTGCATGCGTAAGGGGTAATAGCGACAGAAAATGCATACACATCGTAATCGCAATGTAGCCGCTGTTTGACTGACAGGAAGCCGCGTTTCTGGGTGGAAACCTGCCATTTTCTGGGTGTGTCAGAAAAAACACAGGCGTGCCCAGGCGTTTATGGGGAGGGTCTGTGACGTCAGTGCAGACCGCTTCCAGGCCGTCTCAGTCGCAGATTACTGGCAGCCTCAGACCTCACATTTGCTCAGACAGCAAATATTCTTTAATATTTCAGGAATTGCGTATGCATCTGCCAGTAGATAGCGATCTGCGATGCATTCGCAATTTTGCATGAGGCGTTTTTCTTCCTGTCAGGGCGGCGCCTTTCTACCCGCAGACAACTGTAATTTCTATGAATAGCGATCCATGCTGAATTAAGCCCATAGTTACCCACAGTGGTGGATTTCCCATTGACATTTGCTGAAAGGGGGAGGCACAGCACACTCTCTCGGTGTAGAGCCCTGCTAGGCCGATGTGGTGTGGTGTGGCAACTGGTGCGAGAGGAGGGAGAAGTGGTGATGAGGGGGGGGGGGGGGGGGGGGTGCGAGGTTGGTGCTGTGGTAGTCATGAGATCCCAACATGTAGGGGGCTGGGACGTGATCAGGGGCGACCCATAATGTTGTGTCTAGGGGTGTCCTGACCGCTGAATTAGCCCCTGGCTAACTATGCTTAGCAAATCTCCCTGTAGCCTGCATGAGAATTTTGCCATGAGTCATCCAGAAGTGAAAACTCACCCATTTCCTTTATGGCTGCATGTAATAGGGGCATAATGGGACTAAACCCATGTGGGAACCTCTAGTATTTTCTGCTTCCTTCACGTTGCTATTGGTAACATATCTACTTTTGTAAATCTGCACCTTCGCAAATTTACCCCCAGATCATATAGAAGTGACCAAGTTAATGATAATAAGGGTAAGAGGGAGGGGAATAAAGAGGGTGTGACTTTTATATGAACACAGACTTTTTGCAGTGTGTATGGGAGTGGTAGCACCAGATAACTGCTTTTATTACATACAGCAGGGCCCCGCTCATATGCTTAGGTTCTCACCGTTCTGGCTCACCGATGAATATCAAAATCCCACCAAAAGCAGAGCTTTCACTTTTTTCAATGATCAGATAATTGCCCAGACCCAATAATTGATTGGGGGGAGTTTCTATCTCTTTAATAAGCCTATGCGCTAGCAGATTTAAACCCGTAGTTTGTGTTTAAAATCTGTGCGATACCTGGCGGCAAAGGATGCAGAGCAATACTCAGGTTTTTGTGAGTCAGGTTAGGGCAGGCCTGGCCAACGTATGGCTGGCCAGATGTTGTGAAACTACACATCCCAGCATGTCCTGCCACAGTTATAATATTCCCTGATCGTAAAACTGTGGTAGTGCATGCTGGGATGTGCAGTTTCACAACAGCTGGAGAGCCACAGGTTGGCCAGGTCTGGTATAGAGAATGGCCAGAAGGGAAGACTTTGACGAAGTTGGTTGGCTTGACAAAACGTTGAAATATTGTAGAACAAACCTTTCCCTGAATTCATCTGAAATACAAAATTAAATTAAGTGCAGGACATGTACTGTATGAATTTTCTATTTATTTAAATTGTGTGATCACATGCCCCGGGCACTGCATATAGTTGAGTTCCGTGGTTAAAGCCTACTGGGGCAGATGTATTAACCTAAAGGAGGAATAAGGAAGTGAGAAACCAGAGATAAGTGCAAGGTGATAAAGGCACCAGCCAATCAGATCCTAACTGGTAATTTACATATTGGAGCTGATTGGCTGGTGCCTTTATCACCTTGCACATATCACTGGTTTATCACTTCCTTATGCCTTCTCCAGGTTAATACATCTGCTCCAACTGTCTGTATGTATGTACATATTAGAGATGTGCGGGCTTCAGATTTACTCGGTTCTACTCAGATCTCAAAAATGCCATATTGTTGGTTATTGACTATTGTATTTTGGATAGCCACTAATATAAATACAAACTTGCGCTGTTTGCCAAAAAGAACCAAGTAAATACAAACCCGCATATCTCTGGTTTATATGTCTATGTATGTATGTACTGTATACATAGTGACAAACAAGGTAGTTTGTCCCAGGGGATCTATGTACTAAGCCTTGGAGGAAGTGGAGAGAAATAAAGTAGCTTCTAAATACCATTACAGGCTGTGCTTGAAAAATGACTGTTAGGAGTTGTTATTTTGTACTTTGGGGGTCATTCCGAGTTGATCGCTCGCTAGCAACTTTTTGCAGTGCTGCGATCAGGTTAAATCTCGGCAAAACTGCGCATGCGTATGCACTGCAATGCGCAGGCGCATCATACGGGTACAAAGCGGATCGGTGCTGGGCGATGGATTTAACAAAGAATCCATTCGCGCAACCGATCGCAAGGTGATTGACAGAAAGAGGGCGTTTGTGGGTGTCAACTAACCGTTTTCTGGGAGTGCTTGGAAAAAGCGTTTGCAGGGCGGGTATCTGACGTCAATTCTGGGACCAAAAAGACTGAAGTGATTGCAGCAGCTGAGTAAGTCCAGAGCTACTCAGAAACTGCAAAAAACTTTTTTGTACTGCTCGGCTGCAAAAGCGTTCGCACACTTGCAAAGCGAAAATACACTCTCCCAAAGGCGGCGACTATCTGATCGCAGCCCATACAAAAAGTTGCTAGCGATCAACTCGGAATGACCCCCTAAGGGGTCATTCCGAGTTGATCGCACGTAGCAACTTTTTGCTGCCCGTGCAATCAACTAGACGGCGCCTATGGGGGAGGGCTTTTTTGCATAGCAGGGCTGCGATCACTTGTGCAGCCCTGCTATGCAAAAAAAGTTTTGTGCAGAAGTAGACTGGGGTAAGACTTACTTACCCTGTGCGATAGATCCAGCGATGCAGGTCCCGGAATTGACGTCAGACATCCGCCCTCCAAACGCCTGGACACGTCTGCGTTGATCTCACCACTCCCGGTAAACGTCCCCGGAACGCCTTCCTGCTGTCAATCTTCTTGCGATTGCGCTAGCAATCGATTTCTTCGGCCTTCTAGTCGTTGCCCGGCTACGTCCGTTGCTGGGCAACGATGCACATGTGCATTGCGGCCGCCACGCAGGTGCAGACCCGTTCGCACCACTGTGACAACCAGCAGCGTGCGAACGGGTTGGAATGACCCCCTTTATCTCCATCCACTTTATCTGTCTCTACGGCTTAGGACATAGAGGGAGATGTACTAAGCAGTGATAAAAGTGGAGAAGTGAGCCAGTGGAGAAGTTGCCCATGGCAACCAATCAGCATTGACGTAACATTTTATAATTTGCATACTATAAAAGTATACAGAGCAGCTGATTGGTTGCCATGGGCAACTTCTCCACTGGCTCATACACCAAAAAACGTGTGGAAAAGATGGCGCCACTTGTCACCCTTATAGACACACAGAAATGCTTACATCAAAAATGTTCCTACAGCAGTAAGAAGGTTGTATGAATTATAATCCACCTTCCATAAAGAGGATTCTCTAAATATAGTAAAAAGAGACAACAAACATAGTGTATTCCAATAAAATTGATTGATGTGTCTTTAATACTTCTTGGTCTCACTCACACGGTGGAATTTTTTCAATTCACATATAGAAATCCATAAATGTGATGAATCAACTTCATAGGTATGCAGGAAGCATAAACTCCATATGGTACATAAAAGAGAGAAATAGGAAAATAGTGCAATCCTGTCTGTGTATATTTCAAAGGGTATTTATTAAGGAAAACACTCACAAAACACAGACTTGACAATAGCATATAATAAATAGGAATTGCTTGGACATCAGGGTAAGGGAAAAGCAGCCACCGGCAGCATGGATTATAGTCACCACAAAGTCCCGGTTTACTCGAGGTGTCTCCGTGCCGTCAGGTCCGTTCTCCAAAGTTCCAGTCAGTCCAGCAAGAAAAACAAGAGTCCCCCGCTTAAGCGCTTTCGGATCAGATATCCTTCTTCAGAAGCGGTGAAGGTTTTCTGTGTGGGTTAAGAGGCTGACATTTGTTAGTAAAGCGCAAGAAAGATCTTTCTCTTTTCTGTTAAAGTGTACCTCTCCACTGGCTCACTTCTCCACTTTTATCACTGCTTAGTACATGTACCCTATAGTCCCTCAGTCTCTTATTAAATAAACTTATGCTTTCTGTGGGAGTCTGTAGTCTCATGTTGAAGACCGGGTTACAGCCCTCATTCCGAGTTGTTCGCTCGCAAGGTGATTTTAGCAGAGTTACACACGCTAAGCCGCCGCCTACTGGGAGTGAATCTTAGCTTCTTAAAATTGCGAACGATGTATTCGCAATATTGCGATTACAAACTACTTAGCAGTTTCAGAGTAGCTTCAGACTTACTCGGCATCTGCGATCAGTTCAGTGCTTGTCGTTCCTGGTTTGACGTCACAAACACACCCAGCGTTCGCCCAGACACTCCCCCGTTTCTCCAGCCACTCCTGCGTTTTTTCCGGAAACGGTAGCGGTTTCATCCACACGCCCATAAAACGCCGTGTTTCCGCCCAGTAACACCCATTTCCTGTCAATCACATTACGTTCGCCGGAGCGTAAAGCCGTGAGTAAAAAAACTATCTTCATAGCAAAATTACTTGGCGCAGTCGCAGTGCGAACATTGCGCATGCGTACTAAGCAGAAAAACGCTGCGATGCGATGAAATTTACCGAGCGAACAACTCGGAATGAGGGCCTACATTCCTGCACACAGAGCCCATCTACACAGGTGGAGCACATGGGTGTGTGTAATTAGCTAGTGAGTGCTTGGGAGGAGATATAGGGAGTCATTCGGAGTTGTTCGTTCGTTATTTGTTTTGCTACGGAGCGATTAGTCACAAACTGCGCATGCGCAATGTACGCAGTGCGCCTGCGCCAAGAAAATTAACACAAAATTTTGGTATTTTACTCACGGCGTAACAAAGTTTCTTCATCGTTCTGCTGATCGTAGTGTGATTGACAGGAAGTGGGTGTTTCTGGGCGGAAACTGGCCGTTTTATGGGACTGTGCGGAAAAACGCAGGCGTGCCAGGGAAAAACGCGTGAGTGTCTGGAGAAACGGGGGAGTGGCTGGGCGAACGCTGGGCATGTGTGTGACGTCAAACCAGGAATGAAACGGCCTGAACTGATCGCTATTTGTGAGTAGGTCTGGAGCTACTCAGAAACTGCTAAGAAATTTCTTTTTGTTATTCTGCGAATCTTTCGTTCGCTATTCTGCTAAGCTAAGATACACTCCCAGAGGGCGGCGGCTTAGCGTGTGCAATGCTGCTAAAAGCAGCTAGCGAGCGAACAACTCGGAATCACCCCCATAAGTTCTGTCTTGTGTTTGGGGAGAGGCGGCCGATGCCAGTAAGGGGGAGAGTCCGACCTGCCTGCGCCCCGCTACTTCGGCTATGACACCTTCCCCAGGAATAGACGTCTCGGAGGCAGGATTTTAGATGAATAATCTGGTCACAGCTTTATTTTTGTTACCTCGTTACCTACGTTGCAGGGCACCAGAACTAAGCAGCGAGCAAGGCAAGTTCTCGTTATCCCCCTGATTATTTTCCGGGGAATGTGCTCGCCTACCCGGTAGACGCCACAACTACACCCCTCTAGGGAACCCGCCCCCCTGTGGCGCATCTCCCACTCGCTTGGCCCGCAGCCCACATGGCCCAACTGTCCAAAGCTGGTGCCGAGCGTGCGGCCATTTTCCGAGGGTGAGTCTGCAAACCTCGGCTGGTTCCCCCCTTACCTATGCCTTGCACGCTGCTTGTTTCCGCCGCCCGCTAACTATGACAACAATTTGACATTCAATGAACTGACAATCTGTCCGTAATACTGTAAAACACACTTCCAATTTAAAGCAAAACACAGCAAACAAAAGTCCTATATATATATATAATTTGTATTTTTTATTTTTATATACATAGCTAACACTTCGCAACATGAGGGTTGGGTGGGTGGGTGATCGCTGCCCATGCTGCCGTTCGACTGCTCCCCCCTCTCCCGGCTTTTAACCCTCTCTGTACCGCCCCCTCCCCTGCAGCCTCCTACTGGCCGCTTGCTCCTCCAGGTGTGAAAGGGGAGTGTCGGGCATACCTGCCCGTCCTCCCTTTCTCCCGCCGTTGGCCCGCGGGCCACACGGCGTCCCTCCCCCTTAGCCTGCTTCGGCGCCATGTTCAACGCCTGTGCTCCTGTTAGTTACCCGGTGACTAGCAAGGAAACCACTGTGTCTAGTCAGTGACTGGGTCGTCAGAATACTTTATGGATGTGATTGCTTGAACCAGAGCCGGCACTACCCGCTCAGCAAGGGTATGCAGTGCAGAGAGGCACCATGATGAAGAAGCGCTCTCCCTGCTCTGCTACCCTGCTGATGCCAGCTGCCGCTTCACCTGTCACGCTGGATGACTGGTAGCGGTGCAGGTAGCGTTTAACGTGGCTCCCTCTCCCTTCCTTTCCCAGAGAGACTGTGTGCAGTGCGTGGCCTCAGCCCACATACAGCGCCGTTGCTGCTGCTTGAGAGGGTTTCCGAGGCCGGCAACATTTTGGGGGCGTGGCCTAATTGCTGGAGGCGTGGCCACGCCCCCATGTGGAAAAAGTTTAAAAAAAAATCTTTGTATTGCCGAGCAGGGTGTATGGGCTGAGTCCCTCAGCCAGAGTCAGTTTGAGGGGGGAGTGTGATCACTCCCCCCCAACTACCCAAACAGGTAGAGGCTCAGCAGTAGCAGCAGCCTCACTGCAGCACAGCACACTGCAGCATGTGCTGTGCTGCCAAGATGAGTGCTTATGCTGCTGCTGCTGCCACCACCCAGTAAGGAGGGAGTGCGGTAGACCAGGGCCCCCACCGAGCCCTCCATCAGTCCCGGGCTCAAGTAATTAGTACCCAATCCATCCCTCCCTCTCAGTGTCACTGCCAACATCCTACAGAGCCGCTGCTGCAGGGGTAATGGAGCCTCTGAGAGATATTAGGAGGAGAAGGCAGAGGAGGAGCAGCGCCAGAGCCGGGAACTCCTGCAGGTATTGGGGAAGTGCTGTGGAGGGAATGAGGGCTGGACCTGGCATATAATGTGTATAATGGGCTCTACCTGGCATAATGTGTATAATGGATTCTACCTGGCATAATGTATATAAGGTGCTCTCCTGTGTGGCCTAACATGTATAAGGGTACTACTGTGCAGTGTAATGTGACTAACGGACGCTACTGTGCAGTGTAATGTGACTAAAGGACATTACTGTGTGGTGTAATGTGAATAACAGACACTACTGTGCCGTGTAATGTGACTATTGGACGCTACTGTGCAGTGTTATATGAGTAACGGACGTTACTCTGTGGTGTAATGTGAATAATGAACACTATGGGCCCTCATTCCGAGTTAATCGCACGTAGCAACTTTTTGCTGCCCGTGCGATCAACTTGACGCTGCCTATGGGGAAGTGTATTTTAGCATAGCAGGGCTGCGATCACTTGTACAGCCCTGCTATGCTTAAAAAGTTTCCTGCAAAACAAGACTAGTGTATGAGTTACTTACCCTGTGCGATCAAACCAGCGACGAAGGTCCCGGAATGGACGTCAGACATCCGCCCTCCAAATACCTAGAACTGCCCGTCACCAATTTAAAAATATATTTTTCTTTTCAACTGTAACATGCCCCCAATTCAGTACAGAAGAGGGGCACTGAAACATACCCTTGCTCCGGGCACCATGGCACCTAGCTACACCTCTGATAATAGGCACGGGGGGTCATTACGAGTTGTTCGCTCATTATTTTTTTTCGCTACAGAGCGATTAGTCGCAAACTGCGCATGCGCAATGCTCGCAGTGCGCTGCGCCAAGTAAATTAGTACAAAAGTTTGGTATTTTACTCACGGCCTAACGAAGATTTTTCATTGTTCTGGTGATCGGAGTGTGATTGACAGGAAGTGGGTGTTTCTGGGCAGAAACTGGCCGTTTTCAGGGAGTGTGCGGAAAACGTTTGCGTTTCTGGGAAAAACGCGGGAGTGTCTGAAGAAACGGGGGAGTGTCTGGGCGAACGCTGGCTGTGTTTGTGACGTCAAACCAGGAACGAAACTGACTGAACTGATCGCAGTGTAGGAGTAGGTCTGGAGCTACTCAGAAACTGCAAAGAAATTGCTTTCGTTAGCAATTCTGCTAATATTAGCAGAATTGCTAATCTTTCGTTAGCAATTGCTAATCTTTCGTTAGCAATTCTGCTATGCTAAGATACACTCCCAGAGGGCGGCGGCTTTGTGTTTGCATTTCTGCTAAAAGTAGCTAGCGAGCGAACAACTCGGAATGAGGGCCTTTGTGTATAAGGGATAGTACTGTGTGGCGTAATGTGAATACTAGCCCTCATTCCGAGTTGTTCGCTCGCTAGCTGCTTTTAGCAGCATTGCACACGTTAAGCCGCCGCCCTCTGGGAGTGTATCTTAGCATAGCAGAATTGCGAACGAAAGATTCGCAAAATTGCGAATAGAAATTTCTTAGCAGTTTCTGAGTAGCTCGAGACTTACTCTGCCACTGCGATCAGTTCAGTCAGTTTCGTTCCTGGTTTGACGTCACAAACACACCCAGCGTTCGCCCAGACACTCCCCCGTTTCTCCAGACACTCCCGCGTTTTTCCCAGAAACGGCAGCGTTTTTTCACACACCCAGAAAACGGCCAGTTTCCGCCCAGAAACACCCACTTCCTGTCAATCACACTACGATCACCAGAACGAAGAAAAATCCTCGTAATGCCGTGAGTAAAATACCTAACTTTTGAGTAAAATAACTAAGCGCATGCGCTCTGCGAACATTGCGCATGCGCAGTAAGCGACTAATCGCAATATAGCGAAATTCAGCAACGAGCGAACAACTCGGAATGAGGGCCTCTATGTGGTGTAATATGAATCAGGGTAATGTGAGATCGTAATACTGTGTGGCGTTATTTGAATTGTGGGTACCATTGTTGCCACATCCCTTTTTGCAGTGCACGCTGGGGGTAATTCTGAGTTGATCGAAGCAGCAAGTTTGGTAGCAATTGGGCAAAACCATGTGCACTGCAGGAGGGGCAGATATAACATGTGCAGAGAGAGTTAGATTTGGGTGGGTTATATTGTTTCTGTGCAGTGTAAATACTGGCTGCTTTATTTTTACACTGCAATTTAGATTTAAGTTTGAACACACCCCACCCAAATCTAACTCTCTCTGTACCTGTTGTATCTGCCCCTCCTGCAGTGCACATGGTTTTGCCCAACTGCTAACAAAGATGTTGCTGCGATAAACTCAGAATTAGGCCCGCTGTACCTTTTTTATGGATAGAAGGGCGCAAATTTATCATTTGCAGGGGACGCCAAACACTCTAGCACCGGCCCTGGCTGGAACAGCGACTAATGCTGCATGTGACACATTTTCCTAGAAAAACTACAGCAAGCTGGTTAAAAGTGTATGGGCATTTCATTACTACCTGGTATTTTTTATATATATATATATATATATATATATTTCTCTTACGTCCTAGAGGATGCTGGGGTCCATTTTAGTACCATGGGGTATAGACGGTTCCGCAGGAGCCTTCGGCACTTTAAGACTTTTCAGCAGTGTGAACTGGCTCCTCCCTCTATGCCCCTCCTCCAGACCTCGGTTTAGAAAATGTGCCCAGGAGACTGGATGCACACTAGTGGAGCTCTACAGAGCTTTGCTGGAAAAATACTTTCTTAGGTTTTTTATTTTACAGGGAGGATGCTGGCAACAGCTACCTTGCTTCGTGAGACTTAGGGGAGGAACCAACTTCTCAATTAGTTAATGGTTCTGCTTACGCTGACAGGACACCATTAGCTCCTGAAGGGTACTGACCACAGCCCAAGCCTGGCCAGCGTTCACTCCCACAGCACTGTCGCCATCCCCTTACAGAGCCAGAAGTCAGAAGGCCGGTGAGTATATTACCGGAGTCCTGCAGAGAGGAGATCCCCCGGTCATCGTTGGCGGCATACAGGTACACGCGCTGCGCGCGCCATGTGTCTCAGCACAAGGGTGCAGAGCGTGCGGGGGGGCGCACTCTGAGAGGGCACATGCATGTACAGCCGCTGATGTGCCATCCCCAGCCAGTATAAATATTACATTGCTGAGGCTGAAGGGCGGGGCTTCTTCTCAGACTTGCCAGAACACTCACTGGGTGCCATTTTCTCCTGACAGAAACTCCACTGTGAAGCTCCTGAATGCTGTTTCTCCTCATGACAACGCTGATACAAGTACAGGGTGTTATAGAAGGGGCAGAGAGTGTTCATTATAATTAGGTCTGTGTGTCTATTATTGGTATATGCGCTGTAAGTGGGTAATATTTCCACAATTCACAATAAGGCGCAGTGTGTGGACTGGCAGATCCCTCTGTGTCTCTCTGACAGACTTTAGTGTGGGTCTGTCCCCAAATAGCTCCCCTGTGTGATAGGTGTGTGTGTGTGTGTGTGTGTGTGTGTGTGTGTCATACTTGCCTACCTGACCCTCTCCATGAGGGAGAAAATGCTCTGTTCCTGGACTTTCCTGGTAATGTATGATTGCCATCACCTGTGGTGAGCTAGTTAATTGATAAGAAAAGTGTTTCACCACAGGTGATGGCAATCATACATTACCAGGAAAGTCCAGGAACAGAGTATTATCTCCCTCATGGAGAGGGTCAGGTAGGCAAGTATGGTGTGTGTGTGTGTGTGTGTGTGTGTGTGTGTGTGTGTGTGTGTGTGTGTGTGTGTGTGTGTGTGTGTGTGTGTACAAGTGTGTAACATGGCAGACATTGGGGAGGGTTCTTTCCAGGAAGAACCCATTTTAGATACACAAGAAGGTAATGTGGTGGCCCTTCCCTCTCAGAAGGAGCCGGAGTGGGTGAGAATGTTGCAAAAGAATATGTCAATGCTTGCAAAGAAATTCTCTGAGTCTGAGTCTGAACAACAGACTAAATATTGGAGGCAGTCTGTGGAGGATGCACTGTTTATTGACTCCTCCATATCATCCACTCGGGTCTCATCCAGTTCCCAGAAAAGGTCTCTGGCCCAGATAATGCAAGGGGACACAGACACAGATTCCGACTCTGACGTCGACACTGGGGGTAGACCCCAAATTAGCCAAACGCATACAATGTATGATAGTTGCTATAAAGGAAGTGTTGGAGTTTCCTGAAACAACACTGGTCCCTGAGGAAAAGGATTATTTTAAATTAAATAAAAAGCAGGTTGTGACTTTTCCTCCTTCAAAGGATTTGAATGCGTTCTTTGAAGAATCCTGGGCTAACCCAGAGAAGAAATTTACCCTTCCCAGAATGATACGTGTAGCGTACCCTTTCCGTGAGGAAGACAGGCACAAATGGGAGACACCCCCAATGACAGACACCTCAGTTTCTCGGCTGTCTAAGAAAATAGTTTTGCCTGCCCCTGGTTCAGCCTCTGTAAAAGATCCAGCTGACCGTAAATTAGAAACAACCCTAAAATCCATATATACGGCTAACGGAACGGTGCTCAGGCCCACCATTGCTTGTGCGTGGGTAGGTAATGCTGTGGAAAAATGGTCTGACAACTTGCTTGTTAACATAGACACAGTTGACAGGGATGAAATAGTCCTAACTCTCGGCCATCTCAAAGATGCTGCAGCTTACTTAGTTGAAGCTATGAAGGATATTGGGTTGCTGAGTTCAAGATCCTCCGCTATGGCGATTTCAGCCCGCAGGGTGCTGTGGATCCGACAATGGAATGCTGATGCGGAATCAAAAAAGAATATTGAGGCGCTTCCTTACAATGGAGAAGCCCTCTTTGGAGACAAGCTGGATGCCATGATTTCAACAACTACATCCGGCAAATCAGCATTTCTGCCTTCCGCAGCTGCTCCACCTAGGAAAGGATTTCATTCTCATACGATGCAATCCTTTCGGCCCAACAAGTCCAAAAAGGCAAAGGGTACCCCCTTCTTCGCAGGAAGAGGTCGAGGAAGAGGTAAAAAATCTACAACACCATCAGGCTCGCAGGAGCAGAAGTCAACAGCTACTTCTGCTAAAACCTCAGCATGATGCTGGGGCTCCCCTGCAGGAGTACGATCGGGTGGGGGCACGTCTACTGTCTTTCAGCCAGGTCTGGGTTCACTCAGATCTGGATCCTTGGGTATTGCAGATAGTATCCCAAGGGTACAAATTGGAATTTCAGGACCTTCCCCATGCCGATTTTTCAAATCAGCCTTACCAGCTTCTGTTCAGGACAGAGCAAAAGTGCTGAACGCAATACAGAAATTATGCCAAGACAACGTAATTTCCTTAGTTCCTGTGTCACAACACAAAATACTCCTCTGGGCAGAAAGACATGCAAAGCTCTGTCGGCAATTTTCATTCTGGGAGTGGACAACTGGGAAGCAGACATCCTCAGCAGACACGATCTCCATCCAGGAGAATGGGGCCTCCACCAAGAAGTCTTTGCAGAGGTAGCAGATCGTTGGGGCATTCCTCAAGTAGATATGATGGCATCACATCTCAACAAATAAAAATCTCATCTTCAGAAATATTGTTCCGGGTCAAGAGACCCACAAGAAACAGCAGTGGATGCACTGGTGACCCAGTGGGTGTTTCAGTTGGTGTATCTGTTCCCTCCACTTCCACTAATACCAAAAGTTCTCAAGATCATCAGAAGAACAAGGGTTCAAGCAATTCTCATTGCTCCAGACTGGCCAAGAAGGGCTTGGTATCCAGATCTTCAGGAGTTACTCATAGTAGATCCCTGGCCTCTTCCTCTACGAGAGGATCTGTTACAGCAGGGGCCGTGTGTGTACCAAGACTTACCGCGGCTACGTTTGACGGCATGGCTGTTGAGCGCCGTATCCTAGCCAGGAAGGGTATTCCTAAGGAGGTCATCCCCACCCTTATTCAGGTCAGAAAGGGAGTAACGTCAAAACATTACCACCGTATTTGGAGAAAATATGTGTCTTAGTATGAATCCAAGAAAGCTCCTACGGAAGAGTTTCACTTAGTATGTTTTCTCCATTTTTTGCAGGATGGTGTGGAGACGGGCCTACGATTGGGATCAATCAAGGTCCAGATTTCGGCCTTGTCAGTGTTCTACCAAAAACAATTGGCCTCTCTTCCAGAGGTTCAGACCTTCGTGAAAGGGGTTCTGCACATCCAGCCTCCATTCGTGCCTCCAGTGGCACCATGGGACCTTAACGTGGTATTGCAGTTCCTTCAATCGGATTGGTTTGAGCCTCTACAAAAGATAGAGTTGAAGTTTCTCACTTGGAAAGTAGTGATGCTTTTGGCATTGGCATCCGCAAGGCGGGTGTCTGAATTGGGGGCCTTGTCTCACAAGAGCCTTTACCTGATTTTCCATGAAGATAGGGCAGAGTTGCGAACTCGCCAACATTTTCTTCCAAAGGTGGTTTCTGCTTTTCACATAAACCAACCTATTGTAGTGCCAGTAGTTACTGACACATTCACTGATTCAAAGTCTCTAGATGAGGTTAGAGCTTTGAAAATCTATGTTGCTAGAACAGCTCGTATACGGAAAACAGAGGCTCTGTTTGTCCTGTATGATCTCAACAAGATTGGCTGTCCTGCTTCCAAGCAGACTATTACATATTGGTTTAGAAATACGATTCAGCAAGCTCATACTACGGCTGGATTGCCGTTACCGACGTCGGTAAAGGCCCACTCCACTAGTAAGGTGGGCTCGTCCTGGGCGGCTGCCCGGGGGGCCTCGGCATTACAACTGTCAAAGTCGAAAAATATCGTGATTCACAATGCCTTGTACTAACCCCAATGCACATGCCCGCTGCTCGTACACCCACTCCCCCGTGCGTACGCATCCCCTCAGGTTGCGTAAGGGACGCTCCGACGTCTCCTGCGCAGGGAGATGTGTATTTACGGCGGAGTTTGTGAGCGTCTAGCGAGCGACTCGATTGCAACATATTTAACCTAAACAGTGTGTTTTATAGATAGTATTTCCCTTAACAATGTCAGCAAGTATGTTTAGTGTAAAGGGTTCGTGGACATGGGGATCCCTCTTTGCATGATATGAAGGGTCAGACAAAGGTTGAACGGTGGTGTTTAGTATCCAGCTGTAGAGTATTTTAATAGTAACATTTCAGTGTTGGTTAGGAAGAGATTGTTCGCTCCTGCGTATAGTTATGTTTAAAAGTAGTTTATAGACATTTACTATATTTGCGGTTCATTATCCATGCGGCGGGAATCCTGAGGATACCTCCCACCTGAGCAGTTGGAAATAGACACAGCCCACCTGTTCGAATCCACCTATGACCTTTTGTTGTAATGCAGAGACACATTTCTATGTCCAATGAACAATGAGATTGTAGGGACCATTGTATCGTACTGTATGCTGTGTATATAAAGGCCACCATTGCTGGACCAGCACTCACTCTCTCTACAAAGGTTTTCACACTGAAGGCTATGGGCTGGTCCAGGACGCGCTTGCGAATCATTCCCACGTGTGTAAGTTTCTCTGTAGCCATTTTGTTATTCTTTACGTACGCCATTCGTTCTCATTTTGTTATCCTTTAAGTGTTTGCCATTTTATTCTCTTTGTGTTTGTTCTGTTTGCGATCGTTCGCTATTGTTCACATTTAGTTCTTGTTATTCTGTTTAGATATTGATGTTAGGTCTGTAGTGTATAAGCTGTAACTGTTTTTCCCCTTTTTATACTAAAGAATCTTCTACGAAGGTGTTGGAACCTTACCAGGTCTTGTGTGTTTCACCAGTTATTGTAAAGGGTTTCTGAGCGTCTCAATCGCTCAAACAGCTTTCATATTATCAAGGTCAATAAGCGTTACATTGTGGTAATATTACAGTACTAAGGTTTACAGTATAAGCATACCCTTACAGTGTGTTGTTAACAAGGTTTACTGTGTGTCATTCAGTGAGCGTCAGCGCCGCTCGTGTCTCACTCTCACGGCACAGCGTCCGCTACGCCAACAGCGTAGCAGTACGGTACTCGGACCGCCTATAGCGTGCTCGATACTAAGCGTAAGCCCGTGAGCGTACGTGCCGCTAGTGCGTCGCGCCCATGGCCTAGCGTCTGCTACGCTAAGTGCGTACCCTTACGGTACTCCATGCACCAATTGCGTACTTAGTCCATAATAAGTATATAGCTTATGTTCAAAGGTAATATTTGACTTTATCACAACTTTGCCGAGCAGCTACTTGGTCAGGGTCAAACACATTTGCTAAGTTCTACAAGTTTGACACCTTGGCTGATGAGGACTTAAAGTTGGTCAATCGGTGCTGCAGGGTCATCCGCACTCTTAGTCAGGTCTGACCAATTATATAGGAGTGCCCAGATCTGTGACTCTGTGCCTGTGTGCCTACCGCTGGGCGGAGTCACAGCGCTGGGCGTAGTCACAGTCACAGATCTGGCCAATTATATAGGAGATGGGAAAATGAACAACCAGCCCTGGATCCTCTTTCTCTGGTGTCCCAGCATGGCTGCAGGCACGGGGGGTGAGGCAAAGCGCTCTCCCTGTCTGGCGGTCTGCCTGGGGCACAGCTCTCCAGGCGCAGGCCCTCTCTGTGCTACATGGGAAACATGCGTGAACCGGGGATCAGGAACCTGCGCCAGCCCTATGACCCTGCCGCACGCTTCACCTGTAGCAGCCGGGCACCGTACTCCACCCTGTGTGGGGACAGCACCCCCACCATAATGTCTTCTGGTCCTCATCACCCTCAGCAGGTCTGGGCCACAGCAGCTGAGGACATTACATGGGTCAAGCCATGGACCACAGCTATGGACAATCCCACACCCGCCTCACCCCCACCCGCGGCACCCCCTCCACTCCACCACCCACAGCGCCTCCGGACCCCCTCCCCCATCCATGGTCCCCACTCCCCCGTCACTCCCCCACCCGCAGCACCTACCGCCCCCCCCCCGCATCCAACCCCATCCACTCGTAGCATCTACAGACACCCAACCACCCCTCCCACACCCGCGGTGCCTCCTGACCCCCTACCCCACCTGCGGCACCCCCGTATCAACACCCCTCCACTACCCGCAGCACCTCCGAACTGCCTCCCCCATCCGCCACACCACGATGAAGCACCTAGTATATGTATATATATTTGTGAATGTACCTAGCAGCTATTTTTTAGTGTAGTAGTACCGATCTTTCATATGTTACGTTTCTGTAGAAGGATCTGCTAAACCAGTTCCCCAGCTTGTGTCTCTATTCCCAGTGATCACTTCAATAAAATATTTTGGATTCTTTATGACTCAGTCAATGTGGCGAAAGAGATTAGGAAAGTCAGCATCACATTTTATTGCCAGGGTTTAGTCTATATTTTTTTCTAAATCATGTCCAGGTTCCCATGGCAACTTCCATGCTTACAAACTCTGCGTTCTGAAGGCAGCGATTTATGTAAATTAATTCTATCACTTTATTACCTTTTCACTGATTTAGTGATCAGTTACTAAGCAAAGTTTAATTCAGCTAAAACATAATGTAGCCTCACGCCGCGAGCATGCAGCTTGTTGCCTGTTGGATGAATGAAGGGCAAAACTTAAATACAGTATGGAGATTGCTCTGCTTTAATAAAGTTGTAGCCAGCTGCCATGATTTTGCTAGTGTCAGTCTAATAATGGTAGCGATATATAGAAAAGCCAGGGTCTGACTCTGCATTCAGGAAGAACAGTCTGCTCGGGTCAAATGAAAGAGTTTGGGAATTAATGACAGCTTCTGGGTATGAAATTCCTTGAATATCTTATTAATATTCATCTGTTTTAAATGGGGTTAAAGAGAGCAATGTTCTATAAGTTTAAAAAGTGATTGCCAAATCCAAAATATGCTAATTAATATTTTAAAAAAACAAAGTGAAGCTGACTAATACAGGAACTATGAGGTTCTGGATGGCAAACGTTATAGGTCTATAGGAAATACCCCTGATGAAGTCATACTGACATGTCAATGTCAGAGATGAAACGCGTTCAGTTGATATCCTTCATGAAATCATACTGAAATTTCATTGTCAGAGACGAAACGCGTTTAGTTGATATCCTTGATGAAGTCATACTGACATTTCTCATATGTCCTAGAGGATGCTGGGGATGACATCAAGACCATGGGGTATAGACGAGATCCGCAGGAGACATGGGCACTCTAAAGACTTTTCATTGGGTGTGAACTGGCTCCTCCCTCTATGCCCCTCCTCCAGACCTCAGTTTTTAGAAATGTGTCCAGGTCGACTGGATGCACTCTGAGGAGCTCTACTGAGTTTCTCTGAAAAGACTTATGTTAGGTTTTTTATTTTCAGGGAGATCTGCTGGCATCAGACTCCCTGCTTCGTGGGACTGAGGGGGCAGAAGCAGAACCAACTTCCTCAGAGTTTCATGGCTCTGCTTCTGGCTGACAGGACACCATTAGCTCCTGAAGGGAACTGAACGTTAGCCGTGTGTAGATGCTCACTCCCACAGCAAGCCGTCACCCCCCTCACAGAGCCAGAAGTCAGAAGACAGGTAAGTATGAGAAGAATGATCTTCAATCAAGCAAGTGACGGCTGAAGTGCGGCACGGCTGGTGGGAGCACAGCGCGCCATGGCTGCCCACACACCCAGGCACTGCAGGGTGCGGGGGGGGGGGGCGCCATGGGCAGCAAAAAAAATAACTCAAACTGGCTAAAAGGGGTCATAAGATGCCCAGTCACAGCCCTACCCCCGCCAGTATAAATATTATGAAAAGTTTAGAGGTAAAAAGGGCGGAGCTTCTTCCTCAGGCAGCCAGCACACTACTCAGCACCATGTTCTCTCTTTCCTCAGGCTGCAGAGAACACGCTGGTCCTCTCCTCCACTTCTGACAAGTACAGGGTGCTATAAAGGGGGGGGCACAAAGCAATTGTGGTGCATTTGATAGTGTATATTACTATTTAAAAGCGCTTTTGGGCTGTGGAAATACTGTGTTTACAGGCAATACTGGCGCTGGGTTTGTGAACTGGCTGCTCCTATCCTGTGTCCCTCTGACAGATTTTACTGTGGGTCTGTCCCCAAAATAAGTCCCAGTGTGTCTGTGAGTGTGGTGTACACATGTGAGGCATGTCTGAGGCAGGGAGTTCCTCCCCGGAGGAAGCCATTTTAGGGACACAGAGTTGTAATGTGGTGGCGCTACCGGCACACCAAGAGCCTGCATGGGTGAAAGAGCTACGTGACAGTATGCATCTGATTAACCGTAGATTGGATAAGTCTGAATCTAAGGCTGCATGCAGGAGAAAATCTGTGGAAGATGTGATTTTTCAGGATGCTGTTATTCCTTATGCGGGCGACCCTCTGGGTCACATAAGAGACCATTTGCAAATGTTGTAAACACTGATACCGACGCGGATTCTGATTCTTGTGTCGACAATAATGAATCCAGAGAGATACATCATAAATTGGCAAAAAGTATGCAATATATGATTGTGGCTATAAGGGACGTGTTGGAGGTTACAGAAAGCACTCCTGTACCTCAGGAGAAAGCTTATTTATGTAAGGAAAAGAAATCCAAAGTCACGTTCCCTCCTTCACACGAACTAAATGCTCTGTTTGAAGAGATGTGGGTGAATCCTGATAAAAAAAATCGTATTCCCAAAAGGATTCACATAGCTTATCCTTTCCCGGTTGAAGACAGGAAAAAATTGGATCACCCCCTGTGTTAGACAGTGCACTTTCCAGGTTGACAAAGAAGGTAATTCTCCCTGCTCCTGGCACGGCTTCTCTTAAAGAGCCGGCAGACCGCAAAATGGAAACGACATTGAAATCCATTTATGTTACCAATGGTACACTGCTCAGGCCCACTATTGCCTGCGCATGGGTGAGTCGCGCTATTGAAAAATGGTCAGAAAGCGTGTCATCAGAAATTGACACGATTGATAAAGATGAGATACTCCTTAAGTTAGGGAATATCAAGGACGCTGCCGCCTACATGCTGGAAGCAATGAAGGATATTGGAGTCTTGAGTTCACAAGCCGCTACCATGGCAGTATCGGCTAGGCGGGCATTATGGATTCGCCAGTGGAACGCGGATGCAGATTCCAAAAGAAACATGGAGGCTCTCCCATATAAAGATGAGGCCTTATTTGGCGATGGCCTGGATGTGTTAGTCTCGGCGGCTACCACAGGTAAGTCAACATTTTTGCCCTCTGCGCCTGCACCGGCAAAAAAGACCTACCACCCGCAAATGCAGCCCTTTCGGCCCAATAAATACAAAAAGACGAGAGGTACCCCCTTTCTTTACAGGAAGGGGAAGGGGAAAGAAGCCCACACCGGCTCCAGGTTCCCAAGAGCAAAAGTCTACCCCTAATTCTGCCAAATCCCCAGCATGACGCTGGAACTCCCTTGCGGGAGGCCGCTCGGGTGGGGGCACGTCTCAAACTCTTCAGCCAGGATTGGATTCTGTCTGGCCTGGACCCCTCTGTGTTGCAAATAGTATCCCAGGGATACAAACTAGAGTTTAAAGACGTTCCCCCATGCCGATTTTTCAAATCGACCTTGCCAGCTTCTCCGCCAGAGAGAGAAGCAGTAACAGCGGCAATCCAAAAAAATTATGTCAAGACCAGGTCATAGTCCTGGTACCATTGTCACAACAAGGGCAGGGTTTTTATTCAAGCCTTTTTGTTGTTCCGAAGCCGGACGGCTCAGTCAGACCGATCCTAAATCTAAAAAATCTGAATTTCTTCCTGAAAAGGTTCAAGTTCAAGATGGAATCACTTCGGGCGGTGATTGCCAGTCTGGAGGAGGGGGGACTACTTGGTGTCGGTGGACATAAAGGATGCTTACCTGCATGTTCCCATTTATACTCCTCACCAGGCTTATCTGAGATTCGCAATTCAGGATTGCCATTACCAATTCCAGACGTTACCTTTCGGTCTCTCCACGGCGCCGAGGGTATTCACCAAGGTGATGGCGGAGATGATGGTCCTCCTTCGTCAGAAAGGAGTCAATATAATCCCTTATCTGGACGACCTCCTGATAAAGGCGAGATCCAGGGAGCAGTTATTACAAAACATATCCCTCTCCCTGTCAATACTCCAACAACACGGGTGGATCATAAATTACCCAAAGTCACAGTTGGAACCAACGACAAGGTTGTCTTTCCTCGGGATGATTCTGGACACAGAAGTTCAGAGAGTATTTCTTCCGCTGGAAAAGGCTCTGGAAATCTAGAAAATGGTAAAACAGATATTGAAACCATCAAGTGTGTCGATCCATCAGTGCATTCAGTTGTTGGGGAAGATGGTGGCGGCCTACGAGGCCATACAGATTGGCAGGTTCCATGCCAGAGTATTCCAGTGGGACCTGTTGGACAAGTGGTCGGGGTCACACCTACACATGCACAGAAAGATAATCCTGTCGTCAAAAACCAGGATTTCGCTCCTGTGGTGGTTGCACAGCTCTCACCTGCTAGAGGGACACAGGTTCGGCATTCAGGACTGGGTCCTAGTACCCACGGATGCAAGTCTCCCAAGGCTGGGGAGCAGTCTCTCAGGGAGAAAACTTCCAGGGACGTTGGTCACATCAGGAAGCCTGCCTCCACATAAACGTGCTGGAGCTAAGAGCCATTTACAACGGCCTTCAACAAGCGGTACATCTTCTTCAAGACCGTCCCGTGCAGATCCAGGCGGACAATGTAACAGCAGTCGCATACATAAACAGGCAGGGTGGAACAAAAAGCAGAGCAGCAATGGCAGAGGCGACAAAAATCCTCCGCTGGGCAGAAAAACATCTACAAGCTCTGTCGGCAATATTCATTCCGGGAGTAGACAACTGGGAAGCAGACTTCCTCAGCAGACACGATCTCCATCCAGGAGAGTGGGGCCTCCACCAAGAAGTGTTCGCAGAGGTGACAAGTCTTTGGGGAGTTCCTCAAATAGACATGATGACGTCTTGTCTCAACAAGAAGCTTCAGAGATACTGTTCCAGGTCGAGAGACCCTAAAGCAGTAGCAGTGGATGCACTGGGGACCCAGTGGGTGTTTCCGTCAGTGTATGTTTTCCCTCCACTTCCGCTGATCCCAAAAGTACTCAGGATCATAAGAAAGACAAGGGTTCAAGCAATCTTCATTGCCCCAGACTGGCCAAGAAGGGCTTGGTACCCAGATCTTCAGCAGTTACTCATAGGAGATCCTCTGCCTCTTCCTCCTCGGGAGGACCTGCTGCAGCAGGGGCCGTGTGTGTACCAAGACTTACCGCGGCTACGTTTGACGGCATGGCTGTTGAGCGCCGTATCCTAGCCAGGAAGGGTATTCCTAAGGAGGTCATCCCCACCCTTATTCAGGCCAGAAAGGGAGTAACGTCAAAACATTACCACCGTATTTGGAGAAAATATGTGTCTTGGTGTGAATCCAAGAAAGCTCCTACGGAAGAGTTTCACTTAGGACGTTTTCTCCATTTTTTGCAGGATGGTGTGGAGACGGGCCTATGACTGGGATCAATCAAGGTCCAAATTTCGGCCTTGTCAGTGTTCTTCCAAAAACAATTGGCCTCTCTTCCAGAGGTTCAGACCTTCGTGAAAGGGGTTCTGCACATCCAGCCTCCATTCGTGCCTCCAGTGGCACCATGGGACCTTAACGTGGTATTGCAGTTCCTTCAATCGGATTGGTTTGAGCCTCTACAAAAGATAGAGTTGAAGTTTCTCACTTGGAAAGTGGTGATGCTTTTGGCATTGGCATCCGCAAGGCGGGTGTCTGAATTGGGGGCCTTGTCTCACAAGAGCCCTTACCTGATTTTCCATGAAGATAGGGCAGAGTTGCGGACTCGCCAACATTTTCTTCCAAAGGTGGTTTCTGCTTTTCACATAAACCAACCTGTTGTGGTGCCAGTAGTTACTGACACATTCACTGATTTAAAGTCTCTAGATGTGGTTAGAGCTTTGAAAATCTATGTTGCTAGAACAGCTTGCATACAGAAAACAGAGGCTCTGTTTGTCCTGTATGATCACAACAAGATTGGCTGTCCTGCTTCCAAGCAGACTATTGCACGCTGGATTAGAAATATGATTCAGCAAGCTCATACTACGGCTGGATTGCCGTTACCGACGTCAGTAAAGGCCCACTCCACTAGGAAGGTGGGCTCATCCTGGGCGGCTGCCCGGGGGGTCTCGGCATTACAACTTTGCCGAGCATCTACTTTGTCAGGGTCAAACACATTTGCTAAGTTCTACAAGTTTGACACCTTGGCCGATGAGGACCTAAAGTTTGGTCAATCGGTGCTGCAGGGTCATCCGCACTCTCCCGCCCGTACTGGAGCTTTGGTATAGACCCCATGGTCTTAATGTCGTCCCCAGCATCCTCTAGGACGTATAAGAAAATAGGATTTTGATAACCTACCGGTAAATCCTTTTCTCCTAGTCCGTAGAGGATGCTGGGCGCCCGTCCCAGGGCGTACTTTACCTGCAGTTTAGTTATTAGAGTTACACAAGTTTTGTTATCTTAGTTTCAGCATTTTGCTGCAATTAGTTCATGCCTGTTGGCGTGTGTTATGTTGAATGCCATGTGTGCTTCATGGTTGAGGGTGTGAGTTGGTAGATATCTCACCACTAGTTAAGTAATTCCTTTCCTCGAAATGTCAGTCTCCCTGGGCACAGTTCCTACAACTGAGGTCTGGAGGAGGGGCATAGAGGGAGGAGCCAGTTCACACCCAATGAAAAGTCTTTAGAGTGTCCATGTCTCCTGCGGATCCCGTCTATACCCCATGGTCTTGATGTCATCCCCAGCATCCTCTACGGACTAGGAGAAAAGGATTTACCGGTAGGTTATCAAAATCCTATTTTCATTGTCAGAGACGAAACGCGTTTAGTTGATATCCTTGATGAATTCATACGGACATTTTATTGTCAGAGATGAAACGCCTTAGTTGATATCCTTCATGAAATCATACTGAAATTTCATTGTCAGAGATGAAACGCGTTTGGTGGATGTCCTTGATGAAGTCATACTGACATTTCATTGTCAGAGACGAAACGCGTTTGGTTGATATCCTGGTCCATTTTATGGAGAGTAAAGGGTAGATTTACTAAATCGGAGATTCTAGTAACTATCTTCTAGAAAATGTTAAGTACAGTCTAATTCATTGCCCTGGGCAACATCTCCACTTCTAATAACCCTGCATGTTAGTAAATATACCATTAAGGAGCCAATCAGATTCTCTATTGCCATTTCTCTATTGCATCCGAGAACATAACCTATTTTGTTTTTAATTATTGTATGTTTGCATTTTGTTGCCCCCCTATTTTCACATATTTCAGTTGGTTCACCTGCGTGTTTTTGTAAGACTTTCTGCAGCAGCAGGCGCCTAGTTGTTATTGTTTTCTCACAGTCCGATATGAATCGTCACGTAATCTTATACATGTTAAACCACCAATTCTACAGATCTTGCAGTAAGTACATAGATGCAGATATTGGAGACTGGGCCTCTGGTGGCAGAATGCCAGGGAGGGTAGACTGCCCTTAGTGTTGCCATCACAACCCCAACATGTGTGATATGTGTAACTGTAGCATATAGGTCTGGATTATGCCAGGCATACGTCATATACACTTATGCTCCGCTTGCGCCCATACTGTTGACCATTTATTTAATTGGAAACTAACCATTCAGTAATAATAAAAACTGCTAAAACCTTCTATAATACAGCAGAAATGAGAACCCGTCTCACGTACACAGACAAAGTTCATGCTTAAACAGTCTCACTACAGCATAGAAGGTGCAAAGAAAACTGTTAGCGTCCGCAGAACATTCGCAGGCAATCACAAGGAGTTCTCTAGTGTTGGGGAATGTTATCATCATCATCATCATCATCATCATCATGAGTTGTGATTTGCACCTGTTCCTTGCTTTCTCAGGCGTACAGTATTTATACACTGGCGTCCATGTCTTCATGTGTGTACACTTGTGTGAATGCCAGGTTCAGTTTTCATTAGCATGCCCTCAATCCGAGTTGATCGCACGTAGCAACTTTTTGCTGCCCGTGTGATCAACTAGACGCCGCCTATGGTGGAGTGTATTTCTGAATAGCAAGGCTGCGAACGCTTGTGCAGCCCTGCTATGCAAAAAAGGTTTTGTGTAGAACAAGACCAGGGTAAGAGTTACTTACCCTGTGCGATTAATCCATCGTTGCAAGTCCCGGAAATTGACGTCAGATATCCGCCCTCCAAACGCCTCAACACTCCTGCGTTCAGATCTTCACGCCCAGAAAACGGTGAGTTGCTGCCTGGTTCCGCCTTCCTCCTGTCAATCTTCTTGCGGTCGCCGCTGCGACCGCTTTCTTCGCTAGCGGCATCGCTGCCCAGCGACGGCCGTCACCTGGCAATGATGCGCCTATGCAATGCGGCCGCAGCACATGCGCAGTTCCGACTGGATCGCATGGCTTCGACGAACCGCGGCGTGCGATCGGATCGGAATGACCCCCATTCTCCTATCGAGGCACAAATTAGGAGTATGTAGTACTCTTGCACAATCTACATGGACGTATATGGTTGCATGCACAAACTGAAATAATGCAATTCATGTCATGCAAACTTGTGAAGTGCTCGCTCTGCATTGTCGTGAGTGTGTGCTATAGAGGCAGGAGAATATCAGCTGAGGTGTAAGTAAGCATGCTCACCAGACCGTTACTCATTATTGCTCCTGGAATAGCTAGTGTTAGGTCTGCCTCATTTATATTTTTATTACATTAGTACAGTGGTTCACAAACTCAGGGGTCTATTTACTAAGCCTTGGAAAGAGGTAAAGTGGACAGAGATATAGGGGTCTATTCATGAAGCAGTGAAAGGAGTGGAGAAGTGGGTCTGGAGTAGTTGCCCATGGCAACCAATCAGCTGCTCTGTACAATTGTATAGTATGCAAATTATAAATGTTCCTTCAATGCTGAATTAGTTGCCATGGGCAACTTCTCCACTGGCTCACTTCTCCACACTTTTCACTGCTTCATGAATAGACCCCAAAGTACCAGCCAATCAGCTCCTAACTGCCAAGTTACAGGCTGTGTTTGAAAAATGACAGTTGGGAGCTGATCATCTGGCACTGTATCTCCATCCACTTTATCTCCATCCCAGGCTTAGCAAATAGCTTTATCTCCATCCCAGGTCACGTTTCTCAGGTCACCTGTGCATTTTTAAAATTTGACAGTTGGTGATACACAGAGCACCTGACGAGTGACTTGGAAAACGTGACCTGTTAGGGGTCCTTGAAGATCGAGTTTGGGAACCTGTGCGTTTGACCAAGAAAGAAGGTATTATGGGGGTTATTCAGCATGGATCGCTATGTACCGAAAATGGCAATCGATCGATTTTCGGTACACTGCGCATGCGCTGCGGCCGCACAACGCATGTTTTCACATTCACAGTATGATCGCATCCATGAGGGATACGATCACTCCATGAGTGACAACGCAAGCCGTGTCAAGTGTGTGTGTGTGTGGTGGGGGATTTTGCCGTTGCGGGGGAGTGGCTGCATGTCGTCACACACAGTTGCTCCGATGGAAAAAATGGCAGGGGGCATCCACAGTTGCTGTGACCGCAATGAGACTGAAACGCAGGTTTTGATAAAATCTGTAGAGGTAATGGCTGGTTCTGTTTCCACAGCCTCCTCAAACTCCCCTGGTATATGCCCAAGGAAGCGTGCTCTTGCCCAAATTATGCAAGTCGACACGGATACCGACTCTGATACGGGAGACGGTGAGAGGTATATGCGGGGGGGAGGGGGGGGGGGGGGGAGACTTCCCTTGCAAAGGGGGTGCAGCTCATGATTTAGGCCATTAGGGATGTGTTACACATTACTGACAAAGCACCTGAGCAGGTCGACCAGGCTTACTTTACAGTCAATAAGAAAGCCTCCCTGACTTTTCCTGCGTCTAAGGAATTCAACTCATTATTTGAAAAATTCTGGGAAAACCCAGAGAAAATATTCCAGATCCCAGAGAGGGTTCTGGTGGCTTTTCCCTTTCCTGAGGAGGATAGGAAAAAGTGGGAAAAACCCCCTATAGTAGACGCTTCTGTATCTAGACTGTCTAAAAAGGTGGTTTTATCGGTCCCTGGGTCTACCGCTTTGAAAGAACCGGCAGACCGCAAAATTGAGACTATGCTCAAATCCATTTACACTCCTTCAGGCGTGGCATTAAGACCCACTATTGCCTGTGCATGGATTTCTAAAGCCATAGTAAAGTGGTCAGGCACATTACTAGAGGAATTAGATTCTATGGATAGAAGTGACAATGAAATGTTTTTACGTCACATACAGGATTCTGCAGGTTTCATGGTGGTGGCCACGAAGGACCTGGGTCATCTAACTGCAAGGACATCTTCCATGGCTGTCTTGGCACGCAGGGGACACTGGCTGCGCCAATGGTCTGCAGAAGCGGAACCCAAGAGAAGTGTGGAGAACCTCCCCTTCACAGGTCAGGCTCTCTTTGGGGAAGCTTTGGCAACCGCGGGTAAGTCAACCTTTCTTCCCTCAGCCACTCAGACACCGAAGAAATCTTTTTCTGCATCTACAATGCAGTCCTTTCGGACCGCAAAGGTTAAGAAGTCCAAAGTCCCTACCACTTTCTTCAGAGGTGGTCGGGGAAAATCCAGAAAACCTGCACCTGCAGGTTCCCAGGAACAGAAGCCTGGCTCTGTTTCCTCAAAACCCTCAGCATGACGGTGGTCCTCTCAGCCTGGAGAGCGGGCAGGTGGGAGCGAGACTCAGACTTTTCAGCCACGTCTGGGCATCATTTGGCCTAGATCCCTGGGTACAGGATATTGTGTCCCAGGGGTACAGGCTGGAATTTTAAGAGCTCCCACCTCACAGGCTTACCAGCTTTGCTGACAGAAAGGGCTATCCTACAGGAAGCCATTCAAAAATTAGAAAGGGCAAATGTAATTGTTCCGGTTCCACCTCATTTGGAAAGCAAGGGTTACTATTCAAACCTATTTGTGGTACTAGAAACCGGATGGTTCGGTCATACCAATTTTGAACCTGAAGTCGTTAAACCCTTATTTGAGGGAATTCAAGTTCAAAATGGAGTCTCTGAGAGCGGTGATCTCAGGTCTAGAGGAGGGGGAATTCCTGGTATCCCTGGATATTAAGGATGCGTACCTTCACATTTCAATCTGGCCGCCTCACCAGGCTTATCTAAGATTTGCACTGCTGGACTGTCATTATCAGTTCCAGGCACTTCCATTTGGCTTCTCACAGCACCGATGGCAGAGATGATGGTGCTACTCCGCAGACGGGGAGTGAACATAATTCCATATCTGGATGATCTGCTGATAAAGGTGTCGTCCAGGGAGAGGTTGCTTCAGTCCATCGCTCTCACAACTCGACTGCTCAGGGATCATGGATGGATCCTGAATCTTCCAAAGTCACATTTGGAGCCGACAAGGAGATTGTCTTTCCTGGGGATGATCTTCGACACGGAAGTGCAGAGGGTGTTTCTACCGGTGGAGAAGGCGTTGGTGATACAAACAATGGTCCGGGATGCCTTGAAGCCTGCCTGGGTATCGGTTCATCATCGCATTCGCCTTCTGGGGAAGATGGTTGCTTCCTACGAGGCTCTGCAATACGGAAGATTTCATGGGCGGTCCTTTCAACTGGATCTCCTGGACAAGTGGTCGGGATCTCACCTGTACATGCACCAGAGAATACGGCTGTTGCCGAACGCCAGGATTTCGCTCCTATGGTGGCTACAAATGCTTCACCTTCATCAAGGCCGCAGGTTAGGGATTCAGAACTGGATCCTTCTAACCACAGATGCAAGTCTCAGAGGTCAGGGCGCGAACTGTCACCCAAGGGGAAACCTTCCAAGGAAGGTGGTCAAGTCTGGAATCCATTCTTCTAATAAACATTCTGGAACTAAGGGCCATCTACAACGGTCTTCTACAAGCGGCACATCTTCTACAAGATCAAGCCATTCAGGTGCAGTCAGACAATGTAACGACGGTGGCATACATAAACCGACAGGGCGGAATGAAGAGCAGGGCTGCAATGTCGGAGGTAACCAAACCATACCATACCATATTCCTACCCTGATACATGCTAGGAAAGGAATAACGTCAAAACATTACCATCGGATTTGGAAAAAGTACGTGTTTTGGTGTGAATCCAAGAAGTTTCCTACGGTGGAGCTTTAACTTTCTTGTCTTTCTCCTCTTCCTGCAAGCAGGGGTGGATGTGGGCTTGCGCCTGGGCTCCATAAAAGTCCAGATTTCGGCCTTGCCCATCTTCTTCCAGAAACAATTGGCTGCCCTCCCTGAGGTTCAGACTTTCTTGAAAGGGGTTCTGCACATCCAACCTCACGGCACCTTGGGATCTTAACGTGGTGCTGCAGTTCCTGCAATTGGATTAGTTCGAGCCTTTACAGGAGGTTGAGGTCCAGTTTCTCACTTGGAAGGCTGTCTCACTGTTGGCATTGGCATCTACTAGACGTGTGTCAGAATTGGGGGCTTTGTCCTGTAAAAGCCCCTACTTAATTTTCCGTGTGGATAGAGCTGAGCTCTAGGTTGTATCGGCTTTTCATATTAACCAACCTATTGTGGTGCCAGTGGCTACTGACTCCTCAATTCCCTCAAAGTCCTTGGATGTTGTGAGGGCTTTGAAGATGTACGTGAAGAGAACTGCGCATCACAGGAAGTCGGACGCTCTGTTTGTCCTGTATGATCCCAACAAGATTGGTTGTCCTGCTTCTAAGCAGACGATTTCTTGCTGGATCAGTTTTACTATTCAGCATGCTTATTCTACGGCAGGTTTGCCGTGTCCGAAATCCGTTAAGGCCCACTCTACTCGTAAAGTGGGTTCTTCCTGAGCGGCTGTTCGGGGTGTCTCGGCTTTACAGCTTTACCGAGCAGCTACTTGGTCAGGGTAGAACACGTTTGCTAAGTTCTACAAGTTCGATACTTTGGCCTTTGAGGACCTACAGTTTGGTCAATCAGTTCTGCAGGAGCCTCCGCGCTCTTCCTCCAGTACAGGGAGCTTTGGTACATCCCCATGGTACTAATGTGGACCCCAGCATCCTCTAGGACGTAAGAGAAAATAGGATTTTAATCCTTTTCTCGTAGTCCGTAGAGGATGCTGGGCGCCCGCCCAGTGCTTCGTTTTCCTGCAGTAGTTACTTAGTTCAGTACTGCCTTGTTGCTTGGTTAAGTACTGCATTATTACTTGGTTAAGTACTGTTGTTCAGCTGTTGCTGAAGTTGTTCAGGCAGGTTAGCCTGGTTTGCCTTGCATGTGTGAGCTGGTGTGAATCTCACCACTATCTGTGTATTTCCTTCTATCGAAGTTTGTCCATCTCCTTGGGCACCGTTTCTAGACTCCCCTAGCTGTGACTGGCTCCTCCGGGCACATTTTCTAAACTGAGTCTGGTAGGAAGGGCATAGAGGGAGGAGCCAGCCCACACTATTAAACTCTTAAAGTGCCCATGGCTCCCAAGGGACCTGTCTATACCCCATGTTACTAATGTGGACCCCAGCATCCTCTACGGACTACGAGAAAAGGATTTACCGGTAGGTAATTAAAATCCTATTTTGTCTAATGCACTACAAAATGTAAAGTGGTTGCTGGGGTTCAGTACAGATATTGCATCTGAATGCAATTTTGCCATAAATTTTAAAATAATAATAAATAAGTAATGTAAAAAAGGTACTCTTACATTTCTGTTATTCCTCTGCAAACGACATAATAAAGGTGCAAGGTATTGCTTAAAATAATGTATTGCTAAGATACTGTAGATCACACACCAGCAACTAATTATACAGTGACACAGTGACTGAAAGTGTTCCAGCATCTAGAGCACTGTTTCCCAACCATCTTCCTCAAGGCACACTAACGGTCCTGGTTTTAGCGATAACCATACCTGAGCACAGGTGATATAATTAGTACCTCGGTTGTTTTGAAAGAACCATTTGTGCTCAAACATGGATATCACTAAAACCTGGACTGTTAGTGTGCCTTTAGGACTGTGGTTGGGAAACACTGATCTAGAGCATGTACTAAATATATATCAATGGTTATTTTTAATTGAAGGCTAAAATTGTAGCAGGATAAATTCACTGGTATTTGCAACACATGCCTGAAATAACTCTGCAGACGGCTATATTGCTCCACTGCTCAGCCCGGCTGAATACATATTCTAAAAAGAAAATAAGCTACACGTTGCCGGTAAAACAATCTATAGTCCATGCTTCCATTAGCGTGATATAGTACGAATTTTATTTGCATATACTCAGAATGCAGATTAATAATAATAATCATAATAATAATAATAATAATAATGCGACTAATGTGACAAAAATGTAGATATGATATACATATAAATATGATTATGTGATGTAGAAGTTTCTCCCGTGAAAGATTATTATTATTATTATTATTATCCTTTATTTATATGGCGCCACAAGGGATCCGCAGCACCAATGACAGAGTACATAAACAAAATAAAACAGGAAAATAGTGACTTACAGTTGAAGACAATATAGGACAAGTACAGGGTTTATACACATAGTTACACCAGCAGATGACACTGACATAAGTATCAGGGTGACAGAAACCAACGGGATTTGGTGCCGTCGAAGATGGTTTAAGTAAGAGAAGGATAAGCACATGAGGGAAGAGGGCCCTGCTCGTAAGAGCTTACATTCTAAAGGGGAGGGGTAGACAGACAGGGGTGACACAGATGGGGCAGACAGAGAGCATGGAACAGAGGGTAAGGATGAGATTAGGCTGGGTTTGGTGAAGAAGTGGTTCTACAGAGCCTGTTTGTAGTTTTGTAGAGAGGTGGAGGTGGAGATGGATAATTCTTGGACATTCCAGGAATAGGCTGTTCTAAATTATTATATACTGTAGTAGTAAAGGGACCTTGGTCACCACGGACCACCATGTCCAGCCCTGGCCCCCTCACTGCTCCTCCTCCTCTGTCTGCTGCTCCGCCTGCTCCCTCTGGCCCCCTCCCTCCAACACCACCACCGCAATTCTGGTCTGCCCAACCCCGGCTGTATGCTCTCCTCCCAGGTCTGCCCAACCCGGGCCGGCTGTACACTCTCCTCCCAGGTCTGCCCAAACCCGGCTGTACACTCTCCTCCCAGGTCTGCCCAACCCCGTCTGTACACTCTGCTTCCATTGGATCCTCCTCTCCTTCTAAGGTCTGCCATATCTCCCAAACAAACAATGGGGGTCATTCAGAGTTGATCGCTCGTTGCCGATTTTCGCAACGGAGCGATTAAGGCAAAAATGCGCATGCGCATGGTACGCAGTGCGCATGCGCTAAGTATTTTAGCACAAAACTTAGTAGATTTACTCACTTCCGAACGAAGAATTTTCATCGTTGAAGTGATCGGAGTGTGATTGACAGGAAGTGGGTGTTTCTGAGCGGAAACTGGCCGTTTTCTGGGAGTGTGCGGAAAAACGCAGGCGTGCCGGGATAAAACGCGGGAGTGTCTGAAGAAACAGGGAATGTGGCTGGCCGAACGCAGGGCATGTTTGTGACGTCAAACCAGGAACGAAACGGACTGAGCTGATCGCAATCTGTGAGTAGGTCTAGAGCTACTCAGAAACTGCTAAGAATTTTCTATTCGCAATTCTGCTAATCTTTCGTTCACTATTCTGCTAAGCTAAGATACACTCCCAGAGGGCGGTGGCCTAGCATGTGCAATGCTGCTAAAATCTGCTAGCGAGCGAACAACTCGGAATGACCCCCAATGTCTCTCTATAGAATGATAGGCTTCCAAACAGGATTAGCAGCACTTGTAAAGAATATGGGTAAAGTCCTGCAACATGAATATTATAAAGTTATATATATATATATATATATATATATATATATATACATTTACATTTTAAAATGAAAAAAAAAAAACAAAAGGAAAGAATGTTAGTGTAAAAAAAATATTTTAGAAAACAACAGCAGATGGCGCCAGCGTTTCTGCTATCACACTAGTACTTGAGACTGCTAAGGAAGGGTAAAGGCAGGGATCTGTTATATTTTACATTTTCTTCAGTCAAACATCTGGATAAACCTGCAATATGCTGCAACAGCTCAGCTCACATAAATCATCAGACCTGAATTTATTGCCTTATTATGACGCTATAATAGCTCAGAAACCAGCACTATGGCACATATCAAAAACACCTGTCTTGTTCTCAAGACTCCAGTGTGTACCCAACAGGCAGTTGCTGTGTCCTCTGTGTCCTTATTTTAACTGCTACTATTTTATATCGTTATCATAACTGCTGTTTTACCATCTTGGAGTTGGCTTGCACGTTTCTAAGGGGACAAAAGGGGGGAACCTGGATTGCACATCCTATTACTAAAGATATCAAGAGGTGCTATCATGCTGAGGCTTCTAATACTGTGCTGGGGGAAGAGAGATGCAGATGCACACTCCTAGCACTAAGAACACTGATAGTTAAAATAATTTAAATAAACCCTCACAATTAACATGGAGTATAATTGAAGTTCTTAGCACACATTTGCACAAATATGCGGGCCCATGTACCGCGGCCAGGTGACTTCATCACATGGGTCCCTAACATCCCTAATATTATCACATTCTATAAATTTATACAGGACTTACCTCTAAATAGGGCCTTATCAATGTGTGATCTGAAATGCAGGAACCTAGCTAAATAAAACACCTGAGGGTGAATGCCAATACAGAGGAAGGAAGCCTTGCCTTCCAGTGTACAATATATACACAAATACAGTGGAAAAAAGGGGGGAACCTGGACTGCATACCCTATTACTAGTCATGAGCGGGTTCGGTTCCTCGGAATCCGAACCCCCCCGAACTTCACCCATTTTAAACGGTTCCGAGGCAGACTCGGATCCTCCCGCCTTGCTCGGTTAACCCGAGCGTGCCCGAACGTCATCATCCCGCTGTCGGATTCTCGTGAGATTCGTATTCTATATAAGGAGCCGCGCGTTGCTGCCATTTTCACTCGTGCATTGGAGATGATAGGGAGAGGGCGTGCAGCGTTCTCTCAGTTTCTGTGTTCAGTGTGCTGCAAATATCTGTGCTCAGTGTGCTGCAAATATCTGTGCTCAGTGTGCTGCAAATATCTGTGCTCAGTGTGCTGAAAATATCTACGTTCTCTGCCTGAAAAACGCTCCATATCTGTGCTGCATTGTAGTATATAGTAGGAGGACAGTGCAGAATTTTGCTGACCAGTGACCACCAGTATTATATAGCAGTACGGTACAGTAGTCCACTGCTCTACCTACCTCTGTGTCGTCAAGTATACTATCCATCCATACCTGTGGTGCATTTTAGTTGTGCACAGTATATATAGTAGGAGGACAGTGCAGAATTTTACTCACCACCAGTATATAATATATAGCAGTACGGTACAGTAGTCCACTGCTCTACCTACCTCTGTGTCGTCAAGTATACTATCCATCCATACCTGTGGTGCATTTTAGTTGTGCACAGTATATATAGTAGGAGGACAGTGCAGAATTTTGCTGACCACCAGTATATAATATATAGCAGTATGGTACAGTAGACCACTGCTCTACCTACCTCTGTGTCGTCAAGTATACTATCCATCCATACCTGTGGTGCATTTTAGTTGTGCGCAGTATATATAGTAGGAGGACAGTGCAGAATTTTGCTGACCACCAGTATATAATATATAGCAGTATGGTACAGTAGTCCACTGCTCTACCTACCTCTGTGTCATCAAGTATACTATTCATCCATACCTGTGGTGCATTTTAGTTGTGCGCAGTATATATAGTAGGAGGACGGTGGAGAATTTTGCTGACCACCAGCATATAATATATAGCAGTACGGTACAGTAGGCCACTGCTCTACCTACCTCTGTGTCATCAAGTATACTATCCATCCATACCTGTGGTGCATTTTAGTTGTGCGCAGTATATATAGTAGGAGGACAGTGCAGAATTTTGCTAACCACCAGTATATAATATATAGCAGTACGGTACAGTAGGCCACTGCTCTACCTACCTCTGTGTCATCAAGTATACTCTCCATCCATACCTGTGGTGCATTTTAGTTGTGCGCAGTATATATAGTAGGAGGACAGTGCAGAATTATGCTGACCACCAGTATATAATATATAGCAGTACGGTACAGTAGTCCACTGTTCTACCTACCTGTGTGTCGTCAAGTATACTATCCATCCATACCTGTGGTGCATTTTAGTTGTGCGCAGTATATATAGTAGGAGGACAGTGCAGAATTTTGCTGACCACCAATATATAATATATAGCTGTACGGTACAGTAGGCCACTGCTCTACCTACCTCTGTGTCGTCAAGTATACTATCCATCCATACCTGTGGTGCATTTTAGTTGTGCGCAGTATATATAGTAGCATGACAGTGCAGAATTTTGCTGACCACCAGTATATAATATATAGCAGTATGGTACAGTAGGCCACTGCTCTACCTCTGTGTCATCAAGTATACTACAAAAGTTCAGTAAAATGACCCAAAAATCAAAATTAAAAGCGTCTGATGAGAAGCGTAAACTTGCCAATATGCCATTTACGACACGGAGTGGCAAGGAACGGCTGAGGCCCTAGCCCAGTGTTTTTCAACCGCTGTGCCGCGGCACACTAGTGTGCCGCGTGCGGTTGTCAGATGTGCCGCTGCCTGTCGCCGTCAGAGATGTCTGCCGCTCTGCTGCCCCTATTATTGCTACTAGGCTCGGGCAGCACACTGCTCTCTTCCGTGGCCTATGGTGACGTGGGGTGACTCATAGGTCACGCACGTCATGCCTACCCATCTGCTCTCCTGCCCGCCAGCTCTCCTTCCCGCCTACCCTGGCCGCCAGCTCTCCTGCCCGCCTACCCCGGCCGCCAGCTCTCCTGCACGCCTGCCCCGGCCGTCAGCTCTCCTGCTCGCCGCACCTACCCATTCCCCTGCTCCGTGCTGAGCGAGAAACCTGAGGTTGGGGCCAATGTATTTTATTTATTTAATTGATTGCTGGGAAATTACTGGGGGGGGGGGGACACGACACAATGTGTGACATTACTTGGGGGGGGGGCAGTGTGGTGGAACTACTGGGGGACAACACACACAATGTGTGACATTGCTGGGGGAACAGTGTCTGGTGGAATTACTGGGGGGGACACAGTGTGTGACATTACTGGGGGAACAGTGTGTGGTGGAATTACTGGGGGGGCTACACAATGTGTGACATTACTGGGGGAACAGTGTGTGGTGGAATTACTGGGGGGGCTACACAATGTGTGACATTACTGTGGGTGGCAGTGTGTGGTGGAATTACTATTACTATATTTTATTACTGTGGAGGTGAATTAATTTTTTATTACAGTGGGGGCCAATGTGTCTGTTTTATTACTGCGGTAAATATCAGTATATTAGTTGAAAAAACTGACTGTGTGCCTTGGCAATTTTAAAATCTCATTTAGTGTGCCACGAGTTTAAAAAGGTTGAAAATCACTGCCCTAGCCTATGTTCATGGCTAGTGGTTCAGATTCACATGAGTATGGAAGCACTCATCCTCTCGCTAGAAAACTGCAGTGCCACTCCTAGATGGGCCAGGTGTTTGTGTCGGCCACTTGGGTCGCTTAGCTTAGTCATCCAGCGACCTTGGTGCACCTCTTTTTTTCTTTGCATCATGTGCTGTTTGAGGACTATTTTTTTAAATCTGACATCCTGTCTGACACTGCAGTGCCACTCTTAGATGGGCTTGGTGTTTGTGTCGGCCACTTGGGTCGCTTAGCTTAGCCACACAGCTACCTCATTGCACCTCTTTTTTTCTTTGCATCATGTGGTGTTTGGGGACTATTTTTTAAATCGGCCATCCTGTCTGACACTGCAGTGCCACTCCTAGATGGGCCAGGTGTTTGTGTCGGCTACTTGGGTCGCTTAGCTTAGTCACACAGCTACATCATTGCACCTCTTTTTTTCTTTGCATCATGTGCTGTTTGGGGACTATTTTTTAAATCGGCCATCCTGTCTGACACTGCAGTGTCACTCCTAGATGGGCCAGGTGTTTGTGTCGGCCACTTGGGTCGCTTAGATTAGCCATCCAGCGACCTTGGTGCACCTCTTTTTTTCTTTGCATCATGTACTGTTTGGGGACTATTTTTTTTAAATCTGCCATCCTGTCTGACACTGCAATGCCACTCCTAGATGGGCCAGGTGTTTGTGTCAGCCACTTGGGTCGCTTAGCTTAGTCATCCAGCGACCTTGGTGCAAATTTTAGGACTAAAAATAATATTTTGAGGTGTTCAGAATAGACTAGAATAGAAATGAGTGGAAATTATGGTTATTGAGGTTAATAATACTATGGGATCAAAATGACCCCCAAATTCTATGATTTAAGCTTTGTTTGAGGGTTTTTTGTAAAAAAACACCCGAATCCGACAAAAAATTTCCAGGGAGGTTTTGCCAAAACGCGTCCGAATCCAAAACACGGCCGCGGAACCGAATCCAAAACCAAAACACAATATAGGAGGAGGGGTAGCAAATGCAATGTATGTGAAAAAAAGCATAAATGCTACTTTAATACAAAATATTGAAGACAAAACTGAGGCCCTTTGGGTCACCATAGAAACCGGGGAGAAGGACATTATTCGCATTGGGGTGATCTATAGACCACCAGGCCAGGGGCAGGATTTGGACAGGAACCTATTATTGGACATCAGTAAAATGGCTTTAAAGGGAGAAGTCATATTCATGGGAGACTTTAATTTACCTGATGTAAATTGTAGAGATGAGCGCCGGAAATTTTTCGGGTTTTGTGTTTTGGTTTTGGGTTCGGTTCCGCGGCCGTGTTTTGGGTTCGACCGCGTTTTGGCAAAACCTCACCGAATTTTTTTTGTCGGATTCGGGTGTGTTTTGGATTCGGGTGTTTTTTTCAAAAAACCCTAAAAAACAGCTTAAATCATAGAATTTGGGGGTCATTTTGATCCCAAAGTATTATTAACCTCAAAAACCATAATTTACACTCATTTTCAGTCTATTCTGAATACCTCACACCTCACAATATTATTTTTAGTCCTAAAATTTGCACCGAGGTCGCTGTGTGAGTAAGATAAGCGACCCTAGTGGCCGACACAAACACCGGGCCCATCTAGGAGTGGCACTGCAGTGTCACGCAGGATGTCCCTTCCAAAAAACCCTCCCCAAACAGCACATGACGCAAAGAAAAAAAGAGGCGCAATGAGGTAGCTGTGTGAGTAAGATAAGCGACCCTAGTGGCCGACACAAACACCGGGCCCATCTAGGAGTGGCACTGCAGTGTCACGCAGGATGTCCCTTCCAAAAAACCCTCCCCAAACAGCACATGACGCAAAGAAAAAAAGAGGCGCAATGAGGTAGCTGACTGTGTGAGTAAGATAAGCGACCCTAGTGGCCGACACAAACACCGGGCCCATCTAGGAGTGGCACTGCAGTGTCACGCAGGATGGCCCTTCCAAAAAACCCTCCCCAAACAGCACATGACGCAAAGAAAAAAAGAGGCGCAATGAGGTAGCTGACTGTGTGAGTAAGATAAGCGACCCTAGTGGCCGACACAAACACCGGGCCCATCTAGGAGTGGCACTGCAGTGTCACGCAGGATGGCCCTTCCAAAAAACCCTCCCCAAACAGCACATGACGCAAAGAAAAAAAGAGGCGCAATGAGGTAGCTGACTGTGTGAGTAAGATAAGCGACCCTAGTGGCCGACACAAACACCGGGCCCATCTAGGAGTGGCACTGCAGTGTCACGCAGGATGGCCCTTCCAAAAAACCCTCCCCAAACAGCACATGACGCAAAGAAAAAAAAAAGAAAAAAGAGGTGCAAGATGGAATTGTCCTTGGGCCCTCCCACCCACCCTTATGTTGTATAAACAGGACATGCACACTTTAACCAACCCATCATTTCAGTGACAGGGTCTGCCACACGACTGTGACTGATATGACGGGTTGGTTTGGACCCCCCCCAAAAAAGAAGCAATTAATCTCTCCTTGCACAAACTGGCTCTACAGAGGCAAGATGTCCACCTCATCATCATCCTCCGATATATCACCGTGTACATCCCCCTCCTCACAGATTATCAATTCGTCCCCACTGGAATCCACCATCTCAGCTCCCTGTGTACTTTGTGGAGGCAATTGCTGCTGGTCAATGTCTCCGCGGAGGAATTGATTATAATTCATTTTAATGAACATCATCTTCTCCACATTTTCTGGATGTAACCTCGTACGCCGATTGCTGACAAGGTGAGCGGCGGCACTAAACACTCTTTCGGAGTACACACTTGTGGGAGGGCAACTTAGGTAGAATAAAGCCAGTTTGTGCAAGGGCCTCCAAATTGCCTCTTTTTCCTGCCAGTATAAGTACGGACTGTGTGACGTGCCTACTTGGATGCGGTCACTCATATAATCCTCCACCATTCTTTCAATGTTGAGAGAATCATATGCAGTGACAGTAGACGACATGTCCGTAATCGTTGTCAGGTCCTTCAGTCCGGACCAGATGTCAGCATCAGCAGTCGCTCCAGACTGCCCTGCATCACCGCCAGCGGGTGGGCTCGGAATTCTGAGCCTTTTCCTCGCACCCCCAGTTGCGGGAGAATGTGAAGGAGGAGATGTTGACAGGTCGCGTTCCGCTTGACTTGACAATTTTCTCACCAGCAGGTCTTTCAACCCCAGCAGACTTGTGTCTGCCGGAAAGAGAGATCCAAGGTAGGTTTTAAATCTAGGATCGAGCACGGTGGCCAAAATGTAGTGCTCTGATTTCAACAGATTGACCACCCGTGAATCCTTGTTAAGCGAATTAAGGGCTCCATCCACAAGTCCCACATGCCTAGCGGAATCGCTCCGTGTTAGCTCCTCCTTCAATGTCTCCAGCTTCTTCTGCAAAAGCCTGATGAGGGGAATGACCTGACTCAGGCTGGCAGTGTCTGAACTGACTTCACGTGTGGCAAGTTCAAAGGGCATCAGAACCTTGCACAACGTTGAAATCATTCTCCACTGCACTTGAGACAGGTGCATTCCACCTCCTATATCGTGCTCAATTGTATAGGCTTGAATGGCCTTTTGCTGCTCCTCCAACCTCTGAAGCATATAGAGGGTTGAATTCCACCTCGTTACCACTTCTTGCTTCAGATGATGGCAGGGCAGGTTCAGTAGTTTTTGGTGGTGCTCCAGTCTTCTGTACGTGGTGCCTGTACACCGAAAGTGTCCCGCAATTCTTCTGGCCACCGACAGCATCTCTTGCACGCCCCTGTCGTTTTTTTAAAAATTCTGCACCACCAAATTCAAGGTATGTGCAAAACATGGGACGTGCTGGAATTTGCCCATATTTAATGCACACACAATATTGCTGGCGTTGTCCGATGCCACAAATCCACAGGAGAGTCCAATTGGGGTAAGCCATTCTGCGATGATCTTCCTCAGTTGCCGTAAGAGGTTTTTAGCTGTGTGCGTATTCTGGAAAGCGGTGATACAAAGCGTAGCCTGCCTAGGAAAGAGTTGGCGTTTGCGAGATGCTGCTACTGGTGCCGCAGCTGCTGTTCTTGCGGCGGGAGTCCATACATCTACCCAGTGGGCTGTCACAGTCATATAGTCCTGACCCTGCCCTGCTCCACTTGTCCACATGTCCGTGGTTAAGTGGACATTGGGTACAACTGCATTTTTTAGGACACTGGTGAGTCTTTTTCTGACGTCCGTGTACATTCTCGGTATCGCCTGCCTACAGAAGTGGAACCTAGATGGTATTTGGTAACGGGGGCACACTGCCTCAATAAATTGTCTAGTTCCCTGTGAACTAACGGCGGATACCGGACGCACGTCTAACACCAACATAGTTGTCAAGGCCTCAGTTATCCGCTTTGCAGCAGGATGACTGCTGTGATATTTCATCTTCCTCGCAAAGGACTGTTGGACAGTCAATTGCTTACTGGAAGTAGTACAAGTGGGCTTACGACTTCCCCTCTGGGATGACCATCGACTCCCAGCAGCAACAACAGCAGCGCCAGCAGCAGTAGGCGTTACACGCAAGGATGCATCGGAGGAATCCCAGGCAGGAGAGGACTCGTCAGAATTGCCAGTGACATGGCCTGCAGGACTATTAGCATTCCTGGGTAAGGAGGAAATTGACACTGAGGGAGTTGGTGGGGTGGTTTGCGTGAGCTTGGTTACAAGAGGAAGGGATTTACTGGTCAGTGGACTGCTTCCGCTGTCGCCCAAAGTTTTTGAACTTGTCACTGACTTATTATGAATGCGCTGCAGGTGACGTATAAGGGAGGATGTTCCGAGGTGGTTAACGTCCTTACCCCTACTTATTACAGCTTGACAAAGGGAACACACGGCTTGACAAATGTTGTCCGCATTTCTGGTGAAATACTTCCACACCGAAGAGCTGATTTTTTTGGTATTTTCACCAGGCATGTCAACGGCCATATTCCTCCCACGGACAACAGGTGTCTTCCCGGGTGCCTGACTTAAACAAACCACCTCACCATCAGAATCCTCCTGGTCAATTTCCTCCCCAGCGCCAGCAACACCCATATCCTCCTCATCCTGGTGTACTTCAACACTGACATCTTCAATCTGACTATCAGGAACTGGACTGCGGGTGCTCCTTCCAGCACTTGCAGGGGGCGTGCAAATGGTGGAAGGCGCATGCTCTTCACGTCCAGTGTTGGGAAGGTCAGGCATCGCAACCGACACAATTGGACTCTCCTTGTGGATTTGGGATTTCGAAGAACGCACAGTTCTTTGCGGTGCTTTTGCCAGCTTGAGTCTTTTCAGTTTTCTAGCGAGAGGCTGAGTGCTTCCATCCTCATGTGAAGCTGAACCACTAGCCATGAACATAGGCCAGGGCCTCAGCCGTTCCTTGCCACTCCGTATGGTAAATGGCATATTGGCAAGTTTACGCTTCTCCTCCGACAATTTTATTTTAGGTTTTGGAGTCCTTTTTTTACTGATATTTGGTGTTTTGGATTTGACATGCTCTGTACTATGACATTGGGCATCGGCCTTGGCAGACGACGTTGCTGGCATTTCATCGTCTCGGCCATGACTAGTGGCAGCAGCTTCAGCATGAGGTGGAAGTGGATCTTGATCTTTCCCTAATTTTGGAACCTCAACATTTTTGTTCTCCATATTTTAATAGGCACAACTAAAAGGCACCTCAGGTAAACAATGGAGATGGATGGATACTAGTATACAATTATGGATGGACTGCCGAGTGCCGACACAGAGGTAGCTACAGCCGTGGACTATTGTACTGTACTGTGTCTGCTGCTAATATAGACTGGATGATAATGAGATGTAGTATGTATGTATAAAGAAGAAAGAAAAAAAAACCACGGGTAGGTGGTATACAATTATGGATGGACTGCCGAGTGCCGACACAGAGGTAGCTACAGCCGTGAACTACCGTACTGTGTCTGCTGCGACTGGATGATAAATAATGATATAAAAAATATATATATATATCACTACTGCAGCCGGACAGGTATATATTATATAATGACGGACCTGCTGGACACTGTCTGTCAGCAGAATGAGTTTTTTATAGAATAAAAAAAAAAACACCACACAAGTCACACGACGAGTGTTTAACTTTTTCAGGCAATCACAATATAGTATACTACTAACTATACTGGTGGTCAGTGTGGTCAGGTCACTGGTCAGTCACACTGGCAGTGGCACTCCTGCAGCAAAAGTGTGCACTGTTTAATTTTAATAATATGTACTCCTGGCTCCTGCTATAACCTATAACTGGCACTGCTCCCCAGTCTCCCCCACAATTATAAGCTGTGTGAGCACAGTCAGATATATACATAGATGATGCAGCACACTGGGCTGAGCAGTGCACACAGATATGGTATGTGACTGAGTCACTGTGTATCGTTTTTTTCAGGCAGAGAACGGATTATATTAAATAAAACTGCACTGTCTGGTGGTCACTGTGGTCAGTCACTACTAAACTCTGCACTCTCTACAGTACTCCTAAGCTCCAGTAAATCAAGTGTCTCTGTCTCAAATCAATCTCACTCTCTCTCTTCTAATCTAAATGGAGAGGACGCCAGCCACGTCCTCTCCCTATCAATCTCAATGCACGTGTGAAAATGGCGGCGACGCGCGGCTCCTTATATAGAATCCGAGTCTCGCGAGAATCCGACAGCGTCATGATGACATTCGGGCGCGCTCGGGTTAACCGAGCAAGGCGGGAAGATCCGAGTCGCTCGGACCCGTGAAAAAAAACATGAAGTTCGGGCGGGTTCGGATTCCGAGGAACCGAACCCGCTCATCTCTAGTAAATTGGGAGGGTTCTTTTGCAAGTTCAGCTACAAGTGGCAAATTTCTGAATTCCTTACAGGGAGTATCTCTTAAGCAATTGGCAATTGGTGAGGGAGCCCACTCGCAAAGACTCAATATTAGATTTAATTCTTACAAATGGTGATAGGATATCCAACATATATGTGGGTGAGCACCTGGGATCCAGTGATCATCAAGCAGTATGGTTTAGTATAAAGACAGGATCCAACTCCTGTCACACAAAAATAAAGGTGTTGGATTTTAGAAATGCTGACTTTGCAAAAATGGGGAGATGTTTAAGTGATTCATTGGTGGACTGGAGGAACTTGGAAGGAGTGTAGGAAAGGTGGGAAAAACTGAAAAGTGCAATACTAAGTGCAACAGACCTTTGTATCAAAAGGGTTAGGAAAAACACCAGGAAAAGAAAGCCAGTGTGGTTTACAAAAGAAGTAGCAACTAGTGTGAAAGCAAAAAAGATGGCTTTTAGGAAATACAAACAGACTCAAAATAATAACGACAAAGAGGTGTATCTTGACAGACGGAAGGATGCTAAGAAAGTGATCAGACGTGCAAAGGCAGAAGCTGAGGAGAAAATGGCCCAGTCAGTAGATAAAGGGGGCAAAACTTTTTTTTAAGTATATAAGCGAAAGGAGAAAATCAAATGGAGGAATAATAATACTTAAGACAGAGAGTGAGCATTTGGTGGAGGGAGACAAGGCAATAGCAGATCACCTAAATAATTATTTTTGCTCAGTATTTACTACAGAGGAAGGGATGGGGCCACAGTTAAGTTACAAGGACACTCATAAAAATAAGGCAGATGAAAGTACATTCACAGAGAAGGTCCTAACAGAACTTTCAAAACTAAAAGTGGATAAATCAATGGGACCAGATGGGATACACCCAAGGATACTCAAAGAGCTAAAAGATGTGCTGGTTACACCTTTAACATAATTATTTAACCAGTCACTAAATACAGGTGCTATTCCAGAGGACTGGAAAAGAGCAAATGTAGTTCCACTGCACAAAAGTGGAAGCAAGGAAGAAGCAAGTAACTACAGACCAGTAAGCCTTACATCAGTAGTAGGGAAAGTAATGGAAAAACTATTAAACGAAAGAGTTGTGGAATATCTTAAATCAAACAACTTACAGGACCCAAAACAGCATGGATTTACTGGTGGGAGATCATGCCAAACAAATCTTATTGACTTTTTTGACTCTGTGACGAAAATAATAGATCAAGGGGGAGCTGTAGATGTAGCATATCTAGACTTTAGTAAGGCATTTGACACTGTCCCACATCGCAGACTGCTAAATAAACTTGAAAGCTTGGGGGTGGATTATAAAATGGTTAAATGGATAAGAACCTGGTTGCAGGATAGGAAACAGACAGTTGTAGTGAATGGAGTTCAATCTATGGAGGGAAATGTTACCAGTGGAGTACCTCAGGGATCTGTACTTGGTCCAGTTCTCTTTAATATCTTTGTTGGTGACATTGCAGATGGTATTGTAGGGAAGGTATGCCTTTTTGCAGATGATACAAAGATATGCAACAGGGTAAACACACCGGGAGGTGTAAAACAAATGATTGATGACCTAGGTAGGCTTGAGAAATGGTCAAGAACTTGGCAACTACAGTTTAATGCTAAAAAATGCAAAATCATGCACTTGGGTCTCAAAAACCCAAAGGCTAAATATAGTATCAAGGGTACTATAATGGAAACTACTGAGGAGGAAAGGGATTTAGGAGTCACTATTTCAAGTGACTTGAATGCAGGAAAGCAATGCAACAAAGCAATGAGGAAGGCAAGTCAGATGCTTGGTTGCATAGGGAGAGGAATCAGTAGCAGGAAAAAAAAAGTGATAATGCCACTGTATATGTCATTGGTGCGTCCCCATCTGGAATACTGTGTCCAGTTCTGGAGACCATATCTCCAGAAAGATATAAATACATTAGAGAGTGTACAAAGAAGGGCAACTAAAATGGTGCATGGCCTACATCACAAAACTTACCCGGATAGGCTGAAAGATCTTAACATGTATAGTTTGGAGGAGAGAAGGGAAAGGGGGGACATGATAGAAACTTTCAAATATATCAAGGGTTTCAACAAAGTTCAGGAGGGAAACATTCTTCAAAGGAAGAGAAGTATTAGAACTCGAGGACATACACTGAGACTGGAGGGGGGGGGGGAGGTTCAGGGGAAATTTAAGGAAAATGACTTCACAGAAAGGGTAGTGGATAAGTGGAATAGCCTCCCATCAGAGGTGGTAGAGGCTAAGACTGTAGAGCTTGGGATAGGCATATGAATATCCTTACAAAGAATTAAGGTTCAAAAAGGGTTGAGATTGCCTAAAGGATAAAAAAAGGGGCAGACTAGATGGGCCAGGTGGTTCTTATCTGAATGTATGTTTCTATGTTTCTATGGTGCTATCATGCTGAGGCTTCTAATACTGTGCTGGGGGAAGAGAGATGCAGTGATGCACACTCTTAGCACTAAGAACACTGATAATAAAAATAATTTAAATAAACCCCCACAATTAACATGGAGTATAATTGAAGTTCTTAGCACACATTTGCGCAAATGTGCGGGCCCATGTACCGCGGCCAGGTGACTTCATCACATGGGTCCCTAACATCCCTAATATTATCACATTCTATAAATTTATACAGGACTTACCTCTAAATAGGGCCTTATCAATGTGTGATCTGAAATGCAGGAACCCAGCTAATTAAAACACCTGAGGGTGAATGGGAGGAGTGCCAATCCAGAGGAAGGAAACCTTGCCTTCCAGTGTACAATATATACACAAATATAGTGGAAAAAAGGGGGGAACCTGGATTGCACATCCTATTACTAAAGATATCAAGAGGTGCTATCATGCTGAGGCTTCTAATACTATGCTGGGGGAAGAGAGATGCAGATGCACACTCCTAGCACTAAGAGGGGACAGGCATAAACATCATCTGTGATTTCCCAAATGTACAATTATATGAGTCATGAGTACAGCCTATTAGTAATACTAATAATAATAATAATAATAATTATTATTATTATTATTATTAACGCACACCTAGTGACATATCCAATTAGATGCAAATTTTACTGTGCGGGGATGGTGTAGAGATGGTGCTGGGGGTATTATTATTATTATTATTATTATTATTTTTATATAGCTGGAGGTATTCTAATGCACATTCTAGTGGGAGACCAGGATAATGGCTATGGAGCATTTTATTACTGTATATTCCAGATACAAGGTCAGTGCAGGGAGAAGCGGATCTGAGTACCGTCAGGCAATAAACCACCCTCCCCCTAGCAGACGCTTGCTATCCGGAGGAGCCAGGCTGGCCGGGGTAGAACTCGGTTATTATCACATTGGGGTGACGTTGGAGCACAGAGGAGGGGTTTAAGCTGTGACCACAGGAGGTGGACACTGCAGATGGGGAGGGGCAGCTGGCTGACAGTGCCTTAGGGCACACATCTAGGGAGCAGCGGCGGCAGCTCAGGAGGTGAGCACTGTTACAAGCTGTTGCCACAGCTTGTTTCTGTTTCTTATCTTTGTTTGTTTATTCCAGTGTCAGGTTTATTAATGTATACCTTGTTTTGGATAACCTGAATTTTGGGGTCCTTTGACCCCTCCTCAAGGGGCGGTAATGTTATGAGCCACGGCTGTGGCGCATTCCTGTTTTGCATTTTTGGTTATGTATTTTATGTTATACTTCTGTTCATGTTCCCCGTGGGTGTCATGGGGTGTTCGCCCTTAAGGAAAGGGTACTGTTATGAACCACAGGTAGTGGTTCATTCCTATTTTATGTTTATAGTTGTCTTGCAGGCCAGGTTTTCCCGTTGCTCTGGTTTAAGAATATTCTTGTTTGCTGCCAGTGGTGAGTCTGTGTAATTGCAGCTTGTTCCCATGTGTTCAGCCTCACCTGTCTGTTGATTGCACCTCTCAGTTGTGCAGCAGGGCAGCTGCACGACATAATTAATTAAAACTCTCTGTTATATGCTGGCTCAGTGCAATTCACAGACGCTGGTGATATTTCCAGGTTTCTAGACTTCCAGAGTTCTTGCGTTCTGAGCTAGTCCCTGCCAGTTCCTGAGCTCCTGTCTAGCAGTGTCTGTCTAGCTGCTTCCAGTGTTGGTTCCTGTGTCGATTCCTGTGTCGGTTCCTGTGTCCTGCCGTGAAGTGTTCCTGTCCAGAAGTCCTGTGGCTTTGTCTGTGCCTAGTCGAGTATCTGGCTTCTTGGTGTCCACCGGTCTGTCGTTTGGGATTCTGCCTGTCCTCCGGTTCTGAGAGTCTGTGTCGGCTACATTGGGGGTTCCTGTCCGTTTGCCAGTGTTTGTACCGGTTCCGTGAGTAGCGGCTTTGCCGCGTCCGTCGGCCTAGGCCGCAGTATTCTTTGGTTATATTTTGTTCCTGGTGTTTTGCAGAGGGTTCTGCTTATGCTGTCACCGCCGGTACACAACAGTATTGTGTCGGCGAGTGGACAGCATTTCCTTGGTTGTTCTTTTCCTTTGGCGGCGTGCCGCACATATATTTAGTTTTAGGGTAGTTAGTAGCCCCTAGCTTTCTGTTGTTTTAGTCAGAGGTCCCCTTGTTATTATCCTGTCTCGGTTCACGCCTTGTCTCGCGCTAAGACCTGGGGGCATCGGAGTTGGGCAGACATAATCCGCCCTTCAAACGCGGCTGCCGTGGGCCCAAGAAACCATAGTCACTCAGGCGTGAACTGACCACACGGGTAAAACAATGGAGGTAGGGTGCTAGGGGCTATTTCCACACCTTATTTCAGCGTCACGTTCTGGTGCTCAGGACTCACTACGCAACATCTCCCTTGTTCTGAGCACCAGGAACCTAACAAGCGCAGGAGGCACTTTGGGCATTTGAGGAGGAAGGAGGCTGCCAGGCGCCCACCACAGGGCAGCATGCCAGCCTGGTGAGGGACAGAGAGAGAGAGGAGACCCTACAATGCCCTGCAGATCTAGGTGCCCTATACATTACCTCCATTAAGGGGTACCTGGCACTTGACACACACTAGTGCCAACTGAGCTCTTCATTGGCAGTGCACACACACATACTTACCTCACAAGCAGCAGATCTGTAGCAGCTCCACCTTTCTGACAGCTGCCCTGCTCTGTCCATGTAGCTCTGCCCCCACCTGCTCACAAGTCACTCTCCCTCTCCTTTCCATGACAAAATGTGGAGGTGGGGGCAGCCTGCTGTGCCGCCCCCAGCAAATGACGCCGCCACTGCTTCCTTTAGTGCCTAACCCTTCCACCAATAGCCTAACTGTAACCTTTTCTTCCTGTTGTCTAACTGCTAACCCACCCCCTATTGCCTAACCCTCCCCTCTCATAGCCTTACTCTCCCCGTTGTAGCTAACCCTCCCCTTCTGTAGCCTAACCCTAACCCTAACCCTCCCCTTATTGCCTAAGCCTCCTCCCTCATCGCCTAACCCTCCATCTAGTGCCTAATCCTAATACTTCTGCAGCCTAACCCTAACCCTCCCCTCCTGCATCCTAACCCTAGCCCTTCTGTAGCCTAACCCTCCCCCTGGTGTCTAACCCTAACCTTCCCCTCTCATAGCCTAACCCTTACTCTCCCTGTAGTACGTAACCCTAACCCTCCCCTCCTGCAGCCTAACCCTAGCCCTTCTGTAGCCTAACCCTCCCCCAGGTGCCTAACCCTTACCCTCCCCTCTCACAGCCTAACCCTTACTCTCCCTGTAGTACCTAACCCTAACCCTCCCCTCCTGCAGCCTAACCCTAGCCCTTCTGTAGCCTAACCATCCCCCTGGTACCTAACCCTAACCCTCCCCTCTCATAGCCTAACCCTTACTCTCCCTGTAGTACCTAACCCTAACCCTCCCCTTATTGCCTAAGCCTACTCTCTCATAGCCTAACCCTCCATCTAGTGCCTAACCCTAATACTTCTGTAACCTAACCCTAACCCTCCCCTCCTGCAGCCTAACCTTAGCCCTTCTGTAGCCTAACCCTCCCCCTGGTGCCTACCCTAACCCTCCCCTTCTGTAGCCTAACCCTAACCCTAACCCTCCCCTTATTGCCTAAGCCTCCTCCCTCATCGCCTAACCCTCCATCTAGTGCCTAATCCTAATACTTCTGCAGCCTAACCCTAACCCTCCCCTCCTGCATCCTAACCCTAGCCCTTCTGTAGCCTAACCCTCCCCCTGGTGTCTAACCCTAACCTTCCCCTCTCATAGCCTAACCCTTACTCTCCCTGTAGTACGTAACCCTAACCCTCCCCTCCTGCAGCCTAACCCTAGCCCTTCTGTAGCCTAACCATCCCCCTGGTACCTAACCCTAACCCTCCCCTCTCATAGCCTAACCCTTACTCTCCCTGTAGTACCTAACCCTAACCCTCCCCTTATTGCCTAAGCCTACTCTCTCATAGCCTAACCCTCCATCTAGTGCCTAACCCTAATACTTCTGTAACCTAACCCTAACCCTCCCCTCCTGCAGCCTAACCCTAGCACTTCTGTAGCCTAACCATCCCCCTGGTGCCTAACCCTAACCCTCCCCTCCTGCAGCCTAACCCTAGCCCTTCCGTAGCCTAACCATCCCCCTGATGCCTAACCCTAACCCTCCCCTCTCATAGCCTAACCCTTACTCTCCCTGTAGTACCTAACCCTAACTCTCCCCTTCTGTAGCCTAACCCTAACCCTCCCCTTATTGCCTAAGCCTACTCTCTCATAGCCTAACCCTCCATCTAGTGCCTAGCCCTAATACTTCTGTAGCTTAACCCTAACCCTCCCCTCCTGCAGCCTAACTCTAGCTCTTCTGTAGCCTAACCATCCCCCTGGTGCCTACCCTAACCCTCCCCTCTCATAGCCTAACCCTTACTCTCCATGTAGTACCTAAACCTAACCCTCCCCTTCTGTAGCCTAACCCTAACCCTCCCCTTATTGCCTAAGCCTACTCTCTCATAGCCTAACCCTCCATCTAGTGCCTAACCCTAATAGTTCTGTAGCCTAACCCTAACCCTCCCCTCCTGCAGCCTAACCTTAGCCCTTCTGTAGCCTAACCCTCCCCCTGGTGCCTACCCTAACCCTCCCCTGCCATAGCCTAACCCTCCACCTAGTGCCTAACCCTAATCCTTTTATAGCCTACCCCTCCCCTCCTGCAGCCTAACACTAGCCCTTCTGTAGCATTACTCTAACCCAGGGGTGTATTTAGTGGTCCAAGCACCTATAGGTAAGGTGCGTGTAACTATGTGTGTACATGCTGTATATATCTGAACCCCCCCCCCCCCCGAACTTCACCTATTTTACACGGTTCAGAGGCAGCCTCGGATCTTCCCGCCTTGCTCTGTTAAACCGAGCACGCCCGAACGTCATCATCCCGCTGTTGTATTCTCGCGAGATTCGTATTCTATATAAGGAGCCGTGCGTCGCCGCCATTTTCACTCGTGCTTTGGAGATGATAGCGAGAGGACGTGGCTGCGTTCTCTCAGTTTCTGTGTTCACTGTTCAGTGTGCTGCAAATATCTGTGCTCAGTGTGCTGCAAATATCTGTGCTCAGTGTGTTGCAAATATCTGTGCTCAGTGTGCTGCAAATATCTACGTTCTCTGCCTGAAAACGCTCCATATCTGTGCTGCATTGTAGGAGGACAGTGCAGAATTTTGCGGACCACCAGTATATATATATAGCAGTACGGTACAGTAGGCCATTGCTCTACCTCTGTGTCGTCAAGTATACTATCCATATCTGTGCTGCATTGTAGTTGTGCGCAGTATATAGTAGGAGGACAGTGCAGAATTTTGCTGACCACCAGTATATATATATATAGCAGTACAGTACAGTAGTCCATTGCTCTACCTCTGTGTCGTCAAGTATACTATCCATATCTGTGCTGCATTGTAGTTGTGCGCAGTATATAGTAGGAGGACAGTGCAGAATTTTGCTGACCACCAGTATATATATATAGCAGTACGGTACAGTAGTCCATTGCTCTACCTCTGTGTCGTCAAGTATACTATCCATATCTGTGCTGCATTGTAGTTGTGCGCAGTATATAGTAGGAGGACAGTGCAGAATTTTGCTGACCACCAGTATATATATATATAGCAGTACGGTACAGTAGGCCATTGCTCTACCTCTGTGTCGTCAAGTATACTATCCATATCTGTGCTGCATTGTAGTTGTGCGCAGTATATAGTAGGAGGACAGTGCAGAATTTTGCTGACCACCAGTATATATATATAGCAGTACGGTACAGTAGGCCATTGCTCTACCTCTGTGTGATCAAGTATACTATCCATATCTGTGCTGCATTGTAGTTGTGCACAGTATATAGTAGGAGGACAGTGCAGAATTTTGCTGACCACCAGTACGGTACAGTAGTCCATTGCTCTACCTGTGTCGTCAAGTATACAATCCATACCTGTGCTGCATTGTAGTTGTGCGCAGTATATAGTAGGAGGACAGTGCAGAATTTTGGTGACCACCAGTATATATATATATATATATATACATACACATATATATATATATATATATATATATATATATATATAGATATAGCAGTACGGTACAGTAGGCCATTGCTATTGCTATTTACTGGCATATAATTCCACACATCAAAAAATGGAGAACAAAAATGTGGAGGGTAAAATAGGGAACGATCAAGATCCACTTCCACCTCGTGCTGAAGCTGCTGCCACTAGTCATGACCGAGATGATGAAATGCCATCAACGTCGTCTGCCAAGGCCGATGCCCAATGTCATAGTAGAGAGCATGTAAAATCCAAAAAACAAAAGTTCAGTAAAATGACCCAAAAATAAAAATTAAAAGCGTCTGATGAGAAGCGTAAACTTGCCAATATGCCATTTACGACACGGAGTGGCAAGGAACGGCTGAGGCCCTGGCCTATGTTCATGGCTAGTGGTTCAGATTCACATGAGGATGGAAGCACTCATCCTCTCGCTAGAAAAATGAAAAAACTAAAGCTGGCAAAAGCACAGCAAAGAACTGTGCGTTCTTCTAAATAACAAATCCCCAAGGAGAGTCCAATTGTGTCGGTTGCGATGCCTGACCTTCCCAACACTGGACGGGAAGAGGTGGCGCCTTCCACCATTTGCACGCCCCCTGCAAGTGCTGGAAGGAGCACCCGCAGTCCAGTTCCTGGTAGTCAAATTGAAGATGTCACTGTTGAAGTACACCAGGATGAGGATATGGGTGTTGCTGGCGCTGAGGAGAAAATTGACAAGGAGGATTCTGATGGTGAGGTGGTTTGTTTAAGTCAGGCACCCAGGGAGACACCTGTTGTCCGTGGGACGAATATGGCCATTGACATGCCTGATCAAATTACAAAAAAAATCACCTCTTCGGTGTGGAATTATTTTAACAGAAATGCGGACAACAGGTGTCAAGCCGTGTGTTACCTTTGTCAAGCTGTGATAAGTAGGGGTAAGGACGTTAACCACCTAGGAACATTCTCCCTTATACGTCACCTGGAGCGCATTCATTAGAAGTCATTGACAAGTTCAAAAACTTTGGGTGACAGCGGAAGCAGTCCACTGACAACTAAATCCCTTCCTCTTGTATCCAAGCTCCTGCAAACCACACCACCAACTCCCTCAGTGTCAATTTCCTCCTTAGACAGGAAAGCCAATAGTCCTGCAGGCCATGTCACTGGCAAGTCTGACGAGTCCTCTCCTGCCTGGGATTCCTCCGATGCATCCTTGAGTGTAACGCCTACTGCTGCTGGCGCTGCTGTTGTTGCTGCTGGGAGTCGATCGTCATCCCAGAGGAAAGTCGGAAGACCACTTGTACTACTTCCAGTAAGCAATTGACTGTCCAACAGTCCTTTGCAAGGAAGATTAAATATCACAGCAGTCATCCTGCTGCAAAGCAGATAACTCAGGCCTTGGCAGCTGTGGTGGTGTTAAATGTGTGTCCGGTATCCACCGTTAATTCACAGGGAATTAGACAATTTATTGAGTTAGTGTGTCCCCAGTACCAAATACCATCTAGGTTCTACTTCTCTAGGCAGGCGATACCGAGAATGTACACAGACGTCAGAAAAAGAGTCACCAGTGTCCTAAAAAATGCAGTTGTACCCAATGTACACTTAACCAGGGACATGTGGACAAGTGGAGCAGGGCAGACTCAGGACTATATGACTGTGACAGCCCTCTGGGTAGATGTATTGCCTCCCGCAGCAAGAACAGCAGCGGCGGCACCAGTAGCAGCATCTCGCAAACGCCAACTCGTTCCTAGGCAGGCTACGCTTTGTATCACCGCTTTCCATAAGAGGCACACAGCTGACAACCTCTTACGGAAACTGAGGAACATCATCGCAGAATGGCTTACCCCAATTAAACTCTCCTGGGGATTTGTGACATCGGACAACGCCACCAATATTGTGCGTGCATTACATGTTGGCAAATTCCATCACGTCCCATGTTTTGCACATACATTGAATTTGGTGGTGCAGAATTTTTAAAAAAATGACAGGGGCGTGCAAGAGATGCTGTCGGTGGCCTGAAGAATTGTGGGCCACTTTCGGCATTCAGCCACCGCGTGCCGAAGACTGGAGCACCAGCAAACACTCCTGAACCTGCCCCGCCATCATCTGAAGCAAGAGATGGTAACGAGGTGGAATTCAACCCTCTATATGCTTCAGAGGATGGAGGAGCAGCAAAAGGCCATTCAAGCCTATACAGCTACCTACGATATAGGCAAAGGAGGGGGAATGCACCTGACTCAAGCGCAGTGGAGAATGATTTCAACGTTGTGCAAGGTTCTGCAACCCTTTGAACTTGCCACACGTGAAGTCAGTTCAGACACTGCCAGCCTGTGGGACTTGTGGATGGAGCCCTTAATTCGCTTAAGCAGGATTCACGGGTGGTCAATCTGTTGAAATCAGAGCACTACATTTTGGCCACCGTGCTTGATCCTAGATTTAAAACCTACGTTGTATCTCTCTTTCCGGCAGACACAAGTCTGCAGAGGTTCAAAGACCTGCTGGTGAGACACTTGTCAACTCAAGCGGAACGTGACCCGTCAACAGCTCCTCCTTCACATTCTCCCGCAACTGGGGCTGCGAGGAAAAGGCTAAGAATTCCGAGCCCACCCGCTGGCGGTGATGCAGGGCAGTCTGGAGCGAGTGCTGACATCTGGTCCAGACTGAAGGACCTGCCAACGATTACTGACATGTCGTCTACTGTCACTGCATATGATTCTGTCACCATTGAAAGAATGGTGGAGGATTATATGAGTGACCGCATCCAAGTAGGCACGTCAGACAGTCCGTACGTATACTGGCAGGAAAAAGAGGCAATTTGGAGCCCTTGCACAAACTGGCTTTATTTTACCTAAATTGCCCCCCTCCAGTGTGTACTCCGAAAGCGTGTTTAGTGCAGCCGCTCACCTTGTCAGCGACCGGCGTACGAGGTTACTTCCACAAAATGTGGAGAAGATGATGTTCATCAAAATGAATTATAATAAATTTCTCCGTGGAGACATTCACCAGCAATTGCCTCCAGAAAGTACACAGGGACCTGAGATGGTGGATTCCAGTGGGGACAAAGTAATAATCTGTGAGGAGGGGGATGTACACAGTGAAAGGCAGAGGCGGATTGGCCATAGGGTTTACAGGGAAGATTCCCGGTGGGCCGACGCACCTGTGGGGCCTGTTTTGTTTGAGGACACATGGTCCTTTTTATAGACATAATGAATAAGATTCAAAATAATTTGCATATATGAAAATTACTTTGCCACTTAGCCTGTGATTGCAGGTGATCTAGTGTATGCTCTGTCTGCCTGCTTGGCTGACATATAAGATTGAGTAAATAGTGATTGGGATATGGTTAATGTAATAAGCAAGAAAATATATCTTTCTAAAGAATGATATAGTTTCCTAAATTCTGAAGGTGTATCATATAATGTGCTCATAATATTTATTTTTATTTATTTTTAACTTCCCCCTTGATGTTGGACATGTCCACTATCTGGAAAGTCTTGGGGAATGGCGGTGGTGGTGGTGGTGGGGGGGGGGGTGCTTTCTGCCATGGCCCATGGCTAGACCTTAACCTCTGGTGCTGCCCATGTGGGGCCACTAGTAAAAATTTTTCCAGGGCCGCTTTTTGTTCCCAATCCGCCCCTGGTGAAAGGGGTGAGGAATCGGACGATGAGGAGGAGGTGGACATCTTGCCTCTGTAGAGCCAGTTTGTGCAAGGAGAGATTGATTGCTTCTTTTTTGGTGGGGGCCCAAACCAACCAGTCATTTCAGCCACAGTCGTGTGGCAGACCCTGTCGCTGAAATGATGGGTTTGTTAAAGTGTGCATGTCCTGTTTATACAACATAAGGGTGGGTGGGAGGGCCCAAGAACAATTCCATCTTGCACCTCTTTTTTCTTTAATTTCTCTAACGTCCTAGTGGATGCTGGGGACTCCGAAAGGACCATGGGGAATAGCGGCTCCGCAGGAGACTGGGCACAAAAGTAAAAAGCTTTAGGACTACCTGGTGTGCACTGGCTCCTCCCCCTATGACCCTCCTCCAAGCCTCAGTTAGATTTTTGTGCCCGAACGAGACGGGTACAGGCTAAGGGGCTCTCCTGAGCTGCTTAGTGTAAAAGTTTAAAGTAGGTTTTTTATTTTCAGTGAGACCTGCTGGCAACAGGCTCACTGCACCGAGGGACTAAGGGGAGAAGAAGCGAACTCACCTGCGTGCAGAGTGGATTGGGCTTCTTAGGCTACTGGACATTAGCTCCAGAGGGACGATCACAGGCCCAGCCATGGATGGGTCCCAGAGCCGCGCCGCCGGCCCCCTTACAGAGCCAGAAGAGTGAAGAGGTCCGGAAAAATCGGTGGCAGAAGACGTTCCTGTCTTCAATAAGGTAGCGCACAGCACCGCAGCTGTGCGCCATTGCTCTCAGCACACTTCACACTCCGGTCACTGAGGGTGCAGGGCGCTGGGGGGGGCGCCCTGAGACGCAATAAAACACCTTTTTTGGCAAAAAATACATCACATATAGCTCCTGGGCTATATGGATGCATTTAACCCCTGCCAATTTTTCCATAGAAAAGCGGGAGAAAGGCCGCCGAGAAGGGGGCGGAGCCTATCTCCTCAGCACACTGGCGCCATTTTTTCCTCACAGCTCCGTTGGAGGAAGGCTCCCTGACTCTCCCCTGCAGTCCTGCACTACAGAAACAGGGTAAAACAAGAGAGGGGGGGCACTAAATTGGCATATAAATATATACAGCAGCTATATTAGGGAAAAACACTTATATAAGGTTATCCCTGTATATATATAGCGCTCTGGTGTGTGCTGGCAAACTCTCCCTCTGTCTCCCCAAAGGGCTAGTGGGGTCCTGTCCTCTATCAGAGCATTCCCTGTGTGTGTGCTGTGTGTCGGTACGTTGTGTCGACATGTATGAGGAGGAAAATGGTGTGGAGGCGGAGCAATTGCCTGTGTTAGTGATGTCACCCCCTAGGGAGTCGACACCTGACTGGATGGTCTTATGGAAAGAATTACGTGATAGTGTCAGCACTTTACAAAAGACTGTTGACGACATGAGACAGCCGGCTAATCAGTTAATACCTGTACAGGCGTCTCAAACACCGTCAGGGGCTCTAAAGCGCCCGTTACCTCAGGTCGATACAGACACAGACACGGACACTGACTCCAGTGTCGACGGTGAGGAAACAAACGTATTTTCCAGTAGGGCCACACGTTACATGATCACGGCAATGAAGGAGGTTTTGAACATTTCTGATACTACAAGTACCACAAAAAAGGGTATTATGTGGGGTGTGAAAAAACTACCCGTAGTTTTTCCCGAATCAGATGAATTAAATGAGGTGTGTGATGAAGCGTGGGTTTCCCCCGATAAAAAACTGCTAATTTCTAAAAAATTATTGGCATTATACCCTTTCCCGCCAGAGGTTAGGGCACGTTGGGAAACACCCCCTAGGGTAGATAAGGCGCTCACACGCTTATCAAAACAAGTGGCGTTACCGTCTCCTGATACGGCCGCCCTCAAGGAACCAGCTGATAGGAAGCTGGAAAATATCCTAAAAAGTATATACACACATACTGGTATTATACTGCGACCAGCAATCGCCTCAGCCTGGATGTGCAGTGCTGGGGTGGCTTGGTCGGATTCCCTGACTGAAAATATTGATACCCTGGACAGGGACAATATATTATTGACTATAGAGCATTTAAAGGATGCATTTCTATATATGCGGGATGCACAGAGGGATATTTGCACTCTGGCATCAAGAGTAAGTGCGATGTCCATTTCTGCCAGAAGAGGATTATGGACGCGACAGTGGTCAGGGGATGCGGATTCCAAACGGCATATGGAAGTATTGCCGTATAAAGGGGAGGAGTTATTTGGGGTCGGTCTATCGGACCTGGTGGCCACGGCAACGGCTGGGAAATCCACCTTTTTACCCCAAGTCACCTCGCAGCAGAAAAAGATACCGTCTTTTCAGGCTCAGTCCTTTCGTCCCCATAAGGGCAAGCGGGCAAAAGGCCACTCATATCTGCCCCGGGGCAGAGGAAGGGGAAAAAGACTGCAGCAGACAGCCTCTTCCCACGAACAGAAGCCCTCCCCCGCTTCTGCCAAGTCCTCAGCATGACGCTGGGGCCTTACAAGCGGACTCAGGCACGGTGGGGGCCCGTCTCAAGAATTTCAGCGCGCAGTGGGCTCACTCGCAAGTGGACCCCTGGATCCTGCAGGTAGTATCTCAGGGGTACAAATTGGAATTCGAGACGTCTCCCCCTCGCCGGTTCCTGAAGTCTGCTTTACCAACGTCTCCCCCCGACAGGGAGGCTGTATTGGAAGCCATTCACAAGCTGTATTCCCAGCAAGTGATAATCAAGGTACCCCTCCTACAACAGGGAAAGGGGTATTATTCCACGCTGTTTGTGGTCCCGAAGCCGGACGGCTCGGTGAGACCCATTTTAAATCTGAAATCCTTGAACACTTACATAAAAAGGTTCAAGTTCAAGATGGAGTCACTCAGAGCAGTGATAGCGAACCTGGAAGAAGGGGACTATATGGTGTCTCTGGACATCAAGGATGCTTACCTCCATGTCCCAATTTGCCCTTCTCACCAAGGGTACCTCAGGTTTGTGGTACAGAACTGTCACTATCAGTTTCAGACGCTGCCGTTTGGATTGTCCACGGCACCCCGGGTCTTTACCAAGGTAATGGCCGAAATGATGATTCTTCTTCGAAGAAAAGGCGTCTTAATTATCCCTTACTTGGACGATCTCCTGATAAGGGCAAGGTCCAGAGAACAGTTAGAGGTCAGAGTAGCACTATCTCAAGTAGTACTACGACAGCACGGATGGATTCTAAATATTCCAAAATCGCAGCTGATTCCGACGACACGTCTGCTGTTCCTAGGAATGATTCTGGACACAGTACAGAAAAAGGTGTTTCTCCCGGAAGAGAAAGCCAGGGAGTTATCCGACCTAGTCAGGAACCTCCTAAGACCAGGACAAGTGTCAGTACATCAATGCACAAGGGTCCTGGGAAAGATGGTGGCTTCTTACGAAGCGATTCCATTCGGCAGATTCCACGCAAGAACTTTTCAGTGGGATCTGCTGGACAAATGGTCCGGATCGCATCTTCAAATGCATCAGCGGATAACCCTGTCTCCAAGGACAAGGGTGTCTCTCCTGTGGTGGTTACAGAGTGCTCATCTCCTAGAGGGCCGCAGATTCGGCATTCAGGATTGGGTCCTGGTGACCACGGATGCCAGCCTGAGAGGCTGGGGAGCAGTCACACAGGGAAAAAATTTCCAGGGCTTGTGGTCAAGCATGGAAACGTCACTTCACATAAATATCCTGGAACTAAGGGCCATTTACAATGCCCTAAGTCAGGCAAGACCTCTGCTTCAGGGTCAGCCGGTGTTGATCCAGTCGGACAACATCACGGCAGTCGCCCACGTAAACAGACAGGGCGGCACAAGAAGCAGGAGGGCAATGACGGAAGTGACAAGGATTCTTCGCTGGGCGGAAAATCATGTGATAGCACTGTCAGCAGTGTTCATTCCGGGAGTGGACAACTGGGAAGCAGACTTCCTCAGCAGACACGATCTTCACCCGGGGGAGTGGGGACTTCACCCAGAAGTCTTCCACATGATTGTGAACCGTTGGGAAAAACCAAAGGTGGACATGATGGCGTCCCGCCTCAACAAAAAACTGGACACATATTGCGCCAGGTCAAGGGACCCTCAGGCAATAGCTGTGGACGCTCTGGTAACACCGTGGGTGTACCAGTCAGTGTATGTGTTCCCTCCTCTTCCTCTCATACCAAGAGTACTGAGAATCATAAGAAGGAGAGGAGTAAAGACTATACTCGTGGCTCCGGATTGGCCAAGAAGGACTTGGTACCCGGAAATTCAAGAGATGCTCACGGAAGACCCGTGGCCTCTACCTCTAAGAAAGGACCTGCTTCAGCAGGGACCATGTCTGTTCCAAGACTTACCGCGGCTGCGTTTGACGGCATGGCGGTTGAACGCCGGATCCTGAAGGAAAAAGGCATTCCGGATGAAGTCATCCCTACCCTGATCAAAGCCAGGAAGGATGTAACCGTGCAACATTATCACCGTATTTGGCGTAAATATGTTGCGTGGTGCGAGGCCAGGAAGGCCCCTACGGAGGAATTTCAACTGGGTCGATTTCTGCATTTCCTGCAAACAGGAGTATCTATGGGCCTCAAATTAGGGTCCATTAAGGTTCAAATTTCGGCCCTGTCAATATTCTTCCAAAAAGAACTAGCTTCTGTTCCTGAAGTTCAGACGTTTGTCAAGGGAGTACTGCATATACAGCCTCCTTTTGTGCCTCCAGTGGCACCTTGGGATCTCAATGTAGTTTTGGGTTTCCTAAAATCACATTGGTTTGAACCACTCACCACTGTGGACTTAAAATATCTCACATGGAAAGTGGTAATGCTGTTAGCCCTGGCTTCAGCCAGGAGAGTCTCAGAATTGGCGGCTTTATCCTATAAAAGCCCTTACCTAATTTTTCATACGGACAGGGCAGAATTGAGGACTCGTCCTCAATTTCTCCCTAAGGTGGTTTCAGCATTTCACTTAAACCAGCCTATTGTGGTGCCTGCGGCTACTAGGGACTTGGAGGATTCCAAGTTGCTGGACGTAGTCAGGGCCCTGAAAATATATGTTTCCAGGACGGCTGGAGTCAGAAAATCTGACTCGCTGTTTATCCTGTATGCGCCCAACAAGCTGGGTGCTCCTGCTTCTAAGCAGACGATTGCTCGTTGGATTTGTAGTACAATTCAGCTTGCACATTCTGTGGCAGGCCTGCCACAGCCAAAATCTGTAAAAGCCCATTCCACACGGAAAGTGGGCTCATCTTGGGCAGCTGCCCGAGGGGTCTCGGCTTTACAACTTTGCCGAGCAGCTACTTGGTCAGGGGCAAACACGTTTGCTAAATTCTACAAATTTGATACCCTGGCTGAGGAGGACCTGGAGTTCTCTCATTCGGTTCTGCAGAGTCATCCGCACTCTCCCGCCCGTTTGGGAGCTTTGGTATAATCCCCATGGTCCTTTTGGAGTCCCCAGCATCCACTAGGACGTTAGAGAAAATAAGAATTTACTTACCGATAATTCTATTTCTCGTAGTCCGTAGTGGATGCTGGGCGCCCATCCCAAGTGCGGATTGTCTGCATTACTTGTACATAGTTATTGTTACAAAAATCGGGTTATTGTTGTTGTGAGCCATCTTTTCAGAGGCTCCTTCTGTTATCATGCTGTTAACTGGGTTCAGATCACAAGTTGTACGGTGTGATTGGTGTGGCTGGTATGAGACAGTCTTACCCGGGATTCAAAATCCTTCCTTATTGTGTACGCTCGTCCGGGCACAGTATCCTAACTGAGGCTTGGAGGAGGGTCATAGGGGGAGGAGCCAGTGCACACCAGGTAGTCCTAAAGCTTTTTACTTTTGTGCCCAGTCTCCTGCGGAGCCGCTATTCCCCATGGTCCTTTCGGAGTCCCCAGCATCCACTACGGACTATGAGAAATAGAATTATCGGTAAGTAAATTCTTATTTTATCTTTGCATCATGTGATGTTTGGGGCCAATTTTTTTAAGTGCCATCCTTTCTGACACTGCAGTGCCACTCCTAGATGGGCCAGGTGTTTGTGCCGGCCACTTGGGCCACTTAGCTTAGTCAGCGACCTCGGTGCAAATTTTAGGACTACATATAATATTGTGAGGTGTTCAGAATAGACTGGAAATGAGTGGAAATTATGGTTATTGAGGTTAATAATACTATGGGATCAAAATGACCTCCAAATTCTATGATTTAAGCTGTTTTTGAGGGGTTTTTGAAAAAAAACACCAGAATCCAAAACACACCCGAATCTGACAAAAAAATTTCAGGGAGGTTTTGCCAAAACGCGTCCGAATCCAACACACGGGCGCGGAACCGAATCCAAAACCAAAGCACAAAACCCGAAAAATTACCGGAGCACATCTTTTTATATATATATATATATATATATATATATATATATATATACACACTCATGCCGGGAATTGGAGGGACATATATATATATATATATATATACTGTATGTGTGTGTGTGTATATATATATATATATATATATACACACTCATGCCGGGAATTGGAGGGACATATATATATATATATATATATATATATATATATATATATACTGTATGTGTGTGTGTGTATATATATATATATACACACTCATGCCGGGAATTGGAGGGACATATATATATATATATATATATATATATACTGCATGTGTGTGTGTGTGTATATATATATATATATATATATATATATATATATATAAACACACACACGTCAAAGTGGAAATTTTTAAGTAGGGGTATGGAAAAGTGAAGGTTGCAAGTATGCGCACGCCACACTCCGGAAAAGGGGGCATGGCCACTGAAAGGGTGCGTGTCCTCCAGTGCACCACAATATTAGGACCCCTTATACTATCCAGTACTGGTGCCCCTTTCACATTTTAGCACACAGAATGAGCCGAAATTCACATTATAGCACACGGTATGATCCGAAATTCACATTATAGCACACGGTATGGACCGAAATTCACATTATGCCGCATGGAATGAGACAAAATTCAGGGAAAGTGACAGCAGGGACATAGGGACAGGGAGAGTGACAGAGGGACAGGGAAAGTGACAGCAGGGACATAGGGACAGGGAGAGTGACAGCAGGGACATAGGCACAGGGAGAGTGACAGAGGGACAGGGAAAGTGACAGCAGGGACATAGGGACAGGGAGAGTGACAGAGGGACAGGGAAAGTGACAGCAGGGACATAGGGACAGGGAGAGTGACAGAGGGACAGGGAAAGTGACAGCAGGGACATAGGGACAGGGAGAGTGACAGCAGGGACATAGGCACAGGGAGAGTGACAGAGGGACAGGGAAAGTGACAGCAGGGACATAGGGACAGGGAGAGTGACAAGGAGAGTGACAGTAGAGACATAGGGACAGGGAGAGGGACAGCAAGGGCATACAGTAGGGACTAGGGAGAGAGTAAGGCAGCAGGGTAAGATTACCTACTGAGCAGCGGCGGTGCTGAGGATGCTGTGGTCTGTGGTGCAGTGGATATGGAGACTGTGGTCGGCATGGTGCAGAGGTGCAGAGAAGGACTGAGGGCGTCTGAGGGCGGTGGCGGTGTAGCAGAGGAGGAGGCTGTGGTCGGCGGCACTGTGGCTCCTATGACTGCTGCGCTACTATTTCAAATCTGCAGCGGACCGGCATCCAATCAGGAGTGGCCGCGCACAGATTTGAAATAGTAGCGCCGCGGTCATAGGAGTCTTCAGACTCAGTGCTCGAAGAAGTGCCGGTATGCCATACCGTTGTATACCAGCCCACTTCGAGCACTGTGTGTGTGTATGTATATATATATATATATATATATATATATATGTGTATACATATATATGTATATATATATATATATACATATATATGTGTGTGTGTGTGTGTATGTATATATATATATATATATATATATATATACACACACACACACACAACTGTAGGTCCGTCTCTCCCATTAAAATCCGTGCTGCGCCGGGTGCCCTCACAGAATAGAAGACATAGAGGTACAGTTGGTGCGGCACTCCAAGCGACTGAAGAATTCAGAGGCAGTAAAGCATTTATCATAACAACAACGTTTCAATGCCTTTACGACCTGATGAAAATGCCGGAATAAAGGCATTGAAACGTTGTTGTTATAATACATGCTTTACTGCAGGCCTGGCCAACCTGTGGCTCTCCAGCTGTTGTAAAACTACAAGTACCATCATGCCTTGCCACAGTTTTGCTATTAGGGAATGCTAAAACTGTGGCAGGGCATGCTGGGATGTGTAGTTTCACAGCATCTGGAGAGCCACAGGTTGGCCAGGCCTGCTTTACTGCCTCTGAATTCTTCAGTCGCTTGGAGTGCCGCACCATCTGTACCTCTCTCTCTCTCTCTCTCTCTCTCTCTCTCTCTATATATATATATATATATAGTTGTAGAGGCAGCTTTGTTCCCCCTTCCCCTGGCAGTTCCTCAACCACGGCAGGCAGCAGCTGGAGCCACTGTAAGCCGCTGGGGTCCAGCACCGCGCCACATTACAATAATGAAACGCTGCATAAACTACAGCTCCCAGCAGCCCTTGCTTCTGAGAGCTCTGGCAGCAGGGGCTGCTGGGAGCTGTAGTTTATGCAGCGTTTTCTTTATTGTAATGCGGCGCTAGGCCCTGGTGCGTTACAGTGGCTCCAGCTGCTGCCTGCCGTGGTTGATGCCGAGGTGCGTGAGGAACTGCCAGGGGAAGGGGGAACAAATGTGCGAAGTGTACGAAGTGTATCTACCTCCTGGCCGTGGGTGGCACTGTCGGGTGGTGCCCCTCCTCAGCTAGCGCCCCTGGCGAGTGCCATCCTGGCCAATAGGTAGATACGCCTCTGCTCTAACCCTCCCCCTGGTGGCTAGCCCTAACCATCCCCTCCTATAGCCTTACCCAAACCATCCCACTAGTGCCTAACCCTCCCCCTTGTGCCTAACCCAAACCCTCCCCCTAGTGCCTAACCCTAACCCTCCCCCTAGTGCCTAACCCTAACCCTCCCCCTAGTGCCTAACCCAAACCCTCCCTCTTGTGCCTAACCCAAACCCTCCCCCAAGTGCCTAACCCTAACCCTCCCCCTAGTGCCTAACTCAAACCCTCCCCCTAGTGCCTAACCCTAACCCTCCCTCTTGTGCCTAACCCAAAACCCTCCCCCTAGTGCCTAACCCTAACCCTCCCTCTTGTGCCTAACCCTAACCCTCCCCCTTGTGCCTAACCCTAACCCTCCCCCTTGTGCCTAACCCAAACCCTCCCCCTAGTGCCTAACCGTAACCCTCCCCCTAGTGCCTAACCCTAACCCTCCCTCTTGTGCCTAACCCTAACCCTGCTCTCATATAGCCTAACCCTAACTCTTCCCTATTGCCTAACTATCCCCTCCCATACACTAACCTTAACCCTCCATTTAGTGCCTAAACTGTCCCAAATACAACGGGACAGTCCTGCTAATTGGACACTGTCCCCTGTCCCACCCGCGGCTCGCAGTGTCCCGCGGACGGGGGGCATATTGGATGAGTCAGTGATCACCGCTGCTCTGCTCTGCAAAGCAGCCGTTGATCACTGAATACTGAATGCGCATGGCATCTATCAGTGCGGGGAGGGTTAGCCGGGGGCTGCCCAGCAGTGGGCACGCCCCCAAAATGATGTAAAAGGGGGTCGCTGCACTAGGTCATGCCCCTGCACCCGAAGCCAATCCCACTTCTTTAGAGGCCACGCCCCTTTTTCTGATGTGGCCGCGCTTTCGGTGCAGCATGTCCTGCTTCAATAGTATCAAAAGTTGGGAGGTATGCCTAAACCTAACCTCCCCTCCCATAGCCTAATCCTAACCCTCCCTTTAGCGCCTAACCCTAACCCTCTGCTGCTGCAGCCTAACCCTAACCCTCTGCTGCTGCAGCCTAACCCTAATCCTATGATTCATGCAGAATGCTGGCATGTTACAGACACTGATATGTTCCGTGTCTATATAATTAATGTCGATATTTGGATGTCAATATTATGAACGTCGATATAGTAAATGTCTACATTATGACTACATCATGCATAATGAGTAAGATTTCTGCAAATATAGTTTCCCTTATAGTCTTGCCATACAGTAATTAACATTAGCACTTTTATGGCTATATTATGGCTATGATGAATAACAGCAGACTGATGCATGACACTACAAACTTAGGGGGTAATTCAGATCTGATCGCTCACGAGCAATTTTTTGCAGCGATGCGAACAGATAGTCGCCGCCTACAGGGGAGTGTATTTTAGCTGTGCAAGTGTGCGATCCAGGGGCGTAGCTACCATAGGTGCAGGGGATGCAGTTGCTATGGGGCCCGAGCTGTCTCTGGGGCCCAGCACCCTTCCTCTGCACCTAGTTGCGGAGCCCTGCTGGCAGCTATTACCTTAGAAGTGTGTTGCTGCACCGCAGCCACACCTGCTCACCTGGTAGGCTCCGCCTCTCCTGAGACCTAACTAATACTTGGAGGAGGCGTGACTGAGTCTGCAGGGACATCCCCGGACCACAGCCACTCCTACTCCCAGCGTCTGTGAGGAGAAGAGACTAGACGGACCCAGATGTGACTGCAGTTCAGCAGGCAGCAGCCCACCCGCTGCAGGTAGTGCAAGGGGGAGATCTTTAAGTAGTCGGGGAGAAGCAGGGGCGCCAGAATGGTTTTAGGTTGAGGGGCACCGAAAAAATTACATATTGACGCTCCCCCAATACCTCCCCCCAAGTGCGGGGTTGCGCTTACCCGCGGGTCCTCACAGTGACTTCTCCTTTAACAAGTGTGCTCTTTGCTGTCGCAGCGTGCTATACCATGCTAACATGTATTGCCGGCTTTTCACAGATGCATTACTGGGAGGCCATGCTTAGCCTGCTGGGACATCTCTGCCTCCTCCCAGTAATGCATCTGTGAAGAGCCAGCAATACAGGAGAGCATGGTATAGCACGCTGCAGCAGCAAAGAGCATACTTGTTAAAGGAGAAGTCACCGTGGGGATCTGGGGTAAACGCTCCCCCTTCCCAGGGCCTGTGCCTCTGCCATATTTTGCCCCCCTCCCCGTTCCAACGCCACTGGGGGGGGAAGGGGTCTTTGAGTAATTCACAAGGGGGAAAGGGTGCCTCTTGCAGTCAGTAAGGGGCCGGGAGGGGCCCCCGACTGACTATGCTATGGGGCCCCAATTTGCATAGCTACGTCCCTGGTGCCATCGCATGTGCAGCCGAGCGGTACAGCCGGAATTGACGTCAGACACCCGCCCGGCAAACGCTTGGACACGCCTGTGTTTTTCCAACCACTCCCTGAAAACGGTCAGTTGCCACCCATAAACACCTTCTTCCTGTCAATCTCCTTGCAATCAGCTGTGCAAATGGATTTTTCGTTAAACCCATCGCACAGCAACGATCCGCTTTGTACCCGTGTGACGCACCTGCGCATTGCGGTGCATATGCATGCGCAGTTCTGACCTAATCGTACCGCAGCGAAAAAAACCTAGAGTGCGATCAGGTCTGAATCATCTCCTAAATGCATGGAGGCTCTAACTAAGAACGTTCTATCTGTTCCCTGCAGACAGCTAACCGGGAGAGAGGTGAGAGGTCACACAACAGAGGCTTCAATCTACCGGCTGATAAATCACCATAAGATGAGGATATGTGAATAAATTGTGGCTTATGGATCAATGGGGAAAAAAAGCATAAGAAAGATCACAATCGTTTGCCACTGAGTCATATGGAGACAATATATCATTGACTGCCATATAGAATTTATATATCTGCACATTTGCAGGCAATTCCATGTAACCTTTCCCTGATGTTAGGACTTGAATGGCAATGCAAACCTAGCTTTAACTACCAGCCTGACATTATAAAGATGATAATCCAGAGACTTAATCACCGGGAGCCTACAATGGTAGGGACGCCAGACTGGTATTCTGCTGAAACCTTCCGGCATTACACACAATGTGTTGGTGTACACAAATATACACTGTTAAAAAAAATAAAGGGAACACTAAAATAACACATCCTAGATCTGAATGAATGAAATATTCTTATTAAATACTTTATTATTTACATAGCTGAATGTGCTGACAACAAAATCACACAAAAATTATCAACGGAAATCAAATGTATTAACCAATGGAGGTCTGGATTTGGAGTCTCTCTCAAAATTAAAGTGGAAAAACACACTACAGGCTGATCCAACTTTGATGTAATGTCCTTAAAACAAGTCAAAATGAGGCTCAGTAGTGTGTGTGGCCTCCACGTGCCTGTATGACCTCCCTACAACGCCTGGGCATGCTCCTGATGAGGTGGCGGATGGCCTCCTGAGGGATCTCCTCCCAGACCTGGACTAAAGCATCCGCTTTGGTGGATGGAGCGAGACATGATGTCCCAGATGTGCTCAATTGGATTCAGGTCTGGGGAACGGGCGGGCCAGTCCATGGCATCAATGCCTTCATCTTGCTGACACAATCCAGCCACATGAGGTCTAGCATTGTCTTGCATTAGGAGGAACCCAGGGCCAACCGCACCAGCATATGGTCTCACAAGGGGTCTGAGGATCTCATCTCGTACCTAATGGCAGTCAGGCTACCTCTGGCGAGCACATGGAAGGCTGTGCGGCCCAACAAAGAAATGTCACCCCACACCATTACTGACCCACTGCCAAACCGGTCATGCTGGAGGATGTTGCAGGCAGGAGAACGTTCTCCTTGGCGTCTCCAGACTCTGTCACGTCTGTCACATGTGCTCAGTGAGAACCTGCTTTCATTTGTGAACCCACACAAGTGGCTCAGGTGGTGGGCATTTCTTTGGGGGGCCGCACAGCCCTCCATGTGCTCGCCAGAGAATTCACTTCGTCGTGCTTATTTTCATTTGCATTCTTCTCCTCCACATACTTCTTCTCCTGTGCATTCCTGTCCTCCGCATACTTATTCTCCTGTGCATTCCTCTACTCCGCATAGTTCTTCTCCTGTGCATTCCTGTCCTCTGCATACTTCTACTCCTGTGCATTCCTCTCCTCCACATAATTCTTCTCCTTTGCATTCCTCTACTACACATACTTCTTCTCCTGTGCATTCCTGTCCTCCCCATACTTCTTCTCCTGTGCATTCCTGTCCTCAACATACTTTTTCTCGTGTGCATTCCTGTCCTCCACATACTTCTTCTCACGTGCATTCCTCTCCTCCACATACTTCTTCTCCTGTGCATTCCTCTACTCCACATACTTATTCTCCTGTGTATTCCTCTCCACTACATACTTATTGTCCTGTGCATTCCTCTACTCCGCATACTTCTTCTCCTGTGCATTCCTGTCCTCCGCATACTTCTTTTCCTGTGCATTCCTCTCCTCCAAATACTTCCTCCTGTGCATTCCTGTCCTCCACATACTTCTCCTGTGCATTCCTGTCCTCCACATACTTCTTCTCTTGTTCATTCCTCTCCTCCACATACTTCTTCTCCTGTGCATTCCTCTCCTCCACATACTTCTTCTCCTGTGCATTCCTCTCCTCCACATACTTATTCTCCTGTGCATTCCTCTCTTCCACATACTTCTTCTCCTGTGCATTCCTCTCCTCCACATACTTCTTCTCTTGTGCATTCCTCTCCTCCACATACTTCTTCTCCTGTGCATTCCTCTCCTCCACATACTTCTTCTCCTGTGCATTCCTCTACTCCGCATACTTCTGCTTCTGTGCATTCCTATCCTCTGCATACTTCTCCTGTGCATTCCTCTCCTCCACATAATTCTTCTCCTGTGCATTCCTCTCCTCCGCATACTTCTTCTCCTGTGCATTCCTGTCCTCCACATACTTTTTCTCCTGTGCATTCCTCTACTCCGCATACTTCTTCTCCTGTGTATCCCTGTCCTCCACATACTTCTTCTCCTGTGCATTCCCATCCTCCACATACTTCTTCTCCTGTGCATTCCCATCCTCCACATACTTCTTCTCCTGTGCATTCCCATCCTCCACGTACTTCTTCTCCTGTGCATTCCTGTACTCCACATATTTTTTCTCCTGTGCATTCCCATCCTCCACATACTTCTTCTCCTGTGCATTCCCGTCCTCCACATACTTCTTCTCCTGTGCATTCCTCTCCTCCGCACACTTCTTCTCCTGAGCATTCCCATCCTCCACGTACTTCTTCTCCTGTGCATTCCTGTCCTCCACATACTTCTTCTCCTGTGCATTCCCGTCCTCCACATACTTCTTCTCCTGTGTATTCCTCTCCTCCGCATACTTCTTCTCCTGTGTATTCCTCTCCTCCGCATACTTCTTCTCCTGTGTATTCCTCTCCTCCGCATATTTCTTCTCCTGTGCGATCCTCTCTTCCACATACTTCTTCTCCTGTGCATTCCTCTCTTCCACATACTTATTCTCCTGTGCATTCCTCTCTTCCACATACTTCTTCTCCTGTGCATTCCTCTCCTCCACATACTTCTTCTACTGTGTATTCCCCTCCTCCGCATACTTCTTCTCCTGTGCATTCCCGTCCTCCACATACTTCTTCTCCTGTGCATTCCCGTCCTCCACATACTTCTTCTTTTGTGTATTCCTCTCCTCCGCATACTTCTTCTCCTGTGTATTCCTCTCCTCCGCATACTTCTTCTCCTGTGTATTCCTCTCCTCCGCATACTTCTTCTCCTGTGCATTCCTCTCTTCCACATACTTCTTCTCCTGTGCATTCCTCTCTTCCACATACTTATTCTCCTGTGCATTCCTCTCTTCCACATACTTATTCTCCTGTGCATTCCTTTCTTCCACATACTTCTTCTCCTGTGCATTCCTCTCCTCCACATACTTCTTCTCTTGTGCATTCATCTCCTCCACATACTTCTTCTCCTGTGCATTCCTCTCTTCCACATACTACTTCTCCTCTGCATTCCTCTCCTCCACATACTTCTTCTCTTGTGCATTTATCTCCTCCACATACTTCTCCTGTGCATTCCTCTCCTCCACATACTTCTTCTCCTGTGCATTCCTCTCCACCGCATACTTCTGCTTCTGTGCATTCCTATCCTCTGCATACTTCTCCTGTGCATTCCTCTCCTCCACATAATTCTTCTCCTGTGCATTCCTCTCCTCCGCATACTTCTTCTCCTGTGCATTCCCGTCCTCCACATACTTTTTCTCCTGTGCATTACTCTGCTCCGCATACTTCTTCTCCTGTGTATCCCTGTCCTCCACATACTTCTTCTCCTGTGCATTCCCATCCTCCACATACTTCTTCTCCTGTGCATTCCTCTACTCCACATACTTCTTCTCCTGTGCATTCCCATCCTCCACATACTTCTTCTCCTGTGCATTCCCATCCTCCACATACTTCTTCTCCTGTGCATTCCCATCCTCCACATACTTCTTCTGTGCATTCCCATCCTCCACATACTTCTTCTCCTGTGCATTCCCGTCCTCCACATACTTCTTCTCCTGTGCATTCCTGTCCTCCACATACTTTTTCTCCTGTGCATTCCTGTCCTCCCCATACTTCTTCTCCTGTGCATTCCTGTCCTCCACATACTTCTTCTCACGTGCATTCCTCTCCTCCACATACTTCTTCTCCTGTGCATTCCTCTACTCCACATACTTATTCTCCTGTGTATTCCTCTCCACTACATACTTATTGTCCTGTGCATTCCTCTACTCCGCATACTTCTTCTCCTGTGCATTCCTGTCCTCCGCATACTTCTTTTCCTGTGCATTCCTCTCCTCCAAATACTTCCTCCTGTGCATTCCTGTCCTCCACATACTTCTCCTGTGCATTCCTGTCCTCCACATACTTCTTCTCTTGTTCATTCCTCTCCTCCACATACTTCTTCTCCTGTGCATTCCTCTCTTCCACATACTTCTTCTCCTGTGCATTCCTCTCCTCCACATACTTCTTCTCTTGTGCATTCCTCTCCTCCACATACTTCTTCTCCTGTGCATTCCTCTCCTCCACATACTTCTTCTCCTGTGCATTCCTCTACTCCGCATACTTCTGCTTCTGTGCATTCCTATCCTCTGCATACTTCTCCTGTGCATTCCTCTCCTCCACATAATTCTTCTCCTGTGCATTCCTCTCCTCCGCATACTTCTTCTCCTGTGCATTCCTGTCCTCCACATACTTTTTCTCCTGTGCATTCCTCTACTCCGCATACTTCTTCTCCTGTGTATCCCTGTCCTCCACATACTTCTTCTCCTGTGCATTCCCATCCTCCACATACTTCTTCTCCTGTGCATTCCCATCCTCCACATACTTCTTCTCCTGTGCATTCCCATCCTCCACGTACTTCTTCTCCTGTGCATTCCTGTCCTCCACATATTTTTTCTCCTGTGCATTCCCATCCTCCACATACTTCTTCTCCTGTGCATTCCCGTCCTCCACATACTTCTTCTCCTGTGCATTCCTCTCCTCCGCACACTTCTTCTCCTGAGCATTCCCATCCTCCACGTACTTCTTCTCCTGTGCATTCCTGTCCTCCACATACTTCTTCTCCTGTGCATTCCCGTCCTCCACATACTTTTTCTCCTGTGCATTCCCGTCCTCCACATACTTTTTCTCCTGTGCATTCCCGTTCTCCACATACTTCTTCTCCTGTGCATTCCCATCCTCCACATACTTCTTCTCCTGTGCATTCCTGTCCTCCACATATTTTTTCTCCTGTGCATTCCCATCCTCCACATACTTCTTCTCCTGTACATTCCCGTCCTCCACATACTTCTTCTCCTGTGCATTCCTCTCCTCCACATACTTCTTCTCCTATGCATTCCTCTCCTCCGCATACTTCTTCTCCTGTGTATTCTTCTCCTCTGCATACTTCTTCTCCTGTGCTTTCCTCTCCTCCGCATACTTCTTCTCCTGTGCATTCCTCTCCTCCGCATACTTCTATGCATTCCTCTCCTCCGCATTCTTCTCCTGTGTATTCCTCTCCTCTGCATACTTCTTCTCCTGTGCATTCCCGTCCTCCACATACTTCTTCTCCTGTGCATTCCCGTCCTCCACATACTTCTTCTCCTGTGTATTCCTCTCCTCCGCATACTTCTTCTCCTGTGTATTCCTCTCCTCCGCATACTTCTTCTCCTGTGTATTCCTCTCCTCCGCATATTTCTTCTCCTGTGCATTCCTCTCTTCCACATACTTCTTCTCCTGTGCATTCCTCTCTTCCACATACTTATTCTCCTGTGCATTCCTCTCTTCCACATACTTCTTCTCCTGTGCATTCCTCTCCTCCACATACTTCTTCTCTTGTGCATTCATCTCCTCCACATACTTCTTCTCCTGTGCATTCATCTCCTCCACATACTTCTTCTCCTGTGCATTCCTCTCCTCCACATACTTCTTCTCCTGTGCATTCCTCTCCTCCACATACTTCTTCTCCTGTGCATTCCTCTCCTCCACATACTTCTTCTCCTGTGCATTCCTCTCCTCCGCATACTTCTGCTTCTGTGCATTCCTATCCTCTGCATACTTCTCCTGGGCATTCCTCTTCTCCACATACTTCTTCTCCTGTGTATTCCTCTCCTCCGCATACTTCTTCTCCTGTGCATTCCCGTCCCCCACATACTTCTTCTCCTGTGCATTCCCAACCTCCACATACTTCTTCTCCTGTGCATTCCCGTCCTCCACATACTTCTTCTCCTGTGTAATCCTCTCCTCCGCATACTTCTTCTCCTGTGTATTCCTCTCCTCCGCATACTTCTTCTCCTGTGTATTCCCCTCCTCCGCATACTTCTTCTCCTGTGCATTCCCGTCCTCCACATACTTCTTCTCCTGTGCATTCCCGTCCTCCACATACTTCTTCTTTTGTGTATTCCTCTCCTCCGCATACTTCTTCTCCTGTGTATTCCTCTCCTCCGCATACTTCTTCTCCTGTGTATTCCTCTCCTCCGCATACTTCTTCTCCTGTGCATTCCTCTCTTCCACATACTTATTCTCCTGTGCATTCCTTTCTTCCACATACTTCTTCTCCTGTGCATTCCTCTCCTCCACATACTTCTTCTCTTGTGCATTCATCTCCTCCACATACTTCTTCTCCTGTGCATTCCTCTCCTCCACATACTTCTTCTCCTGTGCATTCCTCTCCTCCGCATACTTCTACTTCTGTGCATTCCTATCCCCTGCATGCTTCTCCTGTGCATTCCTCTCCTCCACATAATTCTTCTCCTGTGCATTCCTCTCTTCCACATACTACTTCTCCTCTGCATTCCTCTCCTCCACATACTTCTTCTCTTGTGCATTTATCTCCTCCACATACTTCTTCTCCTGTGCATTCCTCTCCTCCACATACTTCTTCTCCTGTGCATTCCTCTCCTCCGCATACTTCTGCTTCTGTGCATTCCTATCCTCTGCATACTTCTCCTGTGCATTCCTCTCCTCCACATAATTCTTCTCCTGTGCATTCCTCTCCTCCGCATACTTCTTCTCCTGTGCATTCCCGTCCTCCACATACTTTTTCTCCTGTGCATTACTCTGCTCCGCATACTTCTTCTCCTGTGTATCCCTGTCCTCCACATACTTCTTCTCCTGTGCATTCCCATCCTCCACATACTTCTTCTCCTGTGCATTCCTCTACTCCACATACTTCTTCTCCTGTGCATTCCCATCCTCCACATACTTCTTCTCCTGTGCATTCCCATCCTCCACATACTTCTTCTCCTGTGCATTCCCATCCTCCACATACTTCTTCTCCTGTGCATTCCCGTCCTCCACATACTTCTTCTCCTGTGCATTCCTGTCCTCCACATACTTTTTCTCCTGTGCATTCCTGTCCTCCCCATACTTCTTCTCCTGTGCATTCCTGTCCTCCACATACTTCTTCTCACGTGCATTCCTCTCCTCCACATACTTCTTCTCCTGTGCATTCCTCTACTCCACATACTTATTCTCCTGTGTATTCCTCTCCACTACATACTTATTGTCCTGTGCATTCCTCTACTTCGCATACTTCTTCTCCTGTGCATTCCTGTCCTCTGCATACTTCTTTTCCTGTGCATTCCTCTCCTCCAAATACTTCCTCCTGTGCATTCCTGTCCTCCACATACTTCTCCTGTGCATTCCTGTCCTCCACATACTTCTTCTCTTGTTCATTCCTCTCCTCCACATACTTCTTCTCCTGTGCATTCCTCTCTTCCACATACTTCTTCTCTTGTGCATTCCTCTCCTCCACATACTTCTTCTCTTGTGCATTCCTCTCCTCCACATACTTCTTCTCCTGTGCATTCCTCTCCTCCACATACTTCTTCTCCTGTGCATTCCTCTACTCCGCATACTTCTGCTTCTGTGCATTCCTATCCTCTGCATACTTCTCCTGTGCATTCCTCTCCTCCACATAATTCTTCTCCTGTGCATTCCTCTCCTCCGCATACTTCTTCTCCTGTGCATTCCTGTCCTCCACATACTTTTTCTCCTGTGCATTCCTCTACTCCGCATACTTCTTCTCCTGTGTATCCCTGTCCTCCACATACTTCTTCTCCTGTGCATTCCCATCCTCCACATACTTCTTCTCCTGTGCATTCCCATCCTCCACATACTTCTTCTCCTGTGCATTCCCATCCTCCACGTACTTCTTCTCCTGTGCATTCCTGTCCTCCACATATTTTTTCTCCTGTGCATTCCCATCCTCCACATACTTCTTCTCCTGTGCATTCCCGTCCTCCACATACTTCTTCTCCTGTGCATTCCTCTCCTCCGCACACTTCTTCTCCTGAGCATTCCCATCCTCCACGTACTTCTTCTCCTGTGCATTCCTGTCCTCCACATACTTCTTCTCCTGTGCATTCCCGTCCTCCACATACTTTTTCTCCTGTGCATTCCCGTCCTCCACATACTTTTTCTCCTGTGCATTCCCGTTCTCCACATACTTCTTCTCCTGTGCATTCCCATCCTCCACATACTTCTTCTCCTGTGCATTCCTGTCCTCCACATATTTTTTCTCCTGTGCATTCCCATCCTCCACATACTTCTTCTCCTGTACATTCCCGTCCTCCACATACTTCTTCTCCTGTGCATTCCTCTCCTCCACATACTTCTTCTCCTATGCATTCCTCTCCTCCGCATACTTCTTCTCCTCTGTATTCCACTCCTCCGCATACTTCTTCTCCTGTGTATTCTTCTCCTCTGCATACTTCTTCTCCTGTGCATTCCTCTCCTCCGCATACTTCTTCTCCTGTGCATTCCTCTCCTCCGCATACTTCTATGCATTCCTCTCCTCCGCATTCTTCTCCTGTGTATTCCTCTCCTCTGCATACTTCTTCTCCTGTGCATTCCCGTCCTCCACATACTTCTTCTCCTGTGTATTCCTCTCCTCCGCATGCTTCTTCTCTTGTGTATTCCTCTCCTCCGCATACTTCTTCTCCTGTGTATTCCTCTCCTCCGCATATTTCTTCTCCTGTGCATTCCTCTCTTCCACATACTTCTTCTCCTGTGCATTCCTCTCTTCCACATACTTATTCTCCTGTGCATTCCTCTCTTCCACATACTTCTTCTCCTGTGCTTTCCTCTCCTCCACATACTTCTTCTCTTGTGCATTCATCTCCTCCACATACTTCTTCTCCTGTGCATTCATCTCCTCCACATACTTCTTCTCCTGTGCATTCCTCTCCTCCACATACTTCTTCTCCTGTGCATTCATCTCCTCCACATACTTCTTCTCCTGTGCATTCCTCTCCTCCACATACTTCTTCTCCTGTGCATTCCTCTCCTCCGCATAATTCTGCTTCTGTGCATTCCTATCCTCTGCATACTTCTCCTGTGCATTCCTCTCCTCCACATACTTCTTCTCCTGTGTATTCCTCTCCTCCGCATACTTCTTCTCCTGTGCATTCCCGTCCTCCACATACTTCTTCTCCTGTGCATTCCCGTCCTCCACATACTTCTTCTCCTGTGCATTCCCGTCCTCCACATACTTCTTCTCCTGTGTATTCCTCTCCTCCGCATACTTCTTCTCCTGTGTATTCCTCTCCTCCGCATACTTCTTCTCCTGTGTATTCCCCTCCTCCGCATACTTCTTCTCCTGTGCATTCCCGTCCTCCACATACTTCTTCTTTTGTGTATTCCTCTCCTCCGCATACTTCTTCTCCTGTGTATTCCTCTCCTCCGCATACTTCTTCTCCTGTGTATTCCTCTCCTCCGCATACTTCTTCTCCTGTATATTCCTCTCCTCCGCATACTTCTTCTCCTGTGCATTCCTCTCTTCCACATACTTCTTCTCCTGTGCATTCCTCTCTTCCACATACTTATTCTCCTGTGCATTCCTTTCTTCCACATACTTCTTCTCCTGTGCATTCCTCTCCTCCACATACTTCTTCTCTTGTGCATTCATCTCCTCCACATACTTCTTCTCCTGTGCATTTCTCTCCTCCACATACTTCTTCTCCTGTGCATTCCTCTCCTCCGCATACTTCTACTTCTGTGCATTCCTATCCTCTGCATGCTTCTCCTGTGCATTCCTCTCCTCCAAATAATTCTTCTCCTGTGCATTCCTCTCTTCCACATACTACTTCTCCTCTGCATTCCTCTCCTCCACATACTTCTTCTCTTGTGCATTTATCTCCTCCACATACTTCTTCTCCTGTGCATTCCTCTCCTCCACATACTTCTTCTCCTGTGCATTCCTCTCCTCCGCATACTTCTGCTTCTGTGCATTCCTATCCTCTGCATACTTCTCCTGTGCATTCCTCTCCTCCACATAATTCTTCTCCTGTGCATTCCTCCCCTCCGCATACTTCTTCTCCTGTGCATTCCCGTCCTCCACATACTTTTTCTCCTGTGCATTACTCTGCTCCGCATACTTCTTCTCCTGTGTATCCCTGTCCTCCACATACTTCTTCTCCTGTGCATTCCCATCCTCCACATACTTCTTCTCCTGTGTATCCCTGTCCACCACATACTTTTTCTCCTGTGCATTCCTCTACTCCACATACTTCTTCTCCTGTGCATTCCCATCCTCCACATACTTCTTCTCCTGTGCATTCCCGTCCTCCACATACTTCTTCTCCTGTGCATTCCTGTCCTCCACATACTTTTCCTCCTGTGCATTCCCGTCCTCCACATACTTCTTCTCCTGTGCATTCCTCTCCTGTGCATTCCTCTCCTCCACATACTTCTTCTCCTATGCATTCCTCTCCTCCGCATACTTCTTCTCCTGTGTATTCCTCTCCTCCGCATACTTCTTCTCCTGTGCATTCCCGTCCTCCACATACTTCTTCTCCTGTGCATTCCCGTCCTCCACATACTTCTTCTCCTGTGCATTCCTCTCATCCACATACTTCTTCTCCTGTGCATTCCTCTTCTCCACATACTTCTTCTCCTATGCATTCCTCTCCTCGGCATACTTCTTCTCCTGTGTATTCCTCTCCTCCGCATACTTCTCCTGTGTATTCCTCTCCTCCGCATACTTCTCCTATGCATTCCTCTCCTCCGCATACTTCTTCTCCTGTGTATTCCTCTCCTCCGCATACTTCTTCTCCTGTGCATTCCCGTCCTCCACATACTTCTTCTCCTGTGCATTCCCGTCCTCCACATACTTTTTCTCCTGTGCAGTACCGTCCTCCACATACTTCTTCTCCTATGTAGTCCTATCCTCCGCATACTTCTTCTATGTATTCCTGTTCTCCACAATATGGGACTGATTCATAGGTGAACGCAGATGCAGCTGTTTTGATGGTTGCACATCTGTAATTTATGCAAATACCACTACAAAGGATTTCCCTGGTAAAGTGCATCTGAATGTGCACTTACCACCAACAATGGTCTGCAGGGCCTACCACACAGTGCAGGGGGGAAACGTTTATCACACATAAACATACATGTGAAGCTGTATGTAATATATGTGCTGGTTGATTATCCCGGGTCTCGGCAGCGCTGTGTGTATAACAGGCGCAGTGCGGCACCCGGTACTCGGCATTAGGCTACACTTTCCTTCTAATCCCGCCCCCAGACTCCTGTCAAACTATGCAATGAGAGTCTGGGGGTGGGCTTAGAAGGAGAGTGTAGCCTAATGCCGAGTCCCGGGTGGCACGCGATGCCAGATGCACACAGCGCTGCCGATCCCCAGGTTAACCAGCCAACACATACATTACATGCAGCATGCCGTGTATGTTTATATATGTGCTAAGTGGTTCCTCCCTACACTGTGTGGTCTGCAGCCGCCCCTGGCAGTGACTGAGATGCCCACTCTCAGCGTCCCTAGGTGTTGAAATACCGATTGTCAGAACTGAAGAAGATACAGTAAGTGTTTGGGTGCATTTATAGAGCAATATTTCCCAAGGCACACCAGCATGGAGATGCAGATGATGGCTATGAAAGCAAGTGTACATATGGGGCGGACCAGGTGTAGCGATGCGTACAAATCATACGCATTTACGGGGAGATGTACTAATCCTTGGAGAGTGATAACGTGGGGGAGAGATAAAGTACCAGCCAATTATCTCCCAACTGCCATGTTACAGGCTGTGTTTGACAAATGACAGTTAGGAGCTGATTGTCCTTTATACAGTTCCATGCACACAATGTAGGAGCAATTACAGATGTCTGTAACTCTGCATTTACCCCAGATGTATTGTCTGTTACCCTTGTAAATAACTTTATAAATTGTCTTTGTATTCTGTAGCTGATGATAACAATGGTCAATAGATTTCATTACGCTCCATACAACCCCATGTACATACAGCTTACTGTACATATTTGTGACTGTCTAGTTTGCTCCATGTGGTATTACACTACTTTAATGTATTTTCTTGTAGAAAGGAAACAAATTGACTGTATAGGAAAGGAGTGGGTTAAACCCCATAGGCTGGGGGCAGGCCTGTTTTTGAGCTTTAGGGGTGGAAGTTATAGGGTCCTATAGGAATAGTGTATAGGGGTGGGCTAGTAGTATGATTAGTCTGGTGAGGGGGCTGGGTCAGCCTCTTTTGTTTTAGTCTTCCCACACTCCCTCCCTAAGGGGCGGTTCTGGTAGTGGGGGTTTTCGTCGGCTATGGTGTTTTTGGGTTACGGTTTTTCAGTTAGTGGAACTTTTCGTGGCGGGAAAGAACGGCAAGTTACCTGTTGTTGGTTAGGAAATTGATTGGAGTTAGATTGGTGGTTGATTTTTAGGGGCGCTCACCTTCGTTGACTGGTATACATCTGCTAGACCACCTTTACGGGGGCAGCCTCACCACCTTTACGGGGGGTAGTCAAGAAGAAGGTTGAGTAGATACCTTTGGTGTTTTAGATGGTTTGATTTGGTCGGGGGTTAAGTTGGTTTTAGCCGTTCTTTCGTGCCACCATACTTTAAATGTTATTATCTCATGCAGTCATTAGATTGCATTAAAAAAAGGGGTAGTCGATGGAAAGAATCCCAAGGACAAAAAGTGGGCGCTGATTAATATAACAGAAAAATAATGCAATATAAAAGAAATATATATTAAAAAGAAATTATTAAAATATAACTACTATTGTGTAAGGATCGCCCTACTAGCTGCCCACAATGGTCGACCTGGATATCCACCTAACTGATGACCTCTGAAGAAACCACCCATTGTGGAGGCGGAGAAACGCGTCAGGTGACTTGTTACGACTGTGGAACGCAGGTGGACCGCAACCGGAAGCACCGTAACCGGAAGCCGCGAACCGCGGCATCGTAGCGTCCCCTGCTACCCAGGATTCATACACACGGCTCCCTGTCTCCGTTCCCGCTAAAGCTAAGTGTAAGCCTGAAGGACACTGTACCACACACAGCAGGCACAGCCCTAAGAGAACCGCCGCAGTGCGGCCAGCTACACGGAGGGAGACAGCTGCGGGACTGGCATACCTTGAATTCGGCCACACCATTTGGTGAAGTATACACAGGCGTTGTTCATCTTCGGCCTTTCCTTCCCGCAAAGTGCACATAAGTTTGCACAAGCACTAAACTCTTATTATTAATTACAGCTGCATGCATGCAAAAGAACTAACAACTTAAATCAGGGATAGTGCCTTAACATTTATATAAGTCCTGGGACCCAGGACACAGTTATTATTATCAACTTTTTAATATTCTTGTATCACTGTTGTAACTTGGTTTATATTATTTCTTTGTGTATAGATATTGCCTATGGCATTCTAGCCATATATATGTTGATTTGCTCTAAAAAATCTTTTTACCAATAAATGCTATTGAATTTTTACAAAATCAGCAGCCGTTGTACTAAGATTTCCCTTGAGCTCCCACATCATTTTTTTTCATTAGATTGCATTAGTTCATTTAAATAAATAGCTGACAATTTCTGCCAAAATTATGTCTCCGTGTCTTTATTTGATATATAAAGTATTTTAAGTTTTGTTGTTATATATTGGAAAACACAGGGCAATCATCAGGCGATAAGGGGTTTATAAAAATGATCTACTCTGAAGATGGCTGAAGGTTTATTACATGCCCCTGATTGCATATTTCAGTCCCCACGGTTTTTATTTTGACACAAATTAATTTAAAGCTCAGGTACAGTAAGCTCAGATGGGCATAGTCACTAGCAAATAGCAATGCATAAATCCTCCAGCTACACACACTACAGTACACAATGAGGTGTTTCCTTGTCCTCTTATGATGTCCACTGGGAATTCAGCACTGGAATGAACTCAGTGTAAGACGCAGATACTGTGCCCCCCCCCCCCCCACACACACACACCGCCCTTCCCCTCCACATGTAGTGTTCCTGTAATGAATAAGATTTTTTCACCTAAAATAGAACAAATTAAACTCTATACATATTTTCTATGAGTCTTGAAAAATGCATCCAGAAGCTGCATGAATGAGCTGCAGACAGGGACATAACTACCATGGGTGCAGGCAGTGGCATCACAAGGGGTGTGCGGGGGGTGACACCAAAGTGCCAGCTCCTGCTCAGTGACAGGAGCCGGGTGCTGCACTGTAACATTACGTGCAGCAACCCAGCTCCTGTCACCCTGTAGAAGCCATCACTGCAGACACGCCAGTCTCCGGGGGTAGCCTGCATCTCCCACACCCCCAGAGTGACAAAAAACGGGGAATGGGAAGATTAGCCACGCCCCATCCATGAAGCCACACCTCATTTGCCGCTGCGGCCGCATCGGGTGCACTATAGGTTAGTGACACCTCTGGGTGCAAGGGCTGTAATTGCTGTGGGGCCAGGACCTCATCCAGAGACCCTCTGCCCCCTGCACCTAACTTATCGCACACTGATGCTGCCCTGCAGCTGTACAGTACCGTACAACTCTGAATCAGTCCCATAGTTATGCAGGGCCACCTATACAGGCTTACACATATCCAGGATCCCACCAGCATGCCCAGCCAGCATAGGTTTACCATTTTATTTAAAAAAAAAGAAATGTGGCTATAGGAATACAGTGTGTATGGTGCAATATGCCAATGATCTCTGGATGGAACGGACGGAACCGCCATCACATATGGGAGCCAGAGTGCACAGGTAGCCAAAGACAGCAGCTGGAGGAGCTGAAGCTGACAACTGAAGATTCAAAATGAATGTGTTATTTGCATAATAAAATTTACTTTTGGCACAGAAATGACTTTCCATATTAACAGTAGAGAGCATGGCCGGGCCCAGCTATTTTTCAGGGTGTGTGGTGTAATCATGGAAGGCGTGACCATGCACCCACAAAAAAAATAGTACTTTAATCACCTAGCTGGCTACACTGCAGCCCAGCACACTGCAGCCTGTGCTGGGCTGAGGTGAAGCGCTGCAGCTACAGCTGCCAGGTGAGGGAGATGGGCGATGACTTGAACCTAGGCTGTGCCTCTCCATCAGGCCTGGGCCTGGACAAAAATTATCTGCTTCCCCCCCCTCTTGGCACCACTGCATATCGATAGCACAAAAGGAGCAAGTTGGGGAGTCTGTGCAAAAAAAGGGCATGTAGATGAGTCTGATGGCATATAAGGGGCATGTGGAGAGGTCTGATGGCATATAAGGGGCATGTGGAGAGGTCTGATGGCATATTAGGGGCATGTGGAGAGGTCTGATGGCATATAAGGGGCATGTGCAGAGGTCTGATGGCATATAAGGGGCATGTGCAGAGGTCTGATGGCATATAAGGGGCATGTGCAGAGGTCTGATGGCATATAAGGGGCATGTGGAGAGGTCTGATGGCATATAAGGGGCATGTGGAGAGGTCTGATGGCATATTAGGGGCATGTGGAGAGGTCTGATGGCATATAAGGGGCATGTGGAGAGGTCTGATGGCATATAAGGGGCATGTGCAGAGGTCTGATGGCATATAAGGGGCATGTGCAGAGGTCTGATGGCATATAAGGGGCATGTGGAGAGGTCTGATGGCATATAAGGGGCATGTGGAGAGGTCTGATGGCATATAAGGGGCATGTGCAGAGGTCTGATGGCATATAAGGGGCATGTGGAGAGGTCTGATGGCATATAAGGGGCATGTGGAGAGGTCTGATGGCATATAAGGGGCATGTGGAGAGGTCTGATGGCATATTAGGGGCATGTGGAGAGGTCTGATGGCATATAAGGGGCATGTGGAGAGGTCTGATGGCATATAAGGTACCATAATAATACTATATTAATAATAATGAAGGTGAAAGGTAAGACAGGGAAGAAACAAACTAAAATACAGTTTATGGATGCAGGGCATTAATGGGGTAAAATCTAAATACTTGACCTATCAAAAGGATGTGTGTAAAAATATATACTACATTTACATACTAGCCTGGATTTAATGTAAAAAATGTGATATATTTCTTAGGTACAGTACTACAGGTAGTTTTGAAAGACAAAAATGTACAGGGGTTAGAGTAACAGCAGACACACTTACAAAACTGTGATAAGGGAATGTTGTAAGACAAATAAATGCAATAATTGCTATATACAGTCAACAAAATAAGCAAAATAAACGGAGACTGGAGGCCTGATTCAGAGAAGTACGTAAAGCTGATGTTCCACGGAACTGAGCGATTATTGGCAGACTGCACATATGCTGCATTTTCATTGTGCATGCATCAGGTGCCGCTGTGAACCCACACGCAGAGGATCGAGAGGAAGTAAACATTTGGGGGTGTTGATATGGTGTTAGCGGGGAGTGGTTGTTAAAACGCAGGCGGTCCAATGGCTGTTTCCGGGGCATGTGTCTGACATCAGCTGCTAGCCCTATAGCTGAGGCCTTTGTGATTACTGCCAGGTCCAGTCTGCATAGCCATAGGTCTACCCTTCAGTCCGATCTTCTTTGTTCTTGCATATAGGCTGCATATGTGTACGCAATTGCAAATAAGTCGCGGTAGCTCCGGTGGGCATCTCCATTCATTTCTGGGTGGCAGCTTCACCTGATAATATCTGCATTTGCGTTGCGGAGAAAATCACACTTGCGGCTGCATTAGCATTACGTCTCTGATTCAGGCCCTGGCCTGAATGTTTAGGGGTTAGTTTATGAATATATCAGGGTTAGTTTATATAGAAGTGGTTTAGTTATCCAGTAGTCAATGTTCCAAAAAACTATTGTGGAGCTCTGAAAAGAGAGGTATCTCTCTAGAGCAGGGGTTCTCAAACTCGGTCCTCAGGACCCCACACAGTGCATGTTTTGCAGGTAACCCAGCAGCTGCACAGGTGTATTAATTACTCACTGACACATTTTAAAAGGTCCACAGGTGGAGCTAATTATTTCACTTGTGATTCTGTGAGGAGACCGGCAAAACATGCACTGTGTGGGGTCCTGAGGACCGAGTTTGAGAACCTGTGCTCTAGAGTCTAGAAGCATTGAGGGCTCCTTCAAAATTTTGCTCTGTGGCTCAAAAAGTTCTAGTTTTATCCCTGGCTGCAGACAATGCATTAGAACCGTATATTTTGCAGCAGCGCGTGCTATGACCAATGGTAAGCCGCATCAATCACAATGGCAAAATTGGTGCAACAGTGAGTGATGGACAGTGATTGTGCTTCGGCAGCCATCTGACTAAAAAAGCTTCACTAGGCAGACCAGATGCCGGCTCAGTGGGGTGACATCACAGAGGGAGGAGCATCAGAGGGCCATTCTCCCCCCTGCAGCACATCGCCCAACATCATGATGCAATCGACTCAGAAGGCGGGGCCTGCACTTTAGCCGCTGCCTGTTTAATTTCAGTTTAAGGGGTCTATTTACTGAGCCTTGGGTGGAGATAATGTGGGCGGAGTTAAAGTATCAGCCAATTGACTCCGAACTGTCATTTTTCAAACCCAGCCTGTAAGATGACAGTTAGGAGCTGATTGGCTGGCACTTTATCTCCGTCCACTATCTTCCTCCAAGGCTTAGTAAGTAGACCCCTTAGTTTCCTCTGCGCAATGTCTCACGAGCCGATTGCAGCAGGATTGTTCCCTCGGCCCGGTTATCAGCAGCTGCAGAATGTTTGACAGGCCAAAATTAAATAAAAAGAATTTTAAGCAAATCTTTGGAAAACCTCGTCACCCTTTTATTTCTGTGCAGCATAAATATTCCAGTGCCTATGAGACAATGCGATGTCAAGGCACACGTGTGAATAAAATTACCATCAGATATTAGAAGTGCATTTCGTACTGTAAATATTCACAGCAATAGACATTACCATGCAATCACAACCTGGGCTGTGAAAAGCAGGTAACATAACTCAAGACATAATTGCTGAGTATATTACCTTCCCCGCACATGGTAACACATCGCCAGGCTTCCTGCCACTCGGCAAAGTGCTTTGCATTGAATGTGTGCTTCTCATTAACTTAAATATGTCATAAAAGGGATGACTTTCATTATACCATCTGTGACTCTGGAAAAATGCTGCATGGCTTATTATCTTACTCTTATGTCTTGGTGTATCTTGCGTAAGAGCATATTTGCAGCTGTGCTGTCCCATTTTTAACTAATGCCTAGAATTAGGATCATTTGCATTTCTGGGAAGAAAATAATAAAAAGCTATGCACTTACCTATATGCAGTGGTCAATGTACATATGATGTCAATCAGAGGCGCCACAATGTTATTTGGTTGTGGGCGGGGCAAGATATAATTTCATTTGATTGCAGAATGTCATCATCTCAGCTGGACTTACCTGCCATGCCACCTACCTGAGATATAATTCTTTCTATCTGGGGGAAGGGGGAGAAAGAAAGAGGGAGGGAACACAGGAAGTGGGAGGTGAGAAGGGCGCAGGGCTGGTCCTAGAGGAGGGGTCAGCCCACAGTAACTAGCCACACACACTGTAGGGGCTGGAACTGGGGTCAGGACGGGAGGAGGAGCAGGTGGATTATCTCCACCCTGACACTGCCTGTGGTAATCCTAGATGGCGGCTGCACTGCACCCCGTGACCCAGTACGTTGGGGTCTATTTATGAAGCAGTGAAAAGGGCGGAGAAGTGAGCTAGTGAAGAAGCTGCCCATGGCAACCAATCAGCATCGAAGTAACATTTATAATTTGCATACTGTACAATTGTACGGAGCAGCTGATTGGTTGCCATGGGCAACTTCTCCACAGGCTCACTCTCCCCTCTTTTCGCTGCTTCATGACAGTGGTTGACAGTCTGATGCTGCTTGGGGGGCAGGGAGGGGGCAGCAATGGCATCCGATCCTCAAAACGGAGGTGTGTTGCCGCCATTGTTTGGGATGGATGGGGCCCAGGATCTCCATCCAAGGACATTGATTTCCTGGCCTCTTAGTACAACCCCATGAGTCACGCAGCCGGGCGGTGGTGATACAGATGATCTGTTACTGCGTTTTGGGATGCAGCTAGGGTCAGTAACGCATGCAGGAGCTGTGACACCTCCTGCTGTATTACCATATTGGACCTTTAACTGCTGCTTCCATGTAAGCATTGATAGCTCCTCCAACCACATCTGAATCAGGACCAGTCTGCACAGTCTGCAATAAATCTCTCATTCGGTTTTGCTTGAGATTTAGAACCAGGTTGGTGAGAAGCTGACACTACGGGGGCAATTAAATTCAGGGCGTTGTTGAATAGTGCTGGGATGAGTGCTAGGAATTACTGTATTCAATTAACCGTGCTGTAAACCCACGAGCCACGACTTGAAGATTTCTGGTCGCACCCTTCTGGGGCCTGAACATCAGAAATCCAACTAAACTAGTTGCTGGCTTACCGTGTGCGCTCACAGCATCGCGCCGTTCACTTAAGTTGGAGAATGCCATTTATCACAACTAAACCCCGGGCTTTGGCATGGTCAAATGTATCTCCTGACTTAAATGAAGAGCCCGATGTGGACAACTGAATAGCTTCGGGAACACATTACTATGCGCTATTTAACATCGCCCTGAATCGACTTGCCCCCTGTGACTATGCCATGTTGTGGTACAATAACTCTCATAAAGGCCACACACAGCTTTATAGTTTATTCATTCATCAGATAAGGGGCTAGATGCATCATCGCTTAGAAAGTGATAAAATGGAGAGTGAAAAAGCACCAGCCAATTGGGTCCTAACTTTCATGTCACATGCTGTGTTTGAAAAATGGCAGTTAGGAGCTGATTGGCTGGTACTTTTTCACTCTCCATTTTATCACCTTCCAAGCGATGATGCATCTGGCCCAAGAACATTGTATTGAGCTATTCCAGTGCCGGTATTTCCTTCACACACACCACGATGAGGATCTCAGATATTGTTTAGGAATAGCGTGCTAAACATCCCCTTAGTAAATCTCCCCCTAAATCGTTGTTTCATAATATGTTATTAAAATGCTAATTTAAATAAATGAATAGGTACTGTAGATCATTTTTAAATATTAACAATATTTTTAGTTTCCCATAACTTTACAAGTATATATGGGTGGCATTCAATTTGCCGGCTGTCGGTATCCTGACTGTCAGGATACCGGCGCTGGATTCCCGACACCCGGTGAAATATTGTCAGTCGGAATCCCAACCGCCGCTTAGAAACTCCACTTGGGTGGTGGTCCACACCACCACCCGAGGGGGGAATGTAACCCTGTGGTCGCCACCGTGCCCGAAGCGAGGCAAGCGCAGTGCGCTGCGCTCCCCACCAGTATCCCGGCTGTTGGGATCCCGGCGTCGGTCTACACTGTATTTATATATACTGTGCTGTGTAAAAGTTTTCGGCAGGTGTGGAAAAAATGCTGCAAAGTAAGAATGCTTTCAAAAATAGAAGTGTTAATAGTTTATTTTGATTAATTAACAAAATGCAAAGTGAATAACCAGAAGAGAAATCTAAATGAAATCAATATTTCAATATCTAAATCAAATTACTCTTTGTTTTCAAAACAGCATCAATTCTTGTAGGTACACTTGCACAGAGTTTTGAAGGAACTCGCCATGGAGGTTGTTCCAAACATCTTGGAGAACTAACAACAGATCTTCTGTGGATGTACGTAGGTTTGCTCAAATGCTTCTGTCTCTTCATGTAATCCCAGACAGACTTGATGATGTTGAGATCAGGGCTCTGTGGGGGCCATATCATCCTTCCAGGACTCCTTGTTCTTCTTTACGCTGAAGATAGTTCTTAATGACATTGGCTGTGTGTTTGGGGTCGTTGTACTGCTGCAGAATACATTTGGAGCCAATCAGACACCTCCCTGATGGTATTGCATGATGGATAAGTATCTTTGTCCACCCATCTGCAAAACTACCATTATTAGCACTCACAGCACCGCTTATATCTGATGCAGCTTTACACTGTGTGTAATTGTCTACATGTGTTTTTCCATAACCCTTCAGTTAGTAGCCCTGAGAAAATCCTTTATTGGCAGATATGGATTTTTTAATTGCATTCAGCACAGTACTGGAATCCCCACACAGGGTATCGTAACCTTTTTCTATATATATTTTTTTAGAACCTATATTTATTAATTTTCAGAAAATATTTATTAAGTTATTATATTTATTAATTTTAGTAATAATAGAGAAAAAAAGAAAAGCGTGTTACAGGACAACAAAAACCGGGAGTAGGTACATAACATGTGATATCCAGCATGTAAATATAATACTGTACTCTACCTGATCAGACCAGCCGACAGGGAAGGGGGGGAGCAATGGCCTGATAGTTGAAGCATCTGCATACACAACGCAATGGACGGAGATGGTCTCTCTACACAGCCTGAAGTTGGCTGAACGACGGGCGGGTGGATTGGAGAAATACATGCGATTTGCCGGAGGACGGGATGCGGCTGTCAATATCCCGACAGCGGCATCCCGTCCGCCAGAATGCCGGCAGACGTTTCAACTCTAAGCATCCCCTTGCGGGCTCGGTGGCTCTCTGCACATGCCACAGGATCTATTCCCACACTATGGGTGTCGTGGATACCCACGAGTGGGAGTAGCCCTGTTGCGCCGGTATTCCGGCTGTTGGGATTTTGGCATCGGCATCCTGAACACCGGGATCCCGGCAGTCGGCATGTTTACCGCAACCTGGATTGGACAGATTTGAAAGCAAACATTAATGTTAAAGACCATTGTTTAGCCATTTGTAGGCTGTGAACGATCCTCATTCAGTACCATGCATTAAACAGATTGTTCCAACCAGTTGTTTCGTTGTCTGGTTGGCACGGTTTTTTGTGCAGTGTGTGGCCAGCTTAATAGAAACAGAAAATGGTCAAAAACTAACAAAGCTAGTCAGTATACACTGAGCGGCCAAATTATCATACCCACCGGGTTAGTACTTTGTTGGGCAACCTTTTGCACTTAATAATTATTCTAGGTATGGATTTTATTATGTTGGAATGTTTTGTGGGAGATATTAGCCGGAATGCGATGTACTGTGTCTCCATAATGTTGCCTCCGCCAGCCAGAAAAGTTGTGACGATGCAATAAGGACCCATGCTTTTGTGCTGTTGTCTCCATATCCTCCCCATGCCATCGACAGTTGAAAACAAGAATTGGACAGCAAGCGATTGGAAGCCGGTCATGTGGTCTGACCAATCATGTGTTCCTGAGCAAACTGGAGGTGTTTCACCCTGTTTGCAGCACACAGCAATGGTGTACGGACAGGCCGTCTTTTTCTGTAGCCCACACAATGTAATGTGCAGCGTGATATTTATAGAGAGGCTATCGTCCGCTAATTCTGTTAAGCCCAGACAGTCTAAAAAATAAGGCTTGTGAGGGCCCCCCAGACAACAAAAATGTGGCGACCTCCTATAATAAAATGACCCATTGCACTGTCCACACACCCTTATCCCCCCAATATGGCCACAGTATTGCCAGCGTACCCCCTCCCCCCCCTGCCTCCTTTGCCCCTGTCAGGATTTCTTGCAGTAGGGATGCCGGTGTTGGTGTTTCAATTGCCGGCATCCTAACTGCCGCTATCCCATAACCAACACATCTTTTCTTCATAGTTGACGACTTCTGGGCTGCTCTCTCCGGGAGAGAGCAGCCCGTCGGCTCAGCAGGGGGAGCGGGCAGTGAGGTGACGTGACAGGGGGGTGGGCCAGAGGCGGAACGGGGTGTGGCTTCTGGACAGCGTCATTTAAGCCACGCCCCCACTGTGTAATGCCGCAATTACCGGCATTATACCGCAGGGGGCGTGGTTACGATGACGCGATTCAACAAGAATCGCGTCATCGCCTGCCCGGACCGCCCTCTTTACTCGTTAATTGGGCGGCGGGCAGGGGGTGACCCGCGGATATCGGGAGACTTGGCTGCTCTTCCGGGGAGCCGGGAGGGTCACCCGTTTTTCGGGAGCCTCCCGGCCATTCCGTATGCTTTTCTTAGCGTGACCTATTACACCAGTTGCCTTGTCTGGTACCTTTTGTGGGTGGAAAATATAATCTGTGGAATTTATATACCCAAAATTACTGCACCAACCCTGCATTATGCCTATGCTCTGTCATTTTGTGTAGAGAAGGCCCAGCTTGTCAGGGGTAGATTTATCAAACCTTCTAAAGAGGTGCTGTCCACCAATCAGATTCTTGGTATCATTATACAGAACATTTCTTGCTCCCTCCCACCTGCAGGTTTATCTGCAGGAGTAGCTGCACTCAGCTAGAATTAAGTTTGAATTTAGAATGTGCATTGAACAGTTTTAAGGTGGCCAATCTTTTATTCTCTCCAAGAGATTAATATGAAGAGCAGCTGAGATACACGATCATATTTCCATTTGGTACAGAGCTGAGAAATGCAGTTTGTATATTGGCTGTGATGTATAGCGCGCACACTAACCATCCTTTTATTGAACAAAGGAACAATTTTCTCTCCAGTATTTGTTTCTCATTGTTAAATCTGTCACAGTGTGCGAGGTAATTAGATTTATTTGTTTATGCAGAGAACTCTGGTGCCCAGGTATTCCACACTCGGTGCTAAATCTCCTTCCAAGCAGTCAGAGAGAGCTCCGCCAGGCATCGTTGCTTTGGGCAGCAAATACTTTTATAGTAGATCTTATAAAAAAAAAAAAAAAAAGGACAGAAATACAAATACAATCTGTTCTAATGTAATGTAAGTTCAGCACTGCTATAATTTATAGTCTGCATTCAGGGAGAAGCGTATTTCATCGTGCTGGGTGTGTAAAAAGTCCCTTATTGAGAACAAGCTGCTTGCTGCAGGGGCTCCATCATAACCTCAGATACAATTATTTCATTCATTTATTTAATTATAAGAGGTTCATTAAATAAATCAAAAACTTTTGCTTTTTATCTATCTTTTTAAAATACTTTCTAAAGGATTGATTCCTTCTGCAACTTTTAGCGCTTCAGACAGCCTCACCTCTGTGCTATGGAGAACATCGGTGGTCCTTCCCCACTGAGCATCAAGGTGGTGCAGTGATTAGAGCACTGCAGTCTCGCTGCACTGGGGCGATGGGGCAAATTCCCCCTAACGTGTGGTGTTTGTGTGTTCGCCCCATGTTTGTGAAGGTTTCCTCTAAGTACCCCAATCTCCCAAAAATACTGATTCCGCGTTATCGGTTAATTGGCTTCTAATGAAATTGACACTAGTGTGTATTTCTGTGGTAACAATGTCGACTTGGGGTGGAGGTAGAAGATGCACAGGATGAGAAATGTGTATTGAATGTTGCATATTGGTTCCATGGTTATAGAAGCAGCATTCAATGCACAGCAAATGGCTACCGATTTACTTATTAGGATGGGAGACTGTGGGTCTGAACAGGTGTATTATTATTATTACTATTGTTTCCCCTGTTCTTAAAGAACCCACCATTTATCCTAGCACTTTCTACAACTACAGATCCATCTCTCTCCTCCTTTTTGCCTCCAAACACCTTGAACGTATTGTCTGCAACCGCCTTACTGACTTACTTTCCTTCCACTCACTGCTTGACCCATTCCAGTGTCTTCCAACCTCTCCACTCCACTGAAACTGCCCCCACGAAAGTCTGCAATGACCTTCTTGCTGCTAAATCCAAGGGCCACTACTCTCTTCTTATTCTCCATGACCTCTCTGCTACTTTTGACACAGTGGACCAACCTCTCCTACTGCAAATCCTTTACTCCATTGGTATGCGTGATGCTGCCATCTCCTGGCTGTCCTAACTCTCTGATGGCTCCTCTCATGACTCCACCTATCTCTCACTTCCCCTAACAGTAGGTGTCCCCCAAGGTTCTGTTCTTGATCCACTCCTGTTCTCTTTCTATACGTCCTCTTTAGGTAAGCTAATTCACAGATTTGACTTCCAAAATTATCTCTATGCTGATGTAATCTACCTTTAAACCCCTGACCTGTCCCCCTCTCTCCTCACTCGTATCTTCAACTGTCTCTCTGCTATCTCTTTTTGGATGTCCCAGCGCTTTCTTAAACTTAACATGTCTAAGACTGAGCTTATCTATTGACAGCACAACTTTCTCCTCTAGCCCTCAAGCATGTGTCTTGGCGTTAACCTTGATTCCTCCCTTTCCTTCATACACATTCATAACCTCTCACAGTCCTGCTGTTTACATCTTAAAAATATTTCCAGGATCAAACCCTTTCTCAACCTGGATGCCACTGAGACCCTCATCCACTCACTGGTCAGTTCCAGACTGGACTACTGTAATCTGGCCTCCCTGACAAATGCCTCTCTCCACTCCAATCTAACCTCAATGTTGCTGCCCAGCTCATCTTCCTCTCCAAACATAATAGGTCCACCTTCCGTCTCTTACAAGCCCTTCACTGGATATGGATACCCTTCTGAATCCAATTCAAGCTTCTCACACTCACTGACAAAGCCCTCACTCGTTCCTCTCCCATTTACATATCTGACCTTATCTTCCTTTACACTCCATCCTGCCCTTTTCGCTCCACAAATGCATGCCGCCTCTCCTGCCCACTGATTGCTTCCTCTCATTCCTGCCTTCAAGATTTTTGCCGTGGTGCTCCCTACCTCTGGAATTCTCTACCTCCCCCTATCAGACTCACCACCTCTCTACAAAACTATAAACATTCTCTCAAGACCCACTTCTTCCTCAAATACAGCCATCTCTCATCTTAACCCTCAGTTCCATGTTTACTTCTACCCCATCTGTTTCACCCCTGTCTGTATGCCCCTACCCTTCAGAATGTAAGCTCTCACGAGCAGGGTCCACCCCCCCTGATGTGCTTTTCCCTCTCTTAGACAATTTTCTACTCTATACCCCCTACAATGGCACCTAACCCTCGGTTTCTGCCACCCTGATGATTATTTCAGTGTCCTGTCCCCTGATGCAGAAATGTTTAATTACCATGTACTTGTCCTACATTATCTTGTACAGTAAGTCAATGTTTTCTAACTTTGTTAATTTGTGTATGTAGTTTGTTAGGCGCTGTGGAACCCTTGTCGCACCATATAAATAAACAATAATAATATTAGAATATACTGTATTCTCTGTATTGCTGCTTAGTGGGGAAGTTACATGGCGAAACGCATATCACCATACCTTTAATCAGTATCGCAACATCTTCAGTGCAATGCTACCAGCCCCCCCTCAGCTGACAGATATGTCTGAGAAGCTTAAGCATCTCCACCCTAGAGACGGATAAGTACAGTCTGTCTCTGAACAGTCTGATAGTGCCTCTTAATCATACTTACCTACTCTTCCGGAATGGCTGGGAGGCTCCTGAAAATCAGGTGGCGCTACCGGCCACCTGGAAGAGTTGGCAAATCTCCAGGCCGGCAGTCGATCCACCGCACCCCCTGGGGAAACACTCAAGTATCCCCGCAGTGTGGGTGCCGATGACGCGATTTGCGTCATCGTGACTCCGCCCCATGCCCCACTATGCCAGTAATCTTGGCATAGTGTAGTGGGGGCGGGGCCATGATGACATAATCTCGTGGCTATGCCCCCTGCTCCTCCCAGTTATGCCTCCTTTTGCCGCGCCATGTCCCCTGCTGAGTCGGAGGAGGCAGCCAGAATGTTGGCATCTATGCTCTTAGTACATAGGAGGTCTACCACATGCGTGGTAAACTACTCACCTCCTTCATATGCATCTGTGCTATGTGTGTGCCCCTTTTATATTAAACACCTTACAACATAGAGACTTGCCAGTACCACTAGGTGACCTATGTCTCTTTGGGGGGAATTCAAATATTGGAAAAGTCAGTTGGATGTCTGTTTCTCCCTGTCTATTAGATAGGAAAACACAGACACCCAACCGACTTTTCAAACATTTGAATTTCCCCCTTTGTGTCTCATCCTCATCAAGTGAGCCTAAGCACATCTCAAAATAGCACTAAATTACCTCCAGTTTAACACCAGTATGTATGAAGACAGTGCTTGCTAGATCAGTGTTTATAATGTTAGCATCAAATAATTCTTATGTTCAGTGTAACAAAGTTGTGTACAGCATTAGGGAGATTGCCAGTTCCCGTGATTAAGCCAAGAGTGTTCTTACATCGGAATGCAGTCAGCATCCCGGCGGTCATGTGACCAACGCCAGAATCCCGACACCACTCGGAAGCCCGGTGGAAGAACCCTGACTGTCAGCATCCAGTATCACACCCCTTACAATACAACTTGCATCTCGTGCTCCTGAAGCTTTTATATAAATATACCAGGTAATTTCCAAGCATGCACAGATAGGTGAGGGCTGCATAGGCATGAAAACATATAAGAGTCTTATATATCTTTGTGATTGGTTAGTTTAGGTATATTGGGCCTAATTCAGATCTGATCGTAGATGTGCTAAATTTAGCACATCTATGATCAGTTTCACAGACATGTGGGGGGACGCTCAGCACAGGGCTAGTCGGCCCCACATGTCTGGCTCTGCCCCTCCCCCGCATGGGTACAAAAACATCGCACGGCGGCGATGCTTTTGTACCTGGTGAATAGCTCCCTACCTGCGCAGCTCCTGCACTCTGGTAGGGAGCTACCCGCCGCGTCCTGGGTCGCAGCGGTTGCGTGTGACATCACGCAGCCGCCACGGCCTGCCCCCCCCAATGGTCTGGACATGCTTCCATTGTCCGGACCACGCCCCAACAATGGCGTTCTAATGTTGTTGGCACAACCTCTCCCGCCCCGCAACTGCCTCTGCCTGTCATTCATGCATAGGCGATCGCAGCCCTGAGATGCTGAAAGCGTCTCACTGGGCTCCTGGGGGGGCGCACGCACAGTGTGGCCGCTGCGCACTCCACAAAGTAATTCAGACTGCGATCGCTGCCGCTGCAGCAATGTGGTCTGAATTACCCCCATTGTTGCTAGGCAGATCAAGTTCAGTTTATGGTTTGTAGTTGGCTAGGGATTAGTCTATCAGTGAGTATACCGGCGGATTCTTTTGTTAGGGTATATAAGGGTGAATTTAGATTTCAGGTTAAACACACCCCACCCAAATCTAACTCTCTCTACACATGTTACATCTGCCCCACCTGCACTGCACATGGTTTTGCCCATTAGAGAAAAAGTTTGCTGTTGCTATAAGGTCTGAATTAGGCCGTCAATTCGAATTAAGTAAGCGGGAAGGCGCTACTTTCCAGCGGTCACCTGTGGCATAAGCAGTCGTTGTGGGGCACTTACCCTTTTGAAGGACGGCGGGTGTGTCCTGCCCTTGTGGGAGGGCAACGGGCACTTCACTGCGGGAGTGTCCGTACTGTGTCTAGTAAAGGGTGGTGAGACCTTCTCAGCGCAGGTTATGCTTATATATAGATGGGGCATTTCAGTCGTCGCCATTTCTCAGTTGGGGCTTTTTGGTCGCCACCATTTTATAAGATCTTGTCGACTGGAGCTGGTTAATTGTAGCCTCTTCCTCGCCACCCTTTACGAATAGTGTCACATCAATTAATAAATTTAATGTCCTTTTAATCCAATGCAGTGGTGTCCGTGTCGTTATTCTTAGTTGATAACCTAGCTTATACCCCTTTCACATCGCACTATAAACCCGGTATCGACGCGGCATATTGCCGTGTCGAAACGGGTCCGTGTGCGATGTGAAAGGTCCTTTGGTGAATTAGCGGGTCGCCTGACCCGGTAATTCAACCCGGTAAAAAAGAAGGGTTATTACCGGGTTGATTACTGGGTCAGGCGCAGTGTGAATGGGAGCCCGTTCCGATGCGACACGGCTCCCATTCACAGCATAGGCAGAGGCGGCGCAGGAGATGAGCTCATCTCCCGGCGCCGCCTCCACCCCCGCCCCTGCTGCTGCTGCGCCCTCCGCTGCTATGGCAACCGACCCGGTATATTGCCGGGTTGGAAAGCCAGCAACGGAGCGCAAATGCCGGATCCCACCTGGTAAGTAAGTACACGTTTCTCTTACCGGGTAGGATCCGGCATTTGCGATCTGAATGCAGCATTAAAGTGTGCTGTAAAGGTACAATCGCAATAAATGAATAGTCGCCTTATAATGCTCCAGGTAATTAAACACAAATCTTCTCCCTATCACATCGTCTAGCTCAGCGGACAGTCTGTGTACGCATTATTGCATTATTTCTTTCATACAGTCACCTATACTGTCCTAAATCTTTACTAACACTGTTCGCTGCTTGAGAGTTGGGATAGCGGAATTTATGACTTTCAATTAGTTTCAGACTAGACCTGCACTCTTGTACAAACACGTCCGCGTGACCCAAAGTTTTCTCTTTTATTATCTATGAATCAAGTTTTCAGGGCGCAGAGAAAGTGCAGACTAGGAAAGTAATGTGTGCAGGGGTTGATTAAGGTTTTGAATGTCTTTGGGGGAATTCAATAAACCCTGATAAGCTGGCAATTTCGGGGGTTAAAAATACCTGAAAAGTAACTTGTTTTCGTGGCCGCGGACATGAAAACACATGGATACAAGAACTTGTCCCTTGTCCATGTGTTTTTCACAAGAATACGGGTCAGCGCAAAAAAAGAGTCCGCAACTGAACTGCCCAATGCCACCATTGTGCAACAGATTGCAGTAAAGCCCTGTTTTTTTTTTTTTTTTGCGGGTGTGCTTATACTATAGAATTGAATTCCCCTTTAAGTTGATATACTTCAATGCTGCTAAACATGGAGCACGGCTCGTATGCATGCTCAAGAAATTACCATTCGTACTGCACACGTGCAGTTAACAAATGTTATGCAACTGACATGTTTGTCTTGATATCTAAACGGGGGTACACACGCAGAGATCCGTGCTTAATTTCTAAGCAATCTGACTAGATTGCTTAGAAATTAAGCATGGATCTCTCCGTGTGTATGCCCCATAGCGATGCGCAGGCCCGCGCGTCGCTATCGCCGGTACTAGATTGGCCTGCGTGCAGGCCAAATCTAGGGGGTAATTCAGACCTGATCGCAGCAGCAAATTTGTTAATAGTGGGCAAAACCATGTGCAGTGCAGGTGGAGCAGATGTAACATGTGCAGAGAGAGTTAGATTTGGGTGGGGTGTGTTCAAACTGAAATCTAAATTGCAGTGTAAAAATAAAGCAGCCAGTATTTACCCTGCACAGAAACAATATAACCCACCCAAATCTAACTCTCTCTGCACATGTTATATCTGCCACACCTGCAGTGCACATGGTTTTGCCCAACTGCTAACAAATTTGCTGCTCAGGTCTGAATTACCCCCCTAGTTAGATTGCTCATTTCGCGCTGTGTGCTGAGAGGAGGGGGGTAATTCCAAGTTGATCGCAGCAGGATTTTTGTTAGCAGTTGGGCAAAACCATGTGCACTGCAGGGGAGGCAGATATAACATGTGCAGAGAGAGTTATAGGCCCTACACACTGGCCGATTTGTTTGAAAGATATGAACGATCTCGTTCATAAATGAACGAGAACTCGTTCATATCTTTCAGTGTGGAGGCTCCAGCGATGAACGATGCGCGGCCCCGCGCTCGTTCATCGCTGGTCCCCCGTCGGCTGTGCATGCAAGCCAATATGGACGATCTCGTCCATATTTGCCTGCACTTCAATGGAGCCGCATGACGGGGGGAAGTGAAGAAACTTCAATCCCCCCATCACTGCCCCCCCCCCGCCGCCGGGTCGCTCGTCACCCGTATCCGCCGTCGGGCAGCTCGGCGGCGCATCGGCCAGCGTGTAGGGCCCTTTAGAATTGGGTGGGGTGTGTTCAATCTGCAATCTAATTTGCATTGTAAAAATAAAGCAGCCAGTATTTACCCTGCACAGAAACAAAATAACCCACCCAAATCTTACTCTCTCTACACATGTTATATCTGCCTCCCCTGCAGTGCACATGGTTTTGCCCAATTGCTATCAAAAAATCCTTCTGCGATCAACTTGGAATTACCCCCGGGGAGAGATGTGTGCTAAGCGTTCTGTGCTAGATCTCTCAGCACACATCTCTGGGAGAAATCTCAGAGTGTGTACGGCCATTAAGGATCTTGTGGAGTGTAGAGGAGACAGTGGTTTTTGGAGAATCCAATGAAAACTTTAAATATAATCACACACATTACAATGTACTTAACGTAAAGGTTTTAGCAGTAAGTATTTTATTATTATTATTATTATTATTATTATCATCCTTTATTTGTATGGCGCCACAAGGGTTCTGCAGCGCCCAATTACAGAGTACATAAATAATCAAACAGGAAAACAGTAACTTACAGTTGATGACAGTATAGGACAAGTACAGGGTAAATAAACATAGCTACATCAGCAGCTGACACTGAAATAAGTATCAGGTGGCAGAAGACTGCTGGATGTGGTACAGTTGTATATTATTAAAGTAAGAGAAAGGATAAGCACATGAGGGAAGAGGGCCCTACTCGTGAGAGCTTACATTCTAAAGGTGAGGGGTAGACAGACAGGGGTGACACAGGCGGGGTACATAGAGAGCGTGGAACAGTTTATCATAGTTATCAGTATCATGGTTATATAGGCACAGCCATCGGACAGTCACTTTAAAAACTTTCCTCTTAAAACCGCCCAGGGGCAGCTGGATAACAATCAAGCTTCTTTCATTAAGCTGTGCTGTAACTGCCAACATGGAGTGAATTAGGTCTTTTATTCCCTGGTTGCAAAGTCCTGGAGCCCTAGGCTACACCCTGTTCAGCCTAAGGTTGATCAGGCACTGAACGCATAACAAACATGATAAAATGTGTGCAAATGGCAAGTGTGAACTTGCTTTATAATTAATAAGGATTGTGCTGCATTTGTTGAGATTAAGCTAGCCTTTCGCAATTGAGAATGTGTTACGTTAGCAAGTCCAAAATCATAAACAGTAGGACACTGTGAAACCAAAGCAGAGTTGGACATGTCAGCCGTTTCATAGCCGTCACCATCATCAGTGTGCCCCAGCACCAGCCGTATTCTTGGTGCCTTTGTGGGAGCAGGGCCGGAAACAGAAATCTTGGGGCCACGTACAGTGATATCTCTGGGGCCCCCTCAGAATATATATATATTGTCAAAGTTGAAAAATATTGTAATGCATATACCCTGTACTAACCCCATGCACATGCCCGCTGCGCGTGCACTTATTCCGCCGGGAGGGCACATATCCTCAATTTGCGTAAAGTAGCTCCCCACGGCCATGCGCCTTAGCGCGTGGTATGCGCATTTACGGTAGAGTTTGTGAACGCATAAGAGGGTTATTAGAACATTACATATTTAACCCAAATAGTGTACATTTTAGATATAGCTCCCTTGTACCACATAAGCAAGTATCAACAGTTTAAATGGTTCCAGGACTCAGAGATACGCATTTTCATGATAGGAAGGGTCAGACTAAGGTTAGAAGGTGATGTCTAGTATCCAGCTGTAGGGTATTTTAAGGGAAACATTCTGGTGTTGGTTTGAGGAAGATCGCATGTTCCTGAGGATAGTTAGATGCAGAAGTGGAATATAGATAGATATGAACTGTGTTTACTGTATGTTATGTATGTGGAGGGAAAGAGAATGAAACTCAGTCACACATAAATTAAATCTCCCAGAGACTAGAATACAATGGCCTTATTTACACTAAGCTTTGAGATTCTATGAAGAGGGCAAACACCTTTGTTTACTAAGATGGCCAGGTTTCTATTTGAAACAATGAGTGCTGAGTTGTCATTGTCTCACCTGAAAGGAAGGGACAAACAGGGTGACAATGCCCAGGAGCCGAGGCTGTTTGGAAAATCAGAAACTATAGCTAACCACAACAAGACCAGACAGATAGAAATTTAATATATTAACATTTCTAGTCTAAAACCCATGGAAATGTAGGTGTTCATATATATATATATATATATATATATTATATATTATATATATATATATATATGAAGGAATAAATATATAATTCCTAACAAATTGTAATAGCAGGAGTATGTGTGTACGTATGTGTATATATATATATATATATATATATATTTATGTGTATATATATATATATATATATATATATGAATATGTTGATATATGTATATCTTGAAGACTGAAATAGATAATCATATCATCTGTGGGATCATATTGTTCAGAGACACGTAAACATTAATCTGGTGGGAATAAGAACTTTATTAAAATTTACCTCATTAAGTTATTAATAATACCAGATTTATGATTAATGTGATGGGTTTAACTGATCATGGGGCGGGAACTCAGATGTAAACAACAGAAACCACATCTCAAATCCTAGCCATCGCCCACTTCTTGAACTGACCAATGGTCCCCGGTGCACAGGACATGTCCCACCCCCTAACCAATGGAAGAAGAGAACACAGTGTCTATTGTATTATGTCTTGATCTACTGAATAAAGAGCGAGCTGCAGGCCAGGTCACTATCACAGACTCTTAATGCTTTCAACCTGATTAGCGGAGGACCGGAACCGGGAAGCGCTTGCGAATATTCACACGTATGTACATTGACTGTAGCCATTTACTCTGTTGTAGATTTATTTTGTTAGCCTGTAGTGTATAATTTGTACTGTGTTACCTTTTGAAATAATCCACGGTGGCTTTAGAACCCTGTGGTTTCAACTACAAACCGGTGTTGTGTCCTCACTTTCCTGCAAGGGTTTAAAGCGTATTTAACTGTATAAGGTTTATAAGTATTGATAAGGTGTACGCACTGCGGGTACTTTATACCGTCAGTGCTACTTATTGGTTTAAAGTGTAATCATATCATTGCATTGTATAACTATATAAGGTTTTAAGGTGTATTAATTGGGTGCGAACGCACTGCGTGTACTTTGTACCCGCAGTGCGGCATTTGTACGCTAGAGTGCGTACACGGTACGGGACTCTGTGCGCAAATAGCGTAAGAAGTACGTAGCGTGAGCTAGCGACCGCAGCAGCTCCATGGTAAAGGTGTGTTTAAAGGTATAGCTTTGTGTTGAAAGGTAATATTGACATTATCAATTGAGGGCTCGTCCAGTTTTTCCTCATACCCACAGCCTAGCAGGGTACAGCAGACTTTATCTATCAGCGAAGGGCGGGAAGGTATCCCACACAAACCTTCTCCTGGTTGGTGGATACACTATTGCTGATAAGATAAGTGTCTGCTCTGCAAGGTTTGTTGGGATGCTGGTGGAATCCGGAAGGTAAGAACGCAAAGCTATTTTTAAAGTCTGTGAATTTCTGTTTGGCGCCAAATGCGCACACAATACAAGCATACACCTGTACTCTGCATATTTGATCAAATTTGGCAAAACAAGGTTCAAATGAGTCATATTGTGTTTGATTCAGATTGGTTGCTTATCTGTTAAGTAGGGTAAAAGTACATTTAAAAGTTGCTGCAAAAGCCTTGATATAGTGTTTTTTTTTAACTCAGGCCTAAAATAACTTCAGGGGCTTGCATGGTGTGTGATTTCTTTGTGACAAAGGAAGCCGCATGGTCTGTCCTCCATTTTGGACTAACCACATGGCTTGTCCACCATTTTGTGTAACCCTCAGGGATGTGGAAGGGGGAGGAGCAGCGGCCATGTTGGGAAGGTCATTTTTTCTAAATGGCTGATTTCACTGCCCGGAATAATCAGCTGTCCTTGGTCAAAAAGAAATCACCATTTATGAGTTACCAATGCATTTATTTAACACATGCCATAGTCAATTACAAATAGTTCCAGCGGGGCCTACTGGAAAGTTAATAGTAAGATGAATACTTGATGTAAGAACCACACACAGATATAAACAAAGTTTTTTTTCCCTTTTACCTCTAAGATTCCGTTAACTCTGCTTGCTATAAGATAGCCATTGAAATGCAAATTAACCTGTGTAACTGCTTTTTCCTAGCAGTGAAAAAAAAAAACCACATTTACAGGCAGCCAATAGCACAAATTGATCAGTTTCCAATAATTTAGTTTAAAAAACTTTTTTACTGTATTACCTCTGGGGAAAGCTATCAGTTAACAGGAAAAGATATTTTTCTGATCAGAAAACTATAGAATGTTAGTGTGGGCTGAATAAGGTGTGAATGTAATGAAACCCGCTTGGTGAACTTGGTGATCTTGGTGAAGCTTGGTGAAACTTGGTGAAGCACGGTCTAGGTGAAAACGTGGTGAGCACGGTCTAGGTGAGTGTGATAAAGTTTTCGTGGTATTACACTCCGGCTGTTTTGGAGCACAGTGTGGAGACTCCAGTGATCCTACCACTTATAGATAGCAAGTGTCTATAAGCGGTACGATTGGCCCGCACGGTTGTATGGGCAATACGTGACGCAACGTGATACGAAGTTTTGCATATTTGTGCGTAAATCTCGTCATCATACGCGTTGTATGAACCACATGCAAGCGTGATTTGTGTAAAGTAAAGGTTTAGGGAGTTTTCGCTGGTCTCTCAGGAAAATCTCCAGAGGCAGATATTCACTGGGTACGGTAAGTTACTCCTAAAGGCCCAGGGAATATAGGCCGAAGTAGGGCCTGCAACGGCTACACGTGTCTGCTAAATAAGGCGGATCCGTGATACTCGGAGCAGAAGAAGTTAGTGGAAGAACTTTGAGGACTTCCACCGGTAGACTACTGTGTTTGGTGCATTTTAGGAAGTTTTCCCGTGTTAAAAAGGTCCATAATGGAAGCCAAGTGCACAACACAGGGACGTTCCTCAGTTAGGATTCAGACTGCAGATTTCAGACCCAGGGGGTCAGCTCGGTTAGTAATGTGGGGGAAGTATGGTCCCCACACTAAGACCTTTTGTGATGAATGGACACAAATGACTGTGGGGGATAAAACGCCATTTCCTGGGATAGGTAGTTTTGACTCAGAGGTGTTGCAGAATTTAAGGATTAGGATATGTCTGTTAAAGTCCCAAAAACAAAGGATCAGACACACAAACTGTTTACATTTATGGCAGCAAGAGGGCGATATGCAGAGGGAACTAGCTTACACAGCCGGTTCCAAACCTAGCAGGAAACTGATGGCAACCACACCACCACCACCGTATATTACAGGGAAGAAAGTGGCTACAGTCAATGATACATCCGTAAATGATAGTAATATGAAAGAACAATGTATTAACCCTAACTTTTGCAAAATGTATCCTGTTTTGAAGTCTCTCCAAGGTTTTATGTCACAGGAAGATGAAGGAGTCAGCCAAATTGCAGCTCTCCTCCAAGCAGTCATGTTGCAGGAAACTCAGGTGGGACCTGTCCAACCAGGTAGTGCAGTAACAATATTCCCCAATGAAAGAACGGGTGAGGTCACAGCTACCGGTAAGTATGAGACAGTTTATTGCACAGAAACAACAACACCACACAGTAAACAGATTAGGAACAGAATGGTAGGATTACACCCTGTCTTGGGAATAGTAACTCCCAATGGGGAAACCGATAGACAGGAAGTAGTCCTCACCGGGAATAATGCAATGTATTGCCCGTGGCCCAGAGATGAGCTGCGATCAATCATTTCAGAATTCCCCAACCCTCAGAAGCATTTAGCCAGATGTCAGAAATTTATCAGAGATCTGGGTAATGTGTATGAACCAACAAACCAACATTGGCAGACATTTTTGAAAGCATGCCTACCCCCTAATATTGACACCCAAAAATTCATCACTGATTGTAGATTAGAGTCGGACAGTCCTATGACTGATAGAAACAATCAGGAAAATATAGAACAAATTAACAAACAACTAGAGTTGTGTTTTCCCACTGAGTGGAGAAGAATTTTCTCCATAAAACAGAGGAAAAATGAAATGACATCTGAATATTTCCATCAAGCACTGCAGGAAATGGCTAGATACACTGGGATCGAGGACATTAAGGAAAATGTACATCATAGAGAGATAGCTGTGTCCGTTGTCAAAGTCGAAAAATATCCTGATACATATGCTTTGTACTAACCCCTCATGCACATTCCCGCTGCACGTGCACACGCTCTGCCATGCGTGCACATATCCGCAATTTGCGTAAGATCGCTCCGGCGATCACGCGCGGTGTATGCGCATTTACGGTAGAGTTTGTAAGCGTCTAGCATGCGACTCGATCATAGCATATTTTACCCAAATAGCGTATATTGTAGTAAATATTTCCCTAGACAATGTCAGTAAGTATGTTTAGTTTAAACTGTTCCTGGACAGGGAGATTCCTCTTTGCATGATAGGAAGGGTCAGACAAAGGTTGAAAGGTGGTGTTTATTATCCAGTTGTAGGGTATTTTATGAGTAACATTCCGATGCTAGTTAGGAAAGGATCGCTCGCTCCTGCATATAGTTATGCACAAAAGTAATTTATGAACACATATTGTATTTGCTGTAAATTACACATGCGGCGGGAATCCTGAGGATACCTCCCACCAGAGCAGTTGGAGAAAAACACAGCCCACCTGTTCAAATCCACCTATGACCTTTGCTATAATGTGGAGACACATTCCTGTGTCCAATGAACAATGAGATTGTAGGGACCATTGTATTGTGAGTTTATGTTGTGTATATAAAGACCACCATTGCCTGTCCAGTCACTCACTCTCTCTGAAGGCTTTCTCTCTGAATGCTGAGGGCTGGATCCAGGACGCGCTTGCGAATCATCCCCACGTATGTATTATTCTCTGTAGCCATTTTGTCATCCATTTTGTTCGCCATTTGTTCTCATTGTGTTCTCATTCTGTCCACTCTTGTTTGCGATCGTTCGCTATTGTTCATATATATTCTGTTATTCTGTTTAGATTTCTCTGTTAGTTTGTAGTGTATAACTTGTATTGTGTTTCCCCTTTTTCTCTACATAATCCACGGCAGTGTTAGAACTGCTGCGGTTTTAAATCCAAACCAGGTCTTGTGTTTTCACTGTTTATTACAAAGGGCTTTAGTGACTCAATTGCTCAAACACCATACACATTGTTTAAAAGGTTCTAATCGTCACATCTTTTCAGTACTTGGTTATTAAGGTTTAAAGTATAAGTGCCTTCTCACTCTGTCTTATTAGCAAGGTTTAAAAGGTTAACCACTGTGTGTGCGCCCGCTGTGTGTAATCCGTACACACAGCGCAGTGTGCGTACGCCAAGTGCGTATCACGTGCAGGACTCTGTATGCAAATAGCGTACAAAGTGCGTAGCACGTGCACGTGGTCTAGCGGCCATTACGGCTCCACGGTATTAGTATATAGCTTCATGTTTAAAGGTAATAATTGACATTATCAATTGAGGGCTCGTCCGGTCCTCCTCATGTCCGCAGCCTAGCAGGACAAGGCAGACTTTTATCTATCAGCAAAGGGCGGGAAGGTAGTATCCCTGTTAGCCGTTTGGTGGTCGGGGATACAGTAGTGCTGATTAGATAAAGCGTCTGCTCCGCTTGGTTTGTATGGATGGTGGTGGGATCCGGAACCGAAAGGTAAGAACGCAAAGCTATTATTTCTTATCGTCTTTTAATTCTGTTTAAATTTCTGTTTGGTTTCAACTGCGCACGCAACACACGCAACACACGCACCTGTATTTTATTTGGGTACTCTGCATATCTGTTCGCTTGTTGCCATTAGCATTGATTATTAGATAATTTTGACCCGTGCTGAGAAATTTGTTGCTATTTAGTTAAAAATATAAAATAATATTTAAGGGAGTACATGTAAAACACACGCGCAGCCTGGCCCAGTTATAAAGGCTTATACAGGAGATACTGTGTGGTGTGGGTAAGCGATTATAGTTGAATATCGTTTACATTTATAGAAGCGTGTTATTTGTATTGCTGCGGACGCATCAGGCTTTTGTATACATATCTGGTAAACACGCCACGTGCGTACAGATGCGCCCACTAAATACAAATCACACAATAGCATTGTTTTAGTTTAGGTGATACGGTAGCCACGCGATAATAGCACAAATTGATCAGTATCCAATAATTTAGTTTAAAAACACCTTTTTTTCTGTATTACCTCTGGGGAAAGCTATCAGTTAACAAGAAATTATTTTTCTGATCAGAAAACTAGAGAATGATAGAGTGGGCTGAAAAAAGGTATGAGTGTATTGAATCCCGCTTGGTGGTCTTGGTGAAACTTGGTGAAGCTTGGTGAAGCACGGTCTAGGTGAAAACGTGCGAGCACGGTTTTGGTGAACACGTGCAACGGAGTGTGATAAAAGTTTTCGTGGTATTACGCTCCGGCTGTTGTGGAGCACAGACGGAAGAGACTCCAATGATCCTACCATTTATAGATAACAAGTGTCTATAAGTGGTCCGATTGGACTGCACGGTTGTATGTGTAAACAATAAACGCAACATGATATGAGGTTGCATATCCATGCGTAAATCTTATCCTCATACGCGTTGTAGTGAGCACATGCAATCGTGATTTGTGTAAAATAAAGGTAGGGCCTGCAACGGCTACACGAGTCTGCTTGAAGGCGGACCGGGGATACCCGGAGCAGAAGAAGTTCAGTGGAAGAGCTTGAAGGATTTCCACCGTAGAATTCTGTGTTTGGTGCATTTTAGGAAGTTTTTCTGTGTTAAAAAGGTCCAGAATGGAAGCCAAGTGCACAACACAGGGACGTTTAGCAGTCAGGGTTCAGGCTGCAGAGATCTGCAGACCCCGGGGGTCTGCTCGATTAGTAATGTGGGGGAAGTATGGTCCCCACACTGAGACCTTTTGTGATGAATGGACACGAATGACTGTGGGGGATAAAGCACCATTTCCTGGGATAGGTAGTTTTGACTCAGAGGTATTGCATAATCTAAGGCTTAGGATCTGTCTGTTAAAATCCCCAAAACAAAGGATCAGACACACAAACTGTTTACATTTATGGCAACGAGAGAGTGATATACAGAAGGAATTAGCTTACACACCTGGTTCTAACCCTAACAGGAAACTGATGGCAACTGGAGAGACAATGGCTACAGAGAATGGCATACTGGGACATGATGATAATAGTGCACTTAATAAATGTAGTAATGAAAATAAGAGTAAACGTAATAAATGTGTTAATGACGATAGGAGTAAAACTGATAAATGTACAAATTCTAACCCGTGCAAGTTGCACCCCATGCTAAACTTCCCTCAGGATTACAAGCAAGAAAGTGAGCCCAGCACGATGTCGGCATTTTTTTCAGCAGCCACCATAGAAGAAACCCAGGTGGGCACGGCCCAATCGGCAAAGGCAGTAGTAAAGCCCCCTAACGGAGGGTCAGGTGAGGTCGTGTCCACAGGTAAAAAGACATCGACTCGGAAGAAGATTTTGATGACCCTTTATACAGACCATTGATGAACTTTTAGAGACTTTAACTTTATGGACACTTGAAAAACTTTGCTTGCCACTTACAGCAAAGATACAGCAACCCGGACAAGACATCGACAAGACATCAACAAGACTTCAACAAGACATCCAAGGACAATCACATACAACATCATATGACTGCATTTATAACGCATGTTTCTTATCTTCATCTCTACGATCTTCAGGTAGTGACACACATAGTCGACAGGTAATATAGGCACATATATTAGCAGTCACATATTTTCCCCTTCATGTATCATCAACTAATGTGCACCCCATTTGTTGGAACTAATAGCCGAAAAGAGCTCGGTAGAGTTTGTTAGCCCATTTACAGACCCTTAATATGGGATAAGAAGGATTCAATGTATACTTCGCAATACCTCGAAGCTTATTTTAGAACATGTACGGCACGATGATACATGACCCCTCAGACATGAATTTCATACATACATGCTTTTACTATCCCACTAGGTCATACATTTCCCACCTTCTCCTCTCCTCCCCACACCCAATCATAAATAGGTAGTTCACGGTATTATATATTTTTCTGCTCGATTGTTTAGATAGTGGCAGTTATTGTGGACTGCCAAAGGGTGGACTGTCGAAGTCGAAAAATATCCTGATACATATGCTTTGTACTAACCCCTCATGCACATGCCCGCTGCACGTGCACATGCTCTGCCGTGCGTGCACATATCCGCAATTTGCGTAAGATCGCTCCGGCGATCACGGGCGGTGTATGCGCTTTTACGGTAGAGTTTGTAAGCGTCTAGCGTGCAACTCGATCATAGCATATTTTACTCAAATAGCGTATATTGTAGTAAATATTCCCCTAGACAATGTCAGTAAGTATGTTTAGTTTAAACTGTTCCTGGACAGAGAGATTCCTCTTTGCATGATAGGAAGGGTCAGACAAAGGTTGAAAGGTGGTGTTTAGTATCCAGCTGTAAGGTATTTTATGAGTAACATTCCGATGCTAGTTAGGAAAGGATCGCTCGCTCCTGCGTATAGTTAAGAACAAAAGTAATTTATGAACACATATTGTATTTGCTGTAAATTACACATGCGGCGGGAATCCTGAGGATACCTCCCACCAGAGCAGTTGGAGAAAAACACAGCCCACCTGTTCAAATCCACCTATGACCTTTGCTATAATGTGGAGACACATTCCTGTGTCCAATGAACAATGAGATTGTAGGGACCATGGTATTGTGAGTTTATGTTGTGTATATAAAGACCACCATTGCCTGTCCAGTCACTCACTCTCTCTGAAGGCTTTCTCTCTGAATGCTGAGGGCTGGATCCAGGACGCGCTTGCGAATCATCCCCACGTATGTATTATTCTCTGTAGCCATTTTGTTATCCATTTTGTTTGCCATTTGTTCTCATTGTGTTCTCATTCTGTCCGCTCTTGTTTGCGATCGTTCACTATTGTTCATATATATTCTGTTATTCTGTTTAGATTTCTCTGTTAGTTTGTAGTGTATAACTTGTATTGTGTTTCCCCTTTTTCTCTAAATAATCCACGGCAATGTTAGAACTGCTGCGGTTTTAAATCCAAACCAGGTCTTGTGTTTTCACTGTTTATTACAAAGGGCTTTAGTGACTCAATTGCTCAAACACCATACACATTGTTTAAAAGGTTCTAATCGTCACATCTTTTCAGTACTTGGTTATTAAGGTTTAAAGTATAAGTACCTTCTCACTGTGTCTTATTAACAAGGTTTAAAAGGTTAACCACTGTGTGTGCACCCGCTGTGTGTAATCCGTACACACAGCGCAGCGTGCGTATGCCAAGTGCGTATCACGTGCAGGACTTTGTACGCAAATAGCGTACAAAGTGCGTAGCATGTGCACGTGGTCTAGCGGCCATTAATGCTCCACGGTATTAGTATATAGCTTCATGTTTAAAGGTAATAATTGACATTATCACCGTATTAATGGACGGGTTAAAAGACACACTAAGAACCAGGGTACAAACCTCTCTACCTAACTGGAGAGGTATTTCGGTGGCTGCATTAAGAGAGTCCGCTATCGAGCACGACCGTAATATCCAGAGAACCAGAGAGGCACAGGGAGAGCGGTTGATGGTGATGAGCATCCAAGCACTGGAAGCATCAACTCGACCAAAACCCCAGGCCCCTGGCACATGGAGGAAGCCAAGAGTTTGTTATCTGTGTAAAAGGGAAGGGCATTATGCCAGCAATTGTAACAGCACACATAAATTCAGACCCCCTAGACAAGAACACGAGCAAAGTTATGATACACGTAATTGGGATCAGGGATCACATAGGAAAAATTTTGGGCCACACCTGTAGTCTGCAGCCAGTGAAGTTGATTGCTAGCCTTGGTGGTGAACCTGAGGTCACAGTTGATGTAGTTGGTAGATCATTCCTTGTAGATACAGGAGAGGCCAGGTAAACTCTGTGATTTATCTTCAAAGTTTCCTCTTCATCTCTGACGTTCACCAACAGATTTACAGCTCAAACATCACATGTCTACTCGGTCTTTTCAGAGGTCTGCCCAAAACCCAGTATATCTCACCAGCATCTCTGTGCCTGGCCATGCACAAAGGGTGGGAGAGTGGAAATACAGGTGAAGGGAGACTGTGCAGAGATACCAATAGACATGATGGTGTGACAGCCTGATGGTGAACGCAAATCTGACAACTTTTCTTTTTATTATTCTCTCTCTCTCTTTTTTTCATTTTTCACGGATGGTTTACTTCACACAACCGATAATACACAACAGTTAAACACATTGTAATGCAAGATTTATGTTCCATACAGAAAGGTCGCTGACTCGTGGAGAATATCGTATCACCGGAGTGTCTGTTCCGGGAAGGCTGAGAGGCAGTACTGTTTAGACGGCACCTGAGCACAGAGAATAACAAGACCAGAGGCGGTTGTCGTACCAGTTTTCTTTTTCCTTTTTATTAATTTTTCCATCTCCCATTACCCTCCTTTCCTCCCCTTCCTTGTTTCCTTTCTCTCCCCTTGACAAGATGGACTTACCCCAAGAGACTGCGTTCCGAGTTTTCCTGTTGACCCTGTTGTTGATCAGAGCAGTCTGTTTTGGTGAGAGTACCAGAGAGGTCGAGAAAGGATCTGGAATGGGTTCTGATGACATGGACGGATTTGTAGAATTCCAAGAGCACACATCCACCGAGCAAAGGCGAGTATCAGAAAACGATCTGGTAGTCAAGAAGCTAGGAGGCACTGTGAAGGGTTATTGGCTGAGGAAAATTGTATTTGTAGAAACTGTGAAAACATAGTTGAGCCTTAATATCAACATGGACCATCATCCATTGAGTGATTATCACTCATTAGTGGGTAAGGTTTTAAACCAAACAGAATGCTGGGTGTGCTCACAAGTACCTCAAGGTCAGAGCAAGTCAGGACTAGTACCGTACCCTTTAGCAATGGATGAGGTACTCGAATTACGGGGTGGGAGACCGGTGGACAAGAAATTTAATATTTCTAAGCCCCCTAGTTTGAAGCTCCACCAATATCATGTGGATAGATCCTTAGTATGTTTTAACATTTCCAATTCCCGAAAGCTGGGAAATTGGGAGGTGACATGGAATAACCAAACCATGGCATTTTCACACAGAGCTGATAGGATGCCCGTAGACTCTGAGCTTATACGCCAAATAGCCGACGGTGAAAGGTATTTTCGGTACAGGTATACTCAAGGAAGTAAGACCATGTGGGTTGGAGAAGTATCACCAGGGTACTGTGCGCATATCATACAGCCTGATACGTGTACTGAACAGATGAGAGAGATAGGGATAGGCTTTTTCACTTGGAAAGTTTGCAATATGGTAATGTCATATTCTGTCCCATATGTTCTCCCCGATGATGCTTATTTCATATGTGGGAGGAAGGCTTATAAGTGGCTTGCCCCAAACTCAGAGGGATTGTGTTACATTGGAAGAGTGTTGCCAGAAGTAATGACCATAACCCATGATAAGATGAAAGACGTTCACCGCAGTGCTCAAGCTCCTTACACTCATACTCACTATGAACACATCGTTAAGAGACACCTTATAGATAGGACAGAGCACGCAGCCTCTGATTTGATCCACGAATCCACCGGGATTCAATTCCTACTCGCGTTAGACATCAACCGTACCGCCAGAGGAATTATAAATTATAGGTATATCCATGCGCTAGCAAAGGTGATAGATAATATCACCGAGATGTATGATGACACCTTCAGGTATACAGGGAGGGAGTTGCAAGCTTACAAAACGGAACTGATCCAGCACAGGATGGTCCTCAATTATATCACAGCAGTGACAGGCGGGTACTGCATCACTTTGGCAACTCAGTATGGTGTGAAGTGCTGCACGTATATTACAAACAGCACTGATGACCCAACCGAGGTCATGGATCAAAAGATAGACAATATCTTACAGTTGAAGTGGGAGTTCCGAAGGAGACACAACCTTACCCTTACTACTGTGAGTAATGAACTGACCGGCTGGGTCTCATGGTTGAACCCACGCAATTGGTTCTCAGGTTTAGGAGAATGGGCTCAAAATGTTTTCATGAGTGTAGGAAAGTTTCTCCTTTGTATCCTGGGAGTTGTCAAAAGTATTGGCTTGATATTTAGGTGTGTTCGAATTTTAACGCGGCGCAAGCATGGTACCAAAGTGATGAGTTTAAGGAGCGGGGGCATTGTTACAGCAACTGATTTAATTTATGACCCATCAATAGAGACACTGTTGTGATAAGACGTGATTCCACGGTCCGTTTCTTTCACCCGTTTTTCCTTAGTTTTCCCTCAGCAAAAATACACCCATCCGGAGAAGACTTCAATCAACACCCAAGAATGATTACGCAAATGTGATGTGAATGTATTTTTGATATGTTCCTTATCTTCATCTCTACAACCTACAGGTAGGGACACACATAGTCGATAGGTGATATCCATATATTAGCATTCACATGTGTTCCCCCTCTATGTATCATCAACTAAATGTGCACCCCATTTGTTGGAACAAGAAGCCGAACAGAGCTCAGTAGTGTTTGTTGGCCCACTTACAGACCCTTGATACGGAATAAGAAGGATTAAATGTATACTTCGCAATACCTCGAAGCTTATTTAGAACATATACGGCACAATGATACATGCCCCTCAGACATGGATTCATACATACATGCTTTTTACTATCGCACTAGGCCATACATTTCCCACCTACACCTCTCCTCCTACCATCCAATTATCTGTAGACAATTTGTATTGTATGTTTTTATCCAATCATCTGTAGATATTGTATTTTATATATTTTTCTGTTTAATGTTTAGATAGTGGCAGTTATTGTTGACTGCCAAAGGGTGGACTGTCAAAGTCGAAAAATATTGTAATGCATTTACCCTGTACTAACCCCATGCACATGCCCGCTGCGCGTGCACTTGTTCCGTCGTGAGGGCGCATATCCGCAATTTGCGTAAAGTAGCTCCCCACGGCCATGCGCCTTAGCGCGTGGTATGCGCATTTATGGTAGAGTTTGTGAACGCATAGAGGGTTATTAGAACATTACATATGTAACCCAAATAGTGTACATTTTAGATATAGCTCCCTTGTACCACATCAGCAAGTATCAACAGTTTAAATGGTTCCAGGACTCAGAGATACGCATTTTCATGATAGGAAGGGTCAGACTAAGGTTAGAAGGTGATGTCTAGTATCCAGCTGTAGGGTATTTTAAGGGAAACATTCTGGTGTTGGTTTGAGGAAGATCGCATGTTCCTGAGGATAGTTAGATGCAGAAGTGGAATATAGATATGAACTGTGTTTACTGTATGTTATGTATGTGGAGGGAAAGAGAATGAAACTCAGTCACACATAAATTAAATCTCCCAGAGACTAGAATACAATGGCCTTATTTACACGAAGCTTTGAGATTCTATGAAGAGGGCAAACACCTTTGTTTACTAAGATGGCCAGGTTTCTATTTGAAACAATGAGTGCTGAGTTGTCATTGTCTCACCTGAAATGAAGGGACAAACAGGGTGACAATGCCCAGGAGCCGAGGCTGTTTGGAAAATCAGAAACAATAGCTAACCACAACAAGACCAGACAGATAGAAATTTAATATATTAACATTCCTAGTCTAAAACCCATGGAAATGTAGGTGTTCATATATTTATATATATATATATATATATATATATATTATATATGAAGGAATAAATATATAATTCCTAACAAATTGTAATAGCAGGAGTATGTGTGTACGTATGTATATATATATATATATATATATATATATATATGTGTGTATGTATATATATATATATATATATATATATATATATGAATATGTGGATATATGTATATCTTGAAGACTGAAATAGATAATCATATCATGTGTGGGATCATATTGTTCAGAGACACATAAACATTAATCTGGTGGGAATAAGAACATTATTAAAATTTACCTCATTAAGTTATTAATAATACCAGATTTATGATTAATGTGATGGGTTTAACTGATCATGGGGCGGGAACTCAGATGTAAACAACAGAAACCACATCTCAAGTCCTAGCCATCGCCCACTTCTTGAACTGACCAATGGTCCCCGATGCACAGGACATGTCCCACCCCCTAACCAATGGAAGAAGAGCACACAGTGTCTATTGTATTATGTCTTGATCTACTGAATAAAGAGCGAGCTGCAGGCCAGGTCACTATCACAGACTCTTAACGCTTTCAACCTGATTAGCGGAGGACCAGAACCGGGAAGCACTTGCGAATATTCACACGTATGTACATTGACTGTAGCCATTTACTCTGTTGTAGATTTATTTTGTTAGCCTGTAGTGTATAATTTGTACTGTGTTACCTTTTGAAATAATCCACGGTGGCCTTAGAACCCTGTGGTTTCAACTACAAACCGGTGTTGTGTCCTCACTTTCCTGCAAGGGTTTAAAGCGTATTTAACTGTATAAGGTTTATAAGTATTGATAAGGTGTACGCACTGCGGGTACTTTATACCGTCAGTGCTACTTATTGGTTTAAAGTGTAATCATGTCATTGCATTGTATAACTGTATAAGGTTTTAAGGTGTATTAATTGGCTGCGAACGCACTGCATGTACTTTGTACCCACAGTGCGGCGTTTGTACGCTAAGTGCGTACACGGTACGGGACTCTGTGCGCAAATAGCGTACGAAGTACGTAGCGTGAGCTAGTGACCACAGCAGCTCCATGGTAAAGGTGTGTTTTAAAGGTATAGCTTTGTGTTGAAAGGTAATATTGACATTATCAATATATATATATATATATTACAGCGCAACAGAATTTGCGCTATATAACAAACTTAATATATATATATATATATATAAAATGCATCTCCCTCTCTCCTTCCTCCCACACACCCCACAGTCTGTCTCTCCCAATGACTCCATGCTGCACAACCAATCCACTCTTACCCCGGAGAGAGACTCACCTGTGCTGCACTTCCCAGACCCGAACACCGCACAGCAGACTGCACCAGAGGAAGTAACTGCCTGCAACAGAGCAGGACCTAGAAGAGCGAGCGTGCAGTCACTGTGAGTGGCTCCTGCCACCCTGAGGCTGCAGCCACACCGCCTCCAGCTCGCCGCCCTATCTGGACAAGACGGCTTACATCCCTGCCGAGCACTTCTCACCATATACTTGGGGTCCCTCTGATCCTTGGGGCCCGGGCAACTTCTCCACTGGCTCACTTCTCCACTCTTTCACTGCTTCATGAATTGTGTCTTAAGAAAAAGCCACTAGTCTAGGACCAGCTCATGAAGTAGCTTAGGCCTTGCCAACCTGTGGCCTCCAGATGTGGTGAAACTACACATCCCAGCATGCCATGCAGCAATTTTTGCATGACCTAATAGCAAAACTGTGGCAGGCTGGGACTTGTAGTACCACAACAGCTGGAGGGTCACAGGCGCTTTGTCACGAGCTGGCTATGGACAATTGTCTTTTTCTTACATCATAAAACACAATATATTCATAGCCTGACTCTCAACCTTTGCTATATTCAGAGGCTGAGGTAATAATATGCTGCATTAATTGGTTATTGAAAAGCACAAGAGGCAAAGGCACTCAGCAGCCTGTTCCGGTACTCTGACAGATACAATAACACAGCATAATGCTCTATAACCCACAGCTGTAATGCGTAGATGTTAATGGCCTAGGCCCATTCTATGACAATGTATCATGATCATATCAGCTGGGCAGATGGCGCCAGTACATGGGATGATGACAAAGCACTCTATTAAACTATATTTTCTTCAATTTCATTTAATGACATTTTCGCCGTAGACCGAAACGGTTCATCATTTAATATTCACATTCAGCACAGTAATACAATTCATCCTGTGGGCAGCATCTTACAGCATTTTTTTAAAATTAGTGTTTATACATAAATGTGTGCAACTTCTTTCTTTCAAACAGACATTGAAAGAAAATATATCTGTGTAAGAACCTGCAACTATTGGGAATGGTGAGTTCTCCTTTACTCCTGTAGATGACTGAGTCAGGGGCACTTCTAGAATGGAGGAGGCCTGTGTGTAGGCTCCATCTGGGCCCCCTCGTCTCTAGCCATCTGCGCTGTAGACTCTGGGCACTAGGGGACCTTAGCGCTGTCCCAGAGTCTAGTGCACATGGGCAGGTCTCTGGGAAAATGGTGCGGCAGACATTTTCCCAGAGATTTTCCTACTGCATATGTGTGAAATGCCAGGAAAATGGCCGCAACATCATTTTCATGGAGAGTTCTTCAACACTGCTGCTGCCGATGCAGGACTGCGGAGGGTAAGTATTGAAAAAAAATTGGTGCAGGGTGTGGGCCCCCTGGCCCCCGGGGGAACGTGTGCAACATACACACTGCATCCATTTAAATACGCCAGTGGACTGGGCATTAGTAATCACACAAGACCCATTAATGATATCACTCAAACTGTACAGTATGACCTACATTAAGGGGTTAATCCAATTAGATGTGAGTTGATTTGTGCGAGCGGTTCTCACGGCTCACACAGCGAAATGTACTTGCAATCTAATTCCAATCTCGGCTTGCTATTCCATAGGAAATTCACGTGTTTTTTTTTGTGCACAATGCCCTGGGAGTGAGAAAAAGTAGGAAAATCTCTATTTAAATTTAAAAATGTTGGGGGCTTGCTTCAGAACCCCTTGGCAACCCCCAGCTAATGGCTAGTTTTCCATTAGCTTAATAGGGCCAATAATTAAATTTTTGGGGTAAAAAAAAAAAATGGCCTCAAATTACCCCTAAATAAACTTGTTAGTTTTTTATGCACCCCAAATTTAATTGACGTATTTATTTTAGTGAAAAATAATTTGACCCCCAAATGGCCTCAAATTACCCATAAATCACCTTTTTTTTCAACTTTCTTTTTTTTGCATAGTTTCATTTATTTTGTTTGAAATTGAATGAAATAATTTTTTACCTTTAAAAAAATAATAATGCACAAATCAGCCATTTGACACCTTTTAAGAGCGTACAGTTATTTCCTTATGCCCACTAGCGGCCTTCTATATGGTCCTGCTAATGAAGTTGTCACTTAGGGAGAGATGTACTAAGCAGTGATAAAAGTGGAGAAGTGAGCCAGTGGAGAAGTTGCCCATGGCAACCAATCTTCAATGCTGATTGGTTGTCATGGGCAACTTCTCCACAGGCTCACTTCTCCACCCTTTTCACTGTTTCATGAATAGACTCCATACTCACAAGACACAGCAGTTCCGTGAGCTCGCATTGACCAAGTACTATATGATGAACATACGCAAGAATGCATAAATTTGCATCCGCACATGTGCTTAATACAAAAACTCGCCATATGCATTTATGAACAGAGATCTGTCAGACTTGGAATAAGCCCCAGTGTGACGAATGATGGTAATAAGCCATATAGAAATGTGATCATACGTGTAGAGACACATCTGCAAAGTCTGAAATGGTGGCAGCTGTACTGAACGGCCTTCTCAGGGAGGAAGCAGAGTTGTTGGACAGAGATTGCAGTCACTGGGCCTGCGTCAGGGGCGCCTGCAAGGTCAATGTCGGACACAGTGGAGCAAGTTTTTTGCCACTGGATATGCGCCAAAGCCGCACTGCTCATACGCAGCCAATGATGAGCAATCGCCGACGCACAGAGGATTTATTTGCAGTGAGTGACAGGTAGTCAGTGTGTGGGGGATGTAACGGGGGTTGGCTAGAATAATGCAGATGTGTGAGGACAGGTTTTTGGGAGTTCCCTACTCAGCCACTGAGAATTCATTCATAGATGGAGAGGCCCCGGTGTCTTAGAAGAGGCCCTCTGTCTGAGACAGCATAGTGTTTCTCACACGTCCGATGGTCTTACCGATCTGCGTCCGATGTTCCCAATGCTTATATGAGTGAGTGGCGGATGTGAGACTCCGGCAGTGGGCGTCTCTGTGCACAAGGCGGTGGTCGAGTCCCCTGAAAATGATATCACAGCTGTGCATGTAACTGCATGCACCTCTGTCTCAGGACCACCGTCCGATCAGATGTTACCTGGGATTGGCCACCCCTTGGGTAAGCTCACATTACAGTTTGTGGCCAATTTCCAAATTTGAAGCCTGTGAAGGATACTTTAATTCTTTCCATAGGTAGCAATGGCAACAACCAGAGACTGGCTTTTTTTTATAAGGCAACATTCGGAAGTGGAGTCATAGCGAAACTTCAGATATGGGGGGTCATTCAGATCCCGTAGCATCTGCTGAGTGACTGATCCAATGCTGCACCCTAGCACAGAGGTGGGATCACTACTGCGGCAGGAGGCGTCTGCTTGTAATAGACGCCTCCTGCTGCATCACCACACAGCGCCTTTACTGCTGCGTCCAATGAAGTGATAGCAACTCCAACCGCATCTGAATCAGGCCTACAAACGTGATGCCTTTTCTCTCTATGATTGTGTAAGAGAGAGCTGATCTTGCACAACGGCGCTGAATGGTTGGCATTTTATCTCTCTCTCTCTACTTTATCTCTCTCCACTGTATCTCTCTCTCCAAGCTTTGATAAATCTCCCACCTAGTGCCACTGTTACAGAATGTTCTCCCTGGGAGTTAAAGGGAAGTCTTGTGTTAGCGGCTTAGTGATTTCATGATAGCTTAGAATCATTATTGAGGCTCTAATTGCTCTTTACTGACTAAAATGCTACCACTGACTGTGAAAATGCCCTGAGACCATAGAAAGAAATCTCCCCGACCCCGGAGCCGGCAGCAGAGGAGGGAACTGGAAGTGTTCTCTGCAGGTTTGCGGTGTTGCCTGGTTGATCTGATCTGTTGCAGCGTGAAGTGGAACGTTGTTAGGTATGGAACATTACAGGCATCACCCATGCAATTATTAGCGTGTCATTTTCCATTATATTCTTCATGCAGTATTTTGCTTGTTACGCTCTACCTGGATTACCGTGTATGCTATCATAATGGGATTTGCCGCGGTGTGTAGGTTAGTACATCGGAGTGTTAATGAATACAAATGAGATGGGTGTGTGATGTCTTCAGTAGCTGATATCACGTTGCTGTGGTTTCTGCAGAGGAAACTGATTTTATTGCGTAATAGATCTCAAAGTCATTGGTGAAGTCAATGTTACTATATATTAGAGATGAGCGGGTTCGGTTTCTCTGAATCCGAACCCGCCAGAACTTCATGTTTTTTTTCACGAGTCCGAGCGACTCGGATCTTCCCGCCTTGCTCGGTTAACCCGAGCGCGCCCGAACGTCATCATGACGCTGTCGGATTCTCGCGAGGCTCGGATTCTATCGCGAGACTCGGATTCTATATAAGGAGCCGCGCGTCGCCGCCATTTTCACACGTGCATTGAGATTGATAGGGAGAGGACGTGGCTGGCGTCCTCTCCGTTTAGACACTTGATTTACTAATTTTGGGGAGCATTAGGAGTACTCAGTAGTGTACAGTGCAGAGTTTTGCTGATAGTGACCAGTGACCACCACTTTTATTTATAATCCGTTCTCTGCCTGAAAAAAGCGATACACAGCACACAGTGACTCAGTCACATACATACCATATCTGTGTGCACTGCTCAGGCTCAGGCCAGTGTGCTGCATCATCTATATATTAGAGATGAGCGCCTGAAATTTTTCGGGTTTTGTGTTTTGGTTTTGGGTTCGGTTCCGCGGCCGTGTTTTGGGTTCGAACGCGTTTTGGCAAAACCTCACCGAATTATTTTTGTCGGATTCGGGTGTGTTTTGGATTCGGGTGTTTTTTTCCAAAAACACTAAAAAACAGCTTAAATCATAGAATTTGGGGGTCATTTTGATCCCAAAGTATTATTAACCTCAAAAACCATAATTTACACTCATTTTCAGTCTATTCTGAATACCTCACACCTCACAATATTATTTTTAGTCCTAAAATTTGCACCGAGGTCGCTGTGTGAGTAAGATAAGCGACCCTAGTGGCCGACACAAACACCGGGCCCATCTAGGAGTGGCACTGCAGTGTCACGCAGGATGTCCCTTCCAAAAAACCCTCCCCAAACAGCACATGACGCAAAGAAAAAAAGAGGCGCAATGAGGTAGCTGTGTGAGTAAGATTAGCGACCCTAGTGGCCGACACAAACACCGGGCCCATCTAGGAGTGGCACTGCAGTGTCACGCAGGATGGCCCTTCCAAAAAACCCTCCCCAAACAGCACATGACGCAAAGAAAAAAAGAGGCGCAATGAGGTAGCTGACTGTGAGTAAGATTAGCGACCCTAGTGGCCGACACAAACACCGGGCCCATCTAGGAGTGGCACTGCAGTGTCACGCAGGATGTCCCTTCCAAAAAACCCTCCCCAAACAGCACATGACGCAAAGAAAAAAAGAGGCGCAATGAGGTAGCTGTGTGAGTAAGATTAGCGACCCTAGTGGCCGACACAAACACCGGGCACATCTAGGAGTGGCACTGCAGTGTCACGCAGGATGTCCCTTCCAAAAAACCCTCCCCAAACAGCACATGACGCAAAGAAAAAAAGAGGCGCAATGAGGTAGCTGTGTGAGTAAGATTAGCGACCCTAGTGGCCGACACAAACACCGGGCCCATCTAGGAGTGGCACTGCAGTGTCACGCAGGATGTCCCTTCCAAAAAACCCTCCCCAATCAGCACATGATGCAAAGAAAAAGAAAAGAAAAAAGAGGTGCAAGATGGAATTATCCTTGGGCCCTCCCACCCACCCTTATGTTGTATAAACAAAACAGGACATGCACACTTTAACCAACCCATCATTTCAGTGACAGGGTCTGCCACACGACTGTGACTGATATGACGGGTTGGTTTGGACCCCCCCCAAAAAAGAAGCAATTAATCTCTCCTTGCACAAACTGGCTCTACAGAGGCAAGATGTCCACCTCATCTTCACCCTCCGATATATCACCGTGTACATCCCCCTCCTCACAGATTATCAATTCGTCCCCACTGGAATCCACCATCTCAGCTCCCTGTGTACTTTGTGGAGGCAATTGCTGCTGGTCAATGTCTCCGCGGAGGAATTGATTATAATTCATTTTAATGAACATCATCTTCTCCACATTTTCTGGATGTAACCTCGTACGCCGATTGCTGACAAGGTGAGCGGCGGCACTAAACACTCTTTCGGAGTACACACTTGTGGGAGGGCAACTTAGGTAGAATAAAGCCAGTTTGTGCAAGGGCCTCCAAATTGCCTCTTTTTCCTGCCAGTATAAGTACGGACTGTGTGACGTGCCTACTTGGATGCGGTCACTCATATAATCCTCCACCATTCTATCAATGTTGAGAGAATCATATGCAGTGACAGTAGACGACATGTCCGTAATCGTTGTCAGGTCCTTCAGTCCGGACCAGATGTCAGCATCAGCAGTCGCTCCAGACTGCCCTGCATCACCGCCAGCGGGTGGGCTCGGAATTCTGAGCCTTTTCCTCGCACCCCCAGTTGCGGGAGAATGTGAAGGAGGAGATGTTGACAGGTCGCGTTCCGCTTGACTTGACAATTTTGTCACCAGCAGGTCTTTCAACCCCAGCAGACCTGTGTCTGCCGGAAAGAGAGATCCAAGGTAGGCTTTAAATCTAGGATCGAGCACGGTGGCCAAAATGTAGTGCTCTGATTTCAACAGATTGACCACCCGTGAATCCTTGTTAAGCGAATTAAGGGCTGCATCCACAAGTCCCACATGCCTAGCGGAATCGCTCCCTTTTAGCTCCTTCTTCAATGCCTCCAGCTTCTTCTGCAAAAGCCTGATGAGGGGAATGACCTGACTCAGGCTGGCAGTGTCTGAACTGACTTCACGTGTGGCAAGTTCAAAGGGCATCAGAACCTTGCACAACGTTGAAATCATTCTCCACTGCACTTGAGACAGGTGCATTCCATCTCCTATATCGTGCTCAATTGTATAGGCTTGAATGGCCTTTTGCTGCTCCTCCAACCTCTGAAGCATATAGAGGGTTGAATTCCACCTCGTTACCACTTCTTGCTTCAGATGATGGCAGGGCAGGTTCAGTAGTTTTTGGTGGTGCTCCAGTCTTCTGTACGTGGTGCCTGTACGCCGAAAGTGTCCCGCAATTTTTCTGGCCACCGACAGCATCTCTTGCACGCCCCTGTCGTTTTTTAAAAAATTCTGCACCACCAAATTCAAGGTATGTGCAAAACATGGGACGTGCTGGAATTTGCCCATATTTAATGCACACACAATATTGCTGGCGTTGTCCGATGCCACAAATCCACAGGAGAGTCCAATTGGGGTAAGCCATTCCGCGATGATCTTCCTCAGTTGCCGTAAGAGGTTTTCAGCTGTGTGCGTATTCTGGAAAGCGGTGATACAAAGCGTAGCCTGCCTAGGAAAGAGTTGGCGTTTGCGAGATGCTGCTACTGGTGCCGCCGCTGCTGTTCTTGCGGCGGGAGTCCATACATCTACCCAGTGGGCTGTCACAGTCATATAGTCCTGACCCTGCCCTGCTCCACTTGTCCACATGTCCGTGGTTAAGTGGACATTGGGTACAACTGCATTTTTTAGGAGACTGGTGAGTCTTTTTCTGACGTCCGTGTACATTCTCGGTATCGCCTGCCTAGAGAAGTGGAACCTAGATGGTATTTGGTAACGGGGGCACACTGCCTCAATAAATTGTCTAGTTCCCTGTGAACTAACGGCGGATACCGGACGCACGTCTAACACCAACATAGTTGTCAAGGACTCAGTTATCCGCTTTGCAGTAGGATGACTGCTGTGATATTTCATCTTCCTCGCAAAGGACTGTTGAACAGTCAATTGCTTACTGGAAGTAGTACAAGTGGGCTTACGACTTCCCCTCTGGGATGACCATCGACTCCCAGCGGCAACAACAACAGCGCCAGCAGCAGTAGGCGTTACACGCAAGGATGCATCGGAGGAATCCCAGGCAGGAGAGGACTCGTCAGACTTGCCAGTGACATGGCCTGCAGGACTATTGGCATTCCTGGGGAAGGAGGAAATTGACACTGAGGGAGTTGGTGGGGTGGTTTGCGTGAGCTTGGTTACAAGAGGAAGGGATTTACTGGTCAGTGGACTGCTTCCGCTGTCACCCAAAGTTTTTGAACTTGTCACTGACTTATTATGAATGCGCTGCAGGTGACGTATAAGGGAGGATGTTCCGAGGTGGTTAACGTCCTTACCCCTACTTATTACAGCTTGACAAAGGGAACACACGGCTTGACACCTGTTGTCCGCATTTCTGGTGAAATACCTCCACACCGAAGAGCTGATTTTTTTGGTATTTTCACCTGGCATGTCAACGGCCATATTCCTCCCACGGACAACAGGTGTCTCCCCGGGTGCCTGACTTAAACAAACCACCTCACCATCAGAATCCTCCTGGTCAATTTCCTCCCCAGCGCCAGCAACACCCATATCCTCCTCATCCTGGTGTACTTCAACACTGACATCTTCAATCTGACTATCAGGAACTGGACTGCGGGTGCTCCTTCCAGCACTTGCAGGGGGCGTGCAAATGGTGGAAGGCGCATGCTCTTCACGTCCAGTGTTGGGAAGGTCAGGCATCGCAACCGACACAATTGGACTCTCCTTGTGGATTTGGGATTTCAAAGAACGCACAGTTCTTTGCGGTGCTTTTGCCAGCTTGAGTCTTTTCAGTTTTCTAGCGAGAGGCTGAGTGCTTCCATCCTCATGTGAAGCTGAACCACTAGCCATGAACATAGGCCAGGGCCTCAGCCGTTCCTTGCCACTCCGTGTGGTAAATGGCATATTGGCAAGTTTACGCTTCTCCTCCGACAATTTTATTTTAGGTTTTGGAGTCCTTTTTTTACTGATATTTGGTGTTTTGGATTTGACATGCTCTGTACTATGACATTGGGCATCGGCCTTGGCAGACGACGTTGCTGGCATTTCATCGTCTCGGCCATGACTAGTGGCAGCAGCTTCAGCACGAGGTGGAAGTGGATCTTGATCTTTCCCTAATTTTGGAACCTCAACATTTTTGTTCTCCATATTTTAATAGGCACAACTAAAAGGCACCTCAGGTAAACAATGGAGATGGATGGATTGGATACTAGTATACAATTATGGACGGGCTGCCGAGTGCCGACACAGAGGTAGCCACAGCCGTGAACTACCGCACTGTACTGTGTCTGCTGCTAATATATAGACTGGTTGATAAAGAGATAGTATACTCGTAACTAGTATGTATGTATAAAGAAAGAAAAAAAACCACGGTTAGGTGGTATATACAATTATGGACGGGCTGCCGAGTGCCGACACAGAGGTAGCCACAGCCGTGAACTACCGCACTGTACTGTGTCTGCTGCTAATATATAGACTGGTTGATAAAGAGATAGTATACTCGTAACTAGTATGTATGTATAAAGAAAGAAAAAAAAACCACGGTTAGGTCACTGGTATATACAATTATGGACGGGCTGCCGAGTGCCGACACAGAGGTAGCCACAGCCATGAACTACCGCACTGTACTGTGTCTGCTGCTAATATATAGACTGGTTGATAAAGAGATAGTATACTCGTAACTAGTATGTATGTATAAAGAAAGAAAAAAAAACCACGGTTAGGTGGTATATACAATTATGGACGGGCTGCCGAGTGCCGACACAGAGGTAGCCACAGCCGTGAACTACCGCACTGTACTGTGTCTGCTGCTAATATATAGACTGGTTGATAAAGAGATAGTATACTCGTAACTAGTATGTATGTATAAAGAAAGAAAAAAAAACCACGGTTAGGTGGTATATACAATTATGGACGGGCTGCCGAGTGCCGACACAGAGGTAGCCACAGCCGTGAACTACCGCACTGTACTGTGTCTGCTGCTAATATATAGACTGGTTGATAAAGAGATAGTATACTCGTAACTAGTATGTATGTATAAAGAAAGAAAAAAAAACCACGGTTAGGTGGTATATACAATTATGGACGGGCTGCCGAGTGCCGACACAGAGGTAGCCACAGCCGTGAACTACCGCACTGTACTGTGTCTGCTGCTAATATATAGACTGGTTGATAAAGAGATAGTATACTCGTAACTAGTATGTATGTATAAAGAAAGAAAAAAAAACCACGGTTAGGTGGTATATACAATTATGGACGGGCTGCCGAGTGCCGACACAGAGGTAGCCACAGCCGTGAACTACCGCACTGTACTGTGTCTGCTGCTAATATATAGACTGGTTGATAAAGAGATAGTATACTCGTAACTAGTATGTATGTATAAAGAAAGAAAAAAAAACCACGGTTAGGTCACTGGTATATACAATTATGGACGGGCTGCCGAGTGCCGACACAGAGGTAGCCACAGCCGTGAACTACCGCACTGTACTGTGTCTGCTGCTAATATATAGACTGGTTGATAAAGAGATAGTATACTCGTAACTAGTATGTATGTATAAAGAAAGAAAAAAAAACCACGGTTAGGTCACTGGTATATACAATTATGGACGGGCTGCCGAGTGCCGACACAGAGGTAGCCACAGCCGTGAACTACCGCACTGTACTGTGTCTGCTGCTAATATATAGACTGGTTGATAAAGAGATAGTATACTCGTAACTAGTATGTATGTATAAAGAAAGAAAAAAAAACCACGGTTAGGTCACTGGTATATACAATTATGGACGGGCTGCCGAGTGCCGACACAGAGGTAGCCACAGCCGTGAACTACCGCACTGTACTGTGTCTGCTGCTAATATATAGACTGGTTGATAAAGAGATAGTATACTCGTAACTAGTATGTATGTATAAAGAAAGAAAAAAAAACCACGGTTAGGTGGTATATACAATTATGGACGGGCTGCCGAGTGCCGACACAGAGGTAGCCACAGCCGTGAACTACCGCACTGTACTGTGTCTGCTGCTAATATATAGACTGGTTGATAAAGAGATAGTATACTCGTAACTAGTATGTATGTATAAAGAAAGAAAAAAAAACCACGGTTAGGTCACTGGTATATACAATTATGGACGGGCTGCCGAGTGCCGACACAGAGGTAGCCACAGCCGTGAACTACCGCACTGTACTGTGTCTGCTGCTAATATATAGACTGGTTGATAAAGAGATAGTATACTCGTAACTAGTATGTATGTATAAAGAAAGAAAAAAAAACCACGGTTAGGTCACTGGTATATACAATTATGGACGGGCTGCCGAGTGCCGACACAGAGGTAGCCACAGCCGTGAACTACCGCACTGTACTGTGTCTGCTGCTAATATATAGACTGGTTGATAAAGAGATAGTATACTCGTAACTAGTATGTATGTATAAAGAAAGAAAAAAAAACCACGGTTAGGTCACTGGTATATACAATTATGGACGGGCTGCCGAGTGCCGACACAGAGGTAGCCACAGCCGTGAACTACCGCACTGTACTGTGTCTGCTGCTAATATAGACTGGTTGATAAAGAGATAGTATACTACTAATATTATATACTGGTGGTCAGGTCACTGGTCACTAGTCACACTGGCAGTGGCACTCCTGCAGCAAAAGTGTGCACTGTTTAATTTTAATATAATATTATGTACTCCTGGCTCCTGCTATAACCTATAACTGGCACTGCAGTAGTGCTCCCCAGTCTCCCCCACAATTATAAGCTGTGTGAGCTGAGCAGTCAGACAGATATATAATATATATAGATGATGCAGCACACTGGCCTGAGCCTGAGCAGTGCACACAGATATGGTATGTATGTGACTGAGTCACTGTGTGCTGTGTATCGCTTTTTTCAGGCAGAGAACGGATTATAAATAAAAGTGGTGGTCACTGGTCACTATCAGCAAAACTCTGCACTGTACACTACTGAGTACTCCTAATGCTCCCCAAAATTAGTAAATCAAGTGTCTAAACGGAGAGGACGCCAGCCACGTCCTCTCCCTATCAATCTCAATGCACGTGTGAAAATGGCGGCGACGCGCGGCTCCTTATATAGAATCCGAGTCTCGCGATAGAATCCGAGCCTCGCGAGAATCCGACAGCGTCATGATGACGTTCGGGCGCGCTCGGGTTAACCGAGCAAGGCGGGAAGATCCGAGTCGCTCGGACTCGTGAAAAAAAACATGAAGTTCTGGCGGGTTCGGATTCAGAGAAACCGAACCCGCTCATCTCTACTATATATATTATATATCTGTCTGACTGCTCAGCTCACACAGCTTATAATTGTGGGGGAGACTGGGGAGCACTACTGCAGTGCCAGTTATAGGTTATAGCAGGAGCCAGGAGTACATAATATTATATTAAAATTAAACAGTGCACACTTTTGCTGCAGGAGTGCCACTGCCAGTGTGACTAGTGACCAGTGACCTGACCACCAGTATATAATATTAGTAGTATACTATCTCTTTATCAACCAGTCTATATTAGCAGCAGACACAGTACAGTGCGGTAGTTCACGGCTGTGGCTACCTCTGTGTCGGCACTCGGCAGCCCGTCCATAATTGTATATACCAGTGACCTAACCGTGGTTTTTTTTTCTTTCTTTATACATACATACTAGTTACGAGTATACTATCTCTTTATCAACCAGTCTATATATTAGCAGCAGACACAGTACAGTGCGGTAGTTCACGGCTGTGGCTACCTCTGTGTCGGCACTCGGCAGCCCGTCCATAATTGTATATACCACCTAACCGTGGTTTTTTTTTTCTTTCTTTATACATACATACTAGTTACGAGTATACTATCTCTTTATCAACCAGTCTATATATTAGCAGCAGACACAGTACAGTGCGGTAGTTCACGGCTGTGGCTACCTCTGTGTCGGCACTCGGCAGCCCGTCCATAATTGTATATACCACCTAACCGTGGTTTTTTTTTCTTTCTTTATACATACATACTAGTTACGAGTATACTATCTCTTTATCAACCAGTCTATATATTAGCAGCAGACACAGTACAGTGCGGTAGTTCACGGCTGTGGCTACCTCTGTGTCGGCACTCGGCAGCCCGTCCATAATTGTATATACCACCTAACCGTGGTTTTTTTTTCTTTCTTTATACATACATACTAGTTACGAGTATACTATCTCTTTATCAACCAGTCTATATATTAGCAGCAGACACAGTACAGTGCGGTAGTTCACGGCTGTGGCTACCTCTGTGTCGGCACTCGGCAGCCCGTCCATAATTGTATATACCACCTAACCGTGGTTTTTTTTTTCTTTCTTTATACATACATACTAGTTACGAGTATACTATCTCTTTATCAACCAGTCTATATATTAGCAGCAGACACAGTACAGTGCGGTAGTTCACGGCTGTGGCTACCTCTGTGTCGGCACTCGGCATCCCGTCCATAATTGTATATACCACCTAACCGTGGTTTTTTTTTCTTTCTTTATACATACATACTAGTTACGAGTATACTATCTCTTTATCAACCAGTCTATATTAGCAGCAGACACAGTACAGTGCGGTAGTTCACGGCTGTGGCTACCTCTGTGTCGGCACTCGGCAGCCCGTCCATAATTGTATATACCACCTAACCGTGGTTTTTTTTTCTTTCTTTATACATACATACTAGTTACGAGTATACTATCTCTTTATCAACCAGTCTATATATTAGCAGCAGACACAGTACAGTGCGGTAGTTCACGGCTGTGGCTACCTCTGTGTCGGCACTCGGCAGCCCGTCCATAATTGTATATACCACCTAACCGTGGTTTTTTTTTCTTTCTTTATACATACATACTAGTTACGAGTATACTATCTCTTTATCAACCAGTCTATATATTAGCAGCAGACACAGTACAGTGCGGTAGTTCACGGCTGTGGCTACCTCTGTGTCGGCACTCGGCAGCCCGTCCATAATTGTATATACCACCTAACCGTGGTTTTTTTTTTCTTTCTTTATACATACATACTAGTTACGAGTATACTATCTCTTTATCAACCAGTCTATATATTAGCAGCAGACACAGTACAGTGCGGTAGTTCACGGCTGTGGCTACCTCTGTGTCGGCACTCGGCAGCCCGTCCATAATTGTATATACCACCTAACCGTGGTTTTTTTTTCTTTCTTTATACATACATACTAGTTACGAGTATACTATCTCTTTATCAACCAGTCTATATTAGCAGCAGACACAGTACAGTGCGGTAGTTCACGGCTGTGGCTACCTCTGTGTCGGCACTCGGCAGCCCGTCCATAATTGTATATACCACCTAACCGTGGTTTTTTTTTCTTTCTTTATACATACATACTAGTTACGAGTATACTATCTCTTTATCAACCAGTCTATATATTAGCAGCAGACACAGTACAGTGCGGTAGTTCACGGCTGTGGCTACCTCTGTGTCGGCACTCGGCAGCCCGTCCATAATTGTATATACCACCTAACCGTGGTTTTTTTTTCTTTCTTTATACATACATACTAGTTACGAGTATACTATCTCTTTATCAACAGTCTATATATTAGCAGCAGACACAGTACAGTGCGGTAGTTCACGGCTGTGGCTACCTCTGTGTCGGCACTCGGCAGCCCGTCCATAATTGTATACTAGTATCCAATCCATCCATCTCCATTGTTTACCTGAGGTGCCTTTTAGTTGTGCCTATTAAAATATGGAGAACAAAAATGTTGAGGTTCCAAAATTAGGGAAAGATCAAGATCCACTTCCACCTCGTGCTGAAGCTGCTGCCACTAGTCATGGCCGAGACGATGAAATGCCAGCAACGTCGTCTGCCAAGGCCGATGCCCAATGTCATAGTACAGAGCATGTCAAATCCAAAACACCCAAATATCAGTAAAAAAAGGACTCCAAAACCTAAAATAAAATTGTCGGAGGAGAAGCGTAAACTTGCCAATATGCCATTTACCACACGGAGTGGCAAGGAACGGCTGAGGCCCTGGCCTATGTTCATGGCTAGTGGTTCAGCTTCACATGAGGATGGAAGCACTCAGCCTCTCGCTAGAAAAATGAAAAGACTCAAGCTGGCAAAAGCAGCACAGCAAAGAACTGTGCATTCTTCGAAATCCCAAATCCACAAGGAGAGTCCAATTGTGTCGGTTGCGATGCCTGACCTTCCCAACACTGGACGTGAAGAGCATGCGCCTTCCACCATTTGCACGCCCCCTGCAAGTGCTGGAAGGAGCACCCGCAGTCCAGTTCCTGATAGTCAGATTGAAGATGTCAGTGTTGAAGTACACCAGGATGAGGAGGATATGGGTGTTGCTGGCGCTGGGGAGGAAATTGACCAGGAGGATTCTGATGGTGAGGTGGTTTGTTTAAGTCAGGCACCCGGGGAGACACCTGTTGTCCGTGGGAGGAATATGGCCGTTGACATGCCAGGTGAAAATACCAAAAAAATCAGCTCTTCGGTGTGGAGGTATTTCACAGAAATGCGGACAACAGGTGTCAAGCCGTGTGTTCCCTTTGTCAAGCTGTAATAAGTAGGGGTAAGGACGTTAACCACCTCGGAACATCCTCCCTTATACGTCACCTGCAGCGCATTCATAATAAGTCAGTGACAAGTTCAAAAACTTTGGGTGACAGCGGAAGCAGTCCACTGACCAGTAAATCCCTTCTCTTGTAACCAAGCTCACGCAAACCACCCCACCAACTCCCTCAGTGTCAATTTCACTCCTTCCCCAGGAATGCCAATAGTCTATTTGCAGGCCATGTCACTGGCAATTCTGATGAGTCCTCTCCTGCCTGGGATTCCTCCGATGCATCCTTGCGTGTAACGCCTACTGCTGCTGGCGCTGCTGTTGTTGCCGCTGGGAGTCGATGGTCATCCCAGAGGGGAAGTCGTAAGCCCACTTGTACTACTTCCAGTAAGCAATTGACTGTTCAACAGTCCTTTGCGAGGGAAGATGAAATATCACAGCAGTCATCCTACTGCAAAGCGGATAACTGAGTCCTTGACAACTATGTTGGTGTTAGACGTGCGTCCGGTATCCGCCGTTAGTTCACAGGGAACTAGACAATTTATTGAGGCAGTGTGCCCCCCGTTACCAAAATACCATCTAGGTTCCACTTCTCTAGGCAGGCGATACCGAGAATGTACACGGACGTCAGAAAAAGACTCACCAGTGTCCTAAAAAATGCAGTTGTACCCAATGTCCACTTAACCACGGACATGTGGACAAGTGGGAGCAGGGCAGGGTCAGGACTATATGACTGTGACAGCCCACTGGGTAGATGTATGGACTCCCGCCGTAAGAACAGCAGCGGCGGCACCAGTAGCAGCATCTCGCAAACGACAACTCTTTCCTAGGCAGGCTACGCTTTGTATCACCGCTTTCCAGAATACGCACACAGCTGAAAACCTCTTACGGCAACTGAGGAAGATCATCGCGGAATGGCTTACCCCAATTGGGACTCTCCTGTGGATTTGTGGCATCGGACAACGCCAGCAATATTGTGTGTGCATTAAATATGGGCAAATTCCAGCACGTCCCATGTTTTGCACATACCTTGAATTTGGTGGTGCAGAATTTTTTAAAAACGACAGGGGCGTGCAAGAGATGCTGTCGGTGGCCAGAAAAATTGCGGGACACTTTCGGCGTACAGGCACCACGTACAGAAGACTGGAGCACCACCAAAAACTACTGAACCTGCCCTGCCATCATCTGAAGCAAGAAGTGGTAACGAGGTGGAATTCAACCCCTCTATATGCTTCAGAGGTTGGAGGAGCAGCAAAAGGCCATTCAAGCCTATACAATTGAGCACGATATAGTAGGTGGAATGCACCTGTCTCAAGTGCAGTGGAGAATGATTTCAACGTTGTGCAAGGGTTCTGATGCCCTTTGAACTTGCCACACGTGAAGTCAGTTCAGACACTGCCAGCCTGAGTCAGGTCATTCCCCTCATCAGGCTTTTGCAGAAGAAGCTGGAGGCATTGAAGAAGGAGCTAAAAGGGAGCGATTCCGCTAGGCATGTGGGACTTGTGGATGCAGCCCTTAATTCGCTTAACAAGGATTCACGGGTGGTCAATCTGTTGAAATCAGAGCACTACATTTTGGCCACCGTGCTCGATCCTAGATTTAAAGCCTACCTTGGATCTCTCTTTCCGGCAGACACAGGTCTGCTGGGGTTGAAAGACCTGCTGGTGACAAAATTGTCAAGTCAAGCGGAACGCGACCTGTCAACATCTCCTCCTTCACATTCTCCCGCAACTGGGGGTGCGAGGAAAAGGCTCAGAATTCCGAGCCCACCCGCTGGCGGTGATGCAGGGCAGTCTGGAGCGACTGCTGATGCTGACATCTGGTCCGGACTGAAGGACCTGACAACGATTACGGACATGTCGTCTACTGTCACTGCATATGATTCTCTCAACATTGATAGAATGGTGGAGGATTATATGAGTGACCGCATCCAAGTAGGCACGTCACACAGTCCGTACTTATACTGGCAGGAAAAAGAGGCAATTTGGAGGCCCTTGCACAAACTGGCTTTATTCTACCTAAGT